>NW_028261388.1:24266762-25689262 GCF_051295495.1 Thamnophis sirtalis | reverse complement strand
TGCCAAACTGTTTCTGTTATTTCCTTACTGTTAGAAAACATTCAATTAGAATATGTCTTCTTGATCAGAATCTGTGACAACCACCTTAAAACTTTGTGTTTGTATGAGGACTCTGCGAGACCGCCTCCTGCCACATACCTCCCAACGGCCGATAAGATCTCACAGGTTGGGCCTTCTCCGGGTGCCGTCGACCGGACAATGCTGGCTGGCGGCCCCTCGGGGGAGGGCCTTCTCTGTAGCTGCTCTGACCCTGTGGAACAATCTACCCGCCAAGATCCGGACCCTTCCCACTCTCGGCCTTCCGAAAAGCCACTAAAACCTGGCTATTCCGGAAGGCCTGGGGCTGTTGACCTCATGAACGAGGTCCAGCCCCACCCAGACTGAGTGTATGGTGTGTTGCTTTTAAATCTGTTTTCTCTTTCCCTTTTTTAACTTTTATCTTTTTAGTCTTGTATGTTGTAAGCCGCCCGGAGTCCTACAGGATTGGGCGGCATATAAATTTATTAAATTACAATTAATTACAATTACAATTAGGACTCATTGAAGAGTATTTTCAAATGAGCTGATCAAGTCAACTGTGAAACCTATAGAATTGTCATCAATCCTACATTTAGTTACGAGTGATAATCAAAATATTATGAAAAACTTTGTCAAATTTTGCCAATAACATTAATATAATTTATTAAGGAAATTAAAACCTTTTAAAGAATACAGTATGATACAAAGGCATAATGTACTGTTCAGAAATCCATTCTAATTTTTTGTAATCACATTGTTTTCTTCTTTGAAGGTATGCTGTGGAGATTTAAATTCATCCACAGTAAATATGTATCCTTTACCAATTAATTTCAAACCTCATCCCTGCCTCTTGTTCTTTCCAACTGAAGATAGAAACACACTTCTCAAAAAATATTAAGTTAAAATCATGTTTGAGTATTTGTTCCCACTAGCATTTTTCTTCACCTGAATATGCAAATTTTGATATTTTTCCCTTCTACTTCAAACACGTTTCATGCAGCCTTTTTTACTGTTCTTAATATCCTCAGCTTTAGCATGGGGTTTAGGTTCTTCTAATACCATCTATACAATTATTTGGTATGTGTTTATAATCTTAATGGTGTCCCAACTCCCTTTACAATTCCCATATCTGCCTTCTTTTGCCTTTTATGCAGTCAAACTTTTTGTTTAGTTCATTATTTTCTTATTTCTTTTCATCACCAGAATGTAGAGAAATTCAAATTCTATGTACAGGACATAAACATTTGCAAACAAAAACACTCAATTAAAACTAACAAATATATAGCCAAGTAAACTACAACATAATATAACCTGTCCTTTGTGCTGACTATATGACCTATGATTGTTGTGACATCTATGAAAATAATTGTGTTCACATTACCAGTTGCTATTTTTAGCTGTAAACATTTCTAGTGACTTTTTCACCCAGACCTACGTTGATGTACCATTCCCTAGGAAGATGCATCAATAAAGCAGGATGAGAACTAAACTGGTTGGCAGAAATAATGTTATCTTAATGCACCAAACCATGGTTAAATGTCAGTATTATGTATGAAGGTTCAATTATCAAGAACAAGGTGGGTAGGCAGGCAGGCAGGCAGGCAGAGTATTGAATGTATTACATACCTGTCAAAAGAGTGAAACTGCATTGGAAGAATAGGCTGAGCTTCTCTTTTCAGTGCAGGATCAGGATAAGGAATCGGATCCGGCCCACATTCCGGAATTTCAACTGGTGCTGCTACCAGACTTTTCAATATTTCTTTTACATTAATACCTTTGCTTTGGCTAATACTTGATATTGAAGAGGCAGGCTTAAGAATTTCACTGGGACTTTCTGTTAAACTTTCTTGAGATTTCTTCACCTCAGATGACAAAGTAGATAGTAATTCACTCATAGCATCTGGACCAGGGCTTGTTTCTAAATCTGTCCCATTTAAAATACTGGGTATTTGTTCCTCTTCAATTCCAGAATCAGTGTGAGGAATAGAGCTTTCCAATGGAATATCTTCAATTGGTGTTGGAGTTTCTTTTTCTTTGATATTGTCTGGAAATACAGCAGGAGTTTCTATAAGAGAAAAAGTAGAGAAATATTCAAGTCTGTAAATTAGTAGTTATGCTCTCAAAAATTAATAGAAATGTCAACACAAAATGTAGATGGAAAACCCTCTAAAATGCATGAGAAACACTTAGAAATACATTGTTATTCTGGAATTTCACAGCAGCCATGACACAAACATTTACCAGTTCTATGCTGCAAGGCTTCAATGCGAAATCATAAAAATAATGCTTCAAAATGCTTGCTTGGTACTATCAAATTTACCAAAACTAAATAACGTAGCAGAAAATAACAAATTATTTTGTCGATATTTGTTTGTTTGCTTATATTCTGCTTTCCTCAAAATGTCCAAGGCCACACAAACAACGTTCTACCATCATTTCCTCCGCCCCCGTATAGTAATAGTGAAGTAGGTTGCTTGGCTGAGGATTGCTATAAACCTAAGTCTTCGGGTCCTAGTGAAGTACCTACTTAACATTCTGTTTCTATTCAATAAGTCACTTAGTAGCAAACATGTAAAAAATAACAAGACAGTTGACTTGCTAGTTTCCTATATTGCTTAATAGGACCTGCCCAAATACAAGATGTTTCACCACCAACTTTGACAATGACAGAGAAGGCAGCAGATGACCCAACCTGAATTTGAAAGACATAGGTGTGCTGCCTGTGTCAAATTTGACAAGAAATTTGCATCCATGTCTCAAGTTCTCTACATATTTTGGAATTTCTAGTTACTTCCTTAGGTACCTTTTTCAATATGGGAAATCGTCAAATTCTAGTTAAGGTACCCAGTTCATTCTGTATCATTCCAATATTCAGAAGAAAACTTTGAATGCAATACACCTATTAGCAGAAATCAGACAGAATACAGAATACAGATATTTCTTTTTGTAATTTAAAATGGAGAACATGCTTTAGTATAGCTACTAACAACACTTCAATTGCCATGGAGGTTGTATTAGACTTCTCGTAATCAATTTTAGATTTCTCGAGACAGTGCTGTTGTTGTTCCTATCTCTGAAATTAATTTTAAACAGGAAAATTATTATTTTTAATTAAAATTTTATATACCGATAATTGATTTGTTTTTGGGTTTCAAAAAGATTCTGGGCATTCATATTAAATTTAACAAAGAAATGCAAAATATACATTTAATTAATGCATATGAGCTGCAGGATGAAGAAAAATATTTCTTGAGCATAATATTACTACTGTTTATAAAAAAAATTCTGGCAAACATTTGCCTTATAAAAATGTCTTGGCATACTCTGATGTATTTAAATCATCCCATTTTATATTCAACTATTTTATATATTATTTTAATAATGTTTTGTTCATTTTAAAATTGAAGGGTAGGGTTAGAAGTGACCTTGAGGTCTTCTAGTTCAATCCCCTACCAAGAACAATCTGTCATTGAAAACATCAAGTGATAAAACACTTAGAACTCAAAGAGGCAGTCTGTTCCATGGCTCTCATTGTCAGAAAATTCTTAGTTTGCATATCTCTATGTAAAGTTTCCATTGGTATGTGTCATACCCACCAAGGTTATAAAAACTAAATCCACACCCTCTTCCTTTAGACATCCTTTAGAAATGGATGACATGCAGAAGATGATATCAAGGCTTCCCTTAGCCTTCTCTTATTTAGGCTAAACATTCAAAATTCTTATTTCCAATTTCTTATAGAAATAAGAGCACAGTAGATTACTGTATGACTTAAGCCAGAATTTAGGCTTCTATATACAATATTTATTTCTTTTCTCAAAAACAACTAAACCTTAAATTTCTTAAGGTTGTTTTTAATATCTATTTACAAATAGTTTTCATAAATCTTAGGAACTGTATCAAACTGTAAACTTTTTTTGTTAATTTCAACTTCTGAAAAACTATATAAAAACATGATTTTTATAAAAGATAGTTTTTCTCCTACTTACAGAATTGATAATAGTTTAAAATGTGGACATGGTTTTTAACCTGAATTTCTTTTGCTAATAACGTTTTCTTAATGATAGGATTTGTAGAATAAAACTCAATATCACACACGGCAGTTTTGACATTAATGGCTGTGTGTTGTGTTATTTTGAGGGGACAGCACATTTACACTGTTAAACAAGCTGTATACTCACTACATTGTAGCCAAGTGTCATTTCTTCAGTGTTGTCACATGAAAAGATATATTTAAATATTTACAAAATGTGAGGGGGTACACAAAATGTGTATTCACTTCTGTGATATACTGTATAAGCCCATCTGCATAATTTTGGAGTAAATTCTCAACTTATTCCCATTTATATACAGTACTTACCTGTAACTGGAATCATCTGCAAATTCACACATATAGGTTATCCTCTAGAACAGTGATAGCTAACCTTTTCTGGACCAAGTGCCCAAAGTGTATGCACGTGCCCAAATCCCCAAAATGCAATTTAAGTGCCCCCCTGCCCACACCACCCAGATGTTCCCCCGCATGCGCGGCAGAGACCCAAAGACCAGCTGGCCAGCGGGAGGCACGCACACATGCATGGCAGAGCTGAACTGGGATGATGGCTTGCGTGCCATCACAGAGGGCACTGCATGCCACCTCTGGCATGCATGCCATAGGTTCGCCATCACAGCTCTAGAAGTTATATGTTTCTTGACAAGAGACTCCTTTTTAATCCATTTTACTTATTATATTTACATGGCACCCATCTCACAAGACTATGACTCTGGGCAGCATACAAGAGTGAATTACAAAGAAAACCAAGTATATATAACAGTCATCATGAAAAAACTATTAAAAATCAGAGAGGACCCAAGCAATATCTTGGATACATGGAAAGATTACTTAATGAAGCTATCACATTTAAAAAGGGTGCTTCCGGGGGTCAGCTAGGAATAATCAACCCTGTTGCTGCTGCTCGACATACAGGCTAAAGAATTACAGGAGCCTTCGAGATTACTAAAGGGGAATTCAAAATATCCATACTCTTTTCCTGCTTGGTCTTTTTCTCATAGAAAGGACTTCTTCAATATCACCACAGCCTAGGTAGAAAAATCTCCTCTCTGATATGAGGTGTTAGCTTCAGCTTTGCCAATTGCACTATTTCAGCTTGAAAAACCTAAACTATATGCTATCTGGGAAATAAGATAAAAATGAAGATAACTTTATCACACTCACAAAAACAAAAGATGTACTTTATTATTCAGATTTGCTAGTGCCTAGCCAGACTTTGATTTCCTTTACTTGTTCATGAGCAAGAAATGTTCAGTGGAAACTTAACTGATATCCCTCAACTACGATAGAATAGGGTAGAACAGAAATCAGCTGCTATCCTTCTTTACTTTATATTTTCTACGTTGTGAGAAGCTGATAGCATGGTGCTTGGTTTACTGCTAAAGCTGTCTTCAGCAAGATGGCAAACACTGGAATGAGGGTTAGGGAATTGTTTGAGACTTGTACCAGCAGAATAACTGGATTCTACCTGGTGAGTGGTAGTTGTCTTTCAGACTCAGAGAAGGTGTCAATTGAAACATTAAAACAGAACCTCTTGAAGAGTGATAGGTGCACCACAATATGTTTCATAAACTGTACTGGTTGTCGACTTGCTTTTAGGAGCAGATCAATATGCTTGTTATTACGTACAAACCCTTGTGATTATTTGAACTATTTCCAATAGTTCCTGCTCACCCAGTAAGACTGAGCAGTGTGGGTATGTTCCAGGTCCCTTCAAACAATGTAATCTATCAAGACTTAGCAGGAGACATTCTCTATCAGAAATCCTGCCCTCAGGAAGAGCATCCTCCCAGAGATCCATATGGTTTTCATACTATTCCAAAAGCAAAACCTGGCTTTGCTCCAAGTCTGGAGTTAGGGTGGTTGTTGAGCTTCTGACCTTTTTTTTCCTTATTGCATTGAGGGTTTTTTCCCTCCAGTTTACATCTGTTTTTCTTCTTACTTTTATTGTTTTATTGCTTCTTACTTTTAAAAGGTAAGTTGCACAGTTGCCTGTGAGCCAGGTAGCCTTCAAATAAATAAATAAATTCTTTTTTTTAAGAGCTCTTCCTCACAGTCCCAACTGCTCAAGTTCAATACTATCAATTGTTCAGTCTTCTGTTGCAACTTTACTCTTTCCTGTCACCCAATACTATTGCATTTCCCTTCTCTTTTCTCTGTCCCTACGTGCTCTGGTAAAATTTTGTCCAGTTGCTTGAAATCTAACATTGGCTGCCAATGTTTCTTTTATCTGAAGTAATTGAGTATAAAACAGTTAACAGTGCTAAAATTTATTATCTTCTTCTCCCCATTTTTTTAATTTTTTTTTATTCTTTCTCTGTTCTGTTCCAGTTTCCTATTCCCTCTTTTATCTACGCCCTATGAAGTTGGCTTCCCTTTGATTTTCTGACAGGAGGACAAAGTGAAAAGGTTTGCTGTCTAGTGATCATAAAGTAAAACAGATACTGTACAATCACTAAAAGCATGGCCACTGTTTCCACTCCCCACTCACAAGCAGTTTGAACCTTAAAATGTTGACAACATGGACCAAAAGTTATTTCCCTTCTTTGAGCAGCCACAGGTACTGCAGTGACACTAATCCCTTCACTTCCATTCTGTGCAAAGGTAAAATAAAATCTCGAAAAGATAAATAAAATAAATTGCTTCCACCACCACTGCTTCTATCAACATCCCTTTTTGTTTTATGCATTTATGTTATCATATGGAACAAAAACAGCAACAAAAAGCATTTATCTGAGATCAAGACACATTATTGCTCCTGAAAGATTTGCTTTCATGGACTATAGCATTAAAAAAAAGGAGGGGATTGGGTTCATAAAAATTTTAAATACATTAGAGGTGAGCCAAATGAACACAGCTGGTGCTAAGGAATCAAGAGATCCAGATTTGTTTCATACTGGCAAATAACCTTCATGTGAAAAATTCAAAAAAAAAAATCCAATGGGATATCATTTAAATGGTGAGTAGATGGACTTAATTTCCCATTCACCCACTTTCCCAATACACCAGCTAACCAGGGAAGTGCAGTCAGGGGAGGCAGGGGCAGCAGAGCCTCACCACTGTCATCATGAAAAGGAAAAAAAATGTAAAAGGAAAAAGGCAAGAGCTGAGGTCAGGCTGAGCTAGTTGCTGCCAGAGTCATCATGAATGACTCTGCTTAGTGCTTAACTGTTTAAAAAAGCCTCTAAAAAAGCGCCCTCTACAGGAGGCGGCAGGAGAATGACGTGCCTCATCTAGTCTGACTTTTTATGATCACTCGAGCAGAGTTAAGCAAGGGTTAAAAGCCGAACAATTCCTGATGTAAATGAGGCATGTCGTTCTCTTGCCTCCTCCTGTAGAGGGTGCTTTTTTAGAGGCTTTTTTAAACAGCTAAGCAGAGTCATCCATGGTGACTCTGGCAGCAACTAGCCCAGCCTGACCTCAGCTCTTGCCTTTTTCCTTTTACATTTTTTTTTCCGTTTCATGATGACAGGCGAGAGCAGAGTTGAAATCCTCTCTGAAACAGCTGGAAAAGGTACGTGTGGGTCGGAGGGAGGGGGTGGAATTCAAACTTCATCCTCCTGGTGCAACTTTGTGTGTGTGTGTGTGTATGTGTATGTGTGTGTGTGTGTGTATGTGTTTGAGAGAGGGGGGAGGAAGGGAGAGAGGGAGGAAGGAGGGAAAGGGAGAAGAAAAAGAAAAAGAAAGAAGAAAACTTATTTAGCAAAGGAGAAAAACAAATGCTGTCGCTTTAAATCGGAACTAAGCATGCCTGGCTGTGGAATTCTGGGAGTTGAAGTCCACAAGTCTAAAAAAATTGCTGCCTCACCAGCCATAAATCTCATTGCACGTCACTGCAGCTAACATATCCTGGTATTCCACAGTGACAAATCAGAAAACTACTAATAGTTTAGAACTAGAAGACTCTTTTGAATGTTTGTCTATATGCATGCTCATCTGCATAAGTGCAGTTCTAAATTTTTACTTTTCAAGAAATCAAGAACTCCGGGCACACATAAATGCAGAATTCAAGAAATGGACATCAATTAATGTTAAATTCATTCATTCATTCATTCATTCATTCATTCATTCATTCATTCATTCATTCATTCATGTCTTTAGAATCCTAGCATTAAATACCAATTTCATCTGCTTCCTAAAAGTATATCTTTATCATAAACATTAATACTGTTAACTTTCAGTTCTTATCAGTTCACTTTGACGTTATTTAAAATTCTTCTTCTTGTGCCATATCCGTCATCAGAAGTTGGTAATCAGATTGGCAATACTATTTTTGTCAACAGCTGCATAAAAAAGTGCTGCTGAGTTTGTCCAAACCAGTCCTTTAGGTTTTGAAACCACGATGTTCTTATCCTGCCTGGACCTCGTTTGCCTTCAATCTTTCCCCGGAAGATTAAGTGAAGGATGCTGCATTTTTCTGGATTGTCGTATCACATGTCCAAAATATTCTAACTTTCACTTTTTAATGACTTTGATGATTTCCCTTTGCTTTTCCAGGTGGCTTATCATCTCCTCATATGTGATTTTGTCAACCCAGCTTATACTTAACAGCCATCTGTAAATCCACATTTCAAGTGCTTCTAGTCTTTTCAAGCGGTTTTCTGTCAGAGACCAACTCTTTATTCCGTAGAGTAGGATAGAAAAGATGTAACATCTGACAAGCCTGATTTTCAGTCTTAGGCTTATGTCATGACTGCAGAAGTCCTTTTTCATTTTGAAGAATGCTGTTCAAGCTTTCTCTATCCTTGTCTTTACTTCACTGATCACGTCCCAGATTTCATGTAAATTAAAACCGTGGTACGTGACCCTTTCAACTTTTTCTAGTGGTATTCCTTCCAAATTTATCATTGGTAAGTTAATGTTAAGCTTCAGATTTTTCAGATATTTCTGAACCTCTGTTGATGAGGAGCTGAAGATCTTCATGTTTACTGGCAAGAACTGTGTCATCAGCATACCTTAAATTGTGGATCTGAACACCGTTTACTTTGAAGCCAGCATCAATGTTTTCCAGTTCTTTGTTGAAAATTGACTCAGAGTAAATATTAAACAACAGTGGAGACAAAATACAGCCCTGTCTGACTTCTCTTCATATTTCTGCATCATCTGAGTACTTTTGGCCTAGTCTCACATTTGCTACCTGATGCCAATATAGATTCTTTAAAATTCAGATTTCTTTGTCATCTAGTCCCACTTGTTTCAGGATTTGTAATAGTTTGCTGTCTCTTATTTTATCAAATGTTTTTTTCCAAAATTGATGAAGCTCATGTAAACACTGTGATTGACATCTCTACAGGGCTGTACAAGAACTTGAATGCTGAATAGGGCATCTCGTGTACCAAGATTTTTTCTGAAACCAAGTTGTGTGTTATTTAGACATTCCTCAATTTTGTGGTATATTCTTATGTGAATTATTCTCAGGAATATTTTCAGGGCATGACTCATTAAGCTTATTGTTCTATATTCGGTATACTTCTTTGCATTTATTTTCTGGGGGATTGTCACAAAGGTTGACTTTACCCAACCATTTGGTATCTTTCCTGTTTCATATATGCTATTGAAGAGCTGCAGTAAACTTTTCCCGTTGTCTTCCAGCAATTTTAAAATTTCTACTATATAAAATAGCTAAAAATAATGTTTAATATTTTAATCTTGCCTGTTGGGCCGCAGATATCCTTTTACCTACTATTTTTCATAGAAATATTTTTTCTTAGAAACTGTTAATTTAGTGAATGAATGAATGAAATATAATATAAATAAAGAGCATATATAAAAACAACATTTATGGCTCTCTTCAAAGGAAGTAAACTTTAGGCCTTAGCTTAAAGCAAAGTCTCTTGATAGTTCCTAATACTCTGTTATTCAAGTACTTATAGGTGTGACCTGTTTAGCTATCTGAGATCAGCAAAAGTCAGTTAATTGCTTAACTGTAACATAATCAATGTATTCAGATAATACAAGACAACTTTCTAGTTTTCCTATAGGAAACTAACGCAACTAAGTAATAATGCATCTGTAGCAAAATAAAACATTTATTTTATCTTAGAGAGATTTGAAATATTTAATTTATTTTTAGTAAATACATTTGGCAGATCGAATCTCACCAGGCTCAAGGTTGACTCAGCCTTCCATCCTTCCGAGGTGGATAAAATGAGGTCCCAGATTGTTGAGGGCAATATGCTGACTCTATAAACCACTTAGAGAGGGCTGTAAAAGCACCGTGAAGCGGTATATAAGTCTAAGTGCTATTGCTATTGTCATTATGTACTTTGCATTATAAAAATCCAAAAATGAAAGCTACAATTTCCACTACTTGGTAATTTCAAATTTTATATATTTGTTATTTAAAATGTATCTACAGTTTACTTCCTAATTTTTTATGAAAGTTATATAAGATTCTCACAAAATAAAGACTTTGCAATTTATGATAAACACCTTAACAAAACAAACTGCATTTATCAATTGTGTCTCAAACACAAATCTCTCAAATACAAACATAAAAGAATATGGAAAAAACAAGGAGGAAATGAGACAAAACAAAGAGATAGCTATGCTGGGAAGAGTAAGAAACTGAAGGAACAAAACAAAATGGAGATGATGTGAGGAAAAGAGATAATAGGACAGGGAAGTGAATGAAGGTCATACCATCATTTAGCATTCTAGTGCTAAGAACCTATGTCTGGAGTTCTTGGTTTCTTGAGAAGTAAACTTAGAACTGCAGCTATAAACATACACTATTTATCTATTTATTTATTCTGTCTTATCACAAAAATTGGAAGGTCATGCAAGAACGGTCACTAATACAACCAAAAGGTATGCTGCATGTAAAGGGGCAGCATGAAGCAAGTGTCCATGGTTTCAATAATTACCTTAGTTATTATTGAGAAACATTTAATCATGCAAAAACAACATGCTGAGACAAATATCTGAAAATCAGGAACTATATATTTCTGTAGATCAGATACAGAGAATGCCCAAGCAATGAACAGGAGAGTAGCCATTGTTTTATAAACCATTCATCAACCCAGGCTATTTACAAAATCAATTATTTTATAGGAAGCATTTCACTTCTACCATGTTGCAATTTCTCCCTTCATAAAACCTTAAAATAGACAAATATATTTTAAAAATTACATGTACAAATAAAATAGAGTAGAATAACAGAGTTGGAAGGGACCTTGTTGGTCTTCTAGTCTAATCCCCTGCTTAGGTAGGAAATCCTACACCACTTCAGACAAATGGTTATCCAACATCTTCATAAAAACCTCCAGTTTTGGAGCATTCACAACTTCTGGAGGCAAGCTGTTCCACTGATTAATTGTTCTAACTGTCAGGAAATTTCTCCTTAGTTCTAAGTTGCTTCGCTCCTTGATTAGTTTCCACCCATTGCTTCTTGTCCTACCCTCAGATGCTTTGGAAAATAGTTTGACTCTCTCTTCTTTGTGGCAACCCCTGAGATATTGGAACACTGCTATCATGTCTCCCTTAGTCATTTTCATTAAACTAGACATACAGTTCCTGCAACCGTTCTTCATATGTTTCAGCCTCCAGTCCCCTAATCATGATGCTCTTCTCTGCACTCTTCTAGAGTCTCCACATCTTTTTTACATCGTGGCAACCAAAACTGAATGCAGTACTCCAAGTGGGGCATTACCAAGGCATTATAAAGCGGTATTAACACTTCATGTGATCTTGATTCTTTCCCTCTGTTTATGCAGCCTAGAACTGTGTTGGCTTTTTTGGCAGCTGCTGCACACTGCTGGATCATATTTAAATGGTAGTCCACTAGGACTCCAAGATCCCTCTCACAGTTACTACTATTGAGCAAGGTACCACCTATACTGTACCTGTGCATTTTGTTTTTCTTGCCTAAATGTAGAACCTTGCTTTTTTCACCATTGAATTTCATTTTGTTAGATAGCACCCAATGTTCAAGATTGTCAATATCTTCTGTATCTTAAGCCTATCTTCTGGAGTGTTGGCTATTCCTGCCAGTTTGGTGTCATCTGCAAATTTGATGAGTTCTCCATCTATCCCCTCATCCAAGTCATTGATGAAGATGTTGAAGAGTACTGGGCCTAAAACAGAGCCCTGAGGTACTCCACTGTATACTTCTCTCCATGTAGATGCAGTTCCATTGAGGATTACACATTGAGTGTGATTGGTCAGCGAGTTATGAATCCATCTGGTGGTGATGCTGTCTAACTCACATTTTTCTACTTTATCTAGTAGTAGGTTATGATCTACTTTATCAAATGCCTTACTGAAGTTCAAGTAAATTATGTCGACAGTATTCCTCTGGCCCACTAATTTTGTCACTTTGTCAAAGAATGCAATAAGATTAGTCTGGCATGATCTGTATGGCTGTAAAGTAATCTCAGCTGAAGTCAATATAAATAAATTGCTCTGGATAGACATTTCAAAACATAGTTTCTAGAAAAGAGCTAATAATGATCATATTTCCTCACATAGCAATGGAAGTTTAGTTGCCATGTAAATGTTACATAATTGAAAATTTGGAAAATATGTAAATGTGCAAAAAAGCATATCACACTGAAAAATAAAGCATGTGTGACTTTGACAAGCTCCAAATGAAGGAAATATATATAGCTCAGGTTTGAACTGTAGAATCCTTGATGCTCACTAAGCTTGGTTATTTGCTGCAGACAATGCATCTAAGTGTGATGTTTGTTCCCTGTGTATATACAGTGCTGGTGGGATGTAGTTTTCTCCTTGGTTGTTCCTTGATTATTATTTTCTGCTTGATTGTTTGGTTAATCTCTGTTTATCTGAATAGAAGCTGCTGGAGAAGATGTGCTCTGGTCTTTTTGTTTCCTTCTTAGACAATAAAAAAGGTTATTGTATCTCTTGAATTATGTGTAATATGGCTTATCTCTATGTGTCCCTTGATGGCTGATTTCTGCAAGGTTCCAGGAAATCCTAGAATTTTTGGATTTCTCTTGGTATATTATGCTGATAGTTTCTAGGCTGAAACTATGATTAAGTATGTCCATGTGTCTTGAAATTAAGGAGTTTCTATTGTGTCTTCTCACTGCCAGCTGGTGTTCATGGATGCACTCCGCCGGTCTGTCCAAAATAGTGGCTGTTACAGCCCTTCAAACAGTGATGGCTAACCTTTTTGTCCTCGTGTGCCGAAAGCACATGCACACGTGCCCACACCAATAATATAATGTTTGTGTGCCTCCCCACCAGCCTGTGCACACGATCCCCCATATCCCATTTTGGGCCTAGCAGGTTTCCCTGAAGCCTCATGGGACCAAAAATGAGGCAGGGGGCCACACTCCCCCATACCCCTCCCTTGTGCATGCCTACGCTGTTACAGGAATTATGTCGGCCTTGTATGCAGCTTTATTCCTCTCTAGCATTCATCTCCATTGTTCAGTGATGCATTTCCTCCCTCTCTAGGATTTACCTCTATCTGCTCTGTGAGGCATTTCTTGTTTCTGTTGCATGTATATCTATGGCTTGTATAGTGTTTTGCAGAGATCCAAAAATCAGCTGGCCAGCAGCACATGCTTGATAGAGCTCAGCTGTGGTTTGTGTGCCAGCAGAGAGGCCATCGTGTGCCCCCTGATATAGTAGTTGAGTGGTTACACACTTTTTGATAAAGTTGTGTCAGTATCTATGTTGCATAACAAGTCTGTCTTCTTTTTCTGGTGCTCAAGAGTATTGCAGTATGAATTAGGCAAGCTCATCAGGAACTGATAAATGCAGTAGACTTAGACTTACAGGCTCAGATAAACAAGTATATTTTGTATTCATTTGTTTAACTAGTTACTCTTGATCTAGTTTTAGCACCTTTGTGGAAAACAGATCGTGTTTTAGATTATATTTATGCATAAATAAATAAAATTCAAAATGATTCACAAAGTTTTAAGCGCCACTGTATTTCTTAGAAGTAGCCTTATCTATTATAAGCAAAGCGAAAAATATATATTTAGAATAAACTCAATGTAGCTAAAATTAATAAAACATTTTCTAAAATAGAGAGAAAGCTCAGGTGAATCAGTCATATAATGAAGTATATAAGGTTACATTGTTTGTTAGCGTATTTATTATATTCTCCTTTTCACTCAGAAGCTGAAGAGTGCTCCTCTTTCCATTTTCCAATACTGTACTGGGAAGTAAAACAAAAATCAAAATCCTGAAAAATTGTTTCAGTATTGGCAAGAAAAATGCCTTGAGATATATGTGTAAGTCACCAAACATCTTGACACAGTTCTCTGAATCTGACAAATGCATATAATCATGCCATACAGATACATTCAATACTGTTCTGAAAAAAATATATTCCGAAACAATAACAAAGGATATCATTATACCACAGTTTCGTGAATCACAATCTAGCTCATTGGATGCACTGAAAACACATTTGATGAAACAGACAGTGATCCACATTAGGCTGTATCTATTTTAATCTTGAAGGTTTTGCAAATTCTACAGTGTAACTGAAGGCTCAGTTAATTCCTCCTTTCCAGAAGAAATATTATCATTAAATAGATACAATAAATGTTTAAAGAGAGAAAAAGAAGAAAGCAGGGCTTATTAGTAATGAGAATAAACTAGAGAGAGGGGGGGGGGTCAAATGAAGAGTCTGTAATGACCACTTAAAACAGTTTCAAAACACCAGGTTGAAAGCAAAGTTGTTATGATGATTATAGACAATGTAACAACTCACACAACATGAAAGGCGCTCTCAACTCAAATGTTTATGTGCTGAACAGAAGCAGCATAATGGGAAATGAGAGGAGAGAGGGAGGGAGTGTTCTGAAAAGCCTTAAACTGACACTGCAAAAGTAGCAGGGTTCCGCATCAGATTGCAAGATACATAATTCTACTTGCAGAAGTGAAAAAATGTGAACAGATGAATTCTCAAATGAATAAATATAAAACAGATGGTTACGAATTATAGAAATTAAAATACTTTGGATAATAGTTGAACAAGTCACAAATCCTTGTTTAGAAATTAATGGAAAGTTATACTTTTGAAAATGTAGCATGATTTAGATTTGGGAAAAGAAATAATATTGAAGCCAAAATGATTTGGATGCCTCAGACCTAAGAAACTATGGTTTCTCCAGCCCTAATTAAATCTTGCCTCCCTTCTCAATTTTAAATAACTCATCAGAAATTAGGTGCTTCATTAAAGTTCACTATAACACATAATTATAGGATTGCCTGCATCCACTGAATTTTTTTCTGTAGTTTTAAATCCAGCCTCTTGTAGATCACCGTGCAAAAATTACTTTCTAAAGTTACAGATGATTACTGCTTAACTATTACCAGCCTGGAATTGTCTCAGCTATAAAGTTATAAGGAGTTAACAAGGGAAAATGCACCCTTTTGAGTTATTGCTGCTTCCTGGAGAACACACAGAATGTAGCGTACATATTTTAGAGGTGGTGAAACACCACAAATCATGATCACACTTTTTTTCTTCCAAACCAAAGAATATTATCCATCAACCTTCCCTAATTTCAACTGGGTTCGTTTTTGTTAGTTAAACGTATTTAGTCATAGCTGTCAATTATTCATTCATATTGCTGAACAATTTGTAAATGAAGTATAGAATTTATAAACTTATATTAGTTAATTCACATCAATTTGTGGGAGATTAGTTTCTTCAATACTTCTGCTAATTGCTAAAAGCAGAAATGAACTGTAAGGAGAATCATACACACACAAAAATCTGCCAATAAGGCCACCTATCCATTCTGTAAGTATCTATTG
Organism: Thamnophis sirtalis; assembly: GCF_051295495.1. Lineage (NCBI taxonomy): Eukaryota > Metazoa > Chordata > Lepidosauria > Squamata > Natricidae > Thamnophis > Thamnophis sirtalis. The sequence goes on along the minus strand of NW_028261388.1, from coordinate 25,673,445 downwards.
GGGGAAAAAAGATATGAACAATAATTGTCTCTCATATTCTTCCAAATACTGTAGTAAATTTGGAAGACATTCACAGACTAACATTTAAGTCATCCTTAAAGATCAGCAGGGACATATCTTCTGTATTATTTTCAGGCAAAGATTACCCATGCTGCAGAGATTTCTATTCCAGAATTAGGGAGGAAGTCACACTGACACTACTGAGAGTATATAAATTATCCAAAACCACTGAGTAATCACACTGCTAAATTACTGCATGGAAGATGACAATAGCTACCAATTACTGTTGCAAATAGTCTATCTGCTGCCAATCACTGGTATAAATTATGTTGATGTTATTTTTGTCTTAATAATTGGTTAATAAAATGGCTAATTAATTTTTTATGAAATGGATTGTATTGCTTATTATTACCAGAGTATTTCTTATTGCCATCTATGACATTTAATAATAGAAATCCTTTTCAGTATTCTACTATAATAGTACAAGGTAGCTGTCGGTTAACAAGGACAATTTCCATCACTAAACAACACAGTTGTAAAGTGCGATGTTTCATGACTGAACCACTTAGCAACAGCAGTTCTGCCACTTCCAGTTGCTATAATTAAGCAAATTATTTGGTGTAAGAGAAGGAAAGGCAGAAGCTGGGGACGGAATGAAGAGAAGAATCAGCCTGGAGTTGTTATGTTCCAACACGAGAAGTCCAGCACCTCTTGAATTCCATTAACTCTTATCTAGCATCAATTAGTGCTGATAGTTAACTAGATTCTTCTGCATGGGCCAGGGATGTCAAACTTGCAACCTGCGGCCCGGATGTATCACATACTGGCGTGTCTATCCCCATTTTAGTGAAGGGGAAAAAGTCATGATACATTACATGACGTGATGCCATGACTTTGACACTCCTGGCATAGCCAAAGCAATAACCCAGCTTAACTGAAACTTAACACATGGTCCTGATTCTTTACACCTGACACATTGGTGTTGTTAAGCACAATATCATGTGATTGCTATTTTTGATCTCTTGCTGGTTTCCCCATGAACTTTTCTTTGTGGAAGTCAGCAATGAAAGTTGCAAATTACAATCTTGTGGCTCCAAGATACTGCAATTTTCTAATTGTGAGTCAATTGCCAAGTGTCCAGATCATGATCATGTGATTACAGGGATGCTACAATAGCTGGAACTTTGGGGACCACTGAATCAGTGTCATCATAACTTCAAATGGTTGTTGAACAAGGGTCATTAAGAAGGATCACATGTAGCAATAATAATATAGAATTAAAGAAAAAGAAACATTGCTTTTTTTGAAGAATGAATAATTTCTTGCAGATTTCTTGAAGAATAATTTCTTGCATTCTAGCTGCAGTTTTGATAGCACTGATCAACACAAATCAATAAATTTTTCAGGGTCACTATCACCTCAGGTAACTGCTTTCATGGAGAGACAATGGGCCCAGACCAGTATGCTGCAAGTTCATTTTATTTATATTTTGTTTTCTAAAAATGCCTCTTAAATATATGTAGGACCAGAAAGATACCCAGAGGCACGATACTGGGAATACTGATCCTAATGCAGAAAAGCTTCTTCTCATTCCTCAATTGTTCATATTTATCCCAATAAATACTAGTTATAGTTTAATCTCTAATTTATAATTATGTGATTATAACCTGAAGTTATCTGGAAAAACTAAAATATCCTCGTCTAATAATCTCACTGTCCATTTAGAACAAATATTTATATATTTTTTTTAAAAATGAATTGGGTTAAAAACTAGCAGTGTTATGACTATCAGCTAGTCTTTCAATCTTCATTTTTCTTATCCACAGTACCTCCTATTTCTACAAATGTGGATCAAAATTATTTTTTCAAGCAAGGCAACAGAGACAAGGCAACTGAAACTTAGCATTCTGCTAGCTGGATAAAAATGAAAGGAAAACAAAACATAACACATTGGGAAAACGTTCTGCTACATACATTTTAGGGACTGAGGAGAGCATCAAGAATTTGGAAATAAATGGAAGACACTAAGGCTAGGGAGGATCCGAAGGGTAGGTGCTAAGAATGGCTAGGGAAAACAGAAATAGGCAACATAAATGAGCACTAGTAAGGAATTTGGGAAAGCCAATGAAAAATTGGTGATACAACCTTGAGGTAGGCTGAATATGTATATGTGTAATTTTGGGGATAATGGAGAGGATGGATGTATATACTTTGGAGAGATTAGTTTTGGGGCATTGGTAATAAGAGATCACATTTCTTTATGTACTGAGTATAATTGTTTAGTATTGGAAATGTGAAGCATGTGCATATTTTATAATTCTTACATATTTGAGGAAAATATAGCTTTTATCTGAAATAGTTTTCAGCTAGAAAATTGTGCCTTGGTTTTGTAAACTCACTAGACGGCCTTCTTATATATTTGGTATTTTGCTCAGAGCAGTAAATATTCTCACTACACTAAGCCAAAGGCATTTGTCTTCTGATGTAATATTCCTTTGTTTCTTTAACAGCCTTTGTATGACTTTAACTTTAGCATTTGGGGTGTCTTGATGAGATTTTTAATATATATCTAAACTATCCAATTCTTATTAAAGTACAGATAATATTAGACAGTGCATAGAAAAAAAGGATAAGAATTTGTATAATTATTTATAATGTTTGCAAAATCCTGAACTGTATATCAGTTGGGAGTGAAATGTCACGCTATATGGAAGAAAAAAAAATGTGCATCATTTTTGCTACAATAGAGTAAAACAGAGGGGAACAAGTGACTGCTCATAAAACTAATATATTTTTTTTGTTCTCAGTGGTATCTCCAATCATATTGTCTGCCTACTGAAAGTAAAAATAATTGGAAGCTATATAGAAAAAGACAAGTTTCTAAATCAAAAGAAATAAAGAATTTAGAAAATGCAACAAACTATTTCTGGAATATAGATCTGTATAACTTCCTTATACAGCAGTATTCTTTTAAAGTGTTGAAATATATTTCTTTACAGTATTAAATTTTAATATTGTTAAAATTTTAAAATTGTAACCCTCCTATAATACTGTTAATAAACAAGATGGAGAATGTTCGTAGTATCATTGCCAGAAAACTCTGGTTTATATGTAACCCCCAAAAATCATCTTCTTGATTAAGACTTTGTATTATAATTAAGTTATTGAAATATATAATATGAAATAAATATGGCAAAGAATAGGAGGTTATGTTAAAATTACCTTTATAAAATGAGTGGGTAAAGCTCTGTTCAGGTATTAACTTGGCAAGGAATCCATGGTTCAAACTTGGGTGTGGGATAGATGGTATAACCACAACTGTGAAGAAAATCATGGAGTCAATTGTGAGCCAGCTACTTATTGCCGGTAGTTTGGTCCACTGAGGATCCATGACAGAAGTGTTATTGAAACATGCAAACAAGGCACTAATAATTTATCGGGGAGAAATCTAGAAAAATAAAATACTTGCAAATAATACAACATAGAGAGAAAAAACATTTATGGAAAGACAGGTATACATAAATAAGACAGAAACAGTTGGAATACGCTTACGTATGAAACAACATACAAAAAAAAAATACATTATCTGTAACATAGCCACAAATGATAGCTGAATTCTAAGACAAATCTCCTGAAAAATAACCAATATAATTTTATTATTTTCAAAAAATTAATGCAGGAATAGTTAATTACTTAATCATGATTTGAATGAAGGAAATATAGCATGTGGTCTAATGTATAAATAATGGAAAGTAGTAATTTTATTATAAAATAAAAATAGTTCACAATGCAATAGAAACAATATGATGTTTAGTAACTAAAATATGCTGAAAATAAATAAGTGCAAAATTGTATGTATGTATGTATATTGATTTGGTTCTGAATTTTAAACAACCTTATTTAAGGATTAGATTTACATGGCACAGCAATACACATTTTTAAAAGATCATTCTCACACAAATGTGTTTTTTTTTAAATCCTATCAAAATTTTCAAGAATTTTTAAGTCCAAAACATCTATTTTAATTAGGTAAATATAATATTAATATTAATATTATCTTATTTTAGTATCAGACTTTTCATGAATCAATGTTGTCATGTAATATGATCATCAATGTCTCAATAAGGTATTTATAAAACCCCAAGATCTAAGTTTAAAAAACATATATACTGCTATAGATTTGATTTTCAAATCTTTGCCTTAATGATAGTGAAATCTTGAAAGATTCAGTAGCCTTAAACAAACCACTTTTCAGAGGTATATGAAATGAAGTCATTGTGTTTAATTGCGTTATTCTACAGTAGTTACTTTAAAAATGTCTTTTGCTACCAATCATATTACTACATACTTGGAAAGAAGACACATGAATAAACGTATATACGATTATATTGTAAGAGATATATAGCTAATTTCATTATATACAGTAAGTAGTTTTAACAAAAAGATTAAACATTTCCAGAACTGGACTCAGATAAGATTTCTTTTTAAACTAGGTTTACATTTAAGTAAATGGAAACTTGATCCAAATTAATAGTAGAATGCTCACTGTATTTCATTTCATTAGAATATACTTATTGCACCATTTGCAAATAGTCAATCCTGAAAAATACATGTGCAAGAGAGCTATTTACAAAAATATTAAAAGTCTATAAAGAAGGACAAAGATGAGAAGGATCAAGGGATGCCAAAATAAAATGAAAGATTTGCCATCAATTTTGGCCCTCTTTCCAATGCTTACAATATAAATAAAATATTCCAATGAGAGAATCTTTAAAAAGTCTCATCCAAAACATTTCTGCTTCTGAAGAAAGAGGTTTCACAGGCAAGAATTCACACACATATTAAGATATTGTCTTCCCAAAGGAATGTACATCAGAGAAAAGAAAGTTTTATGACTTTGCAGTATGACCCAGGGTAAAAGCTGGTTTCAATCCCACTCTCTTGAAACAAACAGCACCTAAATCATGTTAAATCAACTAGTCAATTAGACTAGTAAAAGTAAGTTTCTAGAAATACACTATTATACTAGAATTCCCAAACAAGTATCTTATTAGCAGTTAGACCATGTAGTTAGACATATTTTCTAGTAACAAAATTTCTGCTAGCTTTGCAGTTCTCCTATAAGTAAATTTAATTCTGATTTTGTTAAGAGCTAACAGATGCCTTCATGCCATATACTGTATTTAAAATTTACCTAAATGTTCCAAATGTTGATAAAAACTTCAGTTCTGCCTAAACATAATATTTTTCCTCTTTTGTGGATAATTGCATTTTTATTTCTGCAAAATGTATTTTTATTTCCTTTCACTTATTAAATGATAATTTCTAATGATTCCTGCCCTGGCAACATGGAGTGATGGAAGTCACCAGCCAAATTGCAAATACTACCTTTCAAAGAGTGGGAGTCTTTACAAACTAGATGCTTATAAGTAAAAATAGACCAGAATACTTTTATTTTATTAATATGTCTGTTCTCATAACGCATATGTATCATAATGTGTCAATAGTGTTATTGTTAATATTCAAATGACATCATATTCAAGTAAAATTATTTGCTCTGGTTTGCCATGACAGGGATTCTTTCTTCTTAGAGAGGTTGATAAGTGAAGAAAGTAAAAATTAAATCTGTGATTTTGTGTAAGCAAAATATAGGTTTTATTTATTTTTTATTTATTTGTATTATTATGGTGTAAAAATATCATCAGCTAAAGTGTCACAAATAGTAAAATTACATAACATGATTTGAATTCAAGTCACATGATGAACATAAAAAATGATTTTATGGGGGGGGGGGGAATGGAAAAGTAATTAGCTTGTGTCCTGCAATTAATTATATGCTTTGGAAGAAAGTCTCGTTCTGCTGCCAATAAAACTTTTTAGTCAGTCCCTAAGATCATCCTGTGTTAAAACAAGAGTGGAAAAACAAGAAATATTTTCAAAGGTTAATAGGCATTCTTTATTCTTCAGTTTCTACATTCAAACATCAAGTGTCCCAACAGTTCCTCAGCATTAACTGAAAAACAGCAGTACCTGTACTTGTTGGTGAATTTATTTCTTGCCTGATATTTCTACCTGCCTGGCTTCCAGACCTTGCAGTTTCTCGTTGTGGTTCAAGAATATCCCGATATTTGGAGACCATTAAAACAGAAATGAAGTAAACCACAGCCAAAGCTAAAAATTGTGCCTGTTTGCTATCATCCTGTTGAAGAAAAGGAAAACATACAAACACACAAAATAAAATACTATGAAAATACATAACAAAGTTATTATCTCCTCTCTTAATCAATGCTATGGAGCAAATTACTAAAATTAAAAACAAACAATCTACTATATAACAGTTATTTAAACATTCCCTTGACTGGCATTTAAATATATGAACATTTCTTTCACTTTCCCAATATGAATGTATAGCCTGTCAGGGAAGGGTATGACTTAGTCTTCATAAATTATTACCTTAGAGGAAGTTGAGACAGTTACATATGAAAACTACCACAAAGTTGTAAATAAAATCAAATACATCAAATATATCATGTACTTAACTAGAGATTCTCAAACCAGTTTGTGATTTCTCTCAGAGAGGAAGTGGGACAAGGCTGAGCAACTTAGAAGCAGGCCATAAAATATTTTTAATAGTTAATCATGCTGGTGCAGAGAAAACAGGAATCATGCTACATAGTTTGGCCTTTTCTCACTACTTTGCCTGTCTATCCAATGGGGCAATAAGGTTTCATTGCATTTGCATTTTGCCTGTACATGTTTGTAAAGACAAAATAGGAAGGCTGTGAAAATTCATGCTGGGCAGTGTGTAACTACTGCAATAGAACCATGTTCGTGTATTACTATCATCCTTCTCGCCTACTCTTATTGGTATGTTATGACTATCACTTGTTGGTTGTATCGTATGATTTATGGCTGTATCTTATTATTTATAATTTATCACAGAGACAAATTCCTTGTGTGTCTTATCACATCTGGCCAATACAGAATATTCTATAGGAAAATAAAGTGAGGTTTAAATAATAATATATATACATCTGGGAAACTTGACCCAAATAGCACTGTGTTATAGAGCAATGCAGAAAAAAGACTAATTCTAAGCTCTTTAAAACTACCACTGAGATAAATAGCAATAGCACTTAGATTTATATACCACTTTACAGTGCTTTACAGCTCTAAGCGGTTTACAAAGTCAGCATATTACCCCTAACAATTTGGGTACTCATTTTACCCACCTCAGAAGGATGGAAGGCTGAGCCAACTTTGAGCCTGGTGACATTAGAAATTGCCAAGTTGCAGGCAACCGGCAGTCAGCAGAAGTAGCCTGCAGTACTGCACTCTAACCACTGCACCACCGAGGCTCATGCTAATTATAGTGTGAGAAAGCAGAGAAATGTAGATGATCCTTCTCAAGAATCATGAGAAATGATGTTAATTCAAATCCTTTTTTTGTAAACTTGGAGTACATTTTTTTTTTGAATACTAGGAAAGAAATTTGTCAGTACTTCGGGCTATATATTAGCTGAGAGATTGTGATTGGCCCAACGTCCCTAAGTTGATTTAGAGTTTATGAACTTCCACTTTCTAAGATACCAAATTGGTTCTTAGTTATATGAATACACAGGTCAATTTCCAATCTAAATAATCTTAAAATAGGAACGATCCAAACCAGATTCTGTTTAAGGATGAATCATATATACATTCTTAGGTGGTTGACTAATTAAAATTCAACTGCCCCCCCCCACACACACACACTGCAAATCTTACTCCCTACTTTGCCATCTTGTGTCCATGATTTTATCTGCTATGTTTTTACAATGAATAAAAAGGTAATTTTAATGTTTTTCAGTGCTTTAATGTTCTATGCAGCCTAGAATCTTTGGATACAAGATGGGTAACAAATACATTTAATAAATAAATAAAATAAATAAATAAATTTCTTCAATGCATTTAAACATTACATATGTCAATTCATGTTAGTCTCGCTTTCACTGAACATCTGGAGAATCTATCTATCTATCTATCTATCTATCTATCTACCTACCTACCTACCTACCTACCTACCTACCTACCTACCTACCTACCTACCTACCTACCTATCTATCTATCTACTGTATTTTTCGGTGTATAAGACGCACCTTCCCCCCCAAAAGAGGGTGAAAATTTGGCTCCATCTTATACACCGAATGTAGCCCCACTCTTTGAGATTTTGTAGCCCCACTCTTTGGCCTCTGCCTCCCAGCAATTTACCTCCTTGGAGCAAAAAGAGAAAATGGGGTTTGCGGAGGTAGCAATAGGATATGGCAACCCCTGCAACCTGAAACAGCTGATCATTGGGATTCCCGTTATTAAACTGAAATTGAAAATGAAACTTGCTCTTTGCTGCAACAAAGCAAATTGCTGGGAGGCAGAGGCAGATTTTTTTCTTCTTCTAATCAGACTAAACTGAAACAGGCTATTTGCTGCAAGGAGCTAAGTCAATAACTATAAATGCCTATAGACTTATTTTTTAAAGACTGCTTTATTATTGTTCTAGACAACTTAACCAAATTAAGAAGCTTTTTAAAATAAATGCTTGATCTGAACAGGCCCAGTGCTATTGTATCTTTTTTTAAATAGCAGAGAATAATGTATATTCCAGAAAGCCGCATCAATTTTAACAGCATTTGTACAAGAATAGTCTGAAATGTAACACCACAAACAGTGTATATCTTCTGTACTGTTTGCTGTTTGGTGCAAGGAGGCAAATTGCTGGGAGGCAGAGGGCAGGTTTTTTTTCTCTTGTTTTCCTCCCCAAAAGCTATCTATCTATCTATCTATCTATCTATCTATCTATCTATCTATCTATCTATCTATCTATCTCTATCCATCCATCCATCCATCCCTCTAAATTTAAAATCATATACTAAAATTATAAACTTTATAAGTAGAAAAATTGAGAAATAATAGAAAGTTTTTCTATTAATTTAAAAAACTTTGAACGCACTGAAAAAACATTAAATAATTTTAGATATGTTCGATTAAAAGGGGCTTAACTGTAAGTATATGATTAAAGAGAGAAGAATTTCACCTTTCTATCTGCTTCAGGCACTGTAATAAAAAGGATATTCGACTAATCATATTTCTGAAAATATAGGGATATATATATAGCTTAACCTTCACTATTCATACCAGAACGTTAAACTGCACCGAGAAACTTAACAGCAATGGAGATGCAAAACTAGAATGATACTGTTAGCAGGCAACTATTTGTAATTCCCAAATGCTTTTCAGAGACATCCTCATGCAAAGCATTATAGCAGCCCAGCATGAATATAGATAACTTAACTATAACATATGCAACATCTAGGAAAAAAAAAAGGTTGGCACACCTACCAAAGCTGAATTAAAGTATTTTTACTATGGGTGTATCATTAATTTCAAATAGCAAATCAGAAAACTAAAAGCACCAATTAAAATAGTTGTAAACAGTTGTCATAGGCGTGACTATAATTCATACTACAGAGTCTGTATGTATTCAATTTTATAGGGAAGTTTTTGCAAATTAATTTTATAGAAACTCAAAAGGTTATTTCTCCATTTGAAGTGTTCTGTTTGAAAAGATTCTGCTGGCCAACTGTGCTAACACAATACTAAAGATTTTAAATTATTTTTTAAAAATTGTGATTGAATAGTCATTTAAAGAGATTTCTCCCAGCCTTCTCTACTATTTCATAGAATCGTAGGGCTAGGAAGGACCACGGACCTCCTGGCAAAAGCAGGAGTCCTCATACCATTTTAGACAAATAGTTGTCCAATATTTTTCTGAAAACCCCTAGCAATGGAGCGGCCACAAATTCTACAAGGCAAGCTATTTGTCACAAATCTTCCTAACTATTTCCCACTATTGAAGAAAACCAAGGATTGTTATTGCAATCAAAAATAGTGTAGTCATTTCAATTGGTTGTATTATGTTTTGATTTCAAAGGCTGACCATCTTGGTTGATTAGTAAATCTTGCAAGTAATCAGGAATCCACCTGATCCATCAGTGGCTTGTGTGGGATGTCTTAATTGGCCTTTGATCCCTAAAAGGGTTAGGTATTATTAGTGATCTGTTCTTGGCAACAAGTTAATATTAAATCCATCTGTAAATTACAATGAACTGTCCAACAAAAACTAAAATAATTATGTATCTTCCAATATGGTTGGAAACAGATTATCAACTAAGGTAAATCCAAACTTAAATTAGAAATTCTACCCACTCTTGAGCTTCAATACTAAATTTCTCCAGCTTACTCATTTTTGATGAAGCAAAAGTCATTCGCAAGATTATCTTAATTAACCAGTAAGGACAGGAGATCGACAGAAGCTATTTCAAAGGATCATCATAATGGGCACAAACGTTTAAGCTGAAAAGGTGAATTCTACTCTGAGCAAAGATAAATTATACAAGAACCTGTTCACCATCACTACACAAAGCCCAGATTTTAAATACCTTTTTTAAAAGCTGCAGTATAATAATACTTACCACATCGCGAAATACAACTGCTCGCAGTCGATTAATATCAACATCTTGAAGAAGCCTATCTGGATCTTTAATTGGGGATAGGTTACTCGGAACATTTTCCAATGGAGTCTAAAAATGCAATGATTGCATAGTTTTAGCAAATTAGTCTTAGCTCTTGAAGTTATCACTAAACAAATAATTTGCATTTTACTGATTTCAAAGTTAGCATATGAAGCTGGTTTTAAATTTAAAATTTGGCACTCCCAATCCAATTAGTTGTTACTAGAACAATGCTAAAACCAATACTGTGCAATCAGTTTATGTTTCAATTGTCTCCTATATGCCCATGTACTGATGAGAATGTTCCAATATTGTCATCCAACAGCAATACTATGAGTGTTATATTGGTTGTCCATGTTTATGGGTGCAATTTAAGATGGAAATAATAACGTATTAAATCTTCATAGTATTGGACTTGGGAAGTTGGGAGACTGCCTGCCACAGCACACCTACAGAGACTCATTATCCCATAGGAACTGCAGCAGGCAGATTCAAAAGCAAGCATTGTTTGCTGGATCTCCTTTCTGCAGAAACACATATACTCATTAGTATGTTCAGATAGCTTGTGAAGACCTGAAGGTACGTAGAATACATAAGACACAGTATTAGGTTTTATGAGGGACCAATTGTCATAAATTACTCTGCATACCCAGTATGTTCCTGCAGAGAGTGTACACTTCCCCTACGAAATGTTGTAACCTTGCAGGACAAGGTAGCTTTGGAACAGCATGCCACACAGAAATGGACAGTGGCCTCTCTCTTAGGGTTCCAGAAAGCTTTGAAAACCTTTTCCCCAAGCTTGGGATTAATGTATTACTGTATTTCGGGGAAGACTGTTTGATTTAATTTGTGTCACTGTTAAGATCATTTTAGTCCAGAGTATATGGTCTTATGATTTATCTGTTTTTACAGATTTTTTTGCTTTTTTTAAGCTGCCTAGATTTCATTGGAGTTACATGGCTACAATTTGAATAAATAAATAACTGCTATAACTGATCTGGAATTGTTTAAGATATAACCATACACAACAAATTGACATTTGCTTCGTCAATACTACCATTGATAGTCCTGTAACCCCTTAGATCAGTGGTTCTCAACCTGTGGGTCGGGACCCCTTTGGGGGTTGAATGACCCTTTCACAGGGGTTGCCTAAGACGATCAGAAAACACATACTTTCGATGGTGTTAGGAACCGAGACACCAATTTTATGGTTGGGGGTCACCACAACATGAGGAATTGTATTAAACGGTCGCGGTATTGGAAGGGTTGAGAACCACGGCCTTAGATCTACTTGTCTGAAGGGGTAAAGAATATTGATAATAAATGCAACTGTTCATAGTAAATTCAAATCCTGTCTCAATATTATGAAATATGTAAGAAAATAATTTTGGAATTATCAAACTGTGAAGTTTTCCCTATCTGTCTAATATACTGAATAATAGTTCTTTTTCTCTTTTCCTATTCACTTTTAATGGACACTTTTTATATACTAAAAGAAAATATTTTACCTTGGCAGTAGTAGTTGCACTTATGCCCTGAAGAGTGTCTTGTGTTTTACTGCAGATTAGTGAAGATTTATTTATCTTTTCTCTTTGTCTTTGTCGACATTCCAAACAGTTTCGCACAGCAACACAACAAACTAAGTAATCAAAAGATATATATGCGTATTAATTACAACTAATTACAACTACTATGCATTAATAAAGCCATTAAAATGAAGGCTATGAATTAATGAAGGCCATAAATTTCATATGAAAGAAGAATAAGCAAGTAAGGTAAGATGGTTCAAAAATATTAAAAAAACAAAGAGCAGAAAAAATGTATTTTGATATATAAAGAAATGCACTATACAAAGTAGGTAAATAACAAATTAGTCAATTACTCATTAGGCTATAGAGGATACATAGCGATGACATATCTTTAACATACACTAGGTATAAGGCTTAATTTTTGGCAAATTAGTAAAAAATACTTTGTAACAATTATATTTCTGTTTGTGATTTTGAGACCAACTGATAATCAAAGTATGTAATGTGGAAGGGAAGCTTTTTATTATGTGGGAACGAAATATTTTCAAGGGGTATAATTATTTTGTCACCTGAGAACCATAGTGAATGATGCTATGATGCTATGTGAAAAGAGAATGAAGTGGAAAAGAAGGTTCAAGTTCTCTTTTGTTTTGGAAGAGAGCTACTATGTTTTATGGATTAATGTTATATACCATATATAACATATAACGGATGCCTAATGCATCTGTTTTATTTTTAGTAAGAAATAGAATGAAAATGTCATGGTGTTACTTAGCATTTTACTCCAAATTAGGTGACACAATCTTGAAAGCCTGTAAGAGGCATAAGTATATATATATGAATCAAAAAAGTCACATTGGCAGCCATACCCATTTGACACAAAGAGTGGGGGAAACACCTGGTTAGAGCAATGCCTATCATTCAGCTAACTATCAGGTAATCTGATATACATAAATTAATGATTGAAGTTGAGAACTCTTTAGATAAAATGAATCACAAATTCAATATGTTTATTAGAATGAATAAAGTTTCAAGCTTTTGAATTTTCAAAAACAAACTTGCCGTACTCTCATAGCCAAGAAAGGTTAGCAGAGTTTAAAACTGGGAACAAAGATGACATTCTATCAGTTGCACCTTCAGTTGAATATACAAAATATACTCCTCAAAAATCAAAACAATTGATTTCTGTCAACTGTTCAGATACAAGAGAACTACTACACTTATCCAGAGGGCAAAGTTTCTGTATAGTGAACTAATGATGTCAATAAAAAAGCTCATTCTCTACGATAAAACAAGAGATTAAAGACTAAGAAGAGACAAAAATCCAAAAATCGGAGGCAACGGCTTCTATTTCAAATCAAATTAAAATATTCCTCAACAATTATTAATAAAATTAACTTCCCATTTCAATTGATTAACAAAAATCAAACAACTAAAGAAAATGAACATGTCTTTAAAAGATGTGTATTTAAAAAGATAATACAAACTTGTTGGAATGTAGCTATTTTGTGGCTTGAGGCAGATCGGAAAAAATTGAGTTTCTATAACATGAAAATTTTATAAATTTAAATAAATTTGTTAGTTTCTTGAATTTCTAAAGTTTCTTCCATATCCAAGTCAAGTTTTGATTAAGCTTTTCATTTCTCTTTCTAAATCGTCTTTCCTCAAATCCTCGATGTATTTCTGAACTTCAAGTTATTTTTATATGTCTATTTCACTTATTTGAGAAAATAATATAACTTTCAACTTATTTAGTTTTTTCTATTAGGTTGCTTGAACTGAAGGCAACATAATTCCCGTGCCTACAATATTTTTTAACGCAGGTGCTTTACCCTTGTCTTAAATTTAATTAATTTGTTATGTTTATCATTAAGGCAAACCTTAAAAGCATAATATTTATATTAGGGAAGCATGTACAGAATATAATATTTATATTAGGGAAGAATTGAAACTATTTTAATTATATAATTGTTTATTTTTATAATGATACATTATACTTTGCTTCCTTTTTTATTCTTTCCCCCCTTTTTAAAATATTTGTTATGCTTTCTTTTTCATGATAATGTATCTATATCCATGATTACTTTTGTGTTTTGTTCTTTTTTACCCTTTTTTGTTTTAAAAGCAATAAGAATAAATAAAAATTGAGCCTTAAAACAATCTAATTTTACTTCCAAAATTCACCTCTAGGTAGTGGCCCATTACACAGACATGGAATTTATTTAAAGAAGAAATCATCCAAATTACACTTTTATTCGGGTGATGAACAACGGGGCTCTCCCAAATACAATCTTCATGTTTTAATTAAGATTCCCTTAATAATCCTTGTCTTTTTCATTATGCATCTTTTTCTTTCTTTTGGGGGGGATTTAGGAACATATGCTTTTGTGTTCCAAAATAGCTTAATTAATTTCTAAAACTGTTTACTTTTCTTCTTTTGAATGGCCAATAGGGTTGACCATTCATATTTTTTTTCTTGTAATAGTCTTTTTATAATAGTTCTTAGAACGATGAACTGATTTATAAGCAGGATAAGATCAATCACAGGTGGTGATGATGATAATAATTTGCTTCCCTTACCTGAATTTATTTTCCTCCAACCATTTTTGTTTGGTCTATACATTATTTGGTGCTATTATGTTTTCTTTTTTATGAATCTCATGAGATATTTAGAACCACAAGAGGGAGCTCTGACACAAGGAATTGCTACTTGAATTTTTAATTTTGAAGCAAATTTAAGATTTCGATTAGGCCTTTTAGCATAAAGGATGACAGTATTAAAAGTTTATTTTAAGGTTTTAATATTTATAAATCATGTTTAGATTTAAGATCTCAATTTCTTTACACTTTTGTCTCATACTGGTTTAGCTAGTCTGTTATAAATTATGATAGTATCACTGAACTTTTAACGTATCTAATATCTTAATTTAATCTATCAAATTTATCCACACCCCAAAAAAAGGAAATCACAAAAATGGAAGAGGGTCCACATTCTTCAAAGTCAACAGATGCCTTAGTTATTTTATCACCAATAAAGCTCTTATTGGAGATGAATTACACATAATTAAAGATAATGATTATGATTACATATTAGCCAATTGGTATTTATCTTAGCAACCATATTTTTCCACCAAGATGATGAGCCTCCAGCTTGGTCCATTAGGTCTTCCAAGGACAGAGCAAACACCACTGTAACAGTAAGTTCATCCATTGTTGTTGCTTCTCTTGTTTCTCTTCATTCACCTTTCCCAGCATTAGTCTTCTCCAGAGAACTAGGTCATCACAAAGCATGTCCAAAGAGCCTGAATATTTGCGCCTCTAGGAAGAACTCTAGGATTGATTTGTTCAATGATCATTTGTTTTCTTGGCTGTCCATATTATTCTCCAATACCAAAGTTCAAAAGCATCAACACTATTTCTATCCGGTTTCTTCAAAGCATCAGTTCTCTAATATAGTACCACTAAATTAATACAATTGACAGGAATTGAAAGATCAGCCATCTTTTTCTTCCCTAGTTCTGAACCAACTTACTTAATAATGAATTCTTAGAAAGTCTGATAGTTTGGAACTATTTTATAGAACTTCAGCTATAAAGATACTGAGGCTCCAGATTTTATATATTTTTATTTGTGGCCAACACACCTTCGAAAGCTTGCGTTCTCCAGTGCTAAAGAAAATGGTAACAGGTATAATACTTCAGAGCAGTATAGTATGTTATCAATCGTTTGCTTAAAAATATATTTAAAATGTGTTTCTTATACAGATGTATTATAATTATCAGAAGAAAAATAAATGATGATATAAAACAGAATGTTCAGATACTAACAACTGTTACTAATTTCTGTAATTGAGCCTGTAATTGTTAGAACAAAATATTTCCCCTAAAGGTGAGGAAAAGTAGAAATAGCCTCAAAAGAAGCCAAACCCATTAACACATCACACGACTGAATGATAATGCTATTTTTTCATTAGAAATTTCTCTCTTTTAGAATACAAATGCTAAATCAAAAGTGTCTCTATAACCTGAGGTATAGAGGTAACAGTAGGTTAAAATCTTAACATTCCATAAAATATTCTTTCTTACCCAAAATCAAGTGAGCTTCCACATAAGGTTATTTTTTCCTTTCCCACACTACCTAGTTTAATTGGTCTATATGTAATTACCTGGTGCACTATGGTAAACTTACCAAGCCTTAGACACTGTCGCATTAAGCCTCCAGAAGACATATTTTTTTCAGCTTCAATTTCACTAAAATTTAGTGAACTGGCAAATACTAGTACATCAACCATAGCCATCAGCCGGCTGAGAAACGTTACTGCTGTCTCCGCTGACATACCCTGAGTTACTTCTATATTCTCCAATTCCGTCTTGAAAAGAAAGGCATAACATTAGATTTCTAATATGGTGCACATGTGAATACATTATATGCACAAACATTTATTTCATTTCTTCTCTGCATGTTAACTATATGGTGAAACAGAGAATAAATAATGTAAAATAGCAACAAATATGAAAAATTATTTGTTCATGCATACTATCTAATATGAAATCCCTAGAACAAAAGTTATTTATATGAACTAATTTCAGATAAAATGAGCATATAGGTTAAACAGAATGGATTTTCAATTTTCCATTAAAGGAATACAAATGAAGACATTGAATAAATGGATTTCTTCACACTGGAAATTAAGAACAAAATATCATGAATATGACATGTTATGTAGAAGTAAGACTTTGACCAGAATGTAAAAAACATTATTAGCAATATTTACTTAAAAAGTACAATTCATATTTTACCTAGAATTTCAGAAAAAACAACAGATAGCTGTTTCTTTCATGAAAGTCTTCCTAGTAGGCCATATCTAACTGTATGAAATGTATGTCTGCGCCCACAAACACACACACAGTTCATGCAATTGTTTTTAAAGATAATTTTATGGAAGATGGGAGATAATGTTGCGAAGGAATTACTTGGCATCAATTATAAGTAATTTTCCAAGGATAGTTTTGTGACTCTTATTCATATAACAATTCTTTTAAAATTCATTTTTTTAAAGATATTAGAGTGTCAAGAATTTCACTAACACTGTATAAATACAGTATAATGCACTTAAATAATGTTTAATTATTTATGTCTTGTAATAATATAGCAAAATACTTTTTTAAACATTAACAATATTCATTTTTCCATATTTCAGAAGCAGCAGTGTCTCTTTTAACAATGGTATAATAAGAGAAATAATTTTGTAATCACTTCTGAAAAATATTCTATTGATTTTTGTATAAAACTATGTATAGATATATTATGTATATGTTTGTGTGACGTGTGTTTGTGTGTGTGTGTGAGAGAGAGATCTCAAAAGCACACCTTCTTCTAATATATTAAAATCCAATAGATTTGTGTGTGCGTGTGTATAAAAAGTTATTTCAGCCTTCATTAATTAAAACCAAGATAGAAAGTCTATTTTCATAGTGGAACACTGTGCAAACACTGAAAGAGGACTCATTTCTCATTAAAACAGGGAAAACAGTGAGTTGCTCTACGGAAAGCTTTCATTAGTCTCCAGTTAAACAATTCATTCAGAAGGTTTGGCATGTTAGCTAGCATCTGCATAATTTTAGCAACAAGGCCACAGAACGGTTTGTGGTTATGTTCAGTATAAAAATACAGTGTTATACAGAACTTCTTCAGGCCATTCTAGATAACAGTAGAATCAACAAAGTGTCTTACTGGTAATTTATGAACATATTAAGTACTAAGATATTTATTATGTTAAAAAGCTTTTGTTAGCACAAGAAACTTCATTAAGTTAGACCCATGAAAGAAAAGCTATAATAAACCCTTTTGTTTTAAAGTATCATAAGATATTTGCTCTTTTGCTGCTAACCTTCTGACCTTAAAGAGGCAGTATTGTTTATTCTTATTAGAAAATATTATTCAGTTTGCACATTTTAAAGTTATCCATTGCAATTTGCAAGTAATTTTATATGGATTGTATCAATCATAATAGCATTTCATCTACAAAATAATGAAAAAATGTTATTTCCATTCAAGGTGTTCTTTCTAGAGAGAGAAAATATTTAGCTTTTTTTAATGTTATTATTGAAGGTTAAAGCATTTTGTTCCGTTTTCTTCTTAATACTGTTGCAATTAAATCATTCCTGTTTATTGAGCCAAAATCCTTGGTTCGTGTTGCCCAGGCGGTAAGAAACAGAGAACAGTTATATTATCATGCTCAAGTATTCCAAAAAAGGTGAAAGAAGAAGCAACCCCGCCTTTCTCCCCCCCCCTTCCCTCTCTCCCTCCCCGCTCTCATCATGGTGTATATAAGTAATATCCTTGGAATGTCACTTTTACTTCCTACAGTTAGATTATACAATCAATACCTTTTAATAATGTCCCTACATTTTTATAAAAAGAGGCTAAATAATTAAAAAATGCACACAGAAAAAAATGTCTAATTCTAAAAATTAAAACTGAAACTTGTAACAATAATACTAACCTTAGAACCCTGGACATGCAATAGACAAAGCAGACAACAGATCACAACAAAAAGAAAAAGAAATGTTACAGTCAAAATGAAAATACAAGGCAAAACAGAAAGTAATATTTTAAAAATCAGATATTAATTCACAATTTTAAAAGTCAATTTTAAAAACATGTTTTTTAAACTTTAACTTCTTATATGGCATCACTGTAATTGATATAACTCAAATTAATAAGTAATTAGTACAGCATTGATTAATAAAGCTTCTTTTATATATAACAATATAAAACCTACTAATTAAAAACAGTGCATGTGTATACATATATTAAATTATATATATAAATAATTAGGTGATCCAGAAATTTGCTAAATATAATTTGCTAACATTTCTTTAGCTTTTATACAAAACAATTCTGACTAAAATCTGATTTGAATAATATTAAGAACAATTTCTCAAATGATATTTTCTTTGGCTTAAAGAAATTCTAGCACAGCAGACCATTAGACATCAGTTACAAAACTATGATATATACTTATCAGGTTAGTAGTTAAAGCAACACAGTCATCTATCAATTTTATCAAATAAACAGCTGAATTGTGTTTATATTTTAAAACTAATTTTAAATCTAAGGTATGTATTTATATATATTTATATTTCATATGTGTGTGTGTGTGTGTGTGTGTGTGTGTGTGTGTGTGTGTGTGTGTGTATTTGTGCTGATAAATAAATAAAGGGAGACTATTATAGATCTATTTCAAGCTATTTAGCTCTCATCAGCTAGCCATACCATTACTGGGATTTGAACACACATTGTGACACTAATTATATACATACATACATACATACATACATACATACATACATACATACATACATACATACATCTTAAGAGTATCTTGGCGATGTTTCAACGAGATCCCATTCGCCATCTTCAGGCTGGTGCCGTCGACTTCATACTTGTGTGAGCAAAGCATGATTGGAGCTGCCGTCTTTCTATGAATATTGGTGGGGGTGTGTGGAGTGCTGGCTTTGTTGATGTAAGCGGGTTGGTTGGCTGTGTTGTTACATCTTGATTAGTTGATGGAGTTGATGCATGCAGATTAGCCAGCTGTTTCGTAACATCCTGTGTGGCTGAGGTACTATCTGTGTGCCCATTAGTCTTTTGTGTTGTAACGACCTGGGTAATGGGCTGTGTGATGACATCCTCAGCTCTAGTGTAGTGATATACTGAGTCCTGTGCTGCAACATCCTGGGAGGTTGGCTGCATTATCACATCCTGAGCCTTTGCGTTGTAACCTCCCGAGTTCTGTGATGCAATGTCCTGAGCAGATGGCTATGATGTAACATCCCAGGCTTTGGTTTGGCTTCAAGTTTGCGGTCTGGCCATGTGTTCATGGCATGTGTCAGTTTGCTTTGTGTGGGGGTCAGAGGGGGGGTGCAGTAGTTGGTGATGCCGCCGCTTAAAGCAACAGAGCCTGCACTCCACACACACACACACATCAATATTTATTGAAAGACGGCAACTCCGATCACGCTTTGCTCGCACCAGCCTGAAGATGGCGAGTGGGACCTCGTCGAAACATCGCCAAGATACTCTCAATCTTACATGAGAAAAGACCCAAATACTCCAAGACCTGCATACCTGTACCTATGAAAATCTATGACACACACACACACACACACACACACACACACACACACATATATATAATGTATATATGTATATATATGTTATATTTATGCTGATAAATAAATAAAGGGAGACTAGTATAGATCTATTTCAAGCTATTTAGCTCTCATCAGCTAGCCACACCCTTGTTGGGAATCGGCTAGCTGATGAGAGCTAAATAGCTTGAAATAGATCTATACTAGTCTCCCTTTATTTATTTATCAGCATAAATATAACAAATGTAACAAAAAGGCAACAGTAAAAAATATTGGGTTTCTGTCTGGATGGTCTCTTGTGACGAGCCGAAGACAGAGAGTAGAAGTGTGACCTTCCTCCCATATTTGGGCATACCAGGGGTTGTGACTTTAAATATATATATATATAATTTCTAAACTGTCCATCTCCCTCGAGAGGGCTGGATGATAATATAATTGATAAATAAAACAATGTATAAATGTTAATATTAAAATTAAATTATAATTAAACTTTTTTAAAATTATAGGCTAATGTCAATTAAATATCAAAAGGGTACAAATCCTAAGGAGGTCATTTAATATTAGCTTTTGGGGGGGGTTACTCATGGACCTAGTCAGCCCCACATTCATGGTCCCCTATGCCTACCACACAAGGCCACAGATCCCTTTGTGGAAGACGAAGAGGTTGGGGGCTTTCATAACTACAGAATATTCTACAATGTGGGGACAGCAGCAGAGAAGGCTCTCTACCTAGACACTGCCAGTTAAAATTCTCAAACTGATAGTGGTGTGAAATAAACCTTACCTGTCTGATCAATTGGGACATTAGGATAAGATGGAGTGAAGCTGGTTCTGTAGGTAACCTGTCTCTATACCATATAGAGCTTTATAGATGATAACCAAGACCTTGAATTGGACCCAGATACAAACTGGTATCCATTGTACTTCACAGAGCAAGGTATTATATGTGTCTTTTGCCGGGGGGGGGCAGTATAGCTTGTACAGTTACACTCTGTATTAGTTGAAGCTACTAGATACTTTTCAGAGTAGCTCCATGTACAGCACATTGTAATAGTTCAGTCAGAAGATGAACCAGGAAAAGGCACCGCTGGCACACAATGCGAAGTTGGGCAAAGGGCCTCGTGGCTATGACTGCCACTTGCTCATCAACCAAGAGCTGTGAATCTACGAACACTCCCAAGTTACATACCAAGTCTGTCTCAGCTGGTGCAACCCCATCCAAGACCAAAGATGATAAACTCTTGGGTACAGAGGGACCCACCCACAATCACTCTGTCTTATTGAGATTCTCTTGTTCCTCATCCAGACCCACACACATTGTGAAAGGACATCCATGCAATACTCAGTTTACCTGGGATGAAGATATAACTAGATATCATTACTATATTGGTGATATCTTCTCTCCAGAAATGAATGATCTCAACCTACAGGTTTCATATAGATGTTGAAAAGGAGCAGAGAGATCACTGAGCCATTTGGGCTCAGTGGAGGTGCCATGACTTCTCGCTCCCTATTAACTTTGCTTAGGACTGGCCTCAGAGGAAGAAAGTGTATCAGCGCCAAACTATGCTACGTAATCCCAATTCCTCAAGCCAGCCTAAAGGAATGCCATAATCAATTGTATTGGAAGCCACTGAAGGGTCAGAGAGCAAAGATGGAAGCACACCTCCATTCCACTCCTGCCAGAAATCATCCATAAGTGTGAAGTTTCAGTTCTGTATCTAGGCCTGAAATCTGACTGGAAAGGGTCCAAATATCTCTTTCCTCCAGGATCTTCTAGAGTTGCAACACCACCACTTTCTTGACCATTTTTCCTAAAAAGGGCAGGTGGAGACTGGACAAAAATTGTCTAACAAGGAAAAATCCAGTGATGATTTCTTGAGTAGGATCACAATAGCGCCTCTTTAAAAGGAGCTGGAACCACCTCCTCCAACAAAGATAAATTTACCAACAAAATGGACCCTCCCACATGATTCCATCCGGGTGGCCTTAACCAGTCAAGAGGAGCAAGGATCTAATAGATGGTGATATTTGCATTCTGCAGGAACTTCTTCATGTCCAACCAGTTCCATTTCCCTGAGCACCCTCACAAAATTTCCATACTTGGATTCAACTGAGATGAATCCAAGCAAGTTTACCTTCTAAATGCCCTGATAATTCCACTATACAGCCCTGGAGATTGGTCTCCCTGTCAACTTTCCCAAGGAAGGTCTGTGTGACCCGAAGCAGGGCTGCTGGGCAGCAGAGGATGTAATGCATAACTTGTTTTGCATCAACAGGGACTCAGATTTGACAGTCAAATCACTTTTGAAACAAAAGGATTTTTTAAAAAAACAAATCCTTGTGTTTCAAATTATATTTTGGTGAGGTATACCAGCCTTTTCTAAAAGGAAGCAGAATATATTATATTGGGATAAAGTAAATTTATTTTAAAATGATATTAATATCATTATTTCAATGATATTTTACTCTCATTTTAAAATTTAAGGATACTACAATGCATTTAACTTCATGTTAAACAAAATCTTCTTTCTCCCTTTTTAGAAGAATATGCTTTTATGATTAACTTTTAATAGCTCTTATGCCAAATCTGCATTTAAGCTATACTAGTTGTACTATAAAAAGGAATTTATAAAGTTGTACTAGCTAAAAATAGGATTATGATATACAAACAGAACAATTGCGAGGGTTCGCAATTTGGGGGTCCTCCTGGATCCGCAGCTGACTCTAGAACATCATTTGTCGGCTGTGACCAGGGGGGCCTTTGCCCAGGTTCGCCTGGTGCACCAATTGCGACCCTACCTGGACCGGGAGGCCCTTCGGATAGTCACTCACGCCCTCGTCACCTCAAGACTGGACTACTGTAATGCGCTCTATATGGGGCTGCTCTTGAAGAGTGTTCGAAGACTTCAGCTTGTCCAGAATGCAGCCGCGCGAGCTATTGTGGGTGCACCTCGGTACACTCACGTTACACCTATCCTCCGCGAGCTGCACTGGCTGCCTATTGGTCTCCGGACACGCTTCAAGGTGCTAGTCATTACTTTTAAAGCCCTACATGGTATCGGACCTGGGTACTTGAGAGACCGCCTCCTGCCAGTCACCTCCCAAAGACCTATTAGATCCCACAGACTAGGCCTCCTCCGAATTCCATTTGCTGGCCAATGTCGGCTGGCGACTCCTCAGGGGAGGGCCTTCTCTGTGGCTGCTCCGGCCCTCTGGAACGATCTCCCCGTGGAGATCCGGACCCTTACTACCCTCCTGGCCTTCCGCAAAGCAGTTAAGACCTGGCTGTTCCAGCAGGCCTGGGGCTGTTGAGCCATCTAGCCCCATTCGAGGTTACAGCTATTGTATAATTGTAAATTGTTGTTTATTTTATTTTTATTTTTTTTGTATCCCTTCCCCTTTTTTATTGTGAGCCGCCCTGAGTCCCTCGGGAATAGGGCGGCATACAAACCCAAAAAAATCAATCAATCAATCAATGTAATTTGCTCTGTTTATACCATTGATTTTGCAGTATACCTAGATAATAAATCTGTATATATAAGTAATAAATTATTATTCTGAAATAATTTTTCTATACAAATTTGCTGAAGGCATAAAGCGTACAGTACATCCTGTAGTTTAAAAAATGAAAAATGTGAATATTTTCTTCTTATACAGAAAATCATGCTCAGAACAAGTATTGTTAATACACAGTGCAATTTGCAAGTTATCCATTAGAGGGAAATATTGTACTTACAGTTGGGGATGTTGCTGCAGACAACAGTGGCAGAATTCCTCCACAAGCAATAATAATATTGTCTACCATTTGAGAAATGAGGTGGATTGTATTATGTACAAAAATAATATTTTCATTACTATTGACAAAGTCCATAACTGATTTTGTAGAATGACTATTAAAAGAAAAGGAAAAGAAAGACTATAAGTAAAACTATAAAGGCAGTTGCTACTGCAAAGATAAAAATCACAGAAATCAATCAAATTGGGAACCATTGAAAAACAATACACAACACATATACATACATCCATTTACAACATTTATCTCTTTTGTGATATCAAATTACAAATATATATTGATCTAACAAGTCTCACAAGTTGACCAAAAACCATTTTAGAGAGAGAACTGAAATATAAACTGCTGTTATCCAATCTGGATGAAGGACTGCTGCTATAACATGGATTGCAACTCAAATAGCAGGTAATGTATATATATTAGCTAAAGCATGTAAGACCTAATCAAGAAAGCTTTAAACTGAAATGCTTTGGAGGTTGGAGACAAAATCCCTGAAGATTCTGCGCACTAAAGAACGACGTTGGAATGATGCTGTAAAGGAATCCATGAAAGAGATTCTAAGAGGAATCAGAAAGAAAAACAGGCTTGCAAAATTCAAAGCTGCCAGCTTTTCAAGGTAAGCTATATCAAGAAATACCAGAATTCAATTTCACTGTTCTTATACTAACAAACTCTTAAAAGCCTGCAGTTCCCATCTGCCCACACTTACACCTTGCAGAATAAACATAGGTTTATTATGACTCTTTTTCTCATACTCCTCCTTTCCCAGGGTTAAAGGAGGGAAATGGCTGAAGAAAACCTTCTAGTTTTGCAAGTACAGCCTTGGCCCACTGACAGATATGAATGAAAGAGGCATAAGGCAAGTGATTTCCCTTTCCTTTGATGAAAGTTAGAGAACAGCTTCCAAGGCAGGTCCGAGTTTGTTTGTACAACAAATACTGGAGAGATTTGAAAAGCCTTTGAAAAGTGCATGCTCTTGAACAGACCATGTATGTCACTTTTTAGAAGTTAAAACCATGGTCTTATGTATCAATTCTATAGAATTAGCAAAGTACAGAAAACACTGGACATTGTTCAAATTTCTAGATGTCTGTTCTTGTAGAATTCATCTGTATCCTGATTGTAGAGGTTTAGTAACTCAAATAGTGCAAATGGGAAGATCAATATTTTTCTAACCTAGGAAAAAGTCAGTGTTCAGAAAAGACATTTCTGAAATTTGTGCAAAGCCGACCTTCTGGGGGAAAAAAATCAGTATATCATCTAAGTATATTATTATATATCCAAGACTGATGGACAACTAATCAGTCCAAATGGGCATTACTGTGTATTTAAATTTACTATACATATAAAAATCTGTTAAATATTCAGGACCCTCTTTCATTCTGATCAAATTATAGCACCTGTCAAATCCGATTTGGCAAATATGCATGCCTTCCTAAGGTAATTCACCAATTCTGAAGAGGCATTGGGTAATTGATCTCTAATAGTCATAGGTTCAGAAAAGTGGTAAAAGGAAAGGATGGGATACATGTAAATAGTACTACTGAGACTTTTGAATATGGAAAGATATTGTGTCTTGCTCCCCATGGATCTTACATCCAATTTATGCCCAATACTAGACATGAATAGAACCTGTGATGCAGAATGTCAAAAATTCCATATATTAATTTATTTTCAGCTGTAGAGTACATTAGTACATTGCAAAATGTGAAGCAGCTCAAAGGAATTGCCTGATAATGGTTTCCACAAGCTTGGCTTTCTCTAGTAACTGTATGAGCAATTCATATGAATTTCGTTGTTACACCAAAGTCTGAAGGAGTGGACAGCTATATTTCTATACCAGAGAATGTATAAAGAATAATAAGAATAATAAAGAGCACTTGCTTTTTGTCAGTTATGTGACTTCTTAATTGTCTGAGAGCTTCTGTGCCAAGCTTATGGAAGTGGAGCCTGAGAAACTTCCTGAAGATGAAGTTCTGGAGAGATTCAGACACTAGCTTGTTGTGTGGCCTGCAGTTCCATGCTGCAGCAATATGTAATGGGCTCAGATTATCTGTACTTTAACCATGTACATATTAGTTAGGTATCCTAAGTTTTTACAGTAGAAATACAAATTTAAATCACACATTCTCTTTCTCTGCTGAGAAGAGGCTGCACTTCTCCAGAACTGGAGGCCAAGGAAGCCACAAAAAAGGTGATGGAGTCAAAGCAAGGTTGTGAATTCTCCCCAGTTATGTAAGAAAGCCACAGAGGAGGAGATTGGAGTTAAGAGAGGATGTACAATTATTTCCCCTTTGTTTCAATTCCTTCAGTTATCCCTCATTATTATTATTTTTAAAAAACATTTATATATCCCCACACATTATAACCAACACTGTTGGAACAATTCTTCCAAATTTTCTGGTGTGTATCTGTTTATTAGCACGTTTCCTGCTCTATCCACATCTCTGGCATACAGCTGAAAATAAACTACATATTCACAAACTCAGCTGGGATTAGGCTCACCTTGCAACTCTTCCAATTTGCTACTGATATCTTGGATGAGTTATCATAAACAGCTCTAAAACTTTACATGAGGATTACAATTCTCCAATATCCTCAATGAGGGACACAATCTGTTGTAACCCTATCTTTCAGTAGATTAAGAACAAAGGCAATCTTAAGAGGTCTCTGTGATGAATTTCCCTGGCCAATTTCTCCATAAAAATTAACATTGCATTGTGAAAGTCAGATACTGATCCTGAGCAACTCTCCATTTCCCATTTGTTTTCCAGGAATTTCCATGAAAATGAAGACACAAGTTATAAGACAGCTTCTGGTTGAAGCAAATTTTCCCCCCAATTGCTATGTTAGTTGCAGCATGGCACTCTGCATTGCATGGTGCAAGTCCATGGTGTGATTTCACTTACTGTTGGTTGGAACAATGTCTTGACAACTCTTTCTATAGAAAGTGGGATGCCCAAGGATCTGTTGCCATCTTCAAGTTCTAAAATCAAGTTTTGATACCTCTGTGTTGAGAAATTTGTGAGGCTTACAAGTTTAATATCAGTCCTTTCAGGTAAGCCAAACCAAGAAAACAGTTTCCAGGAATTCAACTTTATGGCTGTAGTGTATAACAGAATTTTGAAAGCCAAGTTTCTCTCTCCCATTTTACATTAAACAAAAGCAAGATGGGACATTTTGATTTGAGTTTCATTCTCAAAAATGCTTCAATTTCTCAACTGTTTAGGCTGTTCCTTCCTCCTGTCCTTAAAAGCTCTTTCATTCCTTTACCAAAGTAATCTCTAAATGCATTTTCAGCAATGCACAGATTAAAAACAAACATTCAAACTACAATCAAAAACAAAAAGAGATGCTCAGCATGGAAATAGCAAACATAGTAACAACAAATCAACACACACTGACCCGAGCCTGGAGGAAAGGTCCTTAAAGGCTTTACAGATGACAACCAATACCTTGAATTGCACCCAGAAGCCTATTATTAACCAGTACAGTTGACATACTATAGAATACTCCTAACTGCCCTGGAATCACTACAAAATATTCCCTCTGCCCTTGCTGGCTGCTCAGGATATTGTGGTCAATGGTAATGAATGGTAGTTTCCTCCTATTCAGCCTCCAATGGAACTTACCTGCTGTACAATGTTGTTTCCATCTCATGATGGGCCTTAATCTAGATCAGGGCTATCAAATTCATGGCCCATGGGGTGGATGCATCACACGCTGGCCACGGCTCCGCCCGGTTTAACAAAGGGGGGGAAGTCGCAATACATCCCGATGCCACTGTGACGACGCAAGTTTGACACCCCTGATCTAGATAATCAATTTCTTTAGGGTCCTTATTTCCCACAACCCTCCCTCCAGAAAAAAAAGTTGGAGGGTGGCAGAAATCTCATGCAGCAGAATGGAGAGACTGATTTTAGAGAACGTGTACAGCACTGATTCTATCAAGGCAGTTAACATTACCCATACAGCAGTCCAGCTATTCTCCTCATCCAAATGAGCCAGATTGGATATGAATTTAGCTTACAGATGCCAAAGCTTATATCACAGAACAACCTATCAATTTTGTCAAGTTTCACAATTTCAAAAAAAAAAACACCATAATTTACTACGTAAGACTTTGCCTCACTTTTCTCATGTAATTCTGCCCAACTGGTAATTTAGACCTCAGCAAGTAGACTTAGAATGTTAAAAAGAAACCTGTGAAGATATTAAAGAAACCTGAATGTGTTTTACCACACTCATTATTAGAAAATGAATGGTCTCTTACCTTCTCCAAACATGCACATCAGTTTCTAAAGCAAATAGTAGATCAGTCAGTAATCTCTGGTGCATGGGGGACCATTTAAATTCTGGAATACGGAACATTGTTGTTCGTGGACCTGGGCTGAATTGTCGCCTCTGTTCTTCTGTCATCGGCATTCCTCGAAATCCCAAGTCAACACGCAAGTCTCTATCCTGTTGTGTAATAGAACGACCTTGCACAGCCTACATAAGGAGTAAATATTTGTTTTCATTTAAAATATGCAGTGCAAAATCTGGCACAAAGTACAATCCAAGTGTTATGGGGCAGAGATATTTAATTAAGCACATACAGCAAAATTAGAAAATCTTATTAAGGAAACTTTGTCCTACTTCCTCATGTCTTGTTAGATAAAATTATTTAAATTTGTATGTTTTAATACCATTCCATTTGAAATGAAGTACAAAAGAGTTATGAATTACATAACAGTATAACTGAAAATACCTATTTTGTTTCACCAGCGTGTGAAAAAAGCTTTAAAGTAAAATGATAACACATGATAAAGAATAATGTATGTTTTATTTGTCACAGAAACAATTCAAATGTGAAATAAAAATATAATTTACTAGCTTACATGGTTCTCAGACAGAAGTAATTAACTCAATTAATGTCCCCACATCCCAAGACTTCAGTTGGGCCCAATGCTACTAATATTTTCCTGCTAGTAATCTGGCTGGGATAGGCAGAAGTGGGTGTTTGATGGTGTTACAGCTATTGTCCAGGATATAAACTGTCCCAAGTAAAGCTGCCTTTTGCAATTGAGTGATGGTTAATTTGTCAATGTCGGTGGTGTTCATTCCAAGAAAATAGTTTTTTCAATATATCTAAACATTAACAGTCTAGATTATACTTTAATAAATATTTTAAAAGCATGTTTTAATTCTGTTTTAAAATCACAAGGTTCTGTTCATAGTAAATCTCTTCATATTCCACCTTCAAATTCTTCTGGTAAGCAATTTTGTATTTTATGCCAGCTGACGTTCATGATTGCTGTACAACAACACAATCAAATATGCAAGACAATAAAATTCTTACTACTGCTACAATTGTATCAATGGAATCAAAATGAAGAATAACATTCAAGTCCCATTAAGCTCACCAGAAAACATTAATCTTCATTCATCAATCATTATTATCATTTGAAAATAGTATGGATAAGCAGGGTACACATATACAGTGCCAATTATTTAGGGAAAGTTTTTTTTTATTAAAAAAAGTTTGTTTTAATTACAAAAGAATGTATCAGTTTCTTACAATCAATTTGTCTATAGTTCACTATTTCTATTGGTAATTTTTATCTTTTTAACTCTTTCTTATTTTATTTTCCTGAGTTCCTATTTAAGGAATGGCAAAGTAAGATGACATAATCAGTAGAATAACTGAGTCTCTGACTTTCAAGACTCTCTGTTATTGATAACCAAAATACAGTACTAAACTATAGGTAATTTTCACTTACAAAGTCACAAACGGGACCAACAACTCTGTCACTGTGGTCATTAAGCGTGTGGCCATGTGACCGCACTAATTTAGGTCAGTTCTGGCTAAGGTAGTTAAGCAAATCACTGCAAGTCATTAAGCATGATGTCACGTGACCACAATTTATGACTTCCTGCTGACTTCCCTGCTTGGCTTGGCTTGGCTTGTCAGTAGCCACATGTGAATGTCACAAGTGCCAATCACATGACCATGGGGTGCCGTAACTGTCATAAATGCATTTGCATCACTTCTCAAGTGACTGAATCATAAACATATCAGTGCAAGGATGCTGCAATAGACACAACTTTAAAGAGTAGTCATACCTGTTGTTTTTTAGCACCGTTGTAAATTCAAACACTGAACAAGTACTTGGTGAACAAGACTTGCCTGTATCTAGCCTCACAGTTGAAAAGTTGCAACAAAGTAGCATTATTAAGGCCATGGGTATAAAACCACAACCACTTTTATTCTCAATTGTACATATTTCTATATATTAAATCTCTTCAGTTAAATCTCTTCAATATTTAGCTGTACATTTTACATCTCAAGGAAATTAAAGTTGTTTATAAATCTATTAAAGCCAGAAATGTTTCCACCACAAATCATTTTCCACCGGGTGACATAAGACATGTACTACTTTGCCCTTTTTTATTGGGATTTGTTGTTTACAGAGACACTCCAGGTAATGAAACAGCAGAAGAGATGGCAATCACTCCATGGCTGCTGAAGACAATGAAGAGAGCATCAGACTAAACATTTATTTGAGCCTCTACCTTACAGTGATAAGGATGGCCAAACATTCTTATTTTTTTCACCTTTATCACTAGGTACTCAAGTACTCAGCCATCTCTAGGGTGACACTATCCTGGGGATGGAAAAAAAGTGGGGGGGAGGCAAAACAAAACTGGAGGGACGATCAGGGGGGAAATTAAACTGGACAGGGAAGGAGTGGGGAGGGAGAACACCTCTATTTATTTAGGCATTTTTAAAACAGATTATATTCACTAAGCAAACAGCTCCACCAAAACAATGGATCTTTAGATTAATCTTCAAAAATACTCAGCTCTCTGCAGTCATTTGAATATCCCATCTATTTCATATTTTCAACAGCATTCTTTAATTTCTTTAGTAGAATTCTAGATAATCTGCCATCACCATTCACAGGAAATAATGAGGTTTTTTTAAAACCCTGATTTTTCGATCCGATTAATAAGGTAAAAGAAAATATTTACAAGCAGTTGTCTCTCCTTACTAACCATGATTAATATAATGTTATCAGATTTTTACAAGTACTGGAAATCTAACGAAAGCCTAACTTATCTATTCTTCATGTAAGAAATCTGCAGTTGTTAGAGGGAAAAACACTGACAGGCAGCTCCAGTGGGGAAAAAATTGCATTTTGCCAAGTACAATGAGTTTTAAACACCTAATTTATTCAGTTCCCCAAAGTATTTGTACCAACATAATATATCCTTGAATTTCTGACTACCAGTCAGCTAAAACCAATACTGTTAAGATAGATAACTGCCTAGGTTAAAACAGAAATGTAAACATTTTTACTAGAGATATATTTATAGGTAGATAAGAGAAATTGCACCCAGACTTCACTATTAAGTTAGCAAGAATGAGAAATTTCTACATATATTTTTAAGGGACATGATTGATAAAAGATCTTCTATCTTACTTTGGAAATATAAGTAGACAATGTTAAAGAGTTGGCAATCTAAGGAAAAATAGTGCTGATTAACTCTATTTCTGATTGTAACCTGAAACAAATATATTCAACCCGCCAATTCCAACCTCTCTTTGAAGAAATATTTGTTTGTTTGTTTTTCACATTATTTAATTGCTCATCTCTTCAGGGAGGGACTCTGGAAGGTATTTAATAAAATGTTAAAACTTAAGGACAGTATGTAAAACTTAAAAAAATGGAAAATCTAGAATTCTACCATCAGATAAAAACCAAGAATGTGAATTCTAGTCCTGCCTTAGACATGAAAAGCAGCTTGGTGACTCTGGACCCAGTCACAGTCTTTCAGTCAAACTCATCTCATAGGGTTTTTATTTGGGAAAACAGGAGGACAAAGAAGGATTAAATATGTTTGCTGCCTTGAGTTTTTTATAAAAAAATAATAAAGACAGGATGAAAAAATCTAAATATTTTTCATGACAAATCAGAGTAAGAAAACAGGAAACTGTGAGTCTTGTTCCATCTTAGGCCTAAAAGATGGCTGTGTGACTTTGGGACACTTATTCTCTCTCAGCCCAACTCATCTGTTGTCTTTGTGAGAACAATAGAGGAGGAAAGAGTATTAGTTGTGCTGGCTGGCTTGCATTATTTATGAAAATAATAAAAGTAAAAATTTTAAAAATCCCCCCAAAGTTTTTTTCTTCAGAGGATTAAATCAAGCTTCTATCAGGTCAGTATAGCTAGCACTACAGAATTCTTCTGTTAGATAATTTTGTTAAAGAAATTTTCTGTCAAATTATACAATAATACATTGATCAAAACTTGATTAATCAAGTCTAAAGCCAACTTGATACTCAGCTAATACTTTCTCTTGGATCATCCAATCTGCAGTTTCACATAAAGATTCAAAAATGTCTGTTTAGATGCCATCAAGCTGGTGTCAACTGTTTAGTGCTACAAAGATAAAACTTGTTCCAGAATGATCTGTCTTCAATCTGTCCTTTAAAATGTATTTAGATTTAAGAGAATTAGTTGCAAATTAGCTGAGTTGTGTTCTTTTTTTCAAGTGTTTGTTTTAAACTCCATTGTTTAGAAATCTATAAAGGCTGATCACAGACAATAATCACTGAGCACTGGCAATAATCAGTCAGGGTTTTATTTTATAATTCTATAGGTATAGAGCCCACCCCAGTATTTATTTCATTAGTGCAGTAGATTTGATAGTGTCTAAACTAGAGACAGGAGATCAATCAGAGAAAGAATCCAAAACTACTGCTGTCATATGCAATTATCTAGCAGCAATGTACAGTATCTCTAAAAATATGATCCATTTCTCTGAAGGGATTAAACTCTGATCTCAGATTTTGGAGCTGAAATGTCAACAAGGTACCAGAAAACAGTGCATTTTTCATCCAATCCACATCAAATTCATCCATGGTTGACCATATCCACATCAATATTGGTTCCCCTTGTTTTTAGTATACTCTTATAGTTAATTGTTGTTTTTTAGCTCAGAATGCACAATATATTCTGAGAATTACATCAAGAGCTTCTACATGCATTAACTAAGCTTTGACCCAAGTGAGAGAATTGGAGAACTTAGCGGTAGATTTCTGACCAGAAGTGACACTGGACATTAAGAGTTCCTACATGTAGAAGTAAATTAGGTAGCGCATACTAAGAGTCAGAAACATTATTTTAATCTCCCATAGTTTAAAATGGGATGTTTGGGGTATATAAAAGAACTATCAAACTACTCACAATTGCTTCATTTTATTGGAGAGTTCTGAGCATGGGCAGACTCGTCCACATATTTGTGGACCTATCTATATGTTGAAGTATTAAAAGTAAATCTTGCAATAAGTGGGAAATGATCACTATCAGGATAGAAAGCTGCTTTAAAATCAGTTCAACTGCTGGGCAATTCATTCGACAATATCAACAGCAGAGCCTTCAGAAATAGCATACAAATAAGGTATCTAAATTGTGAGGAACAATCAATATTCTACCCCTTACTTATGATTCTGTAATATGTATTAAAGCAGAATAACTGAAGCATCCTGATGTCCCTGAAAGGGATGGAGACCTATAAAACAGTATGTTGCCCTGTCCCTGATATTGAGTACAATAGACACTGTTTATGTTTGATGGTAGGTAGAAGCGGGAGAATTTAATGCCTTTGTATGAATGTAGAATTTAAAGGAATTGGATTTTAGATTTTTGGATTTTATTTAGCATTTATAGGCCGCCCTTTTCCCTGAGGGGACTCAGGGCGGCTTACAATAGTAAGGGAAGGCGAGTGAAAGACAAAATACAGAAAAAAAATGTGAGATAACTAAAAGGTACTAAAACACAACATTCACTCAGCATTCGGGAGGGGCAAGAAAATTTATCCCCAGGCCTGACGGGCTAGCCAGATCTTGAGGGCTGTGCGGAAGGCCTGGACTGTGGTCAGGGTACGAATCTCCACGGGGAGATTGTTCCATAGCGTCGGAGCAGCAACTGAGAAGGCTCTCCTCCGGGTGGTCGCCAGTCGGCACTGACTGGCGGATGGAATACGGAGGAGGCCCGCTCTATGCGATCTGATGGGACGCAGGGAGGTTATTGGCAGGAGGCGGTCTCTCAGATAGTCAGATCCACTACTATGGAGCGCTTTGTGGGTGGTAAGTAAGACCTTGAATTGCACCCGGAGATCTACAGGCAGCCAGCGCAGCTCGCGGAGGATAGGTGTTATGTGGGCGAACCGAGGTGCGCCCACAATCACTCGCGCGGCCGCGTTCTGTACTAGCTGAAGTCTCCGGGTGCTCTTCAAGGGCAGCCCCATGTAGAGCACATTGCAGTATTCCAGCTTAGAGATCACAAGGGCTCGAGTGACTGTCGTGAGAGCCTCCCGATTCAGGTAGGGCCGCAACTGGCGCACCAGGCGAACCTGGGCAAAACCTGGGAATCAGACAATAGCAGAAGCATCTCATAGTATTATAAAGTGTTACATTTACATCTATAAATATAGAATTTATATTGCATTATTTATCATTCCTATATAATATTTCTGTGGGCATGTAATTCAGGGGTCTTTTTTATTCTGGGGGCCAAAATCCCAATGATCAGTGAAGTTGCTTTGTTGTATTTATTTCCATTCTGATTGTTTAAAGTGGGGATTTTCACAACAAACAGATATTAATCATGCTGTGCCCCTTCTTCCCCAAAAAGTTAGCGATCCTTCTGAATTGTCAAACATTGAGCTGTTTGTTTAAATCTGAAAGGTCAAATTAAAGGTCAGTTTAACCAAACTCCATTCTTCAGTATTAATCTTTGTCCTTAAAATCCAGCAAAGGAAATTGTTTATAGGGCCTAGCAAGACAGATAAATCTCATCTTTTTTATATTGATTTATTGGATACATTATGGGCTATTATTTATTATTTTTATTTTGATCGTCACCTGTTAATACATGCATATTTTTAAAAGATTTTTTTTTCCATATACAACAAAGCAGCAAACATACTTCATGCACCTTCCTCCTCCTATTTCCCCCACAACAACAAGCCTGTGAAATGAATTGAGCTCAGACAGAGTGAGTGGCCCAAAATCATCTACCCAGTTTTTCATGCCTGAGCAGGGACTGGAAGTCAGAGTCTCCTGGTTTCTAGGCCACTTCCTTAACCACTATACAAACCACTAAAGCTCTTTTTTATGTACAACAGATCTTTAGCTTCCAATGTTTACTGAAGTCAAATAACCACTTCACTTAATGTAGAGGGGAATCAATAATAACATTGGTATTGATATAGCAATTTCAATTGTCAAACAAAATGCAGCATTTATCATATGCAATACTTTATTTACTTGTAATGTTCCACCACATAATATTAACAATGTATTGCAGTTGTAGACTGATGCTGAGAAAATACAGCTTTTAATATAAACTACTTAGCTCATGTCACATATTTCTGATCAAAGTTCATGAGAAGAAAAACAACAACCAGTAAGCAGATGGATGGACTGAATTATAATGATTAACAGTTGCACTATTGCACTGTTTCTCAATCTTAGCCATTTGAAGATATGTGGACTCTAACTCCCAGAAGTCCCCAGCCAGCCATACTCCCAGAAATGTTGGCTGCAGAATTCTGGAAGTTGAAGTCCATACATCTTGAAGCGATCAAGGTTGAGGAACACTGCACTATTGGAAGATCTGAAAGATCAGATCTTGGAAAAAATGTACTTATGTGGTTGCTAAGAGTAGACAAAGTTGATGACAGATAATCTATCCAGTTAAAAAGTATGACAGAAATTAATACAAAAAACTCCCAAATAAATCTCTATTGCATGTGCAAAATTCTGGGACTTTAAACTAATGGTTTTTGACTCATTGGCTAGAAACTGGAAACAAACTGACATTGGGTCCCTTTTGTTTTATCTCCAGGACCCATTGTGGGCAATTCTGCTTGGACAACCATTAATGATCTCATGCATCTGTTATTGGAAAACAGTGTTGACTCATTGGCTGCCAAGTTCTACCCCATTATTTAGATTGCACTCTATCAATTACATCTTCATACAAGTCCTCAAAACTCAAAGATGTGTGAGAAGACAGTATGTTGTGATAAAAAAATAAAGATTAGGATTGCTAAATTCCAGATTCAAATCCATTCTCAGCAGTAAAAGTTTCACTGAATTACTTTATGCCCGCTCTAACTCATAAGGTTTTGTTCTGAAGAGAAGATAGAAGATGAAATGCTAAGGGTGCCCTTAAACATCAAGAAAAAGGGAGAGATAATTAATCAATAAACAGTATATGGGAACATTCCAGTCAAGTGGAACAGCATCACTAAATTCTCTGCACTCGAGCCAAAGTTAAGATCCGGAAAAAACCTAACTTAAAAATGTTCTTCAGTTAAAAGAGAAGACTGAACAGAGGAAACCTTTGTGTAAATAAAGTGCCAATGAGAAATCACAGATGCTCATCTTAAATATCACATGTAATCTCAATAAAATATTTTTAGTAATTACACGGTTGATAATATTTGCTACATGAACAAGTGTAGGCATTGTAGATTTCATTAAGATTTATCCACCTGTTCCTCCAAAATTTAATCAATCACCTTGTTACATAGAAAAGAAGCATGAGCCACAATCATTTGAGAGCGAACATAAGGCACCTGAACTTTTTTGAATTTACCCATATAGCTAGATAGGGGGATAAATAAACATAGGTATATATTTTATATATGAATCTTCTGCATTTTATTTCTCATGCAGTATATTTTATAACAAATGATAATTGATATTCTAAAGTAGTTAAAAGTTTTCTTAAATTTTTGTTTATAAGTTGCCATATTATATGTAATGTCATTATCAGTTAAATTTTAAAATCAAGGTTTTCATTCAGTTGAGGAAAAACAGTTTTAATTATTGTACTGAGAAGCTTTTACACACAGAGAGTTTTTCTTTTCATTTGAAATGAGGGTGTGTGTCAAATTGGTTTATCTGTTGCCCTAACAGCAAAGAGATTTATAGAGAACACCTCATAAAAAATAATTTGAAAAAAGATGTCTAGATAAAGTATTTAAATATACATACTGTTTTAGTACTATGCAACACATATGTTTAATAGAAACTAACAGACATGCAAAATTCCATATTTAGAAAAGACAAAATCTTAATTACATATCTTTTAAATTATAAAACTGGTAAGTTATATCATCAGCTGTGGTCTCCCAGTCTTATCCAACTGTCTCTGGAAAGCAAGTTTAGAAGATCTAACAAATTTGGATATTGAAGCTCAGAGAAATAAAGCCACCCACAATAAGGCTGGCACATTGAAATGGATAAACCACCTTCCAAATTGCTAAATATTTAAACACAAAAATGCCCAAACCTTAGGGGAGCAGTTATTCAAACAATATTTGAGCAGCTGGACAGAGTAGATAAATATAGAAGGTTTAGCCAAATCCTTATGATGGACATACTTTTATTAGCACAGCCCCAGAGATAGAGGAATATAACACATATGTTACCTTAGTGTCAATTATATAAAGAGAGAGATCAGTGTCATGGACTAGATGCATGGCCTATTGTCACCCCTATATTATGTCATTTTAATGTACAGTATATGTCATTTGCTTTGTGGTCAGAATCCCAAAATTATATACAGTATAACCCTTTATTTGAACAAAACAATAGAATGTGTGGATTTGATTGGAATAAATTATAGGAGTGATATACAACTATGATGTGAATTTTATTTTACTTTTTTTACTGTACCATATGGTGGTGGTGGTTGTATTATTATTATTATTATTATTATTATTATTATTATTATTATTATGTATTTTACATTTTGTATTCTGGTCTGGCCTAGTGGTTAATTGATAAAGTATTATTACACATGTTTAACAATACAATACCTTTTATAAAATTATGTCTTAAAAACTTACTTGGGTTGTAGTTGTTGTCTGTATTTTTCTTATTTCCTTCCCTGCTTCTTTTCCATCATCAGACCTTTCTGTATCTGATATGATGCTCCCTCCATCCACATTTGATACAGTTTTCCCAGAGGACTCAGTTTCAAGCGTTGTAGCTGCCATTTCAGTATATTCTAATCCTTTAGAAGATGAAGCCAAGTCTCTTTCAGATAGTGAATCAATTGTATCAACAGAAGTATGAATTTTAAATTCCTTGTCTTCTATTATGCTTGAGCCACATGCTATATCAGTACTGCTAGACATATGAGAAAGAAGCCCAAGGTCATTATTCACACCAAGATGAATTTGAGTCTCTTGAATATTGGCAATAGTGATATGATTGCTAGACAGTTCAGGGAGCAGCTTCTCTTCTTGGCTAGATATTTTATCAAAGAGAAATGAGGTGCTGTTATGAGAAGGTTCGTCTTTATCATCAGCAAGTGTAATTAAAGGACCGTTGTCCTTTTCTTCACTTTTCTTAATTATGCCAACACTCCCATGAACATTGTTCTGAAGTTTTTCAACTGCAGCACTATATACATTGTCTAATAAAGATTCTACTTCCACAAGGGTACCATTTTCTCTGGTTACCAAAGTCTCTGGTGACAGATCCATATCATCCAACTTTACTTCTGTGGCTTCCACCTTTTCTGCTTTTATATCAACTAACAGATCATGAACCTCTACATGTACACCACTCCCGGGTCTATCTGCACTTCCAAGCACATCATCGCATACTTTTGTTGCTATGAGTAAATCTCTGGTATCTGTGCTGACTGGATAGTCTGTTTCACTTTCTGGACTTTGGCTTTGTGAAAGATCTTCAATTTCACGAATTTCCATTGCACCTTTTGCTCCAGTTGTCTGAGCTGAAAGGCCTGAGATAGTGCTCACATTCCCTTTTTTCCCCTTCTTGATATTCTCTTCTTCCTGTCTTTGGTATTCCTCATACATTTTTGCTAGGTACTCCTTGTGAGCTTCATAGGTAACCTTAATGCAAGGAAAACATAAAGTCAGAAAAAAATAGTAATGCTAATTCAATGTCAGAAAAAAGTAAAACAGCAATTTAACCAAATTAATAATGTTACTGAAAAAGTAATAATTCAGAAACAATTACAACATGCCATTTTGCATGGTGACCACAAGATGGTACTACAATTTATCTATGTCATAATATGAACTAAATATGGGAATCTTACCTTTGAATGTGCTATGGAAAGTGTATCAACCCAGACTCTCCATCCTCCCCATTCATATTTTATTGCATGATATAAAAGAATACGAAAGATGTTATACACCATCTCAGTAATTTTCTGTTCTTCAGAGTTCTTGGGATTAATATATCCCAAAGAAAACATCCAATCTTGCCATACTGAACACTGAAGTAAGCACCTAAAATAAAATAGTTACAGTAAGATTCCACAGCACTTGAACTGTTTAATTATACATACAGATAAAAAAAAACAGAGGCTTCCATTCTAAATGTTAATTTAAAAAAGTGTTTTGAGAAAATAAACCTCATTTGTAATAATGTAAACAATATATATTCATTACACCTTCAGAAATAGAAGAAAACAATGTTTAAAACTATGTTAAAATTATAACCCCCAGTAATGGAATCAGGATTCAGAATATTAGATGAAAAGAGACCTTTAACTTAACAGCAATTAATGTAGGCTTTCTATTTTTAACTTTATTTTTCACATCAAGAAAACAGGAAATGATATATTAAGAAAAATTATTCAGGAATAAATAAATAAAAGTGTGAAGAAGGACAATTTAGTAAAAATCTGTGCCCAAATGGGCGATTTGGAGATATAGTTATAACATCCTTAGAAGCGATATCTCTAAATGGTAGATCAAATATATATTTTTAAGAGTATTCAAAATCAAACACATCCAGATGATGCAAAGTTTAGGAAGCTGTAGGCACTGGCATCAAAAGCACTACTCACATACATTGCATATGCTGGGCCTCAGCATGAATGAAACCCCAGGGGACCTTGTGAAGGGGTACCCTGACTACTTTACCTTATGATGCAAAACAAAAACAAATAAATGAAATGTATTTTCCTCCTAATATGTATATGAATATGTGAGGATAATCACACAATACATTTTCTTATTTTGTGGTGTTTGTATAAGAATGGCTGCACAACTGAATGAGACAATTCTTTACATACCTTCTATTTTCACGGCTATTACTGAAAAGCTTGATCATATCTGATAAAAATAAACGCCGAACCTCCATGAGTTCTGTACTTGGTGCAGAATTCTTTAATAATGTGGCCACCACTTTCAGAATCACTTTAAAAGAGCAAATATATAATGTGCTTACACTTATTTTAATCACTGAAACACTGCAAACACCATCTGTTATAATTTTATTAACAGTGATTTTTAAATTTTTAAAAAAACAGACCTTCTTTAAAGGAAAGGAGTAGAAAAAACTACAGTATATCAAGTATAATTAATTTATTTTATGTCCAATTCACAGGGCAACAAACAATATCACAAAAATTAAAATCATAAAAACACAGAAACAATTATAAAGTATACATATAGGCAACTGAAAAATATTATTAATAAATACACAAACATTAACAGTGCAATCAGGTAACAGGGCCCCTAACACATTCAGAATCTCAGGCTTGGGCACATAGCCATAGAATTTTTAAATGCTTATGAAAATCTAATAGGGTCGGGCCATCCTCAGCTACAAAGATGCTCTCCATCCAACATCCCTTGCTTGATGGGACCTGTAGCATCTGTAATCAGCTAAACCAAACTGGATGGATAGAAACTATTAGGAGAAGATGGTGTCTTAGGTAACCTGGTCCAAAGCTATGTAGGGCTTTCAATATGACAATCAACACCTCGAATTGCACCTGGAAACACATGGCAATCAATGCAACTCCCACAGTAATGATGTTACATGTGCCATATAACTAGCATCATAAACTACCCATGCAGCTGTTTTTTGCATCAATGGATCTTTCTGAATGTTCTTCAAGGGCAAGCCGCATGTAGAGCATGTTGCAGTAATCCTAACAATTGGTAACACAGCATGAGTGACTATAAGCAAAGCCACCTGGTCCAAGAATGGACACAAATGGCACAGAAACTCTCCTAGCCATGGCTGCTACCTGCTCTTCAAGCAGGATATGCGAACTTAAGAGAATCGCGAGACTGTACACTAGGGCAATGTTTCCCCATTCAGTACCAAAGATAGAAGAACTTTGTTTCCAGATGGACAAAATACTCAAAGCCACTCCATTTGTTTGGATTGTGTCAGAGCCTATTGTGCCCCATCCAGTATCATATAACCTCCAGACCCTTCTTTACTTTGACTTATATCAGTCATAGTTCAAAGTTCATAGAAATCTCTGCATCGTGTGTTAGTTAATCCTTTCCTTCCATCATTTGTCCACCTCTGAATAAAAGGCAATATTGCACAGTATCAAAATATATCAATAAAAGGAAGAATCTTCTTCTTGTCTGTGTAATCTTGCTCTTTTTTGTGCTTTCGCAAACCTCTTGAAAAAGTTTACATGAGATGAAGAGATACAGTAAACAAAAACAAACAAATGAGAAATCCTCAGCTACCGTACAAAAGTTTCCTGCTTTTGCCAAAAAAAGAAAAGCAGGGTTATGGTAGCTCTGCTTCTTTTGTATATAGGTTGTAATGTCACAACACATATACCAAAGAAGCAGGGCTTTCATTGTGACACTGCTATTCTTCTTTCTTTCTGCTCCCCCTTGCCCTCTCTCCACCCAGGAATGCCAATGCAGATTAGTTTCCATTTTACATTCAATCAACAGTCATTCTCGAGCCAAAAAAATACTTTATAGTATGATAGAACCTGTGAATTGGCAATACTGTGGTATTCATTTGAGCTGGTAAAAAGTTTGAAATTTATGACAATCATTTCTCAAAATTAAAAAAGATAAGTTCTTACTTGGATTTTGAATTTTCACAGTAGAATCTGGTTCTGGATGTGGTTTATGAACAACTTGTGTGCATACTTGTTCAGTCAAAATCTATAACAGAAAAATTATTCCATTCACTCCAATCTTGGGTTTTCCCCCCCAAAAAAATTATCAAAATAGCAATAGCAGTTACAGCCCTCTCTAAGCGGTTTACAAAGTCGCCATATTGCCTCCAACAATTTGGGTCCACAGTTTACCCACCTCAGAAGGATGGAAGGCTGAGTCAACCTTCAGCCGAGTTAGATTTGAACTGCCAAATTGCAGTCAGCCAGCAGGCAGTCAGCAGAAGTAGCCTGCAGTACTGCACTCTAACCACTATACCACCACAGCTCATCCCAAAGATACTGTCTTCAGTACTGCATGTCATATACTGATAGTCTTATCCATTATCTCATATTTAAAGTAAAGTTACA
Organism: Thamnophis sirtalis; assembly: GCF_051295495.1. Lineage (NCBI taxonomy): Eukaryota > Metazoa > Chordata > Lepidosauria > Squamata > Natricidae > Thamnophis > Thamnophis sirtalis. The sequence goes on along the minus strand of NW_028261388.1, from coordinate 25,631,082 downwards.
ATTCATTAATTATATTCCCACTCCTTTTTTTTGTCCCATTTTATCTCCCCAGTAAATGATACATGCATGCATAAATTGCACAAATATGTATTTTAACATATTTTCCTCCCAACTCATACAATTCTTAACTTTTTATTATTATTTCAAATTATGCCCCATCTTTGTTAGCCTTGCAAAAAAAAATTGTCTCAGAACATACATTTTAAAATGGATTCTAAAACATAACCATATTTCAATTGCTTGTACCCATTTAGCAGGTACAACTGAATTGTTCTACCATCTTTATTAAATTCAGGCTATTATGAATTTAAGCAAGAAGTAGTGCAACCCTTCTGTTTTGGACTTGGAAAAACCATTCTAAGTATTCTAGAAATGGTCTGAAATGGGCCAGGATAACCTCAGAAAAAGTTATTTCAAATATGCCAGAATTGGCTCAACGTAGCCAATCCTAGGGTTGGTCTACTTTCACAAGACTCAGAATGGCTCCAAAACTGAGATATCTATGTTGCTTCTTTCAGGATTGAAACGTTCAAAAGGCATCCTAGTCATTATATTTATAAAACAAAATCACAGAATAATAAGGAATAGTCCATTACTTTAAAAATGTTACACACTGAAAACAGACACAGAGAAAAGGTTTTATTTCTGCCACACTGTAATATTAATGTAAATTAATGATTAATAGAAATAAACAAACATTTTAATGGTGATAATCAACAGATTGAATCTACTAATTAATGAAAAAACCTTTTAAAACAATATTCTCACAAAGGGTATTTTAATAAAGAGATTAAAATAATATACCTCATACAGTGTGTTGTACGTTGTAATCGTCAAAGTATTGGTATGTAACATCAACCTCTCTCCAAGGAGAGTAAACAGACTATGTGTATGCATGATTTCAACTTTTCGCCTGAAGGACAAAAGTATGGAATGCACAAAAATTTAAGCAGATTTCTGTGACCAAAGATAATAATTAATATTCTGAAGCATCTTTCAATCTTGTGAGATTCCAATTACACATGATACAGTATATTTTATGCATATTTTTAACATATATATTGAAATAATATATTTTTTCATAACTACACAAATTATTTAAGAATCTGACTATCCACTACACAATTTTAGTACATAAATTGTTAGATCACAGCTACTGAAATATTTTGAATAAAAAAAATTGTGATCACATCTTTTGGAAATAAATGAAATAAATAGGACTCATAAAATAATAATTTATTTATTTTTTATTAATTAAATTTTTATGCCAATCCATCTCACTGATAGAGAGACTCTTGGTGACTTACAATATAATAAAAAGGTTTTAAAAAGGCAATACAAAACAATTAAAGAGAATTGGGTAGAAATCTAAAAGTAAAAGGATGAGCAACATGGGGGTGGGGCTCTTGTCTCTACCCTGTTAACCTTAGTCAAATTACTAACTAAGAAGAAATAAATATTCTAGTTTGGAGAAACTAGGTATAATAATTTAATAATGCTCATTGAAAGCAATGGGACAAATTAAGCATAACAATCCTGATTTCAATGGATACCTCAAAGTATGAACAAATCTAGCTCCAGTTTTCTGCAATCTGTTTAATAAGCAAAAAGGAAAAAATAAAAAGGCAATTATGTAACTAAACAAGTAAGAGGGTTTGAAATATCATATTAGAAACTGGAACACATTACTTACTTATGACCCAGATGTTTGAGAAAATATCCTAGCACCTTCAGAGCCTGAACCCAAATACTTTCACTTTTTGAAGCTAATAGTTTATAAATTACCCTGTGAAGGGAAGAAATATAAGAGAGTGTAAGCAAACCTCCTTAAAATGGTAAAACAAAATCAAGCTACTCTGCTTGTTCTGCTCATATTCAAAGTGTCGTATGTATGCTTTAAATTTGTGGAATATCTGCATCTCTGTCTGCTAATTCCAAACCATTTAATATTTACATGAAATTACCAAGTGAAATAATTGGAGGCTACATTATTTTCCAACTAATAATGGATGCAACTATTCCCCTTTTTATCTGAAACAGATGACGTACTAGTAGACTAGTGCCTGGACACAGTAATATGGGCAATATGGAGCCTTTGGACACCAATATGACCTGAATATGCACTTTTACCGCAAGTTCACATAGAAGCCTGAAAATGGCTGTCTGCTTCAGTGCATCACAAAGAGTGGCAGGGTTCACACTAGGATGAAGTCTGAAACAGTTTTTCCAAATTGTTTTCAAAATATATACAATCACTGCTTTGAAGTCACATGAGTTCCAGAGAAATATATAACAGAAAAGGGACATATGAATGACCAAATAGATGACACAGAGATAGACTAGAGGTGGTGCAAGGAACTCAGATGATCTCAATTGGCAATTTTAAGTCGATAATAAATTGATATTTTATGATTGACCATAACCAAGCATTCATTTTGTGCATAGGCAAACTGCTTACCCATAAGCAACTTAAAACATCTCTCAAGATTATAAATATGCCCATCTGTTTTATTTCTATACCAGCAAGTGGTATGATGTTCAGTCTTGTCAAGGCAAAGCTATTATAACAGAGGATTGTCAAGATAACTGCAGATCACAGAATTCTTCTAAAACTGGTTCATTATCCCCCAAACTGGGAAATGTGTTTTAGGGCAACCCTTTTCTACATCCCAAATCTGTACTGTTTGTTAAAACAAGCGGGATAAAGAAGATAACTTTATTTAAATTTACATAAGTTTGTATTAGTATGTGATACAAAAATTCCATAGAACACAACCTACAATACATGCATGGAAAAATGCATTAATCCTATATGGTTGATTTATTTGAGTTTTTAAAGCCTGCTTGTATTACTTTAAACTCCTCCTATTCTCCCGACATGAACAGGCCTGAGAAGTGGATTGGGCTGAGTGAGAGACCCAAAGTCACTCAGCTGACTTTCATGTCTAAGGCGGGACTACAACACATAGTCTCTTCTTTGAGGGTGACCAATCCATCTTTATGATTTGTTCATATAGAGAAAATGAACAAGGACCAAATTGCAAAATAAATATATAATGAAAAATTAATGGGTTGTGATGGTGAAGTATGAGAAAGCCATGGATGGTTTAATGAACAAAAACAATGTATAAAGCAATGTGTAATAAATAAATATTAATAATAAATAATAATTAATAATTATTATAATTATTTATTAATAATAATAAATAATTAATAATAAATAAATAATAAATAAACAAATGGAGGAAGAAAGTTCTACATGGTTTGTATGGTAGAAAGGAAGGCTGAACTGCAGCAAGTCTTGGTGATATAATCCAGGTTTATCACTTTCCTTTTTTTTTTTTGACTGACTACTTTTTATTCTTGTCTTGTGCTTTGCATAATGTTGCTTAGTCCTAAGGGCAATAGTATGATGAACATGTATGTATCAATATTGTATTCTTAATTTTAAAAAAATCTGCATTCTACAAGATCTAGCTAGTTCAACATCTATCTAAATACTAATTTCTATAGTATGTTTGTAATTTGTATACCATATTTGATTCATTAAAAAAAGAAAATTCAGAGACATTGGGAGTAAGGCAGTGAATTTAATACTCTGTTGTTGTTTTTGTTGTTATGATTTTTTAAAAATTTGAAATACATAAGCAGGTATGTTAAATATTCTGATCATTGAAATGATCAGAATATTTAACATACATAACCTTTAACATAACTTTTTTTTGAAAAAGTTGACTTTGCAATTTATGTCAAAAACAAGGGATTGTTTTTGTTTAAATACTGACCTCTCTTTCAATTTTGAATTGTATTTTCAATCTATTATAGCAACGTTAAATGCCAACATCCCCTCCCTTGTTCATAAGCATACTGTCATTGTCTGATTTATTCATCTACTAGAAAATGAGAGTTATGGAAATATTGTTTGTACTTAATCTTACCGTATTCCGTTTCTTTGATCAAAGGCAGGTATCATAGATGCTGGATGTTCAGACATTAAAGCCACTAGCAACTGAAGCACATCATGAATATTTTCATCCTATGTAACACATTATAATGTTAGAGAAATATTTATTTTATGAACTTTTTAAATTAATATTTCATTATGTGTAAGGATTTATATTCAGGTTCTCAGCTTGAAAGATCCCAGAAAATCAATATCATATATTACCAGCTTACCTCATGCATAGTTAGTAAGTAATTCAGTATACTTTGTAGTTCATCTTCTTTTACTCCTCGATCCTACAGAAATTGATTTAATAAACCATTAAATTTTACATTTAAAATTTTTCAGTGTTTACATTTTAATAACTTAACTGTCATATTATAAACATTAAAATGAAAAGTTTTTTAGTACAAGATTGGTAGCCAAGTGCCTGAATTATAACAACTGACTAAGATGGTATTGATTTTAAGAATGTGAACAAAAAACAACTTGAGTAAGAATATCAGACCCTAAGATATACAGCTCCTGTTTAATAGCAGAATGAAGCTTCCAGATTTTTAATAAAAATTATACTAGGCACAAGTTTTATATATTTGCTTTCTTTACAATCAAATAATTTGATGTAGGTTCCAGAGAAGTTAAAAATTAACTAAACTGCATTCTTCTACTATTTTCCTTTCAGATTCTTTGTAATTATGATATCTTTTCGGGCTAATGGTGTTTTTGTGGCCAAATGGTTTGTTAAAGGTTTTGGGGGCATATGAAAACAGTTGCAATTAAGCAGACAGCATCTATGGGATCTAACTTTATAGTTGTTTTGCCCACAGTCAAGAGTTTACTTCATTTTTAAGAGTATGAAATTAAGCCTACTAATTGCACAATATAAAACTATGTAATTGTTAAAGTTACATATAACAAAAAGGCAGGGCTATTTCATTGCTTGACTGCTTCAAATCACTTTATGTGAATTTCAGTTGACTACACATTTCACCCAAACAAAACATACATTCAACACTACTATGATATGCTTATCAGGAAAGAAATATTTAAGATTTTGGAATGACTTTCACACCCCCAGATTTAAATATTGTTGAAAATTTACAGCATGCTGCGCATGCAATGAACCCTAAAAAGAATTATGTAGGTTGGAATACTTCTGCAAGAAAAAGTATGGGAAAAATGTCCAAAAGAACTAACATAAATATTCTTAGCTGGTTACAGAAAATGTTTATTTCTGCGAAAGGAAGTGTCACAAAATATTGACTGGACGAATATCTAAACTTTTGTATATGCTACATTTGTTATTTTCCTGTTTTGAATCTGAAAACAACATAAATACTAAATATGTGCTCAAATGTATACATTTTATATTATATAGAGCTATGTAAGTTATGTTCACTTAGAAATTGGTGGAAAGATACAATTTGACTGGAACACCTACGCTTTGACATTCATTAGCAGATTTTTAAATTATATTTTCCCCTTCTACAACACCTTACAGTTATTATATCAACATTGTTATGTCATCATACCTGTACATGTATATAATATTTCGCTTCTATATTTACATAGTTCTATATATATTTATATATATTGTTTTTCGGCTTAATTAATTTTCTTGTTTTGCAGCCATTTGTACCAATTGTTCCAAATTTCATAATATTCCGATTCTTCTTTATCTTTTAATTTCAGTGTTAATTTGTCCATCTCTGCACAATCCAAAGTTTTTTTATCACTAATTCATCCGAGGGGGTATTATTTTGCTTCCAAATGCTATTTGCAATTGGGCAAATGCTATTCTAGCTGTAGTTAGCATATGTGTTAATATGTACTTAATTTTCTTTCTATATTTCCCTTTGATTATTCCCAGCAGAAAGATTTTGGGTTTGTATTTTATCTGTTCTCCTGTAATTTCTTGCACCCATTTCCAAATTTTTGTCCAATATTTTTGTGTTTCCGGGCAGGTCTACCATATGTGATAAAAAGTCCCTTGTACTTTTTTACACTTCCAGCAGGCCGGCTTCATGTTTGGGTACATTTTAGCCAATCTTGTTGGTGGTAAATGCCAACGATAAAACATTTTGTACATATTTTCTTTAAGTGCTGCTGATCGTGTTAGTTTATAATTTGTGTTCGAAATTCTTTCCCAATCCACTAAATCTATGTTGTAACCAAAGTTTTTGGTCCACGCTATCATGCAACCATTAACTTTTTCTTCTTCTAATGTTACTTCTAATAAATATTGTAAATTTTCATTATGAATTTATTTTCCGGGCCAATTAAAATTTTATCTATTTGTTGTAATTCTGTCTATATTCCATATTCTTTTACATCTTTTTTGTATCTTGATTGTAGTTGGAAATATGGTCACCAATCTATATTTATATTTTGCTCCTTTAATTCTGGATTTGTTTTCAAATTCTCTTGGCTATCTAAAATTTCACTATATCTAACCATTTTCGATAGATCTAGTGCATTGGGATGTGTCATGGCTTCCATAGTGGAAAGCCATGTCGGTATTTTCATGTAACGTTTTTCTCTAATTTTATTCCAGACCTGTATCAGTGCATCTCTAATGTAGTGTCTGTGGAAGTATTTTTGTTTCTTTTTACCCTCTTTCCATAGGAAAAAATGCCATCCCGTTTGCAAATCGTGGCCCTCTAATGTTAGTATTCTTTTATTTTTTAAATTTATCCAATCCCTGATCCATGTTAGTGCTGCTGCTTTGTAATAAAGCTCCCAGTCAGGAAGTCCCATACCACCTCTGCTTCAGTCATCCTGTAGAGCTTTCAACTTTATCCTGGCTTTCTTCCCTTGCCATATAAATTTTAATATAATCTTATTCAATTCAGTAAAAAAAAATCCTAATTTTATGGGGATTGTTTGAAATAAGTATAATAATCTGGGAAGTACATTCATTTTTATCGCTGCAATTTTCCCTAATAATGATAGTTGTAGTTTCTCCCATAATTCTAGACCTTTTTTTATTTGTTGCACTAATTTTGTATAATTATTTTCTTTTATAGTTGAGCACTTTGCAGTTAGCCATATTCCAAGATATTTAACTTTCTTTGTCACTTGCAGTCCTATTATTCTTTCGAATTCTTTATTTTGTTCTTCCTTCAAATATTTAGTTATCATTTTAGTCTTTTCTCTATTAATCCTTAACCCTGCTACATCTCCATATTTTCCTAATTCTTGCATTAAGCTATTTCTTCTTTCTAGCGGGTCTTCTATAATGAATACCAAATCATCTACAAAGGCCTGAATTTTATACTCCTCTTTTTAAATTTTAGTTCCTCTTATCTCCGAATTTTGTCTAATTCTTATGAAAAGACTTTCAAGCGTCAGGATAAAGAGCAGAGGTGATAGCGGGCAAGCTTTAACAATCAAATCAACATATAGATATAGATAAAGTTCAATAATATTATCAAATACAGCAGAATTCATTTTATATAGTTTCAAATGCATAACAGAAACTTCATACTAATGAATATGAAATCTTTCTTTGATGAAGACAGCTTGAAAATAGAGAAAGTGTGTCTCTTTTCAGTAGGAACCAGGTTGGTACATACATCCTCTTGGCAGAATGAATATACCAGTTTCTACTGAGAAATTTAATGATGAAGAGAATCTGAAGGAACAATTAAAGAAATTCTATATTAATCCACAACCACACTGGATAGAGATAGGCAAGTCAGGTAGCACCTCACTACTGACAGAAATAATATCCCCATTGATAAATAAGGACTAGGTTTTTTTTCCTTTTCTTCCTTGATTGTATATCAAGAAGTTAAAAGCATAGAGATTAAGTCTTTGCTACATTTTCTTAAAAATTATTGTTCAAAAACTTAGCAGCTGCACAGATGTGTGTAATGAGAATTCCAAAGGTTGTGATAAACTAGAGTTGAGAAGCATATTATTCAATATTAGGATCAATAATAGAATTAGTTGGGTTGTAGACATATAGTGTTTTAAGAATATTCTGTAAAAAAATGTGTAATGCCCTGAAGAATTATTCCAAATGGTTTGCATAATAAAATACAAAAGCATCTCCCAAAAAATATGTTAGTGTATATAACCAAAAATCAAAATTAAGTTCATTAAGACAAGACAGAAACAAACACACAAATAGAAAACACAGAAAAGTTCTAAATAGAATAATAAATAAGATTCATTTAGATTCAAGTTTAGATTCAATTTCATTCTCTCAGAAAAAAGAAGCAGGCAATGCTCCCACGTGCCAGCTGCTATGGCAGGTCAACAATGCCTAAATGAGAAAAGCAATCATAGAATGCATGCAGTTCACACCAATTTGTTGAGTTTTAGATTCCTGAACAGGGATCAAAGAACAAATTCATATATGTGATTTACAGAGACTACAAAGAACAACCCGAATCTGATTCCCCTTTTATTTAGATCTGGCAATGCCCATTAATCTTTAAATCTTAAGTTACCTTCAAAATAAGCTGCTTCAAAAATAGAAGCATGAATGCTCTCAGAGATATGATTTCCTTCTGGGATGGTCGAGGACCTTCTGAAATAAATGAGAAAGAGTTGCATGATTTCAGCTTAGGCAGTACGTATGTATGTACGTACGTACGTACGTACGTACATACATACATACATACATACATACATACATACATCTAACTAACCAACCAACCAACCAACCAACCAACATTTTACTAGTTATATATTGGAAAAAATCTTGTATGCAGATAACTTTCAACTTTTAAATCAAGCCAACACTGTATTTACTTATTGATTCAATAAATTAGGTTCATTTATTATTTTAAAGCATTTGTTTAATTTCATATTTTTCAATTGCAGTGGACTCTATATTAAATTGTAGAGGACTATCTGTTAGAAAAGACATATGTGTAGCAAAACAAGATCCTGGCCTATTAGAAGAAAATCCAATTGAATTCAACAGAATTTACTATCATGTAGAAACTTTTTTTTTGTTCAAAGTGCCCCACAAATAATTTCACACATTTATTTTGTGAACATGCATTTTATAAGTATTCATATCAAAACAATACATTTTTCTCTTATACTTACCCAAGCCTTTAGGAGTAATTCCACTGCTATCTGCAGGATTAGCCACCCAGTAGTAATATTTTAGTGTGTGCATTAGTTGTAATACTGTTCCTACTCTACGTATTGTATTGTAGATAGTAGCAGTACCAATGAATTCAGCAGATAAGTAGGTATATAGTGATAATTGAACCTAAAGAACATCATGAAAACATATGATGTTAATTTATCCAAGTTTTAATTATAGATTTGATGATAAACAAATAATCAAGGTAAGCAACATAATTAAAGCTTATCAATATTCATAACATAAACATGATAGGCCAGTATGAAATAATAAACTAAATTACAATAAAATGAGAAATGATGGGAAAATGCTATACAAGAACTGAGAACAAAATATACTGTAAGAATGGAACAATGTATTTGAAGAACATTTTATCCAGAAAATATTGTTACCAAATGTTTCAATAAACATATATATTCACTGTCACATGAAGTCGGAGTAAGGCCAAACTTATTTTATCCAGAGAGATTTCATATGAAAGGAAAATAAGATCTACTTCTAGTAATAGAAGGAACCAAAAGCTAAGATGCTCCAACTAATCTAAACAGTTGAGTTAGGTGAGGTAGGAAAAATAGTCTAGTTTTTACATTTTCATGTTTACTTTCTGATTGTAGCTTCCAAGCAATTTCATCTTTGCCAGGATTGATAATAATAAAGTTACACATTCCTCATATATATATATATATATATATATATATATATATATATATATATATATATATATATATATATATATATATATATATATAATCTGCTACTATGTCTACTATAATTACTGTATTAATAAACACTGTTAATTATAAAACAAGAAAAATTACAAGATGCAAATAAAGCATTAAAAATACATTAGTTTTTATTAATTTAAAAATACAAATTTATTTTTACTACAACTAATACTGCAGTAAAAATGCATGGTTCACTGACCTTTGCAGGAGTATGAATCCAAATAGCAGGATTAAAAAGGATATGGTCACACAATTGCTTTAATAGAGGTGCTCCATGAGAAAGCCCATCAAGGTATTTTGCAAAAGACAGAAATTGTTCCAGCACAGCTCTTGTTATGTGAACTCTGGATGACTGGAAAAATTAATGTTACATATCATTATGTTTAAGACAAAAAAAAATGAAAAAGGATTGTTTTTATGAAACAGTTGATGTACAGCTGATAAATCAACTGCTAGACGTGTATAAACTGAAATATATTTATAACTATTGAAGAAATTAGGGGAAATATTCAAAACAATTCTTTCAACTTGTCAATAATAGTCATGTGATTTGGAAGAAGGAAATAGGCAAGTCTTTGAATGAAGCCTTCCATAGGAATGCACTAGGGCAGTGTTGGCGAACCTTTTAAGCATGGAGTGCAAAAACCAGAACGTGCACGCACGTGTGTGGGAGAGCACCAGAAACCGGAAGAGCAGCTGCCCGGTGCATGTATGCACACTAGCCAGCCGGTCTTCCGGTTTCCGGCACGCATGCTCACACAAAGACCAGCTGGCTGGCACACGCATGCTCACTGGGCAGCTGCACTTATGGTTTCTGGCGCTCCTGCACACACAAAAACCAGTGGCTGGCACACATGTGTATGCTGGAACCTGAAAGAGTAGCTGGTGATGTTATACATGCCCAGAGAGAGGGCTCTGCTTGCCACCTCTGGCATGCATGCCATAGATTCGCTATCATGGCACTAGGGAAACCGTTCTCTTTAGCACCTTAAGGCATGTTCTCAAATTTGATCTGTTTTTCTATGGTTTCTCTGCCCACACACAAAACTTATTCCTGGTTTGCTCAATTCTGGAGAAGTTATCCTAGAGATGAATAGAGACATAGAGAGATATTCCCTAATTTTAAAGCTAGTTTACAGAAAGTCCTTCATTTGCAACCACATTTGGAACCAGAATTTTAGTCATAGGTCATTGCAGTAATAAGTCAAGGCACCCACATGACTGGACCTGATTTTTTACTGTTTTTATGGAATTGTTTAAGCAAAAAGCCCTGTGCTTAAAAATCATAGTTATTAAGCAAATCCCAAAGGGGCACTTTCGCTGGAAAAAAATTGTTATATAAAAGTGGCTAAGGCATCAGATTAGAAACTGCAGAATCGGATATTTCAATAAACATGTATATCACTGTCACATGACATCAGAGTGAGGCCAACCCTCTTGAAAGAATTTATGTTCCAGAGAGGGGAGATATTAATACACGCTAGCATAATGTTCAAATAGTACAACCATGAATTAAATCAAATATACTAAAATAGTCAGATATGCCTACAATATTACTTTTTCACTTACTTTTTCAAGAAGATAACCAATCACTAGGAATCCTTTTCCACCCAGCATTTGTTCTTGCATGGCTACTGAACTCTTAAGGAGTTCCACCAAGAAAACCAAAAGTGTAGCACTGCACATAAAATACAGATACCAATTAGATATCAAATATTAATCGATATTATGGCTTTTTAAAACTTCATGATATTCAAATGAGAATAAAAAGTATACTTTGTATATCAAGTTTTAAGCTTATTAATTAATTTTATAGATATTAAAATTGATAAGTATATCATATTTTAGGATATCAAAGCAAAGAGATTTATAAATTTAACTCACAAATCATTTCAAGATTACAAGCAGTGTTATTGATATATAAAAGTGTATATATATAATGCAAAATTATGTTTACAGCAGTAATTCTTGGACTAATTCTTTGTATAGTTAAGATTCAACGTAAGAATCAATGTACAATAAGTCATTCTGTCAGATATATAGTAACAAACCAAGTGCAATCCTTACAAGTGATACGGAAGAAAGATTCTATGTAGATCTCCCATACAGAATCACCATCCAAGTTTTCTAAGATTTCACATGAGTTTACTCAACGTATGATTTGTGCTACTTTCCCAATACCAGACTGCGATAAAAATACTTTGCCATCGCTTTGCCATCAATTCTATATTAATTCCAACTTAGAAAGCACAGATGAAAATGGGTATTGTTATGCACACCATATTTTTTTGTGGTTTAAGAGTTCTGAATCACATAAAAATTGTGAAGGAGATGAAACCTCCATGATATCAGCTGTTAGATAACAGAATATTATCTCCATACATAGATAAGTGACAAAACTAACTTAAATATTAAAAACCCTTGATTTAATAGCTTGTTTTAAAAATGTAATATGGAGTGAAAATTTCAGCTATATGGTGAAAATAGTTACCTGAAAGCAATTTAATATTAGTTGGAATAAAAAGATGAAAAAAACAGAATATGAAAACAATGTAACTGTAAAACATATCTACATTGAAAAAGTAAGTATATTTTAACAACAACAAAAATAATAAAAAAGAAAATGCTTTATTTAGTAAATGAAATGAATCGTCCCTTCTAAATTAGGACCCTGTCTCTTTTATCTATCCTGAGGAAAACCCAGCTTACCAAGAAACTTGTTGGTCAACTTTTTAGAGCAGAGGTATCAAATTGGCAGCCCGCAGGCCAAATGCATCATGCGCAGGCCATGCCCTCACCAGCTCCGTGAAGGGAAAAAAGTCGTGAAACATCATGTGACAGCAATGTGATGCCACGAGTTTGACACCCGTATTTTAAAGCCACAAAACATAATTGCTTAACCAGCTGCCTCCTTGATGTCTATCTCACCATACAAATGGCCTTGAGTATGATCAGAAAAGCAATCCCATACAGGATTACTCAGAAATCCATTAATTTCTAGGGGCTTGCTGCCAGTTAGTGGATATAGGACTGTAATCTATAGCATTTTTTCTTTAAAATTTCATAAGATAACGGTATGATATTGTTTTTAAAGTAATAAATAAGCATTTACTATTGTTTCAAAAGACAGTAAAAAAAAATCTAATCAATTTTGTTTTGGGGTGGGTGGGTTATAGATTATCTATAATTAACACTACCTGTAATTAAAGTGCTTGTAATAATTTATTTTTATAGCTTTAATATTTTTTATAAGATCTTATATGTTATTGACTGAGCCAAGGTGGCGCAGTGGTTAAATGCAGCACTGCAGGCTACTGCTAGATCAGCAGGTCAGCGGTTCAAATCTCACCGGCTCAGGGTTGACTCAGCCTTCCATCCTTCCGAGGTGGGTAAAATGAGGACCCAGATTGTTGGGGGCAATATGCTGACTCTCTGTAAACCGCTTAGAGAGGCCTGAAAGGCCTATGAAGCGGTATATAAGTCTACTGCTATTGCTATTGCTATTGACTGAAGATTAGATGCAATAAGCTAAATAAAGTAAAGATTCTCTTGGAATGTTTTGAAGAATGTGTAAATTTATATCATTCTCTATTATATGATTCAAATCTCCAAGCAAGCTGTCTTTGATTACATAGAAAAGGACTCAACGTACTCTAATTCCATCTGCCCTGTATTTTCAATTGAAAATAACAGCCCTAGGCTATGCGTAGCATATTAACTATAATAAATGAGACTCACATATAATTTACATGCTCTAAATATATTGACAGAAATGATTCAATTTTTATAGCCAAATCCAATTCTCAAAGGGCTCATGAACAAACAGTAAGTACAGACTTGTGTTAAACAAATATATGACTCATTGCAATTCTAAATTTTATACTTTATAATATGAGGAACTATGCCAAAAGTAAATTGTTTTGTTGATGCAGCGACTTAACTAGATAAACCAAAAAAGGGGAAAAATACAGTGCCAATTTCCAGATCTTTTCCCATCTTTTTAAAAAGGTAAGTGTAAAATCCCTTTGACTTTTGGTGGTTTCAATGATACCTTAATATTGTTTTTTGTTTGTTTGTTTTTTTGGCCACACTGCCTTATTTTGTATCGGGTTGTTTTTAAATTTAACCTATAGTGTTCTATAATTAGATGATTTAGAGATTCATTGCACAAGTGGAAAGATGATTTTGCCACTAAACAGTTAAATGTATTCCTACCAACACCTCCTTTACTAGCAAGATCAGTTTGTAGCTAATGCTGCTGGATATAGAATACCATTGCTTATATTTCTCTAGATCCACCCTTGCTGTTTTATTTTTTTGTTTGTTTGTTTACTAATTAATAACGTAAAACTAAACACATTCAGTGACATCATAGCACAGTAAAAACCTAGATCACATACTGTTCTCAACCATCCCTAGTAAAGTATTTGGGCTATATAAAACAGGATAATTAAACTAGTTTGTCTAATCAAGTCTAAAAATAAACAAGATCAGGTAACCCTAATTTTTCTAATAACAAAAACTACACTCTTTTCAAATCACAGAAACCACCAAAAAAGTAGTGTATTTATTTACTACATTTCTCCCACACGAGTGTGCCTAAATATTTTCAGTACCATTAAACATACAAAAACATAAATGATTTAGACCTAATGAAGAAAGCTAATTTAATTTTCATAAAATTAAATCATATATTCTAAATATAACTATTTTGACATGACTCAATAACTGAAATAATTACAACAATTTGTCAATCTGATTAATCAATTTACCTTTATATTGCACTACTAATTAGCCTAGAAATATAACATTATCAATAGTGATTGACGGATCTGTCATAGTGTTAGAGTCTTTCTCATTCTCTTTTTAAAGGTCATAATTACGCTTTACGCATAATAAAAATGACTGAAGAGAGAAAAATATCCTTGATATTCCTTTCTGCATTTTGTTCTTTCCTATGTCAACAATAAAATAAAAAAACAGCTCTGTACCACGTCTAGCTGTCTTCTGAAATCCATCATAATAAAACAAATAGCTAGAGGTCTAAAACATTTTTTAAAACACTTAATGAAATAGAATCCATTCATCTTCAAATTCTGTTTAAATATTAATAGTCAGGACAGATTACTTACTTTACAACAATAATTTATGAAAATACCTTTTTTCTCTCTACAGAAAAACAAACACAGTAGAAACCCAATTGACTGTTACATAAAAAGGAATTATAGGATAATAAAATCACAATGCCTTTTTTTGGAAAAACATAATTAGGAACCTTGGTGAAATTACTTCTAAAATATTTCACACCTCCATTCTATCAAATTGAAATACCATAGGATGCTCATATAGGATAACATGGTCTGAATTTGGCCAACACTATTTTGTCACAATCGGCCATTTTACTTGTAGCTTAAAACCAGCAGTTATGTTCCTCTCTATTCTGACTTAAACAACATGTTCTCCTGTTTGGTGAGCATACTGTTTGGTTATTTGTACCAGCAAGAATGCTTTAATAAACCAGAAATTCCATGTATGGTTTGTTTAGAATTGTGAGAGTCAATCTCCTTTTTTTTTTTTTTATTTCCTAACAACCCCCTCCAAAAATCTGAAAATATAATCTATTGTTGACATTGAATTCCTAACTTCATTATTTAAAATAGAATGTTTAAACAAAACAAACATTGGGTTGTTCATCCACACACCTCTGCAGGATAACTGAAAGCGCAAGCTACCATTGTACATTGTACTTCCAAATTATTGCATGTTGCAAATGAATGTATTCCTAAAAGTTAGCTTTTAACAACAGAGGATAGACATTAAATATTTATTCCAATAGACTTCTCGACTTATCTTTCAACTGAAAAAAAAATCACAAATTGATAATGAGTAAATGAATCATAGGTACTTGAAGAGATCTACAGGTTCTTGTTTCTGAACATATGAAAAGCTACAATCAAATGCAATTCTTTCTTAGAAACAGTACAAAAACCTTCTTCAATCACTGATCACATATATTGTAGCAATTATTTATAGCACTAAAAAGTATATATATTTCAGTTACATTTTATATTTTTACTATATACAGAATTACATTTTTTGTGAATGATAGTTAACAAAAATTAAATATATTAATATAGTGTGATTCCTAATATCTTCGTAGTTTTTATCCAATTTATATGTTCTTATGCCACAGCATACATTATAAAAATAAATATCCTTATACCGTACTAATTATTTTTTCTAGGTCAGTGTTGACTACCTATCATACTCTAGAAGTTTTATTGAGAAAGGCGCCCAGGAGAGATTAGAAATTTGATTTGGATCTTCATATGAACAGTATGTCATGGTATGTCATTAATGTGGGGGGGGGGGGGTTGTACATAAAATCCATTTTTACATGTATACATCTGAGTGAAAGTTCTACTTTGTCAACATCTACCCTGAAATCTAAGATCCGTATGTTAAAGTGCCAATCCAACACAAAAATATATACATAAATAACTATTATTTATTTATATAAATTTATATCTAACTGTTCAATTTTAAGAATTTTGAGTATAGCTTAATATTTGACATTGTGATCAGCAGCAGAAAATTAGTTTGCATTGAACATCAACTTTTTTTGCAAGATGTACTCCATGAAAATCTTTATAAAAAGTCATGGGTGAACAGAGGGGGAGTAACATTTTTAAACAACTTACCAGGAACTAAACTGCACTGGACTGGTACACGATTCACATTAAACTTGCAAAATTCTGTGCATTGCCATAAAAATCTCTCCATTGTTGCCTATTTCCAACTCGCCTAGATATAAAGGCAAATATAAAGGATACTTCAGGCCATTCCTAGATCTCCACTATACCATGTCTCACCTAGTATACAACAGTATGTGTCCATAAGATAGTAATATATACACAATACAATGGCCATTACTACTGAAGTTTATCTGTAACAGAAATGGATCAACCCAATTGCCCATCTATGACTGAATTTCCCAAGTTTTAGAACTCTCAGAAAAACATGGATCTTCTCTATTAACCAACTTTATCCTTGAGAAGCAGAGAAGATCAGTAGGAGCAAAGACTGCTAAACAGAAGATTGCAATTTCCATCTAAAATTGGAAACTCTTTAAGCATATTCAGCATTATCAAAAGCTAAAAATAAGCTTAGGTCACCATTCTTTCCTGCCACCAATTTTCATCCTCTCTTGCTACAGAAACAGAAAATTGGCAGGAAAACATGCCTGATATATACCTAAGTATCATTAGACTTAAATATTGAAATTAATCTCAGCAACAATGGAGGTAAGCACTGGAATATTTGTCATTTCCATTCTAAATGAAACAAGTTTTATGATAAAACACCATGCCTTAGTTAAATCATCTCTACATCTATAACAGCATTCTTAATAATGCTAGTCATAAGTAAATGAGGATAAAAATGAAACTAGACAAAATTTTCAAGACACCAGCACAATGTGCAAAATCTTTTTTTTTTTTAATTTTCCTCTTCAAAACCTTGCTGCGTCTTATACTCTGGTACGACTTATGCTCCAAAAAATACGGTATTTAAATGGCTATTGCTTAATCTTTACTGACAAAAATACTTATTGAAAAAAAAATGGGAACAGAAATAATGAATAATTAAACATGAACAAATGTCTTCATTATCATATTATTAGAAAAGTAAGAAGTCGCCACTGCTAACTTCCAACTAGAATTATTCAAAGTGGAATAGTTTTAAAAAGCACACAATTAATGAAGTAGATCTTATTTTATTCCATTTAGTGATATGGATTGCTATGTTTCTGAAATTCATGATATCTGTTCAATAAATCAGATATTTCAGTAGAAAAAAAATGTTCAATATATCACATTATAAAATACACTCTAAATAATGATAACCATGAATACAGAATCCAGTTCAAGACCTCATGTGAAATAGTGTTCTCTAGTAATTCTTTTGAAAAGTAGACCTGATATATACTCTTATCATCAGAATCTAGCTGGCACAGAGGAAGGTTTTACCCTCTTTAAAACGTTCCCATTCAGGTTTTGGATGAAGCATCAGCATATAGAATCACAGAATGGCTTTAAGGGAAAGAGTAAGAGCTGCTCCCAAGGCAACAATCTTATAAAAAGAGACTGACTCCGGGGCAAGAATGCAACATGAATAAACTTCTTGGGAAAATCCCTCCCTAATTCAATAAAAAGGGGAAAGTGTTTTCATGCTTGCAAGATTCTATCCCCATAGGTTTACTGATTGTTCTTCGAGGGCTGACATAGGTGAGACCCCGGAATAGGTGTATTGGACTGACTGTTCTCATCTAAAATACTGTTAAAGCCTCCAGAGTTGTCTACAGATTATTAGATAGGAAAACTTATTTGTAAAGTTGGGCTCTAGCAATCATTTGGGATTGTTGCCTAGTGTGGGAAACAATTATTAAAAAGCTAAACTAACACCATTTTAGAAGGAAAGTTAGTATAATACAATAGCAGAGTTGGAAGGGACCTTGGAAGACTTCTAGTCCAACCCCCCGCCTAGACAAGAAACCTTATACCATTTCAGACAAATAGCTATCCAACATCATCTTAAAGACTTCCAGTGTTGGGGCATTCACAATTTATGGAGGCAAGCTGTTCCACTGATTAATTGTTGTAACTGTCAGGAAATTTCTCCTCAGTTCTAAGTTGCTTCTCTCCTAGATTAGTTTCCACCCATTGCTTCTTGTTCTACCCTCAGGTGCCTTGGAGAAGAGTTTGACTCCCTCTTCTATGTGGCAACCCCTGAGATATTGGAACACTACTATCATGTCTCCCCTAGTTCTTCTTTTCATTAAACTAGACATACCCTGCAACCGTTCTTCATATGTTTTAGTCTCCAGTCCCCTAATCATCTTTGTTGCTCTTCTTTGCACTCTTTCTTGAGTCTCCACATCTTTTATACATCGTGGCGACCAAAACTGAATGCAGTATTCTAAGTGTGGCCTTACCAAGGCATTATAAAGTGGTATTAACACTTCACGTGATCTTCGCTTCATATAACCAATTTTGTTGTATTTAAGTACAATGACAATAAAGATTATACTTACTTACTTGATTCTATCCCTCTGTTTATGTAGCCTAGAACTATGTTGGCTTTTTTGGCAGTTGCTGCACACTGCTGTCTCACATTTAAGTGGTTGTCCACTAGGACTCCAAGATCCCTCTCACAGTTACTACTTTTGAGCAAGGTACCACCTATACTGTACCTGTGCATTTCGTTTTTCTTGCCTAAATGTAGAACCTTACTCTTTTCACCATTGAATTTCATTTTATTAGATAGTGTCCAATGTTCAAGTTTGTCAAGATCCTTCTGTATCTTAAGCCTATCTTCTGGAGTGTTGGCTATTCCTGCCAGTTTGGTGTCATCTGCAAATTTGATGAGTTCCCCATTTATTCCCTCATCCAAATCATTGATGAGGATGTTGAAGAGTACTGGGTCTAAAACAGAGCCTTGGGGTACTCCACTGCATACTTCCCTGTAGATGCAGTTCCATTGAGGACTACATGTTGAGTGCGGTTGGTCAGCCAGTTACAAATCCATCTGGTGGTGATGCTGTCTAACCCACATTCTTCTACTTTATCTACTAGTAGGTTATGGTCTACCTTATCAAATGCCTTACTGAAGTCCAAGTAAACTATATTGACGGCATTCCTCTGGTCCACTAATTTTGTCACCTTGTCAAAGAATGCAATAAGATTAGTCTGGCATGATCGGTTTTTGACAAACCCATATTGGCTTTTGGCTATTACTTTGTTTACTTCTAGGTAGTCACTAATTCGTTGCTTGATCATCTTTTCCAGAATCTTTCCTGGTATTGAGGTCAGACTGATAAGTCTGTAGTTTCCTGGATCTATTTTTTTCCCCTTTTTTGAAGATGGGAACCACATCAGCTCTTTTCCAGTCCTCTGCAGTTCCCCGGTGCTCCAGGATCTCTGAAAGATATAGTTCGGTGGTTCTGAGATCTCGTCTGCCAGTTCCTTCAGAACCCTGGGGTGTAATCCATCCAGTCCTGGTGATTTGAACTTGTCTAGGGTAGACAGGTGCTCACTTACCATTTCAACTTGTGTTCCTAATCTGATTTTTGTGGTGCTGGTTTTGATAGGTTGGACTGTTTTATCCCTTTGTGTAAAGACAGATGCAAAAAAATGAGTTAAATAGTTCTGCTTTCTCCGTGCTGCTTGTCACCTTCTTGCCACTTTCTCCCAGCAATGGACCAATTGTTTCCTTAACGTTTTTTCTTGTTTTTAACATTTTGGAAGAAGCTTTTTGTTATTTTTTACTTTTGTGGCAAGCCTTTCTTCATTGTGAGCCTTAGCTTTCCTCACTTCATCTTTACAGGCTGATATTTGCTGATATTACAGGCTGATGTTTGCTGATATTATGCCTTAGTTATGTCCCCCTCTTTCCACTTTTTATACTTATCTTTTTTATCTTTCAATTTGTCAGAGAGATCTTTATGCAGCCATGCTGGTTTATTTTGGGAACTGTTATTTTTCTTCTTCATTGGTATTGTGCTAGATTGGGCTTTTGTAATCTCATTTTTCAAAATTTCCCAAGCTTCTTGAGTTGTTTTCCCCTTGAGGACTCTCATCCATGGAATTCTTCCAAAGCTCTCTCTAAGTTTATTAAAATTAGCTCTCTTAAAGTCCAAAACTCTAGTTTGACTTTGTTCTACTACTTGTATTTGCATAATTTTGAATTCCAATATTGCATAGTCACTTGCCCCCAGGGTTTCTGTGGCTTCAACACCTTCTATCATTTCCTCTCTGTTAGTGAGAATTAAGTCCAATATGGCTGATCCCCTTGTTCCCTTCTCTACTTTTTGGGAAACAAAGCACTTTGTCATTATACAGAAGTGAGAAAGTCATACAGGCAAATAGAGAATTAGGGGAAACTGTTACACTCCTGGCAACAGAGATAAAGCGCACCAATTAGAACACTGATAAATCAAATTATGATACATTAGGAAAATACAACCTCAAGATTTTAAGAGTTAAGCATGCACAAACTGGTTGTTTATATCAAACTATAAAAGGATATTGCGCTCTTTATATAGGGCCCTGGCTGCACTGAACGTTCAATATTCTTGCCTCTGAGAAAGGAACAAATCAGAGGGGGGGAGCAGGGAAATCCCAACAGTAGTGACTTTCTTGCATAAGCTTCTTGACTTCATGGCTCAGTTGGCAGTGGAGTTCCTGAGGCATATGGGCAAGAAGATTCATTAGGCAGGGATTCTGATAGACTGGGGGTATTCAGGTTACTATAGCAACTACTAAATCAAGTGATCAAGAGCCACTCACACACATTGGGAATCACACATTGGATATGGTTTTTTATTAGGGCAACGATTGCCCTAATAAAAACACATTGGATATGGTTTTTTATTAGGGCAACGATTTGGTTTTGAGGAGCCTACCATCACCCCATTTCCATGGACTAATTTCTTTCTCTTGAAATGCTCTAAATCTGCTTTCCACTACAAGAAGATAAGGCCTATTCTATCGATAGGCCCCAGAGGGCTGTTGACACCAGATAGGTTTTTACAAGGTTGTGTTAGTTCCTGAAGGTTCAAGTGCACAATTTGACTGGACTCTTGGTTGTCAAGCTGAAGGCTGCTCTTGATTACCAGAAGAACTTTAAGTGATGAAATGACAGAAAAGATACCTACAGTGCTGATGAAATTGACAAAGAGTGACCTAACTATGCTGGACAACTAGGGAACATGTTTGAGAAGGGATGGCTACAGTCTGATTTTAGACTAAAGTATAGGGCTGAAGGAACATTGATTGAAGTTGTGGATGACCTCTGGCAGGGGAAACACTGGGAAAACTATATCATTCTTAATCACTTGTGCCTTCTAATAATATTGATTATGGTATCCTTTTGAACTGGCTCAGGGGATTGGGAGTAGGGGAAGTGTTTTGTGATGTCCCTCATAGTTCTGCTGTCTCCACACTCCTATTCAAAGTAGAATCCAATAGGTCATTAGGAAAAATGGGTTCAGTATCACCAGTATGCTCTCCCCTCTGGCAGGGGAAACACTGGGAAAACTATATCATTCTTAATCACTTGTGCCTTCTAATAATATTGATTATGGTATCCTTTTGAACTGGCTCAGGGGATTGGGAGTAGGGGAAGTGTTTTGTGATGTCCCTCATAGTTCTGCTGTCTCCACACTCCTATTCAAAGTAGAATCCAATAGGTCATTAGGAAAAATGGGTTCAGTATCACCAGTATGCTATCATCCCAATAGCATATTTTTCCTTAGGCCATTCAAGCGATGTAGATTGATTCTTTTCTGCAGGCCATGGGGTTTTGAAGATTTAGTAGTTAGGAGTTTCAAAGTCCTCTGGATTCCGAGATTTTCCATATTCAGTGCTTAATTGAGCACCAGACCAAACTGACGTAATTTGTAGGTCTTTCTGGCTTTGAAGCTACTGTTCAAGAAATAGGGGGCAGACATTGTCAGGAGGACTTTTGCACAAATCTGTCTTGTTTACCAATTGAGCCTTTTCTGGATCAAGAGATCTTGCTCACAGTGACCCAGGCATTGGTAATATCCCACATGGATTAATGCAATATGCTCCACATGGAACTGCCTTCGAAAAATACTCAGAAGCTGTGACTAGTCCACAATGCAGTGGCATGGGCAGTTATGAGTACATCTCATTGGGTACATCACACATGGTGTACATCGCATTACACCACTGCTCTATGAGCTACATTGGATCTCAGTGGGCTTCCAGGTGCAATTCAAGGTGTTGATTACCACATATAAAGCAATTCAAGGGCTTTATAATCCTCCAAGGACGGAGTTATTTGCAAGACCACTTCCTTGAAGCTGGTTTTGTCCAGCCCACTAGACGTAGCAGTTCAGTGATGCTCCTGGTCCCATTTATTAAGCAATACCTTCCTGCATAACCAGAGAAGTGTGCCCTAGATGTCATGGAATCTGTCCATTGGAACATAAATCTCTCCCCCAAAAAACAATTTCATAAATTATTCAGGATCTGAATATTCCTCTGGGCATGGGTCCTTTACATTGGATAAAGCTAATATTGTAATTTTTTCTGATATGATTGGATTATAAAATTTGATTTGTATTGTTATTGTCTTACTATTGTTTGCTTTGTCTATATTGCTTTGGTTTTTATTCTTGTGTTCATCATCCAGAGCCATGATGACCAGATGGGTGGCTATATAAATTGATTAAATGAATAAATAAAGTTATAAAGTAAGAAGGATTTTCAGGTATTTCACTCCAAGCCATTTAAGGCTCTAAAAGATAAGAAACAGGAGCTAAAATTAGGGTCATAAATTTTAAAAAAGGAGTCAATGTATTTCTTTAAGAGATGAAGTACTGTGGTTCATTTTAGTTAGATTACTGGGAATTATAGCAGACAAGTTCTGAACTGAACACTTTGAGGCACCTTCAAGGGCAGCCTTATATATAATGCATTACAGTAATCCAATCAGGAGGTTACCAGAGCATGGTTCATTATAGCTGAGCTATACCTATACAAGAATGCTTACAATTGCTGCAAAATATACCTACTTTCTTCTGCCAAGGCTAGCAGTACCTTCAGTAATAATGTTGAATCAATCAATCAATCCTATTATTATAAACCATGTGAAAATGAATAAACACCATCTCCCAAACATATGATTCAAAGTACCTTTATCATATCAGAATTTGATTTCAAAATCTTACTCAATATCTAATATTTTATAGTCCAGATAATTGTGCAAGAATTGGAACACTTCCCTTCATAGCAATGGCATGGGAAATAGAGCTGGATATTGGCAGTGTAGCAGTGACTTATATCTTAAATTCTCAAGTCATTCAGTCATATAAACCTTAAACAAAACTTCCTTTAGTCCAACAACCTTAATTCAGTCATGATTCCATTAAATCTCTTGCCATGTACTTTGATATAATGCTCATTCTATTGATACAGAAAATGTATTTGATACAATACCCATTCTATTGATACAGAATATGTAAATGGATGGGTGGATAAAAGGATAAATAGAGAGATAGAGAAACAGATGGATGTAGGAAATATTTGATTTTTATCTTGTAAAATTAAATTTTTAAATTATAGATTCAAACATAAAATGTTTTTGCTGTGTTTTCTTTTCTTTTTGATATTAGAAAGCAATTTGGAAAAATATTATTTCCTTTAATATATATATTTCTGCATTCATAAAAATCAAGAGCCTATGTTTCCATCACAAGCAATAATCTATGGCCTATAGTAAAGTAAAAGAAAAAGAAAGTATGAATGACATTCTTAATATGAACAAAATCTCTCAGCATAAGAATTTATTTTAAATGGAAATATTTAATTATCCCATTGCCATTAACCAGGTTTACAAAATATATTTATAATGCTAAATTTAAAACTATGGATAACACCAATCACAAAAATTGATGAACATTTATATATTTTTAAAAAAATATTATTTCAAAAAGCTGCTAAAATTTAAACATTTTAATGTATGTAATTATTGAAATATTGGGTTTTTTTTATAATTCTTTGCCATATCCATATTACCTAGCTACACAAAATTACACAAAATCAAAACTGATTTTATTTGAACCGAAATGTATCTATGATGTTAATAAATGTGCAGTTTTAAAAATATATCCAGTGCAGGTTGATAGCTATGGGTACCAGTGCAGATAAAACACATATTTTGGTATCTCAATACCCAATGTTCTTTAGATCTAAACATCCATCCCAGTGCTTTCCCAGCCAAACATAAACATATTTCACTGACATCTTCAAATCTAGGGATTACTAGAAAATATTAGACACAATAGATCTGATCTGACAAACTATTTCAGACTTCGGCAACAATAAATTATCTATTACACTATCCAGTTAATTCCAATGAAATAGTTCTAAACTCTTTAAAATATGAACATATTCATAAATGAAAAGGAAATCAATACTAATATTCTCATCCAATCTATAACCTGACATCTGCTATCTGACGTTTCCATCATTAATTCAAATGAATTTTCATATACTGTACATTGTATCATAGTAATCCATTCTTGATATAATTATTTTTATAAATAATACTTAGTTTATTCAAGAAAAGTTAAATACAAAACATTGAAATATTAAAAAAGGGGGGGGAAAAGGAAAAGTGTCGTAACATAACATCTTCCTAGTTGAATGCTGATCAATATAATAGGACAATATTAATTCCCACCCCTTACAAAATAGGTCAAAAGAATTTTAAACTAATCAAATACTAAATCAGTTCAGAAATTGTTAGCCTGTCATCTATATACTATATCAGAAGTGTTAAACTCAAGGCCTGAGGGCCGCATCCGGCCCACAGGGTGTTTACATCTGGCCTGAAGAGCTGCCCTAGAAACAATGGAGACCTGGCCAGTGGTGCTTCTGCCAGTGAAAACTGCTTTTGGGTGGGCCACGGACAGTCCTCCTAAGCTCTGTTTTCTCTGGCAGAGGGTTGCAGGAGGCTGTCACCTCCAAAATGGAGCTTGGGAGCCTGTTTTGGCTTGCAGAGTGCTTGGGCCACCACAGGTGCTCCAAACATGACTGACATTGAGCTGGTCTTACCCACCCTGGCCCCTCAAGGTCACACACAACCCTGATACAGCCCTCAATGAAATCGATTTACACTCCTGTACTATATTAATAACAAAATAGTTAACAGGAAACAACAACAACAACAACAACAACAACAACAACAAAGTACCGGGACTTGCAAATTGAAGTTGAGCGACTGTGGAAAAATAAATCGTTTGTTGTCCCGATTGTAATTGGAGCCTTTGGAGCAATACCTAAAGGGCTACCTCGCTATTTGGAAATTTTAAATTTATCAGACTTGAACATTCTGATTCTACAAAGAACCACCCTACTTGGAACAGCTTATATCCTCCAATGTTACCTTAACAGTTCCTAGGTCCTTGGTTAGGACTCGAGCTGTTGAGCTACCAACCAGCCCCAAAGGTTGTGAATGTCACCAAAGATTAACCACATAATAATAATATATAAAATAGTAAGAATACTAAAAAATATTAATAATAATGGAATAAAGACAAGATTGAACTTCCAACACCTCAGAAACTTCTACATGGAATGTAGAAACTTAAAGTCTCCTGCCAGAGAAACAGAAGGTCAATAAATCTATGCCAAATAACCCCTCATGATCAAAATCTGTCTGAATGATCAAAAAAGCTAATTTGAAATACAAAGTAAAGCAACCCAAACCAGAGTCTTCTCCATGCTATTGTGTTTCTGGGACATTATTTTCTCCCTCTTGAAATCAATTCCCCCATCTTCTTCGTGTGTGTAAAAGATAGAGATGCACTTCAGTTTTCCCTGCTATACAATCTCTACTATTCATATCTGCCCAAATAACAAGTAATGTACATATATCACATAGAAAAAGCTTAACTATAACAGCAATGCTCATTCCCTGTAAAAGAATTGTGACTGGTCAACATTCTCACATTTAAAAACCAAACAAAAGTTTCTAGCTGACAGTTCAATATTCCACGTAACAACTATCTTTTCTTACAATCAATTCCAAAATGGATATGGAGGTATACTGCCTGGCAACCAGATTATAAAGGAATAGCCCTGTCATAAACTTGATGAAACATTTAGAAATGAGTAGATTGTTGTCTCTGATTCATCCCTGAGGTATATAGATTGTCCATAAGACAACCCATAAGTATTTTAAGACCTGAATTTTCACTCATGAAGATGAGACTGATATCCCCATTCTGTTTGCATGGGAAATTTAACTGCAATGCCAGGTCTTTTTATTTTTATTTTATTGTAGATGGATAATGATTTTAGTTTGGGATTTTGAGCTTTCCAGAGTTGGTTCAAGATGAGCAGTTGTATAAATGCTTTAAATAAATAAACAGGCACATCCCTCAACATTTGTTATTAAGAGGTACCTTCATGATTTCGCAGGTAGGACTTTAGATACAAATGGAGAATGAAGGCTCAGGTGATAACTACTCTAGAAATTTTCTATTTTATAAGAGCCCAACTAAACTACCGTGTTTCCCCGAAAATAAGACAAAGTCGTATTTTCTTCTGCCCCACGAAATATGGCCTTGGGCTTAGTACAAGGGGAGGGCTTATTGTTGCTGGGCAACTGCTCCCTTGTGAACTGGCTCCCAAACAGCCAGGCACAGCCCCAGGGGCAAAGCAGCATGAGGTGACCACGCTCACGAGCAACCACCCAGCAATTCCCCCCTCCGGCCAGGCAGAACGCCACTCCCCAACCTAGCAGGATCCCTAAGGTGGCAAGCAAGGTGAGCGCCTTCCCCCCTAGCAGGATCCCTAAGGTGGCAAGCAAGGTGAGCGCCTTCCCCCCTTCCCCAGCTCCCGCGGCTTTGTGTCTTTGGGATACCGCTAGGTCGGTGAGCGGTTCTCTGCCTGGCCAGAGGGGGGGTATCCAGGGGACTTATTTTGGGGGGTGGGCTTATATTTTTGCCCATGCAATAAATGTGACAAAGTGTTAGTTTCCGGACAGGTCGTATTTTCAGGGAAACACAGTATATATGTTCATTTTTTCTAGGAAATAAATACTTGAAAAATAATTTTGAAGTTTTGTTTTGGACTTCATGCAAAGTTTTTATTAAAGCATTTTGAAATGCTTTTACAAGTTGACACAGACCACTTTTTATGGACCTATGCACAGAAGTCTGAAAAAAGATGGGGGTGCTTTGATTAATAGCACTCTTTATTTTATGAACAGTGTGGTATTCTTCCCAAATGCTTTGAAATACGTATTTCTAACATCTACTGTACATCTAATGAGGGCAACTAAAAAGTAAATTTCAGTAGCAGTCAGGACTTATTTACTAAACTAGAGTGTCTCATTCCAATATAAAATATTTATTTAGTACAAGTAATGTAATTAGATGCTATTAATTACAAATGTTTTCATTCTACTAATATCAGTTTTCATTTGCTGGCTTTTGTGAATTTTTATATGTTAATTGTAATTTAAAGCTATGAAGAGCAAACTCCCCAAACATCACTTCAGCATATCATAAATGTTTACTCAAGCAATTCACATAATAGCACTTAATTCTAGTTTACTAAGAAAAAAAAATCAAAATGAAAAATGTCCAATGCAAGTGCTTGAAAAATGGTCA
Source organism: Thamnophis sirtalis (assembly GCF_051295495.1). Lineage (NCBI taxonomy): Eukaryota > Metazoa > Chordata > Lepidosauria > Squamata > Natricidae > Thamnophis > Thamnophis sirtalis. Next base: position 25,603,099 of record NW_028261388.1, on the reverse strand, counting down.
TTTATTCATAAATGTTAAATAATGTAGTTAAATTTATATGAGCTATTCACATTTCACTGAAACAATTTATGGTAGTAGCAAAAAGATAAAATCTAATTTGATTCAAGCTTAATTTCTAGTGACTTCACAATTTTTCTGGCAATGATATGGAAGTTAGTTGCCATTCCATTCTTTAATTTACAGTCTAGCCTAAGAGATCTACTATTTTATGATCTATTACTTAAGGCATGGATGTCAAACCTGATCGTATCACATGACGTATCATGATGTATTGTGATGTGGGTGTAGCTTGCCTGAGACGGATCTGGTTCACAAACCGCAAGTTCGACACCCCTGACTTAAGCACTAATGAGGTTCAATCTTGCTAAGATTTTGAACCCTTCATAGGTTAACCAATATTGTCAGCTAATGGGCAATCTATTTTTAACAAACACTGCTTTATAGGATAGGTTTGGAAATGTCTAATATTAATCCCTTTACTTTTAATTCCATCAGAAACATTTCATTTTTCAGTTATGATAACACAGAAAGAAAACAACTTTATTGAAAGATACAGAGTGGGTTGTCACATTATGTAAAGTCTAATATGATTTAGATTTAGATTTAGTGTATAGTCAATATTATAATATAATGATCCCACATCACAGCTTAATTTTATTATAACCAAGTTACTGTGTGGGTGAACAAACCGTGGTTCGCCAAACTATTGTTAAATGTGTTTATAAGTCAACAATTTTGTAATACAAATATGAAACAAGTGATTTTAAAAACTTGAGTTTTGATTAACATATCCATCATATACCATTTATACTACCATTTATACTATCCCTCATATGTCATGAAAAAAATGACAAAACCTAGTATGGGGGCGTGAGGGGAAACCACTCAATGGATTTATCATATATTATGCAAAATTATGAGAATTTCCAGCAATAAGTTTTCCTGACAAAAACCTACCAGACAGTTGTTTCCACTTGACTGTCATGAAGTTGCCGATTGTCTAATTGAGCAAACAGAGGGAAAAGAACTTGGATTCCTCCTATTGAATGAATCGCACTGTGGATAGAATGCGTCACAATCGCTTTCACATCCTGCATTTAAAAAAGAAGAAGCAGTTCTCTTTGTATTGGACCACCATTCAAGGTCAAATATGTGCTACTCAGTGGAAATATAATCCACCTGATTATCTCATCTATTAGATAAAAATAGTTCATCTATTTTAAATTCATTTCTTCAAGATATTTAAGACTGGACTGTTTCTATTATAGCAGTAACAGAAATTGAAACAGATTTCAATTGTAATAAATAAATAAGGCTAACATTTCATCAGTAACACAGGAATTAACATTACTAAAACCAAGCTCATGAATTCACTGTTTATAATAAATAAATTACAGACTAAAGATAATAATCATAACAGAAAATTCATCAACACAGAGGAAACAATTTGTATGGGCTGCATACATTAATAATTTGTAAAAATGATTTTTCAACATATATTTAAAATTTAGTAGCTTTCAAACACTTTATGTGACATTAATAAAACATTGAAAAATTGAAAATAATAAATCTATTGTTACACAAACCTGAAGCATAAGAGCATGGGGAGAATGTACAAAAATTGAAGGATTTTCCTTTGGTGAAGATTCAAGGCATAGTTGAGCATCTGTAGCCTTAGCATTGTAGGTGAAAGCAATACTACTTGCAAGTTTCCCATCATAGAGAACTTGCTTATGGTGTTCAGCAAGGTGAATATCACTTTCAGATTTAAATTTGAAAGTACTCTGCAGAAGAAAGGAAGAATGTTAAAGCACACAATCACTAAGATATTTACAAAAGTACACCTCTTATATACCACGGAAGGACAAACAATAATGACATAATAAATAATCAAGATATGGCCACTTCACTACACATTGATGAAATCAAGCATGTTCTTTGCTCTTTGCAAAGACCTAAATATTCTTACTGAAGAATAACAAAAATTTAAAAAGGTATTTTATTTATTGTTTCAAAAAACTGTTTCAAAAAAGCTAGCTGATTTATAACATGCACCATGAAGGATTATAGGTACTCAACATGAGTATATGAACATGCTGCAAATCTAGTATATTATAGTTTCCCAATATTTTAATAGTATATATTACAAGAATCTCCAAGAAATTGAAAACTATTATATGAATTTGATGCATTTTTGTAAGTAGAGGAACATAGAGTTACTCTTCAGAGATGCAAATAAATTGTTGGCAAAGAGAAGGCATTCCAACCAATGCCACACCATTAAAGCATTTATAAATACTGCCATGAGAATCGCATAACAGATGATGTTAGAGTTAGTATATAAGAGTTTGTTTCAATATGTAAGAGTGCATCTGCTGACTTGTTACATTATTTGACAATAATATTTCTATTAAAAGTACTTACAATGTTTTTGGAAATGAATATATCATAGAGTCTAATACAATGCAACCTTTTAAAAAATCAATATTCAATTCATTTTATTTATTATGGATATCTGTTAGAATTGCTTTAGTATAATGGTTTTATATATACACACACATACATGCACACAGTATATTTAAAAGCATATTCTATAAAATAAGAATTATAATTTAAAGATTATATAAAAGGAGTCCAAACAACACCAGTTCATTATAATGCAATGCAACTATTTTTTTTCTGAACTGGAATTATAATATAATATTACCTTATATCCAGGTCCTAACTGATGTACAGCAAAAATCTGTGCTGGGTTAAGAGCTTCAGTAAATACATAGACTGCCCCGAGTTGACCACAAAAAACCCTATTTGCATCAGCAGTTTCAGATGATCCCAAAAAACATTTGTCGTAGCTCTGTATAAAAGGAGAACAAAGAAATTAGACATAAAATACATAGAAATGCCTAGAAAAAAAGATGCAAGCTATTTTAAATCCTCATTCGCTAAAATTTGCAGGTAATAACAATATGTAACATTAAGGAGAAATACAACCATCTACATCCATAGTTTATATTCAAAATAAAGAGACACAGATAAAGGCAAAATGTTAGAAAATTCTTTATTAATATAATTAAAATGATCAAAAGGTTGGCATATTAGAAAATGAAAGTTTTTGCAGCATACTACTTGCAAGTCGTCCAATCTGAAACTCTTATAATGCTACGTCCTCTTATTGTTTGACATTATTAAAAACCAAGAAGTCTGGGGAATAAACACTTCAGGGAACTAGCAAAAGGCAAGATATACATTTCAATATGAATCTGATTCACTACTGTCAATACTTATATTTATATATATATTATTTGTGAAATTCTTTCCAGTGCTCAATCTTTCCAGTGATTTATTTTCTTTAGGCAGTCAAAGCCCTTTTCTCCAAGTTATATAGGAGCAATTTGTGAGATAAATAAAACTATGTTTTTAAACAATAGCATGGACTGGAAAAATGGTACTCCTTTCCAAATGCTGCTGCTTTTAGAAACTAGGAATCCTCTATGATAGTTTTAAAAAATAATAAAATATCACAGGGCTCTAATAATTTATATGTTATTTGACTTAGAAAAGACTGATAACCAATCTGTTCCCAGCTATATTATGTTTTTTTTAAAGAGTTCCCTGGACATGGGGGACAATCTATGTTTTGTATTTCTTTGTCTGCAGTTTCTAAAAGGACATATTTTTATGAATCTTTAAACACTTGGCTCTTGGATAGGTTGCTGGTATATCTATTTGATGAATATTGGTTTGTTTGGGCCACAGTATGTCTTTTCTCTGATATGCAATGTCCTTTTTTAGAAATATTTTTGTAATGCCTCCAGAGCCAGCTTTGAATTGGGGGGAGGGGTGGCCTTATAAATCAACATTTTAAATAAGCAAAAATAAATAAATACATTTTATCTATATATTTAAAAATATAAGAATCTTTTGAAAACATACATCATTTGTATTCACATGCCAAGCCATGTCACCATAGGATACTAGCTGACCATTAACGTAACAACGGATTTCACTATTTCTCCAGCGATTGTAGATGTGCACAATGCTGATCATGTACCACTAAAAAGAAAGGCAAGATATATGAAGCATCACCTTTTAACCTCTTTTAACAATTATGCTGTTTAAAATACAAAACAGTATAATAGTACTGTCCTAAAAATACAAATTTAATAATTCAAGTTTTATAAAAAATATTTAAAAATATGTTTTAAAAATCAAACAATCCATAATGCAGTTTAAATTAAAAATTCAAAATGTTCCAAATCATAAATCTTTCAAACACTGCTCATGAGAAATTATCATCAGATTTTGAAATTGAAAAGTTCCAAGGAACAGTATTATTTGAACCTACCGTATAATATTAGAACATGCTAGGCTGAAAGCACTACACTGATAACTAAAAATGTAAAAAAATTGCAAACTTTAATAATAAAAATTAAGGAGCACAGTGAAAAAAATGGGACTAAAATTAAATATTAACAAAAACAAATTAATGGCAACATCCTTAGAATTGGCAATGAAAATACCAGAGGTTATGGACAGATAATCATGGAGAAATCTACCTATATGATTACTAACAGCTGAATGACTTGAGGACACATAATCAATGAATCAATATAAAATATTGCAACTTTAAAATCTCAGTAAAAATTCAACAAACAAAAGGATAGAAACAAAATCTGAAGAGAGTTTTCATTTTCTTCTAATCTGAAATATATAAATGAGCAACATTTTCCACAAAGTAATTAACATTTCTGAATAAATATAGTGAGAGAAACTATAGTATTAATTGCAGGCATACATTTATTATTTGTTTTTTTTAATGTCCAGAAAAACACTACAATTTAATTTAATAAATTTGATAATATTTCAAATAATATATCGCTATAGAATAGCGATATTCTATAGAAAATTGCAGAAATTTAGTTTAATATTATGAACACACAGTTCATAATAGTTTGCCACATATATTTGTACTGACAACTCGCCTTTTGCATGCATTTATTACTATGACTTCAAAATTGTCCAAAATGCAAAGAGTAAAACTAAAAATTTGGCCTAGCTCACCACTATAACTTTAATCATAATTACAAATAGGCTGATATTCTCTGATAATTACTAATATAAGCATTTTGTGCTTACCTTGCGAGGCTGAAAATCATACTTCACACAGTGTTGAAAACCTTTGCCTTTTGATTTCAATGATGTGACTATCAAACAGTTACCAACAAAATGTGCAGAATAGCCAACCCCTTTGCTGGTGCGAAAACTGAAAATGTAAAAAATATTTTTTTAAAAAAAAGCTCTCCAATAAAGTTAAGTAAGTTAAATTATGTTAAATTAAATTAAGTTACGTTACATTACATTACGTTTGTTATGTTATGTTCTTATGCTATGCTAGTTATGTTTAATTAATAAAATCAAATTGCACAGTACACAAACTGAAATTCATTTTTAACAATTTGACTGTTGCTATATGCATTACAGTATGTATTTCAAATGCTGCAAATAAATATTTCCTTCATTTTGATTTTTAAATTTTGTTTCTGAAAAAAGGATAAAAGAACAAAAATTTAAAAATAAAAATAAATAGAAAACAAAATATGGTACATATTTGAAAAGCTTTTAAAAAAAATGCAATTTAAACTTGACCATGCAAACTGTTACAACAGACCTTACAACTGTTACAGTGTCTGCATAATTACATGATCAAGATTTGGCGGTTTTGCAACAGGCAGGTGTTTACGGCCGCCATAGTGTCCCACAATCACATGATCACAGTTGCGTGCTTAACACATGACTACCAAGCAGAATCAATGGAGAAGCCAGTAGTAAAGTAGCAAGTTGTGGTCATATCATGATTTGCTTAACAATGACAGGTGACTCACTTAACAACCATGGCAGAAATGAATTAATAAATGTGTCGTGGTATATGATGTCTTGCTTAACATCATGTCACTTTGTGATGGAATTGTTGGTCCCAATTGTGGTCATTAAGCAAGGAATACCTGTAATTGATCTAAAACTGTAAATTCAGAGTGCCAGTATTGTAGGCTTAAGGACAATAACAAATACAAAAAAAACTTTTTTAATAGGACAAAATGCTTTTATTCCTAAAAAAATAGAGTTAGCAGAATATGTTGATTCATTATAAATTTTACAAAATCTATACATAATGGCAACTAAAGATAGTAAATGTGTTGCAGGGATGTTATTAAGATATAATGAGGAAATTGGAGAAAAGCTTGCAAAATTTGTACCAGCATTCAAAATCACGGTTATAAATATCTCATTAAAGGAAAGTGGAAAAATTGGATTCACAGTAGTATTATAAATGTATTTTAGATTATTTAAGACTAAAAGTCAATATATATTTCATACCACTGAATGTGGACTTAGAGCCCCCCAATATTCATAGGTTCACAGAATTATATCCTTAACAAATATAATTTATAATTTAAAAATAGTTAATAACACCCTCCGTATCATAAAGCATAACTCATTTCAGAAATATTGATTTGTTAGAGCAGTTACTTCATTCATTACCTTTAATGTCCTTAACAGTTGTAATGGTATGTGGGAATGATTATGGGAGACAGGAGGGAGAGCCTGTCTCTCAGTATGGAAAAGATTTCTTGGCACATAAAAGCAGGACTAACAACAGTAGACATTAACATTATATAACATTGTTCCATAAAGACTCCTATAGACATTTTGGTTTATAATCCTAAAATTACCATTGGATTAACAATTACACATAGCTGATCTGTGGAATGATCTCCCTACCTCTAGTCAGCTGAATATATCTCAAAGCTAAATGACCAAAGAAGACTTTGATGGGGACTGTTTATCGTATCTTTTCCTCTCAAGTAAAAGAGAAGACCTATATTTTTTTAGGTTAAACATAATGAGAATTTTCCAGATGTCAGAAAGTAATTATTTGTAGACTTCTAGGCAATAAAAAACCCTCAATTATATTCTTAAGAACTGTTCTTATTTTTTGATGTGCCCAGAGTCTTACCTAGTCCCTCTCACCACAGCTTTTTTTTAATTAGCAGAAAGATGAAGCATCTTTGCCTTCTTTTGGCCTATCAAGTTGGTGGAGAGAAAGACTGTGATAGAAATGAGTATCAGTGAAAGCAATCCCTAATGAATTCATATAAGGCTGACCCAGTTTGGTATGGCATATCCACAGGGTATGTGAAAACTATAAAGGACATTGTCTTTACACAAATCTAATCTATTTAAGGACACAGTGCCAGTCATGCAATGCAGGCTACCATATCTGGGCTATAAAATCCGTGCACTAGATAGTAGCAAAGAGATCTAGCCAATTCTAATTATTTGCTTCTGTTTAAGGGTTATCTGCATTATTGAAATCCAGACATGTAGACCTAATGCAATATATCTGACTAAAGCAGAATAATGGAATCATGTCTCAAGTTCCATCACTTTGGGGTACGTGCCCAATATTGTAAAAGATTGTAAGCATGTAGCTGTCCTCATGAAACTAGAATGCTCCTTTTGTCACTGTCACCTTTCCTTACTCCCTATATTTTTGTCATTATTAAACTCTTTTTTTCCAGCAGGTGCATCCACACAACAAACTATCTCTCAACATATTGCACATATTGTATTTTTTCTAGAAAGCAATACATAGTAAATTTTATGACTGTATCTTTTTCCTACTGTCCTATTTCTAAACACAAAAGCCAAAGGTGTTTACATAAGAAAAGAAAACCAGTGCAATTTATTATTTATTAATTTCAGACATTTGGAAAGTATAAGTGAAGCTGAAGTATAGAATGCATCTACTTCTCACATTTTTATTATAATATTGACTCCAACTTAACTGGTTTATTTTTTATAAATGGAGGAACATACACATTTATGTAAAGAATAAACCCAGCCTATTTGAGCTGGCCAACCTAGCCCTATGTAATACATTTCCAAGCCCAATAGTTTATAATGTTGACATGGAAAGAAATGATCAAATACAAATTATATTTATTCAAAGTCACAATCTTATGTTTACTTAAATGTAATTCTTGCTGTGCTTAGTTTCACTGATTTCCTAGTGGAAAGCATATAGCATCCGTTTGTTAATACATTATGTAGGAATCCTCTATGTTGCATTGGAAAAGGGTTACTTATTTTGGTTTATGCTAAGCTTTCTGCCATCAACAAACAGTATTCTTTCCTACAATTCTTAATATAATAACCCTGTGATAAATTGGACTGGGAGATACTAAGTAAACATACAGAAGACTATGGTATAAAGATTTTCTCTTTTCTTTGGTTATTTCCATCTGGTTACAACAATATCTGAAAAGTCCTGTTTTCTCTACTAAAAGAGGTAAGCAAGCAATTATTTAATTAAACAACAGTAAAAATATCACAATATACTTACCAATAAAGATATGGTTTATCTTTATCTACATTAATATTATTCAATGGATCCATGCGAAACCAAGTGTTAAGCGTAAACCCATTTTGATAAGGCCACTTGGCAATTGGAGGCAATGCAATTGCCTATGGAAAAAATGAAAACAAAGTTAATTATTACCAAATAAAACTAAAAATGATTTGCAAAAAATAATTAATTTGTAATCTCGGTGCACTAATCAAATTCATCCCATCATTATTCATACAAAAATGCTAGATAATGCACATGATCCAGAGTTTCTGAAGGATGAAATGTGTAGCAAAATACACCTAGTAACTGTTTTACTATGAAAAATCATTTCAGATATCTTTCTCAGGTATCAAAGCTCCGAAAGTAGTCATACTAATTCTATGTAAGTGAAACAATTAAACATAGTATTTCATATTTATACATTACAAGAGGATTCAAGTTTTACTATGATCAATAAAGTATTGCTTAAAACTTACTGCAGCACTGCAGCCTGGAAAGTTGAAAAAAGTATCAGGACCATGCCTCTGTGGCATCTGATTAAGGACTGACAACAGCTTGACTGCATGTCTGGGCTATCAAAAACAAAATTATACAATTGTTTTTATTGTATTTATTTATTAGATTTATATCTATCTCACCTTCAAGAATGAGACAGCACACACAGAACACTCTCCTCAAATTTCCCTCAGAAGAAAGTTATAGGCTTAAAGTTACCAATGAATTCCCTCATATCTATGAACCTGGGTCTCACCAGCTGTATTTCAACATTAAAACCGCTATGCCACGCCATTAGTATTTATATTTATAGTAACGTTCATTTTATTCACTTACAGTGTGATACTGTATAGTAGTTGGTATCTAGTTTTCCAAATAGACTAAAAACTTATTTTAAAGAAGTCATCAGAAGCTGACTTAAAATTTTAAAAAAATTGCTAAATGCTTAATTACACATGATGTTGCACCTTAATTAAACAAGTCATAACTTATGTTTGCATTAGCTATAGCTTACCCAGATTCCATTTTCACCACGAAGCATGCTGAACAAAAGCTTCAATTCCTTAACGGTAATGCTGTAGCTAGCAAGAACCCCCAACATATCAACGAGAAGATCTTCAAAGAAAAATAAAATTACTCCATTGCTAAATGTTTTATATAAATAATATCTCAAAGTACAAACTGGATTGACTGTTAAAATTATTAGCTCTGAATGCTAGGTTTCCCAGTAATTAAAGACTGTCTTGCAAAATTCAGAGGAATAATGATAAGCTCTAAGAATGTATTTTGAGATTTCTTAGATCTGCCATGACAAAAGTCCAAACCACTTGTGCAATTGAATGGATGGATAAAAAGTTAATATTGTGAGTTTTCCCTTTTTTCATAAACAAATTCAACAATATAGAAAGGTTTGCAATAATGCAAGATATATTGATCAAGAGAAGAATCTTTATTACTTCAACCAGTTTCTGAAATGATCAGATATTATTTTGTAACTGTGTGGAAGCTTTTATCAACCTTTAACTTCAACTTGAAGTAGGAATATTGTTTTTTTAATCTTAAATTTTGCAATTATATATCAGGTGGTCTTCATTTATGATCACTAGGTTCAGTGACCATACAAAGTTATAATCATGATGAATGAGTAGCAATATGACCAGTCCTCATAGTTGCCCACTGTCACAACATCTCTGTGATCATATGATCACAATCCAAGAGGTTGGTGATCAGCTCACAATTGTGACATCACGGACTACTATTTTATGCAAATAGTAACTGTAAATTTGCAAGATGTGTTACAACTTTAATTATAGGTAATCCTTGATTTACAACCATTTATTTAGCAACTCAAAAAAATGCCTTATGACTAGTCGTTACATTTATGACTGCAGCATCATCCCCATGGTCATGGGGCATGTGGCCATTAGCATGTATTTATGAAGGCTGCAGCATCCTGGGGTTGTATGGTTGCTCTTTGCAACCTTCCCAACTGGCTTCCAACAAGCAGTCAATTGGAGCATCTGAATTTGCTAAACAGCTGCATGATTCACTTAACAACTACAGGGATTTGCTTAATCATAACCAAAAAGGTTGCAAAATTGAGTTGATTCACTTAATAATGGCCTTACTTAGCAATGGAAATTCTGATCATAAGTCAAGAACTACCTTTGATAAATTTTCTAAGCTGAAGTTGGCTGATGATCAACTTTTTGGTACTGCAAAAAAAATTATAGACTCCTAGATATTCTCCAAAACAAACATACAATTATTTTAATAGGTTGATATAAAGAAAGTTGGGAATATTTTTAATCAAACTTAATACTCCATCCTCCAAATAATATTCTTAAATTTATAACATTTTCCAATAGTTATTTCTTAATTTAACTGAGTGAATATTGAGCATTGTCTGACTTCTTAACAAGAATATACCTTTATTTCTTGTCCACTTAAAAAATATTTTCAACTATTATTTCCTGGTATCTCATTCTGTATATTTAAAACATGTGATAGAAAATATTTTAATTTCACACCATGGAACCATGAAGCTTACTGCTTTAGTGATAAAAATCTAAATATACACTTTGTCCTTGCATATAACATTGAATGATAAAATTATTAGAGAGGTGGAACAGAAAATGGCATAGGATTTTCTTTTTCATATTAAAAGGGACTTAGTTATATATCTGTCTTCACTTTTGAACAGCATTATCACTTTAATCAGTTATATGTTCCTCATATTAAGGAAGCTAAATTTGGCTAAAATTAATTTTTACTCTTTAGGCCTGCCATCCATTTGGATCCTTGTTATTTACAAACCTCAAGCTTAATAATAAACTTTATGCTTCTAAGATGGATTTTTATCACAGTACATACAGCAGTGATACTGAAAAAAATGGAGAGAAATCCAGTACATTATTGGCCTTCATATTTCAGAATTACATAATGTAATATTGTAGAATCTATTGGGGATAAAATTGGAATAAGTATGAAGAGTACAGACTCTGTCATCAAATGTTTAAATTTTCTTCTACACTATAGTATCAATCCTTCATTTACAGAAGTCTCACATACTTAATTCATATTTTTGGTTTAACTCCATATAGGTAAATCTCAACACTTACAGTTATCCTGTAAGTCAAAATAAATCAGATTCAATGACAATAGGTCATATTAATAATCTAGAAAAACATAATAACTCTTCATGTTCACATAAGCATTTCCAGGAAGCTTTCTCATCTGGTACTATGAAAATATCTACCATATAGGTAAATCTCAACACTTACAGTTATCCTGTAAGTCAAAATAAATCAGATTCAATGACAATAGGTCATATTAATAATCTAGAAAAAACATAATAACTCTTAATGTTCACATAAGCATTTCCAGGAAGCTTTCTCATCTGGTACTATGAAAATATCTACCAAGGTGATGAAAAAAACATCCAACAGATGCTCTAAAACTTCTTTTAGCATCCACAGTAAGATAAATGGAAAGATTAACACCAAGATTGATTTACCTACCTTTTAAAATTTCATTCATTATTTTAAACAACTTTACAACACATAAATTTGTTTGTGAAGAGCATCTCTAAAGGTTCTCTGTGAAAATAAGTGGCTAACACAGGAATGTCAGAGTTTAATTCCTGGATTCAATTCAAGAATTATTATCAGATCCTTACTGTAATTCTAACAAAAATTAAGATACTGGTTCTGTAAGAAATATTTCAATACCTATATTTTGTGATATAAAACATTAAGGAAAATAATTGATCATATTGCAAAATAATATGATTTAATACACATTAAAAGTTTAAAAATACTCCCTAAACTTGCATTTTAATTTTGTTTTTTGGCTAGTGCACAAGATTTTTGATATATACTAATGCTCTTTCAACATGATAGTTTTCATTCAAATAATCCTTATAAAACTTTTTTTAAACATCTGCAAAATTTAAAGTTTGATTTACTTTGATTACCACCCAGTTCAAATTCACAAATGTCAAACTTTCAAAATTCTATTTTTGAGGATTTAAAAAAAACATTTAAAAATTGTGTCTGAGAAAGTGGTATCAGCAATAGTCATAATCTATTCATATTTCTTTAAAATACATAATTTCATTAATTATAAAATAGCCTGAACTTTTTAAAATTCCAAACTGTGCTCAGATAATATCCTCTAATAATTAATCAGTTCATATACAATGTTAAAAAGATATCTGGATTATGATAATCTATTATATAAATTATACCTGCAATCATATCATCCACAGTACTCATCTTCAATAGCACCTGTTCAATTAAACCAACTTCTGTACTGGTCTGTAAATTCCGGACACTTTTACGAAGGATGGCAGTGAACATACTCCAAATTTCTGCTTGACATGTTACATCACAGTGCTCTAAAAGTTCTGACATGCATGTTATACTTTCTGCATCTTGGATTATAAAGTTCATCTCTAGATCAAATTCTCCACCAACCAACTGAAAATTTAAAAAGAAAAAAAAAATGTTAATTTACTAGACCTTTCAAGATTCAGGCAAACTAATGTAATTTTTTTGATGTTCATAAACTACTTTGTGATCTACAAAAATGAATGTATTCTTAGGGATTACCTTTAAGATTTTCTTTATTCACTGTCTTTCTAGAATTGCAACCCAGATATTTATTTGTGAATAGTCTGATATTAATTAAAATATATGATGGTAAATTAATAGAACATCAAATTATATCTTAAAATCACTATGTGCGTAAATGATCATAATATTGTAAAGTGCATGACAAAGGTTAGAAATTTTTTTTAAAAAATCCCTTTTCTATCACTTTTTTTTTTTACAAAAGTCTTTAGAAATTTATGTTGAGCATGGAAAGATGAGTCTGTAAAGCCCATCTCTACACTGGTATGTAGTAAGAAATTCATTGTGATGGTGGGAATTGAATTTGGTAACATTTACATAGGGATAGATCAGGCCCAAATCAAAACTGATTGTTTATTAACAGCCTACAAACTTAAAAGTCTCTTTATATATTATTAGAACCTTAATTAAGAGAATAGAAAATGCAATCAGAAGCTAGTAACAACACGTTTTAGAAAACATAATGGGTAGGATAGATTCATGTCATCTGTAATACTTTATGTTTCATTACTACAATGCTGTCTTGATTTTAATATTTATTGTTGTAGCCAGGAACCCATTCAGATTACAATATATATGACAGAAATAAAGTTTTTTTTCATTTCCAAATCCTATCTAACCTTCTATGTAGACTGAAGTTCAGAAGCCCAACTCTTCTATTTATAATAGCAATAGCAATAGCAGTTAGACTTATATACCGCTTCATAGGGCTTTCAGCCCTCTCTAAGCGGTTTACAGAGTCAGCACATTGCCCCCAACAATCCGGGTCCTTATTTTACCCACCTCGGAAGGATGGAAGGCTGAGTCAACCCTGAGCCAGTGAGATTTGAACAGCCAAACTGCAGAACTGCAGTCAGCTGAAGTAGCCTGCAGTGCTGCATTTAACCACTGCGCCACCTCGGCTCTAATTGACTTATTTTTTAAGAGCTTACCTCTATTACTAAATAATTACTACATACATACATACATACATACATACATACATACATACTGAAGCAGTTTTATTACTTAACTGTCTAGACTGGTTTATGTACAGTCACCACATAGAATCCACCAATACTGTCAGAGAAATAATGTTGCCATGAGCATTTCACAATAGTCTCCAGTGCTCATATTAATAAACATTCCTACAGCAAGCTTTCAAGACAATTACTTTTTAAAAAAAATAGTATGAGCTAAATGAGACAGTGTTGTACTAATTTTCAAGCATCTTTCACACATTTTAGCATCTTTTTTAATCATCTCAAAATAATAAAACACCAGCAACAATAAGGTTCCTAAGGTTTCAACTGTTATTTCATTTGCAGATCTGTACATAATTGCTATTATAGTAAATAACCACAGTTGGAAATTTGATGTCATTCTATGTTTCACATTTGACCTTCAACACCAGTCTTGGTCTTTTTAATTCAAAACATTTTAATTCCAAACCTTTTTCCTCTCCGTGAAAAACTATGTCCCCCATCTACAAGCAAATTAATACCAGTTCCTAAATGGAACAGAAGCCAGTATTTGGGGGGAAACTAGAAAGAAATAGTTAGCTCTACTTTCTTTGCTACCTCTCTTAACTGAAGTTCTTCAGTTTACAAGACGTTTAGAAGCAGTTTTTGCAACTGGACTTGATCATAAGTATTCATTAGGTCAACTAGAGCAAAACAATAAAGTACAAGGTATGGAAGGAATAGATCGGACATCCAGCCCTTGCTTATCAATGGAGACCAAGTGGAGCAAGTGGGCAGTTTTAAGTTTCTGGGTGTTATTATAAAAGAGGATCTGACCTGGGTCCAGCAGAGATTATACTACCTGAGACATCTCAGGAAACAACTGAATGAAAAACTGCTGGTGATCTTCTACTGCTGCACCATAGAGAGCATTTTAACTTACTGCATCTCTGTATGGTTTGCCAATAGCACAGTGGCAGATAGGACAGCACAGCAGAGGGCTATTGCCCAGAGGATCATCCCCCCTCTTTGGAAGAGCTTTATAGCTGCCGCTGCCTTAAGAAAGTTCAAAACATTCTTAAAGATCCATATCATCCTGGGCACCTTTTTTTAACTTTTACCATCTGGCAGATGGTACAGAATAATAAAAACAAGGACAAATAGACTGAGAAACACCTTCTATCCCAGGGCAGTAACTATATTGAAGTCTACTGTATAGTGCAATACAAATGCAATATCGGGTTTTCAATTCAATTGTATAGAATGTGAAGGATGTGTAGGTTTTTTTTAAATAGTTATAATTTTGTTGTACGAGGTGCAATGACAATAAAGTAAACTAAACTAAACTATAAGCAAAGCTTTGGCAGGTCACACCTTTTTATCAGTTACAAAATATAAACTGTAATTGTGAAAGACAGTACTTTGGGGGAAAAGTTGAAAGGAGACCTGAGACAGAATAATTTAACAAAATAACCAGGCATAACCATTATTTTCTCAGTATCAGTATAATAAGAAAACTTGGTCTCTGTTCCTAAGAAATATTGTTAAATCTGAATTCTAGTTCAACGTTTTCACAGTGAAGTCAGTATTTCTTATTATCTTTTATTTAACAGTGCCACTTTAAAAGTATCCTAGATGGTTGAAATGTTTCCTGTTGGTTTTGGATATTATTTTTGATGTACATTTTTTATTGATTTATCCTTCTAAGAGACACTACCGAGTTTATCTATCCAGAGTGTCATGGGCATTGCCAACAATTAATGGCATATCAACACTGGAGAAGAAACAAATATACATTTCCTTGAAGTTATGATTGATGTTATAAATCCTGTGGCAGTGTTTTCACAATATATTTAAAAGTAATTGTCACCTGGATTTGCCACAGACTTTGGTTCTTATATCTGTTTCCCTCAGCATGATATAATAGAATATCACATATATTATCATAGTTCAGAGTATATTTAAATCTACTATGAGAATTTATAGCCCATCATAGACAATGTTTTCTTTTCTCAAGTTCCACATGGAAGTTCCATATTGCATAAAGAGAGCTATGCAACTTCATACAACTGTTAACCACTAACAATAGGCCACTGGGTTCAAAACTAGTTGAATTTAATTATTTCTTCATGAAACTTTCAAAATTATTAAATTTAAAGGACAAGTTTTTAAGAATTCTATTATTACTACTGTTGATGTTTTTATTGTTCCTACTTCTGCTCTACAATATGTTTTTCCATATGAAAAATAGGGATATCAGTACTGCAGGAAGTAAGCATTTTCTTTCTCCCTAATTGGTAGGTATAATCTGAAATAATGACTCCAATCACCAGAAAATGCATTCAGTCAATTTAGTACTGAATTTTTATTGTATACTGCAGGAATCAAGGTAATAAAGGGGTCAGCCGCATTCAGGGATGCTACTCAACTGTCTCACCATATCAATGCACTTGGAAAAATTTTCTGGATTTTTTTTCTCTGACATATTTATTCAACTTATTTGGAGTTAATTACTTGTATCAGCTTCTCCTCATATTTGTTTGACTTATGTCCAATTTTCAAACATGACAACTAACAAATACAAATGAACATGATTCTGTTCCGCTTTACATAATTTCCAAATAATGAGGAGGAAAACAAGACATGAGCTATATGTTCTACTCCCAGCTACTAATCTATTTACTTGATATGTGCATTTTGGTGCTGTACACTATGAAATATCTCAGTTACTGCATTACTATAATATAGTATAAAAGCCATAGTGGCTCAGTGGTTAGAATGCAGGATTACAGGCAAATTCTGCCCACTGCCAGCAGTTCGATTTGCACCAGCTCAAGTTTGACTTGGCCTTCCATCCTTCCAGGGTCGGTAAAATAAGGACCCAGATCATTGGGGGCAATATGCTGACTCTGTAAACCACCTAGAGAAGGCTCTAAAGCACTGTGAAGCAGTATATAAGTGCTAGTGCTATCTTTCAATCAGACAAATATTTGTTTTTTAACTGTATTTGTGATCTATTTTTATATGATTGCTTACTATGTTTGTTCCTTGGTTGTTATCCACCTAGAGTTATGAGTTGAATAATTTTCAAGAACAGTGCGCTTCATGCTCTAGCATATGCTGGTGAGACATGAACACTAACCTCACAATCAATACAAAAGCTATGAGTGGCACAAAGAGCCATGCTTGGCATTACAAGACAAGTCAGAAAGAGCTACACATGGATTAGAGAACAAACGAAAATATACAACATCATCAAGCTAATAAAAGAACTGAAATGGAAATGGATTGGTCACATAGCAAGAAAACAGGTGGACCAAGGCCATCATAGAATGGATCCCACGTGATAAAAAGCTTCCACAAAAGAGACCTAAAACTAGATGGATCGACAACATCAGCAAGAATTGCGGGCACAAATGGCAAAAGCAAGCTCTGGACCATATAGGTTGGAAACATGCAGAAGAGGCCTACATCCTGCAGTGGATAGACAATGAATAATGATGATGATTTAAGGATTCACTATCTCCAAATTCACTAATGTAGCATATGAACCACTGCATTCCTCTTGATTAATCTACCAAGCAGACCAACATGCCAATTAGAGAAATAAAGACCAAAAATGAATAGAATCATCTGCCCTTCCTTTTTGTCCAACAGACAGGAGAAAAATAGATTCTTCTGAACTAATCGTATACTACACAGGTGCTTATTATTATTTGCATAGTTTTTTATACCAACCAAATATCCCACATTGCAATTTAACATATTATATGAATTACATCTGAGCCTTACACATTGTATTAAGCTATTCTGTGATTTATTTAGGCAATGTAAACTTTGCCAAACAAACCTACAATTCTACAATAATATTATCCAAATGTGAAACAAGAATACTTATTATAATATATACTATAGAGATTTGTATCCTGATTTTGTTTAAGTAATAAAGATATAAGAAAATTATTAATGACTTTGAAGGTTATAATACTAAGGTCACAAAGTGAATGGACTACCTTGTATATCTGAGTTTCTTTCTGCAAGGAGTATTTTTATGCCTCTTACAGGCATAAAAATACATGCAATTACAGTTGTATATATTTTCAAAATAACAGCTAACTGTGGTATTGGCCTTATGTATATATTGCCCTTAAGTATATATTTATTTATTCTCCCGCCATTATTATTTTTATAAATCTCAGGAAATGAACATACCTAATACCAGTGACGTGCAGTCAGGGGAGGCAGGGGAGGCAGGGTCTCACCACTGTCATCATGAAAAGAAAAGAAAAATTAAAAGAAAAAAGGCTAAGGTAGTTGCTGCCAGAGTCACAGTGGATGACCCTGCTTAGTGCTTAACCGTTTAAAAAAGCCTCTAAAAAAGTGCCCTCTGCAGGAGGAGGTGAGAGAACCACGTGCCTCATTTAGTCTATCTTTATGATCACTTGAGCAGAGTTAAGCAAGGGTTAAAAGCCGAAAAATTCCTTATGTAGATGAGGCACGTGGTTCTCTTGCCTCCTCCTGTAGAAGGCACTTTTTTTAGACACTTTTTTTAAACAGTTAAGCAGAGTCATCCATTGGAGGCTCTGGCAGCAGCTAACCCAGGCTGACCTCAGCAGCTCTTGCATTTTTCTTTTTACATTTTTTACATTTTCATCATGGCAGACAAGAGCAGAGTTGAAATCCTCTGTGACACAGCTGGAAAAGGTAGGTGGGTTGGAGGGAGGGGGGAGGAATTCAAAATTAATGTAATTTGTAAGTAATTGTAATTTATATGATTGTAAGTAATTTTTTTTGTGTGTGTGTGTGTGTTTTACCCGCCTCTGCTGGCGCGCGGACTGGCACTTTATTTTTTATGTGGGACAGGACTTTTGGACATAGCAGCAGGCCAGGGCTTTAATTTGGACATAGCGGCAGGGCAGCTTTTGCCTCTAGCGCCGAGGCGGCAGGGCAGCTTTGGTTCTATCCAGCATTGATTCTTTGAAGCTTTCCATAGGTCCTCTCTGCTTTTAAAGTTTGGTTTTAAAGTTGTTGGTCTAAGGAAGTTGTTCCTCTATGGCGGACATGGCGCCGGGACTTTAAAGCCCTGCCGCCGTGTCCGCCATAGAGCGGGACGCGTTAAAGTCCTGCCGCCGTGTCCGCCATAGAGCGGGACGCGTTAAAGTCCTGGCACCATGTCCACCATAGAGCGAGACACTTTAAAGTCCCAGCGCTGTGTCCGCCATACAGTGGGACGCATCCCGCTGTATGGCAGACACAGCAGCAGGGCTTTAAAATCCCGGCACCGTGTCCGCCATACATCAGGACATGTCCCGCTCCATGGCGGACACGGCACCGGGACTGTAAAGCCCTGCCGCCGTATGCTGGACACAGCGCCTGGACTTTAAAGCCCTCCCGCTGTATGGCAGACACGGCGCCGGGACTTTAAATCCCTGCAGCCATATGGCGGACACGGCACCGGGACTTTAAAGCCCTGCCGCCGTGTCCACCATACAGCGGCTTTTGCCCGCTTGCCTCACCAGCCATAAACCTCACCGCATATCACTGCCTAATACTCTTTCATCTTCCTATTTTGTCCACAAGAAGTTTGTAAGATGGGTTGGGCTAAGAGAGAGAGAGAAAGAGAGAGACTAGCCCAAATTCACCGAGTTGGCTTTCATTCAACCAATTTGGCTCTTTGTTGATACACAATCAAAAATGCTACATGAATCATGGATCATATGGATCAAATGCTAAATATACATGTATTTATAAAATAAATAAATAAATCCCTCCTGTTGATCATGATCAATGGTGATTAAAAGGGCCACAAAAAAATAAATTGCAGGCCTGAAGAAGGCCTTAAAACAGCTTTCTCAAGACTAACAGCTCGTCATTTCAAAGAGCTGATGAACAATAATTGGGATGGCCAAACTAGATATGATGCTATATTTACTGATGCATGAAAGGGAATACATGTAGGGGATGGGGATTACAGGAGACTACTGTATACTGTTTAACTTAAGGTGCTTGCAGTTTTTAATTTTCCTTCCAGAATGGTAATTAAGCATTTCAGCATTATATAGGTTCACTGCTGGGTATTAACCAATGTTATATCAAAGGAACTAATAGTTTCTGCTATCTTAAATTAATGGCCCATTACCCAAACATTTTATATTTTTTAACAGGCGCAGCAAGATTTTTAAAATGTCTAATTTCTTAATTGTTTAGCAGGTAACTGTGGAGTCTAGCTCAGATAAGTTGCAATACTTATGTATGAGGTTATTTATGACTCCATCACAGCAGGTTCTTGTTTCTTGGTGAAAATATGCTATTTTAAAATAAAGATACCGTACCATATGTGAATAACATCATATGCCATTCAGGTTTTACCTCTATTGCATGCTCTATTCTGTAAAAGAATACACTATTATATTTAATTTTCTTTTTTTCAGTATTATGCAAACATCTGGTACAAAATGTGTTGATAATGCCTAATGTTCCAATATCTCAGGGATTGCCACAAAGAAGAGGGAGTCAAACTATTATTCGAAGCACCCGAGGGTAGAACAAAAAGCAATGGGTGGAAACTAATCAAGAAGAGAAGTAACTTAGAACTAAGGAGAAATTTCCTGACAGTTAGAACAATTAATCAGTGGAACAACTTGCCTCCAGAAATTGTAAATGCTCCAACACTGGAAGTTTTAAAGAAGATATTAGATAACCATTTCTCTGAAGTGGTGTAGGGTTTCCTGCCTAAACAGGGGGTTGGGCTAAAAGATCTCCAAGGTCCCTTCCAACTCTCTATTCTTCTCTATTCTATTCTATTTTATTCTATTCTAAGATGATGCCTTCTAAAATTAAATTGCAGATTCATTTGAAGAGGAATGACTATGTAATGCATGGATATTTTATTTATGTTAACGTTTATTGGGAAACAGCATGGTCCTCTCAGGAAATTTCCCAATTGTCTTTCTGACAATTTCTCTTTCAGGGAGTGGAGAAATGAACAAGGATCAGATATCCACAACTTGATTACTAATTAATAGAGAAGTTTTACTTGAAGTGGAAATAGGAAAATTTAATCACAATGAAAAAGTGAAAGGAATGCATATCAAATGTATACAGATGACATAAAATTAGATGGGATGCTTAACAAAACACAAAAATAAAATCAAAACTATCTTCATAGGTTAGAGAAATGAGCTCCAAGTAACAACATGACATTTAATAGAGTAAGACCAAAGTTCTCAATTTCAAAAACAATAATCAAATGAACAGAAAAATCAAATAAATAGATGGACAATCTCCGCATAAAACATTATTTATGCAAAATATCTTAATAAATACTTGATTGAAAACTAAGTACAAATTAACAAAATGATGTAACTGCAAATATAGTCAATGTCATTAAGGCTGTTTGTTTGTTTGTTTGTTGGTGTGTATTATTACAATTAAAATGGTAAAAAATATGGCAGCCCAGATTAAAAATAATCATAACAAAAAAAAACCACATGATAGCTGCACTATAGACACACTAATCCCATGTTTGGAAACACAGTTGGGTGTTAAGAGCCTTCCAGAACCATAGGACAGTGGGCGGGTGGAAGGATGCTGTTCCAGAAAGTAGGGCAGTGACAGAACCCAAATAGCAACATTTAATTGAAGGGATCTGGAGAACATCCACTCTATTGGAAGGTAGAAACAATTGGAAATAGGTGGTCTCTCAAATAATCAGACCCTGTGCTATGAAGGGCTTTATAGGTAACAGTCAACATCTTATTAGAACAAGAAGAATATTAGGAAACTACTTATCAGTAAGAGCAGTTTGACAATAGAACAAACATTGCCTAGAGATATAATAGGCTTCCTTTTTCTGGATGTGTTCAGAGTCAATCAATTCAGTTGTTTAATTTCCTGCTCTGAGAAAGAAGCTGGATTTGACAATGTCCTAAGAAATCTCTTGCATATTTTTCATGTCCCGGCACATTTGAAACTAACTTTATACATAGTTAGTATCTGTGGCAAAGCAGAACTTTTTACTATTAATTATTAGAAAATGGAAGTTATAGTTATTTTCAAAAAGACTTAATATTCGACAGACCCTTCTAAATACTGCCTTACTTCATCATAATAGTTCTTGCATATTTCTGTCAAGGTCAACTCCATCTTCATATTTCTGTGAAGGTCAACACCAACTGCAGTGCCTTTATCTGCTGTCTTCCCCCTTTCATCTGCTGTGTAGCACTATATAAAGTCATGGAGATGAACTCTGACAAATTATTCAGAGAAGGTTAAACCATGTAAAAATGCTTTAAGGTAGGAAATAAGAGACTCAGACTTGCTGTGGTTGACCCTTTGGGATATTAGAAGAAGAAAAGGATAAACCAAGTCAAGCACCAAGATTCTGTTCTAATCAAATTTTCTATTCTGTTTGATATAATCTGTCCACCTCAGAGGCCTGGAAGACAGGAATATCCTTGGTTCTTATTTGCCAATAAAACAGAGCTATATATGAACAACATAAAAATCTGGAATTAAAAGTATTGCTCTCTTTAAAAGTTTGGGAAATTTCACTGTATATAGATCCAGAATTGATCCTAGAATATTCTGGTCTCACACTAGTCACACCCCTCACCATTTTCTGACCTATTGCCAATATCAGCATTTCTCCTTATTCTAAGGTAATACAGGTAGTCTTCAACTTACAACCACAACTAAAAGCAGAATTTCTGTTGCTAAGCAAGGTAGTGGTTCAGTGAGTCATGTCTGGTTTTATAAACTTTTTTGCCATGGTTGTTAAGCAAATCACTGTAGTTATTAATTGAAGCATGTGGTCATTAAGTGAATCTGGCTTCCCCCATGATTTTGCTTGTCGAAAGATGGCTGAGAAGGTCACAAGTGGTGATAACATGATCCCAGAACGCTGCAACTGTCATAAATAGATGCCAATTGCCAAGTGCCCCAAATTTTGATCACATGACCATGGGGATGCTGTGACATTCATAAGTGCAAGGAACTGTTATCACTTTTTTTTCAGTGCTGTTGTAACCAGTGGTGGGTTCCAGATCCCGTTGCAACCGGTACGTTGCGATGGAGCCGGGCGTTCACCAGGTGCCCGTGCGCTGTATGCACATGCGTACTTACCACCCATGATGCTCCAGCTACTCAGCGGAGCGTTGTGCAGGCGCTGTACGCTCCATGAGTGTGTGCAAATGGCCCGGTTGGGTCAAATGCAAGTAAGGATGGCGGGTGGGCCCTCCGGAGCACCGTACTGGAATGGTACATGGTGCTCCCAACAGGCACCAGTACGCCCATACCGGGCGTAACCCACCACTGGTTGTAACCATTCACTAAACAAATGGTTGCAAGTTGAGGACTACCTTGTAAAGATTTGGTGAATCTTTTGGGCTCAGCATTATCAAAAATTCCAAAAATGTCTACTTTGACTTTGCTGGTATGTCACATACATTCCCTACATTGGACAAAAGAGATCTCTCTGTACCTCCTCAATGAATTCTCCTCTCCTCTGGACTCTCTTCACTGGATTTTCTGGAAGCTGCGCAAGAGAGCTTTGCTCTCATGGGTATTCTGGAGCCTCATAAAACCGTGCGATAATGCTCATGTGATTTTCAGTGCCTCAAAGGCTGCATGAGAGCAAGGACTTCTCACACAATTTTCTCTAGGTCCAGAGGCCTGGTGTGTCAATAAAAAAATTATGATGTGTCACCTGTGACATGCATGTCATAGATTTGCTGTCACTGTTTTAAGGGTTACACTTAAATTGACTTCTTTTTCTGAAAACTGAAAGTCTGCTCAGACAGACAATTTTCTCTACTTTCTTGTATTAGTTTTCTATGAAAAAAAATTCAAATGTTCTAATACAGTCTGCATTATTATCTATTAAATGTTTAGAAAATATTTGGGTTTAATATAAAACAGAAACATTATGTGCACCCTATTCTACTTGCTCGGTATTCTAAAAGAACACAGTTCCTTGGACTTTTTAAAACATTTCCAAAAATTTTCATTGTTAGCATAAACTGGGTTCAATCAGTATTAATTTTTTTTCCTGAATCTTCACCTTTCTAATTCTTCATTTATCAGAGGACAATTACAAGTTAAAAACACTGCATTTGTCATGGAAACTGAGCAAATGGATGTTAAACTTCAAACATACCAATCACTGTGAATGTGGGGCTGGTATTTATAGTATTGTAGGCTGCCTCTACCCTGGGGAATTTCTGCTTTTGCAATGTTGGTATCAATTATCAAAATTACTACAGAATAGTGGCTAAACATTACACAGTTTGTACTAAGGCTATTTTTGCAGCAGCATGTTTCATAAGAAAATTTCTTTGGTGTTTTGCAGAATATGTCAAGCAAGTGTTTAATGTAAACAATATTCCACTACACTAACAGAAGCATAGGAATAAGAAAAGGAAAGAACTGTTAAAACTGTTTAGGTTTGTGCTTTTGTTTAAGCAAATAATGATTGAAATCCCATAGGTGATGATGCAACTCTCTTGAGAAGTCTGAGATCAGATGATATTAAGAAACTAACAGGAACTATTAACATGTAATAGTATGATTTTATATAACAATTAACAAACTTTTGGGGTATAGAACAGATTGTAAGTAACAATTGGGGAAGACTAAAAATTAATTCAGTTAAAAAGATAAATTAAAAAAACATGAGGAGCAGTGTTTTGCAATGTCCAAAAATCCCCCTTAATCCTGCAGTCCCTCAATTATTTAACAGTGAAAAAATGCAAGAGATATAAAAAATGAAGTTCGAATTATAAATGTTAAACAATATTAAAATTTGTTGTCATTAATATAATATGTGGATATTTTTAGCATCTACTGTATTTTTATATACAAGGAAAAACTGTAACATTTCTAATTTACTAATCAAGAAACACTGTTATCAAACTGATATGGCAACATTTCATTTATTTCAATGTCCAACATATTCATGTTATTTTATTTTTAAAGTAACATATAGTATTTTCAAATATATGTATTGTAGTTGTATAATTGACTATGACAAAAGCATCAATAAACAGAATTAGAATGAGTGTTATAAGAGTTATAATTGCAAAGAAGGCAGTACTGGCTTTTTTTATTTTTACATAGCACTTAATGCTGTTGTAAAGGTTTCTAAAGATATTGATGTTATCATTTAGGATATCATATGTTTGTGGTATGTACAATAATGAGTTTCTATTGTCAGAGTCGAAGGTGCTCAGTTTGGACCATGTCTGCAATAAACACAGCAACCAAGATCAGATTATTTAATGCCATTGACACAGCGACTGCCAACTATGCTAGTGATCTACACCTATGGTTATTAATCCAGCTGGCTAAAGTGAAGGTCTTAAGAAATTTCAGAATCCTGATTCTGAATGATAAATAATAAGCTGGAGGAATATAATGGATTGTGACAATCCATTATATTAAATTTAAATTAGTTTGCAGACCTATATCCCATTTTCATTGTTTTGAGGGCAGTTCAAGAATTGTCAAAACCTAATGAGCACAAACTTTCTATAGAAAAACCTACTAAATTAAATTAGGACTTTTTAAAGCCATGAATATTTAAAATGAACTCTAATACTAATGGGTCAAAACAGAGATGGGTTGCTGCTGGTTCGGCCCAGTTCAGCCAAACCAGTAGTGGAAGTCAGGCCTCGGTCGCAGAACCTGCAGCAACCAGGCTTGCCACACCCACAAACCAATTCCCTCAGCGCCTGCTGGGCCACTGCTATTTTGAATTTTAGTGACTGCGCATGCACAATTCACTGTAAATTGTTCTGCGCATGCATGCAGAACAATTTACATTGAACAGCGCATGCGTGAGCAGCGTGCACCTGACACATGTGGGTTGCGAACCAGTAGTAAAACTGGCAGCAACCTACCCCTGGGTCAAAAGTATAGGAAGTAGGACAAACATAAGTCAAATAGTTATAAGACGAAACGATACTCTAGCATCAAATAAGGCTACACCTGTCTCTATTTAAATGTTTTATTCATTTTCATTTTCAATTTTGTACATTCACTTATATACTGGATATTTACAATAATAATAATAAGAAAAGAAAAACCCCAACCGAAACACAACTCATAAACCCAACCTATCACTTTCATACACCCCTTCTTCTCCCCCTCCAACTTTCCTTTCTCCCTCCAACGATCACCCCTCCTACTTCCCTTTCCCCTCCTGCCTTCCTTTCTCGCCTTCCTCACCCTCCTTCCCCTCTCATCCTTACATTCCCCTCTTCCTCCCTCCTTACTTCTCCCTCTTCCTTTCCTCCACTTCTCACTATGGTGCATTTCTCTATTCCTTTTACGCTAAAAAGAAAAAAGAAAAGAAAAAAAAAGAGAAAAAGAAAAAGAAAAGATAAGGATCAACAGTATACAAGTGTATTCTTCTTATTCTATATATTGAAACTATATCTCTACCCACCCACCCACCCCCAATGAACCCCCCTCCCTAACCCCCTCCGACTTCCCAGGTCCCACACCCGGCACAGTTCAGTACCATTCACCTTCAAAATATCTTATTAACAATAATAATGAAAATAACATAAAAAGAACACTCCAAAAAAGAAAAGAAAAACGAAAAAGTAAATAAAAAAAATTTAAAATTCTTTTGCATTATGCTCAGCCTCCCATCATTCTTAAAATTTAAACAGTGTGAATCATTCCATTTATATTTTGTCCTCGTCCCTTACTTCTTTGATATTTATTTGTAAAAGGCTACACCTGTCTCTAGACATGAAAGCTTTTTTCATATTTTGTAGAACCATCAGTATTGATCTTATAAGATTTTGAGTAGTTTCAAACTTTGCAGAAAAGAACATTTGAAGCTATGAAACAAGCCTTAGCTTGGAAAACTCTGCAGGCTTCAGGGATATACTATCTCATTGAAAAAAAAATTATAATTACAACACAGAACCTCAATAAAATCCTATGGTACGTCATTCAACACTTCCCTATAGTTTGATATGGAAGCACTGACATACACTTGTTGAATCTGTTCATCCTGTCTAAAAATTCTATGTCAGCAATATGGCAATCATTAAGTTCAACATAGATGGTCTTAGAATATATGTAAAATTGTAATTCAGATGAGTATAAATACACAAATCTCATTTTGATATATTATTAAGGAGTAAATGTGTTTTTTCATACTGCAATATATAATTAAAATAGGTGCAGCTTTGATGAAATATTACAAATATTGCTAATATATGCATAAATCACCAATACAAGCTCAGAATCTAAATGTTAATGTCTTATCCTTACCAACATTTTAACAAAATTCTAAACCTTTTTATGATCTTAAACCAATTAAGTATATACTACAATTGTAATAGAATTCAACTCTTATTTTAAACAATATACAAAACTCCATGCTTCCTTAAGAAATTAAGGAAGATTCCTATATCAACTAAAAACTACAGGGTGAGTTTACATAGACAATATAATTATCCAAATGGGAATTTGTCAAGGAAAGCCACATAACCATCAATGATGTTTTAAAGTATCCTGAGATTTAATTAGCACAAGTGTGTGTGTTTTTTAAAAAAGGAAGGAAGAGAAAGAGAGTATGTCCTCTAGAAGAGCCTGTCCATATGTTATGAACAGTCTTATAACAGATGTATGGCAAGCTGAGAAATTAGTCTACCTGTAACATATATTAAAATAGGCTTAATCAAGGTACTGTATTATTTTTAATTAAACTGCAGATTAACAAATTATTTTTTTTTAAAAATTATATTATAGACCTCATTGTTTTGCATAGTCTATATAATTGGTTCTTTTTAAAAAGCTGTAACTTAACATAAAACAATACAAAACTACCATCCAAAAATACTTGAAGTTAAGTATTTTTTCATAACGATACAATAATTAATCATTCAGTTAAAAACCATTCTGTTAAAGAATATATTAGTTTTTATTGTTCCTTGTTCAAACAGCTAAGTTAGAAATTATTTTTCTTTTTTAAATGTAAAAAAAAAAAAGACATTGCCAGAATTAAAAGTAGACACCAACAGTAGAAAACAGTTTCTTGCTTTCATACACCAAATCCAGCTCAGCTGGATGGTTTTCTAGGTCTTGGTTATCTATGGCAGTGGTCCCCAACCCCCGGTCTGCGGACCGGAGCCGGGCCGTGGAGTACCTGGCACCGGGCCGCGCAGCGGCCGGGGGCCATGATCGCTGCAGCGGCCGGGGGCCATGATCGCTGCAGCGGCCAGGGGACATGATCACTGCAGCGCAAAGGCTCCTGGGCCGTGCACAAAAGCTCCTGGGCCGTGCGCAAAGGCTCCAGGGAAGAGAGCCCCACGCAGGTACGCACGTGTGGCCCAAAGCTGATGTGTACCTGCGACAATGTGTCATCGCGAACAACGCCCCCTCACCCCTGCGCGCGCTCAGCGGGCCACGATAAAATTATCAAAGGCTGACTGGTCCGCGGCGATAAAAAGGTTGGGGACCACTGATCTATGGCATAACTGATCAAATGGCAATTTTCATTTGTTTGTTGCAGTTGCCGATAATAAAGTTTATATGTATTGAGAGATAAAGTTCTCAAGATATATCATATATATGCCCAGCCATCTGTCAGAATACCAGAACATGGTCTAGCACTAGTGTATTAGAATTATATTTTTACATGTTCTAGAAAAATACTAGAAACAATACAACATACCTGATACATCACCTATATTCCCTTATCTTATTAATACATATAACAATAACCATTACAATTTCACAAATATTTTTATATTACATATTTCCTACTTTTATTTGTCAACAGTCAGACTTATCAGAAGATTATACTAAAACTTTCAGAACAATGCCATGAAATCTAAAACATAAAAAGATTATAATTACTGAAACAGCAGAGCACAGCAGCCAATAATGCAGCAGGCCCCCCAAAAAATTGTACAGATAAATCATTTGAAAGAATAAATAATCTTCACCATGACACGTTATATAGTCAACTGCTGAAAGTGCATTGTGTTCCTTGGACAATGGACTTTTAGGAGCCTAACCCTATAGGCCAATGTTTCCAGTCTTGCGAGGAAATTATTCCAAAAAATCAAGCACATACAGTATGTAGGCTTTCAGACTCGGATGGAAATATCACAGTTGCAGTAACCATACCATGTTTTCTAACTTTTCAGTTCCTTTTTAAAGGAAAAATGAGTTTATTATAATCTTAATTCCTTGACTGAAAAATCTCTACCACAGAGAAAACTATACAGAAGTACAAATAAGATTTGCATAACCATGACTTATTGAAGCAAGTGTGATAGTTCCACTTTACACAGCTATGAGTGCAGGCCAACAGTGTGATGTGGCTACAAAAAAGCAAAGCAAATGCATCAACAAATAAAGATCAAGCAAGTAATTGTTCCTCTCTATTCTTTATCACTTAGATCAAACCTAGAATATTCAGAGTTCAGATACTACATTTTAAGGACTTTGCCAGATTGGAATGACTTCAAGAAGAATGCAACAAAATAATATGAAGCTTACAAGGAATATTTGTGAAAAATCGATAGAGGCTTTGGAAATGTGGAGCCTGAAGAAGAGAAGACTGAAAGGAGGCAAAGTCACTGTTTGCAAGGGTTGTTATGCAAAGCTCTTTCAAAAGACATAAAATAATAGGTTTTAAAAAAACATTACTTCACCAATAAATTAGTGGTTAAATATATGTTAGGGCAAAATTATAAACAAAAGGTTTAAACAAAGTTATTTACTGTATACAAAGTAATTTTGTTTCAGTATTCGTGTACACATTCACATTTTATACTGTATATAAACAATTATACCACCACTTCCTTGACCTAGACAAATGATGGTGAACCAATGGCACATATGCCACAGGTGGCACGTAGAGCCCTCAACAGGCACAAGCCGTCACCCCAGCTCAGCTCCACCGTGCATGCGCGTGCACCTCCCACCGGTCAGCTGATTTTCGGGTCTTGGCTACACATGTGGGGGGGAGGGGCACATGCGGGAGATATGTGTGCATGTGCAGAGGCCAGGGGGGAGCACGGAGGGTGCAGCACACACATCCTGCACCCCATTTTTGGTCCCAGGAGGCTTCAGGGAGGCCTGCTAGGCCCAAAATGGGGCATGGGAGGATCACATGCACATGCACAGGGGAGCAGGGCACATGGAGTGGTGGTATCACACATGCATTATGGGTGTGGGCGCACAAGCACTTTCAGCACGCGATGACAAAAAGGTTAGCTATTACTGACCTAGACTTTGTTTTAATAAATAAGACCAGGAGTGATAGGTGTTACACTTCAACAAATTATGAAGGGCACCCAGTTTTACGTTTGATCAAGATAGAACATTTTGCTTCTTTTCATTATTTCCATTTAGGAAAAAATATTAATTCTAAACTAAACAAGTAATATCATAAACTAATAGCAAAAATATTAAGTAAAATATTTCTATATTTCTGCTTAAACCATCTCCAACCAGTATTAACACCAGGAGAGGGCCACTTAACAGAATGAAGAAGAGAATGCCAAGCCAGCAAGAGGAATTGTCATATTTAAAACCTATGATAATCTAAAAGTTCCAAATCCATGGGACAATTAAGTCCAAAGATTCCTGGTTTCGGCAATGTTTCTACATTAGAGTTTTCAAGAATCTGTTTAAGAATACTAAAATGTTATTAAGGCATAATCTATATAGATAAACATAAGTTGAGCTGGAAGAAAGTCAGAAAACTGAAACATTTCTATGTTGTCATGTAGTGGCCATTTTGTCTGTGATTATTATAAGGATATAAATTTACCTATACAAAATAAAAGAGCTTAATATACAAAATGTCGTCAGTTTGTGCCATTATTATATTTGACTTCAGACATGAGTTTGGACAAGAGTTTGTGATAAGGGGCTTAAAAGAAATATCCTGGAGCCCATTTTTAACTTAGGACATCTAAATATATTCACCCTACATAGTATGGCAGACTTTTCTTTTTATGTCATGTCCCAGTCTCATTCTCTCCTGTTTACCTTCAGAGACTTCAATTATCTGTGGTAGTCCTATAAGAACATACACTCATTTTGGTGACATACCATGTACACTTTTTAAAAAATTTGTCTAGGCTAATCAGTCAGGAAGTTCCTCCTCCTAGCAAATGTATTGTTCTATTGTATTAATTAACAGAGGTGTGCAATGCAGTAAGTTCCCTGCAGCTGCCACACAATCCTGCTTTATGAGGTACTGTATCTTATTCACAAACATTTTAGAGCACTTCCTCAAATCAAGTCCAAAGCACAACACAGTTCTATTAAATAGACAAGCAAGTATTCAGTCTAGTATTCTGACAATTAATTTACTTTATGATAAATAGAATTGTATTTATATAGTCTGGCCTTTTGAATCATCAAAATTTTTAAATTTGTTTTATATTTATTGCATGCTGCTCTATAAAAATTTGACCTGTAAATTAGCTGAAATAAAAACATTGCAAAAGGTACAGTAAACCTGGTAACGTGCCAGCAACATGACATGTTAAAAACCACATTTAGTCTTTGATTAGCCACTTACAAGATTGACATTATCACTTATTTTATCTATATATTAACAATCACTAAGATCTATGTTAACAAAAAAAAAAGTCTGAGCCAATTTATATTTACCAAAAACCTGGGCCTAAGGGCTCCAAATCATTACAAGTATTCCTCATTTAGCAACCGCATTACTCAGTCATTAAGCAAAGCAGTCACTAAGTGAAATTATGACTTTGCTTATATTTTTACTTCAGCTTTCCTTTGCTTTACAGCAGGGGTTCCCAATCTTTTCTATACCCCGCACCCCTAGAACGCTTGATATATTCTTGCACCCCTAAAACAAAAAATAATTATATGCATATAATTATACATATACACTATAATTTTGAAACTTCTAAACCCAGGTTTTCAAATCCCCTGGAATGTTGTCTCGCACCCCCACAGAGTGTAAGTACCCCCAGTTGGGAACCCGTGCTTTACAGACTTGTATAGATCATAAATGCAAGAATTCGCCACAAAGTTACTTCATCATTATCACAATTATGAATGGTTGCTGCAAAGCAAATAATTAAATAACTACTGTATTTAAAACTGGTGCCCATTCACAATTACAATTGTTTTATTAAAAGCAATCAAATTGCCTTTAATTATTTCATTAATATTTCACCTAGAAGTATAAGCAGTATATACAGTTCATTTAGGTTTCTTCTGCTGGACATTTCAACTTGATTTTAAACAATCATGATCTGATATTCCAGGGCTGTCAAACTCAAGGCCCGCGGGCCAAATTCAGCTCGTGGGGTGCTTAGATCTGGCCCACAAGGCAGCCCTGGAAACAGCAAAGGACTGGCCTGTGGTGCCTTTGACAGCTCCATTTTCACTGGCAGAGGGCTGCAGGAGGCCGTTGTGGCCGAAAATGGAGTGCAGGGGGCTGTGCATCCCCCCCAGTTCCATTTTCGCTGGCAGAAGGCTAGATAAACAAACAAAAAACCAAACAAAAGGAGAAATGTTTCCCCTTTTGCATTTGAGCATGCAGAAAGGGACATGCAGAAAGGGAAATGATTTCCAGTTTGTCCTTAGGGGCGTTTTTCATCCTCTGGAGCTTTCAGGGGCCTTCAGGAGCTTTAGGAGGCTTCATAGGGAAGCCTCCTGAAGGCCCCTGAATGCTCCGAAGGGCTAAAATTGGCCCTACTAGCAATGTTCCTGAAGTATGTTCCTGAATTTCCAGTTTGCCCATAGGGCCAGTTTTTCGCGTTCCGGAGGCTTCAAGAAAGCCCCCAGAGGGCAAAAATGGCCTCAAAAAAAGGCCAAACTCAGCTGGCCAGTGTGCCATAGGTTCGCCATCACAGCTCTAGGTATTGAATTACAACTCTTCAGCAATTGCTAATTGTATGTAACAAAGCATGGACGATCACAGACATCCATCTCTGAACTTACAATATATTGATATTACTAAATTATTATTTTTATTATTGTTTAGGTGGTGATGGTGATGGAGGTAGTTATTAAAACAACTCCAGGTTTTATATAAAATAAATTTTCACGCAAGTAGTAACATCCTTCGATGTTTTACAAGCAAAGAAGAAAAACTTTTTGTAGAAATGTTTAGAAACTCTGTGTTTCTCTTTCGTGTTTATCCTTGTTATTTCATTTAAAGTAAATATAATATTCTGATCATATTTTCACAGGGTATCTATTACAAAACCTAAATATGAAATTTGTTCCAAACTTTGCATTTTCACCTGCAACTCGGCAAAATTTGCTAGAACAAATACTATAATACATGAAATACAGGTAGTCCTAAACTTACAACTGCAATTGGGACTGGAAATGTGTCATTAAGCAACGTGGTCACTAAGTGAGCCATCATGTTACTGCATCTGATTTTACCACCTGTTTTGCCTATGCAGTTGTTAAGCAAGACATCACATGATCACGATTTGCAACCTTCCCTGTCAGCTTCCCCATTGACTTTGCTTGTTGGAGTGAGAAAGGTCACAAACAGAGATCGTGGGAGTCAAGGACAACCTTACAAGTACATGCTTGCTGCCAAGTGAAAAAATTGTAGTCACATAACTGCATGAACAATGCAATGGTCCTAAATGCAAGGTAGTAGGTCACTTTCTTCAACACTGTCATATTGTAATTCCAGTCACCAACCAAATAATCATAAATCAAGGACTACTTGTACTGCTCACCTGCATATAATCTGCAATGAAATAATAAAATACCAGCAATAAGCAACTAGTCAACAAGCTTATTGTATGTATTCCATAAGATTTTCCCACTACAAATATAAATTTGGTTATATCACCCTTCAAAGTAGATATTTGAATTGAAAATTATTCAATTAAATCTCTAGAGCTAATCAATTTTTCACATTAGATCAATGAATCATTAAATCAAACTGTACTACAAATTTAGTTTATGATTGGGAATCAACTTTGTAAAGCAAAGTGAATTCACATCAATTCAATGGTTTTTTTTTTTCAGTTCAACATTTTCTATAATATTGTACATGGAAATTAATTTGTTAGAAAGTGTTTAATGACAGCGAACCATTTGTTTTCTTTGATTAGTCATTTTTAACATTAATCAAAAACTATGTTTTATTTTAAGAAGAAACTGAATATTTCATTTTAAAGAGGCTAGTGAATCTTATTATGAACATATACATAGATATTCAATATGAGTTTTAATTTTTATTTGTATTTCAGTTCTTGGGAGATACTTTCCCAAAGAGTAATTTAAAATGAATTTCCAATTGTGCCACCTAAAAGCCCATAATATAACTAAATCACATTATAGTTATTCACTTTTTGCATTACAATTTAAATAGCAGAAAATTCACATATTCTGACTCTCAGTCTTTTCCAAACAACAACCCTGTGAGGGGGGCTGAGTTGAGACCATTGGTCCAAGGTTACCCAGCTGGCTTTCATGGCTGAGGCAGGACTTGAATCAGGGTCTCCCACTTTCTAGCCTGGTGCCTTAACCACTAGACCAGTGATGGTGAACCTTTTCGGCACCAAGTGCCGAAAATGCAGAAACGTCATCCACGCGCTCATCGGGGCCATACTCTGGAAAAGCCAAATTTCTGGGTTCTAGCATGTATGCACACCTGATGATCAGCTGACTGGCACGCATGCTCACACCAATTTTTAGCACTGCTGCATGTGCGAAGGATAGCTGATCGTTACATGTGCATGCATGCCAGAAACCTGGAAGACAACCAGGCAAGGCCACGCATGCCGGGCAACATGGCTTCGTGTGTCACTTTGGGCACACGTGCCACAGGTTCTCCATCACGGCACTAGACCAAATAGACTTAAGAAGCCTATAAAAATGGCTGTTTATGCAACTGGAGAAAGACCATTATAGAAGAAAACATGTAATTCAGAGTTGAACCATGGAGTCCACTTTGAGCCTGTTATTTGCTTGCAGACAATTCATTATCCAACTAAGTATCCAGCTAAATAACATCATCAGTGCTGGACCATTTCAAGTTTTTAATTAGAATGCATTCTTTCTGCAACAGTAAAATTTTATATTATATTGAAATTTATGCTCTCAGCAACTAAGCATAGAAAAAAAAGTTAATTCTTTCATAACTGGACCCTGTACATATTTCAATAACCAATTCTAATGTAAAAAACCATCATAGCAGTTTATCACCAATTTTAAAAAAAACAAGTGGGGCTGAATTCCACATATTAATATGCAGTAGCAGAATATACCCCAACAAAATTAGTGACAGATTTATGAATGGATAAAGTATTACCTAACACATCAACAGGTTTTTATGCTTCTGCAATGCCAAAACAATAAATAAGTTCAGAAATGGATTAAACACTTTATCTCCAGGGCATGATCTGCTTAATGAATGAAAGCTGCTTTATTTTGATAACCTTATTCCATCGCTCTACTGAAATAAATAAGCAGTATCTTTACATAAATGCAACAAATGTAGCAACTTAAATAAGGGTGTTTCTTTTAAAAGACACCTTTGAAAACTGAGAAACAGATGTGAATGTTGAAGAACTGCCAATAGTTTATCTTAGAGTCACAAACCTCATAAAAGCCAACAGAGCTTTAACTTTCACTCATCCATAAACTATAAATGTTAAATATCTCATTTCTAACTGTGTTAACAGCACTGTCGCTCTGTAAGACTAGATAACATTTACTAAAAATCAAGACAATATGAGATATCCAAGTGATTATTTCAGCTTCTGCTATAGTAATAAATTAGCACA
The DNA here is from genome assembly GCF_051295495.1 of Thamnophis sirtalis. Lineage (NCBI taxonomy): Eukaryota > Metazoa > Chordata > Lepidosauria > Squamata > Natricidae > Thamnophis > Thamnophis sirtalis. The sequence goes on along the minus strand of NW_028261388.1, from coordinate 25,567,338 downwards.
GAATGTTTAAAACTTAGTCACAAAAAGACCACAGAATTTTTGCAAGGTTATTCATTTTATCATAGATATAGAATATTCTCATTTATTCAGCTATTTCATCAGTTTTGCCGCAGCAAATCTTTCATTCAGAAGCACCAAATCATATATAACTGGAAGTAATTCATTTCTAAATTCTTATTTTCTCCCTGATGTTAGACAACTGGACCTCTGGTACAGATAGAGGTGAACACTGACATGCACTTCTGCATTAACTCTTGCACATCGTGAACTGAATAAGGGTTCCATATAAAATGCTATCTTCTCTACAGAGGGGACATGTTTGTATGATTTAGATATGAAAGTGATAATGATTTAGATAGGAATCAGATAATTCCTTCCCAGTGCAATGAAATAATAGATCATCTTATTAACACATTCTGAGAGACATGGCCCCTTTTTCAACATGTCAAACCCAACTGCTAGCAAGGTAATAGGGTTAAACATTCACACATGTCAACTAGAGAGAAGAAGTGCAATCTGTAGCTGCACCTGAATGTTGCTCAATTAAAAGGCATTAATATCAAATCCTCTTCTTAACAATAAAGCCATTTATGATCCATTAAAACTGAGAATAAAATTAAATCTGTTTTTATAAAATATTGCATTTGGAATAGCAACAGATAGGCCATGCAATCTTATGGGACAGAGCAATATCCCATACAGTACTGTAAGCAGGGCCACTAAAAGTTCATTTACAGAATGAACTGTAAATGAAGTTCATTCTTCATTTACATACAGTTCTGTGTGGATGTTGAAATCATAGGGTTGGGTGGAATCTGAAGGGAATCTGAGCAGGAAAGTTGGGGAAGGGATTAGAAAAATCAAACTTCATCACTGCAAAGGAGGAACTCAATGTTAGGACAGCAGTTAACTACTCCTTCTCAGTGAAAAAAAGCCTCTCACTTCTGGATGTAAGACATTCAGCTGCCTCAGGCCTGATCAAGTTCAAGAAGGATGTGAAAAACTTGACAGGAAAGGCAGGAAGATGACGACCAGTATGGCAAAAGGCAGAAGTGAGTTGAGGGCAAAGCAGGCCTGTGAACCTACAGAAGCTCCCTGTGGACCAGTTGAAGATAAAAGACTCCCTAGGTAAGCCTCCAAGTAGCTCAAGAAAGACCTCCTAACTCCTCCCCTCTTCTATGGGCTGGTGGAGGATTTGTCAAAATGAGGAAAGAAGGAAGGGGAGGAAAAGTAGGAGAGAAGATGACGGAGCACTTAGAGGACAGAAGCGGAGTTAGAGACTTCCAGAGCTCTTGGCCGGGCAAGGCAAGGCGGACCCAAAGGAAGACTCGCGCGGGGCAGCGCTTTCCCTCCCTTCTATAGGGAAAGGATGGAAGGGCTGCTCGTGCTCCCGCTGGCGGGGTGGAGCCCCCTTCTTACCAGGTTCAACACGGTCTCCACGATGTCCCGGTTGCTGACCTCCCCGACTTGTATGAGTCCGATCAACACGGCAAATTTCATGCGGATGTTGCGGATGGGCACGGACGGATTAATCATCCCGGCGGGCAGCACGACCGAGCCGGAGCCCGATGCCCTCAGCTCCCCCATCACGGCCGCAGAGGAGCTGCTACTGCTGCTGCTGCCGCCGCCTCCGCCGCCTCCTCCTCCGACCACCGCTGCCAGAGCAGGTGACGGAGCTGAAGGTCCACCGGTGCTGCTGGCCCCGACAGGGATGAGAGCCGCCGGTTGCGGCTCCGGCCCCGACACCGGCTTGTCGCTCGCCATCTAGCCTCGGCGGCTGTTGCTGACCCTGCCTGCCTGCCGCCGCGCTCCTCCCTGAACGAGGAGCCGCGCTCCCACCGCAGCTGCAAGACCGCGGGCAGGAGCAGCGCCGGCGGGGGCCGCTAAACCGGACCGAGCCGCCGCCGTCGCCCGGCCGAAAGACCGTCCCAGGAGCCGCTCCCCCGCTGGACTCTATAATGAGATTATTATGGGCTCCGCTGCCCCGTTAGTCGGAGCAGCTTCTCGCCCGCTCCTCTCCAGCAGAGACGGGGGGGAAGAGCCTACGCGGTGTTACCAGCCTGCCGAGGGAGGAAACCAGCGAGTGCGACCGGGATGGGGGGGGCAGAGAGCCGCTCCGCAGCCCCCGCTGTTGTTGTGGAGCCAGAACCGCCGCCGCTGCCACCGCTCACTCCGCCATGTTGCCGCCCCCTGCCTGCGGTAGCTGCCAGGGCGCCTGCGCTGCGGAGCCCGCGGAGGAGTGGCCCGGCTCCCTCAGCAGCCCCTTTTACCCCTCCTTCTTTCGTCGTGTCCCGCACATTCGCCGGGAGAGAAAGTCGGGGAAGGGACTCCTGCGCTCGCGGCGGCTGAGCTGCCGCCTGCCTTTCCCCTTCAGAAGCGGTGGCTTCCCGCGGCGGCGGCTTTCCCAGGTAGCGATAGCGGCGAGCGGATGACATAACGGGTTTGGGTTTTCTTCCTCCTCCGACCGGCAAGACCTCCTTCCACCTTTTCACGGTGGCAGCGGCTGCGCGAGAGAAGACGACGGCGTGCTGGCCAAGAAACCCCGCGGTCCCGGCTTATTATGGCCCCACGCGACGACCGCGTCGGGAGAAGCAGGTGCCTACCGCCGGCGGCTGCCGCCTGCCTGCCTGAGGAGAGCCAGATAACCGCGCGGGGGGATCCAGCGTTCTGCCAAGAGCGCGCGTTTCTGGCCTGTATTGGGGGACTGTGGGGAAGGAATAAAAGTGGCGGATAACTTCCCACATTTTGAATGATTTCACGACATTTGTCCTGGTTGGAATTGACACCTAGGGCCGTCAACTGCAATACAAAAATCAGGATGGGTAGACGTGTGAGGGGACGGGCGGGCGAGGGGTGAGGAAAGAAAGTACATAAATTTCTAGAATGGTTCCCCGTGCAGGACGATTTGCCCAAACCACTTCTCATCTCCCTGCGGGTATTAAAAATAACAAATTCACAGCGTTTTTAGCACGATGCTTTAATGTAGGATTCCCCACCACCACTTACCGATGTTATTGAATGGTGAGATAAGAAACCATAGATCCATCCATTTGTGGCTTTGGCATATCCATGTGAGGGGGACATATGATGTCAGACTCCCAAAATTAGTATTAATCTCACATCCAGATCTAACTATAGAATGCTAGGTTCCAGCATAAAAATAGGGGAATGGTATCAAAAATGGGTTCTAGTCTGTGTTTCTAAATCTACCAAATCGCAGCTCGAAAACCTCCACAGTTTTCACTTGAAAAATCTTAAATTCATTGTTTTTATGTATTTGGGGTGACTACTTGGATATGAGGTATAGCTCTTCACTATTTTTCATAGTATATCTAATCCATTATGTTGTTTATGTGGGATACATAGGCTAACACATTCAAACAAATTCCCTTTCTAACTTTTATTCTGCTTATAGGTAGGAAAATCAGGTAGGCAAATACATTTCGGCCCAGCTTAAAATATTAAAATTAACACTTTGAATTGAGCCTAGAAAACTGTTGGCAACCAATATAAATCTGTCAGTAGAGACATGATGTAATCATGATACCATATCGTACACCAGATAGCAGCCTGCTGCATTTTGCATCAATTAACACTTAAGGGTTTTCTTCACGTTAGCACACTGGATTAATTTAGGTATTATCACAAATATTAAACTTAGCATTCATTGTGCAAATGTGTGCCTTGCCAGCCCTGCTTTAGAAGTCTAAGAACAGTATCCTGTCAAAGAATTCTTTCAAGATAAGAATCTGTTCTTTCAGCATTAAAGATCACCACTTTCAGAAAAAAAATACTCCAAAACCCAAGTCTAAAAACAGTTGCTTTTAATTATCTGATTAATTCTGTTATCCACACTTCTGGATACTGTTTAAAAGTTTATTTAGATTTACTTCAGTAAAGCACAGTACTGCATCATATAAAATATATGCTAATATTTATATAGTAATCTGAGCATATTACATGCTGTATTGTAAAAATTATTCAGAAAAAGTATTTTGGCATGCAGAGGAACATGATCACAGCATATCTTTAAATGATAGCATTTTAGACATTAAAGCAGTTGGGTCTTTAACAGAAGTCATGAAAGCTAAATCTTTTTTTCAGGCTTGCATGGAAGTCTGACAAAGGACAGAGTTGCTCTAAACTAATACTCCATTCACAAGTGTTTCAAAGCACCTTTTCTTAATTATTTTCAAAGCATAAAGAATATGGCATTATTAGGCAAACAAAAGAAAAGATTCCTCTCTCCTCAAATCTAATTTTCACAGGGAAAATAAACTCTCAACTCAATGATAAAACAGATTCAAAAAAAATGATGATTCAAATACTGTAAATGAATGTACTGTACAGAGAACCTTGGAGAAGAAATGTATGAACCATTAAGGGAGGAGAAATGGCAGCTCAATCCTGAGAAAGTGGTGTTAAGAGATTTAAAACAATCCTGCCTTGATTTTGTCTGATATAAGAACTGGGAAGCCGGAAACTCACTATGGACTTTCACAATTTTATTATTATACTATATAGCAATAAAGTAACATTCCTAAAATCCCTGTGGTATCTGTTTCTTGACCTTGCTTATCTCAAAGGGCTGATATCAGTCTTTAAAGCCTCACTACTTTCTTATCAGAGCAGCATCAAACCTTGCCATTGTATCTCGAAGATGGCAATTGATCATCAGCATACCCTGGGGTCTGCAGAAGTTCCCAAAGAATTCTTATAGTATTATAGAGGTATAGTAACTATCCTTGAAAAGCAGTGCAGAAATAGTTGGGCATACTTTCAGTTACTTTTGAGAAACTTGAGATGCCCACCCTCATTCAATATTATGAGGGGACAGAATTTCAAGATTCTGTTCCATCTTAAAATAAAGCTCTAATAGTTCTTGTGGCATTTTATTACCTAATCTGGTCCAATTTGAAAGACTGGCATTAATCTCAAAAAGTCTTTAGCTTAATCATAGAGAGGACATAAGATCCTAGGGGCACCCCACTATCCATAGAACAACTTCCTGAACCATGGTTACAACACTAATATGAGATTGATATACAAATAGTACAGGTGCACAATGGCATAACTGTTTTGGACAAAGGAGCAATATTTGTGTCATCCAGGAATGGTTCACTCCCGTGGGAGTTTGTCAGAAAGATTTGGAGGAACCCAGAGTCCATTTGACTTTTACAGTCCTATGAATTGTTTATGGTAAGTGGATCAAGAGAATTTCCTACAGATCACTCCAGGGTGACTTTTGAATATGCTGAAATAATAGGGAACCAAGTGGGCTATACGCTCATTTAGGGCAATGATCCATTAGTGGGTAATTACCAGATTTTCATGCAAATATTTAGAGATGCATTTAACCATTCATGTAGGAGACCAACAACAAATTAAAGAGTTTTGCAAGCTGGAGCAGCAATTGCATAGACAGATTTTTAATTACAAGACAGATAGGTGGGGCGGAATGATCTTGCTCTGATTGACTAGTTTTGAGAAGGACTCGCTAATGAACTGAGAAATAATTAGTAATATAAGATGCACCAGAAAAATTGGAAGAACCGTTCCAATATTGTGTGTTAATTAATGGGTGATTGAAGAAGTTGAGGCATAGAGAAACATGTACACAATGTAAAATATTCTCTCCTTGTCTTCTCAGACAGCTACATTAGATAACCTGTTCACCAATGTAAAGAACCCCCTCAGCAGAGAAACAGTAGGAATCTTGGTTTCTCTTGGGGATTCCAAGTCAAGGATTGCACTGCTAAAGCATAGACCTCTGAATTTTTTAAGTATTACACCTGTAGACCTATAAGCCACATAATAAAACAAGTGCCCAGATTGCTCCAGAGCATCACCTCAGAGAAGATCTCAGACTCTCTTCCCAGGATACATGTACAGAAATCACAAAAACAATCAACCACCTTTTCAAATGAATATATTTCACAGGGTGATAAGAAAACACAACTTTCTGGATATCCTAACCAGTAGAGGAATTATTATAAATTAGAAAATTGTATTAAAAAAAAAACACTCATACTGACTTGCCTACAACTCAAGAATGGACATTGAAAGTTACAAATTTAGCTGAGATGGCTAAAATATCGGCATATCTTAAAGATCATTCAAATGAGAGATATAAACGAGACTGGAAAAAATGGATTGACTATATACAAAACAAATATGGAACTAAGAAATTCCAGATAGCCTATGCTTAAGATCAGGAATGATTTAAACTGTTCAAAGTTAGCATAGCAAGAAGAAGCTAAAATCAATGTAGAGATGTTATTAATCCTTTTTTTAAATTTCTTTTTTCTCAATATATTTTAGACTGTGTTTGTTAAAAATCTATACCGTGTACGGTCTCTGGGAAGTCAGGGGGCAGGGAGGTGGGGTGTTGGGGGGAGGGTGGGGGGGAGGGAGGGATATATACTAGGTTAGATACGATGTGTCAGATTTCAATGTAATGCGACTTCACATGTATACTGTTTTTCTTTAATTTCTCTGTAAAAATAGGATAAGTTAAGTACATTGACATATAGTGGAAATACACCAAGGGGAGGAGTGGGATAGAAGAAAGATGGGTAGAGATGGCGGGAGAGAGGATGGGAGGGAGTGTGAGAAGGAAGGGAGGGAGTGGATCGGGAGAGAGGAGTGGTAGAGGGGGAGGGGAAGTAGGGTAGAGGGGGATGATGGAGGGAAGATAGAAAGTTGGAGGGGGGTGGAAGAGGTGTACAGAGAGTGAAAGAGGTATATTGGGTTTCTATTTTGGGGGGTATTGTTGACAAGAGGAATTGCTGCGATTATTGTTTAATGTTGTATGGCTCCGGCTATGCACAGTATATATGTGAGTGTATGAAAATGAAAAAATGGAAAATAAAAACCTTTTTCAGAAAAGAAAAAAACACTCATACTAACTAGCAAAATAACTCAACCACTCACAAGAAGAGCTGTGTAAGAACATTATTTAGACAATCCCAAACCTGCTACAGCAACCCAAAACACCAGGAAAAAAAGGAGGGGGGCTATATAATATCTTTCCTATAACAAAATGGTTATTCCCATAATTTTATAGATCTGCTGGACCACCTTCAATGGAATAGACTTCTACAAATTTGGACTTCAGAGGTACTTAAATTTATTCAGAATGAAAGAAAGGCATAAATATTTAACTGCATTTGATATTAGGTATTATAAATTTGAATATTGCAGTAATGCCTTATGGACTCATTAATTGCTTCACAGTCTTCTCCAGATCCATATTTATGATAAATATTTAGAAGTATACTTGGATGACAGTGATTTTTCCAGAAGACACAGTTTTGCACAAGATGCAGATAGAAATGTCTTCGAGCATGGTACAAACTTTTTGTCAAAGTTGAAAAACATGTGTGCTTGCTTCAGTTAACTATTTGAGTCAGCAGGACAAAGTAGATGCCATGCATTGAATCCAACAAATGTACAATCCATTTCCCATGGCAGGCATCTAGAAAAGTGAAGGATGCCCAGGCTTGTAAAAGTGGATTGTCAATTTCTAAGAAGTTTCATACCTGATTTTGTGGAGTACATAAAAATCTCTGTAATAACTTCTAAAAAAAATCAAATAGAATGGAAGTTGAAAAATTGATAGCATTTCAAGAACTGAACAATAATAAAACAACATTCCTGAAATCCCTTCAGTGTCTGTTTCTCGACTTGGCCATTTGGAAATTTTATTATATCTAGATAAAAGTAATCTTTAACAGGCAAAAACATTATTTATTTATTTATTAAATTTGTTTGCTACAAAGTGACTCATCCCCACTAGCTAATAATTTGATCTCATTAACACACACATGACAAAACCCACATCTGTTGTACTGATTAAATGTATATTATCATTTGCATAAAACTACATATAGAAGTTGGATCCTGCAGTTTGGCCTCTGCTATCAATTTGTGCCTGGTCTCCTGTTCAAAATGAACTCTCGAATGTTTTCTTGAAATAATAAATATGTATAATTCATTTGCCTATGCTATACATAAATTTTGAAATTATTTATTATCTGTACTATCATAATCCTAGATTATAGTAATAGCAATAGTAATCCCTTTGTGTGCAACTTCATAAAAGGATCAGAAGGAAGATGCACATATATTGCATATATGCATATATTACATTAAAAACATGCTTTAAAAACAATTCCACAAGCTGTTTTTCAAGTTTCAGTCATACATTTTGTCTCTACACTTTCCTGCCCACAAGCCATTTGAAGAAGATGCAGTTTCTCAACAAAGAAAAACCACAGTGAATAACTGCTTAAATATAACATCAATGACTATTTCTCATACCGGTAGGCCTTGAATGCCATATCATAATAGTGGTTTCACTATTATAACAGTATTAAACAAGTACCAAACAGACAAACAAGTTTTCCTCTCTGTCAAGAACTGTAATATTTTTAAACTTATGGGTATATTTTATTTATTTATTTATTTATTTATTTATTTATTTATTTATTTATTTATTTATTTATTTATTTATTTATTTATTTATTAAATTTATATGTCGCCCAATCCCAAAGGATTCAGAATTTTAGACTTCGTTCTAGATATATTTCACAGCTAGAATATGGGAGATAATCATTCTCCTGTAACATGGAATGATAAGACTCTACTTGAACTACCATTCTAAGCAGCAAATTGCAAAAAGTTTATAGAGAAATGCTAAGTTTTAGTGTCAGCGATAACTGATTTTAAAACCAAGTCCTAAAGGAATGAATAAAGGGACTGGGCATATTTACCATGCAAAAGTAATAAGAATAAGAATAGTAGATATTGTAATTGTCTATAAATATCTAAAGGGATATCACAGATTCAGAGATTCATAGCAATGTAGATTCAGAGAACTGAATCTGTTGCAGTAGCAGGATATAAACATGCAATTAAAATTTAAAGAAAGGAAGTTATATCTAATAACATAATTGCATATTTAAAAACTACATTCTGAGGCTTTTCTGTTACAGATAATAACTAGTGCAGTAGCTAACTCCTTTTGAAATATAAATACTCATTCTATTAAATATATTTGTTATATTGGTTTCTTTTAGTAACTAAAAGAAAATGCTGTAGTAATATTTCTCAACTTCTACCTTTTGCAACTACATGTAATTAGTATGTGGTTTGTTTGGTTTTGGTTGAGCATATTGCATAAATTCAGTCATTGTGGTTTGGAAATTATGATGTATCATTTAGAGTTTATCCTGTTGGGCTCATTAATGTGAAAACTTAAGCCTTGTGTTGAGAGTGTTTGCATTTGTGAAGTTTTCTTTTTTATATAAAATTTTATTAAATATATTGGCGTATAAAATGAAAATAGTGGGAAAAGCTGGAAAAGGGAAACAGAAAAGTATATGATAAAGGGGGAAAAAAACATTATCTTTTGACCTTTTTCAGTGTAGTAGAATGGGCATAATAATGCCAGTGTCTCAATTTTTTATTTGTATATTCAGTATATAGTAGTCATTTCTATAACAAAAAAATATTGTCAAATCAATAAATGCCAAAGTCAAAGTTTCATTTTTTTCTCTCTTGAGCACAAAAGCCTGATTTTGTGTTTGAATGGTTTCTAAATGTGAAAGATAGAAACAAAATTAGATGTCTTCTTTTCTTTTGTTAAAACAGTTAATTGGGCCATTTCCTCTACTTCATTCAGTTACTCCAACCAATCTTTCATTGTGGAAATTCATATATATTTCCATTTTTGCACATAAAGCATTCTCATTGCTGTCAACATTCGTACAACAAAGTTCAATTTTTTCAAATTCTTTGTCAATTAAACCTAGAAGAAAAGTCTCTAGTTTAATTGTACAGTATATTCATTTTAGGAATCTTCTACATTAAAATAGGAATCTTACCCCAGTATTTATTTGCTTAAATTGCTATGTCAACAACTGTCTTAGGAGTCCCAGAAATAGAAGTTAAATTGAATTATGTTAAACACAAGTGGTTTGTCATTGGCTTTTTTGAGGGCTGAGGAGAGAAACTAAATTCAGGTTATCCAGGTGCCTTTGCACCTAAATTGGAAATGGAACAAACACCCTCCTGGTTTCTAGCATGATGCCTTAACAACTACATCAAACTGGCTCTTTGAGTTGTATATAACTACCATTTATAAATAATAAAAACCAGGATTAGCACTGACAGACAAAATTTATTATTTATTATATTCAACTTGGACACCACCCAACACAAATTGACTCTGAGTGGCTTAAAAAAACAAAACCAAATAACAATGTAGAAGAAGCCAGTAACTTTAACAAGATGGCAGAACAAGTCAACAAGACAAACATGTCATATACCTACAAAGGACTAAGAACTTTAGCCAATGTCTGGAAGAAAAGCCAAATCTTTAATGCAATCCAGAATGCCATCAAGATAAGAGCCTCTGGGGAAACTTCATGCCAGAGGACACGTGCCATTACATTAAAGGCACATTCCTGGGTTCTTGATAAATAGAACAGCTTAATTGAAGGAAACCAGAATGCACCAACCTTGTTGGATTGAAATGGCTTGGCTGATACCATGGGAGATGTACAGTTCCTCAAGTATGTTAGTTCTATGCATGTAATGTTTATAGGTCATAATCAGAACTTTGAATTGCCCCCATAATCTAACTGGTAAGCAGCTCATGAGGATGGAATGCCACATACCGAGACTTATGTTGCATTAGTTGAGATATAAGGTCCCTAGGGCATGAGTGACTTTGTGGAGGACCTCCTGATCTAAGAAAGAGCACAGCTAGCATATTAGATGGAGCTGTGCATAGGGCTTCCTGGTCACAACTGCCACCTGCTCATGAAGCAGGAGCTTTCACTCCCTTGTGCATCAGTCTTGAATCAGGAAGCACTGCCCATCCAAATTTAAAGATAGGAACTACTTAGATACATGTGGCCTTAGTATCAGTAGCATTCAGTCATGGTGGGAATGAGTTGGAATCTGACTAGTATAGCTTCAAGGCACTGGGGCAGAACCTCAAAAGCTTCACTTGGCCAGCCTGCAGATATAATTGTTATTGATGATACTAAACTCCAGACCATTGGATAATCTCACCAGCTATTGAATAAAAGGAGACAAGAAGTGGAGCCAAAAAGGAAGAACCCTAGGAAGCGACTTCCACCCTTAACTAAGGCTGACTGAAACCAGTCCCAGAGAAAGGAAAAGAGCCATGTAAAATGATGCCACTATCCCTAATTCCTGGAGCCAACCCAGAAAGATACTGGGGCTGATGGTACAAAAGACACTGAGGGATCAAGAAGAAAAGAATGGATCTATCTCCCCATCCTGACTCTGCCACGTCATCAATATGTACAACCAAGGCTAAATCCCAGCCTGAAACCCATCTGAAACTAGAAGGTTGGAGACCAGAAGATAGTTACTTAAAACAGTTTGGTCCAAGGACTGCTTTCTGACAAGAAGGCACATCACTGCAAGACAAGATGTACCATGCCTACCTGGGGGAAAAAATGACACCACAACCTCATAAATCCAACTGCAGGCCATCCCCCTTGGGTATTTTCACAACCAGAAGTGGCCCAAATTCCATTAAAAAGTGCCTGACTGCTGGAAGAAGGAACCTTGTCCACTTTCTCAAGAATAATCAATTATTATCATCAATGTTCATTATACTGTTTATGATATGAAATACATATGAAATATGTAAGTATGCATAAATAGCTGAAATAAATGTCTATATAGATAATGCTACTGAGATTTATAGAAATCATATAGCTATGGTAATTATAAATAAGTTGATATTAAACATTGAAGTCCAAGCTCAAATATCCATCTGCAGAAACATTTCACTTAATTAAGCTTATTCAAAAACTGAACAATATAGGTGAATACCTGATCAATTTATCAGACTATGCATTATATTTATTATATTCCAAGAAATTTATGTATCACTGTTATTTTAATGCATCTTATATATCTTAATTAGAAAAGGCATAAGGTTGATATTAACTAAAATTCTATAGTTCAGAATCAAATTTACAGAGAGAGAACATGCATTCTCTCAGGTTTACCAAAGTAGGATCTTGGAAAAATGAGCAGTGTTGAATACAGAGGTGAGTTCTTACTGGTTTGGACCAGTTCAACCAAACCAGTAGTGGTTTGCCAGCCTGGGTCACCAGAACCGTCAGCGACCAAGGCCTGCCACATATCTGAACCGGTTCCCCGGTTGATATGCCATGTGTTTGTTTGTTTTTTTTTTTCATTTTTTAAAGTTCTACTCATGCGCAGACCTATTTATGGGCAACTGTGCATGCATGCAGAGCATGCATTAGGCACACACACAAAATTGTGTGTGCACCGAACCAGCAGTAATGCCAGCAGCAACCCACCCCTGGTTGAATACATATGGATTCCCCCTTTGTTCTGAATTCTAGAGATCACAAATTTGTCGTTGTGTGATAAAGTATGAACAAGTAAGGATTAGATTTAACTGCTGAAAGTTTTAAGGACTACTGTACTAATTGAAAAATTCCAGAAAGCACAATTATTTCCATATTGAATGATTATAAACACGAAGCACAATCTCTGCTTCATATTTGCAGTCTCAATATGTAAATATGTCTGTAGATTTTATCAGATACATAGATATATCTGATACATTTTATCTACTTTTTAGGACTGAAAACCTAAATATGAATCTCTGTATGTTAAGACTCGGTTTTTGCAACAAAAGTAAACATAATATGCGGAAGAATAACATTATAATTAGGAATAATTTGAACACTATTACATATATTAGAATGTTCTGATAAAAATTCCATTTGTGGTAAAACTATCCTGAAGCAGCACTAAATGAACTACTCTGTAAACAACTGCATTGGTACACTTAGTTACGATAAAAAGTTATTTAAAAGCAGCTTATTTTAACTGCCATTATTCTTTCCTTACATATTATGAACAGTAAACAGTGAAAAATAGTGTCTTGAACTCAGACCTCATTATACGTAAAGCAGATTAATTAAAACATGATTAGCTTTTACCATTATTACTAATGGCTCTATTTCAGTTTGGAACCAACTCATACAGTTATTTGATCCCTTTCTTCCCAACATGTAGCATAAAATTAAACTTCAGTATCCTGAAATAAAATTATTATTGTTATCATGGTAATCACAGATGATCCATGATCAATATTTTAAAAAAGATTATATAATACAACATTAGACTGAAATAAAATATAACAGATTAAGACTTTAAACGCATGAATAATCTGCTTTATATAAACAGGTTAAATTATATCAGGATTTATTATTTTTACTGTTCAAAGACTTCAAGTAATGATGGTGATTTATTTGGAAGAGTATTAATAAAAAGAAAAATAAACATTTTATGTGCAATGTAAGAGTTGCTAATTAAGGTATAATCACCCAGCTTGTGCTAAGATTCATTGTCAAGAAAAAAACCTTTCAACTTGAAAGAGAAGAGATGGCAAAGCTGATATGTAAAGTACCTTTCTGAATGATAAGAGCTAGAAAACTGGGATTAAAAAGGTCACAGATTTATTAAGCAACTCCCTGTAATATAGAGAGTAACACCCAGTGTTCAATTCTTAATGAAATCCTGAATGTACAAGAATGTGTTGGAAATCAGTCTGAAATAACAATAACTTCTCTGTTTATCATTATGTTAAGGAGGACACTAAAAGGTAACATTTTTCAAAACAGATGTTACCTAAAACATATTAATTCTATAAAAAACAGTGCTTTTCTTTCCATTAAGCAAATACTTTAGTTAATACTGTCTTCCTAGTCATTTCCTTTGTCCGTTTAATCAGTCTTCAGAAATGGGTAGAATGACAGGCCTCAATCGCTTTGTAAGTGGGTGAAAAGAGCTAAACAAGGAATCCTGGAATGAAAGGAATTAAGAATAAAATGATGAACTGTTTTGTAAAGGAACTGAAATGAATGCTAGAGGACATATTTTAGATTTTTATATGGGTAGTAGACTAATATATCACACAGTTAGTGTATGAATGAATGCCGTAAATGTTAGTACTTTCCAAAAATGGATAAAAAGTAAATAGTAAAATATTGAAAAATGGTAAAGCTGCAGGAATAAATGGTGAAATTGGAGAAATATTAAAATATGGACAAACTTTGCTCTATAGCTATGCTACTCATTTAACATGTGTTAAGACTACATATGTGCCTGACAGTTGGAAGAAAGCTGTTATTCAATGGATATCTAGAATTTTCTAGCTCTTTCACACATCCAGCAAAAGAAAATGTCCTTTTTGTTGTTCACATTTCCAACATACATTTGAAGTGCCTTTATACATTCTAGACTATTTCGTGGGTGACAAAAACCAATTGCACATCATCTTTTTTTTTCTTTAAGATTATAACATAACATAAATTTCATTCCTTTCAGCTACAGAAGAGGCTTAAATTGCGGAACATTCTATTTCAGTGTAGAATTGAAGGTTGCTTGGTGAATGCAGTAAAAATGTTATATAATGGAAATAAAGCATGTATAAATGCTGAGCAAAAGTTTTAACAATAACTAGGGGAAAAGAGTGGGATGCCTGATGTCCATTTGTGGTCTAATGTATTTTAACTTAATTTAATTTATTATTTTATTTATATCATTTATTTATATTAATGTAATTTAATTAATTTAATGTAAATATAAATGCATAAGAAATTCTTATGATTGTATTAGAAAAGTTGGGATTCGGAGTAAGAATATCAATGTATTTTTGCATGATATATGTATGTTGTTGGCTGATAGTCACATTATTAGCAGCAAATATTAGATTGTTTGATGTGATCATACAATATAATTAAAATTAATCTCAATATAATTAATATCATCACACTACAACAACCCCTAGAGGATCATGTGCTGTCTTTCATACACACACACATGCATACATACATAATACATACATAATACATACATAATACATACATAATACATACATACATACATACATACATACATACATACATGGTCTTGTTGTATTTGGGTCTTTTCCCATGTAAGATTGAGATTGTCTTGGCAACATTTCAGCGGGGTCTCACTTACCATCTTCAGGCTGGGTTTTGGTCTTAAAGTGTGATCGGAACTGCCATCTTTCTATATCTTGATGGGGGGTATGTAGTGCTGGCTTTGTTTCAGTAAGTGAAGTGATTGGTTGTGTGGTTGTATCATGATTGGTAGATTGATGCTGATTGGTGCTGGCTGTGTGTACATTGTTGTTTCATGTTGTAACAGCCTGGGTGGTGGGTGGAGCTCGTTTGTTGACTAGGGCTGGTTTCCAGATGTTTGGTAGGCGGGATGTATCATCACATTTATTCATGTTGTGAGGGTGTTTCTCTATTTCGATAGCTTCCATAATTATTCTCTTGTTTAAGTGTTCTGTTTTGGAGATTAACCTGGTTCCTTCAAAATTATACACACACACACACACACTCACACACACCACACAAACGTTATAATTTGATTGCCAGTCTTTTCCTTGTTTCATATTTTAGATTCAAGTATCTTCTTTGTCCAGACTTAATTTCTACTGCCATTAATAGTATATAATGACATAATAACTTTGCCAAACTCTTGATTTGGAAGGGTTCTCTAAATGTACACACACTTGCTTATAAATTTGGCTTATGGAAGCAGAAGGAGTTTTGTAGATATTTTATCTAGCTGCTCTCCAGTTAGGTTGTTTCACATGAAAAGCAGATAATCAGATAATAGTTTTCAGTAAGCTCATTCATGAAATTCACAGAAATGCAGGAAGTATTATGTATTCAGTGGGGCTTTCTAGCATTTCTATGAAAGCTTTATGATTGGGTTTAGGATTAGGATTAGGATTACCTAGGTCTGGTGTGTTCTTTTCCTTGTTTTACTTAAGAACTTCAACTTCCCCTGCTCTTTGCTCCAATTCTTGGCTTCTGCTTTTTAGTGCTAACTTTGGAATTTTACTTAAGTTGGAGTCCCTAGTTTAGGTCTTGATTCTTAAGTACTCTTTCATCTGGATAACTGCTAAATTAATTATCTCTGCCTTGATAAATAACAAAATTAGTAATAGCTTTAGTGGAAGCATTATCTAAGTGATATTTTCCATTATCTCTTTAATCTTTTTCCAATGTTTACAATGTAGTGTTTAGTCTATAATTTTGCATCACTTTTCATAGGAGTTCTACTAGATATCTGTTTATGTAGTTACAATAATCCAGCACTGAGGCACAACAAGAAGCTATATATTGAAATTCTGCAACCTGAAGAAACAAGTTTAATTTCCTTTTCCATACTTTTGAATTTTCCAACCAATGTGCATACTTGTGACCAAATTTTGTGCACCTGAAAAAAACATGCAGGAGCGAGATTAATGTTGGTGTTGCTATACAAGATAACTTTATCTCGACAGCAGCAACCAATGGTCTTTGCAGCATCTATCTGTCATGTATTCACTTAGAGACCATTTCAATTAACCTGTTAGACCAACACTTGGTCGCTTAACAAGGAGTGAGTGAATAAATTGAAAAAAAGACTACATGATAATGATAACAACAGCTTAATGTGGCTTGGAAATAACTTTCTTAGAAGCCTGCCCAAAATGTGCTTATTTGTTATAAAAAGAGCTTGATAAGGAAAGCAGAAAACCAAAATTGTGAGATGTGTTGTCCTAGAGCACAATGCTATTGACTGAGAGGCAAAACCCAGGAGGTAGATCTTGTGCTTAGGTTGCATTACAATGAAGGACCAAACTTTGCTGAAAATTCTGAATAATATATATGGAAAATAGAATGGCTAACAATTGCATCTTTAAAAAAAAATAACTTTATTATATGTTAGAATAGAGAGCTAAAATTAACAAGAACTAATAATTATGATGAGAAACAGAGAATGAAAATGAAGGCAAAGCAAAGTCCAAAAATAAAAGAAAAAAGAATACAAAGAAGTAATTTCTGACTTTCTTTTACAACAGATAAAGTATACATTTACATTAAACTCCTACAACATAACTTTCATTTTTCTATTATCTACTATTATTTCTAATAATCAAAACCATGTATCATAAATTCATTTTTTTCCAGTTTTATGCAGAAAGTCGAGAATGGATTTCTAATCAGTATTAAAATTAATCAATGTCTTTTCTCTATTCACAGCTGTAAATTTCTTATCTCAGCCAGCTCCATTAACTTCAGTATCCATTCTCCATTGTAGGTAATGTCAACCCAATTGTGTCTTTTTCAGCAGAATCTTACAATCTAAATTCATGCTGAAGACATGATGCAGTATGATGATACTGCATGCAATATATTTTTTGATGTCGTATCTTTGGTCAGCTCTGAGCTAGTTTGTTTGCTGATGCATAATTATTTGACTAGGTAACATTATCAGTGCTAGTGAGTGTTGGGTTTTGCTCCTGATGTATATAGTAGCTTGCCTTGTCTTATATGCAGAATAAAAGAGAAAGAACTGGAGAAAACCCACAAAATACAAAGACTAGGAAGTAGAAGTTGAATGACTATGACAAAAAAAAGTAAAGGTGCTACCAATAGTAATAGGAGCCTTGGGTGCAATCCTAAAACAACTGGAGCACTACTTGAACACCATCAGCATTAACAAATTTACCATTAGTCAATTGCAAAAAACAGGTTCACTTGGAGCAGCTTATATTCTGTGAAAATATCTTTTAACATCATCAAACAACATTTGCCAATCCTAGGTTCTTGAGAACAACTTGTTAGGTGGATAAAATGCTAACTTAGTCTAAACATCTGGTTGACTGTGGAATGAACCATAATACATAGTGCCTACAGTAGCTTGCCTTGTCCTGTATATACAAGTAGCTTGCCCAGCCCAGTATATTATAATAATATATACTGTATATGTTAGCTTGACCTGCCCTGTATATAAACAGGGTGGAAACCCCACATTCATTAGCACTGATGATGTTACCTGGTCAGGTAATGAAAGGCTTGCAAGCAAACAATTAAGATCAGAGAGCACCAAATACTTCAATTCTGACTACATGTGTTCTCTTCTATTCACAAAAAATATGCATGATCACTCCAGCAAATGTATACAACCTTAATTATAAGAAAGAGAAAAAGATTTGTTCAAGGGAGCTTCCATCTTGTGCCATCTAGACATGGAAAACTGGTTCAAAGGATTAAGTTAATGAAGGTTAGGGTTACAAAAATAATACAGTTTTCTCCCTACTAAAAAGGAATTTCTGCTTTTTAAAAAATCTGCCTTCTTCTACAGCACATGAATTTGTAATAAAGTAGGGTGTAATAGAGGGCTCATAGTGAATTTGTTTTAAGATAATTAACCATAGCAATTAATATGCTTGCCTCACACGCTTTTTGTGTTGCTCAGTGCTTAAATTATAGAATGAAAGTTTGGGACTCTGTAATAAAACAGATTAAGTCCACTTTGTTATCTTCCTCAGTTTTGGTCTGTTAAAGTTACAAGATATTTTAGTTCTGCTATGGGCACTTTGTGTTCAGAAGGGAAAGACAGTATAAAATTGTCATAATAAATTTTAACAAAGGTTTGTTGTTCCAAGTCAATGTATTGGTCTATTATTCTGCAAAGCTGTGGTTCTTGGTGAGTCTGGGAAACATCAATTCAATCACAGAGCATATGCTCTGAATGCAACAAATCTCAATTTTAATCCCCATCTCACTTGAGACGGTTAGAAAGCCTGGAACCTTAGAGAGCTATTGAAATAAACTACTTATGCTCCCTCTTTTCACAGTCATTTCTGTGCTTAACTTTAGGCCCCAATTGTTCATCACTTTGCATCCAAGAATTGTTCTGGTTAAAGCAAAGAATGATCATGGAGCATTAAAACTGTTCCTGGTGATATCTGATATTCTCAAGGAAACTATTTTGGAAATATTTTCACATAACAAATTGTCTGGTTGCTGCTGTGTAACATCTTAGAACTCTCACTTTTATCTTCCTAACTTTAACTATCTTCTTGGCTATAAGCAGTCCTATGATCCGTGAGGCCCTGCAGTGATTCCTCCCTCCCTCCCTCCCTCCCTCCCTCCCTCCCTCCCTCTCTCTCTCTCTTTCCAATTATATCTGATTTTTTAACTTCTGCAAAAAAAATTACATTTCAAAGATGAAAACATTATGTAATTAAATATTTTAATAACTTTCATGTGACATTTAATTTGCAAATTGATCTCAGAACAAAATCTCCTTTTGCTCTCCCTATCCTATTATCTGATGGAATTCTTAAGCTTCTTTAGCAATAACAATGCAAATTGTGTAAGGCTATTTTTAAAAAGCCCAGCTGGATCAGGCCAATGTTCCATGTAATCCAACATTCTGTATCATTCATTAGTTGTCCAGATGCAAAACTCAAAGGTAGAGCATTAGGGTAAGACTCCTTTGCATTCCCTACAATCATGTTTTCCTTCTCTTTGATTCTGGAAATAGCATAGAAATAAAAAGATAAGCAATCCTTGATAGCTCTATTTGTTACGCCCCCTCCCTTTTTAAAAATCATCTGAATTAGTGGCAACTATGCTTTGCTGATGGAAGCAAATTAACTATGTATTGTGTAAAGATGTACTGTACCAGCATTTTTGTCTGTCCTGAATCTCCCTGCATTACCTTCAGTGGATAGTCCCAGGTTTTATTTGTCAGGGATATGATATACCCTTTATCTTTACACAAATCATTTCAAAAGAGACTTCCTTAATCTTAAATGATTAGGTTAACAGCTAAAATTGGCATAATTCAAAAGAATGCATGACAAGCAAAAACAAAAATAAAAAAATGAATTTGAAGATATTTACTTTTTCTGTAACACACAATAAATAAAACAATCATAGAACTGGCATGTCAGGGATAAGGCTGATGCTTGAATCGTGTATCATTCATGAATCAGTGGAAAAACAGCTTTATATAACATTTTAGAACACACTTATGTTTTCTTCCTATGATAACTACATTGGATCTGTAAGGTGGGCTATTAGTATATCTTATGACAAGGAGAGAAAAGTGCTTGTCCAAAAGTACTGTAAAAAAACATAGCTAATATGATCATAACATTGTGAGAATGGATTCTCTGTTCTAATTCTGAAGAGTTCTAACTCTTCTTAAAAATCTCCAAAAATAGATAGTCCACACACCTTATAGGTAGCTTATAGCTTATTATACTTGTGGATCTTATTGGCAAGTTCTTTCTTATATACCATTTTTTTCGAATATAAGACGCACTGGAGTATAAGACGCAGCAAAGTTTTGAAGAGGAAAATAAAAAAAAAAGTTTTTGCATTCTGCAAACCTTCACAAAAACAGGCCCGTTTCCCCCCCCCCAAAGGCATGAATAGCCTTTAGGAAGCATGCAGAAAGCTCCTGGGGAGGGGGGGCGAAAAGGGGCCCTTTTTTGTTAAAAAAAAAGGGCATGGATAGCTTTTAGGGAGCTTATAGAGTGCTCCTGGGAGCTGGTTTTTTTTTTTAAATTGAGCAAAAAATGGGCCGTTGTTTTGCTCATTTCTGCGCTCCCCAGCCCTCAGGAGCTCTCTAAAAGTTTCCTGGAGGCTATCTATGCCCTACACGGCCATTTTTGCGAAGGGAGCGGGGCTTCAGGAGGCAAAAATGCTGTATTCAGTGTATAAGACGCACCCAGATTTTCAGCCTCTTTTTTGAGGGAAAAGGTGTCTCTTATACTCTGAAAAATACGGTAAATTAAATCAAATCTAGGTACCTGTCTATTATTTATGTTGTTAGATTGATAGCAATGGGAAATAGTACCTGACCATCCGCTGTGTGGTACCCTTTGTACCAGAACATTGACATCATGTCGCACTTCAGTTTTCTTTTGTCCTGAATGAACATCTCCATTTTCTTCAGCCTGTCTTCATGGGGCATTTCCTCAAATCTCTGAATCATCTTTTTTTTCTCTGAACCTATTTTAATCTGTCAGTATATTCTGGAATTGTGATGCCCAGACCTGTTACACAAGTATGGTGTCATCAATGCAAAACAGAGGAGCAGAAAAGAATAATAACTTCACTAATACAGTCCAAGTGAGCTTTTCTAAAAACTTATAAGTTTGTTTTATAAATATCCACACAAGACAGTGATTTTCTAATTCATACCTCATCTGTTGAGAAACAAAGACTTTTTCAAACTGAAGTCTATTGTGTTTCGATAAGTCTGATATTTTCTATTCAGAAATACTATTTGGTTTACCATATTGGCCATCCAGGGGTGAGTTCTGGCAGTCACTAGTGCCAGTTCGTTTGTAGGTGTGTCGCGCATGCGCAGTGCAATAAAATTGTTCTGTGCCTGCGCAGAAGCAAAAAAAACATGATGGCGCTGCCTATGGTGTTGCCTGGAGAACCAGTTCATGGGTGTGGTAGGCCTGGGTCGCTACCGGTTCCAGCGACCCAAGCCGCCAAACCACTACCAGTTCAGTCAAACTGGTCCAAACCGGTAGGAACCCACCACTGTGGCCATCACTATGCACTAGAGTTATTTAAAAGAGAAGTTAAAGGGATAGGTAGCAACTGGTTTCAATGATCATTCTGATCTGTGCAGGTCTCCTAAGGAAAAGAGTAGAAAATTCATGGGATTTACTACCAGGAAAACTTAGGTAGACTGTTAAATAAACATAGGTAAAAGTTACTCATATTCCATTTGGAAGGTGGATGATACTTAATTCCACAAGATGTCTTGGTAAGGAGATCGCTCCCATATATTTTATTGTTCTGTATGACTTTTTCAGGCCTAAACTGTGTTTACTTTCTCCTTTCTTTTATTCATGTAATTCTGCCCAAGATACTCACCAGAAATCCTGTTCCAATATGCATAAGCTCCAACAAACATAGAGAGAGAACAGTATTCAAGTTAGTTTTCCAATTTGCATTTTAGTGACAAATAAAGGCCCATATTTCATTATATTTTGGGGGGTTTAGCATTGGACATTTATCAATGTGTCAGTTGATTTGAAGTAGAAAGTATTGTTTTTCCTAGTTTTTAAGAAGAGATTGACAACCATTGGTCTAAAATGGTATAGGGCTTCCTGTTTGAGCAGAGAGTTGGACTAGAAGATTTCCAAGGTCCCTTCCAACACTGTCATTCTGTTCTGTTTTAATAATTGATTTGCATTAATTGGATATAACTAGTTAGATCACATGCAGGGATGAAAATCCATATTCCCACATATTGTATTTGATAGCTTTGTAACATCCCAGCCTTTCATCCTCATAGATAGCATCCAAGACAGAGGTGGTATTCAGCAGGTTCTGACCAGTTCTGGAGAACCGGTAGCAGAAATTTTGAGTAGTTCGGAGAATAAATACCACCTTTGACTGGCCTCACCTCCATCTATTCTCTGCCTCCTGCGTCCCAGCTGATCGGGAAGGAATGAGGATTTTGCAGTAACTTTCCCCTGGAGTGGGGAGAGAATGGAGTTTTTTTCCGTCCCCTGCCATGCCCACCAAGCTACACCACGCCCACCAAGCCACACCATATCCACCAAGTCATGCCCATAGAACCAGTAGTAAACAATTTTGAATCCCACCACTGATCCAAGAGTCTGTACTTTAGAACCAGGACATTTTAATGAACTATGGTATGTTTGGATGAGAAGGATTCATTCAAATGTTCATCACATTATGAAATCTTTCCTTGTATAAAACAGGAAGACCACAATTATAATTAAAACATTTTTTTTGTAAAGATATGATCCAAATAATTTTGATACATGCAAGAAACACCTGAAAAATGTGCGGGGAAATATTTTCATATCCTAATAGGTATGCAATTCACTCAAGGCCTAGATTCCTGAACAATTAAATACAGTTAAAAATATTTCTGAATAAATATGTAGGATTGTACTGTTAGTATAATGATAGCAACTTTAGTCAAATAGTCACCGTATCACAGTGAAAATATTTTGAAACAAGTGCTTCTTGGTTGTACCTAATAGCATAAAACTGCCAGTATAAAATAACCTTTGAATTTTTTTATAACACTAAATTGCTTTGGACTGATTTTGGAGCTAATTGTCTAATATCCTAAGGGAAGTATCATTATAAAATCTACCTTCACATCCCAGACAATTTAAAAACTAGGTCAGTTGACAATGCTGTCAGTCTCTGCATGGGGCCAAGCTTACCATAATTATTAATACATTTACATTTTATAAGTGCCATGAAAAACCTTTGTCCTTCTCTTTTTCTATTATATAGTTTCAGTTCTAACCTGTATTTCTTAACAGCTGTGACTTTAAATATTTTACAATTAAACCACATCTTTATTTCTTTCTGCTTTTTCTGTGAATAAACTTGAATCAGTATGCCTGGTTAGCCTTTTGCATTCTTATTCCTTCGCTTTCTTAATTTATTTCACCTAATATGGAAATGCATCACCTGTGTTTAGGGACTGTTAAATTCTTATAGAATGAGCAGCACTACTTTTAGAAAGAAGTAAATTGCTCCTGAAGTAGTCTAATATAAATAGTTAAAGCTCAGGTGTTAACTATCTCTTCTTGCCAACATGTTTGCTAATGAATTCTAGTTAGTCTTGGGGGGCGGGGGACTGGTTTTTGAAATCAATTTCAGTCTACAATAACTTCCTGCATAGATTTTTAATGGGAACTAACTTTATCACTGCAACTGCAATTTAAACTTCTTAGACTTTTTACTTGCTCTTAATAATGTTATCCATGATAATCTGCCAGAACTAAAATATTAATTTAAACAGTCCCCAAATGAATAAAAACTTAATACATTAAAATTATATGTCAAATATTTCTTCAAATGAAAGGCTCTATTTCTTTTTGGTATTGGTATCCTTGGTATTAGCCTGGTTCTCTAATCAGTATTTTCAGCCAAAATATCTGCCCTGAGACCATTGCGTGTACAGCAGTTCAAACCCTGCTATAGCAAAATTAGAGAAGCAGGACTAGGAAACTAAAGTTACCAAACAAGATAGAGGCGTTGTTACTAAGAAACAAATTCAACCTCTCCTATGAGAGATTGGTATCCCTCCAAGTTTTAAATTCACAGTTTCAAGATAAGTTGACGGAAGGCATAACAACTGAGTTCAAAATCCATAATTATAACTATTGGGAGCATTTTCATTAAACGTATCAATATCTTTAATAACTTGGAGCATTTATTTCCAATCTATAATGTACCAATCCTTCCATGCCAAGTGCAGTTGCTTTTTCAAGGAATCAAGATACACTAAGGAGTAAGTTTTACTATCAGTAGAGTAATGGCCAAATAAGGCAACTTATTAATAAATAATCCTTCTTAATATATAAACAGATTGAAATTACTGTATCCCTTTTTGGTCACTCTTTAGCCAGTCTAAATCTGACTTTTGAGCCCACCACTCAAGGAGACTGCAATGTCTGTCTTTTTTCATTCTTTCCTCCAACAGAAAATAACGCAATGACTTCTTTCCCAACATGATGGTAAATCTCAATTAGATAAAACTTTTGCCATAAATTTGGCAGAAATATAATTCTTTGATAGTATCCTTTCATTAAATTAGACTTAACATAATTCTCATCCATTGCTCATGAACAGAATTCTCTAGCTTGATCATATATATTCAGATGTTTAAAATAATTTTGTAGACTTGAATTTCTTTCTATGAACTGCATAATTTCCTCAGTTGTTTCATTTATTTATTTATTTATTTATTCTACCTCTATTATTATTTTTTATAAATTATTCAAGGCAGCAAACATAGCTAATACTCCTTCTACCTCCTATTTGGGAGGTGAGTTGGGCTGAGAGAAAGTGAGTGGCCCAAAGTCACCTAGCTGGTTTTTCATTCCCAGGGCGGGACCACAACTCACAAATCTCCTGGATTCTAGTATGGTGAATGATGGGCATGAAATAGTATGGACTAAATTTTCTTGGCTGAGGTTAAATGTTTTCTTTAGTACTTTGTCCTCTGACTGACCTCTTTAGATACTTAGGCATATGCAGGAATAAGTTGGAAAATGGATCATCAGATACCTTCAGGCCATTCTAATTGGTAAATTAGAATCATATCCCCCTCTGTGTTTCCCAACCATTCACAGAGATTCTTTTACTTGTAAAATCTTTGTCTCCATACTGTCCACAGTTGGGGAGACCCTGACGCTTCCTCTGTTCATCCTCCTTCCTTAAGTTATTCTTAGATTTTGATTCTTGTTAATTAAATTTCATTTAGCGAATTCTGTTTAATTTTGTTTAACAGAAACTAATCATTTTGAAATCTATGACTGCTTAATTCTTTAATAACAATTTTCAACAGGAAACTGGATTTGATTTTTCTCCTCTGTCATACCATTTAACATACAGACCGTTCTTATAACCACTATTGAGACAAGAATCCCCATTGTTAAGCAAAACAGTTGTTAAGTGAGTCATAGTTAATGTTATGACCTCTTTTGCCATGGTTGTTAAATGACTCACTATAGTAATTAAGTGACTAAGTAATCATTAAGCAAATTCAGCTTCTCCCATTGACTTTGCTTGTCAGGAGCCAGCTGGGAAAGTCACAAATGGTGATTACATGACACTAGGATGTTGCATCCATTATATATGCAAGCTTGTTGCCAAGTGCCTGAATTTTGATCAGGTGATTGTGAGGATGTTGATATGGTCATAGGTGTGAGAACTGATCATAAGTCACTTTTTCCAATAATGTTGTAACTTTGAAAGGTCACTGAATGAATAGTTGTAAGTTGAGGACTACTTGTACAGTACATAGTAACCTGTTTTCCATTTTTTTTTAAAAAAAGCAACTTCAATAAAAAGGAAAATATTTATTTAATATTAAAACCTAAGGATACTCCCATAAAGTCAGGCTCAAACTTAATAACTATGGTTAATGATGGTGAGTAACTTTAGACAGATGAGTGTTTTGTGGCCTAATCCTATCATGTAAGAGAGTATCCAATTATGTAAATTTGGAGTTTTGATACTCATTCAAAATGCATTGTAAGAAGCAAGCCCTATTCTAAAACCTGGTAAGGAGGTTGCAATGGGTGAGTTATTTGATCCTAGTTTTGTACTTGCATGAAAAATTTCAGTGGGACTTTTGTAGGAATACTTTCCAAAGGAATTGGGTGCTGTGGTTTCAAAAAAGCACAGAAAAGGGTGTCAGCTTATTTGCTGAGGCAAATATTTCCCAGTCTCTGCATAAGAACACCCAAGGAGTAGTAATTATTTTATTTCACAAACCTAGCACTTAGATCTTGATATGCCAAACATGATATATATTTTGTTGCATAAGATAATGTGATTATTTATATGTGACTGTTGAGAGGAGGTCCAATACAATTCTTTAAAAGGACAACTATGTTGTGTTCTCCCTTGAAAGGTCTTTTCTTTGTTTCTGGAAAAATATTATTTTTGAAGTAAAGTTTTGCCTATTGAAAAAAATGAATCAAAAGGATATAATGTCTTTAGCGATGCTACACAGTTACAAAATATACAATGAACTGTTTGGCAGAGGAAGAGGTCATGTACGTTAATTATGTTATTTCCTTTCCCGTTTAATAAGGAATAAAGTTACCATGGAGACTGAGTGGACATATAACTCCACTCTTGCAAATCGGCTGTGATGAGAAAACTAAGATGTGTTACACTGATAATGATTGTTTGTACAAGAGGAAAAAAGGAGCATCTCTCAGATTCTTTTATGAAAGCATAAAAATATGAGAATTCTTTCGGGAAACAAAAAAGTATTTCCTTACTGTCTTTTAAAACCCCCAAATTGTAAATAATAACCCTGTATTACATCTACATTTATTTTATAGATAAAATCTGACATATTTGGGTTCATTCTCGCTCTCTTTTCTCTCCATCCTTTGCTATTTTCATTCCTGATATTTCTGTTCTAATAACTGGGCTTCTCAGAAAAGTAAATATATAATAAAAATATAGAACATCAAAAGCATAGAATAATAAAAAACAGAATAAAATGTCTCTCTCTCTCTCTCTCTCTCTCTCTCTCTCACACACACACACACACACACACACACACAGAGAGAGAGAGAGAGAGAGAGAGAGAGAGAGAGAGAGAGAGAGCACAGGAGATTCCCTCACAATCTGACAGACTTTTTCAAGGGAGCCTGAGCAAAGATTCCCAAGGCAAGACGTGTCATTTTGATAGGCTTGTTGTACCCCAAAAGACTGAATGCTGTCATAAAATCAAAAGGTGCTTCAACAGAGAATTAGTATAAGGTTGCATACCCTTATTCAACCAAGTTATTGTGCATTGTTTTTTAAAAATCCTGCTAAAGATTTTAGTTTTTTTCAATTGAAATGTACAGCTTATATGTATATATAAGTTATATTAAAGGCAGAAAAAATTCTGAAGCGATTTATTGTGGTCTGATTTTTTACATCTCAAAAACTTGACATTTTAATAGGAGTGTAGAGACTTTATATATCCACTATATACTTGGATGTAATCTTTTAATTGATTTCTTCCGAGCAACCAGTTTAAAGGAAAAGTGTCCTCTTAAAAATCCTAAAACATTAATATATATATATATATATATATATATATATATATATATGTATGTATGTATGTATGTATGTATGTATGTATGTATGTATGTATGTATGTACGTACTAGAGCATCACATTTTATGCAACAAACTTCATCTAATAGTTATCAAGTTTATATGACATTATATCACTGCACAATTAAATGACAGATAGGTAAAGGTAAAGGTTGCCCTCGCACATATGTACTAGTCATTCCCGACTCTAGGGGGTGGTGCTCATCTCCATTTCAAAGCACAAGAGCCAGCACTGTCTGAAGACATTTCTGTGATTATGTGGCTGGCATGACTAAATGCCAAAGGCACATGGAACGCTGTTACCTTCCCACCGAAGGTGATCCCTATTTTTCTACTTGCATTTTTACATGCTTTTGAACTGCTAGGTCAGTGATGGCTAATCTTTTTGTTGTTGGGTGCCAAAAATGCGAGGGCATGTGCTTGATAGTGTGTGTGCATGTTGGCACTCATAATGCAAAGCGCACCACCACATGTTCATGTGCGTACAACCTCCTCCCATGCTCCCCCTCCCATGTGCGCTGCACTGTTCGCCTTCAAGCTGACCTTGTATTTCCTCCAGGGGGGGCAGAGGAGTCCATTTTCACTCTTTTCAGGCTTCAGGAAAGCCTCCAGAACCCGGAGAGGACAAAAAATCTCAGGCCCGTTAGACCTGTTTTTCACCCTCTCCAGGCTCCGGAGGCTTTCCTTAAGCCTGGGGAGAGCAAAAACGGCCTCCCCTGGTCCTCCAAATGGCTGAAAATCAGCTGGCAGATAATAAATGACAGATATCCATTTATTAATGCAAGAGAAACAAAACATAGCCCTTCTCTCAGAGAAATGAGTGGTAAGAAATACGAAATATAACCAAAGTAAGTCTAATAAGATTAAATATTTTTCCTGAGAGATAAATAGAAATAACCTAATACAAACTATCTTGAGAAAATAATTATTGCTAGACTATTGATGCATACCAATCTAAAGAATGATAGTGTGTAGGCCAGAAGATCTCCAAGGTTACATGAATTTCCCCATTCCAGACTATAAGCAATTTGGAGAGAAGGTGTCACCTATTTTTAAAAACTTCTGATCCACTTTTCATTGTCAGAGTGAAAGCACTATAAAGTTACTTCTCTTCACTTTGCCTGCACACACTTTCAGGTATGGTTGAGACCTTGTGATATATAGATGTCTGTGGATATTCTCAGTAATCCAGGTTGAACTGAAGAAGCTTCTTGGATGAGAAATGAAACAACCTTAAGGAAAAAACAAAGTCCAGTTGCCTTTTGAAAGAGCATCTTTGTGATATATAGCTTAAAACTAAGTTTATTGCTTAATACCACTTTAAATTACATCCTCACACAAATTGCCTGACATTCTCAATGTTAACCTTAATGAAAAAAATAGTTTTATAAAAGGGAGTCCTAAAAGTTCATTTATCAATGCACCACAGAATTTAAGAAACTCTGAGGTTGGCTTAAGGAAATAATTTGTCTATTTATTTAATCTTTTCTTCAATTCCCAAGTGTTATGCTATGAGAAAACCACAAATGCATATGAACATATCAATTGGCTCATCCTTACATATTAACAAATTACATGATTAAAAAGTCCCAGGCTAGTTTGTATAAGGAAATGTTGGATATTAAGAGATTAAAACTGCAGAACTAGAAATGTAATAAAATCAGCTAAATAAAGTAATTTGACCTCTGACAAACGCTCTCAGTGGTGGACTTGGAAATTTGATCAAATGAACTGTTTTGAAACTGACACCGAGATGACATTTGGATAAACTCTAACTGAACCATTCCGTGAAGGACATTTCACTTGTGGAGCACAGCAAATGGGGGTGGAGGGGGGACTTCTCTTGATCATCTTACATCAACATTTTTGGGGAGGAAAGGAGAGGTGAACGGAACAAAATGGAACGAAACAGAAGGGAACAAAAAGGGAAAAGAGTCTGGTAGTATCGTAACAGCATGTTTCAAGTGACAGATTTAGGGATATCTTTAGGCAGCAGTAATGTATCAGTAATCCTGTTTATTATTAATACAACTAACTGCCAGAAGAAACGGAATTTTTGTGCTTACAGCTGCAAGCATCATAGTACTTCAATTTGTCTTTAGTGCTAACAAGGCCAGGTAGCTGACAGAAGCATTTGAACCATTTGAATAAGATTTACTGTCTTGTCCTGGATCTAACCCAGAAGCATTCCTCAGCATTGCTGCTTCTCACATCATTTAACTAAATTGCACTTGGGATACTTTACATACAAAATATATTCTGTTAGTGAGCTATGGCTTTCTCTTATTCCTGTATTAAGCAAAGCTCACACAATTAGAACAGTGAACACTGACAGAACCTATCCCCGGAACTTACAGATTTGCATAACTTAGAGGATATTTGGTGGTGGTGAGAGTGGTGATGGAGGAGGAGAAATTGACCATGCATTCAGAAACTAAATTTAACTGTTAAGAAGTATTCCTATTAAATTAAGCGCATTTAATTTGACGCCCAAATAATTGATTTTTTTATTCTTTTCAAAGAGTACATTAAGTAATCCATGCATTTAAAAAGAGAATGAGTTATTGATGTGTTTGTGACCTTGATAAACTTTACTGATGCTTAACATTCAAGCTTTACAGAACCAACTTAATTTGAATTGATAACAGAAAATGAAGATATGCAGGATAAAACAACATTTTATTTTTCCCAATGACTGCAGTGGGGGAGAATTAATTGGCAGACACCCATTCCTGAATGAGTTGGTACTATGTTTTTTTTACATATTTTGCCTCATCCTCCCCTAATTTATTCATCGGGACCACCCAATGATAACAATCATCCAATGGCATTTACCACCTAAGAAAATACCTTAGTAATGAGACTAGGATTCTTCTAAAGTTGCAAGTTATATTTCTGTTGAATAGGGAAAACAGCTGAGTGTACATTCATACCGTGAAGAGCCTTAAAAGCAATATAAAAGAAAGCAATTTGTCACATAGTCCATGGTTTGTCCAAGATTGACCACCACAAGATATAGTGATGATTGATTTATTATGGGCCATCAAGATACTTCCAATTCCTTGCAACCATATAGATAGATTATATTCATAATGATCTAGCCTCAGTCTGGTCTTTTGGGTGTACTTATCCCTAACCTTATTTTTTTTTTTTATTTTACTTACTTTGTCAAACATGTACAAGATAACAGGTCTAAGTATAAACATGGACATGAACAAAGGAAATGAGTATAAATAAATGGGGACAGTAGGACAGGGACAGAAGGCATGCTGGTGCGCTGATGCAAACCTCCTTGTTGCTGATCATCCTCTTCTCCTTCCTTTCAACTTTCCCAGTATTAGAGCATTTTCCAGAGAGATGGATCTTAACTTAATGAATCTAATACAGGATAATTTAACCCTGGTCATTTGTGCCTTGAGTGATATATTTAAAGATCCATTTATTCATTTTCTTGGCTGATTAAAGGCACCCATAGAAACAAAGAAACCAGCAATAACTAGCAGTGGTCAAATTTTAAATGTAAAACTCAGTTGAAATAACTCAGTTGAAATGGAACTCTTCCAAAATACAATTAATTTAAATCTAAAACTGGGAATACAGGAGGCCCTTAAGAACTGGCTCTGTTCCCAGGCCTGGTGTTTGTGCAGCCTCTGCCATTTTTTAAAATGGCTGTTGTTTCATTATTATGTTTTTAACTGTTTTAATTGTATATTTTAACATTGTAAGCCCCAGAGTCATAATAAATATTTTCACTTATCTTCCTATAACACGAGAGATATCTCAATATCACAATGAATAATTTTACCAAATACATCCAGTAACCGGACTTTGAAAAGTATACATTGCTAAATATTTCATAGATCTGTGTGCTCCAAACTACTTTTTTCTTCCAGAAACCGGAAAGTGAGAAAATGTTTGTGGTCAGGTCTGTTCCCTGAAGATTTGGACGAGGAAAGGAAGTAGATCTGCCCCAATTATTTATATACTATTGCAGTCCACCAGTGGTCTGCTGAGCTGGCAGCAGAGTTGGACAGCGAGGAGATTGGGGAGGAACATGGGCCAGAATCTGGGGAAGGCTCGGCTAGGGCTCTGCGTCAGAGGCAGAGAGAGGGCCAGAGCCATTTGGGAGTTTTGTGCTGCCTCTGGAACCTTCAGAGTCAGACAGCAGCGAGGCAGAGGAACAGGCTCTCCTGTTCCCAATGCACACATGCACAGAGCTGCTAGAATACAAGAACAGTTAAGGCAGAAGGGATGACTTGGGAGTAAGGCTTGGAGGTGATTGGCTCCTCCCATAGGACACAAAGGAGGAGCAAAGGCACATGAGCCTTTGCAGGAAGCAGCTTCGTTCATGCTGGTCAGTTTACCTTCTGAACTTCTGTTCTGATTCTTTGTTCCATGTGGCCTTGCCAAGCTAATTGCCAATTAAGTCTTTGGCAGCGTTTCCAGGAAGATAAAATTAGGTGCTTATCAGCCTTATCCTGAAGGACTTTGGCAGCCTTCTGTAGGACTCTTTACAACTATTTGGGACTCATTACAGGCTGTGAATGAACATAATTCACAGTATTTGAAATAAAAAGAGGTTTTTTGGGGACTAAGCATGTGCTTTTTACTGTCCCAGGAAGCCTAGGTCAGAACGTATACTACTAAAACACTCGACTGAATAAAATGGTGCATTATAGCCAAAACGTTCTTCTAATGGGCTAACCTACAGAATGTGTAAAAGATCCAGGATCCATGATATGAAATTGAAATCCATGAGTTGAAATTGGGCAAATTGTATAAAACATTTAATGACATTAAATGTTCATAAAGAATTTTATGACATGAGACAAAATGTCATAAAACATTTCCTATGGTCAGTTCCTGATGTTTGATCTGCTATACAATTCACCATAGGCTACTTTCAAGGCAGATGCAACTCTGAATATTTTCCTGAATTTTTAAGAACTTTTCAAGTACATCACAACTTCTGCCATTGCTGAGGCATTGAGGAATCTGGTGAAGAAATATCCCTGAAATGATAGTTCAAGGGATCATGGGTTATCTAGATCTAGGCAGCAGGCCTTCAAGGCTATTTTTGTTTTTAATGGATATTAATTTAGTTTAGTTTAGTTTATTGTCATTGTACCTTGTACCACGAAATTAAATGCCATCTTCAGTGTATATTAGAACTATAAAAATAAAATACACATCATTCACATTCTATACAAATGTAGACTATTACAACAGTAGAGAGAAAATGAGCAATTATGGATTTTAAAAACCCAGATTCTTACATAGGGGAGGAGGCTGATAATTCAGGTTACCAAGACCTGAATGTAGGGGGTGCCTCTGAGTGCTTGTTTGTGATTCTTAGTAATTTGGAACGCCAAAATACAAGATCATCCTTCAAGGCTTTTCTTCCTTGAGCACCTGCAAGTTCCTGACCAGATGTTTAAAAAATCAGCACGCATAGTGAGAATCTTTCTAATCTTCAGTGGGTGATACTAATTGGGCTTCTAGTTTCTTGCATGTTTACTAAAACATTGTTTATTGTATGTCACCCAGAAACATGTTTTGGAGATGGGAAGCTATATAAATATGACAAATAAATAAAAATAAGTTTTTGATCCATCATTATTATTATTATAAAGGAGAGTGAATCTGCAAATCTTCTATAGAGCCACTATTCTGGATGAACTTCAGAGGATCCAAGAATCAACATCAATAAAGTAGCACTTAAAGGTGACCTACAGTTTCTTTCCATGAAGTGCATAATTTGCCTTGATTGATTTATACCCCACCTCTATTAACAGCAGGCATAGGAAGAAGATCAAGAAGAAAAAGTACCATGGCAAGGCAAGCTCCTGCATAGGATCTATCATGAACTGATAGCTATTTATTACCATTTTCATCCAGACTTCCATTTTGATGGTGTGTCAGAACCACCAGTTTCCTTCTTTATGTAACCCAAGGACTAAAATCCCTTTAAATGAGATTTGGAAAGAGTCACCTCTGAAAATAGAATATTAAGTGGTCCATTTATAGAAGCTACCAAGTTTATAGCATGATACAAAACTGCAGTAAATATTATGCAATTAAGTTGCTGTAAAATACAATTGGCTTCAAGGGACCAGGGCAAGTTGGAGCTATCATTTTTCACTTTTCTAATTAATTATAAAAAAATGAATCATATAACTTTATATGTGAATGAACCCCATATCATTTGAATAATTGAGATACTTTATAGTGATCTTTTTAATTTCACAGGTTTTGTGGGACTAAAAATCTCCTCTATCTTAGAATGTTGTAACAGCATAATGCAACATTTCAAAAAATGACACTGTATAGTGTCCTTTTATATTTGAAATTCAATTGAACGATTCTATTAATGTCAAGAGGCAACCCACAAAAATTGCCTCCATTTTTTCTTCGTTGCTATCATAGGAGCAATAGAAACTAGTATGTTGATTACTCATGCATTGAATTCAATTATATAAGGGAGGTCACCCACAAGCATACTCAGAAAGCTCTGAAAATAAAATACAAGCATTCTAGTCTCTGAGCTCAAAGATATTGTGACATGTAGTAACATAGAATTAAATTAGAGATGTTTGGAACCAAGAGATAGAATTACATTTTATTAACTTAATTTCTGTATTCCAATCTCACGGCTGTGAGTAATATTTAAAAATGAATGTTTTTCAAAGCTTCTAAAATCAGGAAAGGGACCAAACATATATTCAGAGACATATTCCAGCATCGAGATGCAACCAAAAAGGCTCTTCTTCATTTTACATGGGTGCAGCACCCTGAACACACCCTCTCTTGATGAATTAACAGGATGGACAGACTCATTTTGGTCAAGAGGGTTATTGATACCACATCAAATAGAAATTTCTATGTGGTAACCAGCAATTTGACCTGGGAATACATGCAGTGCAACAACATTAAAAATAGATGGTTTCCTGCAGTGATAAGGTCTATCTGCCACAAATCTAACAACTGCATTTTATAACAATTGTGGCTTCTAAGCTTCAAAGACAGGGTTTCTAGTGGCTGCTGAAGTTATAACAGTTTCCAAATGTCACCTTGGAGACAGACAATTGGGAGCTTTGAATGGGAGGACATGTTTGAGTTAGGTTTTGAGTCTTCACTCAACTATATCTTTTAGCAGTCAGAGTGACTATGATGAAATATAGTCCAAATTCCCAGGAGGGATAGAGGGAGGAGGGAGGATATATCAGAGAAGCAAGAGACAACTCAATTCAGACAGTTTGTGTGAGAATAAGAAGGTGAAGGTGTACTCCCCAGTAATTAACAGAATAACAGAATAATGGAATTGAAAAGGAATTTGGAGGTCTTCTATTACAATGCTTCCTGCACAAGGAGGAAACCCGATACCATTCCATTTAACCCCAATATCCAGAAGCTACTAATAAGAAGTTTCCTGATAAAGCCAATAAGAAGCATTTATGAAATGGTATTACAACAGAATTTTTAGGTTATTTTTATTATTGTCTAATTTTTGAAAATAAATCACTAAACCATTGTGGATTTTAGATTAAAAAGTATATATAATTGCTATTTTTCTAAGCAACTGATTAACAAAGATCATCGAAACTGATAATATAAATGTATTGGGGGTGAAGGTAAACAGAAACCTTTTTCTTGAGAAAATTTATTTTGTTTTGTATTTTCTATGGAATGCTGAGCACATAATTTATTTTTATATCCCAAGCAAATAAGTGTAGCATCATATTAGGTTTTTTGTCTTTAGCTACAATTGCATTTTCCCCAGAGTATTAATAAGAATGTAGGTGGAGTTTCAAAAAAAGCAGAAGTATGTGGGAGTATTTTCTTGAATATTTGTTGATTGAAAGAAAAAACAACATTTTCTTTATTTTTTGTTAATAGTAAATGATTTTCTTGAGCAGTAATCTTTGATTGGCAAGTTTACATTCTATTATTGAAATGACTTAGAAGAAGGCACAGCAAGAGATTTTTAT
The DNA here is from genome assembly GCF_051295495.1 of Thamnophis sirtalis. Lineage (NCBI taxonomy): Eukaryota > Metazoa > Chordata > Lepidosauria > Squamata > Natricidae > Thamnophis > Thamnophis sirtalis. Next base: position 25,531,788 of record NW_028261388.1, on the reverse strand, counting down.
TATTATTGTGGGCTCTATTTCAATATTTAAATTCATAAATAATATGTTTTGTTTCATTTAAGTGCCTATATTTAATTTTCTCTAGCAATTAGGAGAACTATGTAATGGCATTGTGAATTACAATGCTAAAAAATCTTACAGTAAGGTTAGAAAGGTTGCATACATTTACAGGAAAGGTAGCTACAGAAAAGTTTTATTACGATAAGACAGTTTAGTATGTGAGTGTCAAAGAAAACTCAATTTTATGAAATGATCCTGAACAACTATCACATATATAGAATTTGGTCTTTGGCATGCTATCGCAAACCATCCTAAATATGGATGAATGATGACATGTCAGAAAGCAAACCATTTGGCAGGATGTGGCAGGTCTGAAAATTAGCATGAGCTAAGCTTTTTTCACAGTGAGTTTGTGTCAAATTGGGTCAGTGCATTTATAAATCAAGTGTGGTAGGCTCAAGGTGTTTTGTTACTGGAAGAAAAAACAAATAAGTTGTCCTTCTCATTCTGTTTAGAAAGTCAACTGCAGTGGTGACTAAACATTTAACAGTTAACAATGGGATAGCATTCTGTCAATGTATTTAAAACCAGAAGAAAAACTTAAGTTGCACAACAACTTTAATATGATATGTGTCCCCCAAACTTCCTATGGCTTCCCATGACTACCACTTCACTATCTCCCTAATATTAGGCTCAATGTCAATTGTTTTTCTCTTAAGAGAAATAATAGAAAACAAGCCCATTAGAAATTTGTAGGACCCGGTTTTCTGAAAGGTGCCTTTTTCCTGTCTCCCTCAATTTCATATTTTCCTCCATTGTCACTATAAAATATTACTAGTTGATTGTCCTATAATGAAACACTGAAAGGGACTATTGTGTTTGACCTCCATCCATTTTTTAAATAGAGCAATAGCACCAAAGACATTTTTACATGTATTTATATAGAAAATATCTATTGATATAGAAAATATTGGACCTACTAAAGTTCATCAACTAGATTATTTTCATTCTAAATAAGCTTTGGGACCAGGACACCTGTGAGTATTTAGTAGTATCACCATTACACATTCCTTGAACATATTTAGCAATAAGATTTTGAAATGCTAACAACTTACTCATACCTAAACTAATTTTCTACATGAATATCTCAACTTCACAGGAGGGCTGTTTCTTCAGGGGGTTGTGACATTTTGTTTGATGATATATTAAAAGAAATGGTCTTTAATCACAACAAAACAATTATTTCCATTTTTCAATATACTATTATTTTTATTCTTGTTGCAGAATATTTATTTTCAGTTACAGAATATAATCCTACAGTAAAGCTATACCTATGTTTCATTCTGGTGCTCTAACAACAATCTTGGACTTCACATGATGTACTGCTCATGCTGTCATCATGGTGATATTTTACCTCAATATATTTGTTTTTTTAATTATGTTTATCATTTTTGGAGATTTATAACTAGTTACTCCCATTTCTTGACAGGAATGGTTTTGAAATCTGTAGCACAGATTGGGGGGGGGGAAGAAAAGAGTCGGTCTTCCTGCCTGCTAAGTAGCTCTGCTACATTCATATGAAAACCACAAAAATGTGAAGAAAATAAACACAAAAACAAATAGATCCTTTTACCATTGTCACCATGGCAAGCAAAAAGGTAATTGGCCAAAAAACAATATATGGAAACTAACTAATCTGTTCCAAAATATCTATGGTGGAAAAGATAAAAACAAGATAGGTTTATTTTTTGAAAACAAAACAAAATGGAATAGGTAATTAATGTGCTTTTTTTTTTTTTTTACAAAAAACAGTAATTTGAACTCACATTTGTCTCACCATATAATTAATAGCAATTGATGTCCATAATTGCATCTCCAAACTTGTAATAATTATGTTACCCTAACCCCTTAGAATAATCTCTAGTGACCACCGACTTATTCTTAGGATTGTTGCATTTTTACTTATGAAATTAAAATATAGCACTTCTTCTCTTTCTTCCTTTGATAAACCAAACATTAAAAAAATGAAAGAGCCTCTCATAGGCCCCACAGCAAGTGGCAATGACTGGGAAGAACAAATATTTACTTTCTGAATACAAAAGAGCAAATATATTGAAACTCCTCACTGGTGAACAAAAAGATCAGGAAGATAATCTCACTGACAAACAAGAGTTACTGGCATGGGTGTTGTTATGTATTGAATATATATAGTTGTGTTAAACCTTGCTAAAGTGAAACTAATCTTTCATTTCATTTTTTTTCATTCATTTCCTTTATTTGTATGCCGCCCTTTTCCCTGGGGGGACTCAGGGCGGCTCACAATTCAAAAAGGGAGGGGGGGGGAAGACAAACAGTATTCCAATATGGAAACAATACAACATATTAAAAGAGAGCACAACAGTCACACAATTCGGGTGGGGTTGGAATCTTAACCCCAGGCCAGCCGGGACAGCCAGATCTTCAAAGCAGCGCGGAAGGATTGGAGGGTGGTGAGGGTCCGAATCTCCACAGGGAGTTCGTTCCAGAGGGTCGGAGCAGCCACCGAGAAGGCTCTCCTCCGGGTAGTTGCCAGTTTGCACTGGCTAGTAGATGGAATTCGGAGGAGGCCTAATCGATGCGATCGTATCGGTCTAGTGGAGGTAATTGGCAGTAGGCGGTCTCTCAAATACCCAGGCCCACTACCATGAAGGGATTTATAGGTGATAAGTAGCACCTTGAAGCGCACCCGGAGATCGACAGGCAGCCAGTGCAGCTCGCGGAGGATAGGTGTAACGTGGGTGAAGCGAGGTGCACCCACAATCGCTCGCGCGGCCGCATTCTGGACTAGCTGAAGTCACCGAATGCTCTTCAAGGGCAGCCCCATGTAGAGCACATTGCAGTATTCCAGCCTAGAGGTCACAAGGGCACGAGTGACTGTTGTGAGGGCCTCCCGGTTCAGGTAGGGACGCAACTGGTGTACCAGGCGAACCTGGGCAAATGCCCCCCTGGTCACAGCTGACAAATGATGTTCGAAGGTCAGCTGTGGGTCCAGGAGGACTCCCAAGTTGCGAACCCTGTCTGAGGGGCATATAATTTGACCCCCCAGCCTGAGAGATGGAACACTTGGCCAATTCGTGGGAGGGAAACACAGCAGCCACTCGGTCTTTTCTGGATTGAGCACAAGCTTGTTGACCCCCATCCAGTCTTTAACAGCCTCCAGACCCTGGCTCATCACATCCATCGCTTCGTTGAGTTGGCACGGGGCGGACAGATACAACTGGGTATTGTCCGCATATTGGTGGTATTTTATCCCGTGCCATCGAATGATCTCACCCAGTGGTTTCATGTAGATGTTGAAAAGTAAGGGGGACAGGACCGAACCCTGCGGCACCCCACACGTTAGGGGCCTAGGGGTCGATCTCTGCTCCCCAACTAACACCGACTGCGACCTGTCCAAGAGGTAGGAGGAGAACCACTGTAGAACAGCGCCTCTCACCCCCACCTCCCGCAGTCGTCGCAGATACCATGGTCGATGGTATCGAAAGCTGCTGAGAGGTCAAGGAGCACCAGGATGGAGGCACGGCCTCCATCCCTGGCTCTCCAAAGATCATCGGTCAACGCGACCAAAGCGGTTTCTGTGCTGCAGCCAGGTCTGAAGCCTGACTGGAAAGGATCGAGATAACTGGCTTCCTCCAAGGACCGCTGGAGCTGAAAGGCCACCACCTTCTCAACAACCTTCCCCACAAAGGGGAGGTTGGAGACCGAACGATAGTTATTTAAAACAGCTGGATCCAAGGATGGTTTCTTCAGGAGGGGTCTCACCACTGCCGCCTTTAAAGCGGGGGGAAAGACCCCCTCCCGAAGAGAGGCGGTAACAACCGCCTGGATCCAGCCTTGTGTCACTTCTCTGCTGTTGACAACCAGCCAGGAGGGGCACAGGTCCAGCACACATGTGGAGGCTCCTACAGCTCTCATCGCCTTGTCCACATCCTCAGGGGTAACAGCCTGAAACTCAACCCAGCGATGGCTTACCAGATCATCCCTTAGTGCCTCGGCTGGTTCTGCAGAATTGGAGTCCAGGTCCGCCCGGAACCGAGCAACCTTGTCTGCGAGGAACTGGACGTAATCCTCAGCCCTACCCTGCAGCGGATCGCCCATATCCCTCCTATTTAGGAGGGAACGGGTTATCCTAAACAGGGCGGCTGGGCGCAACTCAGCAGACGCAACCAGAGAGGCAATGTATGTTCTCTTAGCCGTCCTAATTGCCCGAATGTACTCTCTGGTGCAGGTTGTTAAACGTGCTCGGTTCGGTTCGGATTTACTGGTCCTCCATAAGTGCTCTAGGCGTCTCCTTTGGTGCTTCCTCTCCAGGAGTTCCTCAGTAAACCAAGGAGCCCTCCGGGATCCACTGCCTCGGAGCGGCCGTAGAGGAGCAATCCGGTTAAGAGACTTCGTCGCTGCCAAGTGCCAGGCAGCAACCAGAGTCTCTGCCGGACTGCAGGCGAGAGTATCAGGAATAACCCCAAGTTCCGTCTGGAACCCCAAAGGGTCCATAAGTCGCCTGGGGCAGAACCACCTGGTCGGCTCCTCCTCCCTACAGTGGGGGTTTGGTCTCCGAAAGTCAAGCCTCAATAGGTAGTGGTCTGACCATGACAGGGGCAAGATCTCACTACCCCTCAGACCAAGATCACAATTCCACTGCTCCGAGAGGAATACGAGGTCGAGCGTGTGACCCCCTGAGTGGGTCGGTCCTCGGATTACTTGGGTCAAGCCCATGGTTGTCATGGAAGCCATGAACTCCTGCGCTCCGTCAGAGTGACCACCGAGCGAAGGCAGATTGAAATCCCCCAAAACCATAAGTCTGGGGAACTCAACTGCCAGCTTGGCTATCGACTCGAGGAGCGAGGGGAGGGCTGTTGCAATGCAGTTGGGAGGCAGGTACGTTAGCAGCAAACCCACTTGACCCTTGAGGTCCAACTTAACCAGCAGGGACTCACACCCGACAAGCTCCGGAGCAGGGATCCTACGAGGTGCTAGAGACTCTCGGATAACAACGGCCACACCCCCACCCCTTCTCTGAGCTCTCGGCTGATGGAGCACCTGAAAACCTTCTGGGCACATCTCTACGAGGGGAACTCCTCCCTCCAGGCCCAGCCAGGTCTCAGTAATACATGCCAGGTCTGCCCTCTCGTCCAAAATTAAGTCCCGGACGAGAGGAGCTTTCTGAACTACAGACCTGGCATTTAGCGCCAGCAGCCTGAGGCCAGGGTCCTGATTACTCACACCACCTGGCTTTGGAGTGGGACTCGTAGGGCTGGAAGGAGGGATCTCTGTAACATAGTGAGCCCTCCTTCCCCGGTAATGGCCAGCCCTAAAGTCCCCGCCATATCTGCCCCTCCATGTTATGACCGTAATGCTCCGGCCCACTCCCATGTCCGTAGTCCCATCAACCACCCCTATGGTTCCCGCGTTCCCCGACAGGCCCTCCGAATCAAACACACTCATTTGTTCACTCAAGCAGTCCCCATGTAATAATTAAAAAACACATAAAATACAACAATAATGGGGTAATAAAAAAGTGGGATCATTCATTCACACATGCAAGTCCCATACACTCACCATACCAATTAAAAATTGTGCAGCGTGCGAAGGTCGTACAAGAAAACCCAGCCACAATCCACAGATGGTATACAGAGGGGGAGGATAACGTTTCCCCCCTCTAGTAAAGCTGAAAAAAGTCCCAAATGTCTAAGAAAGTAATGTGAAACCGGGAGTCCTCCTACACCCAGATGTTTAGAGGCCCAGCTGGAAAAGGGCCAAATGGCCAACGGGGGAGATAAACTGAGGCTCCCCACTGTCAATAACAGGCAGTAGAAAAAACTCTTCAAGTCCACCAAGGGAAAAATCCACCCAAACAGGGTTCTGAAGAAGATGATGATAAAGTTAATACAAGGGCTGAGTTGCAGAGGGAGGAGGAGGGAGGGGGGAGGGCGTCTGGAAGGGCAATGGGGCACCTGAGTTCAGGATGAAAAAGTCTAACAGCCATCTTAGTCTCGCAGATGAGCATTAAGTTTAAGCCTTCCAACTCTGACTTAAGTGATGTTAAAGTGCTTAATGCTTAGTAAATGATGGTAAAGTGCTTGTTAAAGTGATGTTAACGTGCCAATAAAGCCAGCATCTTCCTCTCTGTGCTTTCAATGTTCCCCTCTCAGCCCTTCAGCAAAGCAGTCTCTCAGTAAGGCAACCCCTCCTCAGTCAGCTCAGGAACTCCAGGTGCCTTCCGTATTCTCCAAACCTGGTTAATCTGCAAGTCGCCCGTATTGCCTCCGTGGGGGGGGGGAGAGTCCATTCGCAGTCTCGCAGCAGGATCACCACACAGCCATCCCCAGGAGCCAGAGGGGTGCAGAGTGGAACAGCATCCATGCAGCCCGGGGCAGATATGGCAAGCGGGGAAGAGAAGCGAGTAGAGATAGGAAGGATTGACTTCCCACTCTTTCTGCTACAATAAAATGGGCATTAACATTCCAACTTTTTACTTTCCCATCATTGTATGGCCAGCAAAGCTCCGAAGTGCGCACGAAGAACCGGAGCTAGCGAGGTAAAAGAAGCGAGCGCTGACCTCCAAGCGGATCTCTCGCTCCGCCCACCCGCTTGCTGATTGGTCTTTGGAATGACCCTAACTGGTTAACTCCAACTCTTTTGGAGGGAAACTTAGAACATTCATATTTGGGCAGGTGTTTTCAAGTATTATGATTAATTAAGGCCCTGTGGGCCCTGAGTATAAATTACAGGGATTTGCCTGTAATTCCTCACTTCCAGTTTTTAGTCAATAAACGTTGTTGTATGCTGTTTCTTGCCTGCTGAAGCCCACTACACAATAGCTGTCACCTGTCGAATATTGCACTGTGTGTCAATGAATGGCAGAGGACTTATAATTCCTACCAAATCTTTCTCTGACCATTTAACAGCATATTGGAAATACACATACACAAGCACACAGACAGACAGACAGACAGACAGACAGACAGACAGACAGACAGACACACACACACACACACACACACACAGGGAGAGAGAGAGCTTTGGGAAATGTTATTTAAAATACAACCAAAAGAAGTACTATACTATAGAATTACTAGCATGCTTTTATCTGTTGCTGTGTAGCAGGTACTAGCCCTTACCAAGCAAGTAAATTTCATTTTTGGGGAAAAGTTATTATTTCAAGTAAGAAATATGAGAATCGTGATAATTTGAGGCAGTATTCACAATTTTTCAACTTTCTTCTCAAATGGTTTCACTTTCAGGATTTTTCACTCCCAATCCAAAATTAATTCATTCTCACATACATTGATTCTTTAACTTTTTCATGTACAATCTATTTAGCTATTTATACTTACTTGCCACTGTTTTGAGGAAGGTAAGAGTTGTTGCACCTGCACATTATTAATGTTTTTCTTTTTCTCTGCACTAGATAATAAAGAGACTTCAAACAAAACACTCTTTGTGAATAATATATGACGCACCTACTAATACTCTTAATTATATCCAAACCAATGCCCATACTATAAAATGCCAGGAATGTCAAATATAACTAGATTTCCTGGTAACTTTTGTTATTTAGTTGTTACGGTAAGCAGGAACAATTTTGCAACCAATTTTTTAGCAATTATTTCAGCACACCTGCTTTTCATTTTCATGAATCTATAAAGGAAGAACTGAATAGCAAAACTGTTCCTACAACCATTTTTTATTTTGTTTTTGGACTTCTCTGTGATTGCTATTGTAATCCACCTTATGGAACTGATTCCATGATTATTTCTTATTCTTCTTCAGCTGTTGGTCAGTTTCTCAGAATGTTAGATAAATAAATAGGATTTTATAACTTCCACATTCAAGATCTCTAAGGACTGTCAAAAGAACAGATATAAAATTTCAGTGGACCCAAGTTTTTCATCAAAGAATTAATATTCCACAATAAGTGAGTGACTGTAGAATCATTTGTCCTTTCTTTGTTTCTATGTCTCTATTTGTATTTGCATTTATATTGCAAAATTTGATGGGCAAAAGGGAAGAGGGATAATGTAGTTAATGGGTCCTAAATTGTTGATTTCAATCTTGTAGTAAGATCAGTATTCTCCTCTGTGTATGAGCTAGATTTCATCAAACCACTTGTATGCAGAGACTATTTCATATTGTATGTTTAATATTCACTGTTAATACTAATTGTAGGATGCTAGTTGTACAATCAAATCAACGTAAACTGACGACTACCCACAGCATGGTTAGCTGAAAGGCAATCTAACACAAATATTTCCCACAGCTGCTAGGCAATGAACCTGTCTTGAAGAAAGGTTTAATATTTAAGGCTACCAGATGAGGATTGCAAAAATAGAAACTGCCAGAAACCATGTAATACTGCTGTTCATACAAAAAGTGGGTGTCTTTAGAAAGCACAAATAATGTACTTCAGAATTTCATATTCTTATAGTCATTGACAGACATGCTATAGCAGCCTTTCCCAACCTGTAGCCCTCTAGATATTTTGGATGCTTAAGCATGCTGTTCAGAGATGGAGAACTGAAGTCCAACATAGCCAGAGGGATGGCAGCCCCAAAATTGTCAATACTATGCAATATAATTTGAAAAGATGACAATGCATCAAAATGATGACCTTGTTTCTACAGAATAGGATGGTTTCCATAAAACTGCATAATGTTTAGTCCTTTACATAGCACCTCTTTCTAAAGGTTTTTAAAAATTTCTTATATTTTGTACCTTCTTCAAATTTGTGCCAAGAGAAGCATTAAACCCTGTACTTGCAATGGCCCTCCACGAATCTGACAGCTTAAACCTGGATCATGAAAACGAGCAATTCCTGTTTTTATGGCAATATATCCACAGCATAAAAGGTTGGGAAATCATTTTTGGTTTTGAACTGGAACATAACAGAAGGTTGTATTATGTGTGTCAGAGTGATATGGTAGAAACCAAATGCTTTCCCATTTCCTTTGTTCTTCAGCCAACGTAATGCCCTTCCTGGCTTGCGAAAGAAGTGGAAAATGATCTAAAGGCTAACAAAAACAAATCCTCTACTGCACATTCCTGACAAAGATTTCAATAACATTTGGACCAAGGGACTTCTGTTATCGTTGTGGCAACTTAATGACATCATAAAGAAAGAAATACTGGCTCACAGCATAACATTTTAAAACACTTGTTTCCCAACACTCCTCCACCAGTTAAGCATTACAGCTTAGAACAATAACAGCTTTTTTCTCATCTTTCTCTATAATGCTTATGATTCTTTTCCTGGTTTAACGGAAGTATGAATGAATGGGGAGCCTGTGGAACACATGATAGTGAAATATGCAAGAATAGTGGGATTCAATTTTTTTACTACCGGTTCTGTGGGTGGGGCTTTGTGGATGGGGCAGGGGAAGGATACTGCGAAATCCCCATTCCCTCCCCACCCCACTAACCTGCTTTCTAGCTCCGTTCTCCTGTTCAGGGCAACAAAAGAAGATCAGCTGGGAGGCAGCGGGGGCGAGGCCAGCCTATTTGCTGGTTCTCCAAACTACTCAAAATTTCCACTACTGGCTCTCCAGAACTGTCAGAACTGGCTGAATATCACCACTGAAGAATAGGATGATAGCAATTTTAAGTCAACAGTTCTGTCGTACATTTCTCTTATCCCTCCAATTTCCACCTTGTATGTTTCTTTATCCCAGCAATAATATGAAAACTTGAGCCAGATCATAGAGGAGTGTTAAAAGAATATGCTGCAGTAGAAAAAGGGGGAAGAAACTTATAATGCTATTTAAATTAATCCTGTCATGGATGGGGGAAATATTCTGTGTAGCATCTGGTCCTAGTAGTCTGTTATAACCTGTTACATGAGCAGAATATAGTGGGAGCAGAATATCATGCTTTAAATCTCATTTTATGAATAACAGGCTATACTTGTGTCTGGTTATGGGTTTATATGCTTCCCTTTGGCTACTTTCCATGCTTCCTTTTTATTTCTTTTGCAAAATGTCAATGTCAGTTTTTAATCATGCCTCAGAAAACTACCCTCCAGCTCAATTTTTACTTGATTCATGAATGACAAATAGACTTCCTATTTCCTTTCCAGTAGAAATTGCCTATCTTTCACTCTCCTCATGTGTTACCTCCTTCCCCAAGTTCTGTGCTGCAGCTATCAGTTTTGGGGATATGATGTGAATTATTTCAAGGAATGACATCCACTGAAATAGTCCAAGTAGCATATTTCCTAATCTAAACTACATTGATACACCAGTTTTTGTGGGGAAGCTAAGCAGGGAAATCAATAGTGAGTCACAAGAGTACAGTACTCTGGAAGTACACTATTTAAGCAGCTTTATCTGTCTGCCTAACAAGTGGGAATTTTCTTTATGTATGTTTAAATTATGTCCCATCCCAGTCTTTCCCGCATTTCCTATGTCCCAGGATTTGTTCTGTCTTCTTATCATTTTGGAGTGGAGGTAAAACTTCCAAGAAATCTTACTTAGCAGACTGGCATTCTGTAACTGATCTACCTTTATTCTGCATCTTCTTGCTTTGTATGTGTATATATATAGCAGTAGTGGGTTTCAGCTCCTGTTACAACCAGTACGCTGCAATGGGAGCAGGGCATACAGAACAGGTAATTGCGCTGTGCACGCATGAGCACTCCCTGCCTGCGACACTCTCGACGGAGCGTCACTCAGGCGCCGTATGCTGTGTGTATGTGCGCAGATGGCCTGTTTCTTTCAAATACAGGTAAGGAACGAGGGCAGGTGGGCCCTCAAAAGCACTGTTCTGGCATGGTGGCTGCTGCTTCCGGCAGGCACTGGTATGCATAAACCAGGGTGTACCGCCTGCAACCCACCACTGTTGTATAGGTAGCAAAATTCTATTAATTGGCAATCTCCCATATGGAGCAACTCTCCATCTTCATAAAAAGAAAGAGCATGACAGGTTACCATAAAGTACTTGAATTATGCTAGATTCTATTTTCTAGGGCAAAGGAATAAGTCAGTCAGCAGCACCATCAACATATACCAGAGCAACACTATGGACTTAATTAATTAGCCCTTAAACTTCAGAACAGATGTCACATATTATTTTTTAAACAAGCATTTCACAAACTGTAAATTATTAAATACACTGTTTAATAACAGTGTGGGGGGAAGCATAATAAAGAAAGAAAATGAACAAAAACAAATATTTATCCTTCAATATTGTTATTGAATATTTGTTATTTTTTAAGAGGAATAATTTTAAACTTCTGAATTCAATATTATTATTGAATGCACACTCCAACTTTCTATTTCAGGAAGGCATGAAACAATTAAAAAAAAATTACAGACCATAAATTATAAAAATAAAAGCAATTAAAAACAAAAGCAAAGTTAAAATATTCTTGAAGAGTGTTAACTAACAGCCTTCTCTGATATACCAAAGTGCCCACTGAACTCTCCTAGAAAGAAGAGAACCTTCAGAATTTCTAGGCATTTACAAGTTCTAGAGATCCACAAACACCTACAGTATCTCCAACAAATGAGGTGATAAATACTGCATAGATCTATTAGACAGCAAGGCCAGATAGTGTTAATAAGTCTTTTTTTCCCTTGCAAAAGTTTTGCCAGCCACCATTCTAAAACTGAGTAGAGAATGATCTGTTCATAACAATGTAACTTCAGAAAAATCTTTCATTGTCATATCACCATCACAAATTGAATGAAATACAGAGAGAAACAGACAGACAGACAGAGACTGACTGACCGAGACCGACTCACCTTGAGCCAGGCACTTTCAGCACAACTCACCTCAATGGGTGGTTATCGTGGCAAAGATGTGTTGAATATGTTCACCGCCTTGATTGATTCATAAAAATAATAAAGATGGAATACAAATAAATAAAATAAAAAATGTGTCCAGCTACATGGACACAGACAAATAAAATAAAAACAAGGTGTCCTGCTGCTAGGATTGGCTGGGTGAGTGGTGGGTGGGCGATGGTCCCTTAAGATCCCTTAAGATAAAATGCTATGGTAACCCAGATATCACTTTGGCTAGTTCAGAAAGTGATTGTGTTATTCAACAAATGGAAGGAACTCTTATCTCTACAATATCTATCCGGATCCAGTAGCAAACACTTGAATTTGGCAACTAGTCAATGAATCTTCTGTTCAGTGAAATGAAATATTATTGATTACCTCTATTCTCTGCTTGGTAGGTAATCACTAAAGAATCAGCATGGAATGGAGAAATGTAGGTTCAAATTCTTATCCAGTTGTGAACTCACTGAGTCACATCCTCTTAGCACAACCTCATTGCATTGTTATAAAGGGAAAAAAAGTGTTGTGACAGAACATGCAAGTTACACTGAGTTCTTTGAAAATATGCTACAGAGATAGACAGATAAGAAGTCAGAAAGATGCATAAATATTTATCATATTCATTGATGATAATTTCAGTCTGAATCTGCCTGAAATTCCCTGATTCAATTTAGGATTTTCCCTTTGGCTAAAAAATAAGCACATCCCTAACCCCATTTTAAATGTAATATATTTGAGCAAAATATGTTTTAACCAACCCAGAATACGAAGGGGGGAGGGCATTAAATAAATAAAAAATAGAGGAAGCATAATCAAAAATTTAAAACATGTATGAGTGTATGCCTCAATTGTTTAAATTAAAATATGGGAATAATAAATCATTCATTTGACCAGTGAATTATTTGTCAAATTCTCAAATTATTTCTCAAAATATCAAGTCAACTTTATTCTGCATATAGAATATACATATTCAAACCTTGCTTGGACATACACGAGGTTATTCTTGTCAGAGATTTGAAAGTATTGCTTTCAGAGGCTGAGAAGCACATGCATAAAGATAAAGGTCTGGTTGCCCATCTAGCTTTCTCATAGCTGGTATATTTAGCCCACAAACTTTCTAGTAAGACATCAGGTTAGAGAAAATCGAAAGAGTATTCTTAGCTACAAGTCTAACAATACAACATTTTCAACCTTTGAAAGAAGGAAACAAAAGAAATGTAATAGATGAAATATGGAAAATGGCTTCCAGGGAGTCAATGGCAATAAAATGTTTCTTTAGAGGCTTTAGAGTACATTAAAAATGAATGGAATGGAGCTATAAAATAAAGTTGTCAACACGCATAAATAGTATGCAACACAACAGCATACATACTGTAAGTCTGTGAAACAGTTAGTAACAATTGGATCATTTTAATACTGCCATGATAGAACTTCATTTTATCATTTTGCTGTTAGCAACAACTGCCTAGTTTGATATTGAAAAACTAGAATGATATTATTACAGGATAAAGTTTATGAATCATCTACTGCACTGGTCTTTCTTGGATAGAATTTGCTGGTTGCTCAGAAGCAAACGACATCATTAGACAGAACTGTCGATTTTTCTCTCTAAAGCTCATTTCATTATTATGGAGCAAGCCCTGAATCCAGGTTCAGCTAAAAGCCACAGACAGTGTTGTCTTTGGAGAATGGACCTGTATGATGGTGTGCATTTCAAGCACCTATTTACTATAACTCATCCTTACTAATGATGGTTACTACTACTTCTCAAATTATATACTGTATTTAGATTTTTATGCTTTGAAAGCACTCAATACTAATTTAATTATTTTCTATTCATACCCTGTTGCATTATGGACTTGTAAATTATAGAAGAACCTCAATGTAAAATACATGTGCTTGTATAGGCATTTTTCTGCTTAATCCCCCTTGCAATTAATAACATGAGTTGTTTTGATTTTCATTGTATTCATTAAACAGAGTTGACATTTCTGTAAAAATGAAAAGATGTCACATATCCTAAACATATATATTTTAAAAGTATTTTATTACTTTTAGTTTAAGCAGAAACATGTAAATTCACAAGAGATTTTCTGTGGTGGTGGGCTAATTGAAATGTAGGGTGTGACCAGAGATGGCATTCTATTTTCTTCACTACTGGTTCAGTAGCAGGAGCGCACTATGTCTGGGCACGCGCAGAAGGTTCTTGATGACATCAGAGTGGGTGGGTGGAGCGTTGCGCCGCCAACACTACTTGTTTGCCTGAACCGGTGTGAACCGGCAGCATAACACCTCTGGGAGTGACTCTCATTCACATATATCCCATGTAGCTGCCCATTTATCTTGGATATACTGAATGCTTTATTGTTTAGAATCTATGACAGAATAAAGTACAGAAATCTTCAAAAGGACTGGATGTCTATGGAGATTCTCAGTCATCCAGGCCATGGTTGTCCCTAAAGTACTTTTTCAAGAGTACTTTTTCAAGAGGCTTTTACAAGAGGCAACTGGACTTTCTGATTTTTCTTTGAAGACATTTTGCTTCTCATCCAAGACAGCTCTGAGCTGAAGAAATTTCTTGGATAAGAAGCGAAACGTCTTCAAAGAAAAAACCAGAAAGTCCAGTTGCCTCTTGTAAAAGCACCTTTGGGACAAAAGGACTGGGTATTTCTGGCAACAACAATTGTTGTTAATTAAGAATACACTTCGTACTGATGAGTATGTTCATTGTCTTCGGTTTTCAAAGAAGTAGTTCATATTTAGTTCATCTTTTTATTAATCCACATATTATCACAGAAAGCATAAATTAGTTTGGTCGGCTTGATGATATGGATCAAAATAAATTCTTGGAGGAAGCTAACTATCTTGACCCCTTCCAGTCTGGCTTCAGACCCGGTTACAGCACAGAAACCGCTTTGGTCGCATTGACCGATGATCTCTGGAGAGCTAGGGATGGAGGCCATGCTTCCATCCTAGTTCTCCTGGACCTCTCAGCGGCTTTCGATACCATCGACCATGGTATCCTTCTGCGACGACTGCGGGAGATAGGGGTGGGTGGCATTGTTTTGCAGTGGTTCTCCTCCTATCTCTCGGACAGGTCGCAGTCGGTGTTGGTGGGGGGGGCAGAGATCGTTCCTGAGGCCCCTAACTTATGGGGTGCCGCAGGGGTCGGTCCTATCCCCCCTACTATTTAACATTTACATGAAACCGCTGGGCGAGATCATCCGAAGGCACGGGATAAAATACCACCAATATGCGGACGATACACAGTTGTATCTGTCCGCCCTGTGCCAACTCAATGAAGCGGTGGACGTGATGAACCGGGGTCTAGAAGCCGTTAAAGACTGGATGAGAGCAAACAAGCTGATACTCAACCCAGACAAGACCGAGTGGCTGTTGTGTTTTCCTCCCAAAAATTTGACCAACATACCATCACTCAGGCTTTGGGGACAAAACTTACACCCCTCAGAAAGGGCCCGCAACTTGGGAGTCCTCCTGGACCCACAGCTGACTTTTGATCACCATCTCTCAGCTGTGACCAGGGGGGCATTTGCCCAGGTTCGCCTGGTGCGCCAGTTGCGGCCCTACCTTAATCGGGAGGCCCTCACAACAGTCACTCGAGCCCTTGTGATCTCCAGGCTGGAATACTGTAATGTGCTCTACATGGGGCTGCCCTTGAAGAGCATCCGGAGACTTCAGCTAGTCCAGAATGCGGCCGCGCGAGTGATTGTGGGCGCACCACGGTTCGCCCACATAACACCGATCCTCCGTGAGCTGCACTGGCTACCTGTCGATCTCCGGGTGCACTTCAAGGTTCTACTCACCACCTATAAAGCGCTCCATGGTAGTGGATCTGGCTATTTGAGAGACCGCCTTCTGCCAATTACCTCCCTGCGTCCCATCAGATCGCATAGAGTTGGCCTCCTCCGTATTCCATCCGCCAGTCAGTGCCGACTGGCGACTACTCGGAGGAGAGCCTTCTCTGTTGCGGCTCTGACACTATGGAACAATCTCCCCATGGAGATTCGTACCCTCACCACCGTCCAGGCCTTCCGCACAGCCCTCAAGAACTGGCTAGCCCGTCAGGCCTGGGGATAAGTTTTACTTTTGCCCCTCCCGAATGTTGAGTGAATGTTGAGTTTTACTATTTAATTTACTTTTGTGCACATTTCTTTTTGTATTGTCTGACACTCCCTTCCCTTTTTGACTGTAAGCCGCCCTGAGTCCCCTCAGGGAAAAGGGCAGCCTATAAATGTCTAATAAAACAAAAACAAAAAAACAAACAACAAATTCTGCCTGTTCTAGGTACAACCTGGTGTAATTGATTCCTTCCTTGCATCTATATCTTTAAACAACTGAATCATTGGTAGAGCTTAGTAAATTAAAACACATTCCCAGATTGTGAAAAGCATCTCCTGTTGATTTTTACAGATTGGTCTATGTCAAAAACACTGAATCAGCTGAAAAAATCATTTTTCCCCTCTTCCAACTGCTAGGAACACTAAATATCCCATTCCTGAAATAAATTGTGGCTTGATTACATAGAATATAAATCAGATCTCAGTAGACAGCATGAAGAACTTCAAATTCAGTAAAACTTTAAGGGTTGCTTTGTGGTACCACCTTTTTTCAGTCTGCCATATTTCTTGGTTTTATTAGTAATGGCCAGATGGCCGTCACAGATGGAAAATAAAAGTAACAGCAGGGGATGGTGAGAACAGTAAATAAATTCCTAAGAAAAATTAAGACATACAATGAGCAATGGGCAAGAGAAAGAATTCAGATAAAATCATAACCTTGCTATGTTACACAGTATACATTTTTGGCTTTTAGGTTTTCAGGCTTCCCAAGCAGGTTACAGCATTTACTGATTTTGGTTACTTGAGAGGCTAGGCAGAATCAATCTTGATTAATAATTATTTGGGAGATCGTTTGAAAATTCCAGAGCAATTGGTTAGAGCGGGAAATTAGAAGAAGGTGGCAATGGCAAACCAATTCCACAATGTTGCCCAGATTGAATATTGTCAAAAGTCAAACTCAAGGACATCTTTGCCTTTACATTTTCTGGAACTTTTGTTTTTCTGTAGAGTAAGCATTTCAATATTTGATCAAAGAATTATAGAATTGCAATGGATTATTGAGGCACCGAGTCTAATTTGCATACTCAGCACAGGAAACACGGGGAGATTTCTTTAATCTTTGTATGAAGAGAACTATTAAGAAAGAGCTTATCACTTTGCTAGATATTTTGTTTCAGTGTTAGATAGTTTTTTGTAACATTTAATTAGAATCTGCTTTCCCCATGAAACTACTATTCCACCACCTGCATTCTGGAATGGTAAGAGAACAAGTCCCAACTTTCTTCTATGCTACATGCTATCACCTCAGGTACCTGATGAGCACCATCAAGTTCCTTTTTGGTCATCTTTTTTTCACGATTAAACAAACATAGTTGTTCAGACACTTCTAAAAAGTCATCTAACCATCCTCATTGCCATTCTTTGCACCCATTCCAGCTCTCTCTGAATCATTAAAGTATGATGCTAAGTAGTTGCCAAATTACTAAAGATTTTCTTCTCTGGATTAAAGGGAATTTCTTACCTGATAGAAGTCATACACTGGAAAGATGCTATTTGACCAAGATGGGAACCCAAACCGAGATGATTTTTTTCCCCCTTTAGGAAAGTTTTCCTCCAGAAACATTTGACTAATGCAATTAGTGGAAATTCTAATTCCTGTTATTTAGAAGCCATACAGAGAGAGGGTAGGAACATACCTGTGAGAATTTGTAATCTGAATGCAAAAGGATCGTTTGAAGCAAGCAGATCAGGAACTTGGCAGTACTTTGTTTACCAGAATCACATGTTGCTTTCAAATATTACATGGGAAATGATACATTTGGTAAATGGAACTGCAGATAGGCATTATGTTTGTGTCCCCCTCACTCTCCAAAGCACCATTTGGCCTTCCAATTTGAACTGCTTCCCAGGAATTTTTCTTCCTGTTCTCCCCTCATGGTGGGACAACCACTAGCCTAATACACTGTCACTGAAAAAGCTAGTTTCCTTATGAACAGAATTCTACAGTCACATAATATATATTCATACGTATGAATTATATATGGAGTATGATTCATTATAATGAATTAAATATGGGACACTTCTGATGGAAACACATTTTGCAAATTGTATAAATCTTATTTATACAACTTATAAAACATGTAACATATCCATAAATAAAATCTAAATAAATAAATGTATTTACTACAAAGAAAAAAAAAGGGCAATGTGAAAGCAGGTATCCAGTGCAGGAATTCAAAAAATTTGGCAATTAAAATGTTTTCCAACTATAGTTGTCATCAGTCAGTGACTTTTGCCTATGGCAATTGGACTTGCAGCTGGAGGATCTACAGATATCCATCTCAGATGCACATACACTTTTAGTCCCACATCCCATTTGTTACCCCTCATCTAATATCAGCTGAGCAAAACAAGGAAAATGGAACTTTTGTCCATCTTCCTCTCCCTCCCTCTTTATTCTATCACACCCGGTTACTGAAAAATATGGCTGTTGTACCTTTTAAGGATGCAGACATTGGCTGTTCCATCTCAGAGAGAGCCGAGGTGGCGCAGTGGTTAAATGCAGCACTGCAGGCTACTTCAGCTGACTGCAGTTGTGCAGTTCGGCTGTTCAAATCTCACCGGCTCAGGGTTGACTCAGCCTTCTATCCTTCCGAGGTGGGTAAAATGAGGACCTGGATTGTTGGGGGCAATATGCTGACTCTGTAAACCGCTTAGAGAGGGCTGAAAGACCGAAGCGGTATACAAGTCTAACTGCTATTGCTATTGTTATATTTTGAGCAAATATGCCACCAAACAATGTAGATCTGGAAGCCATAAACTGTTAAGGAGAAAAGAGAACTCAAATCCTGAGAAAATGGAAAGCATAAGAACGGAACTCAAAATAGCCTTGCTCTGATTTTGTGTGGTACAAACATTGGAGAGAGAAAGAACCTTGCTTTTGAGATTCCATTATTCTACCTTACAATAAGGAGGACAATTCCTGGACTCCCTGATGCTTCTATTTCTTGATATTGTCTGCCTTGAAGCCTTGACATACCGTATGTTTTCTGTCAAAGGTAGAAGACTTTTTTTTACCATCAAATCATCCTATTCAGCAAGGTCTTTCTTTTAATGCAGGTTAATGCCATACTCAATGAGTATGGGTTAGTGGGTTAACAAAATGAGCATATCTTGCACCTTATGGTACTTTTGTTCCCTTTAGAACTTTTTGGTTTAAAGGCTAACAGACAACACTAGTTCAAGTAATAGCAAAGCTATTTGAGATTCTGAGTCAAAACTTTAGTCAGCTTATTTGTAATTGAGGTGCTTCCTACAGATTAGATTTAATTTTGATGTCAGGCGACTTCAGTTGATATGGCAATACTACTTAATTAGGTAACCTGCAAAATGGCACTGACCAGAGCCTCTCAAAGCTGATGCTTGCTTGTTTCTTTCTTTGCTTTAAATCCTTTTAAAAAGATATGGATTACATTCAAGAAAAAAAAATCTTTAGATCTAACATCCCTATAATTATTTTCTAAAGACTTGTCATTACTTTTTATGAATGGTGGAATCAAACAATTCAGCTTAGAAATTTAATGCCACTATCCATTCCTGACACAATTGTCCATTGTTGAAATGTTAGCTATATTGGTTTGCTTAGCTACGATACTGATCTCTGAAATAAAAGTATTCATAATATAGCTTACCTGGTCAATTTACATTTATATTCAGTGTTTCCATGAATCAAACCCAGTGCAGTCAAACCAACAAGTACAAACATACCAGTAACATTTTTGAAAGTTCTACAAAGATGGAGGAAATAATTAAACAATTCAAAATAGCAAAGTATTAATCTCTAGATATACAATTTTAATTCAGTTCAAGAATAAGACCTACAAACTAGTTGTACATGACTGTTATAAAATATGTAAATACAAATATATAGGATATTTATTATTCTGCTTAATTATTTTTATAGCTGTATGACTTAGGAAAATGTAACCATTTTGTACCGTTGTATTAATTTTGATGGTGTATAAGATATATTCATAATTTTGTTTGTTGAAAGGGTTCAATTACTTAGATTAAGCTTCAGTAAATAAATTTACCAGGAGAGACACTTTAATAATGTAACCAAATTACATTTTATTTTAATTTCTCCGGATTTTTGATAGTTTACTGCAACCACCTCCCAGCCAGTAGAAATGTGGGAAGCAATATTTTTAACTGGCTTCCTTTTTTTCTTTGGTGTTGTTCTGTTTGACATACTTGTCACACACAAAAAGTGGGCAGCTTTAGGAGTAGGGATTGTTAATAATCAGGATTTTTTAAAGTAATCTTAGAAGCTATAACATCATTATAAATATAATTTTAGATTTTATTTTATAATGAATTGTAATTGTTACATATTGAGTGTATATAGTTGTGTGAACTGTGCTAAAGCGAAACTAATCTTTAGATGACTCTAACTGTTAACTGTGCTAAAGTGAAACTAACATTTAGATTACCCCAACTGTTTTGGAGGGAAATTTAGAACAATTACATTTGGGCAGGCTTTTTCTAGTTCTATGATTGGATAAGGCCCTGTGTGCCTAGAATATAAATCACAGGCAATTGCCTGCAGTTCCTCTGTTCCATTTTTGAGTCAATAAATGCTGTTGCAGCTATGCTGGTCTGGTTCTTGCCTACTGAAGCCCATTACACAATAGTAATTGGTCTCTGTGTGCATGCATGCATGTGTACAAGTATATAGGTTTCATGTTAAAAGTCTTAGAAATGACTTGTACATAGAAAGCCTCAGAAAACAGCAAAGACTCACCCTAGAAAATTGCTTTGTAGGTATGAACTATCAGGCTTTGAAGGAAAAGAATGCGTAGCAGCTGACTAGCTTTTATATGAGCATGGGTAACCTCACTGATGCAGTGGGATGCCCCCACCCAACACTTGCTCCTAGTTGACTTCAAGGGGAAGTGGCTGAGTCATTTCATCAAGTCGATGATTAGAACAAAAGCCCAATCTACAAGTCTTTCCAGACTGCAAGAATATTACTCTGCTTAAATAAAATACCTTCTGTTCCTTTATTGTACTCAGAAGTATCTTCTTGACTTAATTCAAACACAACAGAGCAAAAAGAAATCAATTTCCATTAAATAACCTCTCTGTTGGTTACATGTAATTATTCTCTTTTCTCTGTGAAAAATGCAGCATTTTGGTTAACACAAGGTAGAAACAGTTTTGAGCAGCCGGCAGCATAATTCCAACTCTGAAATCCTACCAGGAAGAACATATCTGGAGACCCAAACATTGAAAGCATCTGCTTGCAGCATCTGCCCATCTGATCAAGTCATTTTCTGGGTGACTTTGCTATCAAACATTGTAAGGGAGACCGCGGTGTTAGTCTACGGTGGCAAAAAAATCATAAGGAGTCTGATTTCACCCTTTTCTACTAACACATTTTATTAAAAGGGATAAACTTTCATACCATCAAGTTCCTCCTGACTTTTTGCCATCAGAAGTGAGATGACAACAGAGAAAAGTTACTTGACTGCAGAGATCCATTTGTAGAAGTGTATGTAGGGTTTCTATTAACCCTGACTTTTAGTTATCTTTACTCAGATTGTACAATGCTTCAAAAACATTTTGGCAGAAGTGCTTGAAATCTTGCACAAACATCTGCTTGAAGAGTCACTTAAGTGAGCTACTCTTAACAATGTGGCACATTTTCAAGCCTTGCATAGAAACTTGGGAAAAACAGGCAAGACACTTTGATGACTACCAAGCAGGTGCTATGCTGCTTATTCAAAGAATGAAGCACTTTTAAATCAGTTTTGAAGAGTGCACAAGTCTAATATTTACCTGTTTTAATTGACTTTTATGTTTTATTGCAGTTTTTCTAGCTGTAGTTTTACTGACATTGTATTTAATGTGAACGTAAACTCTCTTTAAATTAACTAAGAAAGGACAGTATATATTTCAAAGTAAATAAGGGCAAGAGAAATAAAAGCTTATCTAAAGGATGCCTAACAATAACCACTTTCAATTACGCTCTAGAAACTGACGCCAGCTGCTAATTAGCATGATTTTTTCCGTACAATGTGTGTACTAGATAACATGCACAAAATCAAGTCAAGATTATTGTTATTATTTATTTGGAAGTAATGCAAGCTACCGAAGAAGAAAAGACTGCAGCTCCTAGCACAGGAGATTCATTAGTTATGTTGATAAAAAAAACAATAATAGAAAGCTGCTTAACCTCTGCAATGTGCATAACTTCTTGGTACCCAAACACAGTCAGGAGCAAGGAATGAAATGGTAGCCACTTTTTTCAAACAGAGTTTCTTCTTCCCTTGGAGGGCCTAGCTGTGAAGGCGGAAGAGTCCTTTTAATTGCAAAATTGTTTCTCACCAGAGACTACAACTTTGCTTGCTTGCCTACCGTTATTACTGCCACTGCTGTCTACATTTATCACAAGCAAAAGCAGCCACTGAACCCCTAGCAATACTAATATTTGAAAGTGTCATTGAAGAAAAATGAAGAGCCCCACAATTCCTGAGGTCCCCAAATTTAGAATACTAAACATCTTTTTTCCCCCTAAACGTATAAATAGGCCCATAGAGCCGAGGTGGCGCAGTGGTTAGAGTGCAGTACTGCAGGCCACTTCAGCTGACTGCTATCTGCAGTTCGACGGTTCAAATCTCACCGGCTCAAGGTTGACTCAGCCTTCCATCCTTCCGAGGTGGGTGAAATGAGGACCCAGACTGTGGGGGCAATATGCTGACTCTGTAAACCGCTTAGAGAGGGCTGAAAGCCCTATGAAGTGGTATATAAGTCTAACTGCTAACCAACTAGCTAACTAACTATGAACACAGAGCCTTAGCAGAGATACTATCCGATTTCTGTTAGAAAACACTAACAAACATAGAGAAAAGAGAAAGGAAAGGTACAAAAAAATTGGTGGTAAAGGAATGTATAAAAATTGTGAGAGTCTTCATGTTAGGAAGGGGAACATGGCCAGGAGATTCAATTGCAGATGATCCTCCGAAGAAAGCTTGCCCATAATTTCTTTTATCCTGGCAATATCACTTGTCTGTTTCATGAGGCAAGTGCTAAAATTGGGAGGGCCAGGGGATTCAAAATCAGACCCGTATCACCTGCATTAATGATATTCTACAGGTTGCAACCATCAGTACAGTGTTTTACACTGCCAACATATATTTGAGCTACAAAGGATTGCAGAGGATTTGAACAGCGGTCAAGGATGATTAGCTGCAGACAGATAAGTTGTTCCTGATAGCAGGAGCAACAAGAGAGAAAGCATGCTTCTTAGGTCCCAGAAGATGACCCTGCTTAAGTGAGGGGACCTGAAGCATGCTAGCTCTGCCCAAACCTACAGCCTAAGCAGAAGCCACATAAGACAGATGGTCCTTTAGATAACTAGGACCTATGCCATAAAGAGCTTTATAGGTTAAAAAAAAATCAGCATCTTAAATTCCAGCTGGAAGCTACCAGTATAGCTCATAGACCAAAATTGTTACATGGACCTGATGAGATTTTCCTAAAATTGCCTGGACCACTGCATTCTGGACCAGCTGCTGCTTCTGGGTGCTTTTCAAAAGTTACCCCTTGTAAAACCTATTGCAGTAGGCCATGCATAAAGTGGCCAAGACATGACTGACTGATTGAATGAAGGGTTTTCTAATCCAGGGAAGGGTTTCATATGTTATAAGGATTGATTCTATGGGTTAAGAAAACTCCATGCTTCATTATATTTTCTGGGATAGATGGTATAAGGAGCCGTGGTGGTGCAGTGGTTAGAATGCAATATTGCAGACTAACTCTGCCCACAACCAGGAGTTCAGTCTTGACCTGTTCAAGGTTGACTCATCCTTCCATCCTTCCGTGGTTTGTAAAATGAGAACTCAGATTATTATTGTAGATCTGCTGACTAAGATTGATTGGAATGATCACCAACCAAAAAGATAAAATTATAATGTATTTTTAACATGGTTAAAAATGGTACATAGTTTATTCAAAATCAAACACAAACAATTATTTCCAAAGGAGATATGAAATGAGGTGGAAACCATCTCACTTTGACTCCAACTAATTTAGTCATTTTAGTATTCCTCCTGGTATAAGTTATCTATTCTTCCTCAGCCTACTGCCCTCCAAATTTAATGTAGTGATTAAGTTGCTGCCTAGAAATCAGGACACTATGAGTTCTAGTCCCATCTTCATCAGTCGGTTGAGTGACTTTGGGCCAGTCACTCTCGAGTCAATCCATCTCAAAGGGTGGCTATTGTGAGGAAAATAGGAAGAAAGAATATTATGTATGTTTGCGGTCTTGAGATTTATAAAGTACTAAAAGCAGGATTGGTAAAAATAAAAAAATACATTTAAAAAAATACACCAGAGAACAATTCCTATATTACTAATATGAAAAGGGACTATAGATGTTGTATTACAGTATATCTACAAGACACTAAGTTGGGGACTGCTTAGATCAATATTTTGCATCCTTGATAACTTCTAGCAACATAGATTCCACTCCAGAATTTTAGCAATGGCCCTGCAAGGCAGGGAATTCTGACTATTTATGTCCACAGAATTGGAACTGCCAGTGTTGGGAAGCCCTGGGTTCAATTGTTACATTCAACAGTATTTGTTATTCTTTTCTGGATTAAACAAGAGATTGAAAATACATGCATCCTATTACCCCAATTACAGCAGGCAATACAACATAAGATAACTCACTTCCAATTTATGAGATATAGTTAACTTCAAGCCTCAGGTTTATGGATAGTTGTTTTGTCTCTCCATTATTCCACTTTCTCACATCAGATGTTGCAAGGTTTTGAGTTGATCCCAATATCTTCTTAATTATTAATTTATGAGTGGGCAACCCATAATCTTCAGGATACATGTGCCCAGAAGAAAGGCCATAAAAATTGCTCTATAACAGAAGGAAAGCAGTGGCAAAGACTGTGAGCAAAAACATAATATTTTTTTCGATGACAGACAACCATTTGAGTCCCAGAACTTACACACAACCTCACATTCATCTGTCATGACCTTCAACCCCTTGCTCATAATCACTGCATTCCTCTTCTGGTACAGGGCAATTTTGAAGGTCTTTGTTCTGGCAGCATGTGTCATGAAGATTATAGGTTGCCCACTCATAATATAAAATAATAATTAAGAAGGTATTTGAGGCCAACTCAAAACATTTTGTTCATCTACCCAATTTGATGTGAGAAAATGGAATAATTGACACAAAGCTATCATCAAAAACTGGAGGGCAGCAGAATATCTTAGACAGAGCACGGAAAACCATACAGCACATATTTCTGTAACTTTCTGTACAGTCCTGCACCTACTTGCTAATGCAACTGATACATTCTGCCTAAGAGTAGTATAATCTGGAGACTGTCTGTCTGTCTGTCTGTCTGTCTGTCTGTCTGTCTGTGTCTGTCTGTCTGTCTGTCTGTCTGTCTGTCTGTCTGTCTGTCTGTCTATCTATCTATCTATCTATCTATCTATCTATCTATCTATCTATCTATCTATCTATCTAATCTCCTACTCAGAAATTGGCGAAGATTATGTGCTATTTGTAAACTTATCCCAGATAGGTTTTGTAAGGAATTATTTAATTAAAAATAGTAAACTAGCATGCTCTTGTAATATTTGCAGCTTTGAATACCACAAATCCTTACTAGGAGAGCTAATTTATTTTCTGCTAATTGTGTATTGGTCATGTCCACAATGGCAATCATTTGTCAATAGGCAAATCTTCTGTAGCAACCATTTTGTGAATCCAACAGCTACATGCTCTCAAAATTCTAAAACATCCAAAAGTTTAACACTTCTTTTGAATTTGCCTAGGTTTTTTTTACACTGTATTAGCCTCCTGGGTGCTTACATAGTGATCACACCATCACTTTTCATTCCTTCCTTTTCTTTTGCAGTAATAAACACATTTATAATACTTCCCTGGAACTTCATTCAGCAGATCTCTGATGAGTTCCATTGACCTAATATTTATAGCTACTATAAATCATGACAAGTGGGATAAGAGAGGCATATCTTAAAATCCTTTTGTATAGTTTCAGTTAATAAACTCAAAATCCTATGAATGTCATCTTCTGTACAGGATTATTCAACCAATGAAGCTTAGATATTCTAAATGAATAATCAAAACCCAGCTACAATTTTTGCATCCTGAATTTATGTCCCACTAAACTTACAGGGATTTCTTTCTCAGTAGATAGGTTTGCACTGCCAGTTAAAGTGGACATGAATGTAAATGTTCAAAAAGAAACTCAAATTTATTCTGAGCTATTGGATTAGAATTATTAAATTGTCTTTACTAATTTTAAAAATAGTTATTACAACAAAATATAACAGAATACAGAGATTTCCAGGTTTTTTTAAATTTAGAATTCATTTTTCATTAAACACACAGTTTAGCATAGAAGATAGCCTAACCAAAGATAAAGAACATTTATAATTTTTGTACTGCCCTAATTTTCAGAAGTGGGGAACAACATGTAGGTCAGTGTATCAAGGATGTCAACATTAGAAGCAAAAAAACTCCTATATTTATTCCAGTGTATGACAGAATTAGAAAGAAGCCCTGAAGCTTCTTCATATCATTGGATTTTTGATGAATGTGTAATTTCCTAGCTAATATAATAAGCTCTACCCTTCAACAGTTTTATTATATCTCTGTTATTTTATGCATGACATTGACAGCAAATCAGTGGCAACCTGCTACAACATTCTATCAATTCAGTTTCCTTGCCACATCTTCAAAATCAAGGGATTTTTCCTCTTGCACTTCTTCATGTCATGTTTATGGCTGGGAACAGCTATAAAGCACTTAAAAGCCAAAGGGGGAATAGAGCATCAGTCAAACTTAAGCAGGTGAAAGCTGGGTAAGCCAGTGGATTAGGTTGTCAAGGCAAGGTACATGCACTGAAGATCCATTAACAAGTGAAGGTCACAGGGAGCAAATCTGGGTAAACATGGCCAGCATCAAGAAGGAGTCATCCACAGTTGAGCTAAGAACTACAGTTAATAGCAACAATAAGGTCCATAAGAAATAGCTTTACACATAGCCCAAAAGCTATCTTCCTAGAATCCAGCTGTTGTTAATTGTCAGAAACTGTGTGAGAATTCTATATCCTGAAAGGCTCTGCTTTCATTGCCCACTTCATCTTGACTCTTGTTCTTAAAATCACCAGCAGTCTCTAAAACTACTACCGTGATAGCAATTAAAAACCAGCAATACTTTAGCAGTCCCTATTTCTTTTAGATAGCACTGTTTGATCCAGCCTTGTTTTTATTTTCTAATTGTGAGGCCTTCTGGTCATTTGGACCTATCTGAAAAACTATTTCCTTGAAGCATTATTCTGGATAGCAATAGTACTTAGACTTAGTACTTTACAGCTCTTTCTAAGCAGTTTTACAGAGTCAGCATATTGCCCCCAACAATTTGGGTCCTCATTTTACGTATTTTGGAAGACTGAGTCAGCTTTGAGCCTGGTGGGATTTGAACTGCTAAATTGCAGGCAACCAGCAGTCAGCAGAAGTAGACTGCAATACTACAATCTAACCACTGAGCCACTGAGGCTCTTGATGAGCACAATATATGTGGTTGGGGAATTCTGGGAGTTGAAGTCAATATTTCTTAAGTTACTGAGGCTAAGAAACACTGCCCCAGGCAGCTTATATACTAGTTCAATGTTTCTCTAATTTGGTCCCTTTTTAAAAAAATAATCTTTATTGGTTTCTACCTTGGCCTCTTTAAGATCTGTGGACTTCAACTCCCAGAATTCTGCGAGTTGAAGTCTACATATCTTAAAGGGGCCAAGATTGAGAAACACTGCACTAGATCACCCACCTCCTGGTTCCATTTCATCAGACCAAATAAATTATGTACATGAATGTAGCTTTGCAGGGCATAATGAGCTTTATACATGTTCATGTTTCTTTTTTAATGGAATGCTGGAAGTTGAATATGGAGAGGAAAAAACCTCCGTGATAAGATAGGAGTAGCGTGCAAGCTAATAGATTTGTGTTCTTAGAATTCAGTTATTGCTAGCTCAGGGTCAGTAATGATTACCTGACAATCGTCTCTAGTGCTCAAGCTATGTAAAATATTTGGAATCCATATTGTATATGATAAGGGCAAAGTACTAAGGGTTCTGCAAGCTTGGATATTAAGCCTGTTAGAATGATTTGTCTATGTATCAGAAAGCTGCAAAAAAAACATGTACTATAGAGCAGTAGGATCCTTGGTGTTTTCCGACCTTGGTTGTTCGCTTGCAGTTGTTTCATTATCCAACAGCACAGTGCTTCATCAACTATGGAGCAGGGCTTTTCAACCTTGGCAACTTTAAGCTGTGTAGATTTCAACTTCAAGAATTTTCAGAGTATGCTAAGGTTGAGAAACACTGGTATAGAGAGTGAGGCATAGGAAGCTTGCTTGAATTCATGTTTAGATATCTATAACAATATGATCTATGATTACTCATTGGACACTATATGGCTTTAACAGTATAACAGTTGTTAGATGCTATCAGGATTATCTGGGAGTTGCAGCTCCAATTTATCTAAAGGCACATCTAAATGGAAAAAGTATGTATATGTTTATATAATGGCAGATTTTGGTAACATTAAGACTGATTTTATACATTAGGAATGGCAGCTATTATACCTTATCTTAAACAGTAAGGCTATTATTATCAGCCATTATGTAATGCATCATCAGAGATAAATGCCTCTTATCATTCTGGCCATTATGCAATCATAGACTCTAAAGGACAACTAACTTCAGAGGTGACTGCAATATTGTAAATATTGCTATCTTTGCCTCTTTATCTAGGAGTTGTCATTACTAGAGTAATAATAGCTGTGAACATCCAAGTTAGTAATGCAAATGCTTAATTTCATTTAATGTTTGTGCTTCAGATGACCTTTCTCCCAATGTTTGACTGTGAGAATGTAATGGTCACAACTGAGATACTTAAGCTTTGCAGTGTTAACAATAGAAATAGAATTCCCAGATGAAGCTGCAAAATCAGGCATGCATGTACTTCAACCTTTGTTTTAATTTAAAAAAAAGGAACAACTAGAGAGGACACATGAAAAGGAATAAAATTCACAAGGGAAAAAGAAAACAACACCACATTCTCCTTCCTGGCTATCCTCATCAGCAGAGGAAATAATGGCAAATAAGAAACAAACAAAAAAATCAAGCCAAACTAAGTGCTCCATTACCAAAGTAACAACCCAATCTTCCATTAGAGAAGCGGTATATGAACATCATTCAGACAAGTACAAATGCACTGCAGTAACCCAGGAAACTGGTTATATATTCAACATCTTCCAACAAATTTGATATCTACACCGGAGGTGGGTTACTCCTGGTTCAGCCAGATTGGGCGAACTGCTAGTAGCAGTGGCAGGAGGTTCTGCCCACCTTCCAGACGCTTCTGTGCATGCACCCAAACCAGTAGTAAAAAAATGGGCAACCCACCACTGATCCACACATCAAAAAGTGCTGTCCGCACACCCCACTGCAGTGCAACCAACACAAGCTATGAAAAAGATAACACCACTACACATCAAAAACATCTCAGAAGCAACCAGTAAACTATTTCAACTGCACCACATCATACAACAAACCAACTATAGCACACAAACCAACTAAAGCCCTTAAAAACATCTTAAGTAAACCAAAAGAGGCAGTAGCAAAAGAAGAAAAAATAGGAGTCATCCACAACATATAATAAAAGGACTGTTAACAGCTACTATGAAGAATAGCAGAAGATTGGCAGAGCCCTTCCATGAAAACCAATCATCAAAAGATATGATGAAAACTCAATCTCACAACACAGGGACAAACTCGACCATAGTTTCAACTGGGAAGCTGTGTGCATCATAGACCAAGCTGAAGCCAAAACCATTAGAGAATTCCTGGAACTGTGGTCCTCGAACAAATCTGCCAACAATTGATCCATAGACAAATTGTATCTACACACCATTCAAAAGAGAGAATAAAAATGAAGAAGGAAATAGAAAGATCAGAATACAACCTCTTTAGCAGGCGACATCCAGATACCAAAGTAGGAATGAACACCAGAGGCAAGCAAGCAGAAATCAGTACCCTAATAAAGGAACTACTAAGGAGAAAACCACACCCACACCAAAATGAGGTAAGCTACTGTATATAAGCAGAGAGCAAACCCCACATCCATCCATACAGATGATGTTACCTAATATGAAACATCTGCAAGCAAACAGCCAAGCTCAGGGAGTGCCAAGAACTCTACATTCAGCCCTGAGCTATATACAGCATATTCTTTTCTGCTGAAATATTTTAGCCTCATATTACATTTTTCATGTTTTATCTCAAAAGTAAAGTGGCAAGAGCTGACTGGTATGTTACAATAGCAATCTACACGTTAAAGGAGTACCTACTGAGAAATAAGGAGTTCTTAGTCTCTAATGATGTAAAGGCAGGAGAAAGAACCATCATTTGAACCTGGGTTCTTCCATAATAGAAAGTTTGCATTTTAGGCACTTTTGTTGCAGAGAGTAGAAAACTCCTTAAAGATGAAGCAAACTAGCTATTGCAGATGGTAACTAATTAAAATTGAAAAGAATATTTAAATAAAGCCTGAACAAGTTATCATCAGGGTTAGACAATATTATCTCCAAGGATTTTCCAGTTTTACAATTCTCTGGAAACTTCAAAAACTATCTGTAACAGAATGTTGGAATATGAAAAGAAAAAAAAACAGGTTAACAAAGTAGCTATTAAATGATACAGCCCTTCTGTGAATATAATTTTAAGCAAACCTGAGTTCAGTGAATTCTGTGTAGAATTTCATATATTTTATGATCTGTTGTAATTAATCTAGGAAGCCATGTTACTGTATCTCCTATAATTGACTCACAGATTCTTTGACAGCATGTGCTTGCAAAGGAATTCCTTTCATTCCTTAAATAAATGCCTGATTTATTAAGGTTTTATTCTGAGTAGGCAATCAGTAAGGCTGCTGAGCAATCCTAATAGCCATTTTTAAATATAATTTGTTTCTTATATTAAATGGTTTTCTAGTTTGAAATATTGTATTATATTCCTTCATGAACTTGACATTGTCTGATTAGGGGCTGATTAGCCTTCTTAATATGGTGCCCTCCAGGATTCCACCCCCACTCCCCAGTGGCATTATGCAGAAATCTCACATATACTGGTTGCATTGACTAGAATGCTAGCAGCCCAACAATTTGGAGGGCTGATTAGAAAAGGCTTCCCCTTAATTGGTTACCAGCACATAATTCATGGAAGAATGACTTTTCAGAATAGGAGTTGCTTGATAGTGAGAAGGGCAGTATATGAATCTAATACATAAATAAAAACACCTCTTAAAAATAACATTTACAATTTCATATAATGTCAGACTTTGCAATAATGTGTAGCTGTAGCAAATCAAAACTCTTTCTGGCCAGCAGACCTAAAGTAAGGAAGGGAAATGTCCTGCTCGTCTTCCACAACTAACCCAGCATATGATATGTAGAAATACATCAATGAATTAGATAAAATGAGCAAACTGGAAAGATCTGACAAAGTTAGATGAATAAAGCCAGTGCTTAATCTTTTGGATCTGATTCAGAATAAAACATGGCTTAACTGATTTACTTTTCCTAAAATGTCAGAAACACCTTAATTACT
Organism: Thamnophis sirtalis; assembly: GCF_051295495.1. Taxonomy (NCBI): domain Eukaryota; kingdom Metazoa; phylum Chordata; class Lepidosauria; order Squamata; family Natricidae; genus Thamnophis; species Thamnophis sirtalis. Next base: position 25,500,163 of record NW_028261388.1, on the reverse strand, counting down.
TCAGAATCCAATTACAAGTCTTTTGAAGAAAATACAGTAATATGGCCCCAATTACATTATTGTGAAAGTAACCTAAGCAAGCTATTTTCTTTCCAACTCCTTCGTAAGCTTCCATCCTCCTGGCTTTCCTTTTAACTTTGGGAGATTGAATCCACTGGGAGGCACTTACAACAGCTCAGAAGCTGCAGACCCAGGATTGTATGTCCTCTAGTTTCTCCCAAAGTTACCATGAAATTATGTAATATCAGGATTGTGGGCCTGGGTAAGGCCTTTCTCAAGTGCAACTTTCACATAGTAGAATGATTTATCCCATGAGGTTCAAAGGACTGCTAACCTTTTGTAAGATTACTGTTTCATGCAAATGGTGGTTATGATCTAGCTTATTTATTTATTTATTTTATTTTGTCAAGCATGTATTAGATAACATATATATGTATAAACATGATATTGGATACATGAAATGGATACGCATAAAAAGAAACATTAGGACAGGGACAGTAGGCATGTTGGTGCACTTATGCATGCCCCTTACAAACCTCTTAGGAATGGGGTGAGGTCAACAGTAGACAGTCTAAGGTTAAAGTTATGGGTTGGGGGAAGAAACCACAAAGTCAGGTAGTGCATTCCAGGCATTGAGCACTCTGTTGCAGAAATCATATTTTCTGCAGTCAAGTTTGGAGCGGTTTACCTTAAGTTTGTATCTATTGTTTACTTGTGTATTGTTTATGGTTGAAGTTGAAGTAGACATTTACAGGTGGAACATTGTAGCAGATAATTTTATGTACTATGCTTAGATCAGACCAAAGGTGATGTAGTTCTAAGTTGTCTAAGAAGAAAATTTCAAGTCTGATGGCATAAGGTGTTATGCAAGCAGAGGAGCAGAGGACTCTTCTTGTGAAGTAGCTCTGTGCTCACTCAGTTGAATTAATGTCCGATATGCAGTTCGGGTTCCAGACAGATGAGCTCTATTCGAGAATTGGTCTAGCAAATGTTTTGTATGCTCTGGTTAGCAGTACTATATTATCCTTGGTTTTTGCTTGTGGCAGTTTTATTGGAACTTTTAATTATGGTCAGAATTGCCTCTTGTGTATGGCACACTTAATATAGAGGTCTTGAGCCTCTGGAGTTGACAGAACAAATAAATGAATTATCTTATTTAATCAAAATACAGATTCTGATTTAGAACATCAGAATTCACTAACCTTAAGCATAGGCTAACTGGAATTTCTTGCTCCCGTATTTATTTTGTATATAATCAATCAATTTTTTCCAGTCTCGTTTATATCTCTCATTTGAGTGATCTTTAAGATATGCCGATATTTTAGCCATCTCGGCTAAGTTTGTGACTTTCAATGCCCATTCTTGGATTGTAGGCAAGTCTTCCTTCTTCCAGTATTGCGCCACCAACAGTCTTGCTGCAGTTATTAGGTGCAGAATCAAGTTAGTCTCTACCACTGTAAAGTCAGTACATATACCTAGTAAAAATAACTGAGGATCACTCAAATGAGAGATATAAACGAGACTGGAAAAAATGGATTGACTATATACAAAATAAATACGGGACCAAGAAATTCCAGTTAGCCTATGCTTAAGATCAGAAATGATTTAAATTGTTTAAAGTTAGTTCAGTAAGAAGAAGCTAAGGTCAATGTAGAATGTCATTAATTTTTTAATTTCTTTTTTCTCAATAGAGTTTAGACTGTGTTAGTTAAAAATCCATACCGTGTACGGGTTCTGGGAAGTTGGGGGGGGGGAAGGAGGAGGGGGGTTGAGGGTGGAGGGAGGGAGGGGCATACAAAAAAATTGTACTTCAATGTTTTAATGATTGACGAATGATGAAATATTTGTGTTTTTTAAAAGAAATAAAATCTTTGGAACTAGAATTCACTAACCAAAGAGTCCTTTCTCTGTTACAATGTCCTTCTTTGCTATCTTGCCAGTATAAGATTGCAAACTCTAAACAAATTCTTCCCAACGTGGGGCCCAGGCCTCACAGGGGGGTAATTTGATTTTTAATGGGGGCAATTTGAACCTTATTTAAACCAAGTTAATGGTCTTTTAGGCTTCCTCCACTGAGTAGAGTTCACTTTTTGAGTAACGTAAGAATTATATGTCATTGGGGGGGGGGGGGCGTCAGGATTTCAGAGATGCTTAGGTGGGGTATGGCCAAAAAAAGCTTAGGAACCACTGCTCTAAACACTTCCAAAAATAGTCACTGCCTGGCTGCCTTTTTCCACCTCAGCATCATCTCGGTGATCCAAAGACATGTGAGTTTGATGTGGTAACAGAGATGTGATATCAGAGTAAATCTGATACCACAGAGAAATTCTGATGGAATGTTAGAAAAATGTTCCTAACAATTTGAAAATAGAGCTAAATAACCTATGCTTCCCTTATACTGCTAAATTATAGGTCTATTTTCTCCTCTTCCCTTACAAAACATTGCACCATTTCCCATATTTTCCAGTTTCATATAATAGTATAAAAATTTTAAGAGGTTGAGTTGGTGTAAATCAAAAGAAAAAATTGCTTTTCTTTTTAGGAAAAGAATTGGCTAAATCATAGTGATATTCACTTACGATCCTTATTTCTATTTATTCTTCTATAAATCTGAATTATTTCCTTTGCATAGAATCCTAACCAATTCTTAATAAGCAGTGTTTCACAATGTATTCCATGTTAAAGAAGAGGTGACATTAAAAATGAAAATTTCCTGTATATCATAAATTATATCTCTGTTGCCTTTGTGCTACCACATTTTCACTACCCATAATCTAAAGATGTGACACTTCCATTTGCAGTTGCTTTTATTCTCTGAGTATGTTTTTTTTTAAAAACCAGACATTTTTAATATTATTTTCTTATTATGTGCTTGTCTGACATTGTTTCCCTATTATGACATTTTAAAGAACATTTTTTCTGTAACTATTCAGACTTGATGTAAATACTGAGTAGCATGATTAATAAGATCATGAAGCTCTGCAGTTCTTAGGTTCTTTTATTTATTTCATATTATAAAAATGTTCTGCTTATCTGGCTGAAAATAAATCAGATTTATAGCCTTCTGTTAGCAGCTCAACTCTGCACAGCTCTTCAATTGGAATTTCTATTTCTTATCCAACTACTTTTTCACTTAATCTGTGGATGGATTCTTGTATAAGGTCCAAGTTATTGGCTGTACAAACTGGATATTAACTAACACTGATAGCATGCTTATTTATGTAGTCAAAATGAGGTACTAAAACATTTAATACTTTTTTTAAGCAATGGAATCTGAAAGTGATTTATTAAGCTTTCAGGTTTTCAACATCACTAATAAAATCACTATGTGGAGAATGGTGTTTGATGTTAGTGACCAGCCATTTTTTATTTTATTTTATTATTGTTTACTTGTTACAAGTATTTACATACCACCCAGTCCCAGTGATTCCTGACAGATGTAGAGGAAGAAAAAACTGTGGATTCCTGAAAACGTGAGCAGAGAAAGAAAATTGTGTCCTCTTTAGTAGTACTTGTTTAGCTGTAGTACAATTGTCCCTAGGGAATGATCCATCTCAAAATATATAGAGTGTACCAAATTAAACAAAAAATGTTTGTTCCATGTTATGTTCCATCAGCCTTCCAGATTCTGGAATCTCCCAGGGTGAATATATTGGTTGAAATGGGGAAACACTGTTGAAGCTGTATACAGCTGGAATATATCATATCAAGGGTGGGTGACTAGATATAAATTTGAACAATAGAATTGTTGCCAAGACAAGCTTGATATTTAAGAACTATAGTATTCCCAAAACAAAGCTGTTGCCATTGCATTTCAAGTTCTCTGATTATATAATATTAAGCCATGCACTGTTTTGTTATATTCTACCAGCAGCCTTTGAATGGAAAAAGTTGCACTGGTATGCATCTTGAAGAACTACTATATTTAAACATGGAACTATTGGTTACTGAGATTGGTAATAATCTGACATCAATAATACTTAAATTGACTCTTCAATTTAGGTATTCAATTGACTATTTCCTTTTGGAGATTTTTATGCCTTTACATTTCCAGATTTATTCTTAGCATTCTTTCCCTCCTTGCCTAATTGTTTGTAACATCTTACCTGCTGAAGAGCTCAAAGTTCACATGTGCTTTTATGCTTATTTTGTACAGTAGATCCTGATAAAGGCACTGTATCAATGAGCTATGGATTTTGGATGCATTTTATATTTCCCCTCCATAGATAGGTATGCCTGGTTTCTTAGATATGGAGTTCTACAATGTTAGAAAGTTAATAGTAAATAGTAATTTTAGTATTTCAAATAAAAATACTTTTGGTTTTAAAAATGTATACCTAATGAGAAAGTGGCTATTCAAGACAACAGAAAACAACTGTGATGCTTCTTCAAAATAGAATGAAATCCCAGAGTGATGTTTTGATTTTCTTGGGTTTGGTGCAGTGGTGGGATTCAATTTTTTTTACTACTGGTTCTATGGGCGTGGCTTGGTGGGTGTAGCTTGGTGGGCATGGTAGGGGAAGGATACTGCAAAATCCCCATTCCCACCCCACCTTGGAGGCAGCGAATAGATTGAGGGGGGTCAGCCAGAGGTGATATTTGACAGTTCTCTGAACTACTCAAAATTTCCACTACTGGTTCTCCAGAACCTGTCAGAACTGGCTGAATACCACCTCTGGTTTGATGCTACCCATCCTCAGATTAAAAAGGAAAGCATGAGTGTTTTGACTGCAGATATGGAAATTCTTTAATCCTTAATTTGTGAGAACTTCACATTTTGTCAGGCCTACCCCAGTCTCATTCCCTAGGGAAGTAAAACTCTCAACTCCATTTGAAGTGAAAATGCTTTTTTACTAAGAGATGCTGATAGCAGTAGAGGAAAGTGGAATGTATAATTCCGCGTCCAAATACAGAAGTAAACTCCTGGTTTCCCCTAGCTCTCCAATCCAGCACTGCCGTGATGTTATGAGAAACTCTGAGATATTTGGGCAGATGAAATTCAACACTCAGGGCAAACGGTCTGGGAGATTGCAGTGCGCCAGTGAAAACTGGATTCCAAGCTGCTCTGTTCTTCTTCAACTGTCAATTTCCTCCTCCTAATTTCCTGTCATGAAGGTATACAGCAAATTGCCCATTTGTTCTCACCTCCCTTCCCCATTGATGACAGAATGCCGGCAAAGCGCCAAGCCGAAGCTGGTGGTTCTGACACATTTTGGTTTTGATCCAGATTGGCCATGTTCAAATATCAGAGAAAGCAGAACTATAGAAAATGGGTACAAAGCTGGTTTATTCTATTTGGTATCTTAGCTGGCTTTTCTTTCTACAGGCATAACTAACAAATACAGATGGCTTTGCCCATGATTTATTTAGCCTTATGGCAACTAGTTTATGCACCTGGCAAATTATAAAGGAAACATGGCTAAATTTACTCATATCCATAAACAAATCACAGATAGTACTGTTTAGATTTGCTGAACTATACCTGCTAAAAGTTTAATTTACAAGAAAGGCAGGATAGGACAAGAAGAGAGTTGTAAACCATGTGAGATTGAAACACTTTCATTTGAGATACACAGACAGTACCACTTTATTAAACAAAAAGTTTTTAGAAAGATTTTAAAGAACCTATTATTAAACCAAAAATGAAAGATAAAATGTTAAATATTAAGACAAAAACAATCTCTTCTTGCATGCTTAGTTGACAGCTAAGAAATGAAGTAGTGAGATTTATTTTCCTGAGTGTAAGAACATATAAAGGTGGCCTAGATATTGGAAATCTAGAAAGGATATTAATTTTAGAGGACAAAACAATGATAAATTTAGATAAATCATGAAGGAGAAGAATACTGAATGTTCAGAATAATTTAAGCAAAAAAACTGATTTGTATGATGAAATCTGGACATTAAGGATTAATGACAGGAAGATAGATTTTTTGAACCAAATGTAAATAGTTAAGAGTACCATCAGCTGACAGAACAGTCAATCAACCAATCAATCAATCTAGATTAAATATAGATTGATTACTCCCTTGAGACTAAGAGCAGCAGCTGTTAGCTCACCTACTGTGAGTATATGATGTAAGCAAATGATGGAACAGAAAAATTATTATGCTTGCAAATAATTATTAAGGAAATACAAGGCAGAAAAGACAGCAAATAAGATTGGTGATAAAATAAAACAGTTTATTTCATTTATGGTTTCTTGCTGGAGACAGGCAGAAATGTAACAACAACATACTGACAAGAATTGAGGTCCACTTTAATGCCATCTAATTAGCTAACATTAAAATCATCTCATTGCTGAGAATAATCAAGTCTATTTTTCCATGATTTCACAGATGTAATGAAAAAAATAAAATAGTCATATAATGAAAAATATAAACTGCCTTCAATCTCCCGCTATAGCAATCATTTCTAGGAATAACTAATGTGAGGTAATGCCTAGTCTCCACCACAGGAATTCCACCCACTCATTGGTATAGGTATGGATGAAACTTGGGTCAAGATCAAAACATGGAATTGAAAGCGTTCCCCAAACGTATCAACTCTGTGAACAGACACATCAAATTCACATGTTAAAGAAAATAGTCTAGCCTTCCTGGACTGTGCAGTACACATTAAAGAAGACAGAAGCTTTAACATTAACATTTACAGAAAATGCCCACACACAAATCAATATTTACATTTTGATTCCCACCACCCACTGGAGCACAAAACGGGAGTCATCAGCAGCCTAAACTGCCAAGCTGAAGGCCTGCCTACCAGCAAAGATGGGAAAGAAAAAGAACTTAAACATATCATGGAAGCTCTCAAAACATGTGGCTATCCCATGTGGGCCTTCATCAAATCTCAAAAAAGATCCTACAGGATCCTATAGATCAGGGGTGGGTTTCAGGCGGTTCGCGGCGGTCCCCGCGAACCGGTTGGTCGGAGAACCTGGAAGTAAGTAACTTTCGGGAACGCTGAAGGGTCCACCCGCCCGCCCACATTTCTTACCCGGTTTTGATGAGTTCTGCACTTCCACGCATGCGAAGGATGCATACAGCGCCTGCGCGATCCTCCAGGTGCAGCTGGAGCATCGCACAGATGCTAGTACGCATGCGTGCACTGCGCGCGTGCACGAGGATGCCACCGGCCCCGTTCCAACCGAACCGGTTGGAACGGGGCAAGAAACCCACCCCTGCTATAGATCCTTCATAACAGACAATGAAGAGAATAAACAAAACAACGTTGTCATTCCATATGTTGCAGGAATATTGGAAAAGCTCACGAGGATCTTCAGCCAACACAACATATGTGCACACTTCAAACCCAAGAAAACACTAAGGCAAAAGCTTGTCCACCCCAAGGATAGAACACTCAGACACAAACTGAGCAATGTGGTATGTGCAGTACACAATGAGCCATGTGCAGATCTGTACATTGGGGAAACAAAACAACCACTTCATAAACACATGGCACAACATAGGAGAACAAACCCATCAGGATTAGATTCAGCAGTCCATCTGCATTTAAAAAACAAAGGCCACTCTTTTGAAGACAGCAAAGGCCACATTTTGGATAGAGAGGACCACTGGTTTGAAAGAGGGATCAAAGAGACCACCTATGTCAAAATTGAACAGCAGTCTCTCAATAGAAGGGGGTGGGGCTATATGACATCATTTATCTCCAGTCTACAACACAGTCCTTTCAACAATTCAAGGAAGGCTTCACTCCAGGAATACAAGGAGTATAAATCCTTGCATTCCCCACCATCCAGTCAGACCTGAAGAAATTTTGTGGATGAGAAGTGAAATGTCTTCAAAGAAAAAAACAGAAAGTCCAGTTGCTTCTTGAAAAAGCACCTTTGGGACCACCACGGCCTGGATGACTGAGAATCTCCATACACATATCCAAGATTCATTAGATTTTAATATAAAATATCAAATCGCTAGTCTATGTTGATCGTTACATAAAGCCATGATGTCATGAAAGCCAACATACCTCAGGTAAGTATCAGTTCTTATTAGATGTTTATATCAGGGAATGTGATCGCTCACATGGTTAGGTTGCTGGTCTAACAACTGGCAGGCTCACATTTGGGGCCCAGTTGTTGCCACATGGCAGACTGAGCTCCCATCACTCACTTCAGCTCCTGCTGACACATCAGTTTGAAAGTAGGAAATCATGAATAGATAGATGATATCATTTTGGTAGACAACTTAACAGGGACATAAAAGAAGCCCACAACTGGGTGTCCCCCAGGCAACTGTGATGTCATCGGTTGAACCTTTCACCACCAAAGTGCTTTTGTGTTTCTGATATGGAAGTATAGCATAGGTTTTTATGTTTGTGGGTATTAGTATAATTAATAGTATATTAGTATAATTAATTGATTATGTACCATCAATCAGAGTAACATCATATGATTCCACAGATAGATTTTTCCCCCAAGTGCTTCAGGTCTTCCATTGGTGCCCCAATCACAACTATAATTGTGTCCATCTACCATGCTGCTGGTCATCCTTTGTTTCATTTTCCTTGCACTTGCACCAACATTATAGCCTTCACCCAAAAGCTAGGTATTCACAAAATGTGTTGAAAGTAGAATAATTTGGGCTTGAACATTTGTGCCTTCAGTGACAACTCTGAATTAATTTGTCTGATGATCCATTTGTTTGTTTTCTTGACTAAGGCAGGGCTGTCAAACTCACAGCCCATGGGCCAGATGTGTCACACAATGGCCATTCCCATGCCCGGTTTAGCGAAGGGGGGGAAGTCATGATACGTCACATGATGCCGCCGTGATGACACAAGTTTGACACCCCTGATCTAAGGTGTCCTCACAAATCACCTCCAATGTCAGAGTTCAAAGTTCAGACTTCAAAAGCTTCATAATTCTGTTTCTCCTACAAAGTTCAACTTTCAGTTCTATAGAACAAAAGGAAAACCATTGCCTGCCCTATTTTTATCTTTGTAAGTATAGACATATCCTGGCACCTGAATATCGTCATAATTACTGTACTAAGTGCTGGTCTGTGTGATATTTTTGACTACTAGTTTCTTTATTGTTGATAGTTGATCCTAAAAAGAAGAAGCTCTCTAACACTTCACTATCTTCATTGTCACTTCTAACACTGGTTACTTGTATCCCTTGTTATTAGATTGATATTTTTTATATTTAAACTTTCTCAAAAATTTTTCACTATGCTTAACTTTAAGATAATTCCATATTAGAGTAGTGACATAGTAGTCCATATATCAAGTCCACAGAAGATCATTACAAAGTTATGTTGTAGGGTCTCCTTGAATTAAGCACAATATAGACTTATATAAAGAAAGTCTAATTTTCCATTATCTCTCATATGATTCACAAACATATGAAGTTACATTTAGCTTGCCTTTCTATTCCTTTATTGCTTAGACAAGCCAGGTTTGCATATTTTGGCACTGGTCTGTTTTGTTTAGAAAGGTCACCCATTATGCCGGGCTCTTTGTGATTAGATTCTTAGCGTAAAGGACACTGTGAAAATTATGTGGGTGTAACTAAAGGTATGATTAAACTCTGCTATAATATCCCTAAATTCTTATTCACCAGATGAGTACCTTAATATTATATTTCATAGTATTTAATTTAAACTTTCAATTCTTTAATGATACTTATGTTCTCTCAGTTTCTTGCTGTTTTCCAAATGTTTGAGAGAACAGCCACAAACTCTTCAGTTTTGTCTTCTCTTTATTCATTTATTAGCATATGATAAACATCATTCATTAAAGCAAGATAAAGATATAATGTATACCACCCAGAGCCCTTCTCTGAGGAGGATGGGTGGTTTAGAAATAGGAAGTATAAATAAAAATAAATAAATAATGCTGGTTTTCAGCTGATCTCTTATTTAAGGACTTGCTTTGGGTTAAAAAAAATTATAGAACACAAGTGTTTTATGTCCAAATATAATATCAAGTTATAAAGTAACCCAAAGTAGCAAATATACCTAATACCAGAGGTGGCTACCTATGTCTTGTTCAGGTTCAGACCATTTTGGACTGGTTAGGCTGAGTAGATAGTAACTCGGCCCACCATCCCCCTGAATTGGCACCACCATCTTGTTTTTTGCTTCTGCGCATGTGCAGAAGCAATTTTTTTAGTACTGCGCATGCACGCGAAGCGCATCCCTGAGCGAACTGGCAGTAGCAGCGGCCGGAACCTACGTCTGCCTAATACTCCTTCCTCTTCTTCTATTTCCCACACAACAGCCCTGTGAGATGGCTTGGTCTGACAGAGAATGACTGATTGAAAGTCACTCAACTAGTTTTCATGCCTAAGGTGGGCCTAGAACTCACATTCTCCTGATTTCTACACCAGCGCCAGGACAAGAAGTAATAGTTGAAATTTATCAAAGAGAAATCCAATCTAAAACTAAGGAGAAATTTCCTGACACTGAGAACTATTAATCAGTGGAATAGCTTGCCTCCAGAAATTCTGGGTATTCTATCACTGGAGGTTTTTAATAAGAGATTGGACAGCTATGAGCTGTAGTGGTGCAGTGATTAGAATGCAATATTGCAGGCTAATTTCTGCTGACTGCCAGCAGTTCAATTCTAACTGGCTGAAGGTTGATTCAGTATTCCATCCTTCTGAGGTCTGTAAAATGAGGACCCAGATTGTTGGAGGCAATATGCTGACTGTGTAAAGCACTTAGAGAGATGTAAAGCACTATGAAGCTGTATATAAGTCTAAGTGCTTTTGCTCTTGCTATATGTCCAGAACGGTATAGGCCAGTGAAGGCAAAACTTTTAGGCACTGAATGCCCAAACTGCAACCCTAAACCCACTTATTTATCGCAAAGTGCCAACATGGCAATTTAACCTGAATAATAAGGTTTTACTACCAGTGGTAGGATTCAAATAATTTAACAACCGGTTCTTCCTAATGACCAGGTGGGCATGGTTGGGGAATGTTCATGTGACTGAATGGGTGTGGCCAACTACGTCACTCATGTGGGTAGTGCCTGTATGAGACAGGCAGGGTTGGAGAGGGAATCCAGAGGACTCCAGTGGGTGGGGCGGGAAGGGGACAGGAGGAAAGAAAGACCCAACGTGTGTATGTGTGTGTGAAAGAGAGTGGGGAGAGAGAGAGTGTGTACACCACCACCAGCCCTGATATAACTCTCCAAGATCAGATTGAATCTCTCTCTCTTCCCCCCTCTCTCTCACACACACACGTTAGATCAGATCTCTCTCCCTCCCTCCCTCCCTCCCTGCTTTAGACAGGCACATGCCTCTTGCTCGCCCCTTTGCCTGGCTTCCCTCCTCCGCGGTCTCCTCAGTGCTTGCTCACATTCAACCTCCCTAGTCTAGCGTGATTCAGGTACCTCACATTGCCCTTTCCAAGCCCGCTGTCAGTGGAGCTGGGCACTGGTGAGGATTAGCTTTTTGCCTAGCTTTTTCCAGCTGTCTGCGAAAAAACAGAAGGGAGGAAGCCTGTGTCAAGCTAGATTGAGAAATCTGGCTGCGAGAGGAAGAGAAGCCAGGTGAGCTGGACCTAGATACTTCCTGTGTCCCCTCATTCCAGAAGCAGCAACCTCACACTCTCCCCTCTCTGCTAACCCCCTTCTTCACACAGGACCACCCAGCAGTGGGAATAGAGAAGGAGAGGGGGGCAGCTTTTCTGCATGCTGCCAAGGTGGCGCAGTGGTTAAATGCAGCACTGCAGGCTACTGCTAGATCAGCAGTTCAGCGGTTCAAATCTCACCGGCTCAGGGTTGACTCAGCCTTCCATCCTTCCGAGGTGGGTAAAATGAGGACCCAGATTGTTGGGGGCAATATGCTGACTCTCTGTAAACCGCTTAGAGAGGGCTGAAAGCCCTATGAAGCGGTATATAAGTCTACTGCTATTGCTATTGCTATTTGTATATGCTAAGGCTGTTGTTCCCTCCTTCGTATGGAATCACCCACCAGTGGGAATGGAGAATGAGAAGGGAGCAGCAATGGCTGCTAGCAATTAAGGAGAGAATGCCACACAGAAACAGGAGTGCAAGCGAGCCAGTGGTGCTTCCCTCCAGCCTTCAAACAAAGCCCCATGCCACACTAGGAGACTGAAGTTGGAATTTGTTTTCCCACTATCCAACCCACGCATACCATGACTACGGGACTGTTTCTGGTCCCTGTTTTGTCTGATGGATCAGTGCAGGGGGACAATCCTAGCTTTGTTACCCATTGCAGCTAGGAATCTGAAAGCCAAAAATGAACATTTGTGTTGTAGCTAGGCTGAGTGCTAGATTGCCCCCCTGCAAACCCTGTCTCTCGAGGAGCCTGGCCAAACTTTTGTGCACCATTTGCTAAGGCAGAGGGTGGGGTGGAGCTAATAGGTGTCCAAACTAAGTGCCTGAAGAAGCCCAGCTGGCCAGAGGAGAGGCGGGGCATCCCAACACTGGTAGCTCCGCAGGAAAAGAAACTGGGTTTTTTTTTTTGCCAAGATGAAATGATGCAGGGTCGCATTGTGGCTCCATGTCATAATGTGGTTCTGGAGGAGGAGAGGATTCCATCTCCCCCATTGTGAAGCATGCAAGTGAAAAAGTTCACTCAATCGATTCCAACTTCGCAATATCTTTTCCTTTCATGAGCAGTTGGAATTGATTGAGTTAAACGCAATGGAGAAATGTGGTTGGAGCTCATTTGGGGCAACTGTGCACATGCCCACAGAGAGGGTTCTGCGTGCCATGTCTGGCATGCATGCCATAGGTTCACTATCACAGGTATAGGCCCATAGGGTCTCCTGCTTCAGTAGGCTTTTAGATTAAAAGACCCAGAATTCTGTTTACTGTTACCTTAACCACTTCTCCAAACTGGATTTCCTATGTGGGATTAAGGATTTTCCATATCCCCTCTTTGTCTAAGAAATTGTTAAAATCAGGTAATTTCCTTCCGCCATTCTCCCTATGCCAGAAGTGGGTTCCTACTGGTTCAGACCTCTTTGGTCGAGCAGGTAGTAATTCGGCCTGCCAAGCCCCCAAACCAGTTCTCGCAGCGGTGGCGTAGGTGCCACCATCTTGTTTTTTAGTGCTGCGCATGCACACATGCATGAGAGGTATGCGCACACAGCACTTCCCCGAGCAAACCAGCAGTAGCAGCAGCCAGAACCCACCCTGCCCTATGACTATTACTTATGAGCATATATTCTCCAGGAATCCTAGGACCACACTTAAAAAAAAATACTGCTCTATGTAAATGATAGTCAAAATTTCATCTCACTGTGTCTAATAATAATTCTTACACAAATGTAGACACAAAGGACACAAGTGATTCAGACATACTTAAAAGAAACCAGCTAGACTACTTCTCCCCCTTTCTGTTTAGTAGCCCAGAATGTTAATCCAGGAATGTGTCAGAGCCAACTGCTCTCTGAATGTTAGCAAAACATGTCCAGTCAATGAAAATAGTCTCTTTTATAGCCAGCAACTGTCTTGAAGCTGGAATCTGTTTTATATATATATTTATCTTCTGTAAACTCCATGATACGTTATATTTATTCATATAAATGTCATATTTATTATTTGCAAACTGAAGGGAAAAGGAAGCTATTTAAACATTTCTTCTTTGGAAAATTCTTGCAAATGTTCTGAGTAAGGAGATCATTGTACAGAGGAAACAAGAGCCATTGTACAGAAAAAGCAAAAAAGAAAAATACTAGGATCCTTTGAAAGTGAATTTTATGCCATAAAAGCAACAACTAAGAATTCAACACCTTAAAAATTACATAACCAGGTATTTTTAGAGAAACATTCCTTGCCTAAACCTTATAATTATCTCCGTTCTAGTAACTGAAAGATTCAGAAGAGAAAAGCTTTCAAAAGAAGAATGGAAAAGTAATGTATGCGGTTTCATACTTATTTTGTTCCTGGTATCGTCACACCAAACTAAGTTGACAAGTAAACCCTGTCTCAGATTCTCAACACTTTTTTTACTTTCATATTATCATTTCAGAGGTAGCCATAAACAATGGAAAAACAGAATAATAATATTTATTAACTATTCATATTATTTATTGATAATAAAATATTTTTATTAAATCAGAAATTCAGTCATTGACAAATACTGTAAGAATTTCTCCATCGGGATAAAAATCACAAATGGTTAATTGTGGTGCTGACCGTTTTACACGGGTCCATAAAATTTTCAGTGTGCTATAGAGGCACTTCATTTTGCTCACTATTTTGTTTTTTGTTTTTTGTAAATGCATTTTGCAGTGTGACACACAAGGTTGGGAGCACCTGTAGTCAGAAATGTTAATTTTCAGTTTCCATTCAGACCTCACATTATTCACTTCAGTGCAACAAAGGGCATTTGGCCAAGAAAGAGTAACACTCGAGGCAACACTCCAGCATGGATTTCGTTCTGTGGGCATTCACAAGGCAAAGGAGTTGAAGGAAAAACCTCCATAGAAAAGTAGAGGTTTATTAGAAACACAATGTCTTTGGTTTATTTATGAAGCCTTTGAAAGATTAATATTTAATACACAGCTTGCAATTTCTGAGGCTACTATTCTAGCACTCTGATCCCATTTATTTATAAGGGGTTTATAAGGAGTTTCAAAGATTATGAGACAGCAAGAAAAGAAAAGTTTAACCTTATTCTTGTTTGAAATGGATCTTCAAAAGTGTCAGAATTGCCTGGTGACATGCCTAATTCCTTCTACTATTGACTACAGGTAAGTCCTCTGATAACAATTGTTCAGTTTAGCTACTCTCTGAACTTACAACAATGCTGAAAAAATAGTTTGCAACCAGTCTTCAAACTTAGCAACATTTGCAGTGTTCGTGTAATCACGTGATCACCATTTGCCAATTTCACAACCAATAGGCAGTTGCAGATGGTTCCTGATAAGCAAAGTCAATTGGGAAGTTGGCAGTAAGTCACAAGTTGTAGTCACAATACTGGAAATTTTAAAGAAGAGATTGGACAATCATTTGTCTGAAATATTATAGGGTTTCCTGCTTGAGCAGGGAAGTTGGGCTAGAAGTCCAAGGTCACTTCTAACTCTGTTATTCTGTCTGTTTAAGCATAATGACCACACTGGAACCACAGTAAATCCTGCATGGTGATGTGATATTTCACTTAAAAACCATATCAGTAATCATTAAATGAGTGTATTATACATTGTATGTCAGGGTTCCAATCAACACCCCCAACGAAAGAAGATTCCAGGGCTTGAAGTTCCTCAAAGTTCCATTTTATTAGAGATGTCATATTAGCACATCTGGGGAAACCCAAATCTGAGAGTTCCGAGTTTTCCCCACCCCCCAAAAAGTCAAAGATCAATCCCCTGCACCCACAAGTCCATCACATGGTCCAATTAATTCACAGGCCCAACTGGAAACAACCCCCATGCACTCCCATCCAGGTGCAGGCCAAACGCCCTTGACTCCCAGAGAAAGGAATGTTGTTATGACTAATCCTCCACCACTCCTTGTAATCCCCCATCCCCTTTTCCCAGGCACTAAATGTGGCCACCCTGAAACTCCAACTGAAAAGATCTCTTCCAGGACTGACATTGTATATTGTTCCAGCAGTAGAAAAATGTTCACCTTGAAACTATGGTTCACAGTAGCAGGACATCCTCAAATATGACAAAAAAAATAGCATTCCTTTTGTAAAAATTGTGAAGACACTAGTGATTTTCTAGGCAGGAAATAATTTTTCTTATTTCAAGAAGAATGAGAGATCTTACTACCCTTTTCAACAGTGTTTTCTTCTCAGCTTATTTCCCCTTCCCTTGTCTAACCTCTCTCTCTGTCTCAGTACTTTCATTGAAGATATTAAAATTTTAAAGCAAGAAAACGGACCCCCCCTGCCCCTTTTACCTCATTTTATAAGAAAAAATGACCAAGTACCATAGAGCTCCAGGAAATGCTGGGCTAGAGGGGCCGCAAGTGTTACTTCCTGGATTTTCCGGAGGGGAGGGGCACGGAGGTTGGAGGTTGGCTCACGTGGAAGAAAAAATGGTGGCAGAGTTTCTTTGAAAAATATTTCCCTGACTAATTTCACCATTTTAATTTGATCAGTTCTTTGTATTAACATCTACATCATTCTGGATTGACTTGTGCCTGCTGGTAAGTGAGCTGGGTTTTTTTCTTTTATTTTTTTAATGTATTTTAAAATAATATTTTATTTATTGTGCATAGGATTTTTTAAAATAGCTTTATTTTGTGTGGATTCTTTTTTTAAATTGTCTTAGACTATTTAAAAAAAGATTCTATCCAAAATACAAAATACCAGCTGCAGTTATTCACTTAAGAACTGTGGCAAGAAAGCTGGTATAATGGGCTTAGTGACCAAAGTTACAATCGCATTGAAAAAAGTGACTGATGACCATTTTCACACAGCGACCATTTTCACACTTAGCGACCATTGCAGCATCCTCATGGTCACGCGATCAAAATTTTGATGTTTGGCAACAGATTCGTATTTATGATGGTTTCAGTGTCCTGGGGTCATTTTAATTGCCTTTTGACAAAGTCAAATGGGGAAACCAGATTCACTTATGTTACTAACTTATCAGCTGCAGTTATTCACTTAAGAACTGTGGCAAGAAAGGTGGTATAGTGACCAAAATTACAATGGCATTGAAAAAAGTGACTGATGGCCATTTTTCACACCTAGCGACCATTTTCACACTTAGCGACCGTTGCAGCATCCTTATGGTCACATGATCAAAATGTTGATGTTTGGCAAGAGTTACAATTTATATTTGTAAATTGTCGTTATGTTGAAATAAAAAAAAATTACAATACTATTTTTGCGTTATATGAAAAATTTTGTTGCTCCGTATAAAATTTTTAATCAAGCGCCCCTCCCCCCCACCACCCAGGTCAAAGGTGTCCTTCTTTACCAATCTGAAAATCTGGTCACCTTAATCATAGGAAACTTTGAAATAATCTTAGACCATCTAGGCAGGATTGTTAATGTTGAATGGCAGCAATTCTGTAGCATTTCAGGAAAGAATTTTTCCAGCATGAACCTGAACCTTTTGTACACACAAACAGGAATTCTTCCCCTAAACCACAGAGAGATTCATTTCAAATCATACAATTGTAACCAATATCTGAGGATTTCCTAATGGGAAAGCAGACCTGGAGTCTGAGTTGTATTGGTTTCGGTTTTGCTGGCAGCTATTTTAGCAGTGTCTGAGGTATCGGAGCAGAATACAAACAAGTAATTATTTAATGTGATCTGTGTTAGAACTATAATTATGTTTGTCCATCATGTTCAAACAAGACCTTGTCATCTATCAGGTTGTGGGCTGTCCACAATGTGTCCGCAGATCGCTGGTAAGGCATGAAATGTTCTGCCACATGTTGAGCAGACATGTGTGGGCACCATTGTTGCAGCATTTGCAGCTCTGGCTTTGCAGAGTACTTACTTCTCTTGTACTCTGGTTGTTCTTCTGTCCTCTGATGTCAGATAGCCTTGGTGGATCAGTTGAATTGTGCCAGGGTTTCCTAGGAGGTGGTGTCAATTTCCAGGGACTTGAAGGAGGTTTTCAAGGTGTCTTTGTATTGCTTCCTTTGTCCCCCGTGCAATCATTTCCCTTGAGACAGCTCACCATAGAGCAGCTGTTTAGGGATGTGATGGTCTGGCATCCTTGCAACATGCCCTGCCCAGCATGCCTGGGCTTTCATCAGCAGGTTATGAACTGATGGCAGGCCTGCTCTGGAAAGGACTTCTGTGTCTGGCACCTTGTCCTGCCACCGAATCTTCAGTATTCTATGGAGGCAGCTTATGTGGAAGTGGTTGCATTGCCTAGCATGCCTCCTGCATACAGTCCAAGTCTCACTGGCATTCATCAGGTAGTTAGCACTACTGCTGAGTAGACTTTGAGCTTTGTAGCAAGGCTTATTCTGCATCGGTCCCACACGTTGGTCAGTAATCTGCCAAATGCAGAGCTTGCCTTGGCAATTCTGCAATTGACCTCAGTGTCAATTGTCATTACATGGGAGAGGGTGCTGCCAAGATCCAGTGCTTGCAGCAACAGTGTCCCTTCACTGTGATGGTGGGCTCTTGGAGTAGGGCTTTCAGAGCTGGCTGATGCATCACTTCGGTAATTTTTATGTTGATAAGGAGGCTGAAGTTGTCGCATTCTGCTGCAAATTTGTCCATACTGGCTTGTGTTAGAACTATAGTTACAAGTAAGAGTATGACCCAATCAAATTTCAGTATGATTGTTTAAATGTTTCAATTGATGGAGCATACAACATTGGTGAATAAAAGTAGAACCAGATTAACACTGTTTAGGGTAATATGCTATATTTGTACACATAAACAATCATTTTTAATAAAATGCTGGCTCTAAATTTATATAGAGATCATTAGGTACATATAAACACAGACATGCTGTTCAATATTATATACAACTGATTGTTCCCAGCAAGAAAGCAAGCTGCGAACATATTTGTCTTTAGTAATCTCTGCTTTTTGAGATTTTAAACAAAATAATCCCTTTCTTCCAACATTTTGTGGATTAGCTCTACTCCTAGAGCGTGACAGACTTTAAATAACCTAATGATTAGGTATCTACAAAATCCTTTTTCTTATAAATATTACATGACTTTTTTCTGAATAGTAGGAATGTAAATCAGCTTTATTCTTGCTATTCAGAACATCAGGGAAAAATACAATTGAATTATAGCCTTATGTTCAACCAGCCACCATGAAATTACTGTTAATACCAACACAGACCAGCTCATCATATGATTACAGGAGAAATGACTGGAATTTTACTCACTCCACCTACCATATGCACATATCTGCTCAAATTGCCCTTTGCTTTCAGCTGAAATGTCACTAAATGGCTTGTAAAAGCAAATGGTAAAATCCGCTTGTGCCACTTATTATCAAGTGTAAAGGACAGTTTGTAAAAGTGGTTTTATGCAGTCACTGATGACTTTGCCCTATGGGATGTTCATTTTATGCTGGAAAATTATTTGTCTCGGTCTCCCAGACTTACATTCTAATGCTCACTATAAATTAGTCCAATATTTTCAAACAAGACAAGATTATTAGGCTGATAAATTTATTTTCCTTTAATCCCATCTCAAATGAAATAATGACATATTTTCAGTATCTATATTTATTTATTACATTTATATGTCACTATCTGGAATGACTCTTTGATATCAATCAATCAAAATAGAGCTGGAAGGGACCTAGGAGGTCTTCTAGTCCAACCCCTTGCTCAAGCAGGAGACCCTATTCTATTTCAGACAGGTGCCTATCCAGTCTCTTCTTAAAAACCTCCAGTGATGAAGCACCTACAAGCTGTTCCACTGATTAATTGTTCTCAGAATTAGGAAGTTTTTTCTTTAATTCCAGGTTGTTTCTCTCCTTGATTAGTTTCCATCCATTTTTTCTTGTACTTGGAAGTTGCAAAATTGTTTAAATAGTTTTTAAAGTACAAATAATCTTCAGCCATGCATAGGTCTTATTTGATTCCTTCCTTGCTTTCAATTTTAATTTCTATTGTATTTTTTTTTAGTCCACAATGTTGTGTAAAATAGAATACACAGAAAGATAAAGGCAAGGAATGTATGATGCAGATACATCAACTTTTATTTGGATAAAAATAATGCAAGACTTTATATTCTCTGAATCCACCAGCTTTGGGATTAAATGATTGCAACAACCAAAAAACAGTCATTCTCATACAATCACTTTCCAGAATTTTGTTAGTTTATTCTGTAACAGTCCCTTCAGTCCTATCTTCCCAGGTTGCCCTTGTTATCTGTGGTCTTGTTATCTTCAAAAATTGTTTTCCAGTTACTAAATAGAGACCAGTTCTTGCCATCTACAGCAAACATTCTTGCATATATATTCAGGATATGGCTTTTTCCTGTTATTTTATCATGAACAAAATTGAAGATAACCGTTCTGGATACATAAAGTCTGTTTTTTTTCTTTTTCATTATTAGCTGCAGTTTTAACAGCTTAACCTGGATGGCTGATGTCAGTGATGTCAAGGGATGACTTCACAAATGAAGGCAAATATATGGTTCCCAGGATAATGTTGTAAGATCCAGTCTGGGTTGGTCACTGGGATCAGGCGTTTAGTCCTGACATGGATTCCGACATGGGCTTCAAATGTCATATTCCTCTTGTCAAGCTGCTCCTAAACAACAAACAACGTCAGAAGCATCTTACATGGGCTAAAGAAAAACAGACCTGGTCTGTGGCTCAGTGGTCCAAAGTCCTCTTTTCTGATGAGAGCAACTTTTGCATCTCATTTGGAAACCCAGGGCCCAGAGTATGGCGAAAGAATGGAGAGGCACACACTACAAGATGTTTGAAGTCCAGTGTGAGGTTTCCACAGTCTGGGTTAATTTGGGGAGCCATGTCATCTGCTGATGTTGGTCCACTGTGCTTCGTTAAGTCCAGGATAAATGCAGCCATCTACCAGGAGATTTTGGAGCACTTCATGCTTTCTTCCACAGATGAGCTTTATGGGGATGCTGACTTCATTTTCCAGGAGGACTTGGCACCTGCCCACACTGCCAAAAGCACCAAAACCTTGTTCAATTACCGTGGGATTACTGCGCTTGATTGGCCAGCAAACTCGCCTGACATGAACCCCATAGAGAATCTATGGGACATTGCCAAGAGAAAGTTGAGAGACATGAGACCAAACAATGCAGAAGAGCTGAAGGCCGCTATTGAAGCATCCTGGTGTTCCATAACACCTCAGCAGTGCCACAGGCTGATAGCTTCCATGCCATGACACACCACATTGAGGCAGTAATTGCTGCAAAAGGGGCCCAAACCAAGTACTGAGTAAATATGCATCCTTCTACTTTTCAGAGGTCCGATATTGTTCTATGTACAACCCTTGTTTTATTGATTGCATGTAATATTCTAATTTTCTGAGATTGTGGATTTGGGGTTTTCATGAACTGTAAGCCATAATCATCACAATTATGACAAATCACAGCTTGAACTATCTTGCTTTGCATG
The DNA here is from genome assembly GCF_051295495.1 of Thamnophis sirtalis. Classification (NCBI taxonomy): domain Eukaryota; kingdom Metazoa; phylum Chordata; class Lepidosauria; order Squamata; family Natricidae; genus Thamnophis; species Thamnophis sirtalis. Next base: position 25,479,181 of record NW_028261388.1, on the reverse strand, counting down.
TAATGAGTCTATCTCATATATTAGTTTCACCTTTTAAGTTGCATTACTGGAATAAATGAACTTTTCCACGATATTCTACTTTTTCTAGTTTCACCTGTATGCATGCATGGATGTATGTGGGTGTGTGGGTGCACATGTGTGTGTGTGTGTACATACACACTACTGGAGAAATTTTATTAGAACAACTCCATGAATGAATGTTATTTATCAAATTACTACACTACTCATCTCATTTAAGTGATTCTGGGCAGTTTATAAACAGCATATATTTTACCCTTTAAGTCTTAAGTTCCTTACCTTCTATACCAATTATATTGTCTGTGTCTTTTCTCTAAACATTGAAATAAAATTACAAATTCCTTTTTGCTTTTATTCTTTTTTATATTCTTGTTCGGCTTTTGTTCTTTTTTATATTATGTTAACAACTGGAGCTATGTAAATCTTTAAAGAGTCCTTTGCATTTTGGGGATTTTCGGTTTGATGTTGTGGTGAGATTGGGTGCAATGAGCAGGGCTCCGTGAACTCATGCTGAATCCTCATAAAAACTCCCCCCCCCCAGTGGCTAAAGTCAAAGACAGGTGGGGAACCTTGTAGGTCACGGAGAGTGGTGGCTCTTCAGCTGGACCCAGGGATTCCCTCCCATCCAACAACAAAAAGGAAAGGCAGCCATTATGGCTGCCCTGAAGCTGGGGCAGCCAAAGAAACAAAGAAGGTGCTGGAGTGGTGTAGGTGACCAGTGATGGGAACTGGGTGAAGTGACTCTTTTTTTACCTAGAACCTAACCCCAAAGAAAATAAACCCTGGAAAAGAGACTCTTTGAAATGCTTGTCAAAGCGGTGAATAATTACAGAGAGAAAATTTATAGCCATGAAAGAAAAGGAACTAAAGGGAGACTGCAAAATCTTTAAAATATACAAAATTGGATTTTTAAACTTTATTAGCAATATTTTGGAAAGGCATTTTAAAATGCTGGAATTATTTGTCTGAATATTGTCTATTTGCAAAAAAAAAAACACCTCTGAAATAAATATCTGTCATGTTTTGTGCATCATTGAAATTTAAGCCATCTACTGATGAATGGAATATATACTAAACTTCTACAACCTTGGAAAGTACTGATAAGACAAAGGGAGGGTGGAAAGTGGAAATAAATAATACCTGGAGGACTGCTGTGTTATCTACTATTTTATATCTGTCTACTTCATGGTTATTGGTGATTTAACTGTGCGATTATGGAAGACATCTAAAGAAAGTGACTTTTAAATGCCAGGATCTATGACTGAACTCACAGAGTGGACTTAAGAAGACTTTTGGAAATCTTCCGGGATTACTTAAATGGAACTAATTGACTAACTGTGGGACACAAAGAACTATAATTATTGCATTCTCCTGAGGAGCAATGCTAGGATTGAGTAAGCTATTTCTAAGATGGCTTTCTGAGATCATAAGCAATTGAGATGTTGGGGTGGTGACAGACTATTGACAAGCTATTGAGCAATATTTGGACCTATCAAAATAAGACAAGATGTTGCATCAGGGAGAGATGAGTGGATTTCAAAAAGAAATGGTGTTGATTCTCCAAAGTACTTAGAACAGATTACTTGGACAGCTCCTCCAGAGGTACGACAGCAAAAGATAGTAGAGATGGAAGAAATACTTGGGTTAAATAGGAAAGATGTAGACAGAGACAAAGTACCAAGGGAGGAATTTGGGAAGCAAATAAAAAAAATGAATAAGGACTGAAATACCAAAGCAGGCAAGAAAGGGGATGCTGTTTAATATAAGATTGGCTTTCTTGAGAGCTAGAACAGAGGCAGAAACAAGATCAAGGGGAAATATATGTATGTGTGTGTGTGTGTGTGTGTGTGTGTGTGTGTGTGTGTGTGTGTATTATACTAACTAGACTAGCTAGATGTAAAGATTAGCTAGCTAGATGTTGAAAGATGGTTCACTATGTATGTTTAAATAATAATGTGATTGTTATTAGAATAATGCACAAAACAATGAACAACTAAACAATGAAGGAACACACTCTAATACAAATATGTATAATAACATCACAATTACATAAGTATGATTAATGTAACAAATATCATTAATATTAGTATTTGAATTTGTATTTAAATGAATGATACACAGATGCCTCACTGTTCATATGATATTGATGCATATCCAAAAATTACAAACATTTTTTTAAAAAAGAGTCCTTTGCATTCCTTTTTAATTATAAGCCATCAAGTTGGTATCAACTATTAGCAACCATACATATAGATTTTCTCCATAATTAGCTGTTCCCAGGCTGGTCATTCAGGTCTTCAAATGGTACAAAATCACTGCTGTACCTGAGTTCATCTACCTAGTCGTTGGTCATATTTTTCTTCTCTTTCTACTTTTCTGATCATTAGAGTCTTCTCCAAAGAGTTAGGTCTTTGAATTATGTGTCCAAAGTAGGACAATTTGAGTCTGGTCATTTTTGCCTTAAGTAAGAACTCTGAGTTGATTTGTTTCATGATCTAGTTGTTTGTTTTCTTGGCTGTCCACAATATTCTCAGGAATCTTTCCCAAACCCAAAGTTTCTATCTTGCTTCTTTGGAGTTCAACTTTTGCACACATAGAGGATCAAAGGGAAACCATTGCATGCTCTGTTCTGATCTTTATAACTCTAGACACATCCTGGCATTTGAAATCAGTAAGATCATTCAAACACAGTAACCATACATATTGCTTTAAAAATTATGTAGTATGACAGAATGTACTTACATCCATATTTTAATTAAAGAGGTATTAATCTAAAAACCAAAATTATGAATAAGAACTAGTTTAAATCATTTAAGAAGCTATCAGATTTTCACAGACACAAATGGAAGGAAGGAGGCTGTTTCAGAGACATGGTGCTTAGATCCTGGAAGGAGGAGGAGGGGGGGAGGAGGAGGAGGAGAAGGAGAGGAAGAAGAAGAAGAAGAAGAAGAAGAAGAAGAAGAAGAAGAAGAAGAAGAAGAAGAAGAAGAAGAAGAAGAAGAAGAAGAAGAAGAAGAAGAAGAAGAAGAAGAAGACCACCATGCTCAAATGAATAAGAAGCAAAAAGGGATAAATAAGGGTTGTGGCTGTAAGGATAAGTACCTTCAGTTTAAATTATTTAGCTCCAATAGGTAGTAGTGAAGAACCATAACCTATAAGGAGATGTGGAGAGACTCAGAACAGTTTGAATAGCACTTTTTAAAAATAAGAACAGAGGACATACAGAGAAAATGGAAACATCTGTCTGGAAAATGATGTAATGAACCACCATGGCATGCATGATTAAAGCTATAGTCTCCTCTATCAGAAACCCTGGATACCGTGAATATTCATCAAATGAAAACCTCACTGTGTGTCAAGCAGAAAATCAGTCAACCAGGACCCCAAGCCTGAGAGCAGGGAAAACTGAGGTGAGCCAGGAGCTCTGGAGACAATTAAAGGGGGAGATGTAACAGTAAGGAAATCAGAATAAACTTTGTCTTCATATTCAGCTTAATGCTAAGGGAGGATCCCAAGAGGAATTTCTAATAAAATATTACATCACAGTTGGCCACTTATCATCATCAACGGCATGAAAGACAATAGACTTCAGAATCATAAGTGTAGGAACATTATTAAGAAATGTATACCCAATGGAAGATTGCAAAACAGACAAGAGAAACCCCAGGACCATAATAAAAATGCTATTGTAGAGGCAGAAATATACTATTTTCAAAGAATTTACAGAGAGAATGAGACTGTTAGGTATGTAGATCTTTTTGAATGCGATAAACCACAAAACAATGAAACTCGCAGCCTCTATATTAAAATTAGAAGACTGAAATTTCACCTGAAAACATGTAATTATACATGAAAAGTGCTGAGAATAAGGACTATTATTATACTTCTAAATACAGTGCTGTTTGGATGTGGGAAATAAACATTTGAGGTAAATGAACACTCATCTGGGCCTAATTAAATGTAATTAATGTAATTTCTTTTTTCCCATAGATACATTGGGAATAAAGTATTGTTTCCTAGTTCATATAGCAGTTGATTAATATAGTTAACTTTTTTGATGCATGCAATATAGTTTTAATAAAAAGAATAATACCCAACCTTGGAAATATACTGTACATAATTTAAAAATGGAAGTACTATATTTAGTTTTGCATGTACTGATACAGCAAGGTTTATATTTGCACAATATTGGAAAAATTAGAATACTCCATCAGATGAGGATGCAATTCGGAAAATATTAAACTGTGCAGAGATGGATAGATTGATTTTAAAAATAAAAGACAAAGAAGACACAGAATATTACTTGACATGGAATAGATTTTAGAGATGGTTAAAGTTTAGAGTAGTTAGAGATAAGAGGTAGAAATTGGATGAAGAAATATTATTGCTATGTATGAATTAAATATAAAGATAGTTTATAATTATAAATATGCCAATATAATTAACAGAATTATGAATCAGCTAATAGAAAAAAGAAATTGAGCTAAAACTAATCTGTTATATTATTAATATTGTTACCAGTATATGTGTTAATATTTCATTTTGTGCTCTCTTTGTTTTTCTTTTGTAAATGATATACCCTGATAATACATGGTATTCAAAATGTTTATGAATAATAATTAAAAAATGGAAGTACTGGAAAAACCACTCTTCCCAAAAAGGAGGAGTATTAAGGACTTTTTTTTCCAGAGTGCCTTCACAACGTATTTAGATTTCACTGTATAAATTAGGCTCCCCCCCCCACCCCCTGCTGAGATCTTGCTTTTGTATAGAGTGCAAAAATAATAAGTTTTTGCTGGCACTTTGTGCCAGAATAAATGACAGAATAACTATTAGCTAGAAAATGGTCTGGTTAACATTTGTCTTCCCTGAAAATTGTCTGTGCTTGGAATAGAGGCTGTACTTGTTTTCTAAAATAGCCACTTGGATGTCATGGGGGAAAGAATCATGACATTCTATAAATACATCTGACTTTTTAAAAGTTAAAAAGAATACGGAAAAGTTAAACTGTTAAAGAAAGGAAGAAAGGTTGCCTCATGTTTAATCTTGCCAGTGCAGCCTTCATCTGCATTACCTCCTCTCTAACCTGCTTTTTCTTTTGGGTGTTAGTTTATACAAATTTTCAAATAATAAAAATTAGTAGAAATTTTTGTCAGTATTCTCATACTTATTCATGCGTATAGACTCCATTTATGTTTGTTTGTTATACACTAAGATCTATACAGTACACTGGATATAAGTAAAGAAAGGAAAAACAAAGCTTTGGGTTTTTGGTTCACTTTGTTAGTGAACCGAAGGACAAGAGATAATTGTGAGCTTAGGCACAGTTGGGGAGTGCAACAAAGAGGCTTTGTGTAGAATTTCATGTGCCAAGCAACCTGAAGAGATCAAGCAACACCTCTGTCACATGGCTTGCTGCCATAATCCATTTCCCTTCCATTCACCGTCACTGCATACATTTTGAACAGTTGCAAAGGGCTAACAGAAGGGAGCTTATGCTCCTTCCCGAGCAATAAAAATTATGACAATCTATTGCTTCAAGCTAACTATATGTGGCATTAGTGGTAATTAATCATAAATATTTAAGCAAACTGTATTAGAATTTCCCAATTTTATAAAGCAGATATCAAAAACTTGCATCAGTTTGTTAACAAAAAGCCATAGTTGAAACCTGCATTGGAATTCAACATTGTATCCACACTAGCTGGCTCATACCACAATTCCAGTTCTTGGGTTTGTTTTCCTCAATTGCTGCTATTTTGTGGGTGTGGTGGTTACACATACAGACCTGCACAAGGGCAAAACATTGATTTCAGATACTCCACTCTCTCCTGAGGCAGTCTGCTCACTAACATTTTCCATCCTCGTCCTTTTAAATCCTAATGAGAAAATATAACATGGAGAGTCTTGGCCATAAGCAAGCTATTAAGGAGAGACTTTATCATTGTCTGAGATACTGGACTTAAATATAGAACAACAAGAAGTTGCTCCAAAGTTTTTGTTCTAACCATCTTAGTGCAAAATCACAGAACACAGTACATTGTCTATGCAATAGGACATACTCATAGCAATGCTTGTTCATAATATTAATTTTTCTTTGATTTCCTTGTTGAAAACATTCCTCAGGCATTTGCTTTACAACGCACATTTTTCTTTAAATTACTACATTTTCCTCAACTGTCAAATGAATGCATTATTTGATCCCCCCCCCCAGTCTTCTTTTAGTTATCTCAGTAGGCGTGGTCTAACTAAGAGAAGGAATAGGGATGGCATGATAGTAATCTTCCAATATTTTAGGGGTTGTCACAAAAAAGAGGGGGTCAACCTATTATCCAAAGCTCCTGAAGGCAGGATAAGAAGTAATAGATGAAAATTTATGAAGGAGCAATCCAACCTAAAACTGAGGAGAAATTTCCTGACAGTGACAAGAATCACTGGAACCGCTTGTCTCCGGAAGTTGTGGCTGCGCCATCACTGGAGATATTTAAGAAGAGTGTTATGTATTGAATATATAAGTTGTGTTAAGCCCTGCTAAAGTGAAACTAACATTTAGATAACTGTTAACTTCAACTGTTTTGGAGGGAAACTCAGAACATTCATATTTGGGTGGGCTTTTTCAAGTATTATGATTGTTTAAGGCCCTGTGAGCCCAGAGTATAAATTACATGGATTTGCCTGCAGTTCCTTAGTTCCAGTTTTGAGTCAATAAATGCTGTTGTATCTATGCTGGTCTGTTCTTGCCTACTGAAGCCCACTACACAATAAAGAGAATGGACAGTCATTTGTCTGGAATGGTCTAACTAAGGTCTCCTGCTTGAGAAGGGGGTTAGACAACCTCTAAGGCCCTTCTAACTCTGTTATTCTATTATCTGTTAAAGTATAGGGAAAGGCAGAATGAGCTTGAAAGAGAAAATAATATTTTAAATCTCTTTGTAGAGTTATGAATCATTTCTGAACAATTCAGCTTTGAGTACTGTATAATGAATGGTTGCTCTTAGTAACATGTATTAGGATAATGTGTTATTTTGCTAAGAAATCTTCTAGGACAGAACAGTCTTTGCTGAATAACATCCATTCACTTTTAGGAGTAAGCAGATGCTCTGTGAAACATGACTGCTCACCTATATCTCACCAGAGGTTTCCCTTATACTGTCTAAATGCAATATGGTGCAATAATATCCATAGCCACCCCATAAGTCTTCCTGATAGTTGGGTACTAGCTGCTGGGTTCAGGCAATTTAGAGTAACTTTCTGCTTAAAAGAATTCACAGCAGTGCACAAAGCAATAAACGTAATCGGCATACAGCAATTAAGAACATCATTAAAATAAAAGCAAATTCTTCATGCCTATATAATACAGGTTCTTGGTGTAACTGGATGCAAATGTCAATCCTATGAACTCAATGTACAGGCATATGGAAAAGGGGTTTTTCTAACACTTTTGGCCCAAGTCTAAGAATAAAATGGTGTGATGTCTGATCCTGATTGCAAAAGCTGAATGGGGATTTGGAACTTGTTTCAACATTTGTTCAAAGGACTGCAAAGGATTCAAGATATATCGCATTCAAAGCTCTGTCAGTCCTTATTCCTAGTTTCACTTCTCTCCTAAAATGGTCCTCCCACTGTGGTTAATGTTAGGGTCAACCCTATTCTTAACTGTTATAAGAAATTCCAGATTAATAAAATGTGTAAAAGAGGGGCAGGCGCTTCTTCCCAATTTACTGCACCTGAGCTTTGATATGCTTCAGACTGGAATATTAGTTGTTAATTATGAGATTTTATGCCTCGAATTAAATGTTAAACTAAAAATGTTCCATTTTTAGACCTAATTCCAGCTTTCGTGTGTTAGGGAATTACTCTAACAATTAGAACTCTCTGACTAACTACGCAAGTCCGGGCATCTTTATAGAATACTTAATAATTATAATTAGGGAGCATGTGCCAGGCACTCAATGCTGTAGCCTTAGCAAGACTGGGCCAAATAAAACAATGAATAGCAAGTGAAGCAAGTGGCAGGCAGGAAGCAAGAAGCCAAGGGAGGTTGACAGGACAAGAGGTGTTGCTTAACATCTTGATTTAAATGATGCAGTAAATTCTACAGGACAAAGTGGAAACGGCTAAAACAATTTTGTCTAGGACATGCTGCCTAGCTTGAAAGGTCCACCATTCTCTCTGTATTTTATCTTAATGTAAGGAACCAGGAGGAGGAAGGACTCACCAGCATGCAAATTTAATCAAACAATAACATGTTGTATGTACAGGGTAATCTTTCCTGTGATGTTTTTATCAGACAAGTCGATTCTAATAGGCGATCCTGGTAGTATCCCAGCAACCAAAAATAAATGCCAAAGCCAACATTTAAAACAGAAAATTGAACGAATTTTTCATTTGAAAATTCAAAACACTTGAGAACCGACTTTATGGTAAATTTACCATTATAGACTCTACTCCCAGTTTCAAACTATGTTAACATTACTAAACAAGGCCTTTCATGTAAGGTTGTTTGCAAAGTGACTAAAAACCCAAATAGTAGTTATAAACATGTAGGATCAGAGAGTATCAATAATAATCCTGACAAATTCTAAGTTGTTAGCGTTCTCCAACCTTTAAGAGAAGCTGAGGCCCAGAGAGAGCTTTGGGGAATAAACTGTAGCAGTTATTTCAGCATCCTTCCAAATGTGATTGGGGAATGAAGAAGGAGAAGTGGTATACTCCTGATATAATTAAAAACCTGCCCCTGACTATCCTGACTATGTCATGCAAATCAATCAATCAATCAATCGATTGATTAATTCAATTTGTATTCCCAAGATCTGATTCCCAACAATCCTAGGTAGGGTCTACAATTTTGACATGCACTAAACATGCACAAATATGTTAATATCAACGAAGAGAATGGGAATGATATTTTCAGCTTTCTTTCTTTTTTCTTTAGTTAGGGATTGGCAGCAAACTGTATGTAGATTCGTGTGGTCTTACAAAGATTCATGTCACATACTATTTCCACAGAACAAATAGATATTAACCTGTGGAGTTCTTGGTGCTCTTTGAGCTTGAATTGCTTGTAGTCATTGTGTTACCTAGCTAATTAACATCATCCATGCAAGTGAGTGTGGGGTTTGTTCCTTGTTTATGTACAGAAGCTTGTCCCGAGGCTGTGATAAGAATATGGTTTTCTCCTTAGTAGTTTCTTGATTAGGGTATTGGTTTCTACTTGATTCCACTTGTTAATCGCTGCTTAACTGGGAGTTGACTTTTAGACAGGCTATGTTCTGATCATTTTGTTTTCTTCTTACCTTTTTTATTGTCTCTTTTGAATGCTGTGTAATTATGGTTTATCTCTGCTTGTCTGTTGATGGCTGGTTTTTCTAAATGCCAAACTTCCATTTTTGGATTTAGCTTGATCCAGTTTCACAGTTGAAATTTTGGTTGAGTCTAATCATGTGTTGTGAGATTAAGGACTTTTCATCGTATCTTCTGTTTGTGTTCAAGGATGCACTTTGCCAAGCTGTTCATATTTTATTGTGGCAATTACAGTCTTTATACTGTATGTTGTAGATAAAGGTAAAGATAAAGATTTCCCCTGTCCAATTGTGTCTGACTCTAAAGGGAAATGCTCATCTCCGTTTCTTAGCTGAGGGAGCCAGCATTATCCAAAGACATTGCCATGGTCAGGTGGCCAGCATAACCATAAGCCAAGGCACACAGAATACTGTTACTTTCCCACTGAAGTGGTACCTTTTTATCTGCTTGCATTGGCAAGCTTTTGAACTGCTAGGTGGGCAGAAGCTGGGGCAAGGACAGGAGTTCACTCGATCGCACGACGTTTGGAACCTGGGATTTCAGATTTTCTGAACATCTGATGAATGATGAAAAAATAATTCATCATGCCGAGAGATGTTCCTGGATTGACAGTTTTACCAAGCCCTAATATTTTAAGACGTAAATTATGTTATCCTATCCGTTGCTCAAGCACAATTAGGAAGTCTGTCATTTGTTTGTTCGCTAAGTCTGAGGAATAAACTTTGCAATTTAAATAGGAGTTTTAATTTATAATTTCAGCTTGTAATTACATGCAGAAGCTTAACAAAAGCCAGGCCGTTGAGTGCATTGCTTTTACTTAAATGAGGAGTGAATTTGGCTTCAGGACTTTTTGAATAATAATGGTAATGCATAATGCAGATTTATTTTCCCTGGTTTTCTTCCACAGTTTTTTGTGGCTTTGATATATTTGTCTGCCAGCTCTATTGTGCAAAGCTGAATACCTAATTGTGGCTAATACGCTTTTAATCGTCCTCTTCTATCAAAGATATTCTTTTAAACCAAAGTATGTGAAATGTAGAATTACGCATTAAGCAAATTTAATGTTATTTAAAAATTGCAAATAAAGAACAACCTTTTTAGGTATGCAATAGTGTTTTCCTTTAGTATTTTTAAAGGGACACTTTGTCTTATTAATTCATCGTATGAAAAGCAAGTGAAACATTTATTTGTCCCCAAATGTGAAATGAAATGTGAGGGTTTTTTCCCATTCTAACTGCCATAGTTTTATGTTCACCGTCCAGTTGGATTTAAAGACTCCAAGCCCATTTTATTAAGGAAACAGTGCAAGTACCTTGCAACAACCCATCTAAATTTTGCACCTGCATAGTGAATTAAGCACTTGCTCATATTCTCTCCCCTCCTCCCCAGGTCTATGTGTGTAAAAAATGATATGTTTTTCTATTTAAATTGCAGCTGTTAGATCTATATTTCCACATAAACGCAAAAAGCATAGAGACATCTTATGCAAATACATGCTTAAGGTGGGAGAGTATTTCCTTTTGTTTTTGACTATACATTTCCTGACTTTCAATTACACTAATTGGCTTTTTTAAAATTCAAATAGGAATTGAAATAAGTATAAGAGTACCATACAATTGGTTAGCATTATGTGTCTCCTTGAAGGACGCTGATCATTCTATTCAATAAAGGGATATATTGGATATGCTTTATATTAATGTTCTCCATTGTATCTTGGTGGCTGGGCTACAGTATGATAATTCCCCTAGTTGCATGGGTAGTTAGAATTATTAGTTACATGACAGTTACATTTTTCAGGAGTCACCAGGCATAGCAGTATGAAAAAATATGAATCTCAAATATACACTGACCTGGAACATATGCTATTCAAGCTTCTAATGTATCTCTTAAGTCCTTAACATGTGCAGTGCTTCCATTTCAATGTTCTCTAGACCAAAAAGCAACATAGACAATGCAAAAACTTCAAAAATGACATCACTGCTATATAGGTAGTCCTTGACTTATGATGACAATTCCGGTCAAAAGTTATTGCAGTCATAAGTCAAGGAATCATATAATGGGACCAATTTTCAATGTTTTTTTTATAGTGATTGTTAAGCAGATCTCATAAGTTGAATCTACTCCCTTGAGCATTCTTTTGCTGTTAAATGGCTGGTCATAAATTAAAGAGCATCTGTATTGTTCTATTAATTGTTAAAATTTAAGAGGGGTTTTTTTTGTTCTTGTTTTCTGGTAAATTAGTGTTTGGGGGCATGATCAGCATGACAATCACTTTGTGAGCAGGTGACCCATACATGTATAGATACTTGAGAGACCGCCTGCTGCTAATTACCTCCCAAAGACCCATTAGATCACACAGGGTTGGCCTCCTCCGGGTTCCATCTACCAGCCAATGCCACCTGGCTACTACCCGGGGGAGGGCCTTCTCTGTGGCAGCTCCGGCCCTCTGGAACGAACTCCCCGCAGAGATTCGGACCCTCACCTCTCTCCAGGCCTTCCGAAAAGCCATCAAAACCTGGCTTTGCCGGCAGGCCTGGGGTTGATGAGTTCCCCTCCCCTCTCGACCTGTGTGGTTGTGTGATTCTTGGCTATTTTAACTATTTGTATTGTGTTCTATGTTCCCCTTCTCCCCTTTTGAGTTGTTCACCGCCCTGAGTCCCTCCCGGAGAAGGGCGGCATACAAATAATAAAATTCAATTCAATTCAATTCAATGATAACCATTTTCTATACATGGACGTGCTTATCAAATTTAGATTATGCCTACCAACTTTTATTTTGTGAGTTGCTAGGTCAAAGTCTGGTTGCAAAAGCCATAAGAAAGTAAAATGTGGATGGAAATTTCTCATCTTTGTTTCTCTCTATGTTCCATTTAGTCTATGCATATTTTATACATTAATTTTTTTCTTTAATTGTGTTTTCTTTTTTGGTGATGTATTTCCTCCTTTTTAAAGACTTGTCATTAACCTATAAATTTTCTGTTTCTTATGACCCACTGAAATTATTTTATCAGAAAGATTAATGAAAAAAACTCCAAGATCTTTAAACAAGTGTAACATCCTCTGCATGAAATATAATTTGGCCAGGCTAAGTTTTACAAGCTCTTCTATTATTCAGTATTATTCCTTCCTGACTTCAACCTGGTGTAGAAACTTACATACATCACCACTTAAAAGTAATTGTAGACACCAAGGATGATGCTACTTTCTCTCCTTCTTTCTCTTATTCTAGATGGTCTCATCTAAAGCAACAACGACAACCCATTTCTTTGGATTTAGATGTAGATTATTCTAAAATGCATTTCATCCTCTTTAACCATTGGTATTTGTTAATAAATTATATCACACAATTACTGAAAGTCAACCCACCAGGCCTGAGTTCACTATCAGTTGCTGCATGGATAGTAGGGCACATGTTTTTGAGGCTAATTACAGTTGATATATGTTGCAAGCACAACTATTCGTAGAAATACAGGCCAAAAAAGGTTTCCCCAAAAGAACAGAAAAACATATAATTTTACAAGAAGGCAGCCTCTCTACCGTTTTTAAATATCATGATGATTATAACTTTACCCCCCTCAAAAGCCTATATTTCAGAGGAAAAGCAAGAAACAGCTTTGCTAATTATATCAGGATTCTTTTAAACATTTAAGGCAGAGATGGTGCATGGTGGTCCAAGAATCAAACCAAATGGATATGTTCTGCAAAAAAAATCTCAATATATTACCTTATCTTGATATGTTATAAAAGCTATGCCAGATGTAAGGAAAACAACTAATTAAAAAATTATAAGAGCCACAAACATTTCTCAATTTTAGTTAATTACTACAGAAAAAAATGTATACCAGATGGTGTTCTCATGCTTTCACTGGAGGATCTCCTAAAAAATCAGAAGGAACCTTCTGGAGGCTGCATAGATTCCTATTAATAATTATGATGCTCTCCCCCCAGTCTTGTCTCCTTTGAAATATTCTCCTATTCATATTACTCCCTACATTTCTACTCCTATATTCCTACATACTTCTCTGTGAGAATGCTGAAGGCTGACTAATGGAGGTGAATCTTTAAAAAAGGAAGTTGACAGTTGTGGCCAGATGATCATAGTCAACATCCTGACTTTTGAGTAAATCCCACTACACCATGATCAGATTGCAGATGTCCCTAGACTAGCAAATGCCAAGGAATTAAATAATTTAATCACTTTGTATCAGTGGTGGTATTCAGCCGGTTCGGACCAGTTCAGGTGAACCAATAGCGGAAACCTGCGGGTGGGCCTGCCCACCCACCCCAGTGCTATGCTGTCCTATTTAGCTATGTTTTCTAAGCTGTATGCAAGCATGCATGCAATTTGCGCGCATGAGCAAAGCGCATGCGCTGAAGGCGCAAGAAAGAGCTAAGTGAGTGTGTGAAGTCACATGTTCCCATTTTCAGGGTGCGGCGAACCAGTGGTAAAATTATATGAAACCTACCTCTGCTTTGTATATATTGTTTTTGTAGTCACTGCATTTCATTGAGCTGCTATTTCAAATTTGTTCCTATAGATACAACAAAACAAAACAGAGGCCATCAAGGACAAATAATTTACACAAAAAGCTTTTCAGCTTCTTTATTAGGGCAATGTAATGGAAACATAATAGTGCATTCTCGTTAAGACTATGTACAATTTTCAACATGGTAAAATGGGGAGTGGGTTTAAATTGGACAGGAAATTGATTTACAACTATGAATGGATTTTACCTTTTAATACTGAATAAAACAAACACATTTCTTTGAAAGGGTTTGTGAAGATCAAAACGTTGTCTTTAATCTATCATCCTGGAGTGGCTCAGTAAAACGTATATTACACATTTTTCCCTGTTTGTCAATTCTACGGACTTTGGACTAAATGGAGAATATTAGATATATAAGCTGCCCTGATTTATATAATATTAATTTGATTGTTTGTTTGCCAAATTTAGATACTGCCCATTTCACTCACAAAGTGATTCTGGGAAGGTGTATTAAAATTAAATTAAAAATATTCCAAAGGGCAAGAACAACAGCAGAGAAGTCTCTCCTTCTAGACTCTGCCTGTTGAAATTCTTTAACTGACAAGGTACATAACATACCTTCTCTGCATGATTGGGTGGGATGGGCCAATGTAATAGGAAGAAGAAAGTTCAATAGGCAACTTGCTCCATGTCATGTAGGGCTTTGAAGGTCATAAGTCATAATCAATACTTTGAATTGGACCCAGAAGTAAACAGGTACCCAATGCTGTTCATACAACAGAGGTGTTGCATTTACCATTTTGGGGTCAACCAAAATTGTTCATATGACCATAGTCTATATCAGCTGAAGTTTCTAGATACTCTTCAATGGTAGACACATATAGAATAGAGCTATAACAACATCCAAGTGGGAGATGAACAGGGCATGAGTGACCAACAGGAGGGACTCTCTGTTCTGGAAGGAAGCACAACATAAAGTTGAACAAAGTCCTCCTAGCCATGATTGCCACCTGGAGTTGCAGGTCCAGGAGGACACCCAGATTATGTGCCAGTCTGTTTGGGGTAGTACAGCCTCATTCAAGGCCAGAGATGATAAACTCCTGGATACAAAGGAGCCCCATCTACAGCAACTATGCCTTATGAGGATTATTTGAAGCCTATTCTCCCCCATCTAGAATGCTACAGCTCCAGGCACCATGGAAAAAAATGTCCACAGCATCACTTAGTACAACCAGGATGGATATTTATAACAGGGTATCATAAACATACCCTGTAGCATCCCATAATAGAGGAATTGTGGGCTGGACATCTCACTCCCTATAAAAATAATTGGAACCTGCTTCAGAGGAAGGAGGTAAACCAGCACAAGCATAGTCTTTTCAAACCAGTGTTAGTAATACACTTTTAATCAAAATAGAGCAATATGACAAGAATTTAACAAACTTGGAAGTGAAGTAGTAGATCTGCAAGTATCTTCCTTGGTTGATTTGTATACTATTCATGCATATAATACATACTCCATTAGTTTGAATAAATCAAATGAGAGAATGGGAAACAAAATTGATGTAGCATTTTTTATTTGCTAGTTAACTTACATTCCTCTATTCCTCTATTTCTTTTCTATGAAATGTTTACTAGTTTACTATGTATGTATGATGTGGGTTGGACCAAATTACCAATAGAGATGCATTGATTCATGCAGATTTTCACTTGGAAAGTTTGTTTATTTGACTTTTATCTTGTTTCAGTGTTAACAAACTTGGTTTATAATCAACTATGTATATAATATATGAATAATGCAATAACAATATGTATATTCAGTTGGCTCTAGGAAAAATGTATTTCCTGGACTTAATGACAATTACCATTAGTTTAATGATTGCAGTGCCTTGTAGGTGGAGTTGACCTTGAAAAGTATCTGGAAATTGAACTGCTAATTGATGAAAACTATGGAGAACACCTGCAGTGGCTATCAGTTCCTATTAAGTATATTTTAGTTCTCTAGAAATCACTACCATTGACTAAGATTCATCTAGGTTGTACCATTGGTCATTTATAAAGGTCTACATGGATAGTTGCAGGACTACCTCTTTTGGCAAATCAGAATCCATACAATATGTAACTACCAGGAGAAATTTTTGTTCCAATAATAACATATCTTGTGTCCATCTTATCACAAGGCTCTGAAGAGACTACTTCAGCCTCTGAAGTAAACTATATACAATCTTTTATATAAACAAACAAATTGAGCATTCATCTTAATAACATTTCCAGTAGGGCTTTTGGGAAGAACTATTGCCATTTAAATCTGATATGCATAAAGAGGAGAATGTAAATCAATATCTATCATTCCTTTAAGGTATGTAATGGTTTTAAAGCTATTTCTCCTTCTTTTTCTCTCTGTCTCCCGCTTTCTGTTTCCAGCTTTATGGGTTTTCTCTTTTTCTGGGACTGATATGGGCAGGAAAGCAAGTAAAAAAGTATGCAAGCAAAGAAAATATAGCAATGTAATGTGAATAAAATGGATAAAACAGTGAACAATAAAAGATACTATATAAAATGTGAACATACTGATCAATAGTTTTAATTATAAAGCACTGACTTTGCTTTCTGCTGGAAGAAAACTCGTAAACTGGCACAAATCCATTTGCACAGGCAGATCAAAGACAATATACTAAAAACCTTTGATTAGAACTGCACTTTTATTTCACTTTTTGATCATGCTCCATATATTACACTATCCAGATATCAAATACACATATAAATCATATACCAAGCCTCCTGCCTTCCACTTCATTTACACTTTATTTACAAATAAATGCACTCAACTTGGGTCATGTTTTAAGATTGATCCATGTGCAACTAGCTACAAGATGCTGGATGTAAGGATCTTCTAGACAACCATTAATTAGACTTGGGAATAAATAGCATTCATTGCATTAAAATTATATTTTCAAATATGTGTAATAAAACACATATAACTGAGTAGCCCATTAACCAGGCCTGTTGTTTACCATCTCCATCATCTGGAATCTAATTTGGTCCTGAGGTCCAGTCCTTGAGGCACCACTGAACAAACTAGAACAGTGTTGGGGGGGTAGGGTTACAAGAGGAAGAGCAGCTTTCTGGCATGCATGCAGGGTAGCACTGGAAACCGGAAGAGCAACCGGCAATGGCTGACATGCCCAGAGAGATGGCTCTGCTGCATGCACTTCCTCACACATGCCATAGTTTTGCCATCATGGGACTAGAAGCTACTGTTGGTACAGAATATGGTTTCACTGTTGTAAAATAGAATAAAATTCAAAAACTATGTTAGTTCATTATCACTAACACCCTATCTTCCTTAGCCCAAGCTACATATTATAACTGTTTAAAAATCCCTTTCCCGAAATATAGTATTGTTGGGTTGTTTAATTTTGTAAGGATTTCTGTTTTCCTGAGCAAGAACTCTGAGGGATCTTCCTGATTTGATTGAAAAATAGGAGACACTTCAGTTAGACATTCTTAAGAATAAACTCAAAGATTCCAGTTAGCTGCCCAGGAAGTCTTTTAGTTATTTTATTCAGGGAATGTAGCTTTATGATATATTTTTGGCATTTTCTTGAGTTTTTGACATTACAGTAATATGGAAACCCTTTGTTGTTCAGAACTATTTATTGCCTCTTTAATTGCTTTTAAAGTGTTGTCTTTGCATATCACAAATATTTATTTGCTTCTTTCTTGGTGGCACCTGATAAGTTACAAACCAGTAAGTGTGAAAATAACATAAGTAATAAGTATATCCCATTATTTATTCCCATTTTCTTTGATTATCCCCAGTAAGCCAATTACTAATCCTGTCTGATTCTTACAATTATTCTATCTTTGTAGTTCAATCCATTTTAAACTTGCTTAACTTTGTGTACAGTTCTTAGGAAGATTGCATATAAATGCTGGGTGGTATGCTGATATAAATAGAAGGAAGAATGAAAACAAATGTTTCAATATTAAAGAGTCTATAGCATTGTGTGATTTTCTTTTTTGGAAAAGCATGAGAGAAAAGTTGTTTTCAGCTACAAGACCATTACCATAAAGGCAATTTGGAGATATTTTGATCAACTATATATATATTGTATCACTTGATTCTCATCTTATTTGTTGGTATTTATCTGTCAGCATATTTTTATTTCTGCTTTCTTAGCAGTAACTGATAATTATTTATTGATTATTTTGCCAATTGGTGCTCGTGGCATCATCATACTACAGAGAAGCAAATCATTTTGGAGCATAATTTTTTCTGGATGCATAGAAAACAGAATTGTTCTATCTAGCAGGTAGTCCTTGACATCACAAAATGTTGACTACAGCCTATTTTAGCTTCTTGCCACTGTGTTTTTGTATCATTTTCTTGAACATTAAACATCCTTTTCATTGCAGGTGGAACAAAGGGAGTCAAAGTGCTTATTCAGAAGTAGTTAGTGGACTGACATATAGAACTATGTTTCCTGAGAATAAAAATGATTCAGGAACATGATTCAGGAACAACTCTATAGTTGTTTCATCAACAAGGAACAATGTTGGGATCCTAAAATGGAGGGATTACACGTTTTATTTTCTCCAAAAGGGGTTTCTGAAAGACATTTTGCCTTCCACTTATTGCTGATTCTGTCAGTTGCCAGCACTTTGGGAGGGCAAACATGGCTGCCAAGAAGTGACAGCATTGCAAATTACAGGCTAGTGAAGAAAGAGAATTGACTGTATTAGTAGCTCTTGGATCACTCTTTTTGTGTTACCTGGCAAGCTGTCCCTCTGTGATGGAGAAAAGAACTTTTCACTATAAGTGGGATAAAGAAATTAAGAAGAGTTGGGAAGTGAATTGCAAAATAAAGGAAGGCATGCTGTTCTCTGTAGCAATGACTTCAGGCAGTTAATATGTTTGTCATGACCTATCCTCAAAAACAAGTGAAGAAGGGGTTTGGGCCAGTGATGATTAGTTCAGCAAAGAAGAAACATAAGGCTATAGAAAACAAAGTCATATTAATAAAGTAAAATGACATATAAAACTTAGCTTTTATAATTGGAATTTAGTGTTACACAAAAGGAGCATAAGTTGAATACTTTATGAGCCATGAAGCTGCCACTCAGTTGGGAATTCTGTATCTCCTTTTCTCTTTCTCCACATCATGGAATATCCAAACTACATTCTGTGTCATCAGTGTACTAGAGTTTTCATGTACTCATAAATACTCATAAGTGCCATACAATCGGGACTGAAGGTACAAAATTCAGTAGCACAATGGCATAAATTGTAATGCATTTTACAATGTAAGAGATGTAAAAAGAGAAATATAAAACTTCTATGTTCAAAACATTTCTATCTGTTCAATTTTGATATAATTGAATATGCCTTGGAAAAAGTGATAAGCCAACATTTCTGAAACCAATTGTTCTATGCATAGCCAATGAAAAATTCAGAAAGATACAAATTATAGGGAAATAATGAAAATAAAAACTGCTTTCCTCTGGCCTTTGACTGAGAGGGGAAAAAAGCATAAAAGTAATCCAAATCTTTGTGATAAATGTGATTTCTATGGAGTTCATTTACGTAAAATAGCATCGAAGTAGATTGTGGAAAAATGTTGTAATTTCCCAGAAGAGCTGGAGTATGAAATTAATCACTCAGGGAAATAATAACATTTAACTTTTCTTTAAAAAGAAGTTTAGAAAGAAAATAACTATGCCATGAAGACTAAATTTAACCCTTTCCTTCCTTTGTCTGACTGTTAGGCTATGCCTTGCCTGTTACGTATGCTACCATTAACATCAGCTATAGGATTCATCATATTACGACACTTGGAAATTCTGGGACCTATGCAAGCATAAAAGTAAAGATAAATGTTCCCCTTGCACATGTATGTGCTAGTCGTTCCCGACTCTAGGGTGCGGTACTCATCCCCGTTTCAACGCCCAAGAGGTGTCCGAAGATGTCTCTGTGGTCATGTGACCAGCATGGCTAAATGTCGAAGGTTC
Source organism: Thamnophis sirtalis (assembly GCF_051295495.1). NCBI lineage: Eukaryota > Metazoa > Chordata > Lepidosauria > Squamata > Natricidae > Thamnophis > Thamnophis sirtalis. The sequence continues at coordinate 25,459,361 of NW_028261388.1, read as the reverse complement.
ACAGAACACTTACCTTCCCATCAAAGATGGTTCCTATTTTTCTACCTGCATTTTTTACATGCTTTCAAACTGCTAGGTTGGCAGAAGCTGGGACAAGTAACGGGAGCTCACTCTGTTATGCGGCGCTAGGGATTCGAACCACTGAACTGCCAACCTTTCTGATCGACAAGCTCAGCTTCTTAGCCACTGAGCCACCACATCCCTTTATGCAAGAATAAAGATTAATTTGTATTCACCTAATGCCATTTACAATACTGGATATCCAGATATTTCTTGAAGGGGATTGAAAGATCTAAAAACTCTATATATGTTGCTGTATAATCCCAGAATATTATCCAGGTTTATCTTCACTAATATTTGAAAAGATGTTGATTACCCACCCACGCTCTACAAGCGGATAATTAATAAACTGGGGAAATGAGTAGAGTAAATCTATATTTATTTATCAAATTTCTATACCATCCATCTCATCTGAGTCAGTCCTAGGTTTCAATACTGTAAACTTGATATGAGCGATGTCCGAAATACCATATTTTTCATAGTATAAGATGCAACTTTTCCCCTCAAAACAGAGACTGGAAATCTGGGTGCGTCTTATACACTGAATGCAGCATTTTTTGTTTCCTGAAACCCCACCCCCTTCATAGCTTAGCACAGCTTTTAGAAGGCTTTCAGAGAGCTCCTGGGGACTGGGGAGGGCAGAAATGAGTGAAAAACTGGTCTTTTTGCCCCCCCCCTCCCAGCAGCACTCTATAAGCTTCCTAAAGGCTAACCATGCCTTTTTTGGGGGGGGGAAACGGGCCCATTTTTGTGAAAAATGGGCCATTTTTTGCTTGTTCCCCCCACCTGCACCCCCAGGACTACCAGATGCGTCTTATACTCTTATACTCAGGTGCATCTTATATTCCGGAAAATATGGTAATTGTCTATATAAGAAATTTCTGAGTTGTATTTATTTGGTTATCTAATTTCTATCCTGTCTTTAATACTTTTACAAATAACTCAAGGCAGAAAACATATCCAAAACATTTTTCTCCTCCTAACAACAACCCTGTGAAGTAGGTTAAGCTGAGAGAGACTGATTGGTCCCAAGTTACCCAGCTGGCTGTCATGACTAAGACAGGACTTGAATTCACAGTCTCCTACTTTCTAACCTGTTGCCTTAACTACTACACCAAACTGTATTGAAAGTTTTAATGCAACTACTGAAAGTGTAGGCAACTGAATTCTTCTACTGAACTCCTGGCAAGTTGCTATTTTAACTTCCTATTTGTTATTTTTCAACCAAAGTAGTGATGCTGGGCAGGCATTTGGATAACTAAGAATCAGCAAAGCTAAATTTTAATAGAAAATTAATACAAACATAATTATCCTAATCTCCCTACCTATATATCTAATCTATGAGGTTCTTATAGCTGAAATTTTAATAGCAAAAGCACTTAGACTTATATACTGCTTAACAGTGTTTCAAGGCCCTCTCTGAGCAGTTTTTATAGAGTCAGCATATTTTCCCCAACAATTTGGGTTTTCATTTTACCCACCTTGGAAGGATTGAAGGCTGAGTCAACCTTAAGCCTGGTGGAATTTGAACTGCCAAATTGCAGGAAGCCAGCAATCAGCAGACGTAGCCTGCAGTACTGCACTCTTACCACTATGCCACATAGGTTCTAAACTCTAAAATAAAATATATCAAGCTATAAAAGAATTATATAGTAACATTATTATCTGTGGTGATAGAAGAATATTTTTCTAGGAAGTTATTGTTGAAAGAAATTCGTATTATAAGATATTCAACTCCCCAAAAACTTGATATTGGGGAAGTTTAAGTTTTAAATACTTTTCTAAACACTATTTTTCCCCCATTCCAAATTCCACCTGAGCACCGTCATTTGTATGCATGTTAAATTTATCTCACAAGTTTTCTTTTCTCTCTTTCTACATTCTCCTACTGAGAAATATTGCAAAAATGAATTTTGTTTAAAAAAAAAGATCTATTTAAAAAGGTTTTAAAAAAAAGCAACCTTTGAGATGTTAGAAGACTGCCCCACTATCACACAGTGAAAATTCAATGGCTCTATGTTTGTCCACATATGCAAGATTACTATTGAAAATCTTCCATATGGTCCTGTTTGGGGCCTACAAGTGTATCAAAATAATATTGGGGGAGGCTGTGATCAAGAGTCAATTAGGAATTGTGTATTTAATTTATTAATTTACATATTGCTAATGAAAGGTTGGGGATATTGTATCATTGCCAATTTAAACAGGCCAGAATATCATGAGGACCTATCTGGATTACAAATATGCAAAATCCTCTATCATTTCCCTGAATATTTCTTATTAAAAATACAATCATACATATTTGGGGGCATCTACTACTATAGTGAGAACTAAGCATATACTATTCTGGCAAGTAGTAACTGAGTCTTTTGAAAAGCAATTTTAGAAAGATGTACTATGTACTAGCGAGTTGTTTTTAATCTCATATAATGTTGAAAAATCTTTTCCCTAAGTTTTTTTTTCTATAGACAATTATTTTTGTATAGGATAAATATGCCATCAAATGATAACATATACCCATGGTTCAAGGGTCGGCAACCTTAAACAAAGAGCCTAACCGGAAGGGCCCCTCTTCAATTCTGAGAGCCAACTGGAAGTCCGGTTCCCCCACCATAGACTCCTCCTAGCGTGGCATCCTTTTTTTTTCTATCTCTCCTAACCAAAAGCCCTATCAATTGTGGAGTCGACTGGTGTCAGGGAGTCACAGCAGAAGGATGAAAGAACCACATGTGGCTCCAGAGCTGCAAGTTGTTGACTCCTGCCACAGATAAAAGCAGTACAATCCAGTTTATCCCTTCCATTGCTGGTGAAAATGAAGTTGATAGATCAATGTTTTTTTGAGAATGGGCAAGCTCTAAGATCTTCATTAAATAAATCTTACATTAAGAAAACTGAAAGTGTTCTGGCTGCCTAGGGAAGTTATAGAAAGTTAGCCTGTCACACCACTTCCCAATGTGTGCATCTGTAAACTTAACCAGCTGCGAACTTTTCTAGTCTTGTGTGTGTAATAAAAAGCTTTGTTTCTCTTTCTCTCTCACATAGACACATGCTTGTGTGCACGCACGCGCGCACGCACGCACACACACACACAAACACAAATGTAAAAATCACTGACATTTACTTTGTTCTTAGTTAGAGCATGGGTGAGAGAGGGAAGTAATTGAGCCTTTTCAGTTTTGCAATTCTGAACAGCAGCAGGTGGGAAGTGATAGAGAATGAATATTACATATAACCTGCTTCTCTCAGTGAGCAGTGAGGGATGAGAACATGCAGTTCTGTATATCTAAATAACTGTGCCTTCTCAGACCTTTGCAATTTGCTGCCTGACCAACTCATGGCTTGATAAAGCAAGTTTATTCATGTCCTTTATTCTATTACTTTCATCATATAGCACTGGACACCTGCAAAGGAGGCAAGAAATGTTGACCAAATGGAACATCTCCAATACTTTACAGGATAGCATTTAACCAGTGTGATTGCGTTACAATTGCAACTTTGGCTCTCTGTCATTAATTCTACCATTATATTTTGTCACACACTCAGCCACACAGATGTTCAGACTGGATTTGGCATTTTTATGCTCCTATCGAGCCTACTCCCTCTGGGATAGGCAGATGTTTGCTGATGTTAGATTGCAGGATGTAAGATATTCTTAGTAAAGTTGCCTTTTGCAATTGATGGTGAATTTGTCAATGCCAGAAGTGTTCAATGGTGCTCCATCTGTTTTGGGATTGTACCCAAGGCATCTATTACTACGTACTTGATACTACCTTTGCTTTCTTTTGCCACAATCTTTTTATTTCTATTTGCAGGCCTTTGTATTTTGTTATCTTCTTCAGTTCTTTATCTTCTATTTTACTATCTCCAGGTACTGCCACATCCACTTTTTATATTTCTTAAGGACAATTGTTAAGCCTGGGATGTTATATACAGGTGTCTGTATTATTCCTCCTCCTCCTCCTCCTCCTCCTCCTCCTCCATCACCACCTTCTATGAATTCATTTGATTTGTAAGATGGTTTGCATTTACATTTCAGCTGAATATGCACAGGGTGGGTGGGTGGGTGGGAGAGAGAGAGAGAGAGAGATCCAAAATATATATCATATTTTTCAGTGTACAAGACATACTCCCCCCGCAAAAAAAAGGGGTGGAAATGTCTCTGTGTCCTATAGAGTGAATGTTGCCAAAGCCCTGCCCACCCGCAGGCTCCCATCCTTTGGCCTCTGCTTTCCGGCAGTTTGCTTCCTTGCAGCAAACAGCAAAGAGCCAGGTCAGCTTCAGCACATCCTGATTTAACACCAGCAGCTGATTGGTGATTAGATCTGCCTCCCAGAATACCGTCTATCAGCTGTTCAAGGCTGTGGGGATCACCACCGCCCATCATCGCCATTGCCACCCATCATCGCTGCTGCCTATCACCACCTCTACATGCCCCATTTTCAGCCTTGGCATGCCCCATTTTCAGCCTCCACGTGCCCTATTTTTGGCCTCCATATGCCCCATTTCTGGCCCAGGCAGCAGGGATAGGCAGCAGTGGCAATCCCGGCCTGGAATGGGCCAAAAATGGGATGTGGGGAGGCCAAAACTGGGATGCACGGAGGCCAAAAATGGGGCACACGAAGGTGGCAATAGGCAGCAATGGTGATGGACAGTGACAGTGGCAATAGACAGTAGCGATCCCTGCAGCCTGGAACAGCTGATAGGTGGTATTCCAGGAGGCAGATCCAATCAGTTGCTGGTTGTGCTAAATCAGGTTGTGCTGAAGCTGAGCAGGCTGTTTGCTGTTTGCTTCAAGGAAGCAAATTGCTGGGAAGCAGAGACGGATTTTTTTTTCCTCCCCAAAAGCTAGGTGCAACTTATAATCCGAAGCGTTTTATGGTTTGAAAAATACGGTAATTAAACTTAAGCTTGTCTTTTTCTAAAGGAAAAAAAAATCTACAAAATGTGAAGGATTCCTTTATTTATATTTCTGGATATCACTGTTTGGGTTATTATTCCTCTAAGTAAACCAAAGCAGGAACTCAATTAAGAGAGTTTTCATCAATGTAACATGCTATTTGGCACATAAGACTTTCCAGATGATTTCATGTGGTCTGAGAGTGCCTGCTTCATCTCTCAATGAATTTTGGTGTTCACTTTAGCTATCACCATATCATAGCGAAATACTAAAATAATAGAAAAAAGCAAATATTTAAGTAATAGGAAGTTATGGCAATTCTATTCAAGTTAACTATTTTCATCCACTCTTCAGCAAACACTGTCTACTTTTACAGAATAACCAAGTTGGATGGGACCTTGAATGTCTTCTAGTCCAACCGTCTGCTCAAGCGGTAGAGCCTATAGCATTTCAGACAAATGGCTGTCCCATCTATTTTTAAAAGCATCCAGTGGTGGAGTACCCACAACTTCTGAAGGCAAACCATTTCACTGGTTTATTGTTCTCACTGTCAGGAAATTTCTCCTTAGTTCTAGGTTGCTTCTCTCCTTGACTAGTTTCCAACCATTGCTTCTTGTCTTTCCTTCTGGGAACCAAAACTGGATGGAGTGTAGTCTTACCAAGGCCTAATAAAACTGTACTAACACTTCACATGTTCTTGATTCTATCCCTCTGTTAATGCAGCCTAATATTGCATTGATTTTGTCTAATGTCATGATTCTAACGTCCATAGATGAAGAAGCATACTTAATCCTTTGTGTACTGACCTGGGATTTATTTATTTAAAGTAATTTTAAATAAACTTTTAATGTAAGTCAGCATACACAGGTATATTTTAAATAGAGACTGCTACACTGTAAATATAGTAAGACTGATTAAAAATGTGCCATCAACTCAGAGTTGACCCTTAGTGACCAGATAGATAGAATTTCTCCAGGAAAATATTTCACCAATCTGAAAGAGGGAGGGAGGGAAGGAAAGAATTAGCCATCTGAGAAACCTTGAGAAGTCTGTGGAATTAATGGAAAGTTTAAAAAATATTGAAAGAAAAAAAGTGAGAGATTATTTGCATATTGCTGCCAAGAGACAACATAAGAGTATCTGTGAAATCTTCGGCAGTCAGTTTTGACTGGAAGAATTTGGGCTCATATTAGAATAAGGAGCATTACATACTGTAATATGAAATAAGCATTTTTTATTCTATATTCTATATTTATTCTATATTGTAGAACTGAAGTGAAGAAAAATGTAGATAGAAAAATGTAGATAGAAAATAGAGATAGAAAAATGAAGTTAGATCATAAAATATAGAAAAGAAAAAGAAAAGTAATATATAAGAAAATTCTGTTCTCTTTCATCACAACAAACATAAACTAACTTAACAATTTATCATCTTCTCTTAATATACAACAAAAATATCTTCATCCCGTATCTCATCGCTTATCTATAAATAAAATCTTACAACCTTTGCATTCAATTATAATCAACAAAATCCATTGTGAGTTATTAGAAATAATAATTTATCTTTTTTTAAATTTTGATCAAATAAACTTTCTTTATAATACCTCCTATATTCCTCCCTTTTACTTTTAGCAATCTTGATCTGTAATCCTTTCAAATAATGTCATAACGTTTCTTTTCATTTTTTCCTTGTCTATTTTCACAAAATTCTTCAGAACTTTAATAAATCTCTTTTATAAATGCAATGTAATAAAGCTATCCCAGTCATTCTTTTGGTTTGCTGCTTGTATATCCCTTTTAAACAGTGGTGGAATTCAAATAATTTAACAACTGGTTCTCTGCCCTAATGACCAGTTGGGTAGGTGGGGCTCAGTGGTCATGTGACTGGGTGGGCGTGGCCAACTCGACATCACTCATGTTGATGGGCACTTAGCTTTAGCGGTTACAATATTATAAGGGTTAACAGGAGAAGCAGTTTCTGTAAGCAGGGCAATAAAGATTAGGCTAGAAACAAAACCAGAATGTTCCCCTCCTGCCTTCCTTACAGGATTAGCACTGTAATGTGGAAAAAACAAAATGAGATTTCTTCCAACAACCTGTTCTCCAAACTGCTTAGAAAGTTAACAGCCGGTTCTCCTGAGTAGATGCAAACTGGCTGAATGCCATCACTGCCACAGTGGCAGTGCATATCCAATGTAAAAGTTTTTTCAATATCATTCACTTTTAGTTCAGTTTCAGTCTTGTCTGGTGAAATATGTTCTTTTTCCATAACATATTTTAAAAGTAGTCTACCTATAACTGAAAACATTTTTTAAATTAACCTCTGGATCTATTGGGTGTAAATATCCTTGAATGCATCCAGAGTTAAAATATTTTGCTTGATTCTCTTGAAAGTCAAATTTAAATATTCTGATGTCCAACAATAAAATTCCCATTCTATCATGTTTTAAGAATCCAAAATAATAATAATAAATTCTTCAATAAATTTTCCTATGATTAATTTCAAGATCTTTTCATATCCATCTGGTTGCTTAATCTAACTTTTCAAAATCAACATTCTTATCACCTGTTTTTGTGGGGTTTTTTAAGTCCTTAAACTTATCTTTATTTTTTTTTTCCAATAAGGAGTAAAGGAAACTCAACCATAGCATCTTACAAAGGTTGATGATTAAAGGTCAACGGTTAAAAAACAGCAAATGATCTTGAGGTAGACTATATTCAGAATCTCCTGCTCTACTGCCACTCTTATTTGTGGAATTATAATACGATATAGAATGATAAGTGATTATTACATAAGTAGTGATTTAGCACTAAAGACTACATACAGACATACATATAAAGGGACATACATGTAGAGCTGATAATGAAAGGAAAGCAACAGCATAGTATCAGCAGGTAGACATTAGGGTCCAGTCTCTAATCCCACTATAATGGAAATGAGGACAACATTAAGAATTATTTTAATAATATTTTATATGAAACTACAGAAATTAGTTACAAATTAGCTTTCCTTCCCTATCAATTCAGAGTAAACAAATGTAAATTCATTGTTTGATTGCTCTATTTAAAAACACATCTAATCAGCTTTTGTATGCCATCATTTTTGGTCTGCAAAGATCTAGATGGAAGCAAAACAAGATAGCAAGAAATAATTGTTATTAATATCTAATTGTTATCTAGATTTTGCATCCCAGATATGGTAGTCCTGAGTTATTGTTTAATCAGTCCACCACAGCATTTTCCTGCTCAAAATCCATTCTGCTCATGAATTTAATTTAATCCAGGAGATTGGAAACTGTTTCATATGCTGACCTATTCAGGTTCACTCACAGACAACACAGGCATTCACATTTTTCCACAAAATTGGTGCTGCAATGCTTTCTCTCATAGTGTTGCAATGCAGTTCACTGCAGCAAAATGAGATTTCTGATGTGCCTGTTTCCCGTCTGCAAATGCATATTTTTAAAGATTCCATGCACATTCAATTTAGTTTTAAAAGCTATTAAAGTGTCCTCCATTCAATAGCCTATCCTTTAGAGAACTTTAAATATATTTTTACATAGCCAGATATAATAATGTTGCATAGAATAACTAAGCTGTAAATGCTTTTTGCTGAATCCTGCAAAGTATTTCTTGTAAAATAAATTATGTGGGTGGCTGGAGATACAACCATCCTCTGCTATTTCCAAGTCCTTGGTTCATAAGCTTCTGATCAGCTAAATTAATTTTCCTGATAGAGTGTTGCAGCACAACCCAGGGATTTCATTTTTAAAAACAGTGATATAAAGAGTAGGATGTGCCACAATAGCTAATCAGTACCTGTATATTTGGCCAGTGGCAGAAATACCAATGTTGTTCCAATCATCTTTTACAACCACTACAATGATCTTATATCAAAAAAATAAAGGTAAACATTTAATAATATAGAGTCTCTGATTTTAGTCCCAGCAAATATAGACAAGTCCAGGATCAGCCCAAAGTCTTATTTTCCTTCTGCTTTCCATGACCGTCTCACTGTTTTAGTATGTAGAGCTGACAAAAGTGGACTCATCACCATATCTATGGGAGGGGGGGAAAACACAGTCCCACCAACTGTCTATGGAGATTCTCAGTCATACAGGACATGGTTGTCCCAAAGGTGTTTTTTTTTCAAGAAACACCTGGACTTTTTGGTTATTCTTTGAACATATTTCACTTTTTATCCAAGAGCTGAAGCAGTTTATTGGATGAGAAGTGAAATGTCTTCAAAGAAAAACTAGAAAGTCCAGTTGCCTCTTGAGGCGGGGAGCACATATGGGAGTCCCACCAACTGGAAATAAAAACCCATGTTCTACAAAAAGGTTGACTATCTATCCAAGCCGTGAACAGGATGGTTCGTCTTTTCTTTGAATTCTTTAGGATTAGCTTGTCAATCAGCAGTTGATCCTTTGTTCCTCTTGAATTTTTACAGCATCCTTTCTGTTTTACAGGAAGCAAGTTATTTCTTTCCAAGTATCCATAAATTTGGTTTGCAATGATACCAGTAAGGCGCTTGTATGTTGTTGGCAAACAGGTGATTGGCTTATAGTTTCCAGGGTCCTTTCCTTTTTCTTTATCTTTTTGGATCAAAAGTGTCCTTCTAGTTGTCATCCATTCATCATTTTCAGGTGTTTTTGAGATCTGGTTCATTTGGGCTGCCAATCTTTTGTGCACACTTGTAAGTGCCTTTAACCAGAAGCCATGTAACTCATCTGGTCCAGGTGCACTCCAGTTCTTCACTTTTCTTGACTGTCTTTGTACCATTTCTTTTGTTATTTTCACATCTTCCATTTTATGCACTTTAATAGAATCCTCAATCTGTTTGATCCATTTTGCATTTCTGTTGTGGTTCTTGTTTTCCCACAAATTCTTCCAGAATTTCAGAGCTTTCTCTTTATCAGGCTTTTCATTTGTTGTTACTCCATCTCCGCTTTCTAAGCTTATAAAACTGTTGATGATTTGCTCTGAATTGTGAGTTTTCCTTGAACTGAGTTACTTGGTTTTCATACCTTTTAATCTTTTCAGCAACAGCAACAACCCTCTGCTTCAGTTCTTCAATTACTATCGCAATCTCTTTATTCTCCAAATTGTATCTTATTTCCAGGCTGCTTTTGACCTGCTTGTTATTTAGCTGACCTTGCTTAGATTCTTCAAGTTGCTCAAGTCTCCACGAAATTTTTTGATCTTCAATTCCAACCGAATTTTCCATTTAGGCTTCCTCTTCTTGCTTCTTTGGTTCTTTTGTATTTTCAAACCCAATTCTTTGGTGGTTATGAAGGCTGCTGCATCCATGGTTTGTTTCAGCTAATGTGTTGGTTTGAATGGTTTGCACAGCATTATTATTATTATTATACAATTGTATCTCAGCGGCCAGTTGTTTCGCCGGATTTGGCATTGGTTACTAGTCGGGCCCCACCCAGGGGCCTAGGACGTCGTAACGTATTTTCGTAATATGCGTGCAGATACAAGCAGTGCAGCTTTTTGCATTTGACTGATGGTGATTTTGTCTATTTTTAACTGTTTTAATTGTAATTCCAGTGCTTTTGGAATAGCACCCAGTGTGCCATTTACCACTGGAATTACCACTGCTGGTTTGTGCCATAGTCGTTGAATTTCAATTTTTAAGTCCTGGTATTTTGCAATTTTTTCATGTTCCTTCTCGGCGACCCTGCTGTCACCTGGTATTGCGATGTCTGTGATTGTGACCTTATTTTTCTCAACCAGTGTGATGTCTGGTGTATTATGCGCCAGTATTTTGTCCGTTTGTATACGGAAATCCCACAAGAACTTGACCATCTGATTTTCGGTGACTTTTTCAAGCTGATGTTCCCACCAGTTTGTTGCTATTTTAATATTATAATTTTTGCACATTCCAATGGATCATATGTGCTACTGAATTGTGCCGCAATTTATAATCAGTCTGCGCAATTTTTTTACAGCAGCTAAGTATGTGATCAATGGTTTCATCAGCTTCTTTGCAAAGTCTGCATTTGGCATCATCAGAGGATTTTTCGATTTTGGCCTTAATGGCATTTGTGCGGATAGCTTGTTCTTGCGCAGCCAGGATTAGTGACTCTGTTTCTTTCTTTAATGTACCGTTGTTAACCATAACCAAGTTTGTTCACTGTCCACTTTATCTTTTATTTTTTCCAGAAATTGGCCATGCAGTGCTTTGTTCTGCCAACTCTCCATTCTTGATTTTATCACATCTTTTCTGTATTCTTGTTTCGTCTGTTGGGCCTTCAGTAGTTTTTTGTTCTTTACTTTGATTAATAGATGTTCTTGACTTTCTTTTAAATAATCAGCCAGTGCATGTTTTTCTTCTTCAACTGTTTGCTTCACTTGTAATAATCCTCTGCCACCTGATTTTCGGGGCAGATATAGTCTATCAGTATCACCATGTGGATGTAAACTATAGTGCATTGTCATTAGTTTCCTGGTTTTTCGGTCCAAAATGTCCAAATCAGCTTGTGTCCAGTTAACTATACCAGCTGTGTATCTTATAACTGGTATTGCCCAGGTATTTATGGCCTTGATTGTATTTCCACCATTCAATTTAGATTTCAAAATTTTCCTAACTCTGTTGGTATACTCTCACCTGACAATAGTTTTTACTTCTCCATGCTTGATATTATCCAACTGCAGAATGCCTAAGTATTTGTAGGCTTCATTTTCGTTGCATTTAATTAGTTGGCCATTGGGCATTTCAATTCCCTCACATGCAGTGATTTTGCCTCTTTTTATGGATACAGTGGCACATTTTTCCATGCCAAACTGCATTGAAATATCGGTGCTGAATACTCGGACTGTATTTGTCAATGATTGGATTTCTATTTCTGACTTTCCATAGAGTTTCAAATCATCCATATATAGTAAATGCAAAAAAATTTCAGCTTCTTTGGCTGTTTGGTAGCCTAATTTCATTTTTTTTAAGATTACTGATAGTGGGATCATTGCGATGATGAAGAGAAGAGGTGAAAGTGAATCACCCTGGACAATTCCTCGCTTGATATTAACCATTCTGTAGATCTCATTCCCTACTGCCAACTCAGTTCTCCATTGTTTCATCGCCTTTTCAGTAAAGGATGTAATATTTTTGCTAATGCCAGTTGTTTCTAAGCATTTTATGATCCAACTATGTGGCAGTGAGTCAAATGCCTTTTTGTAATCAATCCAGACCATATTCAAGTTTGTTTTTCTGTTCTTACAATTTTCTAATATCATTTTATCAATTAGGAGCTGATCTTTTGTGCCCCTGCTCCTTCTTTTGTTGCCTTTTTGCTCTACTGGCAAGATGTTGTTTGTTTCCAAATAATCCATCATGTTATCTGCAATAATGCCTGTGAGTAATTTGAAGGTTGTTGGCAAGCATGTTATTGGTCTGTAGTTTTCAGGTGTTGCTCCTTTAGTTGCATCTTTCTGAATCAAGTATGTTTTTCCAGTTGTCAACCATTCATCAATTTGGCCCTTTTGTAAAATTTCATTCAGTTGCCTGGCCAATATTGCATGTAAACTGGTCAGATATTTGAGCCAGAAACCATGTAATTGGTCCTTTCCAGGTGATGTCCAATTCTTTACCTTTTTTACTCGATTTTTGACCATCTCAGTTGTTATTTCTAATACTTGCATTTGTTTGTTGCCAATGCTTTTCTCAAAGTCATGTATCCACTTTGCTTCCTTATTGTAGTCCTTTGCATTTTCCCACAATTCTTTCCAGAATTCAACTGTGGCCTGCTTTTCTGGTTTTTCACTTTTGGTGTCACCATTCACATTAAGACTTTGATAAAGACGCCGTTGGTCTGATCGAAATTGCTGGTTTTGTTTATATTGGATGATTCGTGCCTCATATCTTTCAATTTTTCTAGCTGTTGCTGTTATCCGCTGTTTTACAATCTCTACAGCTTCATTGATGTTTCTTGTATCCAATCTATATCTTCTGATTAGCCGATCTGTGGTTTTGTTGTTTTTAAGCCGTTGCTCATGCATGTTCTTTAAGTTACTAGCATCTGCCCTTAATTTTTTTACTTTTTGTTCTAATCGGATTTTCCACTTTGGCTTTGATGCTTTTTCTGTTGTGTGACTAGGTACTTTGATTTTAATGCCTAGTTCATTAGTGACTATTACATCTGCGCTGTACATTAACTGGTTCATTTCCAAGATGGATCCCAATTCAATTGTTGAAAACACTGCATTAACCATTTTCATGATAGGGGCCAAAATTTTCTTAGGCACAGTTTTTAGTGATGGTAAACGTTGCCTTTCCTCATTAAGCAGAAAATGCTCCATGATCTTATCCTTCAATTCTTTTTGTTTTTGAGTTAGTTCATCAGTTGGTTCAGTGATAACTGGTTCTAGTGGTGGTGGTGTTATTTCCTCCCCGAGAGCTTCTTCTGGGAGTTCTACTATAATGTCTTTAGTTGTGTCTTGAATATCAGTTATTTCTGCTTGTGATATTGTTTTTTTGGTTTTGCAATTTGCCTGAATTTCCTCTAGTTCAACTTCACTAAACACTTTATTCCGTATAATAAATCGCCTTTGATCTGCTAGTCGTTGTTCACTAACATTTGAATCTGGATATTGTTCTTTCCATAATTTATACATTCGCTTTAAATAACCTCTTTTTTCTGGCTCTGAGTTGTAGTAACAGGCCATTATGGCACGGTTTTCATCTGCACTATATTTTTGTCATTTTGTTGGCTGGTCCACTTGTAGCCCACTTGTCGACGGATGTCCAGGGACCCCAACATCCGCCGCGGCCCTTGTTAACCCACGCGACGACCGATGCGGTATAAATTTTTTATTCGTTTCTTTCACTATATTGTATGGGTTGGTGGGGTTTTTTTATGGGGCCAGTTGCCAACCTGACCCCAACCCTCCTCCTTTCTCATCCGGGCTTGGGACCGGCAACGGCGGAGTTGTTGTTGTTGTTGTTGTTGTTGTTGTTGTTGTTGTTGTTGTTATTATTATTATTATTATTATTATTATTATTATTATTATTATTCCTACAAGTAAAGTATCAGAATAGTTGGCAAACAATTAAGCTACATATTAGATAGCCTTGTATACCTCTGAGTTTGCTCAACATTTATTATGCCAAGGTTGTAAGGACATGTATTTAAATGAAGCCAATAATTCATTCTTCATAGTTCATGTCTGAATTATTTACCCTGAGGCCATGCTAATAGTCACATTCTTCCACTAGGTCCTCTGAGAATAAAAAGAATATAGAACTCTTCCAAGAAGAAATAGGAATGACAAATCTGAAGGTATTGATGTTCACTTGTTTGGCCACAAATGAAAAGCCCAAAATTAATGGGACCCATGCATTTCATTACTGTGAAAGAAATGAATGCCAGAGGGTCAAAGCAGTTTTGAATGTCAGGTATTCATTTGCTGCTCGGTTGGAAATCATTTGTAGCCATTTTCTTTTAATAGGCACAATAAGTCAAAGAAAGGTTGGAAGGAAAGTAGGGAGAACATAAAGAAGGGTTTAAAACTCCAAATTATTCAATACAATTCTAATATTTTGAGTGTGGGTGTATTACACATTTTGATACATTTTTCCATGTAAAGGTCCTGTGACTACTTTAGTTTTTCTGTCCCCACTTACAATATAATTTCTTCTGAATAAAGGAAATGTATCTATATCTACATCCCCCAAATGATTTTCTTATATTTACTTGCTAGGAATTACTTAGAAAACATCTAGAACAGGTCACCTGAAACTTTTGAGAATCTATTCTTCTCTCTCTCTCGGAAAACCTCTAATTGGTAAATTTGTCTTCTAATATCTGATAAAGAGTAATGGTCAAACATAACCATAGAGTTACAAGATCAATCTTGTAATTATTCTAAAAGATTCAGGAACCTTTTAGTATATGTATATATCTGATCAGTTTTATTTTAAGGTGAAACTTTTGTAACTTTAATACTTTGTAACTTGTTGGGAAATCATGTTGGCCAATGAAAACCAGGAGAAAGAAACAAGAGCAATAAATCTGAATAAATTAGAAAGAAGGGAACTATGAGTTGATGCACATAGCTAAATCAATGTGTTTAATAATAAAAATGAATGTGATAGCAAAGTAGCATTTGTTGTACACCTCTGTCTGAATATTGACCTCAACTGTGTAAACACTATTGTCATAACAACTTATTTTATTTATTAGTGCTCTGCTGTGTAAATTTGGATTATATGTACCACTTTCCATTGATCCTGATAGAGAACAGTTTAGGGAGGACTACATCTTTCTCTGGCACCGTGGCTAAGGCTGTGATAGTATTTCATTCCATAGATTTTGCGTTTCTGTATTGTTTTTGTTCCAAATACAAAGCTTTTGACATTTTTCTAATTAATTTATAGGAACTTATTCAAACACAAATGGCACTGGTTTTTCTGTAACCTAGTTTAGAAGAGGAGGAGGAGTCTTCATTGTACTAAACACTGTAAGGATCTGAAATGTATGTGTATATCCAGAGGTGGGTTCTGGCCGGTACGCCCCAGTACAGGCGTACTGGTGCCTGCTGGGAGCAGCAGGCACCGTACCAGAAAGATACTTTGGAGAGCCTGCCCACCCACCATTTGCACATGCACACGCAGTGTACGGCGCCTGCGCAATGCTCCACAGAGCAGCTGGAGCATTGCAGAGTGGTGGGTGCACATGCTTGCACAGCACGCATGCACATGGTGGATGCCCGGCCCCGTTGCAGCGTACCAGTTGTGATGAGATCTGGAACCCACCACTGTGTGTATCTGAGAGAGAGAGAGAAAGAGGAAACAGGAGAGGGAGAAGATGCAATATAGATTCATCCACACTTATTTTGTTACTTTGCATGCCCTATATTAAAAAATCATACACCAAGACTCTGTGAATTCTAAATTACAGATGTTCTATTTGCAATGGGATATAACAGTTAGGGTGTAGAGTCTGGAGAAATAAATGTTGAAGACTCAGCTTTACCATGGAATTCACTGTGGACTCTGGGCATAAGCTTCTATATATACTGTAAATAAATATGAATACATGAATAGATATAGAGATGATAGACATATAGAGATATAGATGTAGTGTAGATATATTGTTTTCATTAAAAGCATTGCTTTTGCCAGTAAAATATCAGGACACCAGAAAACGAAACTCCAGCCATTCAACCTGAAAACTCATCACTGCTTTGGTGATACATCCATGCTGTATAAATATAGCAGAGGTGGGTTGCTCCCGGTTCGGCCCGGATTGGGCAAACTGGTTGTGGTGGTGGCAGGAGGCTCCGCCCACCCGCCCAGATACTTTTGCACATGTGCAGAAGCATCACACATACGTGCAAGCGCACACACATGCCTGAGCGAACCAGTAGTAAAAACAATGGAAACCCACCACTGAAATATAGGCACCCTTTTTGTATGCCATAAGCACTCTGTTTTAACAGCTGCTCATGTGTTGACTTTTAATATGTTTCATCATGTCTGAATGGACTTACTTAAATCAATAACTTAGATTTTGAGTAAAAATCTATGGATGCCATATCTATATAATGCATCTAACTAACTAAAACTAAAATATATGGAACTTTTGTATACATATGACTTGCATATCAGCTGAAGTTTCGTGAGGGGCCTGCCGACCATATGTCCTCTCTCCAATAGCTATTTTTGTGCTCCAAGAACTGTCAGAAACCAGTTTAGATGTCATAGATTAATTCAGTAATAATGCCATATCATAAATTAATAAATTACTTTAACATATGAAATGGCCAGCATTTATAAGTTGCTATACATTGACATTTTAAAATGAGAATATTTAAAATCACTCAGTAATCTATCTTATCCTTTGTTCCATTCTTACAGATTGTGAGTATAACTTACAATTTAAAAAAGGACAGCCTAATTAAAAAAACAACTGAATTTTCATATTCCCTTGGCTCTATCCCCAAATTTATAGTTTATAATAGAAGCAGCTGACAGGTTCAGCAGTGTGTCGCTGACAGAATGATGCATCGTATGCATTTGACCAAGCCCTAGAGCAGACAAGAAACACAGTGCATGTCTTCCTGTTCTACTAATAGCTTGCTAATATATTTAAGAATCTGGTGTTTTCTCTTGCTCTTTCTCTCTACTTTTTCCAGAACAAGGGAAGCAGAGCAGGGTTCCAAGAAACACACGCAAAGAAACAGGAACAGAAAACAACTAAACATGTCCATGCCCACATTCAATCTCTTTCCCTTTAGGCAGGGGTGTCAAACTTGCGGCCCACAGGCCAGATGCGTAACGTGCTGGCCCCGCCCCCACTTGATTTAGCAAAGGGGGGAGGAAAGTATGTCATGTGATGCTGCCGTGCCGACATGAATTTGACACCCCCGATGTAGAGAGAGGGGTGTTTTACTTCATGTAACTTCATATAAAATAATATAGCTATCATAAAATCAGGCATTGCCTTTTCTTATTTATTTAATTCTAAAATTTTTCATCACTAGCTAGAAAATGATTGTAGAATGCAGCTTTGACCAATATAAACATTGCCCATAAAAATGCATATATAAAGGATCATTTGCTTCTCTGACTTCCTTTTACTAGGTAATGAAAAAAAAATCCTGATGTGCTAAAAAGAAAAAAAAAGCATTTTGTTTATTTTCCTAGCTCTGTTTAGTTGTTGAAAAGCAACGGATTGGTATAGATAAAATGCTTAAAGGTGAAAAACCTTCTATCATCTTTTCCATTGCTATATAATTTCTTTTTTGTTTTAAATTTCTAACCAACCCACCCACACAGCATGTTGCCTGGGATGATACTAGTTGCCATTCCATTTTTCTGGAAAAATCCATAGTCAGAAATCATTCCCACTAATCTCAGAGAAAAGCATTGACAACTGGATTTGCATTACAGCATAAAAAACAATGTCTTATGGCACAATATTTTATTACAGTCTTTGCTTTCACGGACTAAATCCACTTTATCTTTTTGTCATGGCAACTTCATAAATTATAAGCAAATTCACCTAAGTAAACACAAATTATTGCCCATCCCTTCTTACTTTCTAAGGGAGGGTTAAGGAGGAACAGATGATATTTATTACCAGCTAAGAAATTTCAAGCACACTACTGTTGTCGAATTCAGTATTGCTGGCATGAAATTGTCTTAACAGATGGTTAGCAGCTCTTGTCATAGAAAACAGTTCTGAGCATGAGCTTAATTGAGTGGTTTAGAACTGAATAAATTAACATCTTAAAGCCTTAGATTGTCTCAGGTGAATTTCCTAAACACACATATTTGCAATTTTCAAAACCCCTTTCTGTGAACCTGGGAGCATGTGTGTTTGAAATTTCTCCATTTAGAAATTACAAAAGCGCAAAAGCCCCAGTTCCACTTTAAAATATTGTTAAAATTCCATATAGACCAAAGAAAAGCAACGTGAGAATCATTCCACATACGCCAAAAATAATAATATATATAGACATCATGAACAAGAGGTAGCATAATAGCTCATTGCCTCAATTTTCATTTTTAGCTCATCACAGAAATGAATTTATTTGAATATCCTTAGTCCTCAAGAGGACTTCAGTCTGCATCAGAGTGGACTTGTTGTTACTATGAGGACCTCACGTGACGCAGGAAGCCCAGGATATAATAAGTTGCTATTTCTATTTAGGATAATGTTGCATTATGGCTGGATACACAATATTCTAAACTTGATTATTGAGTTAACCATAGATCATATACATGAAATAATCTAGTTGTCATAAAGGGATAGGGCAGTGATGGCTAACATTTTTATTGTCACATGCCGAAAGCGTGCGTGCATGCGTGACAGTGAGCACATGCATTCCCACACCCACAATGCAATGTGCATGCAACACCCCCCCCCATGCTCCCCCGCCTCCCTGTGCATATGCACGTGTCCCCAGTTGCCACCCGTTTTGGGTCTAGCAAGCCTCCCTGTAGCCTCCTGGGACCAAAACTGGGTTGCAGGGGCACACCATACATGTAGCAGGTCTCCCTGAAGCCCCATGGGACCAAAAATGGGGCGTGGGGCACACACGCCCCATTCCCTGCAGACATGCGTGTGGAACCCCCAATCACCGCACATCTCCTACATGCTTCCTGCCCCTTATGCTTGCACAGCAGGGACCCAAAAATCAGCTGGCTGGCAGGAGGCAGGAGGGTGGAGATGGCTGAGGCGACAGCTCGTGTACCTGCAGAGAGGGCTTCGCATGCCACCTGTGGCACACGTACTATAGGTTCACCATCACGGGGATAGGGGTTTGAAGAAAACAACAGAATCAGCTTAGTTTCCTTTTCAGAGGCCTTTTCTTTTCTATTCTCATTTCTATGCTAGTCATTACCTTACTGTCACATTCTTCCTTTTCAGAAGAAGTTCAAAGAGTTGATAGGCCCAAGACAGACTGTAAGACCAGTTAGGAGGCTTGGACTCATGTGGGTATTTTAAATAAAATTGTCAAAGAATGTGGGTTGTCACCTAGGTAGCCCTTCCAATGTATCAGATATTCCAGTTTGTCCTTTCTATCTTGAGAATCTAAGATATGTTCCACCTTTATTTCTTTCTCCACACTGAAATGAAAGGGACAGGGGAGACAGAGAAGCATAAGAAGGGAATGTTAGCAAATTGGATTTATTATTATTATACCTTAAAGTTACAGGCAACTGGATTCATCTATCATAGTTAAATGGTTAAAACAAATTGCAGGAACTTATAGAGAAAAAAACTCCTTACATGTTCCCTATCAGAAATGGAGGGGTCTTCCTGGGGTTAGGACAGTAGCTCCATTTGTAGAAAGCCTTGACAAGATCCAGCTTTTCTTTGAAGAGCTGATATATTGTGTCCTCCAATCTACACAATTAAAGCCACTCTCTTGTGGGCAGAAGGGCCATTGTCCACCTGTTCTTTGTTTTGGTAATAGACTGCTCTTATTTAGTGTTTTGTTTCTAAAGTTGTTTGAACTATCTCTTAAACCATGTTGTAGAAATCATGAGTATCGGTTTTTAATTGCCTAGTTAAATATGTTGTATGAGCAAAGTGCCTATGGTGACTCTCTCTTTATTTAATTGCTTCACTTTAAATGTTCCATTGTGAATTATCCTTTAATAATGGAGAACTGATTTAAAAAATATTGTCTGGCTGGTTTCCATTAACATTTTTTTGAGGGACTCTGAGTGGTGGCATCATTTGAAGAGAGACAAAGCAGTGATATGCTGTTCAGTTACTGGAGCACAGTTCTATTTGGTCATCTCTCTAAATGTTGCTGACTACTTCAAGGTCCCTCTGCAGATATCTCAATTATAGGATTTTGCTTTTCTTTAGTTATTATTATTAGCTATTTGTTTAGTCTAATTAGACCTTCTCTAATTAGATCATTACATTTAACTTTGGCTTTTTCAAAAATAGCAATTTCATTCTGATCCCAATTATCTTAAAGTAGCCATGAGCAGCCTTTGATATTGTGTGCAGAAATATCTGGGGCCTTCTTTGAGGTATTCTTTCTAGTCACTTGGAGGTTTCTTTAGCTAAATATTTCCTATGTCCTGAAAAGCAAAATTATTTGTTTATTGTTCAGGATTAGTGTACATTCATGCAATTGTTTTTCATAGGTAAAGGTAAAGATTCCCCTCGCACATATATACTAGTCGTTCCCTACTCTAGGTGGCATTGGTCATCTCAGTTTCAAAGCCGACGAGACAGCGCTGTCCGAACATATATTCCTGGTCATGTGGCCAGCATTACTAAATGCCAAAGACGCACGGAATGCTGTTATCTTCCCACCAAAGGTGGTTCCTATTTCTCTACTTGCATTTTTATATGCTTTTGAACTGCTAGGTTGTCAGAAGCTGGGACAAGTAACGGGAGCTCACTCTGTTACATGGCGCTAGGGATTCAAACAGCTGAACTGCCAACCTACTGATTTTCAAGCTCAGGATCTTAGCCACTGAGCCACCACGTCCCTCATTGTTTTTCATACTCTATTCTTAATTTATTCTGTAGGAGTTGCTTGATTATCATTTAATTTACACTAATGAAAATAAAATGAAAGATTTCACTGTGCAACACAAACACAACTATATTTGCTTGTAACCAATCACTATTTATATATAGTTTACTGTGCACTATATAAAAAGTAGAAAAAAGAACTAAGGCCTGTTGAAGTAGAGATGATTTTGACTCTCATATTCTCATATTGATTTGTTGATCTGTTGTTCATTGCTGCTCATCTGCCTCTTTGATATTTAGTTACAAAAATAAATGTATTTTCATCTTAATTCAATAGACCACAATGAGTGACATCAACTTTTAAGAATATATCTGTGCAACATAATCTTCACCAACTATTTAAAGTATAATATAGAACTAATAAGGTAGATTGACTTTCTTGAAGTGCTTCTATAGTAATATCTACATCTTTTTTGTGGCTATTAATTTCTTGAAGAAACATTAGTCTTATTCTAAAAGGTGAGCCATTCAACAGTGCCTCAGAAAATTAATATAAATTTAAGAAGTTCAGAAGAAAGAGAACAAGGAGTATGGTTGCATATACATATGCAAATCTGTTTCTGCACTTAGGTCTAGTAAGAAAAGGAGATAAGCAATATTTCTTTTTTTTTAATGAATGTTTTACCAAAAGGAAGTCAATAAATAGCAACATAAACTCTAGTAAAGTATATCAAGGAAATAATGAAAAAAGTAAGACTTGAGGAGCACTTGGCAAAGAATTAAGAGAAATAATTAAAAACAATTTTAAAATATTTGGAACAGAAAATTCACTAAGAAAGACATTGGAACATTGGAAAATGGGTGAATTAAAAATATGCAAAACATGAAGTGCTGCATTTTTTTAGGGAGAAAATTAGGTGGATTGAGAAAAATAGTCACAAAATACATTAAACAATGAGGTAAAATTATAAATGAAATTGATACTAAAAATAAATCATCCGTGGATAAAATGGCATGGACCCAAGGGCTCTTAAAAGAATTAAATGTAAACTTGCTGATCCTTTAGCAAAAATATAGAGTTTCTTTTTAACTGCAGATTTACTTATTCTTGGGAATAGATACGAATCTTTCCCCACTTTTTAAGGAGAGATAAGTGAAACTAGGGATGCCCAAATAGGGTGTCAAAAAAATCAAAATAGTGTCCATGTCTCTGTGATCAAAGCCATACCCTCATATATTCATGTAGTACTATTTACACAAACAGTGGTTTCTTTCTTCTCTCTCCTTTTTTTTCTATTTTCTTTTTTGTAATTTAGTCTGATGAAGAGCTCTGGAGAATATGAAAAGTCAAATGTTTATTTTTAGCATTATAGTATATCCACATCTTCCAGTTCTGGGTATTTATTTACTATTAAGAAAGACTTTATCATGTCAAGGTTCCAAATAGCATCCAAAATTAAATCAGAGTCCAAGGCAAAGTATTGCTCTAAATTCCAATTTATTAAGAGAACCATGTTGGCACATCTGGGAAAACCCAAATCTGAAAGCTTCTTGGTTTTCCCCACCCAGTTGAAAGTTCAAGATCTTGCCCCCACACCCACAAGGCCATCACATGGTCCAACCTTCCACTACCATGCTGGCAGTTCCACTCATCCAGTTCCAGTCAGGTGCAGAGGTGCAGAGACAAAGGATGACCTTGGTTTTCTAGAAAGGAATTTTATTTTGGCTACAAAGCATTTAACTCCGTACCATCCCCCCTCCCATTTTCCCACAATAGAAATGGCATAGTAGAATAATAGAAAGTGTGGCAGGCCAAAGATCCAAAAGGAATATGGCTGCAGGCCTGACATATCAATTTAAAACAATTAGTCTCTTTTAATAATTTAAACAATACAGCCAAAAGAGCCAAGCATTTTGAATTGACTCATCAGTACCCACATTACAATAACACAATTAAAACCAGCCTCAAATATAAGATCTAGCCAGAGCATTAATTAAGCCTATAATGTATGCAGGAAAGCAACCAATGGCAATCCTTACGCCCACGGGAGGCATAGATTGACATAAATCCATTTCTGCACGCACAAGGAGGGGGGTTCAAACGGTTAATGGCAATCGCCTCAGCAAAACACAGGAGACGAGAGTTCCTGTGGCATAGTAGAGTTTTGATCCACCTGGTGACCTGTAGATATTAAGTGTCTTTATCAATTGACAAACCAAGGGCAGGATCCCCATTAAGTCTTTTGCAACAAAGTCAACAAAGAACTTAAAACAAGTACTACATATACTATATAAGTTTTTCTAGATCACTTGATCAGCTACATAACATATACTTCAGAGAGACTGAACCAGTCCTGTTAGAAATTGTTGAAGTGAGTTCAACAACACTGGAAGAAGAAATTGGATCAGATTTAAGACTCAGTATTTCAGACACACATTGAGCTACACTTTAGAAAAACTCCATATTATGATCTGTATCAGTGAAGATCAGAGAAAACTAAAGGCAATTCATAATGGTCTTATACCAAATAAACGTTGGAAATTTGGTAAAGCAAAAAACACCTAATGAATCTATGGTTGTTTTATGAAGTTGTAAAAAGATTCTGGATATACATGATTAGAGAGATCAACAGCATGCATATCAGAAAATTCAATTATAGTCCCAAGATATATTTACTATATTTAGTGAGTTATTTTAGTTATTTTTAGTGAAACAACTTGAAGAACTGAAAACATAATTTTGCTATGATACTTTTATACTGTCTTACTCTCTGTTATTATTTTATTGTATCTTATTATCCATTGTCAGGTCATATATTTCTCTGTATCTATGATTTGATTTGTTTTCTAAGCAAAATAAATTAATTTGAAAAATAGAGACTCTGATTCACAGAAATAAGATATGATTCTTAGGAGATCTTTTATTTGCTAAGCCCATTGAAAATAACATGGACAAAAATCCTTTTATATAGAACTTATTTGAAAGGATATGTTGTAGTACTTCTATTAGGAATTATCACATTATGATCGGTGGGGGTGGGGGCAAGCTTCACTGTTGTCTCTATTTCTCCTTAACACAGGTAGGCATGTTGGTATATTAAGGGATTGTATTTCTTCAAAAATAAAACCAAAAAAGGCACCAGGTCTTATTTTTGGGAGGATGTCGTCCACTGACTCACCTCACTTGTACACATCGCCTCTGGCCTCTTTTTCACTATTAGAGGCCTTCAGAAACTTCTTCATCGGGCAAGGCCAAGAAGGCTTTCCTGAAGATCTCTACAGCTGATAACAGAGCTCCAGATCGATCCGGAACTCTGTTGTTGGCTGCAGAGGCCTTCAGAAAACCTTGCCATCTGCAGCAAAAGAAATGGGCCAAGGTGTGTGAGGCCTGGCTGCAACTATCTGAAGGTAAGTAGTAGGCAGCTCAACCACTCCCATTCCCACCCTAGCTTAATTTTTACCTGTGCATCCTGGAGTGGGCGGGGTCTTATTTAGGGCTTTTGGGGGGATAGGGCTTATACTGGAGTACACATATACAATTCAAGCTACTTACTTTCTGAGTAGGTATTATGGGGAAAACACGGTATTGTTGGGGTAATTTAGCTGCTTCCAAATCTTTTATTGATTTTTAAGATATTAATTCATAACCCAATTTTATGAGTAAAAGCAAGTAAAAACAAATATGTTGAAATTCCATGTGTTTCATGTGGGAAGCATTATTACAATGCTGTTTGATAATAGATCATACTTATAATATACCCAATAAAACCAGAATGTGTTAGCTACAACTAACTTGCACATACACTAAATCTAGTGTAAGATATACATTTAAAGATCCAGCTATATATTCTTGAAAGAGCCAAGGTGGCGCAGTGGTTAAATGCAGCACTGCAGGCTACTGCTAGATCAGCAGGTCAGCGGTTCAAATCTCACCGGCTCAGGGTTGACTCAGCCTTCCATCCTTCCGAGGTGGGTAAAATGAGGACCCAGATTGTTGGGGGCAATATGCTGACTCTCTGTAAACCGCTTAGAGAGGCCTGAAAGGCCTATGAAGTGGTATATAAGTCTACTGCTATTGCTATTGCTATTGGCATTAATCACTTGTTTGTCTGTCTGTCTGCCTATCATTTATCTAACATCTATGTAACATATTAGAATGGTTTATAACCAATTTTAATTATCTCCAGGGTAAAAGTCTAGCTACCCTTGATATATATATATATATATATATATATATATATATATATATATATATATATATATATATATATATATATATATATATATATATATATATATATATATATATATTGCAAGTACAGTGAAAATTAGTATTTATATAAAGTAATTGCATTGATGTAATTGAAATTCATATTCTATTGAAAAAGAAAAGTAAATCTCAGGCTTCATTAATTTATACTAGTTCAGAAGTTCTAATACAGAATGGAGGTTGGGATTTCGAAATCAAATGAAGGAAGTTAGAAAGCTCTCAATCACAGTAATAAGCAAACAGTGATTCAAAAGAAAATTCATAATGAAAGACTCACTAAAATGTTGAGCTCTGGCACTGTTAATTATTCTTATCAAAATACAAGATCGTACATCTAAACAGCTGAGCATGAAAATAAATATACTGTCAGTTACAAAGAATACTAAAATAACCTCCTGCATAAGTTTTAAAATAATTCATAATATGAATGTATTTATTCACTGGAAAAAGGCTACTTGGAAGAAGAAGCCAAAGTTCATTAAATAAGAGAGTATCTAGTGTTTAGAGGAAACAGTTTTGAAGGAAGAAATAATAGAAAGATATGGTAAGAAATCACAAATCTTTTGCAGTTTTGGTTTTAAAACAGTAAAAATCTTACAGAGCACCATCTGCCTTGGGGAAAGGTTTAGTCTATCTACAGCATATAAGTGATAAACTTGATGCCTTGGTATGTCTCTTTTGAAGTGCTCACATAGATTGGAAAATTGCAATGGGGTTTTGTACATTTTCTATCTACATGAAGAAAGAAAAAGGTAGTCAAAGTGAATCTGGTACACTGATTATAGCCTTCATTGTGTAAGTTCTTTTTCTGCTGATAATAGATTTGTATTCAAACTGCTTCTTTGAAAATGATCCAGTTAGCAGTAATACCTATCATCTGATCCTACAGGTACTCTGCACTGTATTCAACTAACAAGATGGAATTTTAGGGGTAGTACAAATTATAGACAATTCTGTACAATTATTACTATCCATGCTGTAAAATAGGGAACGAATGAAGTTAGACTTACTCTAATGAGGTAGTTTAGTTAATTTAACTAGGGACCAGGCTAAGTAATTATGCCACATACATTTCTGAGACAGAAATAAAATGTACTTTAACAACTTGGGGAACTGATCCAATTGCTCATTAATAATATACTTATATTATTAATCTCTGTGTCTTTTTCTACAAGACTAATCTATTTCCTAGGGAAAAACACATCTACAAGGGTAACTCTGCATTGGCATAGAGAATGTAAGGAGATAAGAGGATTCGCTAATTCCAATCAAAACTATCTGACTCCCAAATAAATAAATGAAATTACTCATTATTGCTAAATGAACCCACGTAAAATACCTCAACAGTGTTGAACAGTTCATTTTCAATATCTAATGAAAGCTCCTCTTGAAAAGAAGAATATGAAAATGTTTAAAATAAGACTATGATTTGCAAAATAACATATCTGATGATGCATTGTGGCTGGATATAAGCACTGCATAATTTGAAAAGAGCTTCATATTATAATGAAATGAGAAGAATATTATATATGAAGGATAGCTAATGAGCCTAAACTGCACAGAGGGACATTAGACCAAATTATATGACAGAAGATTGAGTGAAATAGATCCCCAGATATTCTCCAAATATCCTGAAAAGTAAAACAATTGAGAAAAGGTGGGAAATGAGTATATTAAAAACTGTTCTATGATAAAGATATGATATAGATATATCTTTATGATATCACATCATATGGATATCGACACAACTTTATCAAAAAGTCCCTGACCATTCAACCGAATACAGCCCAACCAACACAAGAATTACTATACATCAAGAATATCTCCAAAACCAAAAAAGAAAGTATCCCATCAGAGTTAGATATAATTAGAAAAAAATTGGCCTGTGCGGAAGCAGATAGGCTTACCCTAGAATTAAAAAAAGTAAGGGAAGTCAGAATATTATAAAATTTGGAACAAATTATATTATTGGTATAAGACAAGGTGACAAGCCTGGAACAAATTGTAAATAATGTGATTGGCTAGAAGAATAGATAATGTACTAAGTAGACTGAAAACTAATGGATGAGATTATGTGTATATACTATGATTGTATGGTCATAACAGCTAAAATGCAAAAACAATAAAAATATATTTTTGAAAAAAAAGAATATCTCCAAAACCATCAACAGACTACTACAACCACATGAAATCAGTATAGCACACAAGCCAAATAAAACCCTTCAAAACATCTTAAGCAAATCAAAAGATCCAGAAATCTCAGAAGGAAAAGAAGGAGTCATCTACAACATACATTGACTGCAAGAGCCACTATGTGGGACAAACAGGCAGAATATTGGCAAAAGGCATCCACGAACACCAACTAACAGTCAGAAAACATGATAAAAATTCTTCAATTTTATAACACATAGACTGACTTAACCATAGTTTCAGTTAGGAAAATGTGACCGTCCTAGACCAAGCTAAGTCCAAAATGCTAGGGAATTTCTAAAAGCTTGGCACTTGGACAAATTAGCCATCAATAGACACATAAACATTTTTTATTGAAAATTTTAGAAAAAAAACTTTTACAAATGTTTACCTCCCCCGCTGCCCTCCCCACCCGAACCCCCCCAACCTTCCCCCCCCCCGACTTCCCAGAACCAATACACGGGATAAATCTTTAACAAAGATGTTCTAAAATAAACTTAAAGAAAGTTAGTATCATCTTTCAATTGAACTTTAACTCTTCTTTACTAGGCTAACTCTGAACAGATTATGTCATTCCTTGTTTCTTCAATCATAAACTATCTGGAATTTCTTAGTCCCATATTTATTTTGAGTATATTCAATCCATCTTCTCCACTCCAGTTTATATCTCTCATTTGAGTGATCCTTGAGATATGCTGATATTTTAGCCATCTCTGCTAGGTTACTTTTAAAAGTACTCTGTTACTTTTAATGTCCATAATAGACACATAAACATTAACAACATCTATACACTATGCAAAAGAGACAATCAACCAGCTAACTTCAAGATTAACATCAGACCAACAATCAAGTAACCAATACCCCAATCAAGAATGCTATAGAAGCCAACAATAAATAACAGTAAACAGCCCAACCAAAGAATCTCTGAGACCAACACTGTCAAGGCAAGCCATTAGAATATAAAGTGACAGCAAACCCTACTTCCTACTAGCACTGATGATGTTATCTAATTTGGGCAATGAAATGTCTGCGAGAAAACAAGCGAACTCAGAGGGCAACAAAGACCCCTCAAACTGCTCTGTAATTGAAAAATGCTCTCTTGACCCTGGTCAATCCAAAAGAGATTAGCTCTTAACTTTCTTATATATTTTAAATGAATTGTTAACAGTTAATTATTTTACAGACTACTACCAAAAATTGTAACTTGCATTTATGAGGGTTATTTAAGGAAGGCATTCTATGAAGTGAAGTGTTCCAATTCTCATAATAAAACATCAGATTCAACATTGTTAATAAAGTTCAATAATGGTATTAATTTAGGAAGAAATTGTCAAAGGATATTTATTTGTGAATATAGCATGCCACTGACACAATCTCCCCAAATATCTTGGAAATTGAAAGCAATCAGGCAGCTAATCAAAGTCTGATAATAATAAAAACCCTCCTGAATTACAGCATGTACACTATTGGAGAAAGAAATCTTGTAATTTCTTTCAGAAAGTAGCTTGAGATTCTTTTTCCAATGAAATAATTAAAGTATCCTTTATTGCTCATAGAATACTTTGGGAGAGGAAGAGACAAATCACCTGCTATTCTTATATTCTTCTCGAATGCAAAAAATATTTACAAAATGCAGTGCTTGTAGCAGAAGGAAGGAGTAAAAGTTGAGCATCTGCACATGCTAATAGGATTCACTCATGGGAGCATTTTGCTGTCTTTTGTACCCACCTTAATATCCTTCCCTCTGCCATAATTTACTTCTAAATTAGTATTGGAAAATCATGTAGTCCATAAAGTGGGATGGGGATGAGGCAAGGGTATGATCTAGGGAAGAAAGAAAAGAAAGAACTACTGTATAAAGAATAGCTAATCAAACCATTAAAACATAGCTATCCCAGAGGGGGTTGGAAACAGGTCTATTATGTGTGGTGAGTATTGGGTTATTCCTCTGACACTGTGGTTATAATTGTAGTGTAATATTAAAATGGTTGTTCATTTGTTTTCATCTTTTTATTGAAAGTGGGGGATGTGAGTCATTCAGAGTCCCCCTGGATTGGAGTGGCATATAGACCTAGAAATAAAATAAGCAACCTGTAATATTTTGCTATCTAAAATTAAAGATGAGATGGCTTCTTCTCATGCCTAGAGAAGCTAGCTAAAATGGAAGCCAAATCTTATTCCATAGGATGGTGTTGGCCACAGCAACTGAGGGAAACTCCTAAATTAGCAGGTCTAAAACAATATAGTCTTCTCTCAAAGAAAACATACCTACAAAAAATTCACAGTAGCAGTTGGAAGACAGCACTGTACTGTCAGTCAAAATGTTGTTGTTGTTGTTGTTAGTTGCAAAGTCATGTCTGACCCATCACAACCCCATGGACAACATTCCTTCAGGCCTTCCTGTCCTCTACCATCCTCTGGAGTACGTTCAAGCTCATTCTTATAGCTTCACCTCATTCTCTCTCGTCCCCTTCTTCTTTTCTCCTCAGTCATTCCCAGCGAGTCCCTCCTTCTCATTAGGTGGCCAAGTATTTGAGTTTTATCTTCATGATCTTATAATGATCCTGTATACAGTACACACAGTGCACATACAGTGCAATATTTCTGTTCTCAGCTGAAATGGGTTAACTCACTGAAAAAGGCAATTATGCTCAGAATGGTCAGTGGTAGAAAGAAAAAAGGCAACCCAAAAACATAATGGCTAGATACCACCAAAGCCAAATCTAGCTAGAACATAAAACAACTGAAAGAAGCTGTACAAGGTTGGGAAATGTAGAGACAAATGGACATGACTGAGTCTATAACATCATCAGCTTCCTATTCTTAATGCTGGTTTTCTGCTTTTTTCCATTCTTTCTCCAATGCTAGAAAATGCTGATTCTGCCAGGCTGATTAGTAAACACCTTAACAAAGTTATTTCCCGTTCCAGGATACTTCTCATTGCATTCATGCTTCCTGGAAAAAGAGAAAGCACTTGAATCGCTCTGATAGACTGGCAACTAAATCATGCCTTCTTATCTCACAGCTTCCTCAATCTTTTTTTGTGTCTGCTGCTACAGTAATGTAGCCAAGTCATTTGTTTACAGGTCTAGTTTCCTGTGTGACATCGATAAATTTCACTGCAACTGATATGCAGACTATTCCACTGATTAAACAAAGTTAGAAGCAGAATTATTATGGCAAATTTGGTGGCCTTCTTCCAAGAACAATGAAAAAGCACAGAAGCCAAGAAAGAAAAATATGGTCCAGTGGTGCCAGGACCTAGGACTAACATTTTGGAGGAACCATCTTCTACTGCTGAGCATTCTATCAGAAGGAGAGAAAACTTTTCAAAATCTATAATAAAGCTGTTACCATGCTGTTGAGTTTCAAAAGACAGAGAATAAATAAAGGGCAGATCGCTTAAAAGAGTATTTTATGAGTAATATACTACCAAAGAGTTATTGTTTTCCTTAGGTAACTCAGTTTCTGCAATCAGCTCATCAACAGCAATATTGAACAGCTAAATCCTATAAATAGCAATACACACACACACACACACACATACACACACACACACATAAGTCAGGCCCCAAAGGTCAATCATAATATATTTTATTAATCTGTGGTTCAGAGAAAATGTTTCTGTACTTAGAAATGTTCAAAGGTCATACATCGAATGAGTGAGGAAGTACTTAAAAGAAATTGGCAACCAATTTGAATATTTAATGCAATTTGTATGATAAATTGTCTATGGAGCCTGGTTTTGTATATGGGGCCTGACTTTGGTGAACCCTGTATATATTACTCCTTCCATCTACACACAGCAATAAATTGCATTCCCATCTGAATGGTCCTAAGGTGATGGGCAATCAAAACAAAAAAACCATGATTATCTGCTGTTTTGGTCTTTGCTGCATTGCTATTTCAGGCAACAAGAGCAGCAAGGGAGTTCTCGTCCCCATGGTTTTGGAGTGGGAGGGCAGCCTAGACAAATGATGAGAAATAACCATCTAGGCACTTAATTGCTGGTTTCCATGTTGCTTCCTTCTCCTGGGCACAGTTGATTAACCTGCTTGAATTGACACCTTCTTGATATGCAAGGCATACATGTAACCAATTAGAATGTCACTCAGAGCTTCATTTCTCAGACTGATTTAAACACAGCCAATGTATTACTGCCACTCATTCAGCCACACAGAAGCATTTCTATCTGCCTTTTTCCTGAGAGAGTAAGGAGGCATATGTGAGATGTGGTGAGGTGGTGAGGCTAGGTACAATGACAGATACAATGTCACCTAGTGAGCTCCTTGGTTGAATTAAGGCTTGAACCTTGTTGTCCCCAGTCTAGGTCTAAGACTTTAACTCCTAACTAGTTAGCTAGCAGTGTGTGGTTCAATTGGATATTTCCCTTTTGGTGTTAAGTTTTCCTATTTGTTCTCTCTCCGTGTATATGAACCATGAGTAATCAAGATCTCACCACACATTTTGCCATGGTTTGGAACAATAACATTTGAAAGGCATTCACTCACCTATAAGCTTGTCCACTGATTAAAATGTGGTTTTTCCTTCTTAAGGATATTTGGATGGTGCGTATATGGCTAAAATATTAGTATTATGTCAAGAAATTGATGTTCTTGGGTGATATTTTTTAATATATTTAGCATTTATGCATTCAGTTCAGTCATGATTTTATTATTGCCTATAATATTTTATGTGTTGTATGTTTACCAACTCTCGTACTTCTCTAAAGACAATTTACAGTGTTATTTTTGCAGTTATTGAATGTATGAATCAAGCTGGGAGTAGCTATAATACATCACAAGCCGTTGTAGACACAACTTACTTTTTTTTAGATGGATTAGTGAAACTGTTGGTAGCAAACAAAAGGCAGGAGGCTAATTTTCAAACAGTGATCGGTGCCTTTCTTCTTTCACTTTTAAACTTGATATTATCCCTTGCCTTGAGCTAGTATGTGACCAAGCAAGGTTGAAATCCATTAATAAATATTTAAAATTGTGTAGGGATGAACAAGCAGCATGTGACAATGTTTTTTTAACCCCGAGTCAGGCAGAACAATTCTATGTTTTTTTAAAAACCGCATTGCATCATAAACATGGAAATGAAACTACAAAAATTCAACAAAAGCCTTAGCAAATCAGACTGAAGACAAACAAATCCCTCTCCTATTCTTTGTTCCCAATAAGTGGTTTTCAGAGACCTGCTCCCTTTGATCCTATATTCTGATGGTGGTAGATCTATTGCAGAGGTGGATTTCTACCAGTTCGCACCTATTTGGTAGAACCGGTTCGTCAAATCTACTGAACCGGTTAGAAGAGGTTCCACCAGTGGACCCGGAAAGCAGGCCACACCTACAGAAGAGGTTCCAATTTTTTTTGAAACCCACCACTGATCTATTGTCTCCTGGAGTCACCAATTGCATTATTCTCCAAGGCCCATCATGTGGCAATCAGGATTCCTTTGTAGATAACCTCACAGTATCAGGATCCTAATGCAAATGTAACTTAATTGAATTGGATAAGATTATTATAAGGTCTATTTATTTTCCACAACTTATGTGCAGTTTATCTTATTAATACTTTAGCTCTGGTAAACAAACAGACCAAGTATTATGGATAAACATTTTAATCAGCAGTTGATTGCAAAAGAGTGGAAAGGAGCATAATTATCATTGCAACAATTGCAAAGACATGTCATTATAATGCATATTATCTTACAAATGATAGTTCCAAGTGGGCAATGGCTTCACCTCTGAAGACTCAAGAATAGATTCGTGCTGCTGTGCAAATATTTTCAATGCCACCATGCAAAAAAACAATAATTCCTTTTGAGAATACAGCATTCCCTCCAGCTAATGAATGTGTATCTGCCAACACCTCATGCCACTCCACCTCACTTTAACCTTGCCTTGCCTTGCTTTTTTTTGCAGTGTAGACAAAAAGAAAGACAAAGCCAGTCACAAAATCCATTGCGGGAACATCGTGACTAGAATTCAGAGAAGTTGGAAAAATGCAAATCCATGCAGTCAAATGTTGGGAAATTAGAAGTTCTCACCAGTGGAAAACCAGCCCAACATCAAAGCCAATCAAGCTCCAATGTCTTAAAAAGAAATTTTATGACTTGAGCTCAAAAGAAAATTAGTTTGGCCACTTAAGAAATGTTAGGTTGTATAAGTAAAAGGGCAAAGCACTAATCTGGGAACATTGCCAAATGCTCACATGGTAGGATTCAAAGATTTCTTACAGTAAAGATACATCAATAAAGAGCTTCAAAGGTGTTCATATTTCCTATCATGAAGCTCCTTTTCTTTAGAGAAAGAAAACAATCGATTTCATAAGAATCTATGGTGATTCTCAATCATCCAGATCATGGTTGTCTCAAAGGTGCTTTTCAAAAGGCAACTGTGCTTGCTTTGTTTTTTCTTTGAAAACGTTTGCTTTTCAGAACTGAAAAAGTTTCTTGGATGAGAAGCAGAACCTTTTCAAGGAAAAAAACCCCCAAAAGTCCAGTTGCCTTTTGAAAAGCACCTTTGGAACAGTTTCATTTCATTAAAAATGCTATGAAACTTTATTAATTGACTTTTACTTAAAAGATATCATAAAGGTGTAATGTTATTGGAGGATTTTTTGAAATTGTTAATGAATGCCATTATGTGGTTGTGTCTTTAAGTATGAATGATTTGAAGCAAAAGCATGTTCAAATAATTGTAGCCAAATGAGAATTGTGGTACATTGATAGTAAGATATACAAAGATTTTTGATTTAAAGTGTATAATCTAATATGAACTGTAAGTAATGACTGTGGAAGAAATGCACAAAAGTTATCTGTAACCACACTTTCTACAAGATGTAATGGATGATTTTTTGTGTGTTTTTGTTCAATTAAAATTAAAAAAAACTTTGCCCCCCAAAATATGCTATGTTTATTTCTATTTTTATTTTGCTAGGCAAAACCATTGAGATTCAATATACAGTTCACAATTTTTTGTACATGCTAATGATTTTTACACATGCCCTCGTGAAATGAATCAGTGTTGAGTTTTCACATTCACGTATATTTTTTGCTCATAAAAGGGCTTAGTAAGTAAAACTGTTGACAGTGGGTCAGAGTATATAGTATTCGACACACTCTGGGTCAAAGAGTAAGCTGAACATTTAAAAAAGGAGGAAAGGAGCAATAGAAATTTTTTTTCTGTCTACATGGTAAATCTAGAAGTAATTCCAAGGCACTAACCAGAGACTTCATGATCAAACTAAAAGAAGTAAATTATGTTCATTTTTACAGGGCAGACTAAAACAAAACTGTCAAAAGTCAAAGCATTAGATCTTACATACCCTGTTTCTCTGAAAATAAGACCTCCCCGGATAATAAGCCCAATTGGGCTTTTGAGCACATTGGCTAAAATAAGCCCTTCCCGAAAAATAAGCCTTCCCCAAAAATATTGCAACACAACACAACACAGCAGGAGCCATGAGGTGACCTCCTGCACCTCAAAAATAATAAGACCACCCCCAAAATAAAGTCAAATGCTTATTTTGGGCATCAAAAGAAAATAAGTCCCTGTCTTATTTTCGGGGAAACACAGTAGTATTCATAATATTTGGTTAGCAGGAAATGCTGCATATGGCTTTTTGTTAGCAGGAAATGCTGCATATGGCTTTGATTAAGTCTGGTAATATAATATATCTTCTCCATTTCAATATATTGATGTCACAATTCTCATAAACCAGAGTAGACCTGAAACACCTGATTAAAGAGCCGAGGTGGCGCAGTGGTTAGGGTGCAATACTGCAGGCCACTTCAGCTGACTGTTATCTGCAGTTCAGCGGTTCTAATCTCACCAGCTCAAGGTTGACTCAGCCTTCCATCCTTCCGAGGTGGGTGAAATGAGGACCCAGACTGTGGGGGCGATATGCTGACTCTGTAAACCGCTTAGAGAGGGCTGAAAGCCCTATGAAGTGGTATATAAGTCTAACTGCTATTGCTATTGCTAAAGGGATTCAACAAAAAAGGGAGAAATTTGGCCTCTTTCAGAACATCCCCATTACCACCAAAAAAGCCCATGACCACTACAAGGAATGGAAATAACAACTGACAGTGAAGATTAAATGCAGGGAAGAATTCACTTTCCTGGAATCACAGACTGATCAAAGTAGTACATGCAGTGCAGAAATAAAGTGTCAAATCACAACAATGGTGAGCATGTTTATGGCAAAGCAAGGAAATCTGTCTGGTAACAATCACTACAGATTAGTCCGCAGTATTGTGTTTTCATAGCGGCCTTTAGTTGTGAATTTGGACTATGAAAAAAACTAAACAGGAAAAAAAATCAATTCATTCAAGCTGTGATGTTGGAGAAGCTCCTGCACATTCCTTGGACAAACAGGTGACAAACAAGCAAGTACTGGAGTATATAAAACTAGACATACCATTGGAGGCAAGAATCACAAAATTCCACCTTACATTATTTAACCAAGTCATGTGATCAAACTCAATGGAAAAGGCTGTTATACTTGGAACGGTCAGCAGGAAAGTAAACAAGGCCACCAAAAAACATAATGGCTGGACACCATCAAAGTTGACACCAACTGGAGCATAAAACAATTCAAAGAAGTTGTATAAGACTGGAAAATGTGGAGAGAGCTATGCAGAGAATCACTGAAAATTGGACCTGATGGAATGGATAAGATCTTGGT
Source organism: Thamnophis sirtalis (assembly GCF_051295495.1). Lineage (NCBI taxonomy): Eukaryota > Metazoa > Chordata > Lepidosauria > Squamata > Natricidae > Thamnophis > Thamnophis sirtalis. The sequence goes on along the minus strand of NW_028261388.1, from coordinate 25,423,292 downwards.
TCCTGGTACCAAAAAGATCAGGACCGCTGCTCTAACAGATTGGAAAAAATTAAAAACAAAAATAATGAAATGATTTTGAAAGAAGCTAAAATAAAGGAAGGCTGGAAGAGATATTTTTTAGCTCCGTACAAAAATAAGAATGATACATTTGAGAATGGAATTGAAATGAATGCTATGAATGCTAGCACCTAAGGAAAAACAACATCATAAATGCTGTTAGAATAGTGAAAACTTGTAAGGTTCTAGGAGTAAACAACCTAACTGTAAAAATGTTAAAATATAGTTTGGGCTTGATTATGAAGTTTGCATCTCTCATTGTTTGGAAGAATGCTATTATATTTTTCCCCATTCAAAACTGAATGCAAAAAATTGTATAGATAATTTGTTACCATGTAGAAAAGGTGTCTGGGATAATTCTGACTGAAACATAATAAGCAGTAAATAAAGAATTGGGAAGTTCTGCTGAGCAGAGGTGGTGGTGGTGCAACCCAGATTTCTCTTCTTCAGCAAATAACTGAGAAACTTACGACTGTAGAAAATAATATTATTTGTATACTACCTGAATTAGAGTTTGGGCTGGATTTGAAGATGAGTGCTAAATGCAGTAAAAGTATTAATAAAAATGAAACATAATACAAATAAAGCCTAGGTGAGAATCAAGGAAACATTTAACAAATAACTCAACAATGAGCTAGGAGTAAGCCAAGGATATTTTGATGTCCCCTCAAGATTTTATGATTTTATAGAAGAATGAATAAAACAAATAAATGAAAGATGAAGGAAATGGTTCAGAGTAAAAGGAAAACCAGGAAAACGTAGTCAGATGAAATTGAAATGAGCTTTAAAAAGAAAGAGAATGGAAATTTAAAGAAAAAAAAGTAATGTATGAAGCTTGTATGGATAGGCTGGAATTAAGAACAAAAAATATGACATATATAGTAAATGATATATAGATTTACAGTAGTTATATTTCATTGTTTTTCTTTACCTCATGCCTTAATTTCTTCAGTTACTATTTTTTATCCTTTTATGATGTTCTAATAATAATATAATAATTCTAATGGTGTTATTATATTAATTCTAAATCCAAAAGATAATATAGGGATGTATATAACTGTCCAATTTGATTTTTTAAAAGTTTACATCAGTTCCTGAAGAGAAAGTATTTATATTTGGATTTTTCTAGAACTTACTAAGAAAAACAAGGGGAAAAAAGGACCAAAAAAAGATCAGACAATGGTTCATCCATAATTAGTTAATCATAATGGGATGACAGCAGATTTTGTAATTTAAAAGTTTTATTCTTTATTAGTAAAAGGAAGGTTTAAACCAGCCATCTTTAATTGTTGCACAAGAAATGTGTTGGTCACAGGTTCCTGCTCTGCCAAGGACCATGACAGCTGGTACTTAATACATCTGAAGAACACCAGTTGGGAAGGCTGTTTGAAATAATAAAATGACATATTCTGACTTAAACTATAATTATGAGCATTTTGATTTAGTGGGTTGCTAGAAATATAAATGTAAGCTAGATAAACAATTGCACCAGTTCAGTCTCTGTATTTCTTTCATTTAAAATAGTTAACTGAGCTAGTGAGTAATTTGCAACCGCAAATGAGTTACTCCATCATCAACAAATGATAAGGGTGTTTCTGTTCCCATCATCTAATAACTAAACAATTTTTATAAACATCTAGATTATATTGAAATAGATTTCATTTCAATATAGAAAGCTACTGAATCTTTCTTTGAATATCAGGCTACACCACTATACAATTCAGAATATCAAAACAGGAGCTTCTTCTGAGAACCTACTCAGAGTCTACATCTATTTCAGTTTCAGTTCCCTAAGCAGAAATAATTCTCACAATCCCCCTCCCCTCCGTTACCTTATTGTCCATCCATGTGAGAAAGTGCATGAAATTTGTTGTCTTGCCTCATGATTATTCAGGGCTGAATTTAACACGAGCCTCTTTCTTTCAAAAGTATTTTTTAGGTGAAAGCTAACTATTATTCATCCTGTGTAATTTATTCTGGCAACAGAATAGAAACCAAGTTGTGATGCTGCAGCACCTGAATATGTTATAATTTGAACATGTTATAATCACCTGCATTCAGGGTATCCATGGTTTTAAGAACCATAATAGAAATCCTTCTGAATCAGGCCATGGTCTTAGTTTCTACATTGCCTGCATGACCTCTGGGTCAGATGTGGTATTCAGCTGGTTCAGACCTGTAATGGAAAGTTTGAGTAGCTCGGAGAACCAGCAAATCCCACCTCTGGTTGGCCCCACCTTCCCACCCTTGTCATTCCCTGTCCTATATTCCCTTGTTTTTTAGCTCAGCTGATTTGCTGGCAGAGTTTGCTGCACCTCAACTGAGCTAAAAAAACAGCTCAGCTCACCAGCGCTGACATAGAGGGCAGTCTTTGAGTGCTGTGCGCACGTGCAAAGCGCACTATCATAGAACCGGTATGACAAGGTTTGGAACCCCACCACTGCTCTGGGTTGATGCCAAGCTCCTGCCATTGTTCCCATCCAAATGGGATTTGGAGGCATGCGATTTGGAGAAAAAACAAAAGCTTTGGAAATAATAACTCTTAATAGAGCTGAGGAACTCTAATCAGTGTTGCCTGGAAATACACTTCCAGTTAAATGTAAATATAATTTTATCTTAGCAAATTGTAAATTGATTAGGATTAGCAGCAGGAAATCATTTTTACCCAAAGTGATCTAAAATGAGATAAACTGTATGATGAACAGTTACAGGAACTGGGTATGTTTAATCTAACTAAGAGAAGGAATAGGGATGACATAGTAACAGTCTTGCAATATTTGAGGGGCTGCCACAGAGATGAGAAAATCAGCCTATTCTCCAAAGCATGTGAGGATAGGATAAGAAGGAATGCATGAAAGATTATCAAGGAGAGATCCAGAGGTATTCAATATATATTCAGCCGGTTAGGAACGGTTCAGGCGAATCGGTAGGGGAAATTTTGAGTAGTTCAGAGAACTGGCAAATACCACCTCTGGTTGGCCCCACCTTCCTGCCTCCGTCATTCCCTGTGCTACATTCCCTTGTTTTTTATCTCAGCTGATTCTCATGCAGAGCGGATTGCTGTGCCTCAGCTGAGCTAAACAACAGCTCAGCTCACCAGCACTGACACTGAAGGTGGTTTTTGAGTGCTGCATAGTGCGTGCAGAGCAGAGCACACATTAGGTGCCCACAGAAAGCACTCTCTCATAGAACCAGTAGGAAAAGATTTGGGATCCCACCACTAGAGAGATCCAATCTAGAAATAAGGAGAAATTTCCCAGTAGTGAAAACAATTAATCAGTGGAAAGACTTGCCTCCAGAAGCTATGGGACCATCACTGGAGGCGTCTAAGAAGAGATTGACAGCCATTTGTCCAGAAGGCCATAGGCTCTCCTGCTTGAGCAGGGGACTGGACTATTAGACCTGCTGGCTCACTTCCAGTGCTGTTATTCTGTATTTTGGTCAAAAAGCCCTTTCAAGAAACATTGGCCATTTGAAAGATTACCCAGTCAATATTATAATTCTTACAGTTGTAAAGAATGGTAAGAATTACATTTCTGTTTTAGCTGCAGCAATCATTTCCAAATGTGCATCTATTTATATAAAGTGTTATAAGCAAATTTTATGCAAATCCACCACCTCATTGCTTCTCTCTGTTTAATTCCTTCCCTTGTGTTAACCCTCAAGTTACTTCTTGTCTCTCTCTCCCTCAGTTTCAACCAAAGCAAGAAATCTTTTATCAATTGTACTCCCTGCTCTATGGAACACTCTTCCAGCCAATGTGTTACACTGCCTTTTACTCTACTTTTAAATTGTTGCCAAATTCTGCTATACGTTGAGCATTTTTAATCAGAGGCTTTAATGTATCTTAGTCTGCTAAAATATTGATTGTAAGGTACTTTGTTTAGATGCTGTATTTATTATTCTTTTGTTCTTTAGGGTTTTTTGTTTTTTTTAAATGATGCATTGGTTTATTTGCTTGTTAGAGTTTACCATACAAAGACAGGATATAAATGGCCAAATTAAAGGTGGGGGGATCCCTTCTCCAGTTGAGTTAATCTTCTTTGCATAGCACTTGGGTATTAGCTGCCTAAAAAGCAAGGTAAAATCCTTGAATGTAATAAACACAGGAGTTTGAGAAAATTGAAGGTCATGAATACCAAGATTTTATCTTCTTTTCCCCTTTCTCCTGTTGCCAAAAACAGCCCTGTAGGCAATTTTGGAGAAGAGAAACAAATAAAAAGCACTCTTTCCTCATCCTTCTCCCATGGCAAATGCAATCTCAAACATCATTTTCCTGTTATGATTTAAAGGGACAGTTTCCTTCCCCACCCCACCCCGCCCCATATTCTTTATTGCTCCCACCCATTTGGGCTGGTGTATGTTACATCAGAAGGGATGTGGTGGCTCAGGAAAGGACGCAGTGTCTCAGTGGCTAAGATGCTGAGCTTGTCGATCAGAAAGATTGGCAGTTCGGCAGTTCGAATCCCTAGGGCCATGTAACAGAGTGAGCTCCTTTTACTTGTCCCAGCTTCTGCCAACGTAGCAGTTCAAAAGCATGTAACAATGGAAGTAGAAAAATAGGAACCCTCTTTGATGGGAAGATAACAGCGTTCCGTGCACCTTAGGCATTTAGTCATGCCGGCCACATGATCACAGAGACGTCTTCGGACAGTGCTGGCTCTTCGGCTTTGAAATGGAGATGAGCACTGCTCCCTAGAGTCAGGAACAACTAGTACATATGTGTGAGGGGAACCTTTACCTTTATTTTACATCACTGGGCTGCAGTAGTTCATGGGCAATTTTGCAGAGGCAGTGATGCCCTCTCAATTGGGTCAGTTATTACCTTACTCTCAAATGTCCTCTAGACTGGTTTTTACTTCATGTCAGTGTATACAAACATCCTCTAGAGGCACAGCTTCTAAAATCCTGGAACTTGGAATAACAAAGTGTTCCGAATAACTCAGGGGCTCTGCAAGATTGGGGCAGGAGTTCTTCAAAGGAGGTTGTGCCTGATTGGGGACTGAGATGAATTAGTCAAATAAGCACAGAGTTCACTTTTGATGGGGATTGGGGGCCAGCTAGATCATCCTCACTGATGGTAGAACAGCCATTTTGAAACTATTTGGAAGAGAGGGAGGCCCCAGGCTAGAGTTATCAGGAACAGATCATATGCTGACTTTGAGATTCTCAATGAAATCAGCCTGAGAGCTGTGACTGGTGTCAGTTTGTCTGGAACGGGAATTCATGGCTAGAGGGAACGTACTGTTCATGGAAGAAGTGCTTATCTGCAGTAAAATGTCTAATATTTTCTGTGGATTGATAGGTGAAACAAGTATAAGGGTATTAAAAAAAGAGAGAGAAAATGTCACACCGGGATGTTCATCTGTGAGATACTCTAGCTGCCTCCCCTGGCTAGAGCTGATTCCCAGTGAAATAACCTTGCTTGTAGGAGAGCTCATTTGTGCCATTAGCTGATACTAAACCGTGCCACGAAACAGTGGTCTGATTAGGTATGTGGCAACTCCTTATTGCTGCAACATTAACTTTTTATGATCTCGGGGGCTCTGCACCTTTGCAATGACAAATAAGTAATGCTAGGCAGTTTTTGAAATGGCTTGCTTGAGCTCCCAAAACTCATTTCACTTAGCGTTAAATGAATTTGTCATACAGCATTTCAGAGAATTCGAAACCTTCATTTTCATTATTAGAAGTAATTTATAAAATAATCTAATATATTCCAATCTGCCTTGGGGTGCAGGTATGAAAAGACTGCAAAGGCCTTGTTACTCAACCCCCCAAGGGTGTTGAAGGCAAAAAAAAATAGTCAAGTAAAAAGTGGTACAAAGAATAGAAAATCTCAGGAGAATGATCCTTTAAAACATTTCAACCCAGATACCACTTCTTCTTTGTTGGCTGGTCACTTAGAAATTTCATTTTCTATTACAAGGAATAGATCGAGAAATAGTTCCTTAATGGAAAATGAAAATCCTAAATGGTTCAGCTGCTGTAGAAGCTGAAGCTGAAAATGAAATGACCAAGGGAAGCCGGGAAAATAAAAGAAAGTGGGGCCAACTTAAAAAAATAAAAGAACAAGATCAACAGCAACACTGCTTTCATCCCTTAAGTGTTTTGCTATTTTTAATGCTGGCACTAGCAGTTACAGCAACTCCAGCTACAAATGCCACTTTCTGTACTACAAAGTTCAGGATTCACAGTGACTTGTTATCAAGATCTATTAAATCTGAATGCAACTTCCTCCTTCACCTGTGTCATTGGAAATCACACTCTTGAAACTTGCTAGCAAACCAAGTTTCAGAGCTGTGACACACACACACCCCGCCCCATTGCATTTTGGCAACAAACAACCTATAGGATAATCTTAACACATTGCGTAAAGCAACAATAAAATAAAAATCCAAAAATCCCTAACCACTCTTAAGAAATTTGGATCTGGCCATATAAATAATGCTACTTCATATTTGCTGCATCTGTCACAACCCTTAAATACCCCCAAAATTAAAACTTTTCTCAAAACAAAACTCACATGTGTGATGTTGTGTCTTATTGAATGTCTAGTGTTTCCAATAACAAAGATTTAATCCCAGCTTGAAATCTATATACCACTAAAACCTTTGATTCTCATTATATTTTTTCTGAATTAAACAGTGAGTCATAGGGAAACAATTTTTAACCAAGGTACCTCAAATGGGCTAAAATACAGAACGTGTCCAAAATCTGATATCTTTGAAGGAATGAAACATCAGAAAGTTGTGACTGTTTCTGTGCTATTGGTTGCTACTGCTGCAATTATGTGATCTTAATTTTCTTCCCCAACCAATGTGACTCCTCTTGGGCAGCCACACACACCATTCCCAACCCCTAGTTCCCCCTGCACATTGTCCCTGACCTGCATGGCACCTTTTGCAAACTCCCAATCAACTCCTAGGGTACCGTTCCCAACCCATATCCCCCCCTTGACTGGCATGATACCACTCACACACCTTTGTGACCCAGTGCACTTGATTTGTCCAACATCTCTTACACATCCCCATGGAACCCATGCACCCTTTTTGACCTGTGCTCCCCCCCACTTGTGATACCCAATCAATGGAGCAGCCCATGTGCAGCCTTCATGTCATCCACCTGAGCATCCTTCCCAATCTGTTCACTTGTTGTGTGCCTTTGGGATTGGTCCTCTTTCCCTTATTCTTTAACATTTACCATCAAGTTTATGGAGATGCCATTCAATAGTATGGAGTATCATAGAGCCTGATGATATTCAGCTTTATATTACTTCTCTGAGCTGGATGGGATATTTATGGAGGACTTTTCCTGGTATCCAGAAGCTATAAGGGTCTGGATGGATAGTTCTTAAAACTACTGTGATTATTTCAATGCTGCATTTGTTTGAATCCTGTTCCATGCAGGTTTTACTTTTACTATGGATATTGTATATTTTTCCTGTGAAATGCCATGCATTTAAATTGATGATATACCACTTACATATATAAATACATTATTTTATAATCATTTTAAATATTTCATCTTGTTTGTGACCTCCTAAAATAAGAACTCAATCCTGATACATTTCAAAGGGAATACTTGTTTCACAATGCATTAATAGTAGTTTTTTTGTCCTTAGAAAAGTAGTAAGCAATATGTCTCCTTGGGTGCTAGGACATCTACCATCTCCAAAATATTGTGCCCTAGCTTAAAATTATATGCACATGAATAAAAACATGAATTTTGAGTTTAAATAAATGAAAAATTCAATGACTCTACTTCAAGCATCTGTTGATACAATTGCAGCCAAGACGGATAAAGTAGGAAGTGGCATCTCCTAATTAGATGACAGGCAAACTGCTTCTGAAAATGCTATAACAACTTTACAGAAAGCTAATAAAATGTTAGAAGCCTATCTAACATATTTCGAGGCATAATCAGAGGGAAACATCAAAGTTCAGATTTGATGTAAATATTGAAAAGTCCTGCCCCCCTTTTTGAGAATTGCACTGAATAGTTGATTTAATAATGGATTTTCAATTAGAGATAGAAAGAGAGTCAACAAATTCCAGCGGCTATTCCATCCTTCCCAAAGGAGAAAGAATAGTTATTCTTGGCCATTCATTTGTCTTTCAGTTCACAATTAAATATTTTGATGATCCTGTGAACCTAATCAGATTGATCTTTCTTGACTATATGAGATACATAGAAGACAGATGCATTTTTTTATTATGCGAAAAAGCTGGCCAGAGAAAGAAAAAAATCTATTTATTATTTGAATATGGTACCTTTAAAAAATCAGTAGCTGGCACACATTTTGCACTGGCCTCAGTCCAATTCCATCCAAGTGTCTGCTTAAAAAATTTAAGAGGTTATAGGGATGATTTTTCATCATAATGAAGCTGTGGCATATAACTTTTTTAATTTAAATAACTTGGCTTGCATGAGGAATATAAATAATATGTGGGTGTAATTATTTAATTTTTTGTCTCTGTGTGTACATGCATGCATGTATGCAAGCGCACATGTGTGCATAGCTATAGCTATATGATTATTATGATATTAACATTAAGATGGTGGCAGTGTCCCAAGATCATGTGATCAACTTTTTTAACCTTCTGACAACAAATTCAATGTTTCACTTAACAGCTATAGCAAGAAAGGTTGTAAAATTGGGCACAACTCATTTAACAACTGTTTTGCTTAGCAATGGAAATGTTGGGTTCAAATTGTGGTTGTAAGACAAGGACTACCTGTACTCATTCTCTTCCTTCCCTGTCTCTCTCTCTATACCATTAACAAAAGAAAATAGATTTTTTTTACTAAATTTGAAACATTCAAAACTCACATTCCATTTTTTAAAGTAACATGTATATTGAATGAAAATAATAGGGAAATGTTATACCAGTTGTTTTAAGAAAATGGGAGTGGCTGGATTACTATAAAGCAGGGGTGTCCAAACTTGGGAACTTTAAGACTTGTGGATTTCAACTCCCAGAATTCCCCAGCATGCTGGCTGGGGAATTCTGGGAGTTGAAGTCCACAAGTCTTAAAGTCCCCAAGTTTGGACACCCCTGTTATAAAGTGATTAATTCACCTGAATTTTACCTCAGAAATAACTTTAATAAAGATGCAGCAATAATCAGCCAGCATACTGGGACCCCACTTACACTACTACTGCTTCCCCATGTTTGAAAATTTCTGGTAAAATTGTGAAAACATTCTGGAAAATTGGAAAACTGGAAAATTCATTAAGAGATACAATCACTGAGCAAGTTATTACATCACCATGACTTGTGACTTTCCCTGCCAGTTTCCTCCTTGACTTTGCTTGTCAGAAGAGAGTTGGGAAGGTTACAATGGTGATCACATGACATTGGAATGCTGCAACTGTCATAAATGCAAGCCAGTTGCCAAGTGCCATATTGTAATCACATGACCTCAGGGATGCTACCATAGTCGTTAGTGGACTGGACCTAGGTCATAACTTTGAATGGTTGCTAAATCAATAATTGTTAGTCCAGGATTACCTATATATCCATGCAGGTTTTTTAAAAAAACTTTGCTTAAACTGCCCCTTTTCTTAGAGTATATAGGTACCATTTTTTGGCTGTTAGGAATCCACTCTACTGTCTCTTGTTTTGCAGTGTCTGTTCTCCTCAAGAACAAGTTCAAAATGTCACTGTTTTAGCAATGTAAAAAATTGGAGCTTCCATGGCAAACTTCCATGGTGAACTGAAGATGGCTCTGCAAAACTGGACCCAATGACTGCATCAAAGACCAAGAAACCAGTAAGTAGATCAATTCCTCAGAACCTCTCTGGATAAGGAAAGGATAGGAGATCACCATATAAGGACAATTCCTTCTTAAGGAGACTATAGGACATTGGTTTGGCTAGTTGAGGTCCACATATCTTAAATTTGTCAAATTTCAAAAAAATTGCTCTAGAAAGTTGCTTCCACCATTTGTTGTACAGTCCTGTGATATGATAAATTCTTGCCCTTTCTCATCACCTAAACTGTGGCCATTCAGTGATACAATCCTTTGAATTTTCCTTCTAACTCAAAGACTGCTGTGAGTTTGAAAGTTATCAATACACCAATGGATTTGAATCAAGTACATACCTTATATAATACCATGTTTCCCCCAAAATAAGATAGGGTCTTATTTTCTTTTGACCCAACCCCCATAAAATAAGTGCTTGGCCTTATTTTTGGGGCGGTCTTATTATTTTTGAGGTGCAGGTGGTGGTGACCATGGTCACCTCATGGCTGCTGCTGTGTTGCAATAGTTTCGGGGAGGACTTATTTTCGGGGGAGGGCTTATTTTAGCACATGCGCTCAAAAGCCTGATTGGGCTTATTATCTGGGGAGGTCTTATTTTTGTGGAAACGGGTAGATAATATGTCAGTAGCAGGGGCAGTGTTGAATCTTATAGGAAGATTTCAAAAAATATACACATTGACAATATTAGCAGTTCTTATGTTCCCATTTTTTACCTGTTTGTTGTTATTGTTAGTTGTTGCTTTCATAATGGTAACTTTGCAAGTCATAAATGTTCATAAATAGTCATTATAGCAATCATCCAAAACTCTGTGTATCTTTAGCAATCCTAGAGATGCCATTTAGTTTGATGTTTTTATTACTTACCAAAAAAAAATCCATATCATTCCTTTCCCCAGATGTGCTGTTACCCATCTTTTTTCTTCTTGTTCAAAGGAACCTTAAAGAACTGGGGGATTTGCAGCAGGTTGAACACTGTATAAAGGCACTTTTCATTTTATTGTGTCACATCAGTGACAATGTTGTTGCTGCCTTTGGCTAGCTCCAGGGTCTCTCTTTCTCCAAGTTAAGGGTCATTGGCGGCTTGCTGCCATGGCTGGAGCTACATCTCTGGCACTTTAAAACACTCACATTGTTTTTCCTCATAATGCAAGTGTTTCATGGCTGTTGGGGGGAAAAAATTCATCTGTCATTTTCCAAAACAGTACCCTTTAAAAAGTTTTTTTTTTATCTCTAAGGGACTCTGAACTACTGAATAGCTGCCATGCATTTGGGGACTTATTTCCAGCAACCTCCCACTTCATGCACATTTAAATGCTCTAGGCACTCAGCAGTCAAACTATTAAAAGGGAACAAGCAGTGAGGGTGGTAACAAAGAAATATTCCTGTGTTAAAAAAAAACAAAGACTATTCTTCATCCTTTGCATTCACTCGGGAATGGTAGTTGCTGGGTAGCTGGAGAGCTTTGTAAAAAATTTTGGGATAATAAACAGTGTAATAATACTAAGGGACTGGAACCATGTCATGTATTTGAACAGAGCTAGAATTTTCAGTACTTGCCTTGTTTTGTTTGTGTGTCTGTGTGTGTGTGTGTGTGTGTGTGTGTGTTTAAAGCATATTAAGCATAAGTGTAGGCTTACACTTTAACAGTTTTTGACAAGAACGGAGATAGCCGTTTTCCCTGGAGTCCCAGGTTGCCAATCCTGCTTTTGATTAATTATTTAACACTCCCACACTCTGCTACTACCCATTATATATTAATAATTTTATTTCAAAAGATGAAGCTATTCAGGCCAGAATAGGGTGAAAAATCTGGGCAAGCTGTGTAAAAATAGGAAATGAATTGGGGAGGGAGCCCCTAATATATCTGATTCGCTTGTAGCAGTCATATATTTTATTGATAGACTGGTTCCAAAAGGGATTTGCCAAGTGTTTGGATAAAGTGAAGAATAGTGAGCATGTTTTCACCCTTTACCCATTGAGGAGAAGATCTAAGAGAAAAAAGCCCTATACATTTGGTTGAATGTACTAAGGGGTTTTTTAAGCAATTAGGAAGTCTGCTCAATTGGAATTTCTATTTTGGGGGACAAGCATGTTCAGTTAGACCAGTGGTTCTCAATCTGTGGGTCAGGACCTCTTTGGGGGTTGAACGACCCTTTCACAGGGGTCACCTAAGACCATCAGAAAACACATATTTTCGATGGTCTTAGGAAACGAGACACCAATTTTATGGTTGGGGGTCACCACAACATGAGGAACTGTATTAAAGGGTAATAGCATTGGAAAGTTTGAGAACCACTGAATTAAACTAATGGTGACTTAGTGTTTTAGCTATTCTATGTCATTCTATATATGGACTTGATTTTGAAAAGGACTAAAAGTACGGTATATTTTATATTGCCTTAGGATGATTGTTGTGGTTGTTCAGTCTGTATAAGAATCATCTGTAACCCTGAGGCATTGAAGACTGGGAATTGATTTCATTAAGAATATCAAATCAAGGAAGGCTCTGTGTCATGTTTGCTTTTTGATGTATTGACAAATGTTTAACAAAACAAGTAGAATATGAGAAGCGGATGGGTGTGATGTCTCCCTTGGATAACGACTCAGATTCTTCCTCAAAGGTCAGCTCAAGGGAGGCACATCATTCTTGGCACATTAGGAACTGGGTTAATTGATGACTGTGAACACCGGCCAAAAGAGATTTATGAGAGGCTGTGGTTGGGGACAGTTTGCAGGGGCAGATGGTAAGTGAAGAGGGGGAGGAGCTACCTTCTATGGTGCATCCGAGAGCATGCAGGACAGAGAAAAGACAAGAGCAACAGAAATCTGCCAGATTACTCAGGAGACGGCCCCACCCATCTTAATGGGCTGCACCGGAAAGCTGTTTATCACAGCAGGCAGAAAGAGGCATTGCTAGGAACATTGATATTTGATTTCTGGCTGTGTTTGTTCCTCATGCTTCCTACTTGACTTTGTACCTTGGTGACTCTGAATTTCTCTTGCCAAGTGAGCTCTTGTGAGTGTGTTTCAGTTGGGCCTGGTGGATTTAAGTTTGTTTGGTGGACTTATTTATTGGAGTGACTTTCCATTGTTTTATGAACTATTAGCCATTGCCTGGTGGATTAATCTTGGCCTGTTTGGGAATGGATTTATTTGGGACAGTTCTGAGGCTGGGTGAAGGGAATTACTGGGGAATATTAATACTCTCTAAACTACACTTACATGTGGGTATGTGAGTGAGCAGGGCAGCAAATGGGCTAGAAAAGTGTAACTTAACTCATTTTAGATTTCACTTTTTCAACTAATTATTATTTTAGACCATCAATCTAGTAATTTTGCATTCATTTAGCTCAAGATATATATGTGATGTGTCTATATTTTTCTGTAACATGAATTGAGAAATATGCTATTGCTGTGGTTTTCAATTGATGGTCCCTCATATTTCATCTAACATTTTTTATTCTGTTACATCCATAAGTAGCCATGAGAAATCCTACAGATCTTGCTTTCAATAACCACACAGTTATTTTACTCAATGATAAACACAAGGTTTGACTTTCACTACAGAGTTATAATTTCCATGGCGAAGAGAAGTAAATGTTCATCGAAGTATTCTAGCATGTGCTCCCATTAGTCAATCTAAAATCCTGTATTTTAACATTGTAGTATTATCTAACCAATTACATTTAGCTATGTGTGAAAGAATGTTAGCTCTGACCTTGGGAAGAGGGGAGCCTGCCATGAATCATTAAGGAACGGAAAAGACTAATCAGTCATGAGAAAATAGGAAGCATAAGAATGAAAATAATTCATCCTGATTTTGTTTGGGATAAGATAGAGTGCATAGTAACTCTGGCAGGCTTTCAAGAGTCCATATTCTATTCTACTTTATAACAATAAAAAGCATGCTATCTATTGACCTTGCCTACCACAAAAAACTGATACTATGGAGCAGGGGTGAAATTCAGGAGGTTCTGACTGGTTCTGGAGAACTGGTAGCAGAAAGTTTGAGTAGTTCGGAGAAGTGGCAAATACCACCTCTGGCTGGTCCCAGAGTAGGGTGGGAATGGAGGTTTTGCAATATCCTTTCCCCAGGAGTGGGAGAGAATGTGGATTTTGCAGTATCCTTCCCCTGTCATGCCCACCAAGCCGTGCTCACAGAACCGGTAGTAAAAAAAATTGAATTTCACCACTGCTATGGGCAAATAGCAGGGCAAATACATTACAATTTTACTATGCATTTAAAAATTTTACAATCTTTTCTTTAAATAACCTCATTAAGCAAACTTGAGCCTTGTAAAAAAAAATGATTGTTAAGTGAACCCATTTTTTTTAAAAAAAATAGGGTGTTTTTTGCTGGAAACCAAAAGGAAATGCCTGTTTCTGGAAAAAAATTCTGCCAATACTGGCCTGTTTCTGAGCACCTAAAATGCAGTTATGTAACAAGGGCGGGTACTAAACATTGGAACGTCAAAACCAGGACATGTCCCTTTTTCAGGTCCATCATAACTTTGAACAGTTACGAAGCAGCTGGTTGTAAATTCAAGGACTACAGTGGGACCTCGGGTCATGACCGTAATCAATTCCAGGACTTCGGTCAGCACCCAATTTGGTTGTGACCGGAAGCAAGACTGACTGTGCATGCGCTCACACACAAAAAAAGGCATGGAAGGGGAAATCTCTGTCGGAGGGAAAATCACTGTGGCTGTGTTTGATCGCCACCCGAGGATGTGTTCATGAACAGATTTTTGGGTCAGCACCCAATTTGGCTGTGGTCAGAACCTTTCATGACCCAAGGTCCCACTGCACCTCTAACTAGAAAGAGATTTTGTTACCTAGCAGTGTTGCTACTTCTGTTCAAGTTGTTCAGTTAGTCAGTCTCCAGGGGTAGAATGTAATGTCTATTCAGAAAATCGCAACTCTACATTATTCTAAATGGATGCATAATAAGATGAACTGTGAATATGAATTCACATTTAACTTTGAAATTTCATTATGTTTTAATGGAGTAGGGCAAAGAAGAATCAGCAAAAGATGTCTCTTTTTTGTTCCATCCTCGGCATCTCCTAGGTATTTTTGATTCTTCTCGGGGGGGGGGCATTTTTTACAGGGTCAATGATATTCATGGCCTTAGCATTACATTTCTCAAAATACATTATTTATACATGATGCTTTTGCGGTAGGCAGTAAGCTTCCTGATTCACCTTCTGTTTTTACAAGAATTTATTTGAGCTTGGAAATTGCTATTCAGTGAAATGAATTGTTAAATCTGGCCTCATCTGTGATGTGATCACACTATAGACTGAAACATTTTGGCTGACGTTATTAAAAAGATGTCTAGCTCTAATCTATTTTACTTTCACTTTTCTCATCTTCAGTGTTCTCTGAAATTTCTTTTAGATTACGATAAATTTTCATCAGTGCTTTTTAAACGTTATTGTTAGGAATATAAAAAATAAATAAATA
Organism: Thamnophis sirtalis; assembly: GCF_051295495.1. NCBI lineage: Eukaryota > Metazoa > Chordata > Lepidosauria > Squamata > Natricidae > Thamnophis > Thamnophis sirtalis. Next base: position 25,407,999 of record NW_028261388.1, on the reverse strand, counting down.
ATAAAATAAATAAATAAATAGATAAAATACCATCAATACGCGGACGACACGCAGTTGTATCTGTCCGCCCCGTGCCAACTCAATGAAGCGGTGGACGTGATGAGCCAGGGTCTTGAGGCCGTTAAGAACTGGATGAGAGCTAACAAACTGGTACTCAACCCGGACAAGACCGAGTGGCTGTTGTGTTTCCCTCCCAATAATTTGGCCAGTGTTCCACCGCTCAGGCTGGGGGGTCAAATTCTATATCCCTCAGATAGGGTTCGCAACTTGGGAGTCCTCCTGGATCCACAGCTGACTTTTGACCATCATCTGTCGGCTGTGACCAGGGGGGCATTTGCCCAGGTTCGCCTGGTGCGCCAGTTGCGACCCTACCTGAATCGGGAGGCCCTCACAACAGTCATTCGAGCCCTTGTGATCTCTAGGCTGGAATACTGCAATGTGCTCTACATGGGGCTGCCCTTGAAGAGCATCCGGCGACTTCAGCTAGTCCAGAATGCGGCCGCGCGAGTGATAGTGGGCGCACCTCGGTTCGCCCACATAACACCTATCCTCCGTGAGCTGCGCTGGCTACCTGTTGATCTCCGGGTGCGCTTCAAGGTGCTACTCACCATCCATAAAGCCCTCCATGGTAGTGGGTCTGAGTACTTGAGAGACCGCCTTCTGCCGATTACCTCACTTCGACCCATCAGATCGCACAGATTGGGCCTCCTCCGAGTTCCATCCGCCAGTCAGTGCCGACTGGCGACTACACAGAGGAGAGCCTTCTCAGTAGCAGCTCCGACCCTTTGGAATGATCTCCCCGTAGAGATTCGCACCCTCACCACCGTCCAGACCTTCTGCGCAGCCCTTAAGATCTGGCTATCCCATCAGGCCTGGGGATAAGATTTTCATCCGCCCCACCCGAATGTTGAATGAATGTTGTGTTTTATTGCTTTATTTTATTCACATATTATTTCATGTTTTGTCTTGCACTCCTTTCCCACGAATTGTAAGCCGCCCTGAGTCCCCTCAGGGAAAAGGGCGGCCTATAAATGACAATAAAATCTCTTTTAAAAAAATCTCAAATATAATCTAATGGTTGGGTTGGCAATATATAAATCATGTAACAATGTTGTACCTGTTTCTTTAAATCATAATGTAAAATGTGATTGGTTGCTGTTTTCCTCAATCGGCCATAAGAGGGAGCCAGAATGAGTGTTAGCTCTCTGTTTGTTAGATGCTGGGCTGAACTGATCTGAGTGTTTTGGAAGCTGGCTGTTAGAAAGTGCCATGAACTATTGTAAGTTTTGCAACTGCTAGCAAACTTTGAGTACTGGACTGTTTGTATGATTATGGACTATGTTATTTGGATTATCCCTTAACTGAAAAACATTGATGACTGACTTTTTTATCTGTGTATGACTTGGACTGTTTGATGGACTCTGATACCTCTATTTCCACGAAAGTAAAAGCCTACTTAAACTGCATGCTGGTTTGTGTGTTCTCCAACAACACTCTCACAATGCTTCTCTGAACGTACTCACTCTCCCAATGGGGAGCTTACCTAACAGTTATTATACAAAGACAGTACTGTGCTTTTATACAGGGGAAGATCAAGACTTGGAGACTGATCCTCCCCCGACTTTTGAGCAAGCTGCATCTTTCCAATCAATAGCTGTTTACACATATTGAGATACATGATGAAATTCCTGAAACCTCCATTTGCATGCAATATGATGCCACATATCCAGGGGTGGCATTCAGCAGGTTCTGACCATTCTGGAAAACAGGTAGCAGAAATTTTGAGTAGTTTGGAGAACTGGTAAATACCACCTCTGACTGGCCCCACTCCCGTTTATTCTCTGCCTCACAAGTCCCAGTTGATTGGGAGGGAACCAGGATTTTGCAGTAACCTTTTCCTGGAGTGCCATGCCCACCAAGCCATACAACACGCACCAAGCCACGCCCACAGAACTGGTAGTAAAAAATGTTGAATCCCACCACTGAACATATCTGCTGACAAGAAAGACCGGATGATCTTAAAAATAATGTACAGTTATTTCTCCCTTTATCCAGGAATTTTTAGCAAATTCCTTGGGAGAAAATTCCACTGGGAATATCAATAATACAGTAATTATTATTTGATTAAATGGGTACTTAGTTATTGAGCAGTATTTCACAAAGTCTTATTAAGCAAAAAACACTATCAGGTCTACAATATAATTAAAGTGCAAACGCATTGGTTTTGGGGTACTGTTTTCCCTATCCTTGCTCAAAGCAGCTAATGTTAGTAACTTCCATGAAATATTTGATTTAAACCTGAAAAGGCAAAGTAGCATCCATAGAAAAGCTTAGGAACAATAAAGTTAGTCTGCTTCTATGGGATAATAATTATGGGTTCTTATCATCTTGGCTAGGGCAAACTGAATTAATAAATATACAGGACTGCAGGATGGAAAATATGCAGGAGAGAATCAATTTCTGTATTCCTGATATTGGTTTAATTTGCATATTGCAGACCTTGACTTTAAACTACAACTGTGAAAGGGCCTATTATTGTCATTATACTTGCAACTGAGTTATTTGCATCATAAGGAGTCAAAACAACCCTTGGAGTAACTGATTATAAAGTTTAAAGGAAGATCTGTAGGTCTCTTCTTAGATAAAGAATGGCTGTTGATTTGGACCAGAGGTGGATTGCTCCCAGTTCAGCCTGGATCAGGCGAACTGATAGTGGTGGCGGCAGAGGCTCCACCCACCTGCCCAGATGCTTCTATGCATGCTCAGAAGCTTCTGCGCATTTGCAGAAGCATTGTGCGAGTGAGTGCGCAAGTGCGCCCAAACCGGTAGTAAAAAAATTGGAAACCCACCACTGGTTTGGACATATTTGGGTTATTTTATATTTCAAATCTATTATTACAGTATTGTTTATGTACTATGTTTTTAACTAAATAAAATGTCAGAATCAATGTTATAGAAAGAATTTACAAATTGTGGCTGCAACACTTGTTTTATCTTTGCAATAATTTTAAGAGACATGTTAGATTAAAAGGTAGGAACTGAGGAGTAAAAGATTGTCCAACAAATTGAGTTTAAAATGAAGTATGCTACTATGATAGAAGCCTACTACAGTTAAACTGTCAGAGAGGAATCTACTTTTACACAAAATATTGTAGCATAAAAGTAAGAAGTATTCTACAGGAGAAAATGTATGTAGAAATACTTATTTCCAATGTCAAATGTATGGAGTGAACCAAACAAAACAAGAAATCAGTTGTAAGTATATTTTCAAGGAAGCTATCTTCCTTCCTTCCTTCCTTCCCTTTGCTTCAAGATATCCAGTATGAGATCAAGGCAAATAGCACTGAGTTTCTCCATGTTGGAAGATAAAAGTATACACTTTCATAAATTATTGCAAAAAATAATAATAATAAAACTATATGAGTCACTGCTATATATTGTAGGAGGTTAGCACCCACCCCTCTCCTAGAATAATGAAATATTCTAGGAAATATTAACAAGGCAGAATATTATACCTCCCTGGATCAGAAAAGGAAAGACATGCTCTTGGAAAGCAGCCCCCACCTTTGTTACAAGGCAAAAGGCTGGGTCAGCTTACCTACAACACAAAAGACATGGCCTTCAGGATATGATAGGATTAGCCCTCACTCAAGATCCGAACCAGGAGAAAGCCATTAAGTCATAATAGGAATTGCCCAAAGCCCCTTCATTACATCATCACCCAGCATGATTCAACCAGGTCTGGTACTCAAGACAATCTACAAAGTTACCCCTGCCCATGGGAATCTGACAACCAATCAGAGTACATTTCTTACACAGAAACAGGAAGCTCCAAGGCAGGGCCCAAGAGAGGATATACATCTCTCTCCTTTTCTCACACATGTACTCTTTTTTGCCCAGGACCTCAAACCATGTGATCCTGTCCATCATTAAACCATATTTCCAAGAAGTCTCCATGTTTCCAGTGTCTTTCTTCCCACTTGGAACTGAACCCAGATGGACATTTCTTCTAACAATGCCTTATCACTAATGGACACCTCTCAGAATAGCAGAATATAAGACACAGATCCTTCAAACTACTATGGAAATTGTAATTGCCAGCTTGCCTCACAATTGTTACCTCATATGGGATAGATTAATATTTGAAGCTATTTTAATAGAAACATATAACTGATCTCTAATAGTCTCTCTCTAATAATCAGGCTTGCATTTTGAGAACCCACTTAACATTAGCCAGCTGAGTACAAAATGCCCTAATCTTTTTGAAACAGGAAACCAGTGCTTGGTTAACTGCAACTAAACTTTGGCTCAATTTTTTTCTGTTCCATTCTGTTTCAAGATTACTTTCTTACCTTGTTAATGACCCATTTATTAGCTCCTACTTTAAAATTCGCAGAACATTAGTTAAATTGGCTTCTCTCCAGATCACCTATTTTTAATGGGGATACTTCAGATTTTTGTTAATTAGGCAAAGACTCTGGGATAAAAGCTGACAGGATGTCATTAGTAAACCTAACTCACTCCGTTCTCCTTTTTATTTAGGCAGCTATTATGAAAATGGAGGACAATTTTGGTGCAGTGGTTGAGTTCTACTCCTGTTTTAGGCATGAAACTTGGCTGGGTGACTTTGGGCCACGCTCTCTCTCTTTCTCTCTCTTAGACCAACTCACCTCACACTCTGGTTGTTGAGGAAAGGAGAAGGAAGAAAGACTATAGGTATGTTCACTGCCCTGAGTTATTTATACAAATAATAAAGGTGGAATGAAAATCTAACACTCCCACACACATATTGGTGGCCTCATCTTTCACCAACCTAAGTCATGGTACATATCGGGTTGCCTTTATAAAAGCATAATTAAATGCTAGTTTTAGAAAGGAAAATAAAACTACCAAAAGCCCGTATAAAGTAAAGGGAAAAAAATCAAAGCAGATAAAGTACAAGAAAGGGCGAAAACATAAAAGAAAAATAGAAAAGAAAGCAGATAAAAATAGCTTCTTTACAGCCATTTTAATTACAATTATAGTTTATCTTTTCTCTAAAGTTACAGCATGTGTCTCTTCTTTTTATAATCTCTCCTGTCTAATCATCGAAACCATAAATAAGTTCATTTTTTTCTCCGCAAAAATTCACAAGGCATTTCCAGTCAGCAATAAATATAGATATTGTCTTTTCTCTAATAAAAGAAGTGAATTTGGCCACCTCAGCAAGTTACATCATCTTCACCAACTATTCCTCCATTGTAGGTGTGGTGGATTTTTTCCATCCTTCTGCATATAATAATCTTGTTACACTTATACACAAAAACCAAGTTCTACAAAAATCAAGTTTTGCAACTGTTTGTCCATCAGACTTCTGGTGAGATATAAGTGAGACCAGAAGACTTCTGATCTCACTTATATATTAATATTTAATTCATCTGAATCAATGCATGTGTGTAATCTGAACTTTAATTTTTTTTTACACAAGCATGATAAATTTATTATTCACATATCAAACATGAACTAGAAGTGCCTTAATATATTCTAGATAATTTCTCTGAAGACATATGCCCAATGGTGCATCATTTTATAAAAAATCTTTTTAAGATTATGTGTAATCTTAACATAGCATAAATCTCTATCTTGTGTAAATTTCAACCATCACACAACACAAATCTCAATCCTTTCAATCAAATATTAATATCAGAACAAATATTTCATTATTCTATCATTATAGGCAAAATTATAGTTCCCTTTATCATACATTATTTCACTTGTTAAAATTTCAATAAGGTTTATAAATTTTAGTAAACTGTATTTATCATATATAAATGATATAGGTGGCGCAGTGGTTAAATGCAGCACTGCAGGCTACTGCTAGATCAGCAGGTCAGCGGTTCAAATCTCACCGGCTCAGGGTTGACTCAGCCTTCCATCCTTCCGAGGTGGGTAAAATGAGGACCCAGATTGTTGGGGGCAATATGCTGACTCTCTGTAAACCGCTTAGAGAGGCCTGAAAGGCCTATGAAGCGGTATATAAGTCTACTGCTATTGCTATTGCTATTGCTATTGCTATTGCTATTGCTATTGCTATATACGTAATTCCATTTTTCCACTCAATCTTATAATGTTTAAAACCATAAGCTCCTTTGTCTTTTAACACTTTCTAATAACTGCAAATAAGAAAACTATTGGCAACTATGTTGTGTTATTTTGTATTCCCCTTAACAAAATTTTAGATTTAGAGCAATTCCTTCAAATATTATGAGGGTTCCCCTCTCCCCATCATAAGTAGTGTTAAAAAGAAAGGAGTAAGCAAAAGAGTGACTTTAATGGCTGTACAGTTCTGGATCAAATTTAATAGCAATGTGTTTCTGGATCAAATCCAGAAATCTTGAGGCCAGGATGTTAATGGAGCTCTGATGTGGTTGTGTGTGATTTAAGGTAATGAAAGTTTTACTGGCAATTCAGACTCAGCTTTTGTTTTATCTCTTCCAACTGATCTTAATAATTGCATTATGCTTTTATCTTTGTTTGCCCCCCAGATGGCTGATGAGAAAACATATAAATTTGTTTAATAGACAAAATTAATAAATAAAATCAATAGAATGCTAACCTTACAGCTGCCTCAATCACCAAAGTAACTTTAGACAGCAATTTAACTAACTCAAGTCATCAGACTAAATATTTCAAAATTACTAAGCAAATAACAGAATGTGAGCTAAAGACAGAATCTGAGTCTCTGGCATATTTTATTCAGTCTGATTGCAAAGAACATTTTAACCTAATCAGGTCAATGGAACGACATACTGGAAATATTATAGTTTCACCAATAGGAAAGTGTTGCATTAAATGGCAGGTAAAAAAAGATAATGAAAATGGCAGGTAAAATAATGAAAATGGCAGGTAAAAAAAGAATTGTGTCATCAGGCCAACAATGTTTTGGAGCAAACATCCTTTTTAGCAAATCGAACAGGACAGTCAGACACACCTTAGCACTAACTTGCTGCCTTTCAACATTACAAACTGAAGTAATACCTCTTAGTTCTAAAGAGGTTGTTTTAAGATGGTTAAATCCAGAATGATAGTCACCAAAGTACAATACTAGCATTAAAAGAAACACGTTCTCCTACAGCAAAATAGCAAAGGTGGAAAACTAATTGAATAGTTCATTGTTAATTTCTATTTATCATTTGGGTTGAGCATTACTATGCTCAGCAAGTACAATAGATCAGCAATCATCTGCAAGACAGTCTCAAGAGCAGAGAAAAAAATATATTAAAGAGAGAAGGGCAGAGAAATAAATGGAGGAAAGAACTGAAAGGTCAAATAGGTTATACCCACAAGGTTCTGATGGAGAGTCAGCTAGCTAACAGGCTAACAGAGAAAGATGGTAGGTACGAATGGTTTGACCCTACAAATTTGTATCCGATTTTCTGTCATTTTTAAGGTAAGAAGCTAATTGAAGCTCTTAAAAGGTTAACTAAACCCATGCATTGTAATTTCTTACTCTACTACATGGAAATGAAAATTGCTATTCTATAAACAAACTGGAAGAATTATATATTGTTTTGATAGCCAGTTACTGTATAAGCCTGTATTTAAGGCATATAAATAAGTATTGCAGACTAAAATATGATCCTGTTGCCATTAATGTACCATGTATCAAGATAGAATCATAAAAAAAACACAGTCCTGAATGGGCAAGAAGAAACAATTATTGAATAATGTTGAATAATACTGATTATCTTCCTTCCTTAAAGTATCATATACAGTTGATATTAAAAGTCTATACATCCCTGTTAAAATGCCTGGTTTTTGAGATGTAAAAAATCAGACCAAGAAAAATCACTTCAGAATTTTTCCCACTTTTAATATAACATATAAGCTGTACAATTCAATTGAAAATCAAACTAAAATCTTTTAGGGAAAAATTTTTAAATAATCACCAAGTGGTTGCATAGGAGCACACCTTTAAACTGATATTTTGATGAAGTACCTTTGGAATTTATGACAGTATTCAGTGTGTGTGTTTTGTACTTTTGGTGCTGTATAGTGTAGTTTTTGCACCATATTTTTCAGAATAATGGCCACAAAGTTTAAGCTTGGTCTCATCAGACCATAACACATATGGTTTTGTGTTGTGGCCCAGCAGGAGCCATTGGAGCTGCTGATGGACTCCGATAGTGAGGACCCCTATGAGTCTGCTACGGAAGATGTGGAGGACCCTGGGCAGGGTTCAGACTCAGAGCAGGAACCAGAGAGGCTGGTTGGCCACCAGGAGGCTCCTGAGGCATGGAGCAGTGGGGAAGATCAAAAGGAGTTTGACCCTGACGCCAGGCAACAAAGAGCGGAGAAACGGAGGCAGCAGTTATGGAGACAGACTCATAAGAGATAATCAAGCCCAGGTGATTGTGGCTTGGCCCCTCCCAAGAGAGTATATAAGAAGAGACTTTGGGAGGAGTCATTTTGCAGGACACAACTGTTCGTAGTAATCTGGAGATCTCCCTGTCTGGTCTGCCTTGTGTTCCCGTGTCTGTTGGAGTCTGGGTTGCTGCCAACGTCTTGCCAGTGAGTCGTGTTTGGGCTTTCAGCCAACAGGATTATAATTGCTGTGAATAAAGAGTGGCAAACAGCTAAGCCTGTGTCTGCATTCATTACCGGACGGAGGGGGGCCAGAAGAGTTTTGTCAGGCTTGATGTAGTTTTTTTGCAAAATGTAGCCAAGGTTGGATGTTTTTCTAGAAAGAAAACACATTTTGTCACCCTATTCCACAAGGGAGACATATGAAGAATATGGGAGATTGTTGTCATATGTAGCTCCTTTAATGTTGTTGCAGGCCTCTTGGCAGCCTCTCAGACCAGTATTGTTCTTGTTTTTTCATCAATTTTGAAGGAATATCGAGTCTAGTGGTGGGATTCAAAAAAATTTACCACTGGTTCTGTGGGTGTGACTTGGTGGGCGTGGCATGGCATGGCTTGGTGGGTGTGGCAGGGGAGGGATACTGTAAAATTTCCATTCCCACCTCACTCCGGGGAAGGATACTATAAAATCTCCATTCCTTCTCCACTCCAGGGCAAGGTTACTGCAAAATCCCCATTTCCTCCTGATCAGCTGGGATTTGGGAGGCAGAGAATAGATGGGGGCGGGGCCATCAGAGGTGGTATTTACCGGTTCTCTGAACCGGTTCTCCAGAACTGGTCAGAACTTGCTGAATACCACCTCTGATCCAGTTCTTTGTAATGTCACTGTTGTCTTTTCTCCACTTGTTGAGGACTGCCTTCACTGTGTTCCATGGTATATGCCAGTGATGGCAAATCTTTTCAGCACTGAGCGCCCAAACTGGAATGTCTGTGCATGCGTGTGCACCAGAGCACTGGAAACCCAAAGACCAGCTGGCTGGTGTGCATGCATGCACCGGCCAGCTGGTGTTCGGATTTCTGGCATGTGCATGCTTGCATGCCAGCTGGTCTTTGTATGGCCAGAGCACCGGAAACCCAAAGACCAGCTGGCTGGCCTGCGCGTGTCTGCTTTTGGCTGTTTTCCAGGCTGCTTTCCGGCTGGTTTTTTGTGGTCATTTTTTGGGCGTTTTCTGATGCTCCACTGCCCATGAAGACCAGGTGGCCAGCCTGCATGTGTGCACCAAAAATTAGAAGAGCAGCTGGCGACAGTGCACATGCCCACAAAAAGGGTTCTGTGTGCCACCTCTGGCACCCGTGCCATAGATTCCCCATCAAGTGTATATCTAATGCCCTGGAAATTTTTTGTATGCTTTTCCTGCCTGATACCTTCCAATGAGATTCCTTTGATGCTTTGTAATCTCTTTGCAGACCATGATTTCTGCTATAAGAGGCAACTGAATAAATATCAGGAAAATCCTACTAGAACAGCTGAACTTTAAATGGGCTTGATCAGAGTCACTTTAATTGAGGGCAGGCATGTACCAACTACTATTTAACATCAATTTGAATGTGATTGGTTAATTCTGAAGCCAGCCACATCTCTTCTTATAAGACAGTACACACTTATGCAATCATATAATTGTACATTTTTATTGTTATTTTTTTCCTTAAAAGACTTTAGTTTGTATTTCAATTCTATTCTGCAGCCTATATGTTATATTAAAAGGGGAGAAAAAAATCTGAAGTGATTCATTTTGATCTAATTTTTTTACATCTTAAAGACCTGGGATTTTAACAGGGCTGTGTAGACTTTTTATATCCACTGTAAATTGCTAGAGGTGGTGAAAGCCATCACTGATTTCGAAGCTAAAAGCATTGGTTTAAGAGTCAGTGCGGAAATATGTGATGCAAATTAAACTCTGTGACAACTTCCAGTCATTTAACAGGATTGGAAAGGAATTAGCAAATAGCCCACCAAGCACAATAATTATATCAGCTGAAACAGACAAAACTAGCATGTGATCAGTTTGGCTTCAGCTGTTATCCACAGCTTTTATGCATGAAAAAGTTTTGGGGAGGAGAGGGCAATCCTTAAAAATAATGTAAGCTACCTAGAGTGCCATAATAGTTGCTTACAGCATTTAAAATCCACTTTGAACATTAGCATTATGAAACTTCAGTAGATACTGCAAAGTACTATCATAAAAAGTGTGAGTTTGTATGTGCCTGCAGTTATGTGACACCAGAAAAATGAATTAGCTTTTTTTATGACTTCAGATGAAAGGTGACAGATCAGGTTGAAAGAATGAGCACTAAGAATAAAGGAATTTTGGAAAAATAAGAGAAACTTTTCGTGACTGCAGTAGTTGTAATTGGATCATGAACTAGGTATATCCACATAATTCATTAGTGATCGCAGTAGAAGCTAATATATTTGGCTCAGACTTGAATTGTGGGGTTCTTGGTATGCTCCAAGTGTGGTTGTTTGTTTGCAGATGTTTCATCATACATGCAGATGTTTTATTATCTTGGGCTACTATCTCCTTTGGATTTACTTAAGATGTTTTGGAGGACAATAGTTGGTCTATATGCTACAATGATGTGCAACAGTCTGCTGGTTGTTTTTGAGATATTTATGATGCATGGCAACAATTTTTCATAGTTTGTGTTTCTTGTATTCCAGTAGATTGTGTTCAGACACTTTTTTGATAAAGTTGCATGGGTATTCATCTTGTTTGTTGTATAATCAGTCTGTTTCCCTTTTTTGGTGTTCTGGGTTGCTGCAGTGAATTTGTACTTGTCTGAATAATTTTCTTGCACAGCTTCTCTTGTGGGAGGTTGGGTGGTTACTTTGATAATGAGGAACTTGGTTAAGTCATTTTTCAATAGACTTGTTTCTAATTTGCTATCAATTCCTCTACTGATAAGGATATCTAGAAAGGAGTAGTCTATTATTGTTTTCTTTTTCCCTTGTGAATTTTATTACTTTGAAGATATTATTGTTTCATGCATTCTCTCTACTTCCTTGTTTATTATGACATAGGTGTCATCTACATACAAGTCATTGATCATTGATCCTTCTCATTTTATAATGAGAGACTCACACTCATTCTGTAGCAAGAATTTCAAGCCTTAATTAATCTTGTACAACATGTGACAACAGCAGTTCTAATTCAAAATTGTTTAATAATTTCAGGGGGCTTCCCACTGTAACCCAGTAATTTATGTAATTAGTTCTCTGTATATCTGGTTTGAAAATAGAGACCAACATGATTCCTGTAGCCCACAGATTTAAATGGGGTTATGCCAACACAAATATGTTTCTAAATCATAAGATATTTTTACAATCATGCTGAGTGAGGATAGTGGGAGATGGTCTAACACAGTGGTTCCCAAACTTGGCAACTTTAAGACTTGTGGACTTCAACTCCCAGAATTCTCTAGCCAGCTCTGCTGGGAGTTGAAGTCCACAAGAAGAATTCTGGGAGTTGAAGTCCACAAGTCTTAAAGTTGCCAAGTTTGGGAACCACTGGTCTAACACATCTGGAAGACATGAGGTTAGAGAAGGCTGCTTGAACTTTAAAACTAGCTGGTATTAAGATGTCAGACAGAAACAATATTTGAATTAAGAATGACCTCTATGCTCTTTGGATATATGCAAACAATCAGTATTTTCACTGCCAAACCATTTAAATCCAATTTAAAATTACTGTGGGTAGCTGGAAGCATTTTCAAATGTACTCAAACATCAGAAACCATAACCACATCTTTGCTGGCCAGTAATGTTTTCAGAGGACCACTTATTTATATATTTAGCATATGGCATATTGTACATGGACTAGTGACTATATTAACATTTCATCTAGAAAACCACTAAAGAATCACTAAACAATTATCACTTATTATTTCTGAATATTAGCTGAGCACAGAAAACTGTCCTCTAATCAGTGTTTATTTGCTAGCCAATAGCTGAGAGTCATATTTTGCTCTCTCTGTGCTAAGCACACATCTTTTCCAGTTTTTTATTAAAAAAAATTCAAAAATCAGTGTTTCCATGTTTGAGCTAGTGATAAACTGAAGTGCCTTTCAAACTAATACATGGTGACAAAAAGCCATGGTGGTGCAGTGGTTAGAATGCAGTACTGCAGGCTACTTCTGCTGACTGCCAGCTGCCAATTCTCAGCAGCTGAAGATTGACTCAGCTCTCCATCCTTACGAAGTTGGTAAAATGAGGACCCAAATTGTTGGGGGCAATATGCTGACTCTGTAAACTGCTTAGAGAGGGCTGTAAAGCACTTGAAGCAGAATATGTCTGCTATTGCTACGTAGTTCTGCATTTAAATGTGCAACCAGGGCAGGATGCTGTTGTGATGCAATCCCAAACATCTGGAAATAGCCAAGAATCACCTGCATCATCACACTACCACCCCTTTAAACACAAGCTAACAATATACTGCTGTTTCTAAAGTAACATTTGCTGCATTGAGGCAGTGTTTCCTTGTGCATGCATAACATGAACAAAGCACAGAAATCAGAATTCCTTGCACTTGTAATCCCTTGGTTGCATTTTCATATGATTAATGAAGAATCAACTCACTCAAGTACAGCGTCAACATCATGCTGCCATATGCTGAGCTGGAGATGCAATTAAACCAGTCTAGAGGCTTTAAAAGATTGGATAAGACAAAGGAGTTTGAAACTGAACTCTGAAAAGATGGAGTTACTATGTATATATAAATTGTTCCTTGTAAAATCCTCATGTGATTCCAGCTCCTGTATTGGATTTAGATGGGGTCAGACTCATCTTGAACAGCTAGCCCATGAACTGGGGGAGGGAGAGTTCCAACTAGACTGATAACTTTTGCTGGGGCTCACACTGTCTGTGAAGAATTTTTGGGTGGGGGGAGTTCCCACCTGGATTCATAGCTCTTGCTTAATCAGTTATGGTCAGTGAAACTTTTCTCCATTTTAACTGCTTTATAGTTGCAGTTCTTTTTGGAGGAAAAAAATCCCTTATGATGGTGACTAATACCCTCAGGATTTCTAGGTTAGGCCATTATTTGTGTGGCTAGGTGGGCATGGCTTGGTGGGCATGGCTTGGTGGGTGTGGGAGGGGAAAGATACTGTAAAATCCCTGTTCCCTCCCCACTCCTGGGGGAAGGTTACTGCAAAATCCCCATTCCCTCCCTACCCCACTAACCTGCTTTCCAGCTCCGTTCTCCTGTTCAGGGCAACAAAAGAAGATCAGCTGGGAGGCAGCAGGGCGGGGGCAGTCTATTTGCTGGTTCTCCAAAGTCCTCAAAATTTCAGAACTGGCTGAATACCACCTTCGGGTGGTATTTTCTTTCTAGAGCTACCTTTGAAAAAAACGTTTGTTCAATCATGTTCAATTTTATGAGACTGACTGGAAAAGTCCCTGCAGTTTTCTTTCCAAGGTTGTTCTATAATAGTTGGCCATTGCTTCCTTTCTAAGGCTGAGAGAAAGTGGTTGGCCAAAGATCACTCAAAGGTCACCCATAGTTTTGTGCTCGAGGAAGAACTAGAACTAGGTTTTCTGGTTTATAGCCAGATGCTTTAGCCACTACACTAAACTGATTCTTTTGAACAAACTACAGTTAGTAAAAAAAGTTAGTTGCCATTGATGAGAGAAGTTACAACAAAATAATCAGAGATGGGTTGCTTCTGGTTCAGCCTGGATCGGGCGAACCGGTAGTAGCGGTGGCAGAAGACTCCGCCCATGCACCCGGACACTTCCGTTCATGCACAGAAGCGTTTCTCGAGTGTGCCAAACCAGTAGTAAAAAAATTGGCAATCCACCACTGAAAATAATATCAGATTTGTAGATACTGGACCATAAGAGGTTTCTATGTGCAATTGTAAATACCATAAAGTACTGTAAAGCCATTGATGACTTGGCTGTCAATTACATCTGGTATCATATCTCCCAAATAGTTCTATCATCAGTTCTATTTTTTTCTTGTGGGAATCGATGGGTTTAAGTTTCCACATCATGTGAGGTGCAGAGATGGGAGCCAACAGGTTGCATTATTTGTCTGTTGAAATAGTTTGCCCCAAGGTCAGTTTGGCCCCTTCTCTGATGCATTTCATGAAGTCAGTTAAATGCTCTTATTCCACTCGGCATTTGGCAACTAGGGAATTGGGCTTTGGATCTATAAATACATTTATACATATCTGGGGGCTGTTTTTTTAATTAGTATGGGGTTTATTGATTACTTTTATTGCATTGTTATTGCTATAAGCAGCCCAAAGTCTTGGGATAGGGTGATATATATATATATTTGCAAGATCTCTTTTTAATAACAAAAATTGATATACTTTTTATGGCCAAGGGCTGTAGTTAACATTCTTAAGAAGAGATTCCCCCCACCCTGTTTCTGCTGTGGTGGGTAGATTTTTTTTCCTTTCTTTTGTAAACTACATTTTAGGGTCTTAATGAATTTTGGCAAATTTAGCAGTGTGATAAGAATAACTAGTACCCAGTTCCCAAAAAGAGGGAAGGGATTGGGAAAACAGGTTGCCCATATCTACTAAAAACAGGAAAAGAGACCTATAAGATGAGCATAAACTGAAAAGAAATTTCAGTTAACTGATTGCCTCATTTGAAATATATCAATCTGCTATAATAATCTGAATATTCTATTTTATTTTATGAAACCTCTGGAATCATAATGAATGTATATCACAATTGCAAGTGAATAGACATATGTGAGCAATATAATCCTAAATATGATGATAAATTAAGAAAATACTGGCTGGAACATGCAAAGGTTGCCTTCCAACTCCAAAATCCCTAACAACTAGTAATTCAAGAATGATCCACAGAAAATTTGACAATATCTCGTCTATAGTCTCCGGTTTGTTCCCAGCCCTGCGAAATCTAATATTTGTATGGTCATTTAAATTATCAGGAAAGTGCTTACTCTGCCCACTTTCAAATTCTGTGGGTGGTGCAAATTACAACAGCTATTCATTTACGTAATTTTAAAAAATTAAAAAAATATTTTAAAAATAAAGCAACAAAAATACAGAAAAAGGAAGCAATGACTGTATCTTCAGCCCTGATATAACTGGCAATGGGCTGCTTAAGCAGATGCAGTGAAGGGTGGGGAGGAAACCAGTTACCTAGGCAACAGAGGAAGACAACAGTTGGAAGTCTGTTGAGGGAGAGAGCTACAAGATAGGGCTGCTGAGAAAGATTAAACACACTTTTTGAGATCTGTGGGAAAAGTTCTAGAGTTAACAGCCTGAAACTCAAAAGGGATTGAATATGAAGAACGAGAATGAATCATCCCTGGGAGGAGGGGGGAGTAAAGATCTGAATGGCGCTATCAGAAGGAAGTGAGATTTTTGCTTGTTTTCTTGCTTGTTTTAAAAGGATGGTTGGATAGAAGCTTGCATTATAGAGTATTGGTTATTTTAGCTATTCCAAATTAGGGAGATTAAGGATTACTCTTCCTCATACTTAAATGCTTGCAGCATGTTTCTGAGTAACTTTTTTTGAAACTGGGTCTCTCTGACATGGACAGAACCCAGATTAGGAAATTAGGAAAATCAAAGGAGATTGACAGAAAAATAACCCGAGAAAGTTCTTTCTGAATATCAATATTCGCCTATAGCATTTGAATCAATGTAGTTGTTTTCTTTGTATAGCAGAGAGATTTTCTACAGCTGTAAAGTTATCCATTCCACCCTCTTCTAAAATAAATATTGTAGTAGCATAAGGAAAAAATAAAAGATATGATGAATGGAAGGGGGGTGTCCAAATTATTGTCTCCTTTTAGTGATGAAATAAATGTCCTGCTGGGTTCGCCTCCAAGTGGGGAAAAGACACTGGAGACATGGATACTGCTTGGAACGATGGTTTATTGTTGGATAGGGCCTCATGGCTTGAGCCCTGAACAGAAAAGGTGATCACATGCTTCAATGTTGGTGGAGAAGAAGAGAAGGGCTGAGGGAGGGGCTTGCTAGGCTTTTTATAACCTGTTCAGTCCCACCTCTCTGTTTCCTGTTCCTGTGTAAGAAATGTATTCTGATTGGTTGTCAGACTCCCATGGGCCCATGCAGGGGCTACTCTCTAGGCTGTGTTTTGAATCCAGATTTGGTTGAGTTCTCAGATGCCATGTGGTTAGTTGAGTAAAGAGCCAATATTATCAAGCTTTTACTCCCATCCCCCTGGAGCTGCAGTGGAGAAGTCTTTATTATGTAAAGTGGACTAGCTTGGCCTTCTTAATGGCCCATTAACAAGGTGGGGATGGGCAGGAAGCTACAGGCAGCTATTCTGTCTTTTAAAACATGTTTCTTTCTTTTCACATCCAGAGAAATATTCTGCCTTTTCAATATTTCCTATGATATTTCATTTTTCTGGGAGAGGGCTGGGTGATAACTTCCCACAGTAGGAAATATGAGTTTCTTTAGCACTATAATGATCTCTTGATCGTAATGTTGGAAGAATTTCTTCCCTGTAGTTTATTACCTATCCAGGTCAAAACATCAGACGCCATAAACAGAGTTCAAGAGTTTTATTCAGCACACAAGACAAAACCTTTGAATGCAGCTGACCTCTTCTGAGGGGTGTAAAACCATTTTACAGTCAGGTATAAACAACTAATTTCGTATGTATCTATTCTAGAAACTTAAAGTTTTACCTCCCTAATAAGGAATAGCCTAATTTCTCACACACCAATTGGCTTAATTTATTTCTGTTGCTATGATCTTTTCATTTGTTCTTACATTCCTTTTTCATCTATATAGCAACTCTTTTGCTTGTATGTAATAGTAAGGAACCAACTTTCTTTTTAAAATTGCATTAGTTCAACTTTTTAAATTATTAATAATTATTTAGAGTTATAATAATAACTATTTTATAACACTATTGATGCCAAACTAACCAACTGAATGTAATTTCTTGAGATAACCTAGACAGGAATAAGTTTCGCTCACAGGAAGGACCAAGAAAGATATTGTCAAAAGCTAGATTGCCAAGAGATGTGAGTTCCCATTTTAAAACTTAGCAGTTTTTCTATTTTTGATACTAATATATTTCAGGCAGCATTCAGTCAACAAGTCTTGATTTGGTACAATGCAATATGCCAAAAAGCTTCTCATTTAACTTTAGCTATTTTTAAACTTACTGCTTTCAGTAGATCTTCAGAAGTATGTCTTGTAAATTGACATTCTGACATGTAGGGTAATAGGCATGCAGTATCAACAGCTCTTCGATTTCCGTTTTCACTTCTGCAATGCATACATTAAATGTACATGATATTCACATCCTTTGTCACCTTTGAAACAGTGGCAAGCTCCAAAATTCTGCTATCAAATCTAAACTTCAAAAATCCAATCAAGCAAGCAAAAGTGTTTTTCTATTTTTGACATAATTTTAAGTCTTTCGGTTTATCTCAGTTCCACAGTTACCTTTTCAGTAGAAGCTGTAGTGAAAGAAAAACAGAAACAAAAAGAACAAAAGACTTATCTTCCATTTTGTTGTTTTCTGTAGCAAATCAATGCAAAACAGTCACTTATATATATATTCCTTCCAGTAATTCTGTAGAGAAACCTCTACTGGAATGTATGGTATACTTGAACAACATTGTGTAATGGCTTTTACAAGCAATGGCTCATCCAGTTTTAATACTATTTAGATTTCAATTAAAAATATAAAGAAGATTTTGAATGCTACAAAGCAAAGCACTACCCTTGGGCATCTTCACTGTTTTCAAGAATGTCTCAGGTTCCACATGGGATATAAAGACATTCTTTGGAAATAAAAAATGGTAGAAGGCTGTAACTTAGTGCTTTGTCTGGAAGGTGCCCAGAAAAAAGGCAAAGATAAAAGGAGTGATTTGCTATAATGCCAGAGGGAGCAGTAGGAGGCAATCACATCAGAGTTACTTATTGTTGTATGAATGTCTTATGACTAACTACATTCCCTATGGAAACTATTTTGTGAACATATCAGCTCATTGTGGAAGACATTTTGTAGCTTCCAATTGTACAGCATGCTCTCAGCATTTTAAATTCCTGTTGAACTGTGAGAACATACCCTGTTATTATTATTTGTGCCTTTAAATCAATGTTGACTCTTGGTGACTGCCTGGAAAAATCTCTGGAGTTTTCTTGGCAAGATTTCAGATATGGTTGCCATTGCCTGCTTCCTAGAGCGGAGAAAGAGTAAGTAGCCCAAGGTCACCCAGCTGACTTTGGGCCCAAGAAAGGATTAGATAATAGTATAGCCTTTATTGTCATTGTACAAAATACATACAACGAAATTGGTTGAGCTCATGGCATCCTGGATTCTAGACTACTGCCTTAACCATCACACTAAACTAGCTTTTTATAATCTATTATAGTTCAACAGTATAGCTGTTCTCACGTTATGCTTATTATTCAACCCTCACACATAATATTTCTCCTCCCACTTATCAGCACACTAAAAGCCATGGCAATACATTTATTTTAGTGTGCAAAATAGCTATGTGAAAATTGCACCTTTTACTGATCAGATTTTCTGCATTTGTGTATTCTTCTTAAATTGTCTCACCTGGCTTTGAAGATGAAAGTACTTTTTTAACTTATTTTTTTAGTCCTGTTAACAGTACAGAATTAGTTTAAAACCTAAAAGAACAGAATTAGTCCTCACAGAACCATCAATTAGCAACAATATCTAAAAAGAGCTTATAAGGATTATCTAACACTTCTGATGGCTTAAAAAAGGAACTAGCCTTATTTCCCAAGGATATATCTATCCAAAACAATTGTTTAATACATTTTGTTCAGGTAGTCTGTGACTTACAACTGTTTGTTTAGTGACAATTCAATGTTGCAACAGCACTGAAAAAAATGACTTATGACTTTTTCACATCTATAACCCCTGCAGCATCCCCATAGACATTCAGATGCTTGACAACTGACTCATATTCATGATGGTTACAGTGTCCTGGGGTCAAGTGATTACTTTTTGCAACCTTCTGACAAGCAAAGTCAGTGGGGAAGTCGGATTCACTTAACAACAGTGTCACTAACTTAACACCTGCAATGATTCACTTAACAACTGTGCAACAAAAGTTCATAAAATGTAGTAAAACTCACGTAAAAAAATGTTTCACTTAACAACACTTGGGCTCAGTTGTGAGTGTACCTTGAGGACTATCTGTGCAGCATTTGTAAATAAAACACATTGAAACAATATACAGTACATTAAAATGCATAAAGTTACAATAGGCCAAAGCTTTTCCAGGGGAAAAATAATAAAATGATTGTCAAGATAAAGAAGAAAAACAATTATCACAAGACATTTACTGAAGGAAGGTCTGGATGATGATTTAAAAAAAAATTACTAAATGCCTAAAACACATAACGTTAGATACTCCTAGATATCCAGATGATAGGGACCACTGCAAAGAAGGCCAGCTTAGTCATGATGGCTAAGTAGATTCTCCAAATGGTTGTCATGGGGATCTAAAGATAGTTAATCTGTTGAAGACATTGAAAAGAAAGCAGAAGGCTGTTTCTAAGCTCCAACTACCAATTTTTTCTTAAAAGCTCAGGTGCCAAACTTGATCTTCAATAAGCAGAGCAAAATACGCATTTCTGAGGGGAAGATAGAGAGAATTGCAGGAAGAAAGAAAACACATAAAAATAATATATGTATTTACATAATACATATAAATCCCTGAATAATATGTTTTCTTACATGCATAGTTGCTCAAAACATATCCAACACTGCTGTCCCATAATACCTGCAGAACAAACCACCACCCCCACAAATTGAAAGATGACTTAAAAGTCTTCCAGCCAATTATTAATAATAACTACACAATCCATGCTCCGTTAGGTTATTGTTTCAGAAATACAGGGCGGGGCATAACCTTTTCCTAGGGGGTCACAGCAAGATCGACAGCAGTTTACAACTTCCGCGACACCTCATTTTAAAGCCCATAAAAAACTGAATTGAATGAGCTATTAAATGTTAAATTTGCTTTAAGAATGGCTGGAAAATTCGATTCGGAAATGCAAATGCGACTCAGCAATTGTTAAAGGAAAACAATGTCGAATTTTGGGGCAATGACGTCTGGCCGGGAAATTCGCCAGATCTCAATCCGGCAGAGAACATTGGGGCCATAATTAAGGATTAAGGATGAAGTGGAAGCTCTGATGATTCAGGAGCAAGGTCAAAATCGATATTCGGTTGAAACTTTGAGAATGAATTTGGAAACTGTGTTGAAAAATCTGGAAAATCGAACGGAACTGTTTGAAGATTTGTTGTGTTCTTATCCACCTCGTTTGAATGCTGTTAGAAGGGCTAATGGTGGTCATACTGACTATTAAATCATGTCAATAAACTCAGTTTTTGATGGGCTTTCGAATGGTGTATGAATTATTTGTGTTGTTATTACAAGTGTTGCTGTGACCCCCTAGGAAAAGGTTATGCCCCGCCCTGTACTTCTTTTCCTGAACAGAGAAACAAAACAACCATGGATTGGCCAAAAAGTAATGGGGAAAAAACAGATGTTCAACTTCATGCCAGTTTACCCCTTGAGTTTCCATATGGAAAGCTGACAGGGAGCATTAGAAAACATTTGCAAAAATATAGTTTTGAAAATATTCATAGACTCTGGATGCTCCTATAGCCCTGAAAAACAATCAAAACAGTCTACCTATTCTCAAATAAATGTTACATGTTAACAATAATTGGGAGAGAGAAAGGCTGATTGTCTAGATAAAATATTCATGGTTTTTTTGGTGGTGGTGGAAAGGGGAAGCCTTAATTTCTTTTTCACAGGATGTTCTCTGTAATCTGGGACATAGAATAAATGCTGGTGATGAATTCATTAAGTCACCAGGCATCATCTTGAGAAGAAACTCCAGACTCCAAATTTCATATTCGTCCTAGTGTTATTTGCCCCCCTCTCTCTCCCTCCCTCCCTCCATCCCTCCCTCCCCCTCCCCCTTCCCTCCCACTCCCTCCCTCCCTCTCTATTCTCTACTACATAACTGAATTCTAAAGAAATCAACAGCTTACATACACTTTTGTGATTTTTTTTTATTTTGCTTGGTTCTGATAAAAGTTTTGACCAAATCCATATTTTTTTTCCTTTACAAACTAGTTGTCTTCAAAGAAAAACTGGTGAAGTTTTCTAAAAGGGTTGCTAGTCATTTTCCCCAAAAATATGTCTTGTAAAAATTGCATGTTACAGTACTTACTTTTCAGAGATAGATGAAAATTCTCTTCTAGGAAATAAGTGAATTCTTTCCTATAGACCGTAAATAAGCTCCTTAATTGACAGCAGTGGGCCAATGGTTTCTCTTTCATGATGAAGAGTTGATTTTAAGAGGAAGCAGATTTATAAGAGGCTGAATTAGGACCTTTGAGTATAACACAGTTTTCTTTCCCTTTCCCTATTTGCAGACTGCAGAATTTTCTCCATAATACCACTGAATGAGAATCTCCCCACTCAAATTATCATCCCTTCCTCTTAGGTAAAAAAAATCTATATACTACTAAAGTTCTTTAGTCTGTAACCTGTAACTGGGCGAAATGGTGTGTCATAGGGCAAGGCACCTCAAAAATGGACTAATTTACAGAATGAATCCAAAATCCAGAACCCATTATTCCAATGTACAGGTAGTCCTCGACCTATGACCACAATTGAGTCCAAAATTGATGTTGCTAAGTGAGACAGCTGTTAAGTTAATTTTGCCCCATTTTATGACCTTTCTTGCCACAATTGTTGAGTGAATCATAACAGTTGTTAAGTTAGTAACACAGTTGTTAAGTGAATCTGGCTTCCCCATTGACTTTGCTTATCAGAAAGTCGCAAAAAAATGATCATGTGCAGCAGTCATAAATATGAATCAGTTGCCAAGCATCCACATTTTAATCATATGACCGTGGGATGCTGCAATGGTTGTGTGGAAAAAAAAGTCTTAAGTCATTCTTTTCAGTGCCGTTGTAATTTCAAATAATCACTAAATGAACGGTTGTAAGTCGAGGACTACCTATACTTGAAATCTAGTAAATTTCATAAAATATTTCATGATATAAAATAACTATAAAAGCATTTTAGACATAATAATACAAAGTGACATGGTGAATTTCTGATGCTTGGCTGTGCTGTATGGTTCAATGAGGGCTACTCTCAAAAGCCAATACTCCCTAAATTTTTAAGAATTTTTCAAGTACATTAGTAGCTCTGCCATTGATGAAGGCAATGCAGAATCTGGTGAAGAAATATCTCTGAAAGGGGTCATAGATTGTCTAGTACTATTTAAACTAGGATTTTAACAGTTCATACGCCATAATTATTATTTCTGTTTTAATACAAACATTATATTCTCACAGCAACCATATAAAATTCAAATACGGGAATTAGTGTTGTATATACAGTATATTGTACATATTTGTCCCAAACTGTTTGCAAAGTCTTTGTTGCTATTACCAATGAAGAAAAACTGATGTGTTTCAATGTAATCTGATAACAGTTGATTTTCCAAGTTAAACAAGTAGCAATCAGCAATCTGCAACCTGTGATCTATATATATAGACTACTTACAAAAATAATAAATTTCTGTGTTCAATCATCCTACACGTAATTCATAGGAAATGGAATAAGAGAAGGTGAAAAAACTTAGGAGCTTCTTTGCCCGTTTTGTATGCAGAGCACCTTGCTCCTCCTCTTCTATGAACAGGGAATAGAAAGCCACCTGCAACTGTAGATAAGGATATGACAGACTAGCTTATTGTTCTTTCCCACATTTTCTTCTGAAGCTTTAATTTGAGTTAAGTACAGTCACCTCTGTTCAAATATACGTGGAGTACACATGCGAAATAGTGTTCGAATGAACTAATACCTACCGGATTTAGACAGTTAATCCATACTGTGGTAGATACAGTAACTAAGTCTGATATCTGAAAATGCAATAAATTCCACATTCTGCCTGTCCTTGATTTCCATTTCCAATTTCATTCAATCTACATTCCAGCTTGAAACCTTCTTATATGTTTTTTCCAGTGGTGGGATACAACCGGTACGCCCTGGTACAGGTGTACCGGTGCCTGCTGGGAGCACCAGGTACCATTCCGGTATGGTGCTCCGGAGGGCCCACTCGCCCACCTGTGCTCCTTACCTGTATTTGAGCTGTTCGTGGCTTACGCGCAAGGAACATACGGCTCGTGCACAACACTCTGCCGAGCAGCTGGAGCATCGTGGAGGCACTGCGGAACATCATGGAGCGTTGCGGGCAGTAAGTATGCATGCACGCAGTGCGTGCATTCATGTGGTGGGTGCCCAGCCCCGTTGCACCATACCAGTTGCAATGGGGTCCAGAACCCATCGCTGGTTTTTTCCCCCCTGGAGAAATCATTCCACAGTTCTTACTGAGAAGGAGGGTTATATGGTTGCCACCTGCAAGGGAAAACTGACTAGGACCTCTGAAGATAGCATTTCCAGTAAGCTTATAAAAAGGTCAACCTATGAAATGACATGCAACATGAACTCTGCATGAAAGTATGAATCGACGTGTAAAGTACTAAGCCAAAGAACTATAATTATATATGTGTATATTCATAAACTGTTCTTTCTAGAAGCAAAATAAAAAAGAATCAAAATCCAAAAGCATAGAATCAAAGTCACATGATGTAATAGTACCACTTTATAAAGCCTTAGTAAGTCCACACCTGGAATATGGCATCCATTTTTGTTCACCACATTATAAAAAAAAGATGTTGAGACTTTGGGAAAAAGTGCAAAGAAGAAGGTTAAGGCCTGGAGACTAAAACATATGAAGAACAGTTGCAGGATTTGGGTTTAGCTAGTCTAGAGAAAAGAAGGAGTAAGGGGGACATGATAGCAGTATTCCAGAATTTGAGAGGCTGCCACAAAGAGGAGGGGCCAAAGCACCAGAGGGCAGGGCAAGAAACAATGGATGGAAATTAATCAAGGACAGAAGCAACCTGGAATTGAGGAGAAACTTCCTAACAGTGGGGACGATTAACCAGTGGAACACCTTTCCTTCAGACATTGTGGGTGCTTCATCACTTGATGATTTTAAGAAGAAACTGGACAGTCACTTGTCTGAAATGGTATAAGACGGGGGTGGTGAATCTATGGCACACATGCCAGAGGTGACATGCAGAGCCCTCTCTGTGGGCATGTGCACCGTTGCCAGCTGCTCTTCCAGTTTCCCGTGTGCATGTGTACGCCAGCCAGCCGGTCGTTATACATGTAGGAGTGTGGGAAACCCAAAGACCAGCTGGCCAGTGCACAGACTTTGGATTTCTGGCACTCTGGTGTGCATGTGCACCCACACAAACATTCTGGTTTGGGCACTCACTGCCGAAAAGGTTCGCTATCACTGGTATAGGAGCTCCTGCTTGAGCAGCGGGCTGGACAAGAAGACCTCTAAGGTCCCTTCCAACTCTATTCTGATTCTGATTCTTTCTTCAATGAATACGATTCAAGGCAACGTGTCAGAATAAAAATTAAAAATAAAAAGCAGAAGAAAATATAAGCATAAAAATATTACTTCAAACAACAAGAGTAACAGCAATTACTCACTTCAATATCTGATTAGCTAATATATCTATTGCATGGCCATACATAAACATAGACATCTAACAGAATTCTAAAGTTTATGTTCATTAGGTTAAAAAGAAGAGGGCTGAACATGTCAATTTTACGATAACACGTAAATTATGACTCCCGATATATCCACCCAGCTTGGTCAATAGCGCACAATGCCAGAATGACATTTCAGCAACAATATGCAAAGGTAATTTTTATTGTTGAGGGTAAATGTTTGATTTTTTTCCTTTCTGGTACTTAATATTCAACCTTTGATAGTTTCAGAGAATTATTTGATACACTTCACAAGAAAACGTTTTAAGTGCAGAAAATGTTTCAAAAAGAAATGCCTCATAGATTATTTTCAGTAAGTTGTAGTGTATGTGGTCAACCCCTGTTGTGGTAGAAGACAGCTCCTGTGGTAGAACAGTGTAACCTGTATGCAGTGGTGGGATTCAGCCAGTTCGCACCTATTTGGGAGAACCAGTTGTTAACTTTCTAAGCAGTTTGGAGAACCGATTGTTGGAAAAAATCTTATTTTGTTTTATTCCACTTTAGAGGGCTAATCCTGTAAGGAAGGCAGGAAAGAAACATTCTGGTGTTGTTTCTAGCCTAATGCTTATAGAAACTGCCTCTCTGGTTAACTCTTATTACATTGTAACAGCTAAGGCGAAGCGCCCATCGACCTGAATGACATTGAGTTGGCCACACCCACATGGTCACATGACCACTGAGCCCCGCCTACCCAGCTGGTCATTAGGTCAGTGAACCAGTTGTTAAATTATTTGAAACCCACCACTGCCTGTATGCCCATCTCTCACTGTAATATACTGAAAGATACATGCCTATTTGTTCCAAGTTTCACACTTTAATCGTATTTAGAAAGGTAAGCTGTTTTGACAAATTGTCTGTTTTGAAGAGAAAGGATTTTTAAGCAACAGCAAAAAAAAATGCTAAGTACAAGATTACAAACTGCATTAAATACAGATGAACAACTTTAGCTTTGTTGTTATTAACCCCACCTTTAAATCTCTTGAATATTTCCCATATAAGGAATTATTTTCCTTTAGAATAGTAGACTACAACAAGGACAAACTGCTTAGAAACAAAGGACTTGATTTGCAGAAATCAAAGCCTTCCTTCAAATGTGTAACATTGGTTATGCTGCCAAAAACTGGAGTCAGCTTGTATAGCAAATGACAAATCCATGCACAGTGATTTAATTTTCCATGAAGTGACTATAGAGAAAGATCTTGTGTTGTTTGCCCATGTCTTCTCGCAGACTTTTTTTTCTTATTGTTCATGGTAACCGGCAAACAACAATAAAGCAAAGGTGTCTAGGAAAGTTAAGTCCTGTTTTAAAGCTGGTGCATTATATTAGTACTCTTGGGAGATCAGTTTAAGTTATATTGTAGCTATTACCGTATTGTTTTTAATATGGTTGTAAGCTGTTGCTCGGTGACTAAGATGCTGAGAAAGTTCAGCAGTTTGGCGATTCAAAACTATAGCGCCATGTACCGGAGTGAGCTCCCGTTACTTGTCCCAGCTTCTGCCAACCTAGCAGTTCGAAAGCATGTAAAAAATGCAAGTAGAAAAACAGGGACCACGTTTGGTGGGAAGGTAACAGCGTTCCATGCACCTTCAGCATTTAGTCATGCTGGCCACATGACCACCGAAATGTCTTCAGACAGTGCTGGCTCTTGGGCTTTGAAACAGAGATGAGCACCAACCCCTAGAGTCGGGAACAACTAGCACATATATGCGAGGGGAACCTTTATCTTTACCTTAAGCTGTTCAGAGTTACTTGATAGTGAGATGGCTGGCTATTTAAATATTATAAATAAATAAGTAATAAAATATATATTGTGAACAATTCATGTGCTTCACTTCATGCATGAGATCTTTTCAGTACATCATCGAAAACAATTACCACACATCTTGTCAGCTCTTCAAGATTGATGAGACTAGGAAACCAAAGATGAATGCTAATACTATTTTTTTTATTATATGATTACAGTAAGAAAATATTGCAAGTCTGAATGTGCCTCCCGCTTTGTCCCTTTATTTTCAAGACAACTGAAGAGGGTCAAGTCTGAGACACTTTCTCAAATTACATTTGTGCCTTGAACTCAGATTTCTTTTATCTGACTGTTGCCTTGGTTGCAGTTCTTCGTCCTGATTTTTAAGGTTGTTCTTGCTGCCTATAACAAGTCTTCAGTAGCAGGAGGAAGCACTAACAGAAAGAAAGAAGCAAAGTCTTATTTTATCTTCACTTTTGTAGAATGCAAAAGAGATTTTGATGCAGAGATTTTGATGCAGATTCTTTTCATGTATCCCACACACAAACTCAGCCGCACAGAAAAATCATTGTGTGTTTGATGGGCTTAAACCACAGGGGGGCATTTTGTGTATTCATGGACCATATCATCCATAGAGCCTCATCTACCCTTAAAAGTATTTCCCTGAGAACTAGTGCATCAGATGTTATCATCAATTATTAATTATCAAGAATTCTTCAAGTCCCCTATATGTGGAAGAAGACAAATATAAAGACAATGCATGGTAATCTTTTTCTGCAGTTTCAAAAATTGGGTTTTGACTTGAAATTGTCATAGTCATCTGTCTGTTTTTGAGTTCAGTTCAATACTGACTTAAAACTTTCAATATCCCCTAGCAAGAGTTAACCCTCTGCATTGGCTTGTTTAAAGAACATTCAACTTCCCACTGATTTCAAAAACAAATAAAATAGAATAAGATTATATTCTGAAATATATTTTCACTTGGAATGCTTGTTCTGAAAGGAAAGAAGGTTTTCTTTGGGGGGGATTATTAGAATAGTATGATAGCCTTTCATTTGTTTAGTTGCATATGTGAATACTTCGTCTTTTCTTGCAAAGTCCTCTTTCAAAGGTTCTGCAGATTTCCAACTTTAAGTCTCAGAGGAAATTATAATGAGGAAATTCCTCCAATTGGATCTTTTTAGTAGCAGCACTATCATTGCTATTATTTCCTCATGAGTGGATTCCAAGTAGTATCCAATCCACTTCCATCATTTGTCCTCAGCTGTACTTTTAATCTTTGGTGGCTCCTTTGCTAAATTGGCATTGTTAACCAACATTATTTATTTCTTTTAGTTTCTCCATTGTCAATTGAGAGGGATTTCAAGTGACTTATAGAAGTAGCAGAATAGATTAGTTATAATGGTAAATACTATGGACATGTCCTAATAATACAGTAGTGGAACACAACAGGAATTCTTGTCAGATAACTTCAGTTGGACTAATTTTCAAAACCCAGCCTGTAAATTATACTTTTCATTTGTTACCACTAAGACCATATCTTTTAGGACACTGATTACCAGCTACAGTATGTGCCACAAATGTTGATGACTGAAATGGATTTTGAGCCACAACTATGATTAAACAAAATAATTTTAACTCCACAAAGACATACTGTAAGAATTTCTTCCCCATCTTTATGCCTAAACTAAACTATAGTTTCTATGTTGATAACTGGGAATCTAGGAGATATGGTTACCATTTATCTGGAGGGCAACAAGCTGTAAAGGAGATAATAAATTAAATAGAGATGGGGCAAAGTTCTGTATGTCAGAAATGGTTTAGTTGTTTGTAACATGATCCCCAAAATGTTTTGAACACCACTCAACTTTATCTAGAAACATGATAAATTACAATTATTGACTTATTGTGGCATAAAAAAATGGAAAAATGGTTTGTTCTCTGTTGCAAGAATATAAAATTATCTTGCCATTGGGGGACATAAAAATAGATGAGTAGCTTCTGTCAAAATCTGTGCTCATGTTTAGCTTCATCTTATACAACACACTGAAAGATATCAAATCCTATAAATCCCTCTGCAAAGCAACATTAGTTGGATTTTACTTTCACTGACTCTCTCCTGCATTTCTATGTTATTCTTGTGTCTGTTAGTAATACTTTCAAACTTTAATGGCTATAATAAATTTCAGTAATCTGTGATTATTAATACAAAAGCAGGTTATTAATCTCTTGTCATTCTTCCCACCAGGATGTGATTTTCTTCTTTGTATTATTAGATTGTTTTCTGTGTTATTAGATAGTATTGTAGTTTTAATCCTCAGGATTTTTTTTTTCTAGAGGAACCTTCCTCCATGGATGCCTTTCTGATTTCAACACCCATCAAACTCATCCATATGGCCAAAGATTGTGAACAATGGAATTGAAGTCCAACAAATTTGGGAAAAAACCAAAAGGCTGCTCTTATTATTATTATGGTATTCATTCAATTATTTATTTCAATACATTTATTATAGCTGCCCACTTCAGGACACTGTCTGCAAGAGGATAAATAATTTCAGGATTAGAATTATACTAGAAGCCTTCCAAAATTACCACTAGATTATATCTCTTAATGCAACAGAAAGAATAAATCATTAAAGATATTAGGCATAATTATATCAACCATAAATTCAATTAAGTGTTATTGTTTATTTGCAACAGTCTAGTTTTGGGAGTGCAATCCTCAGAACACCTTGAGCAAGTCACACATAGATGAGGTGGATTCATTTATTTATTTGGATTTAGCAACTAAATCTAAATGTAAACCAATATGGGTGGTTCACAATATAATCTGTATAAATAAAAATGTAATGGTTGTTTGTTCAAAATCGCTAATCTCTGAAAGTTCTTCACCGATTGCTTTGAAATTTTGACACAACGTTGCATTAGAATATGCAAATGTTTTTATAAATGTATATTACATAGATATCACACCTGTGACAGGTAAAAACATGATTTTTTGTAAAAACATGCTTTTTTGAAAACCAGCGTCATCTGGTGGACGTAAAAGCAACACACGCTATACTAAATATTTCATGACTCCATTTCAATGTTTCTGATTGCATTGTTATATTGAATTTTCATACATTTCAATTTATTTTCATTTTGATTTAATTATTTCATGTGACATTGCATTGGAATTGAGCTGTGTTATTTACCATAGTGTTCATTTAGTGAGTATAGTCTATTTGGAACAGTTCGGCCTCTCTCCAGTTTTCCGCCCCTCCTCTGACCAGCTTTGCCATTTCCGCCAAGGGGAGCCGAAGCCCTTCGGCCTCCCCCTCCCCTCTCTCCCCTCCCTTCCCTCCGGGCCTTTGCTGTCTGTGGCTGGGTGCCACCTGCGCCATCCCTTGGCTGCCTCCCCCCCGCCCTTAAGCTGTCCTCCCCCTGCCCAGCCCAGCGGAGCTCCAGAGGAGGTGAAGGCGGAGTGTCTCCTCAGCCCGGCCAGTTGCGCATGCTCTCCACCCCCCCTCACACTGAGCCAGCTGCAGCCTCGCCAAGGCGGCTCCAACGGGGTGGCAGTGGCGGTGTCAGCCTGAGGTGCAGTGGGGCTGGGGCGGCCCCTGGGTGCCCCATGAGGTGGCACACCGAGGACTTCTCCTCCTCCGAGATCCTGGACGTCTCACTCTCCCAGGCTACTGACTTGGGGAGCCCGAGCGCAGTTCCTCCAAGGAGATGCTTAACAACTTCCACGAGGCCAACAGCCCCGGAGCCGTCTCCCCCAACCAGCCTCACCCAGCCCAGCAGCCCCAAGACCTGACCAATGCCAGCACCTACCTGCCGCCCCACTACGCCCAGACTGGGCCACAGCAACACATGGCCGGGTACAGCTAGTAAACAATAAAAAACTACAAAATGAAGCAAGAGCAGATCCAATCACTCTATACAAAAACGTAGACCAAAATAAAAATCAAGATGCGGTTCCATTCATATTAATCCTAGGCCTTGGAGACAAGAGGTCTCCTAGTTGGGATAATAACTGAAACTTGGTGGGATGAAACTCATGACTCAAATATAATGATGGAAGGATATATACTGTTCAAAAGAAACAGACCTAACAAAAAAAGTGGAATTGCATTATATGTAAAAGACCACTACATCTCTACAGAAATGCAGAAAACCAGGAATGAAAATGTCCTAGAATGCATATGGGTTATGGAACCTAGAACTAAGGAGAAATTTCCTGACAGTGAGACTAATAAACCAATGGAATGGCTTAGACGCATCACTGGAAGCTTGTAAAAAGCCATTTGTCTGAAATAGTATTGGTTCTCCTGCTTGAGCAGCAGTTTTTTTTTATTAATTTTTTTTTTATTTTGTTACTTAAACAACACATGCCCACACCAGTGGGAAAAGAAAAAATCAAAAAGTCAAAAACACAGAGAAGACAAAAAGAACAAAAAACAAGGCAGGGGAAAAGAAAAAAGAAAAAGGAAAAACAAAAGAAAAAAAACACAGGTATATATTATAAAAAAGTATATCAGCTGGTTACAACATGTTTTGGTGCATCTCTTCCATTAATTCATATTAATTCAAATATCTTAACTCAAATGTTTACCATATTGACATCATTATACCTCCACTTTTAGTTGACTAGAGTTATTTAAACATCCTTCATCCTTAACTATGCCAAAGATTTAATCCATAACCACATGCTAGCATTTCATTTACTTGTTTGTAAAATCCTCTATTAACATCAAATCCTCATATCCTGTTTTAGCTGAACATCCATAATATTTAATACCAAAAATTCCATCTTCCATGCATATAGTTTGTTATCATTCTCCCTTCTTTATGTAATTATATCGTATATCGTAACATTTTCCCCATATTAGTTAACATCTAACTGTATATAGTTTTATTTTATTTTTTAATAGTGATAATTATTGTGATTAATAACCTTTGTATATGGTCCAAAAATATTTCCAACCTTCCCTTCTCATATCCAATTATTATTTATCATATCAACTCCACATTATATACATTACTATCAATATCAATTATTATTTAGCTATGTCTATTACAAATAAGAATAATTAGGTTTAGCTAATTTTGAATTGTATTCTTCCATCTATCAGCCTGTGTCTCTCCAATAACAAAGCCTCCTTAATCCAATTACCATTCGTGGATCAAATTCTGCAAACGTTTTTATAAGCAAGTCCAAACAGGAATATCTTCGCACTTTTTTGCTTATGATGCCTCTCATATAAAGTCCTAGGTCTTGTCCTACGCTTGTTGCACTTTTCAGCTTGTCTTTAATTCTCAGTGGTGGTATCAGAAATTTTGCAAATGATGTTTCATAAAGTATAAATTCTTTAATGCTTCTCATTCCTCCTGCGCTCTGTCTTTTGAAATAAATCTTCTGTATGGCTGCCCCCCCTTCAAACGTTGCATCTCTTTCTCCCTCCGAAGTAATCCAGACGCCCGAGGTGTCAGCAAGTTGAGAATCTTTAAAACAGATGCCCGGAATGTCAGCAAATTGAGAAACTTCATTTCTGACATTCTTCATTTGTATTTCAGGAACATTCAAACATTCAACATTCTCACTTTTTTCTTCATATTTTGATGTTAAAACCAACAAATAGTCCAGCTTTTTTTCGAATCTATCATACGTATCAGACAACTTTTGTAAGGTGGAGAAAATCATTTGAAATGAATCATTTGAAGCTTGCATAGACGCCATGTTGTGACGCAGCTAGAAGCTTTAAGATATTTGCAAGTAAGAGCAGCAGTTTTGACTAGAAGACCTCCAAGATTTCTTCTAATTCTGATTATTTCCCTATGCCATTTCAGACAAATAGTTGTCCAATCTCTTTCAAAATCTGTGAGATTTAGGTTAAGACAATTTGAAAGAACATCTCTTCTATATGAACCTTTTCCCCCCAAAAAGCCATCACTCTGCTAAACAAATAATTCCCTCACCACTGTCAAACCGTTCACTAAGGCTGCATTACTATTACTATTAGTCTTCTCATCGTTCCTATCATCCATCTCCTCTCACTTATGACTGCAGAACTGTAACTTTGATTTATATTGATATTGTTTCCTGATTGCTTATTTGTACCCTATGACTATCATTAAGTGCTGTACTTTATGATTCTTGATGAATGTATTTTATTTTTCTTTATGTACGCTGAGAGCATATGCACCAAAGACAAATTCCTTTTGTGATCAATCACACTTGGCCAATAAAGAATTCTATTCTATTCTATTCCATTTTATTCCATGCTTCATCCATGCTCCATGATCATCTGAGGAGATTTCATCTACGTTTCCCACAAAACAATCTGGGAGTAGACTCTGTGTAACATTGAGGGATCTTTATTAGCTTTTTAAAACGCCTCTAAAATCATTGTTATAGATAGGTTTTAATTAAAAAAAAATATTCTACTTGTTTTACTTGGTTTTAATAATTTGTATTTCTTACAATACAATACAATAGCAGAGTTGGAAGGGACCTTGGAGCTCTTCTAGTCCAACCCCCTGCCTAGGCAGGAAATCCTATACCATTTCAGACAAATGGCTATCCAACATCTTCTTAAAGACTTCCAGTGTTGGGGCATTCACAACTTCTGGAGGCAAGTTGTTCCACTGATTAATTGTTCTAACTGTCAGGAAATTTCTCCTCAGTTCTAAGTTGCTTCGCTCCTTGATGAGTTTCCACCCATTGCTTCTTGTTCTACCCTCAGGTGCCTTGGAGAAGAGTTTGACTCCCTCTTCTTTGTGGCAACCCCTGAGATATTGGAACACTGCTATCATGTCTCCCCTAGTCCTTCTTTTCATTAAACTAGACATACCCAGTTCCTGCAACCGTACTTCATATGTTTTAGTCTCCAGTCCCTTAATCATCTTTGTTGCTCTTCTCTGCACTCTTTCTGGAGTTTCCACATCTTTTCTACATCGTGGCGACCAAAACTGAATGCAGTATTCCAAGTGTGGCCTTACCAAGGCATTATAAAGTGGTATTAACACTTCATGTGATCTTGATTCTATCCCTCTGTTTATGTAGCCTAGAACTTTGTTGGCTTATTTTTACTCTTATTTTTGCTTATTTTTACTCTTTTTAATATCATGAGTTAACATTCACTTTATTGTAAAAAGATGAGTGTCTTTGATAACTGATATGCTGGATTCAACAAATAATAAATGATAATTTTCTCTTTGCAAATCTATCCTGATGTAAGGATGATCTCCCCTTTTGAAGATCTCACCTGCTGTCAGAGGCCCATCTGTCTTGGCCTCCAGGAGCTGGCCTGCTCCTGTGTTGCTCCCAGACTAAGAATTCACCCTCTTGGGAACTGCATTTTATTCTCACATTTTTTTCATAATAATCTATAAAGATGTATCTCTTTTGCAAGGGTTTGAGTTGTGTATTGATTTTGTTTATAAATTTAACTTATAAACATATATATATATTCAATTTTCTAGCTTCATTTAGTCATCAGAATAGAAAGGCAATATATAATCCAAATAATAAATACTTCTGCTATCCAATAGTTATATGTATGTCAAATTATATATGCAATGAATAATTCCCCGTGCAATATTTTTAAGGAATAGAATAATTTTTAATACAAGTATCTAGGACAGGATGCTAAAAATAGACCGTGGAATTTTTTTCCCTCTGGGGTTTTTTTTTTTTTGGGCTCTGATAAAACTTGACCATCAAACTAGTTTCCTTTCCTCACTGGAAAAGATATCCCATTTTCATCTTTTCCTCCAGTTGTGCAGATCAGAACTATCATACAAGTTCTGAATAATCACATTGAAAGGAAATGAAAAAAGAACAGCTCCTGATATCAGCCCTCCTCCAATTTTTTTCTTTAAAAAGTTTTTTTTTTCCCTTCAATTTCAAGAAAAATCAAATTCTGGTGTGGTTCCCATCCCCCCAAAAAACTATTTTCAGCATAAAGGAGAAAAAGAAAACCCAGTTAGACCCAGCATAGATAAAATGATTCTGACTTTCCAGTCAAGGAGAAGATAAGTATAAGTATAATCTTTATTGTCATTGTACTTAAATACAACAAAATTGGTTAAAGATAAAAATTCATTCTGTTGAAAGCAGGGAGAAAAGTGTGTGTGTGTGAGAGAGAGAATGAGGATGAGGCATGAGGGAAGAGGGAGGGAGGGAAAGAGAGAGAGAGAAGGGAAGGGAAAGTATGGTTCCTCCTTCATGAACTCTGAAGCACTCAGGTACAACTATATTGCTCTGTGGCCAGTTGCAGCTGTCATTCTCTATTATACAAATGAAATATGAGTGGCTTAGTATTTCCTCCCTGCTTTAAAACAAAGAAGTATGACCTTGAACCACTAATTATATCTGCAACTTTAATAGGAGCCCAAGGAAACAGGAGGAGCAAGCATTACTAATCTAAGGGACATTTATAAAGATTATAAAGGAAATATTAGAAGAGCTCGGTGACATAGAAGAGCTATGTCAGAGCTTTACTAAACGAAATGACGTTCATTTCAGTGGCATAAGTAACAGAAGAACAAATTGGTTAAGATATAAAATATATGAATTGCCATCGAGACAATTATTTGAAGCAGGGCTAGGCAACTCGGTACACATTTTTGGACTGCCCACAAGCCTGGGAAAACTAAGATCTGAAGTCCAAAACATTTAGAAGGCACCAAGTTGCCCACCCCCCAGCTGAAGTGTGTCATATTTTAATAATAGTCAATTGCTGACCTTTGATGAAAAAAGCAACATACAATGGTAAATAAATCACACAAGGCTGAAAGTTGCATTCTGATGCACACTTTCATATGATAATTTTATTTATTACATTTTTAATGCCTTTATTTTTTTTATAAATAACTCAAGGTGGTGAACATATAGCAATAGCAGTTAGACTTATAGACAGCTTCGTAGGGCTTTCAGCCCTCTCTAAGCGGTTTACAGAGTCAGCATATCACCCCCACAGTCTGGGTCCTCATTTCACCCACCTCGGAAGGATGGAAGGCTGAGTCAACCTTGAGCCGGTGAGATTAGAACCGCTGAACTGCAGACAACAGTGGCCTGCAGTACTGCACCCTAACCACTGCGCCACCTCAGCTCTTCCTCCCTAACACTTCTAACACTTCCTCCCCCTTTTCTTCACAACAACAATCCTGTGAGATGAA
Source organism: Thamnophis sirtalis (assembly GCF_051295495.1). Taxonomy (NCBI): domain Eukaryota; kingdom Metazoa; phylum Chordata; class Lepidosauria; order Squamata; family Natricidae; genus Thamnophis; species Thamnophis sirtalis. The sequence goes on along the minus strand of NW_028261388.1, from coordinate 25,372,071 downwards.
TTGGGCTGAGAGAGAATGACTAGCCCAAAGTTACCCTGCTGCCTTTCATGCCTAGCCTCTCGTGCCTAACGCTAGATCTCATAGTCTCCCAGTTTCTAGACTGGTGATATTAATAATATCACATGCCCAGTCTGACTTCATAAGGTAAAGGTAAAGGTTCCCCTCGCACATATGTGCTAGTTGTTCCCGACTCTAGGGGGCGGTGCTCATCTCCATTTCAAAGCCAAAGAGCCAGCGCTGTCCAAAGACGTCTCCGTGGTCATGTGGCTGAAATGACTAAACACCAAAGGTGCACAGAACACAGTTACCTTCCCACCAAAGGTGGTTCCTATTTTTCTAATTGCATTTTTACATGCTTTCAAACTGCTAGGTTGGCAGAAGCTGGGATAAGTAATAGGAGTTCACTCCGTTACTCAGCCCTAGTGATTCGAACCACCGAACTGCCAATCTTTCTGATCAACAAGCTCAGCATCTTAGCCATTGAGCCACCGTGTCCTCCTGACTTAATAGAAATATTTTTTTTCAGTAATCATCATGAGTGATGAAATTAATACAAGGATTTCATGACAGGACAGAAATTTGAATGCAGGATACATTGGACTAAGATAATTTATTAACTTATGTTGCTACAATTATTCAACTGAGATTTACTTGTACTTGCTGTATACATATGACTGAATATCCTCTGATCCACACAACATCATAATAAAGTTTGCAGATGACACAACAGTGCTGGGTCTCATAACTGGAGGGGATGAATCAGCATACAGAGAAGAGGTCAAGAAGGTATCCGCATGGTGCTCAAGAAACATCTTACATCTAAATACTAGTAAGACAAAGGAGATGGTTCTAGATTTCCAGAAGCACAGAGAGGAACCTGCCCCACTGTATATCGAGGGGGGCTGTGTGGAGAGGATTTCCTTTTTTAAATTCTTGCGAGTGCTTATTAGTCAAGATCTCACCTGGAAAAACAACATGTCTCTGGTGATTGGAAAGGCCCAACAGAGACTTCATTTCTTTAGAGTCCAGCGAAAAAAATCAGGTGGAACAACGGCTGATGACCTCTTTCTATCAGTCCACCATAGAAAGCGTCCTCACATATTGCATTACAGTATGGTATGCTGGTTTAACAGCTGTGGACAGGAAGGCACTACAGACAGTGATCAATTCAGCACGAGACCATTGGTTGCCCCCTGACACCACTGGATGACATTGCTAGATCTCGCTACTTTAGCAGAGTAAGGAAGATACTCAGAGATGATTCACACCCTGGTCAGTGTCTCTTTGCACTTCTACCATCAGGCAGAAGACATCAAAGTATAGCCAGCCGAACAAACAGGTTTAACCACAATCACTCCATGCATACCCTAGTTTTCCTTCTTTTTCTTTCTTTTTTCATTTCTGTTATAATTTTGCACCAGTGAGGTTAAAACCAATTTCGTCGTATTTAAGTACAATGACAATAAAGATTATACTTATACTTACTTTCTAGTAAAAATATATACTGTACGTCTCTCATGGATATTAATGTTTTATGTTTCATAAATCTTTAATTTCCATTTTTGGTATCAGAGAATTAAAACATGGAGCAATATAGATGGCTCAAAATTTAGGTAGAACAGAGATACTTAGGAGAACAGTTCATTCCAAAAGGCTGTCTCTAAAGCAACCTTAAAAAAATCAAGTGCCCAACAGATACATTTGGACAATATTTCCCAGGGTTTCCTGCCAACATATTGAGAATGCACTATATGTAGCTTAGAAGGCTACTTTAAAGGAACAAGGCCTTAGCTTAATGTACATCTGCCCTTTACTTAGATGGGGAAATAGCAGCAATGGTTATGTGTATTTGTTGAATACTGTTTTAGTGAAAAACGTCTACATCACATGAGGCCTCAGTACTCAAAGAAACATGTACTTATGCTCAAGGTCATTGTTGGACATATGACCCTCAAACCCTGGAAAGGCTTAGTCTCTAGATTTTGTATTTCTCCTAGGAATAACTGCTATCTACATGATGTTGATTGCTAATTATTCCCTTCTAGTTTTTCTTGGGATATATCAACAAGTAAATTATAATAATGGAATGATATAACTGAACCATGACTCTCTTAAGCAGTAGCCCTATGCTAAGCTGGGGTTTAAACAAGTACTATATCAGTAGTGGGTTACGCCCGGTACACCCCAGTACGGGCGTACCGGTGCCTGCCAGGAGTACCAGGTACCGTTCCAGTACGGTGCTCCAGGGGCCTGCCTACCTGCCCGCACTTACCTGTATTTGAGTTGTTCGGGGCTTCCGCACACACGCACGGAGGGTACAGCAGCTGCACAACACTCCGCTGAGCAGCTGGAGCATCGTGGAGGTGTCGCAGAGCATCGTGGGTGGTAAGTACACATGCACGGGATGCACGCGTTCATGTGGTGGACACCCGGCCCCATTGCACCGTACCAGTTGCAAAGGGATCCAGAATCCACCACTGTATTATATCATGTCCATTCCTAATGATCCCAAAGAGCATAGCCAGTAACTATGAAGCAATAATTAAAACTATGTATATTAGGCTTATTTATTTATTTATTTATTTTTTTAGTGTATGGCACAGGTATCATACTCGCCATGTCATGTTGCCATCATGTAACATATGGTGATGTTTTTCCCATTGGCGGGGCTGGGGTAGGTGTGGCTGTGTGTGACACATCCGGCCTGCGGGATGAAAGATAGGACTAGAATTCACAGTTCCTAGATTATGGGTTATCCTAGATTTACAACCAGTTGCTTATCAACCATTCAAAGTTCTGACAGCTGTCTCCCCTGCTATCACATGATCACATTTTAAACACTTAGCAACCACTCCATATTTACAGCTGTTTGCAGGGTCTCATGGTCATGTAGCTATGATTTACAATTTTTTGAGGAAACTGGCATTTTCACCTAATTCAGACAATGGATTCACTTAAAAATGCTTAACCACTGCCTCAAAAATGGTCGCAAAATCAAGCACAGGTATGTTATGACCTGCTTAATGATCAACACAACTTAATTCCAGGTTCAATTATAGTCATAAATTGAGAACTCATCAAATATCTACAAAACAAAATTATCTATGGTAGAAGCCTCATTATTAACTTAAATGAGACAAATTTCATTTTCTTTGAAGCAACCTTTCAATGATTTGCATAATCTGAACCTTCAAAGTCATTCTAAACTATAGGCTAATAAAAAATATCAAAATCATCCAATTTCTCTGACTTTTTATATAAATGGATCATTGGCTTTTCAACCTCAATAGATTCCTCCCAAAACCTCTAACATGTTAAATTTCAGAGGTGGCAGTAGTATCAGGACTGTATAATCCTGATGATATACACTTAGATTGAATAAACTATCATTCAGAGTAATCAAGTTCAGTTTTCAGTTCTATTTTTTTAAAAGCTACTCTATCAAACTAAAGTTAGTCTAAAGTAATAATATAGTAAAACGATAGTCCTAGTCTACCAATCTCTGAGCAAGCTGATGTTGCATATCCTTTGATGTCATAGGTGTGGCTTGTGGGATTCAGCTTGCTGTTCCAAGAACTTGGATGTAGTTCTGCTAAAGGATTGGCTAAAATCAAATCTAATTTTCTGCAGAGTGCTAAAAGAAGCAGTTTGAATTGGGGAGGGGGATAGTTCTGTGTTGTGGCCCAGCAGGAGCCGTTGGAGCTGCAAACAGAATCCACCAGCGAGGGGCCTTATGAGTCGGCTCTGGAAGATGTGGAGGACCCTGGACAGGGTTCCGACTCTGAGCAGGGCACAGAGAGGCTGGTTGGTCACCAGGAGGCGCCTGAGGCATGGAGCAGTGGTGAAAGCCTAAGGGAGTGTGCTCCTGACATCATGCCTTGGAGTAGTGATGAGGAGACAAGGGAGGTGGTCCTGGATGCCCGGCAACACTGGGCAGATCGACAGAGAGAACAGCTACGCAGTTACAAAAGATAATTGGACCTAGGTGGTTGTAATTAGGCTCCTCTCAAGATTGTATTTAAGGAGAGACTCTGGGAGGAGTCTGGTTTGCAGGATTCAACTTCATTCTTAATGCTGGAGAAGCTGTTATCTGTCTCTGTCGAAGTCTGAGTTGCTGCCAAGGTTCTTATCGGTTTGTTATGCTTGGGCTTTCAGACACCGAGATTTATGTTTCCTGCTAATATAGTGCTGTGGAATTCCAGCTAAGCTTGTCTCGGCAGGAGGGAGTCAGAACAGGTCTGTATAATTAATTTGCTTTTTAATTCCAGTATTGTTTGCTTATATTTCTATGTCTTTATGAAACCCAAGCTCATACATTTGTGAATTGATTATAAAGGTACACGGGGGGGGGGGACTCTCTCTTTTTATGACCCTGTAATCCCTTAATTTGGAGTAGTATCAGGAAGACTGGATGCAGCTGAGTGTTTACTGACAGGATGCTCTTCCTGACGCTACACAGAGTCCACAAATTATTTTTTCTTTGCGCCTAGGAGAGAAACATCTGCCACTATCTAAGACTAAACTCTCAACTTTCCTAGTGGGAGTGCCTGAACTGTTTTCTCCAAACAAAATACAGACTACAAACTTGACTTGACTGTCCAAAAAAATTAGGTTCAAAATGGAAAAGGATTGTGATCCAAACAGCAATCCAGTACAGAAAGCAAAACTTTGTAACATGGCATTATAACCCTGAAATTTCGGTTGCAATATTACCAAAATTAATCAATTTTAATAGTTTATGTGTTATTATCCTTGGAGGAGGAGGCCTTAATGTGTTGTATTACTAATGTCTCAATTTTCCTGAGAATATATTTGGTCCATTAAAAATTGTGGCTATTTGTGTATTTGCAAAGTACATCTTTCACATCTGGGAATTTGATTTTAATCAGAAGGTATTTGTATTTATTACAACTAAATTAGCAGAATTATGTGATGGTCTCATTTATCTCAACAGTTTACAGATACTCAAGAGGTCAGAGTGTTTTGTCACCAATCTTCATCATTCTGCTTTTTTAATTAGTCAGTTGGCTGGAACTTTATTCAGCTGCACAAAGAACCAGCCAAATTATTCTTTATCTGTTCCAAAAACTGTCAGGAAATAAGCTCAGATCTCTGAACAATGAATGGCTATTCTATATAATGAATGGACAGGACTTTAAAATGCACCACAGTAGGAATAACCTTAATTCAGCCTTACCTTGCACACATATGTTTGTGTGTGTGTGTGTGTGTGTGTGTGTGTGTGTGTGTGTGTGGTGGGTTGCAGGTGGTATGCCCTGGTATGGGCATACTGGAGCTAGCCCGGAGTACCGGATACCGTTCATCACCACGTTTTTTTTTCCTGCAAGTGTGGGGGTCCACTTTTTTTTTTCAGATCAAAAGTGTTGATCCACTGGTTGCAATGAGGATTATATGACCTAGTATGCAGCCATTTATCTTGATCTAGCAATACCTGTGATGCTCTGGGTTTTCACAAAATATCTGATATTGCAATTTAATTGTGATAAACCTTTTGATTTGCATTGAGTTGACATTGCTAATTATGAGGTTGCTTTGTATGGGCAATATCTGTATATTCAATTGTTCGTTATTACACCAGATCTTCGATCTACCTTACCAGTGCAATCTAACTTGATGCACAGCACATCATCCAAGGAACCACATGGAAAAGATTCCTAGCACACTTTAATTGCAATAGAATTATGGGGGAGAAAGGATAATTCTGGGTTGGAATCATTATTATGGGAGAAAAGAAAAGTAAAGCTGCCAATGCAGTAATGTCTTTCTTGACTAGATTTATAGTACACTTGAAACCTATTGTGCAGAGTTGTTGCCTCCCTACTTCAGCAAAGAACATGTAGAAAATAGAAATCAAAATAACTTCTTCATAAATTGTAGCTTTAATTTCCTTTTCTATTCATCCACAACCTATGGGATGCTATATTGCTTGCTTATTATATTCGTATCCTGTTCCCAACCCTGAAGAGTTTTCAGGACATCTGGCAAAGTGTATTTTTCATCAGTCTTAAAACATACCAAATCTATTTCAAGTAGCTAAATGTGCTTCTGCCAAGGTAGCGGCAAAGGTTTTTGTTTTCTTCAGTAAAAGTGCTATAGTCCTCAGGACTGGTCACATTATTTCCTCCCTTAAGGAAGGAAATCACATGAGAAATTATTTTCCATCGTGGCAAGAAAATGACAAAAGAAAAAAAAAATTAAGCAATTTGTTTCCCTTTGATAATAAAACAAAACAGTATGAATTGATTGCTCATTGCCAAAGGCAAAAATAGGGCCAGGCTGCCTTTGACACAAATAACTCCATCCTGTGTGTGGGGGGGGGGGGGGGGAGAGAGAATTCCCCCATGAGCCTTTGCGGCAGGTGCTATATTCCAGGCTTACACTTATCTTCTCCACTGCTATTTTGAGAAATAGGTCTTTGTTTCAGACAGAACTTGTCCTCGGAGACTTTTTACAGTAAGTGCTCTTGAAAGAACAATAAACTTGGACATAAGTACCTGTCGATATAAATGCTTTTACTTAACTTCAGATTAATTGATTGGTGAGTATGTACTTTGGTAATGTGAAATGGGCAAATGTAAATCCATTAAGGAATAAAGAGGTCCCCGGATGAGGCCAACTAAAGAGGCATTGTCTGGAGAACTGCATACAAAGTCATCAAATGGATTTTGTGGGTAGAAAGAAAATCCCAAGGTAACTGAACCAAATATGGATCTGCCTGCAGCTAAGGGGTTGCATAAATTCCAAAGTATATGCGTATAGCACTTAGGTTAGCACATAATTAAAGATATTTCTTTGGTAAAGCAACTGTTATTTTGGAGCTCTAGCACATGTGCTGCAACAGGAAAGATATCCATGTATGCCTTGAAGCCATCACACCTATCTTCATTCTACATCCATCGGATCGCTGATGGACTTGTGAACTTTTCATGATGGTTTTGATTGCATTGTGAGGATTCCTAATGCTGAAGAACTAGTAAAATGGAATCGGGTGGGTTCTGTAGAAGAGGTTCCACAAATCTACAGTGCCATTTAGAACCGGTTCCAGCTCCCTCCCCCCGCCAGTCCACACATCAAGATGAAGAGCGAGAGGAGGAATTCTGGGAGTTGAAGTCCACAAGTCTTAAAGCTGTCAAACCTGTCAAGATTGAATACCCCTGGGGTTATTTTTCTAAAGGGTTAGGGGTGGAAAGGTCTTGTAACTTGACAGCTTTAAGACTTGTGTACTTCAGAGTTTCTGAGCCAACATTTTGGTTGCTAAGAAAGAGCGTTGTTAAGTGAGTTTCACCACATTTTACAAGTTGGCCACGCTCACCCAGTCACATGGCCGGCAAGCCACTCACACACGATCACATGGCCAGCAAGCCACTCCCACCTAGTCAAATGGCCGGCAAGCCACATCCACAAAACAGACCATACCTACAGAAGAGGTTCTAAAAAATGTTGAAACCCACCATTGAATGGAATGAGTAGCAAACATAGGGAGGAAGACATGGTTTCAAGTCCCCATTCATCCATGAAGGCTACTGATTTTGATTTGGTTTGATTATTATTTTTTAGTTTCTTACTGAATTATCACACAGGGAACATGAAAGATGTCTACTCTGTTTGGCAGTAATGAGACTTTAGACAAGAACTCTGTCTTTGGGTATTCTTTAAGTGGGGAAATAATGTTCACTTGGTGACATTGTCACTGTCCTCAGATCTTTCCTGGTTTTTGGTTTCTATGTCTCAGGATAGAAGCAAATATAATTCAAGCTGTTTTTGCTTGGTAATAGACACTTTTTTTTTTTGCAAAGGAAGTATGGGAGATTATGCTGGACTGAAGTTATGGCACACCAGTTTCCTCCTTTGACCACACAAACATACTTGCATAGACAGATAGCTGCTGCGGCTGCAATATTAACTTCTTTTGAAACCATTTAAATAGCATGGTTTAAATGACTGTTCAATGGGAAAATATCCAGGGCTTAGGAACTTTTTCCTTGAGATAGATCAGTTAATGTTGCTCACCTCCAGAAAATCAATAAATATAAAGCCCAAAGTCATCAATCAAATTATTTTGTCACATAGAGCAGAGAAATACGTCCCCCATTCCTGAGAATAAAGATGTAAATAATAATAATAAATCAGAAGACAGCTTTGTTTCTCTGTCTAACAGAGCTCATAACCCATCTATCTTCTCTTTGTTTGCATAATTCAAATATATAAGATAACAGTCTCCTAACCAGATGATTCTGCTGCCAAAAATTGGTGGCAAGCCACTGAACAAAAATACTATGATAACTCAATGATTTTCAGCAGAAAATGAAATAAAATAGATTGGTAGGCTACCTATGCCTGTAATCATGACTACCACCATTAATATACCTACCAAGAAGAGAAAAACAACAATCTGAAGAAGAGTGGAAAGATTGGAAATCTTGACTAGGCACCTTCTGATAATACTATAGCATCAACGTTTCAACTTCTTCATTCTTCACTGGATTAAGTTATTATTATTGTTGTTGCTGTTTGCAGCAGGAATCTTGGTTGCAAATAGTCTTGGATACAAAACGTTTTTTTTCCCTTGGATACAAAACGTTTTTTTTTTTCCTCTACACAAAATATACTGATTAGCAATAACTCTTCAAGCTTCGAAAACAAATATTTTCTTTCCTTAACCCTGATGAAACATTTTGCGTGGAAAACATTTTCTTTGTCATTGGATTCTGGTATATTCAGTAACACCCAAACCCGAATATCCTTCATATTAAAAAGCTGAGTAGGTAAGAATGTATCAGTGAGATTTCCAGTACTTTATACTGGTTTTTTTAATATTCAGGGTGTGAATTGTGTGATTGGATTTCACATCTTTTTTTAAAAAATCAATATTTGACACAAGGGATGTATCTCCTTTACTTCTTGCATCATTTATCTGAAATACGTATTTATATAGATGTATTTTTCAATGCCCATAGAGATGCAGTGATTTGTGTGGAAGATTATAGTTTGAATGAAAAAAATGATCCAATTCTTAACAGCTCTGAATTTTCTGTCTTTTAAAAAAAAATAGTTTATTTGATTTTGGTCACCCTCTTAATGTATAATTCAACTTTGATTACAAGTCTTGGAAGTTTATGTTTCTCATCTTCAGTTCTTGCATTTAGTGAGAAAGAAAAAAGGAGGGAGGGAGGGAGGGAAGGAAGGAAGGGAGGGAGGGAGAGAGAGAGAGAGAGAGAGAGAGAGAGAGAGAGAGAGAGAGAGAGAGAGAGAGAGAGAGAGAAAGAAAGAAAGAAAGAAAGAAAGAAAGAAAGAAAGAAAGAAAGAAAGAAAGAAAGAAATCAGCTAATGACTGAATACCACTAAGGTGTAATTATGAGTAGCCTCACAGCTAATTTGTTTGTTTGTTTGTTTTTAAAAGTCATTTTCAAATGCAGTTTGTAATTTCCAAATTTTGACCTTTTTTTAAAGAAACAAAATTACCCAATGTATACCACATTGCCTGATAAACAATAGCATGATTTTATAGTACCACCTATAAATATGTTTATATTGATCACTTCCATTACCAGAATTCTAATAATGCTTTAATGCAAATTATCATTAATGTTCATTTAGTTCTATTCTGGCCACTGACACTATGCTGACTCAGTACTGCCAACTCAGCATCTTTGTCCTTCAGTGGGCTGCAATTTTCTGCTTGCTTAGCTGCTCTAGAAAAGTGTCATTCTCTCTCATTTCCTTGTGGGTTTTCCTTACCATCCTACAATGTTGCATTCAGTCACTGATGCTTAGTATATGCATCTTTGTCAAAAGGTAAAAAGTCTAATGGAAAATTAAAAAGCTTGGTGGTCTGTCTGGCCAAGGAATTCTTACTTTGACTTAAGTCCCTCTGCAGTCAATAGAAAATTCCAACTAAGAACACTATAATTGCACCCAGAAGTCGTAATCTGAAATCTAACTTGAGCTTGACGATATCCGAATGGTTCCTCAGTTTACACATCAAACCTCTGTCAGAAAGAGAATCATGTTATCAAAATTCTGAAAAATAAATGCATCTTGTTTCATTTCCTTACTCGGACTTAATAGAACAATACAAAATTCTCATGTAATAAGAATAGCTTATTATGAAAACAAGCCAGCAATTCTGTGGCAAAGGTTTAATATTGTGGCAATTAATCATAAAGAGACAGAGGCAAAGGAAGAACAGCACACAACAAGCAAACATCAGCAAGCTAATGCAAGTAATAAAATGTGAAAGGCTTTGAAGTTTGGCATCTACTTGCACCTCTTCAATAATAATAATCTTGCGAAGCTTCTTCTCCGATAATATTGTACTGCAAACTAGGGCATACAAAATCTTTGCTAGACCAATTCTTGAATACAGCTTGTCTATCTGGAATCCACATTGTATATAGGACATTAACACAATTGAATGAATCCAGAGGTACGTATTTCATGAGAAGAGCACTCCACTCCTCTACTCGCAACAGAATACCTCATGCCACCAGGCTCAAAATTTTGGGCTTGGACAACCTAGAACTACACGGCCAATGGTCTGACGTAAGCATAGTACTCAAAATTATCTGCTACAATGTCCTACCTGTCAATGACTACTTCAGCTTCAACCGCAATAATACACAAGCACACAATGGACACAAACTCAAGGTAAACCGCACCAAACACGATAGCAGAAAATATGACTTCAGCAACAGAATAGTCAATGCCTGGAATGCTCTACCTGACTCCATTGTTACATCCTCAAACCCCCAGAACTTTAACCTTACACTCTACTGTTGACCTCACCCCATTCCTAAGAGGTCAGTAGAGGCATGCATAAGTGCACCAGTATGCCTACCATCCCTGTCCTACTGTCTCCATTTATTAATACCCATTTACAGTGTTCATACTTATGTTTAGACCTATTATCTTTTACATGTTTGACAAAATAAATAATAAATAAATAAATACGTACATACATACATAAATTCTGTGGCAAAGGTTTAATATTGTGGCAATTAATAATAAAGAGACCACACTCCACTAGCAAATATCAGCAACCTAATGCAAGTAATAAAATATGAAAGGCTTTAAGGTTTGGCATCTATTTGCACCTCTTCAATAATCAGCTACGTAGAGTGGATGATAAGGTATTTTTACTACTACAAAGAGTAGTGCCCAGGACCTTCCCTTATATCTAGGAACATTATCTTGGTTTGTATTTTGATGAGCAATGAGCAAATCCCTATTTCACAAATGAGCATATGAATTAGCTCACAGCTTTGACATTTTACATTATACAGTTTCTGCACAAGAAAAAAAAATACGCTTGTACATAAATGTAAAAGAAAGCAATTTTTTTCACAGTGTGCAAGAGCTTTAAAGCTTGGTCTCAGTCACAGCTAAACAGCAACACAAAATAACATGCAGGAGATATGGAGAGACGTCTCGTGTTTGTGATGGAGAGAAACCTTAAATCTTGGTTTGTTCTTGCTCAACTATAACCTATATGTTGACTTTACAGATGAGAAGCCAAGCTGAGATTTCAGAAAATATATTGTATTTTTAATGTGATACAATGAAGTTGAAAAGTAATCATATTAACTACATTTAATTATAGATTAATAAAATGAGTCAAATGTATGACTCCTAACCAGTGGTGGGATTCAAATAATTTAACAACCGGTTCTCTGCCCTGATGATTTTTTCCAACAACCAGTTCACCAAACTGCTCACAAAGTTAACAACCGGTTCTCCCCAAGTGGTGCAAATTGGCTGAATCCCACCACTGCAGTCCTAACCATTCTTCCTAGAGTGTAACTCCTGGTTCACCACTCAAAAATCAAGCACTATCTTTGGCTAAGATTTCTTTACAGAGCTGTTTGCAATTGTGCGAAGAACCCAGAAGCAACGTTCTGTAATACATCTTTCCCTACATCAGTGAGCTCTTTATATCAAAAGCCAACAACAGCTCTCTGACAGAACATGCATTAGCCATCCTACTAAAACAGTTTTTTGGAGCAGCTGATTTTTTTTTAGTAAATATTGAACCAGATGTTGTCTGGAGCACAGAAATCAAGCTACCCTAATCAGGGCTTATACTCCTACACTGACAAAATGAAAAACAAATTGAGATTTAAAAAGTTCTATGAAGAACTAGATGCATTAGCATCAGAAATGATTGGCACTAATAAGCTGATCTTGCTTAGCAACTTTAATGCAAGAGTAGGGTGCAACTCTTCAGCTTGGGAGAGATTTGTTGGGAGTCAGAGGGTTGTAAAGCACTGTGAAGTGGTATATACAGTAAGTCTGAGTGCTATTGCTATTGCCTCATTATACACTGGTCAGTTACTGTGGATAATGGAGATTTTATTTTGGCAATCAAATAAATGCAGAAAAGCATAAAATAATACCATTCATTATTGTTTCTTAGAACATGCACACACTTTTGGTCAATGAATCCTACAGCAAATAGAACAGAGAAAAGGACATCCTTGGTTATCAAAGAGCTTGCAAGCTACAACTTTGACACTGCAGCCCTGTGGCAGCAATTGAACATGTTTGGAAACTTGCCAGTCTCTTGTAAACAACTGGCTCCTGAGTTTCCACCGCCAAAAAGAAGTCAAGCTACCCTGATCACCACTTACGCTCCCACAGTGACAAGATGAAGAACTAGATGCCCTTGTGTCAACAGTGAGTAGTACTGATAAGCTGACCTTGTTCAATGACTTCAAGCAAGAGTGTGGTATGATTTTGCAGCCTGCAAGGAATTTTTGGGAATCATTAAGTGGGTAGATGTAATAATAATAACAACCTGCATTTACTATATAGTTGTGCAGTACATAACCTACTCATTACCAAGACAACTTTCCACCTGCCTACCAGTAACCAAAACTTCCTGGATGTGTACTCTATGTATTGGTATCTTATTCACTATGAATTGAATTGACTATGTCATCAGGAGAAAAGACAGCCAAGATATCAGAATGACCAAGGCCATATGTGGTGCTGACTGTTGAACAGATCACAATCTCACTGTCTCTAAAGTGAAGCTCTGCATCAAAAATCAAGAGATAACCAAAAAGAAGCAAGGCCGTGAAAATAATTAATGTGGCAGGCTGAAGAACCCAACAATGGCTTTAGCACTGGCTGAAGACTTAAAAACTAAGCTTTCTGACTTTCATCTTGCTGACAGTTCTGAGCCTGACTGGGGATGCTTCAGGGATGTTGTTCATTCATCTGCAGTGAAGATGATAGGACCCTCTACTCACAAGCAGCATGACTGATTTGATGAGAATGATGAGAAGATACATGCTCTACTTCTTGAAAAGCATTGCTTTAATCTTGTCTATCAGAATGATTTATCATCCATTGCCAGGGAAACACCTATACAGGTGCTTGTCCAGAATAAACTGCTGATTCTAAGCTGATAGAAATTACTTCAAATGGTTCTGTGACACCCTTATCACCCTCTACAGACCTCATTCTCTCAGGAGTTCCCCCTTCCTGGGTTAGATGGTACAACGTTGGTAGAACAGGTTCAGATCTTGCAGAACTGGGCTGAACATTTTGAAACCATTCTCAACTGACTGAATGAGATGATAGAGAAGATTATCCTGAACAACATCATCACCAGCACCATAGATCATCCACCAGTAGTAGCTAAATTCATGGAAGCTGTCAGCCAACTATAAAATGTGAAGCCCCAGTACCAGAAGATATATCTGCAGAGATATTCAAAGGCATTGGTCCTGTATTTATAGACAAACACTAAGTAATTCCAGCCTTTTTGGAATAAATTCCTCAGGAACTTAAAAATGTATTCATCATACATCTCTACAGCAAGGATTGGAACAACCACTGAGGAATCTCACTACTCTCTAAATCATCTGATCACTCATGTGGAGCTGGAGCTGTTGCCAGTCATAGTGTGGCTTCTGCAGAGGTCATGGGACTATTGAAGTTCTCTCTAGAGCAAGCCTACCAGTCCACACACTGCTGATGAGACCACAAACATTTTATGAAAACTAAATACCAATATTATATTTTGTTTATTCCTCTGTACTGAAAGAACATACTTCAAACCCAGGGAACAGCTATGTAAAATCTTGTAACTTTCCCTTTGACTCAAGCATTGCAGGTAACTGCTGAATGTGGCAAGTTGACTGTAGCCGATTTTAGAAAGCAAAAGGGTGAGCTGCTTAGTATGAGGAGGACAGTGGTGGAATTCAAATAATTTAACAACCGGTTCTCTGCCCTAATGACCAGCTGGGTAGGCAGGGCTCAGTGGTCATGTGACTGGGTGGGCATGGCCAACTCAACGTCACTCGGGTCGATGGGTGCTTCACCTTAGCTGTGACAATGTAATAAGGGTTAACCGGAGAGGCAGTTTCTGTAAGCAGGGCAATAAAGATTAGGCTAGAAACAACACCAGAGTTTCCTTCCTGCCTTCCTTTCAGGATTAGCCCTGTAAAGTGGAAGAAAACAAAAAGAGATTTCTTCCAACAACCGGTTCTCCAGACTGCTTAGAAAGTTAACAACCAGTTCTCTTGAACAGGTGTGAGCTGGCTGAATCCCACTACTGGCGGAGGAGATCACCAAAAATCCCAGGGACAGTACAGTAGACATGACTGGAAATAAACTATGACAAAATCCTGGAAGAAGCCAATGGCAAACCACTAGAATGTATGGCTTTTAGCCATAATACGCCATGTGGCAGCCTGAATTCTTCCTAGGAAGTCAGTTAGATAAGCGTTCTTGCACATTATCAAAGATTAAACTTTTTGCAGCACCTCTGAAATGATAGGTATTGCGCCAACAGAAAGACATTCAGAAGCCCTGCATATTCTGCACATAGGGAAAGGATGAAATGTTCCTACTCTGCACGGCAGTCTGCTATGATCAGTTGCTCTGCCTTGCACTGTGCCATTTTTAGTGCCTATAATTAGGGCAGTAGGTCACCAGAACGAAAAGGATTTGAGCTTCTTCCTTTTGGAAGAACATTGTGATCAATGCCAAAAACCAGACTCTGAGTACTGTGATGTGATACATTTCTATCTTCTGTACATATGCGCCAAGCTGCTAGCATGGCAGCTTACTGATGCCCCAGTAGGTTAGGAGATAGAAAGAAAAATTATTTTTCTAAAATCTGTGTATCATGTACAAGAAAAAGAGTTTCCTCTTTTGCTTTAAACAAATTCAGGTTATTAATGTACATTAGTACAAACTTCATGTCAACATCCATGACTAGATTTAAAATATACTGCAGAAGTGAGATTTTTTTTAAAGAAAATCTACAATATTTCCTTGTTTTCAAAGACTATGTTTGTTAAAACTAATGTCATCTGATAGTAAGGCATTATTATCATTAAAATTTAATCAGTCACAGATAGTGCTTCAAATTCAAATATCACTTTCTATTTCCAGTTCAATTTGTTGGAATATTAAGAAAATATACAAATGTGGTGCTAATTGCAGGATTGATGTTTTATTGAGCAAAGAGAAACTGTAAGTTCAAAAAAAGAAGGAAAAAATAAAACAGCACAGGAAGAAAGCGTTCTTCATTAATAAAAGCAGTTAGTGAGGCTCCAGCTGTGTGACCAAGAGAAGACCCAGCATGTAAATATAATCTTATAATTGGCGCATTCAAAGTGGAAAAGCAGGGGAGATATATCTATATAAGAAAGAGGAAGAAGGAGAGAGCTATATCTGGCATGCTACACTTAATAAGATTTATTTTAATTGGAGGAAATGTTAGTATTAAATCTATATAATGTGATTACCTGTACTTTTCAATTTGAATGGATTTTGTACATTTATATGACAAATAGAGTAAATAGAGTTCCATGGTATATTTTATTTGTACTTGGTTCTAATACAAGTGTTCCAGCCCAATAAATCCCAGTGTCAAAAAAGATAGGGAGATGGGATGGAAAAGAAACTGAGTGAAATGAAATCTGAAGAGAGATAGACATCTGGAACCAAGAGGTATAAAGCTTGATCAGAAGTTTCAACATCTGGCAAGCAAATGTTTACATTGCAGCATGTTAATGAATAGTTTAAAAGTGCTTGGAGACCACTGTGTATTGTTCGCAAGACATTTGGAAGACAAAATTGTTCATATTCAGCTGTAGCTGAACACATGAATGAAAGGTTTTGAGATAACTGGGACAATATCTTACAGTGTTATCTAGGATTGTTTTGATCCTGTGAAATCAGAGCAAATAAGCAGAAACTCTGTGACAGCAGTGATAGATCCCTGCCCTTTGTGGCTGATTCAAGGGAATAAATGTATAATTAGATTTGATGGATGATAACTTTCCCCGATAGAAGAGAATATCTTAGCTCAGGGTTGAATTTTTTATGCCTTTTTTGGGTGGTATGTAAATGTGATTTCTCTCTATATAGCAATAGCAATAGCAGTAGACTTATATACCGCTTCATAGGCCTTTCAGGCCTCTCTAAGCGGTTTACAGAGAGTCAGCATATTGCCCCCAACAATCTGGGTCCTCATTTTACCCACCTCGGAAGGATGGAAGGCTGAGTCAACCCTGAGCCGGTGAGATTTGAACCGCTGACCTGCTGATCTAGCAGTAGCCTGCAGTGCTGCATTTAACCACTGCGCCACCTTGGCTCTTTTGTCTACTGACACCTGATTTAACTGCATGCCAAACTTCCAAGACTTTCTTTTCTTTCCTTCCTTCCTTCCATCCATCCATCCATCCATCCATCCATCCATCCATCCATCATATTTAGTGGAAGCTGTGTTTTGTAATATTAAGTAAGTTGCATTATGTGTTCTGACTGCTTCTTGGTGTTTGTAGGTGCACTCTTTTAGTTTTCTGCCTATCCCTCCTACCTAGTGGCTGTTACAGTCCTTGCATTACATGTTGTAGATGACTCAAAGGCAGAAGACTTCACATTTACTTGCACTGATGTTACCCAGTGGTGGGATTCAGCCAGTTTGCACCTATTTGGGAGAACCGGTTGTTAACTTTCTAAGCAGTTCAGAGAAGTGATTGTTGGAAGAAATCTCCTTTTGTTTTTTTTCCACTTTACAGGGCTAATCCTGTAAGGAAGGCAGGAAGGAAACATTCTGGTGTTGTTTCTAGACTAATCTTTATTGCCCTGCTTACAGAAACTGCCTCTCTCGTTAACCCTTATTACATTGTAACAGCTAAGGTGAAGCGTCCATCAATGTGAGTGACATTTGAGTTGGCCACGCCCACCCAGTCATATGAACCACCGAGCTATGCCTACCCAGCTAGTCATTAGGGCAGAGAATCAGTTGTTAAATTATTTGAATCCCACCATTGATGTTACCTAGTTGAGTAATTAAACATTTGTTAGCAAGCAACCAAGCTCAGACAGCAGCAAGAACTTCACAATAGATTTTTCATCTAAAACTTCCTTACTGGATAGCCTTAAGTCAAGCATGGTTGATCCTCTTATGCTTTCCTCCATCCTCTGAAAGAAAAACTAGTCAGCAAGATAACTCAGAAATCAAATCCCCCATCAATACACTTTTTGTCTCTTTAAATAATCTGCTATTTCCTTATGAAAAACAATATCCACTTTGTCTTTATTGGACTCATTCCAACATGTTTGTAATACATATATTAAAATACATCTTGTCTTCTTGTATTAACATTTTCAGAAAACGGAACAGAACAAATCTAGACATTCATACATACTGTATCTTCCATTCAAATAACTATGCATGCAAAATATGTGCACACAGTATTTCCCTCAGGCTCATAATCATAATAACAATATCACTTAAACTTATATACCCCTCCATAGTGCTTTACAGCATTCTCTGAGTGGTTTACAATGTTAGCATATTGCCCCCAAGAATCTGGGTCCTCATTTTACCAACCTTAGAAGGATAGAAGGCTGAGTCAACCTTGAACCAGTCAGAATCAAACTCCAGGCTGTGGGTGGAGTTAGCCAGCAATAATGCATTCTAACCACTGCACCACTACAGCTCCTCACACATAAAAATCTGTGAGGATACAATTGATACTTATAGCCATCTGAAAATGAGCACAAATCATCTATTAGCTTTGTGTTTATCTTAAAAGCTACCATCAGCACTCATGAATCAATTGCAGGTTTGCCATTAACTAGCAAAAATTGTCTCTACTATTCTCTCTACTTTCAATTTTGTTACATGTATTATATAAAAAGCTAAGTGGTAACATCCCAAGTACTGAAAATATAGAACTTAGGCACTTCATAATGATTATCTTTGACCTTAAGCGATTAAGATCAAATGCATTCAGGAGAGGAAGCCAATTAATTGTCTTTCAGGTTAAACGAAGCCCACACACATGCCTATTAAAATATAAATTAAATGCACCCAGAGCGTTCGTTTAAAATTTTACTTGTATCAAATGTGCTGCTATCACAATAACATTGAGGAAAAGTATTTGGTCTTTAATCATAACAAATCTATTTAAGGCTTAGGAATACACCACACACATTTCTCATTATAAAAAAGAACATTTCTAAAGTTCATAATAAAATTATCTGTCCAGCTCCTTAATTATCACAATTAAGTCGATCAAACTATCTAACTTTCAAACAAAGGATAAACAAAGTAAGAAGTAATATTTCTAAACAATGTTATTTCCAGTGACTTCACAGTAACTTTGCACTTTTTCTTCTATATCTTGTTTGTGTTTTGTGCAATCACACTTTTTTTCAAATCTGACACAGATTCAAAGTCTAGAAGCCATCTTTTGCATCAGGCCTTCAGCCCTGCCACATTTATTGCTGTAGGAAACTGGGAGGGGGGATTGTATGGAGTGGGATAGATATAGTCAAAATAACATTCCTTTCTCTGCAAATCAAGGACATCTTGCCCTGCACCTGAAGCGGTATGACTAGGAGGCATCTCCAGCTGGGATGGTGTTTGATTGGACCATGTGATGGGCATGTGGGTGCTGGATAGGGACTTGAATTTTGGTTTGGCTGAGGACACCTGGAAACTTTCAGATTCGGTTTTTCCCAAATGTGCCAATATGGCATCTCTAATAAAATGGAACTTTGAGGAAACTCAAGCCTTCTTTCGTTGGGGGTGTTACTTGGAACCCTGACATTGTGTAGCCAGAGAAGGTTTTAATATAACTAGAAATGGTTTTCAGAATGAACCTCACTTTCCAAGCTGTGGTCCCTTGTCCATAATGTCTATACATTAATACATAATGTTGTTATTCTTATGCTATTTTGAGAGGAAGAGGGAAAGAAAGGAAGGAAAGAGAAAAGTGGGCAGGACAATCCCTACTCCTGCTTCATCCTAAATAAAGGTAACTGTTTTTATCAAATTAAGCAATTTCACCTTCCAAAAAGATCAAAATCCTCCTTTAAAGAAAAATCAATTGTCCTGCAAAAGACAAAAAGATCAAAATCCTCCTTTAAAGAAAAATCAATTGTCCTGCAAAAGAGTAGTGGAGTTTTAAGACCATTCAATCAAAATTGAAGATAATTGGCAGATGCCTACTTTATAAAATTAACATATTAGAAATGTAAGAAAGGTGTTGCTGGAATTATAATCCTTCATTGGGCAATATGTGCAATATAACTATTTTTTGTTTTTGCCAGTATTCTCAAATATGTATGAGTCTCTGCATGTCTATATGTTGAAAACACATGTTTTCTGCATCACATCTTCATAAGCTATTTTCTGCATGCTATTATGTTAATAATAAAAATGCAATTCTGAAAACTCACTGTGATGGGTGAATTCACAAATAAGACCTTTCCTTCCCTATAAATATGTCCATAGATATATGGCATTAGAAAGCCCATTTTCTCATAGGAAATGATGACCTCATTGCTACTTTCCAGACACAGTGAATGTTAATTATAGGCATAATTATATCAAAACAAAAATAATGTAAAGAAATAACTGGTTATCCAAAGTAAAATACTGCCTTATCAGATAAGCATGCTTTCAAATGTGAAGGCCTTTTGAGTAAATGAAGTCAGATGACTTAAAACCTTCAGGACACGAATTTGAAATAACAAAGAATACATATACCTCAGGGTTGAACTGTTGGGTTAAACTATGATGTTATTTAGCCTGGTAATGAAATGTCTGCAAAACAACCATGCTTAGCGAAGGCTAATTTTCTTATATAACTTCTTATAAAACCAAAGTGGGCATATGTTAAAACCATCTAATCTGACAAGAAAAAGTCTGCAAATGTCCATTCCATGGTGTTTTCTTTCCTGTTTAGCATTAACCCACCAATAATTAACTCAGAAATACAGGATCTTGGTATAATAATTTCATATATCTGTCCTTATCTCAGAAGGCAAATACAACTGAATTAAAGTAAAAATTTGTGTGCATCTTATACACCAAATGTAGCCCCAGCCACCCACTGGCCCCCACCCTTTTGCCTCTGGCTCCCAGCAATTTGCCTCCTTGCAGCAAACAGCGAACAGCCTGTTTCAGCTTCAGCACAGCCTTATTAACACAAGCAGCTGATTGTCGGTTGGATTGGCCTCCCGACAATCAGCTGTTTCAGCCTGCAGGGATTGCAATTGCCTATTGCTGCCTCCGTGTCCCCATTTTCAGCCTCCACATCCCTTTTTCGGCCTCTGCACACCTCATTTTCCGCCCATTCTGATCCCCGCCACCTGGAAGAGGTGGAAAATGGGGCATGCGGAGGCTGAAAACAGGATGCAGAGTCCAAAAATGGGGCACACAGAGGTAGCAATAGGCTATGGCAATCCCTGCAGTTTGAAACAGCTGATTGTGGGGATGCCCCACAATCAGCTGCTTGTGCTAATCAGGCTGTGCTGAAACTGAAACTGAAACAGGTGATTTGCTGCAAGGAAACAAATTGCTGGGAGGCAGAGAAAGATTTTTTTTCTTGTTTTCCTCCCCAAAAGCTCAGTGGGTCTTATACTTCGAATCATCTTATACTCCAAAAAATGAGGTAGTTTCTTCCTAAATTATTAGATTCTTTTGTCAGTAGGAAAAGGGCACCTCCAGCAAACAGCTCATAGTTATATTAGCTCAGTAGAAATATGTCATGCTCATGAGGAAAAGGAATCATATTCAGACCTATTGCATCAATCATCTGTGGCCCAACCATAAGATAAAACTAAAAATAGCCATGTTGGATCAGGTCAAGACCCAGTTTAATATAGCACATTTTTTCTCACAGTGCCTTTGACATTTCTATAAGCCAGAATTCAAAACATACCTTCTCTCACTATTGTTGCATGCAATTGTATTGTAGACGTGCTGATCCAAAGTTAGACTGCAATCTTGCACTCTATAGTATCGTCCATCTGTTCACCTGTGGCACAGTGCTCTCTGCCCTCCCACAACTTCCACTAGGGTGCCCGTTCCTCCATCAATGCATTAAGACTTCTGCCAGCCTCCTGTAGCATCTGCTGACTTTCACATGAAACTCTGCCAGCCCTCCCACAGCCCCTGCCAACCCACCACACTCCCTGGTGCCTGTCTGCAGCCTTCACGCATCCCCATCCCATGCTCCTTACCTGGGACACCTACTCTTCTTGCTCAATAAAGTTAATTCAGGACAGCTGGAATTGCTGTTGTTAAGTGATGCAGTTGCATAACATCATGTTTTATCATCACATCATTTAGCAATTGCAATCCCAATCACAATTATAATCAAAGGACCACTTATACAGGAACTATATTTGTCATTGGCTTGACTATTTATCCACTTCAAAGCAGTCAAAGAAGTCCTTCTGAGGATCTTCACCATTGCCTTACTACCTGAATAGCTTACTATCAACCACTAAATGAGCTAGCTTATTCCTCAGGCCAGATTTATAAAAACTTTAAATGAACCAGCCCTAGCATTTCTCTCCACTGAGAAAATTGCTCATTTATTCCAAGCCCTCCTTTTCTCTATTTTTTTTTAAACCAGGTGACGTCTGTAAAAAGACAGATTCTTTTATCTGCTCAGTTTATTCAAGATGATGAACGTTGAAAAGAGCATTTGAAACTCTAAGTATGCATATGTCAACGGAGGCACCTCCGTCTACATACTTACCAATACTCTGAAAAATGTCTAGAATGTTAGAAAGGAAGTATTATCTTGTGGAATTCATAGGAATTTTCAGGTAGTCTTAATGCTTTTATGTTACTACGTGCAAGGGTATATAAGAGCCGCCAAGGCACAGCGGTTAGAGTGCAGTACAGCAGGCTACTTCTGCTGACTGCCAACTGCCTGCAATTTGGCAGATCGAATCTCACCAGGTTCAAGGTTGACTCAGCCTTCCATCCTTTCTGAGGTGGGTAAAATGAGAACCCAGATTGTTGGGTGCAATATGCTGACTCTGTAAACCGCTTAGAAGAGGGCTGTCAAAGCAGTGTGAAGCGATATAGAAGTCTAAGTGCTACTGTTATTGCTATAATGGCCCTAGGCCACATTGACTGATAGTGCCCCCTCTTGCTGATGCAAAATTTTGCATTTTTAGAAAGAGGGGCAGATGCAAAGCTTGGGCTCCCTAGGCCAAAATGTATTCATTCTTGGCCTAAAGCCAATCCTGTCTATACTGCTGATTACCATTTCTTCCAACTTGTTTGAATACATACTAGGCTGGCTGGCTTATCATTCCCCAGATTTCCTCTGACTCCCTTTTAAAAAAATGCGTGGGCCATTCATTGCCTTCCAGTCTTCTCTCATGGAGTCTGATAGAGTGATAGATGAAATAGTTTTGGTCAGAGGTCAACAATTTCACAGTAAAGTTCTTTAAGAACTTGATGCAGTCATGAACATCATGCTATTGCTATAGAGGTTCATTTTTTTACTGTTTCTGTGACATTAAATACTTTGAAAAGTAGCTGTAGGAAAATGTTTTAAGATATATAAAAGTTACCTCAATTTATCTTTGTTTAACTGCTGGAGGTTTGCTTTGTTTTTTACATTTAAAAAGGAAAAGAAAAAAATCCAGAAGTCTCTGTTGGTATCTGAACTTCATTTTCATCTTGCTGGGAGATTGCCAGAGTCTTGCAGTTACCTCGAGCCTGAAAGGTAAAACAGTTTAAAAGATTGCTGAGTATTTTCTTCCCCCATCCCGCATAGTTTTTAAAAAATCTTTCTAGCAAATCGATAAACTACATTTTCAAGTTGCACAGTGCCAGAGAAATCCAGTTGATAAGAAGTTGGTGAGTATGCTTTTTTTTCCCACATTCGTACATGGAACATTTGCTGTAGATTTTTGGTATAGTTATCATCAACAGTAAGAACAGAACATAAAGCTTCAGTTACAATGCTACTCTTTTACAAGGGCACAAATGGTCTTTAAATAGTTTCCGCCACAGTATATTATATAGGCAAAGACATTTCTCTAGAGAAAGGAGAAATTCTCCAACCTCTCAAAAGATTGTCCACAACTTACAAGTGAGAATATCATTGTCAATAAAAGGTCCCACAAGTAGATTTCCTTGTGATGTTTTCCTATGGGGATTTCAGTAAAATATGGGGAAGCTGCAATTTGCCTGAGAGATGATTGTAGAATCAAGTTAATATTTGTTGTTAGTTGCAAAGTCGTATCCAACCCATTGCAACCCCATGGACAATATTCCTCCAGGCCTTCCTGTCCTCTACCCGGAGTGAATTTAAGCTCACGCTGACTGCTTCAGTGACACCATCCAGCCACCTCATTCTCTATCGTCCCCTTCTTCTTTTGCCCTCAATCTTTCCCAGCATTAGGCTCTTCTCCAGTGAGTCCTTCCTTCTCATTAGGTGGCCAAAGTATTTGAGTTTCATCTTCAGGATCTGGCCCTCTAAAGAGCAGTCAGGATTTATCTCCTCTAAGACTGGCCAGTTTGATCGCCTTGCAATCTAAAGGACTCATAGGAGTCTTCTCCAGCACTATAGTTCAAAGGCCTCAATTCTTTGGCACTCAGCCTTTCTTCAAGTCCAACTTTCACAACTATACATTACAACTGGGAAAACCATAGCCTTGACTATACACACTTTTGTTGGCAGGGTGATGTCTCTGCTTTTTAGTCTGCTGTCTAGATTTGTCATAGCTTTCCTCCCCAGGAGTAAGCATCTTTTAATTTCTTGGCTGTAGTCCCCATCGGTGGTGATCTTGGAGCCCAGGAAAATAAAATATGTCACTACCTCTATTTCTTTCCCATCTATTTGCCAGGAATTGAGAGGGCTGGATACCATGATCTTAGTTTTCTTAATGTTGAGTTTCAAGCCAACTTTTGTGCTCTCCTTCTTCACTCGCATCAAGAGGCTTTTTAGTTCCTCTTCACTATCTGCCATTATAGTGGTATCATCTGCATATCTGAGGTTGTTGATATTTCTCCCAGCAATCTTAATCCCACCTTTCTCACGATGTGCTCTGCATATAAGTTAAATAGGCAGGGCAACAGTAAGCAGCCTTGCCAAAGTCCTTTAAAGTTAATATAGCAGTTAGACTTATATACCGCTTCATAGGGCTTTCAGCCCTCTCTAAGCGGTTTACAGAGTCAGCATATCGCCCCCAACAGTCTGGGTCCTCATTTCACCCACCTCGGAAGGATGGAAGGCTGAGTCAACCCTGAGCCGGTGAGATTTGAACAGCCGAACTGCAGAACTGCAGTCAGCTGAAGTAGCCTGCAGTGCTGCATTTAACCACTGCGCCACCTCGGCTCTTATATTCTCACACTTATGCTTTTTCCAAAATTTCAAAGAGAAGATATATTGCAGATCCTGTTGATTAAAGAATTTTACCTGGCAGGATCCTAGAAGAGAGCCTTTTCTGCTGTTGCTCCTGCCCTTTGTAATTACTGCCCCCCACACCAGGTGAAACAGACCACACTCTTCTGGCCTTCAGAAAGAATGTCAAGACCTGGCTCTGCCAATTGGCGTCTGTGTGTGTGTGTGCAAAGAGTGTTACATCTGTGGGAATAGTTGGTAAGGTGATACACCCCATGTAAAACAAAGATCTTCTCTCCACTTTTTTAGCTTTTTAGTTTTTTAACTTTTAATATTGTATTCCTCTCTCTTAATTCTGTTTTTAACTTAGTTCTTATTTATGCTTTTATATTTTGTAGCATGTTTTCATTGTAAACTGTTCAAAG
Source organism: Thamnophis sirtalis (assembly GCF_051295495.1). Classification (NCBI taxonomy): domain Eukaryota; kingdom Metazoa; phylum Chordata; class Lepidosauria; order Squamata; family Natricidae; genus Thamnophis; species Thamnophis sirtalis. Next base: position 25,346,993 of record NW_028261388.1, on the reverse strand, counting down.
TTACTTAGAAATGTGATACATACAGTGGTGGGATTCAGCCAGTTCACACTGGTTCAGGCAAACTGGTTGTTAAATTACGCTCCTCCCACGATCAAAGTGGATCCTGGGCAATGCGCTGCACTGGAGAAATGGGCAATGGAGCGAACAGCATGAGGGAAGAAGAAAGCTGCTTTCCCTCTTTCTTCTCCATGCTCCTTCTCCTTCCCTCGTGCTGACCACTCCATTTCCCATTTCTCCATTGCAGCACAATGCCCAGGATCCACTTTGATAGTAGGGGAGGTGGTAATTTAACAACTGGTTCACCCAGGGTCAGGTTGGCCATCGTGGGAGGCTCCTCCCGCATGTGTGGTGGAGCTGGAGGACAAGGATGGGCCACGCCTCCCACGACAGCCAACCTGACCCTGGGTGAACTGGTTGTTAAATGATTTGAATCCCAACACTGGATACATACACACTTACATACATGCATACCAGTGGTGGGTTCCTACCGGTTCAGCCTGGTTCGGCCGAACTGGTAGCAGTATGGCAGCCTCAGTCGCTGGAACCGACGGTGTCCCAGGCCTGCCGTGCCCCTGAACCAGTTTCCTCGTCGCTGCCGTCACCACTGCCATCTGTTTTTATTGAACTGCACATGCACACGCAGCGTGCATCCAGCATGCGCAAGCAAACTGGAAGTAAAGCTGGTCAGAACCAACCTCTGATACATACATATGTACATACATACATACATACATACATACATACATACATACATACATACATACATACAATCTTGAAAGAAATTCTAGAGAAACATAAAACTGTTTCTATTTAAGAAACAACAAAACTAACGCTACAAATAAAAAACAAATTTAATTGGAAGATGATCTTCTAAAGTGCCAAGAAAATGGTTTGGGGAGAAATTAGTAATCGGTTTACCAATTTTATGTTCTTCTTATGCTATAATATTTAAAAATTAATTTTAAAATTGTGGATTTTCAGCTGTTTTATAACCATCCTGTATATTTAACATATATTTTCTCCAAATGAACTGGAATTTAAACCACAAAAGGGAAAAAAGCAATTTCATTACAAAATGGACTGCCATAACCTTTATTTTATTATATCAGCAGTGCAAATTTTTAGTAACTTTCAGATATAGAAGAGTGCTGCTATATTAAATCAAAGATTTATTAGTTTAGCTTCATATCTTTTACCCAGATTACATATCCATGAAAAATATCACACTTTGGGAAATAGCATTCTCTCCTTTCAAAGCTTGGTTTATTGATTGTTATCTTGTCTTCTCCTGAGACAAAGATCTTCCTTTTCAGTGGCATATTTTTACTGATCCTGAAGATAACATTTTAGACATGTTGTTCAGCAGCTATCGATAATAGCCTTGAGCTTCTCAAGTGCCTGTTAAAGCCATATAATGAATTTGTCATCACTTCTTGCATTAGAAATGCTTCCTTTCACCTAACTAGAATATCTGATCATTCAGCTGCATGAATTGATGGTGCATTCTATATAATAACATGGTGATAGGGCTCTATGTTCTGCAACATTTCATTATATAAGAATTGTTCTATAGCCATCCTCACTGATCATGCCTTTTCCATGCCTTTTCCAGGTTGGTAACAATATCCTTTTTGAAGTCCATTAACCAGAATTGTACACAGCATTCCAAAGCGCGTTTTACACTGTTTATTTGAAGGGTGCACTGGTATTTTTAAAACATCTTTTCTAATTACCAGTATATTAATGTGGAATTTGTATTTATATATAGCTGCCATAGAGTTGCTGTCAGCACAGAAACTGTTGCTGTAAAGAATATCATTTTACATTTATCTACAATGAACCACATTCACATTTTTGTTTTGTTTTGTTTTACAGTGCTTATCTACCATCCCAAAAATAAGATTCTGAGGGTTTTTATACATATTTACTCATTTTGTGATAATTTTTTGCATCTATGATATTTTTTTAACGTATGCTGAGGTTTTCACGGGTGTTTGTATGTAGGTCTTTGGTTATTCATGTTTTCTCCTGCATAAAATTGGGAGTGTCTTGGCAACGTTTCGACAAAGTCTCATTCACCATCTTCAGGCTGGTTTACTCGGCTTGGTGCTTCTAGGAGCAATGTGAGATCGCAGTGAGATCATCGAAACGTTGCCAAGACACTTCCAATTTTACGCGGGAGAAAACCCGAATAACCAAAGAAAGAAAGACAGACAGACAGAAACACACACACACACACACACACACATATATATATATTAGATTTTTTACAACCCCTGGTAAGCCCCAATTATGGGAGGAAGCTAACTGCTTCCATCATCTGTCCTTCGGCTCGTCACAAGAGTCCATCACGACAGAAACCCAATCAGACAAATATTAAAAAAAACATATATATATATATATATATATATATATATATATATATATATATATATATATATATATATATATATATATATATATATATATATAACAAAATCAAAACAAATGTTTCAGACACCCCACTTTTCACTCATATTCATTTGACAAAACTTTTTACTTTTATGTTTTGTCAATACACTAACTAGTTACGTATCCATAAGGGGGGGAAACCCTTATAACCTATTTGCTTATTTAATTCAGACCAAGGGATTTTGTTAAATTATATTCATATTTAATATAAAGTAGAGTAGTTATGACTTAATTCCACTTAATTCGGTTAACTGAAATTTAGGTTCAAGTGGTATTGATCAGATTACCGTATGCAGTACACAAGCTTTTCAGTCTCTCTAAAATATTTAGTAAGATTTAGTACTTATGCATTTGATTCTTCCACCATTTATTCCTGTTGTTCAGAATATGAGCCAATTTTAATGTCCAATTTTTCCACAGCAAACATGCACTTCAATCACTATTTCAGGATTCCAAGTAAGAGACCCATAACAAGCAAAATTCTGAAGCAGGTGGATTCCTTAAAGAATAGCTTTATTGGATATGTCATATTGGCACGGATCTGGAGAAAACCAACTCTGAAGGTTCCTGTGGTTTTCACCTAATTAAAAGTACGTTTTCTCTCAACCCCAATCAGTCACATGGTCCAATCAAGGTGCTGCCCGGTTGCCTGGTGACATCTCTCCTCCTTCCTCTGACCAAGTGTGGGAACGTCCTTGGTTCCCAAGAGAAAATATTTTATTTTGGCAACAAAACCCCTGCTATCTCTAATCCCCACCTCCCTATCCATCAGCTCCAGTGTGGCAACACTGAAGCTCCAAGATGGCTTCAGTCAGGTCAACTTCAAGGTTGACATACTGATTATTTCAACAGTTAGGATTAGGCTAGAAATAATAAACCACTTTACAATGGTCATCGGTGACTAAACTAAAAACAGCGAAGAATATGTCCAATATAAATTAACAGCAAAGAATCCACAGCTAGGCTGTGAAATTGTCTTTTCAGTAAAGATTGAGAAGAATGGTTATTACATGAAGGCAGGTATCAGATTTACCCATCTCAGATAGTTCATCTCATGTTGAAGAATTCAGTAGAGAATCAACAGACAAATCCTTTCATGATATCTCAGTTATTAACAAGTAAGATTAGTTGGGGAGTCTGCAGTTCTACAGAAGTTGCAAAGCCACATTTTCAAACAGATTGTCGCCAAGTAAGGTGGGAGATAGATTTCAGCAATTTCTGTAGTCTGATATTTTTTCTACCTTATGTTCAATGCTCATACAAACACTCTAAAAAAGTTCAGTTTCCCCCGAAGCTGCCAAAAAATTCAGAACTTATAATAAATAAGTCCAGAATCCATGTCATAAGAAATATCCAAAGCAGGACCCTAATGTTATCCATTAAATCTCCAGCTTTGATGGAAGCCATACAATTTTTCTTTTAAAAAAATGAGCTGTCATGAGACAATTTACTTATTTCACTTATCTTTATATAATTTCATTAGAAACTTTATAGTGTTTTCATTATAAACTGTTCATCCCTGTTTCATTTTCATTAGAGACTATATCAAGAACTTTATTTTATTTTCATTGAAAAGTATTACATTCTGACGATACCTTATACCATCATATTATCTTGTTTATTTGTATTAGCAGAGAGTGGATATTGACTAATAAATTAGCAAACTAAGTAGGAAAACTTCGAAATGTTTTTTTTAAAGCTAGTCTTTTTGTAACCACAAAGTATTTTGGGAGACTTGGAACTATCTGGAATTTGAGCCTAATTGATAATCTACCATAGGGGTCAACAAATGTTTGTATAAAGGGTCAGATCCCTCTTCCACTTTTGCAACACAGATGGCAGGTCTGCAAGCCAAGAAGTATGACAGCCATTGGACAGTATTGGCCCACTAGTAACAAGGTCACTGATAGGTCACTGCTCAAGCTATCCTACCACAATCCTTTGACCCTATACCCTGGCCTAGAAGTTCAGCTGAGACTTGGACCTGGTAATCTGCTGCACATCCACCAATCCAGTCTTAGCTCATGGGTCATACAAAAAAGGGCCTGAAGGCTGTAGTTTGCCTACCGTGATCAATAATACTAATAGTTCCCTCTTGCTGATCCCTGTCAATCTGAAAGAAAAAGAGCTAATTCCATAATTGATACCCTGTTGACTTCCTATGCTTAATATAATTTACTCCCCCAAAAAATCAAGGAAAGTTTTTTGGCGAATAATAATATTACTTAAAGATTTTCTTTTTGGCGTTTTTTTAAAAAATTTAGTGTAATTTGATAAAATGCTTTATTCCCATGAAACACAACAATAGAAGCCTCTTTACAACACTTAAGGCTTGAAAAACAGCAACAATATCATTAGTACAAACTAATATCATTGTCATAACCGGACAAATATCATTCATTCATTCATTCATTCATTCATTCATTCATTCATTCATTCATTCCCAGGAACTAGTCACCTTCAACATCCAATAGCCAATGTCCAATGTCAGGTCAAGAACAAGAAAGACAGTACCTGGTCCAAACATGTTCCACATCTATTGGCTAAAAAACTAAAGCACTGCATTAACCCCTAGTAGCATAGATAAACTAGGTACTAGCAGCAGGTGTAACCCAGTCTGGCTAACACAAGGAAGGACAGTGTTGATTGTGAAACACACACACATACACACATACGCACACACGGGAACAATACCACCCAACTATTAGCCAATAACCTGCCTCTCCATAACATGGAAAGTCCTCTCAGGCATCATAGTCACCAAGATATAGGACCATATAGGCCAGTACACGATCACAGCCCTAAAAGATGCTACAAACAACACCATAGATTCAAAACTCCAGTTGCTCTGAGCAGTCACCCAAGAGTCAAGGTCTACAGAGACTATTCTGAGCACAACTTGGACTGAGTACAGGAAAGCTTATGACTCAATGCCACACATAGCTCTGAATGCTTGGCACTATTCAAAGTCAACAGAACACTAAAGACCTTCCTCAAGAAAACAATAGGACTTTGGAAGACAAGACTAGAAGTGAATTCAAGATAGTTCACACAAATGACTACCAAGTGCAGCACATACCAAGGTGATGCACTCTACCTATGGTTGTTCTGCAGAGTCTGGAAACCCCACAGTTTCAGTGATTGGATATGGACACTGGTTTAAGAGTGGAACTACCATCAGCCACTTCCTCTACATGGATGACATCAAGCTATATGCTAATAGTAAACAAGACATTGACTCACTGATCAACCTGACAAGAATCTATATTGAGGACATTTCACTTAGAATGGAGAAGTGTGGTTAGATAATAGTTGGAGAGGACAGTAATTAAAGTGGAAGGGGTAGCACTACCAGTAGATCACATAGCAGACACACAAACTAGCTACACGTACCATGATATCCCACAGTCACATGGACACAATAAAGAGGAAACAGTAGAACACAATATCCAAGTATCAACAAAATATAAGGCAGTCCTGTAGACCCAGCTTAATGACAAGAACAAGATGCATGCCATCATATATGCCCTGCCAGATACCTGGCTAGTATAGCCAAAAGGGAACATGGAAGCTATCAAAAAAACAAGAAGCTCTTTACAATCTACAGAGATTTCCAGCTCACATCCAAAACTCAGAGTTTATACACCAGTGAATGTCAAAGCCAGTGTCTTGAACAGAATCCGGATTATCCAGGAGTACATCAGTAAGATGGTACTCAAATAAGAGTTGCTGAGACAATGGGTTAGGGTTAGCCAGCAGCAGACATGGGAGGAAGATCAAATAGACGAAGTGCCATGGTGAGACAAGACCCTGCAAGTGATCCCAGTGGTGATTGAAACACTATCAACAAACTCCAGAAACACCACCAGAGCTCTTTGTCCAAAATAGTACAGTGTTACGAACAGCTAAAATAATGTGCCAGCTATGTGAAGAACCCTCAAATGTGGTAGAGGCCCCAAGATGGAAGAAGATACAGACCATTTATAGGAATAAGAAGGGAATTCATTCCCTCCCTCCCTCCCTCCAGTGGTGGGTTTCAAAAAATTTTGGAATCTACTCTGTGGGTGTGGCCTCCTTTGTGGGAGTGGCTTGCCAGCCATGTGACCTGGTGGGAGTGGCTTGCTGGCCATGTGTTTTCTCTCTCTCTCTCTCTCTCTCTCTCTCTCTCTCTCTCTCTCTCTCTCTCTCTCTCCCCCCTTCCTTTTTTCTCTCTGTCCCTTTTTTCTTTTTTCTTTCATCTCTCACTCTTTCTTTCTTTTTTCTTTTTTCTTTATTTATTTCTTCCTTTCTTTCTCTTTACAACACTTAAGGCTTGAAAAACATTTCTTTCTCTCTCTCTCTGTGAGTCTGTGTGTGTGTGTGTGTGTGTGTGTGTGTGTGTGTGTGTGTGTGAGTGGTGGGTTTCAAAAAATTTTGGAACCTCTTCTGTAGGTGTAGCCTGCTTTCCGGGTCCACTGGTGGAACCTCTTCTAACCGGTTCGGTAGATTTGACGAACCGGTTCTACCGAATAGGTGCGAACTGATAGGAACCCACCTCTGCCTCCCTCTCTCTCTCCCCTCCACCCTCTCTCCCTCCCCTCTCTTCTATCATCTATCTACCTACCTACCTACTTACCTACCTACCTATCGTCTCTTTGTCTCTATCTCTCTATCACCCATCTAGCTATCTAGACTGCACAATTTAATACATGTGTTAATTAGCATAGACTACATTGAACTCCTTCAGTGTTCAAAGCTGTACAGAAAAAAAACATGAACACTCTGTAAAAGAAGTATTAGCTCCGGACATTTTAAAGGTGATGTTACCTACCTTTACATTTTCATATTGCAACTGTGAGTGTGCTAAATGTTGTGTATATTCCCTCTTTGCCCTGAGGGAACATTTGTAAGTTATTGCCTCTTTTTAATATACAGCTCAGATGAAACTGATTATAAAATGCATATCTTATATTGCAATTTCCTAGTTTTTGGAAGCACGGCTGGAAATTGAAAATATAATGTAATAGTTTTAGCTTCAACTTAAGAGTTTTTAAAATATATTGAGTATGTTTGTTTTCTAAGGTTATTTTAATACCTTTGGTGATGTATTATTTCCTATTTTATCATGTTTTATACTTATTTATCATAATTACAGTATAACTCATATGCTCCCTGCATAAAATGAATCTTAAAAAATGCTGAAATAAATTAAAGCAACATAATATACTGTTTTATACAAACTATTAACAGTAATATGCAGGAAATAAACATTCAATGCTGCAAAGGAAAAAGCAGTCCAAACTTCCAAAACATTCAAAAGATCATCACAGTTCCCAATTCAACACAATGGAAGAACCATTTCTCCAGAAAGGCAGAGCACAAACCATTTAAAGAGATATATAACAGAACAATCATTTTGAATTTAACCTGTAAATCTAGGAGAAACCAGTACAACTTTGTTAGACTGCATATCACATGTTTCCATTAGAAAGTACAGTGCAGGAGTCTAGTCATGATATTCTGGCCCACTACAATTTTTGGATTTCATTCAGGAATATCCCCACATTCCACAGACCATTCTGGAGGTAATCAGCACATCTATAATATTGGCCAAGACAGCATCTTCTAAAAAGAAGCACGATAGATAAATACTTAAAGCTGCAAAAAGATGCTTCCGGATGTTGCACTGCCCCATGAGATGTTTTTAAATGTTTGAGGGGACAAACTCCTTCAGAGGAAATATGACCTCAGTCTCATGCCTATTTTCCCATCCTTATGAAACAAGTTTCCTCTGATCAGTATATCCTCTCTGTCTTGTCTTGTTTCAGTTTAATCTGCTACATCCAGTCCATAATCTGGCCCCAATAGAAATGAACCAAACTAGCACATATGGTGAAGAAGAAAAGGAAAAGTAGATCTTGACATCTTCTACATATACATATTATTCAGTTTTCCATTCCTTCTTGATCACTCCCAAAAACTTTACGTACGTGTTCAAAAGCAATGGAGATAGATTAGATCCTTGCACAGTCTGCAAAGTACAATAACAATTCATGAAAAATACAATTTGGAACCATGAAAAAAACATTTCCAATATCAGAGGTGGTATTCAGCCAGTTCTGACCAGTTCTGGAGAACCGGTAGTGGATATTTTGGGTAGAACGGGCAAATAGGTTGGCCCCACTCCCGCTGCTTCCTAGCTATCTTCTTTTGTTGCCCTGAACAGGAGAACAGAGCTGGAAAGCAGGTTAGTGAGGTGGGAAGGGAACAGGGATTTTGCAGTATCCTTCCCCTGCCATGCCCACAAAGCCACCCCCACAAAACCAGTAGTAAAAATAATTTGAATCTCACCACCACTGTTCCAATTCCAATACCCTAATGGTCAATGGTATTTAAAGCAGCTGAGACCATTAGCAACAACACTCGCCCATCACGCTTCCTCATTAATCAGCTCCATGTCATGCCACAACCTATTTGTCAAGGCACCTGAAGGCGGGAGAAGAAGCAATGGTTGGAAACTAATCAAGAAGAGACCCAACCTAGAATGAAGGAGAAATTTCCTGACAGAACAAATAATCATTGGAATAACTTGCCTCCAGAAGTCCTGGGTCCTTCATCTTTGGAGTTTTAAGAAGAGATTGGATAACCATTTATCTGAAATGGTGTATGGTTTCCTGTCTGAGCAGGAGGTTGGATTAAAAGACCTCCAGGGTACTTTCCAACTCTGTTAGTCAGCACAATTTTGTATTTAATAGAAAAAAAGAGAGAACATTATAGAATTGCTCTCATGCTCTCTGTTTCAATCTGGTTGATATCTGAGCCTAACAAAAGGGCAAGAATTACCTGCCTGATCCTCAGTCTCTTGAAATAGTATACATTAAGCCTATCATATTAATTTTCTCTTTCCAGGAGCTGCTAATTGTAAAGATTTCTTTGTAAATTCATCCCCTCCCCAACAAATGAATATCCCAAGCTTAAATTTAATTTAATTTCATTGTACAAGATACAATGACAATAAAGTAAACTAAACTAAACTAAAAGTAAAGTCCTTATCAAGTCACCCACTTACAAATAAATGCAACCAATAGGTTTTGAGTATTGAACTCCTGTAGATCTTTTCAGTTAACAAAAGGAGGGAGGAGAAAGAAGGTTAAAGAAAAAATAATATTTATGTAGCCAAGTGTGTATTTTGTAATAATTCAAAAGGAGTTGTGATTCATCATGTAATAAAGCCGTGTAGTTCAACATTCTGGCTCTTACAGTGACTAACTGGATACATTTAGAAAGCTCAGAAGACTGGACTGAAAGCCTTCTTGGAGGCTTCTCAGCAAACAGTATATAAGACACCCAGCCTATTTAGTCATCAATGTTAGTAGACCTTGATAGCCCGATTCTCCATAAACACATCCAGTCTCTTTTCAAAACCTTCCAAATTGGCTGCAATAACTATAGCCATTGGCAGTGAATTACACAGTTTAACAATATGGTATTATGGGAAACAATTTTCTACTATCGGTATTAAATATTTCTCTGCATTCAGCTTCGGTGGACAAAGTTCTAATACTGTGTTCAAGGGGGGAAATGGAGAAAAGTTTCTCTATAAACATTATCCATGCTGTGCATGATTTACCTTGATTTACCTTTAGCACATCTGCTCATTCCAAATATACATATAGAAATGCAAATACATACACACACTCCAGGGACGTGCAGTCACTAGAGGCAGGGGAGGCGTGGCCTCACCAGTCATGAGGAAAAGGAAAGAATTTTAAACAATTTTTAAAAAATAATTAAAGACAAGGTAGTTGCTACCAGATTCACAGTGACTTGGAACAGTGTTTAGTGTTAACTATAGGAAGAGGCCAGAGAAATAGGGGCCTCCTGTGCATAAGCAATTTTTCACCTTTTAAGAGTTAAGCAAGGGTTAACAAGCAAAAAAATTCATATGCAAAGGAGGCACGTGTTCTCTCGCCTACTGTAGAGGGCATTTTTAGAGGCTTTTTAGAGTTCTTTGGGAGCAACTAGCTCAGTCTGACTCAGAGCTCTGGCCTTTCATGAGGGCAGGGCAGGCAGAAGCAGAGTTGAAATCATCTCTGAAACAGCTGGAAAAGGTACGTGTGTGGGGGAGGGAGGAATTCAAAAAGTTTGATGGGAAGGCAGCAGGGGAAGGGGGGGTATGGCAGAGGAGCTGCTTTCAAGCCTTTGGAAAATATATCCAATCCAACTTCCGTGTTTGTGTTTGTTTGAGAGTGAGTGAGAGAGGGATCCAATTACTCTGTGTGCGTGTGTCTGTTTGAGAGAGGGGGGAGGGAGGGAGAGAGGGAGGGAGAAGAAGAAAAATGGGAAAACTTATTTTGCAAGGGGGGAAAATGCTGTCGCTTTAAATCGGAACTGAGCATGCCTGGCTGTGGAATTCTGGGAGTTGAAGTCCACAAGTCTAAAAAGTGCTTCACCAGCCATAAAGCTGACCGCACGTCACTGACATACTCATACTCATATGCATACATATACACATAGACACACATATATGTGTGTCTGTATGTGTGTGTCTGTATGTGTATGTATGTATTTATGTATGTATGTTATTCCTGATTCTTTGACATACATATACATATACATACATACACACACACACACACACACACACACACACACATATATAACCTTTGTGGCTTAGTAATTGTCAGGCAGAAAGAATCTGGATCATACATTAAGTTCAAATTCAGAAAATGTATTGCTGTAGTCCAGGGATGTCAAACTCAAGGCCTGAGGGCTACATCTGATATGTGGAGTGCTTAGATCTGACTCGTGGGGCTGCCCTAGACATAGTGAAGGATTGTTGAGGGCTGCAGGAGGCTGTTGTGGCTGAAAGCAGAGTTTGGGGGGGGGCTCCACACAGGCACCCAGGCTCTGGTTTTGCTAGCAGAGGGCTATCAAAACAAAGTAAAGCTAAACAAAACAAAAGGAGAAATGTTTCCCCTTTGACCCACACACTTTGTCTCCCACACACACCATGAGCAACCTTGCCAAGGAGAGAAAGAACAGCAGGGAAGCAGGACTGGGCTGGGCTGTGGTGTTCCAGTGCCCTGGGAGCTTGAGGGCTGGGATGAGCGTTTGTCTTGCCTAGGCTTTGGACAGCCTTTGCCACTGCCCGGGCGTCCTCCATGTGGCCTGAGACGGACAGTAAGCTCCTCTGGAGGACAACAGTTTGGCACTTTCCCTGAACTCCCTTCCTCTGCTGGAGACAATGGACCCCCCTTCCCTGCCTGGGCCACCACAGGTGCCCCTGACATGAATGGTGTCCATGCCCCCCAGCCGTAGTCTCCCAGGCTATTCCTCCCTGAGGTCATACACAACCCTAATGTAGTCCTCAATGAAATCGAGTTTGACACCCCTGCTCTAGCCTATATACAAGAATCTAGTCAACTAACAGTCAGCGCTAAATTGGTGCTTTTTATTTGATCATTCCAAACAGATAGTACTATAAGCAAATGAAACTATTCACTGGTCATCTCTAATTTCAAATCATTTTGCTAGATCAAAAACTTCTGGTCTCAACATTGATTCCTGTAGGATTCCAACAATATAAGGATTGCCCATTTTGTCATATTCTCCTTTTTATTTTATAATTGGTTGCCTGTCTCTGAGAGCCCTGTCTTTTTAACAACAGCTGGATTTGCAGATTTGCTCAGGAAGCTTTGGCGAGGGACTTGTTAAATGCTTTTTGAAAATGCAAGTATAAGATATTTATTGGGTTATCCTTGTCTACATGCTTGTTGAACATCCTTTAAAAAAGCACAAGATTAATTAGACAAGATTCATGTTGGTTGCTTTTCAATAAGGCTCATGCTGCTATGTTTTTGCTTAATTCCAAGAATTTCTCCCAAAACAGATGTTAATCCTTAATAACTTTCAATTTTTTTAAAAAAAAATATAGTATTTTCTTGTCCTCAAGAAAATATGTCAACATTCAGAAGAAATGGCACACCTTTTTCTATTTTTATTTTTAAATTCTCTTCGACGCATTTTGTTTGGATCCAGAGATTGATTTATTTTAGTCATCAGTTCAGCTTATAATTTTATCCCTCATTACTCAGATTTGCATGAATAATTATTTTTCTCAGTTTATCAAATGTAAACCAGTTTTGAAGCCCTAATTTCTCAGCAATAAAGGTACTAAAGATGGAAGGAAAGAATTCATTCAAACTTTATGCTATTTCCTCCTTGGACTACCTTGAATTTTTTTTATCCATTTGAAAATGTTTTGTTATTTGTTACTGAAATCCTGTGCAGTACACATTCAAGATGCTTTGAAAAATACTTCTTACTTAAAAGAACTTCCAGTAGTAGAGGATCAGCAGTACAAATGAGATCAGCAATCCGGTCATTGAAAGCTGGAAGGCTACAGGAATGGATGAAATTAGTCAGGGTTCTAACTAAACTATGCCAGCAAATCTGGTGAATAACACAGTCGCCGCCAGATCAGAAGAGGTCAATCTACATTCCAATACCAAAAAAAGGAGACCCAACAGAGTATGCAAACTATTATAGACAGTGGTGGGATGCTGCTGGTTTAACAACCAGTTCAGTAAGCGCACTTTATGTGCACGTGCACGCCTAAAGCGCTTGCGTGCAGCACTGAAAATGGAGTATTTAAAAGCTCAGCTGCTTACCTTCCAAATCAACAATGGTAAGTAGAACAGCAAGAAATCAGCTGTGCGGCATGATTGAGATGAGCTAGAAAGCAGGAAATAAAGGACAGGATAGGGCGATGCCAGGTGGGTGGGGCCAACTGATCATCGGAGCTACCAGTACCAAACCGACTGAATACCACCTCTGATTATACAATATCTTTAATTTTCATATGCTAGCAAAATACTTCTTAAGATCATCCAATACAGATTAAAGGCCTACATGGAAAAAGAGATGAAAGATGTCCAAACTGGCTTTAGAAAAGGCCAAGGAATGCACAATTTTATTGCTCATGCATGCTGGATAATTGAGAAAACCAAATGCCAAAAAGAAGTCACTATGTTCTTTATTGGTTATTTTTAAACAGGCTTCCTATTATGTCAGTCACATCGAACTGTGGAATGTACTCAGAAAAATGGGAATCCCAGCACACAAGAAATGCATTGCAAACTTGGTAGAGCAACCATGGAGGCTTTGGAAAAAATATTCAAATGCCACAATGTGCCTATACCTACAAAGATCAGAACTGTGCAAACCATGGTATTCCCTGTGACACTAAATGGAAGCAAAAATTGAACTTTGAGGAAGCAAGCTGGGAAGACCATTGATGCTTTTGAACTTTGATGGTGGAGAAAACTAAGAATATGGTAGACACTCAAGAAAACAAACTGGTGGGCTGAACATATCAATGTAGATTTTCTCACTCAAGGCACAAATGATGTGACTATCCTACCACCCAAATTATGCAAAAACATAACTCTCTGTAGCAGGCTGTAATGCTGGGAAACATACAAGGAAAGAGAAGAAGATGAGTAGTAGCAACGTGAATGGACTTAATTGCAGTGGTGATGTATAATGGGTAGACACAAGAGGTACTATGTTGGAAGGTCTGAAAGACCAGCTTAGGAACAAGTAATCATGGAGAAAATTTATGTGGTCACTAACAGTCAACAATGACTTGATGGCAATTAATTAATATCTTTGCCTTGCACTTGTCAAAGTCTACTTGTATTTGTGTGTGTATATATACATTTAATGACAGCTTATCTTTTTTCCAGTTTAGATTCCTTTTTGTTCTCTTTATGTGGGCAAGTATTTATTTATTTTCCTCTTTTGAAAACTTCTTGCATCTAATATCATCTTAGACCATGATCGTTAGCTTCTCTGATGACCTCTTAGATGTTATAGTACCTATAGTTTAATAATATAAAGTATATAGTTGAGACGCCATTAATAATTTTTAATAGTTGTAATGTATTATGGGAAGAAAATTGCCATCCTGATTAGTCTTGTCATCACTCCTTTTGTCATTAGGAGTTGGACTTGAGTTCAAATCTTATACTTAAAGGCAAAATACATAATTCACATCCCATTAAATTGAAGCCTGGATCTGAGATATCCTTTATATAAGCTCTCAATATCAAGGACTTTCATTTTAAGTACACCTTCTTTGCTTCATGGTATCTTCCAGTTGGGCTCACATAGATAGTTTTTCATAATGGCTTCCTACTGAGTGAAATCAATAAACTTCCTCTGGGTATAATTAAGTCTGGTTTCACAGAGTTGTTTGTATGTCATATATTTACTTGACTTATGCATTCGATCTACACTCTGTCTTTTCACTCAAACCTGAATCAAGTCTAGAAAATAAAAAATAAATTAATAGTTTAAATTAATGGTTTCAGGCCTAGTTACAGCAGGGAAACTGCTTTGGTCGCGCTGATCAATGATCTCTGGCGAGCCAGGGATAGGGGTCACCCCTCTATCCTTGTGCTCCTTGACCTCTCAGCGGCCTTCGATACCATCGACCATGGTATCCTTCTGCGAAGGTTGCGAGAGGTGGGAGTGGGAGGCACCATTCTTCAGTGGTTCTCCTCCTACCTCTCGGACAGGTCGCAGTCGGTGTTGGTTGGAGGGCAGAGATCGATCCCTAGGCCCCTTAACTATGCGGTGCCGCAGGGTTCGGTCCTGTCCCCCCTTCTATTTAACATCTACATGAAGCCGCTGGGTGAGATCATACGCCAGCACGGGATTAAATACCACCAATATCCGGACGATATGCAGTTGTATCTGTCCGCTCCGTGCCAACTCAGTGAAGCGGTTGAAGTGATGTGCCAGTGCCTGGAGGCTGTCAGGGTCTGGATGGGCATGAACAAGCTTGCACTCAATCCCAACAAGACCAAGTGGCTATTGATGTTCCCTCCCAAAGATTGGCCAAGTATTCCATCTCTCAGGCTGGGAGGTGAAATTATATGCCCCTCAGACAGGGTTCGCAATTTGGGAGTCCTCCTGGATCCACAGCTGACTTTAGAACATCATTTGTTGGCTGTGACCAGGGGGACATTTGCCCAGGTTCACCTGGTGCACCAATTGCGACCCTACCTGGATCGGGAGGCCCTTCAGATAGTCACTCACACCCTTGTGACCTCAAGACTGGATTACTGTAATGCGCTCTACATGGGGCTGCCCTTGAAGAGTGTTCGAAGACTTCAGCTAGTCCAGAACGCAGCCGCGCAAGCGATTGTGGGTGCACCCAGGTACACCTACGTCACACCTATCCTCCGCGAGCTGCACTGGCTACCCATTAGTCTCCGGACCCACTTCAAGGTGCTGGTCGTTACTTATAAAGCCCTACATGGCATCGGACCTGGGTACCTGAGAGACCGCCTCCTGCCGATTACCTCCCATAGACCAATCAGATCTCACAGGTTAGGTCTTCTCCGGATTCCATCTGCCAGCCAATGTCGGCTGGCGACTCCCCGGGGGAGAGCCTTCTCTGTTGCAGCTCCAGCCCTTTGGAATGACCTCCCCGTGGAGATCCGGACCCTTACTACCCTCCCGGCCTTCCGCAAAGCCACTAAGTCCTGGCTGGCTTTTGAAATACTCAGCCCCACGGTAACTGTGAATGTTGTATATTTTAAAGTGTTGTTTTGTCTATTTATCCCCTTCCCTTGTTTATTGTAAGCCGCCCGGAATCTTTCGGGAGTGGGCGGCATACAAGACCAAGACCAATAAACATCAATAGTAAAATAAAAACTTAAAAGCCTAGCATCCTAGACGTATTTTGCAGATTTTTTCTAAACAAGATAACGGAGTAACCTATTCCTCAAGAAGATATGCATTTTGCAGTCTGAGACTAATGCAGGAGGCCGTCTTCCACGTGGCAGGTAAACGTCTGACAGCAGAGTATCTTCAAAACGGCTTCTCCTGTGATCTTAACAGCAGGACTGGGTTTGTTGAGGCTAGTGCTGAAAGCTAGTTTCTCACCCAGAGATGTCACTTATTTCAATAATCAAATTTGTCTTGCTTGGGAGCCAAAAAGCACAAGGCAAAAATCATAGGAAAGGCAAGGAAAAGAAGCATTGGATTTCAACAGAGTGGGTTCTACACACTCTCATATAGAATGAATGCAGCCAGTTCTTTATAAGAGCAATGATTATTTTTATCTACCTTTGTTGTTGAGAGAGTTTGAGATGCTTCTACCAATTTCATGCAAGGAGAGGCTGTCACTTAGGAAGACAGATCAGGCCAAAAGCATTTAAGCCTTGAAATGTAGAAACTGTAAAGTGTGTGTTTTAGCAACTGACAACCAGCGAGATGTTTCCGTGTACAAGCGTCCTGACCCTGCAGTCTGCAGTCATATGGAGCTCTCTTCGCCTTTCAAATCCCTAAAGAGAACTCTAAATCCAGCATGTACCTTGCTATATCTGGGGGACCAGGTACCAATTAAGACAGCTCTGTGTTATCAGGAAATCTCAGGATGCTCCAGTTTTGAATAACCCTTTTATAGATCCTGAAGACTTCCAAGAGCAAGAAATCGATAGTTATACAAACAATGTTCAAATAATGTATCATGGGGTGGACAGTACTTTGACAGTATTTCTACATCTTTCCAGCTGACCATATATAGCAGTGTGCAATCAAAGTAGGCAGACCTATGAATGGCGCCCCCAATCCATGAGAAACATCACAGCTATTTCTTCTTCTAACCTTGTAATCCTAGCTTCTCTGTCATGGAATAAGTAAGCCAGTGGCACAACTAAGAGAAATAGACTTACACACACTTTATTCAACTTTACCTAAATGATGCATGCCTACTTAGTTCTTTCACTCAGGATTCAGTAATAGATGTGATACCAGTAATTGACCTCAATTGAAAAGTAAGATTTTTAGACCATCACTGTCATCTTAGATTTATAATAGCTATTTGCAGCACTCTTCCATATCTTCCTCTGCCAGTTACAACATCAATGTTTGTTCCATGTTCTAATCACTTTATTGGTCTAGTCTACTCAGTTGCTCTAGAATTTTTTTATCTCAGTGCTATATTCACAATTTAAAAACTGGAGATGAAAAAAATGGCAATTTTCTTTAATAAAATAATCCACTGACGTTTGAGGTTGAATGAAGTCTTTCTCCACTGAAGAACAGAAGGAAGGTTTAGAATATAACTACGGCTTATAGTCCTCAAGTTACAACCATTTGTTTAGTGGCTATTCAGAGTTACAATTGCACATAAAAAACAGACTTAGAATCAGTCCCTATACTTACCACCATCACGGTATCCCCACAGCAGTGGTGGGTTTCAAAATTTTTTAGAACTTCTTCTGTAGGTGTGGCTGCTTTGTGGGAGTAGCTTGTCGGCCATGTGACTGGGTGGGAGTGACTTGCCGGCCATGTGACCAGGTTGGAGTGGCTTGCCAGCCATATGACTGGATGGGCATGGCCAACTTGTAAAAAGGGTGAAACTCACTTAACAACGCTCTTGCTTAGCAACCAAAATGTTGGCTCAGAAACTCTGGCATTTGAAACACGCAAGTCTTAAAGCTGTCAATTTACAAGACCCTTGCACCCCTAAACCTTTAGGAAAAAAAACCCAGGGGTGTTAAAATTTGACAGCTCTAAGATTTGTGGACTTCAACTCCCAGAATTCCTCCTCCAGTCATGTTGGCTCAGGAACTCTGGCATTGAAGTGTGCAAGTCGTAAAGCTGTCAAGTTAGAAGACCCTTGCACTCCTAACCTTTTAGAAAAAAAAAATCCCAGGGGTGTTCAAACCTGACAGCTTTAAGACTTGTGGACTTCAACTGTCAGAATTCCTTCTCTCACTCTTCATCTTGATGATATGCGGACTGGTGGGGGGGTGGGAGTTGGAACCGGTTCTAAACGGCACTGTTGATTTGTGGAACCTCTTCTATAGAAGAGGTTAGAACTGGCAGGAAACCACCCCTGCTCCACAGTCACATGATCAAAATTTGGGCACTTGGCAACTGGTATGCATATATGATGGTTGCACGGCCCTGGGGTCATGTGATTGTCATTTGCAACCTTCCAACTGGCTTCTGATAGTTAATGGAACTAATGACCTCATGATTCACTACTGTATGTCCAAAAAAAAGTTGCAAAATCAGGTGTGATTCATTTAACAACCACTGTGCTTAGCAATGGAAATTCTAGGCCTGTTTACCTGTAAATAAATTTACAAAGTTATACTATTTGTCAATATCCTTTTATTGTACTTAAATTTTGAAAAAATGAACTGGGAATTAGCTTGCGTAGGGACAACCTAATCTTGTATATGCAGGTGTAAGCAATTCTTAACAAAAGTATGTATTTCCATATTCTCTGATGGCATATTTCTACTTTTTAATATGTAAACCTATTTAATATCATTATTTGCAATTAATTGAGTTCTTGGCAATTACTTTTTAGCACTTAATTGCATGTCAAATATAACTCTCCCTACTTAATTGTTATTAACAGAACATATTTTATTGCAAAGTTTCCTGAATTCATAATGAAGGAGTTTATACTTAACAGATTGTGGAAAAATATTTACTTTGCTTACAAAAAATTATTTCTGCCCTCTCTTTCAGCTAAAAACAGCAAGCATTTTTTAGACAAAACGCCTGTTGTTTTCATGCAGTTAATTGAAACAAGACTTGGAATATATCTGGTCATATATTCTTAAGAAAGGCGCAGGATTTTCTGATTTGTTGCTTTAATAAACTGCCATGCTTTGGGGTTGATGTTGATTTGGTTTGGTTTGGTATTGCAGGCTTCTGGGCAATTTCTATTTTATGTAATCATTCAGAAGAAAACATTCCTATATTGTGTATGTGTCCATCGCAATATGTAACTGATTTAAAATGTTATAGCAGAGGTAGATATTTTTGCGACTTGGTGCAGTTTTTTCTTTTCTTTCTTCAGCTTCTAGGAATACAGAAACAACAGAGTGATGTCACCTGGGGTTGCCACACTTGGATTATAATACAATAAATAGGTCTTGTGTATAATGCATATGCATTTTTTCAGAAAGGGCACCTAACTGTATTATGGTATGAGTCAATTCATGTGACTCTTAAGGATGCTCCAACCTTTATTCTGTATCCAAAACCTGTGAGCTGCTTTGATGAATAGCAGAGAGATGCCATTATTGCACAAGGTCAAATGTAGCAATAGCAATAGCAGTTAGCAGTTAGACTTATATGTACCGCTTCATAGGGCTTTCAGCCCTCTCTAAGCGGTTTACAGAGTCAGCATATTGCCCCCACAGTCTGGGTCCTCATTTCACCCACCTCGGAAGGATGGAAGGCTGAGTCAACCTTGAGCCGGTGAGATTTGAACCGCCGAACTGCAGATAGCAGTCAGCTGAAGTGGCCTGCAGTACTGCACTCTAACCACTGCGCCACCTCGGCTCTGCAGAAATGTAGAATTTCTAGATCATTTTCAAAGCATAGAAACCAGCGGTGGTATTCAGCAGGTTCTGAACAGTTCTGGAGAACCGGTAGTGGAAATTTTGAGTAG
Organism: Thamnophis sirtalis; assembly: GCF_051295495.1. Lineage (NCBI taxonomy): Eukaryota > Metazoa > Chordata > Lepidosauria > Squamata > Natricidae > Thamnophis > Thamnophis sirtalis. Next base: position 25,327,066 of record NW_028261388.1, on the reverse strand, counting down.
TTCGGAGAACTGCTAAATACCACCTCTGACTGGCCCCACCACCGTCTATTCTCTTCCTCCCGAGTCCCAGCTGATCTGGACGAAATGGGGATTTTGTAGTAACCGTCTCCTGAAGTGGGATGGGAATGGAGACTTTACAGTATCCTTCCCCTACCATGCCCACAGAACGGTAAGTAAAAAAATTTGAATCCCACCACTGATAGAAACAGTTTTCTTTACCACTGATTTAGTGTTTTAAATATTATCCGCAGATGACCAAATTACCACCACAATATTTGTAGCACTGTCAAAAAGTATTCTATAGAGGAGGAGAACTTAAACTTGAATAATTAACGCATTGCCATTCCAAAAATGAGCTCATAATTTAATAGCAAGTGTATTATTCCCCTTTTCCTTTAGAACATAAAGGTTATAAGATTATTTAAAAGGCACAGAAGTAGCTTTTGAACTTTTAACATAAAAATAATACATCTTTATTTAACATTGATGACTGCTATGAACTGGAATTAGATAATAACTTTGTAATATTTTCTGATTTCTCTATATGTGACTTATTTTTAAAACTGAAGTTTATTATCACTACAGAGTTCACAGTTTTATGGCTAAGAATGTATTGCTACATAGTCTGCAGTATTTTACATAGAAACCAGAATATCTTTGTATTTAACAATGCACTAGAGTAAAACCATTGCTTTATATTTCTTTTCTTCTTCTTTATGAAATATAGGGCTACAAGTACCTTGCTTCTGAGAGTTGATTCTTCTTCTTGAGCGTATTCCATCCTAATTTGCAAGAAGTAAAAGAACTATTTCTTATCTGATAGCTTCCAAATGTGCAGCGACTCCACTGTATTGTCAAGGTATTCTGGGAACTGAATTTCAGTGTGTTAAGGCTGAACTAAATGAGGGTCCAGCCAATCTGTTCACTAAATTGTGCAGCATTCCTTTGATGTGATGCCCAATATGTATGATATGGGGTTGAATTGATAGGAGAAAACTGTAAGCGTGAAGGGAAAAAAGAATCTGACCAATTTGCTACAGCACTTTTGCAGCAATGAAGCACATAATAAAATTTCAGAATTCCATTAAAGTTCAGTAGTCATGGTTAACCGCCGAATGTCAAGATGTCTTTGGTTTTTTTTCAAAGTTATTTGAAAAGAAGCAGCTATTAGAAGCAACTAACCTTTTTTTTGCTCTGCCTTCTGTCCCCAAACCTTATTTACTAAGATATATAGGGAAATTATGCTTATTGGGGGGGGGGGATCAAAATTATATTGTTTGAACAACTTCTATAAGCATGGTAATATCAATGTTCAAAGTTTTCCTCCACATAGGGACTACAATTAGGTAATTCATGTACTCTTTTAAAATAATATGTATCAATTAAGGTAGTCAAACGTTACATAGACATATTATGACAACATTGGTAGACTATTGGATCCCACTAGATTACAAAAATTCAACTACACAAAAATTAGAACATTGAAAGAACAAGAAATGTTACTCATTAGTTCAAATAATTCATTTTTAATCACTTCTAACTGATCTTGTGAGAATTCTGGAAATATTCTGACTGTGTGGGTACAAGGAGGAGAAATAACAATGTTAGGAATATATAACACATCTAAGATGTCATTGGAATTGTCAATTTAAACTGATAATTTGATATTCAATTTGGGCAATCAAGTTGATTCCATTTAATTCATCTGTTTGATCCAGTAATCACTCTGCACTTACCTTGAATCATCAAATCAACTCAAACGTGCCAAATCTGATTCAGTGCATCTAAATGATATAGTGATAATAGTTAAAAAGGCAATTTGATTAAATCTACTAAATGTTAAAAAAAAAACCATTCTAACAGTACCAGCAGTTCAGTGGAGGAACCAGCAGTTACATCCAAACTCCTATCCTAGGCAGATTAACTGATCCTGTGGTATGTTCCTTGATTAATTCAGAACCACTGCTTTAAATTGAGCAGTGGGCTTCTAATACAAAACCTTGTCATTGTTTTATATTTGATCAGATTATTTCTTCATCTAGTCCATTTTATTGTCTAGCAATATTCCAGCGTTTCTGGCAGAGATGCCTCATATCATCAGCTCTCTGACCATATTCCCCTAGATATGCCAAAGCTTGAATGAGGAACTGTCTGTGCGCAATACATGTATTTTGCCACTGAGCTATACTTGAGGGAGTTCTCGGTGCGTTTCCTTGGCCAATTTGCACCATAGCTAGCCTTAATGCAGTGAAGTTTAGACCGCAGGGATTCTAGGCTGGAGAATGTATTTTTAGCCTTAATATATTGCTTTTTCAAACGCGTTGTTCAGTGCTTTTCCAGTACTCAAAGCTGAATGGTTCTTGTATTATTATTTTGTAGTCATTACAAACTCAGCATCTTTCTGGGGAGTCTTGAGCTAAGTGTCCTTGTTAAACAGAAATGTTTGTTAACAATAGACAGTTCCTTATCAAAGAGGCTGTCTTGGTACTGTGATTTGGCTGCGGCCCCATGACTCCAGAGAGAATCGTTTGAGCCTTCATTAGAAATCCCTGCAAGCAGTCATTTATTTGATTTAAGTACCATGGCCATAGTTGTGAAGCTACATGAGCTGATTAAAAGAGGAAAAAAAGAAAAAGAAAAGTTGTCATAGTCTTGAGCACTATTGCAGCAATGTTCTCCATCCAAGAGGAAAAGAATTTGATTAGAGTGCACTCTAAATAGTTCTTTCCATTCCAGATAATCTAATGCATGATTATTAAATGAGACAGCATTTGTGAAATGTCAGTGATTTTGCTGGAAACATAAAATGTTTCCCAAGATATATGCTAGAGAATCAATCCAGTGTTCAAAACAATTCCTGTCTTCTTTTGTTCACAACCTTCCCATTAGACAAAGTCAGTTTTAGCTTGCCATATTAGTTCCAAGCTGAGTTTCCATTACTTGCTTACTGTCCTATTCAAAGGTTTCATTTAGAAGATTTTTGAGCCCAGGAAACCATAAATAGCAAATGGAGTCAGATAGACCTTTGCAAATAAGAAAGTATATATTTAGCAGTCAGTAGACAACAGTCGCTTTTAGAAAATGGTGTTTTTTAAAAAAATATTAGAAAGGACAGCAATAAAAAAATGGTTGCAGCTCTCTTAAGAAAGGATTCCAGATAATGTATGTCTTTATTTTATTACTTGTCCATATTACATTACTAAATTTACATAAACAAAGGGGCTGTATTGAAATAAAGTATCCTTTCTATATAGCTATTCCATTTCATAACAAAATTAAATCAAGAAAAATAAAAGGTTAGACTAAAATTTTACCAAATATCTACAGTTCTAGCAAAATAATAATTCCCCAAAATTATGGATAAATAAAACAAGTAATATATTTATATTTCTAAAACTCTCATGTCTCTTAACTGGGTAAAATGGTGCATCATAAAGCAAAATAATTTCAATAAAGGTACATCAAAAGAGCTACCTTACAGGATGCTGGAGCCCTTTGCTCCCAAGAGAATGGCTTTTGGGGAAATTGTGGTTGCTTCAGCCCTGCTGGCTGCTGTTTTGATCACATGGTCCTCATTTTCATCAATCCATGTCAGCTTCTCAGCCACACCTGCAATTCCTCGCTCCCTTCCCCAGCCTTCAGCTTCCACTTACTTGCCTTCTGGAAAGGAAAAGGACAGGAGGAGAGGGAGGGAGGAGCTGTAAGGGACAGGAGAGGAAAGGAAGGAAAGAAGGAATAAGGGAAGATTCCTGATGTTCACTGCCAGCTTCCTGTAAGAAAAAATAATATTCCCTAACTTCCCTAATAAGAAATTGAAGGTTGCTTCTGCTACCATAGATTTTTTTGCCCATCCATGGTCATCCTATTTCTCTGTTTAGAGAAGCTAGGGGCAGAGGGAGGGAGGAACCTTGGTGCATTATTCCCAGCTCATGCCACTTCTCCACACAGCCCCTTCCCAACCCCTACCAAAGCTCTATACATCTTTCTCAATCAATATAGCATCTCTTATGCACCCCGATATACTCTCCCCGATCTACGCTGTGCCCCATGTACCTTCCCCAACCCACATAGCACCTCTGGCCATTCCCCGTGCACTCGCCTTGACTCACAAGGTTCCCAAGCCCATACCATTTCCCCATGTGTTATTCTTGACCTGCATAGCATCTCTTGCACATTCAGTCACCCTTCCCAACCCATGCCACCCTCTCATGCATCCTCCCTGGACCAGTGGCACTTCTTGCACACCTCTGCAACTGCCATGCATCTTTCCTGACCCACTCCACTCACCCTTTGACTGGCCTTGGACTTGCAACTTTCTGCTGACTTCTCAACTGACTTTAACACTGCAAACTTCCCACAGACAAAGTAAATGGAGAAGCTGGCAGTACTGCGGGGGACGGAGGAAGAAAATGACAGGAAGGAAGGGAAGGAAGGAAGGAAGAAAAATATCTGATGCTCCCTGCCAGCTTCCTAAAAGGAAACTCAATAGGAAAGCCAGCAAGAAGTCAGTAGCTCCTGCTGCATTATTGCCCACCTATGGTCATTCCGTTTCTCTGTTTGGGTAAAGAAATGTCTGAAACAATGACACAATGGAGCATCGGTTTTCTAGTGAATATTATAATACCAAAACCATATTGCCATAAACCATTTAGATCCTCTTTGCTCAGTTCAGGAACCCATACATCCTTGATAATTGTTTGTAATGTTTCTGTTGAAACATTTCTATATTTCTGTGTTAGTTCCTTTGCATATCATATTTGCACCAGTTTGCACCCAATCAGTGGTGGGATTCAAAAATTTTTACTACCAGTTCTGTGTATGTGGCTTGGTGGGCGTGGCATGGCTTGGTGGGAGTGGCTTGTGGGCATGGCAGGGGAAGGATACTGTAAAGTCTCCATTCCCACCCCACTCCAGGAGACAGTTACTGCAAAATCCCCATTCCCTCCCAATCAGCTGGGACTCAAGAGGCAGAGAACAGATAGGGCAGGTCCAATCAGAGGTGCTATTTACCGGTTCTCTGAACTACTCAAAATTTCTGCCACCACTTCTCCAGAACTGGTCAGTTATCCTGTTGAATACCACCTCTGGTACTAATAATGCTGTATTACTGTGTTTTGGGGTGCCATTTTCCACAGTAGACTTTTAACAAAAATCTCTAAGAAAATCCAGTGTTTTTTTGGAAAGATGTCGTTATCTAAGGAAAGTTGCTGCTTTCATCTGGATGACAAAAGCATCATACTATGACAAGCAACATCCTTTTCAAGTGTGGGCTTTGCATTGTGACATTGTAACTCTTCTTTTGTCAATGTGCTCATGTCCCCATGGATGCTGCTCTCTAGTCCATTTCACAATTCTTGCCAGTTTTTTCTGTGTATACAAGCATATAATCAGTGTGCATCAAATCCTTGCCTCACCTTGCCTTCTGGGCCTCTGGGTTCAGATGAACTCTGCTTTCCCCTTACACATGAATATACATAGGCGCATGCAAAAAGCATGTTGTAATTCCATGGGAATTTATATGCAGTTTCCAGTTAACTTTGAGGTATTGTTTATTTAAATACTTAGCCATTCTACTTCTCCTAAATATCTCACAATAGGCTGCAATGTAGAACATGCATAACATAAAAAGTAAAAAATGAATAATAATTTAAAAGATTAAAACAACAATTATCACCTAATTGTTCTGTATTTCTTGTGGGAAGGAGTCTCTTTTCTGTGTCAAATCCATTTGGGGCCCATGAACGTCATCCCTATTTCAGCTATACTTTCAACAAAGAGAATACCAAGGTAAAATGAAATTACAGACAGAGACTCATCTGTTTTGTAATATCTCATGTTGTAAGAGACAACATCTCAAAGCAAATAAAAAAGCATACAATTTATTAATATTTGAAAGGGCTGTAGACTCACCCTGAACATCTTCATGTTTTGTTTCTCCTGGCCTTTAATATATCAGATATTTTTATTTTCAAGTTCCAAGCACTAAAACTTCTAAGTATAAACAACAACTATAATCAGACTTCTGTTTTTAAAATCAGAATATGCTCTGATTGGAATGACATTTCTGAGTTTTGCTGTTAGAGACATTTATTAATGGATGGATTGATCATGTTATTTATGTGCCTGAGATCATTTCAGAAGAGTCAGAGAATATAACTGTAGGCGAACTGTGTCTTTTCTTGTAAAGTTTCCTTGGCAATAAATTTGATTTTCGATGCAAAATATATTTAATGTTGGAAGCCTACGCAATCAAGCTTTTGAAAGATACCTTCAGAAGGATGTATTAGAAAAATGAGAGAAGACACAAAGAAATACCTTCAATATCATATCATGAAAGAATATTAGAATAATGCTTAGCCTCCTATGAGTTCTTTTCCCAGGATTTATCTGAGGAATAGCATATGCTGCTATTGCTTATTTTGCAAAATAGAGCATCTATAAAAAGGAAGAAAAATTCTGCAAAAGGCAAATGACAGAGTTGAAACCAATTTGCATTATTACTTAAATGATCCCAGGATTTATAAATGGAAAAATGCACTTCTCTTATTCCCAGTGACACATATCATACATGAACCTTTAGGAAATTGCATACAAAGATAGGCTCCTAAGTACTGTAAATCTATTCTTACACTTTTAGCTTTCCAGCATTAGCTTTTTGTTCAACTACTCTTCTCTTCCCTGGGTATATGCAAATGATTTGATGGGACTTGATAGAGTTGTATAATTAAATGCCATCTGAGTTGTCAGTAATAAAGTAAGATCAACACTCTATATGTCACCTATTAATATATGACAGTTTGGCTGTAAAAGGGATGCAATTTGAACACAAACAGTTGCTGTCTAAATTCAATCACCCTCTGCAATCAACACTAACATATTAGTGATTATCTGTGGCAGATGAAACCTTCTGCTCAATTTATCAACAGAATCAATTCTCCTAAATATTGTATTATTATTATTATTATTATTATTATTATTATTATTATTATTATTATTATTATTATACAATTGTATCACAGCGGCCAGTTGTTTCGCCGGATTTGGCATTGGTTACTAGTCGGGCCCCACCCAGGGGCCTAGGACGTCGTAACGTATTTTCGTAATATGCGTGCAGATCCAAGCAGTGCGGCTTTTTGCATTTGACTGATGGTGATTTTGTCAATTTTTAACTGTTTTAAATGTAATTCCAGTGCTTTTGGAATAGCACCCAGTGTGCCAATTACCACTGGAATTATCACTGCTGGTTTGTGCCATAGTCGTTGAATTTCGATTTTTAAGTCCTGGTATCTTGCGATTTTTTCATGTTCCTTCTCGGCGACCCTGCTATCACCTGGTATTGCGATGTCTATGATTGTGACCTTATTTTTCTCAACCAGTGTGATGTCTGGTGTATTATGCGCCAGTATTTTGTCCGTTTGTATACGGAAATCCCACAAGATCTTGACCATCTGATTTTCGGTGACTTTTTCAGGCTGATGTTCCCACCAGTTTGTTGCTGTTTTAATATTATAATTTTTGCACAAATTCCAATGGATCATTTGTGCTACTGAATTGTGCCGCAATTTATAATCAGTCTGCGCGATTTTTTTTACAGCAGCTGAGTATGTGATCAACAGTTTCATCAGCTTCTTTGCAAAGTCTGCATTTGGCATCATCAGAGGATTTTTCAATTTTGGCCTTAATGGCATTTGTGCGGATAGCTTGTTCTTGCGCAGCCAGGATTAGTGACTCTGTTTCTTTCTTTAATGTGCCTGTTGTTAACCATAACCAAGTTTGTTCACTGTCCACTTTATCTTTTATTTTTTCCAGAAATTGGCCATGCAGTGCTTTGTTCTGCCAACTCTCCATTCTTGATTTTATCACATCTTTTCTGTATTCTTGTTTCGTCTGTTGGGCCTTCAGTAGATTTTTGTTCTTTACTTCGATTAATAGATGTTCTTGACTTTCTTTTAAATAATCAGCCAGTGCATGTTTTTCTTCTTCAACTGTTTGCTTCACTTGTAATAATCCTCTGCCACCTGATTTTCGGGGCAGATATAGTTTATCAGTATCACCACGTGGATGTAAACTGTAGTGCATTGTCATTAGTTTCCTGGTTTTTCGGTCCAAAAGGTCCAAATCAGCTTGTGTCCAGTTAACTATACCAGCTGTGTATCTTATAACTGGTATTGCCCAGGTATTTATGGCCTTGATTGTATTTCCACCATTCAATTTAGATTTTAAAATTTTCCTAACTCTGTTGGTGTACTCTCGCCTGACAATAGTTTTTACTTCTCCATGCTTGATGTTATCCAACTGCAGAATGCCTAAGTATTTGTAGGCTGCATTTTCTTTGCATTTAATTAATTGGCCATTAATTAATTAAGAGCCGAGGTAGCGCAGTGGTTAAATGCAGCACTGCAGGCTACTGCTAGATCAGCAGTTCAGCGGTTCAAATCTCACCAGCTCAGGGTTGACTCAGCCTTCCATCCTTCCGAGGTGGGTAAAATGAGGACCCAGATTGTTGGGGGCAATATGCTGACTCTCTGTAAACCGCTTAGAGAGGGCTGAAAGCCCTATTAAGCGGTATATAAGTCTACTGCTGCTATTGCCATTGGGCATTTCAATTCCCTCACATGCAGTGATTTTGCCCCTTTTTATGGATACAGTGGCGCATTTTTCCATGCCAAACTGCATTGAAATATCGGTGCTGAATACTCGGACTGTGTTTGTCAATGATTGGATTTCTATTTCTGACTTTCCATTGAGTTTCAAATCATCCATATATAGTAAATGTGAAATTTTTTCAGCTTCTTTGGCTGTTTGGTAGCCTAATTTCATTTTTTTTAAGATTACTGATAGTGGGATCATTGCAATGATGAAGAGAAGAGGTGAAAGTGAATCACCCTGGAAAATTCCTCGCTTGATATTAACCATTCCGTAGCTCTCATTCCCTACTGCCAACTCAGTTCTCCATTGTTTCATCGCCTTTTCAGTAAAGGATGTAATATTTTTGCTAATGCCAGTTGTTTCTAAGCATTTTATGATCCAACTATGTGGCAGTGAGTCAAATGCCTTTTTGTAATCAATCCAGACCATATTCAAGTTCGTTTTTCTGTTCTTACAATTTTCTAATATCATTTTATCAATTAGAAGCTGATCTTTTGTGCCCCTGCTCCTTCTTTTGTTGCCTTTTTGCTCTACTGGCAAGATGTTGTTTGTTTCCAAATAATCCATCATGTTATCTGCAATAATGCCTGTGAGTAATTTGAAGGTTGTTGGCAAGCATGTTATTGGTCTGTAGTTTTCAGGTGTTGTTCCTTTAGTTGCATCTTTCTGAATCAAGTATGTTTTTCCAGTTGTCAACCATTCATCAATTTGGCCCTTTTGTAAAATTTCATTAATAATAATAATTATTAATAATAATAATTAATAATTATTATTAATAATTATTATTATAAATAATAATAATAATATTGCATGGTTAATCTTTGGTGAGATTCACAGCCTTTGGGGATGGTTAATATCTTGCGAATTCTTCAAATGTACTTGGCTGAAGTTAATTCTTTGACTTTATTATGCATTAAGTCAGAGGTCTCTAAAATCCCCAAGTACTTGTAGCCTTCTTCTGGTTTTACTGCCTTTATCATTTCTTCATTCTCAAGTTCTATTCCATCATCTTCTATGACCTTGCCTGCTTTGGTTGCCATTGTTGCACATTTGTCAATTCCAAACTGCATACCAATGTCTTGGCTAAATTCTTTTGTGCTTTCAAATCATAAATTCAGTTCAGCTTTTGTTTTACCAAACAGCTTCAAATCGTCCATATACACCAAGTGTGAAATTTTCAGTCCTTTCTTTGCAAGTTTGTATCCATAGTTCATCTTCTTCAAAATGATTGTCAATAGTAGCATTGAAAGTATAAAAAGTACGGGTGAAAAGGAATTGCCCTGGAAAATGCCTCGTTTAATTTCAACTTCACACAGTACTTCTTCATTAGCTATGAGCTTCATTTTCCAGAGGGTCATTGAAGTTTCCATGAATTTTTGTATGTTGCTGCTGATGCCAAAGATTTTCAGGCATTTCTTGATCCAGCTACGGGGAACTGAATCAAATGCTTTCTTATAATCTATCCAAGCCATGACAGGTTGATTCGTCTTTTCTTTGAATTCTTTAGGATTAGTTTGTCAATCAGCAGTTGGTCCTTTGTTCCTCTTGAATTTTCGCAGCATCCTTTCTGTTCTACAGGAAGCAAGTTATTTCTTTCCAAGTATCCATAAATTTGGTTTGCAATGATACCAGTAAGGAGCTTGTATGTTGTTGGTAAACAGGTGATAGGCCTATAGTTTCCAGGATCCTTTCCTTTTTCTTTACCTTTTTGGATCAAAAATGTCCTTCCAGTTGTCATCCATTCATCATTTTCAGGTGTTTTTAAGATCTGGTTCATTTGGGCTGCCAATCTTTTGTGCACACTTGTAAGTGCCTTTAACCAGAAGCCATGTAACTCATCTCGTCCAGGTGCACTCCAGTTTTTCACTTTTCTTGACTGTCTTTGCACCACTTCTTTTGTTATTTTCACATCTTCCATTTTATGCACTTTAATAGAATCCTCAATCTGTTTGATCCATTTTGCATTTCTGTTGTGCATCTTGTTGTTTTCCCACAAATTCTTCCAGAATTTCAGAGCTTTCTCTTTATCGGGCTTTTCATTTGTTGTTACTCTATCTCCACTGTCTAAGCTCTTATAAAACTAGTGCTGATTTGCTCTGAACTGTGAGTTTTCCTTGAATTGAGTTACTCGGTTTTCATATCTTTTAATCTTTTCAGCAACAGCAACAACCCTATGCTTCAGCTCTTCAATTACTATCGCAATCTCTTTATTCTCCAAATCGTATCTTGCTTCCAGGCTGTTTTTGACCTGCTTGTTCTTTAGCTGACCTTGCCTTAGGTTCTTCAAGTTGCTCAAGTCTCCACGAATTTTTTTGATCTTCAATTCCAACCAAATTTTCCATTTAGGCTTCCTCTTCTTGCTTCTTTGGTTCTTTTGTATTTTCAAACCCAATTCTTTGGTGGTTATGAAGGCTGCTGCATACATCAGCTGGTTTGTTCAGTTAATGTAGTGATTTGAATGGTTTGCACATCCTCATTGACCTTTTTTAGTACCTTTCTCAATTCTTTCCGGTTCACTTGGTTCAGCTGTGGCAAACATGTTCTTTCGGCATCTTCCATTTGATGCTTAATTTTCTCAACTTATTGAGCAATATCTGTTGGTATTTGTTCTTCAGTGCTTCCTTGTTCCTTATCTTCATCCATTTCAGCATCCTCTTCCTCTCTTTCTTCCTCAGTTTGCTTTTGAGTCTGCAAATCATTCTTGATGTTACTCTTCTTTGTTGGTATACTCAGACCATTAGTTACTTTCTCTTCGTTTCCTATTAATTCTGCTGTAGTGAAAAATTTGTGGCTTAGAATTACACGTCGTTGGTCCATTAGCCTTTGTTCACTGATATCACAGTCCGTGTGGTTCACATTCCAAATCTGATAGGTTCATTTTTTAAATCCACGTTTTGCTGGCTCAGACTGATAGTAAGCTTTCATAATAGAGATGTTTTCTTCCCTAGTCCAGATTTTTCGCTTTTTCACTTTTTCTTCCAGTAGCTTGTCAGCTCCATGCCCTGGTTGTCTAGCAGAGGGAGCTGAGCCCTGTAGCTCATTTTGCACAGAATGCCCAGGAGCCATAGCATCCAGCGGAACCCATATTTGTATGGGTTGTGGAGCAAATTTTCTATGGCCCTTCACCTAAGACCTGTCTGATATGGTTGTACCTGTTCAGCATATACCTTAGGATCATTAGAACGTGCAAGCCCCTCCACCAAGGTAAAGCTCCTTGGAGGGATTGTTGTTGTTGTTGTTGTTGTTGTTGTTGTTGTTATTATTATTATTATACAATTGTATCACAGCAGCCAGTTGTTTTGCCGGATTTGGCATTGGTTACTAGTTGGGCCCCACCCAGGGGCCTAGGACATCGTAACATATTTTCGTAATATCCATGCAGATCCAAGCAGTGTGGCTTTTTGCATTTGACTGATGGTGATTTTGTCAATTTTTAACTGTTTTAAAAGTAATTCCAGTGCTTTTGGAATAGCACCCAGTGTGCCAATTACCACTGGAATTACCACTGCTGGTTTGTGCCTTAGTTGTTGAATTTCGATTTTTAAGTCCTGGTATTTTGCGATTTTTTTCATGTTCCTTCTCGGCGACCCTGCTATCACCTGCGATGTCTATGATTGTGACCTTATTTTTCTCAACCAGTGTGACGTCTGGTGTATTATGCGCCAGTATTTTGTCCGTTTGTATACGGAAATCCCACAAGATCTTGACCATCTGATTTTCGGTGACTTTTTCAGGCTGATGTTCCCACCAGTTTGTTGCTGTTTTAATATTTTAATTTTTGCACAAATTCCAATGGATCATTTGTGCTACTGAATTGTGCCGCAATTTATAATCAGTCTGCATGATTTTTTTACAGCAGCTGAGTATGTGATCAACAGTTTCATCAGCTTCTTTGCAAAGTCTGCATTTGGCATCATCAGAGGATTTTTCGATTTTGGCCTTAATGACATTTGTGCGGATAGCTTGTTCTTGCACAGCCAGGATTAGTGACTCTGTTTCTTTCTTTAATGTACCTGTTGTTAACCATAACCAAGTTTGTTCACTGTCCACTTTATCTTTTATTTTTTCCAGAAATTGGCCATGCAGTGCTTTGTTCTGCCAACTCTCCATTCTTGATTTTATCACTTCTTTTCTGTATTCTTGTTTCATCTGTTGGGCCTTCAGTAGATTTTTGTTCTTGACTTTCTTTTAAATAGTCACCCAGTGCATGTTTTTCTTCTTCAACTGTTTGCTTCACTTGTAATAATCCTCTGCCACCTGATTTTCAGGGCAGGTATAATCCATCAGTATCACCACGTGGATGTAAACTGTAGTGCATTGTCATTAGTTTCCTGGTTTTTGGTCCAAAATGTCCAAATCAGCTTGTGTCCAGTTAACTATACCAGCAGTGTATCTTATAACTGGTATTGCCCAGGTATTTATGGCCTTGATTGTATTTCCACCATTCAATTTAGATTTCAAAATTTTCCTAACTCTGTTGGTGTACTCTCGCCTGACAATAGTTTTTACTTCTCCATGCTTGATGTTATCCAACTGCAGAATGCCTAGGTATTTGTAGGCTTCATTTTCATTGCAGTTGGCCATTGGGCATTTCAATTTCCTCACATGCAGTGATTTTGCCCCTTTTTATGGATACAGTGGCACATTTTTCCATGCCAAACTGCATTGAAATATCGGTGCTGAATACTTGGAATACTTGGTGCTGAATACTTGTGTTTGTCAATGATTGGATTTCTATTTCTGACTTTCCATAGAGTTTCAAATCATCCATATATAGTAAATGCGAAATTTTTTCAGCTTCTTTGGCTGTTTGGTAGCCTAATTTCATTAGGCTACCAACTGATTCGTTTTCAAGATGGATCCCGATTTGATTGTTGAAAACACTGCATTAACCATTTTCATAATAGGGGCCAAAATTTTCTTAGGCACAGTTTTTAATGATGGTAAACGTTGCCTTTCCTCATTAGATAGAAAATGCTCCATGATCTTGTCCTTCAATTCTTTTTGTTTTTGAGTTAGTTCATCAGTTGGTTCAATGATATCTGGTTCTGGTGGTAGTGTTGTTATTTCCTCCCGAACATCTTCTTCTGGGAGTTCTACTACATTATCTTTAGTTGTGTCTTGAGTATTGGTTGTTTCCGCTTGTGATGTTGTTTTTTTTATTTTTGCAAATTATCTGAATTTCCTCAACTTCAACTTGACTAAATACTTTATTCCATATAATAAATCGCCTTTGATCTGCTAGCCGTTGTTCACTAACATTTGTATCTAGATATTATTGTTTCCATAATTCATACATTCACTTTAAATAGCCTCTTTTTTCTGGATCTGAGTTGTAATAACAGGCCATTATGGCACAATTTTCATCTGCACTATATTTTTGTCATTTTGTTGGCTGGTCCACTAGTAGCCCACTTGTCGAAGGATGCCCAGGGACCTCAACATCCTCTGCGGCCCTTGTTAACCCAGGCGACGACCAATGCGGTATAGAATTTTTATTCGTTCCTTTCACCATGTTGTATGGGTTGGCGTTTTTTTTTTTATGGGGTCAGGTTGCCAACCTGATTCCAACCCTTCTCCTTTCTCATCCGGGCTTGGGACCGGCAATGGTGGAGTTGTTGTTGTTGTTGTTGTTGTTGTTGTTGTTGTTATACAATTGTATCACAGCGGCCAGTTGTTTCGCCGGATTTGGCATTGGTTACTAGTCAGGCCCCACCCAGGGACCTAGGACGTCGTAACGTATTTTCGTAATATGCGTGCAGATCCAAGCAGTGCTGCATTTTGCATTTGACTGATGGTGATTCTGTCAATTTTTAACTGTTTTAAATGTAATTCCAGTGCTTTTGGTATAGCACTCAGTGTGCCAATTACCACTGGAATTATCACTGCTGGTTTGTGCCATAGTCGTTGAATTTCGATTTTTAAGTCATACATTCGCTTTAAATAGCCTCTTTTTTCTGGCTCTGAGTTGTAGTAACAGGCCATTATGGCACGGTTTTCATCTGCACTATATTTTTGTCGTTTTGTTGGCTGGTCCACTTGTAGCCCACTTGTCGACGGATGTCCAGGGACCCCAACATCCGCCGCGGCCCTTGTTAACCCGCGCGACGACTGATGCGGTATGGAATTCTTATTTGTTTTTTTCACCATATATGTCTTATTTGATCATTTTGCACAATAAATTAGTCTGTTCTTAGATATACTGTAATGAACCAACAACCCACTATATTAGATTTTTTTTTAAAAAAAATCTGGAAAGATTGCAAACATGTAAGGCAGTTGATATTAGTGATGCAGCAGCTGTGTATCATTGCCAAAAAGCTTTTATACTCCTGAAATAAAAAATGATAGGGGTATATGTATTTTCCTCTGTTGCTGTTGCAATTTATTTTGATAGTTTCTTGTTGTAGATTATTGTTTTCACTGTTCTACTGTTTCTACTCTAGTTGTTTCTTCAGAAGGAAAACATTGTTAATGCCTGCAGTGAGCAATAAACAATTCTGAGATCCTTTATTGCAGTTCCTGGTACTTCTGTTGTCCCTGCTGAAAATTGGTAGCAAGATTTCACATCGGACAACACACATAGACTATACTGTGAATCTTGAAAAAAGACTAACATGTTTTTTATAAGATGGAGCAAGGACAAGCCTTGGTGTGGACAGCATGAGCTCTTTTTTCCTTTGTTTCCTCCCCTGGAATTTTAACAAAGCCCGAAGAGAGATCCCATCTGTGTTTGGAGGAAGGATTGTGTTGCGTGGGAGGAATCTGCAGCGGAGGGAGCGGAAAAGGAGTCAATTCAACTGGCCACTGACAGTGAAGTAGAAGTAGACCAGGGGTGGGTTCCACAGTTCTAAACTTTTCTATAGAAGAGGTTCCACAAATCTACAGGGCCATTTAGAACCGGTTCCATCTCCCTCCCCCTGCCCATCCGCACATCATCAAGATGAAGAGCGAGAGGAGGAATTCTGGGAGTTGATGTCCACAAGTCTTAAAGCTGTCAAGTTTGAACACCCTTGGGCGTTTTTTTCTAAAGGGTTAGGGGTGCAAGGGTCTTGTAACTTGACAGCTTTAAGACTTGTGTGCTTCAAATGCCAGAGTTTCTGAGCCAACATTTTGATTGCCTAGCAAGAGCATTGTTAAGTGAGTTTCACCACATTTTACAAGTTGGCCACGCCCACCCACTCACATGACTGCCAAACCACTTTCACTCAGTCACATGGCTGCCAAGCCACTTCCACCCAGTCACATGGCCAGCAAGCCACTCCCACAAAGCAGGCCACACCTACAGAAGAGATTCTAAAAAAATTTGAAACCCACCACTGGAGCAGACTTGTACTTCACCAAACCAGCAGCAGACAAGCTGAAAGGAGAACCAAAGTCCAGCAGTTTTAGCAGTCCAGTAGCAATTCTGAGACACTTCAAATAAGTTGGAAGCTCATAAAGTACCTCTTCTCATCATCCCAGTTTGGAAAAATGCCAAGCAACAGCTGAAAGCAACAGAACCCAACTTGAAAATAGCTAAATAGTGGCTAAAGGCTCTGGTGAAAACACAAGCAACAAAGAAAAGAATATGAAATACACATAGCATGGACATAGGTGTTAGTATAAACATAATAGTATATAACCGTGATGGCGAACCTATGGCATGCGTGCCACAGGTGATACGCAGAGCCCTCTCTGTGGGCACGCAAGCCATTACCCCAGATCAGCTCCCCTGCACATGCGCGTATGCCTCCCACCAGCCAGCTGATTTTTGGGTCTCAATATGCATGCACAGGGGGGCAGAGTGCATGTGGGGAATATCCGTGCATGTGCAGCAAATGAGGGGTGCATGGTGTAGTCCACCACCACAGCCCATTTTTGTTCCCAGGAGGCTGCAGAGAAGCCTACTACTCCCAGAATGGGGCATGGGATGTCATGTGCGCATTGCATTGTGGGTGCGGGCGCTTTCGGCAGAAAAGGGTTAGCCATCACTGGTGTATAACAAAGATAGGCTCAGTGGCTAAGACGCTGAGCTTGTCAATCAGAAACCAGTTCGGCGGTTTGAATCCCTAGTGCCGTGTAATGGAGTGAGCTCCCTTTACTTGTCCCATCTTTTGTCAACCTAGCAGTTTGAAAGCATGTAAAAATGCAAGTCAGAAAATAGGAATCACCTTAGGTTGGAAGGTAACAGCGTTCCATGTGCCTTAGGCATTTAGTCATGCTGGCCATATGACCATGGAGACGTCTTCGAACAGCGCTGGCTCTTCGGCTTTGAAATGGAGATGAGTGCTGCCCCCTAGATTCGGGAACAAGGGGAACCTTTACCTTTATATAACAAAGCTAAAAAATAATAGAGAATATATAGATATAGTTCAGAGATGAACTACGGAATCCCTGGTACTCTCTGAACTTGCAGGTGATTTATTATCCAACTTAATAACATAATGTATGCCACTAATGCCACAATGTCCACTTGATATCACCAAGTTGAGCAATGAAACATCTGCAAGCAAACAAACACTACACTCAGAGTACATCAGGGAGTCCTCAGATATAGTACAAAATAGCATAGTAATGTGATAAGATAGAAAATAAGTTGGTTAATTTTTTTATAATAAAGGCCTTCCTAGAAAAATAAGAAAGATAGTCTGTTTGTTGGTGGTTTGTAACATTTCCTAAAGGAACTACCTTACAGGAACCCACCCACTCCAAAAGCCAAAAACTACTTACATATGTTATACAGCTTCATCCATTGTCCATCATTGTTCTACTTACTGTGGTTTTAAAACAACCTCGTCCCAAATGCTAAATGCAGCTATTAGCTTATGCGTATTCTTATTTGCCCTCATGGGTCAAAATATGGCAGTCCTTATATCTTTTGGAGTTAGACATTTTAACCATTGAATTTGAATTTTTCATACCTCACTTTTGTAAACTCTCCAAAGGTTTTCTTACAATTATATTTAACCTATCAAAATAAAGATTCCAGTTTCTTACACACACCAACTCTTACAAACACCAACTTGCGGGGGGGGGGGTTGTCTTATAGTCTGGAAAACACAGTACTTAATCAATTAATATTATTTCAGAATTTCCAGCCAGGAACCAAGAGAGCAATAGGTTGGGGAAGACTATCTTAAAGTACACATGTAACCAACACTTGTATCACTTTTTCTGTTTTCCTGGTTCTTCATGTCAATGGGTAACAATCATTAGTTTATAGAAATACTACCAGTATAATTTCAACAGAACTGTTAAAAGAATATTGAGAAATATGAGCAGGGGAGGATAAGATTCCTTGCTTAATAAAATCAACGATAACTATTGGAAGAACAGTTTTAAAAATCAACATATCAAAAGAAGTGATTCTTTCCCAGTTAAATCAACGGAAACATTCTGCAACAATGAATAATAAAATTCAATTAAAAGTAAAAGCTACCTGAAGCTATTAAGTGCTTGGCAGCAGTAGAATATGAAAGCATTTGGAGATAATTATGAGCTTTGAAGCAAACGTCTTGATTTCAAAAAAGGAAAATATCAATCTCTTCCATTATTTATCTTTTATTCTGTTTCTGTATAGTTGTGTGTTTACTGTATTTATTCTTTGTTTCTAACCAGCCTTTTCTCAGTCAACCAAGCTGATTCAAGCAAAATACTCTGCTCAGCTTGTATTTTTCTAGGATTGATGGGGAATCAGAGTTCAGAAATAATTCATATACTTTCTCTGATTTTAAAAAAAAGAGAATCTAGTGTTGTATTCCTTGCACCATTTGTGTCTCTTTGAATGTAAATTTATTGGTGCTAACATATTACCCGAGTAGAGACAAAGGATTTAAAGATGGAGAATATATAAACACAAAGACAAATGCAGTAAGAAAACCAGTAAATGTAATGGCAGGATCTTTCTTTCTTTCATATAGCTGCAGAGGGAAATTTTATTCACTTTTCAGTAGCAGCTCAAGATATATTTTCTAATTATTGCAGAGTAAATATTGACCAAGACCAAAGCCTATCAAACAGATGTCTATTGCAATAGGCAGAGAAAATGTTTTGAATTATACAACTAGGTATAGTACCTTCATTATTTGCATCACTTTTATTGCCTCCGTATTGCTGCTATTGCTTCTTACAAGGAAAAGTGATTTAGAAATAAATAAAATAAAATATTTGTAATGGAGGCTTTATCAAAAAGATTCCTTTAATTGGAGTTGCACTTGAAAATGTATGTTTAAAAGGTAAAGGCTGAAATATGATACCTACCTATTAAATGGTGTTTGTGTGTTTGTGTAGGTAGGAGTGTGTGTGAATGATTGCGCAATTATACTCAAATATGCCATGACCTTTGATTGCAGAATAAAAATGTATAGAATAATGATCTTGATAAGACAGAAAACTGTCTGGATAGCAATTAAATTAATGCAAACAGGGTATTTTTAAAAGTTATACTGAAAATTACAGAAGAGGTATTACAACCTTAATAATACTCTTGACAAATGTTAAGGGAAGTGTTTGGGAAATGAAGTTATAGTTACCGTTCTAAGCAAGGAAAGCCACAAATTTTAGATAAAGAAAAATGGCATGATTAAGAGTTAATGTCATGCTCAAGGAAAGAGATGTAGCTCCTAGGAGGACACATGCACATTCATAGCTGTCAAGACCAGGTGGGTGAAGCATGTTAACATATTAAATAAATGTGCATTTGCAATGGTTCAAAATATCCATTACATTAGGCTATATATTTTTTCAAGATCTCTTCACTAAAGGAAAAGGGGGGAAATGGGTTTGTGTGTTGCTTCTTGCATTAATCATTATAACAGATACATATGCAGGTATTCTGGCAGAAGATCAAAACAAGCTAATAATAATATTCTTATTTTTTCATCCTACTCACCCAACTTGGGTGAGTTGGTGCCTCCACAGTTGCTGGATCCAATTTGTATGTTTACTGCAAGAATGTGTGGATCAATGTAAATCCAATTTTCTTATTCCAATATGCTTTTATCTGTTCTTTTCAAGCAGATTTACACTCCAGCAGTTTTATCTCTGAGTTTTTAATTTAAAACCTAAAGCAAAATTTGCTGACCTGTTACTGGCAGAGAAAGGTTCTACTTGTTTTTGAAAATATACAGTGACTGCAGCTCTTGCTTTTTTCTTTCTTTGAACAGGAAATGCCTTAGGTACTCTCACTATTAATAGTATTCCTCACATCTTTTCAGGATTTCCAAGAATAATACAATTGTGCAAGATTACATCTTTTTTTAAAATAAATAATAATAATAAGAAGTTTATAAGTCATCCTCAATCTCTGAAGCAAATCTAAACAGCATACAAGATAATAGACAATTAAAACAGAAGACATCTATAACAGCATTCATAAATATAATTCCCTACAGTGGGCAACAAATAATCCAGTACCACATTTGCCAGGTGGGTTTTCAAATAGTGCTGGGAGTGGCAGTCTCCATGACTTTCCTGTAGGCCAGCAGATTTGGGGCTCTGCAGATTTCAGTGGAAATACTTCTATACTAGGAATAATGACCAAGTTAGAGTCAGGCTAACTTAACTTCAGACAAGTGCAGCTACCGAAAAGACATGTTTCTTGGGTTTTGCTATTTGACGATTCCATTTCTGGAGCATGTCCCTCTTGCCTGACCAACTTGGATGGATAGATGGATGGAAAATTAGACAATCCCTTGAAATACCCGACTCCATGTCATGTGAGGGTTGATACAGTAGGTAGTAATCAGCACTTGACATCTAGAAGCAAATTGGAAGGCATATGCACATCATAATTACATTTGCCACCACGTTCTAGACCAGTTGAAGTTGAATATTCTTCAAGGACACCAATGTTTCTCTTCCTAACACAGGGGTGGGCCGGATGCATGATGCCCAGGCCACACCCACTCCTACTCTATGAAGGGACAAATGTCACAATATGTTAAGTTACGGCAATGTGATGCCGCAAATTTTATACCAGTGCCCTATCAGATAGGAACATAAAGGAATGGCAAATGATAAACTTTAATCCTGTAAAAAGTTATCCTACCTTTGATTGTTAGGAAAGAAAATAATCAATCTACTCTGAGTAGGATCCATGATAGAATTGTTCTGCATTTCTAGACTGCAGCATCTTCATTATATCATCTGCATTTACATGTGGTTGGTCTAACCCCTAAAGGGTTAGAATTTTAAGTCTTGCAATTTTGACACTTCTGGAGAATGGGAAAGTTATATTAAAAGAATTTAGTTAAATTAAAGGAAGAGAAAACAAGTTAACTTGCAATAATAATCAGTAAGGATTTGTGTTGTAAAGTGTGGACAGACCCAAGAGGACACATCAGAAATGGTTCCTATTCAGTGTGAAAATCATAAAAAGGATCATGAAGAATAAAGGTCAAATCCAGAACACTCAGGAGAGAAAAAATGGCAAGGAATCAGATATTTGTTCAAAAACTAATAATAATAAAAAATCCCTGGATTTGAATGTAGCTTTGCTGAAAGACAAATCTCAAATTATTATTTCACTTTTTTCTTTTCAATTTTTGTTTGCTTTTTATTTACAATGTGACTGCTGCTACTGTTCATTTTTCCATCTTTTGATGTTTCCAACTTCAATAACTCATATAAACATCAGTCTACTTTCTAAAGGGAGATTATATTGATTTAGTCAATAGTGAAAAGCTGTAGGTTCTCCTAAATATCCCCTCTGTAAATTACACATGTAGCCATCCGAGTTCCCAGTTATGAAGCACGGATTTACTTTGTCCCTTTTTATTTGTTGACACCTATGAACGAGGAATTGAATATTGTTTGAAAACTGAACATCAGGCAGAAAGTAAAATCAAAATACACTATAGTAAATCCAACTGAGCTGAGACATAAAACACAATGCTTGTGTTTTGTTTCCCAGAGTTCAAATGGATTTCATCAGAGATCTGCTCCTAAGAAGCCAATTTTAATCTGACATTCAGCAGATAAATTCAATAAGCTAATGTCAGTTTAGGCAACATATTGATCCTTCCTTAACTGATTAAAGCACTTGTTGGATTTTCTGCTTCTCATGTCAAAAACTTTCCATTTTCAAGTACCCTAGCTTGGAGACGAAGTGGAATTTGATGTTCTGCTTCAAGCAAGGAATATTGGATTTTCCAGGAAACAGACTGAGCTGATGGTTCAAGTAGAACAGGGCTGTCAAATTCTCGGCCCATGGGCCGGATGCGTCATGCGTTGGCCACGCCCATGCCCAGTGTAGCAAAGGGGGAGAAAGTCATGACACCACTGTGGTGATACAAGTTTGATACCCCTGAAGTAGAGCGTTGGAAGGGATAATGTTAAAGGAATGACTTAGGCTATAATCCTTTCTATTTTTATGTGGAAGTAAACTTAATTCAGTACAATGAGCTTTCTAATTCTTGGTAGAATATCATTCAGAGTAAGGAATTTCCATTCAATATTTCTAAAAACACCTCAGCAACTTGGGCATGATACAAATATCTCTAAGGATGCTAGTAACGGATTGGAAAGTGAGAGTGGAAAAATGGGGTGAGAATGAAAAACATATACAGTGACAACAATTTTTATAAGATGTAGTAAAAACAAGTTTATGTTCATAAAAGGTCACAGATACAATCTAGAAATTTTCTTGATGAAACTTGCACCACAGCTTTTCAAATTATTCTGATTTGTATACATTTTATTGCATTCCTATCCAGACATCATCTCATTCCTAAAGACAGATTGCCTCTTCTATAAGGTTTCTTGATAATCCTTCTAAGGCCCTGGTAGAGTTATTAGGTTTATTAGGCAAATGGACATGCTGAGAATGTTTTGCTTAATGCCACATTTTGTAACCAAGATCAGCATTAAAAAACAATAACTGGTTCATTAAGCTGAATGCCATCGAAATAACTTTTCACAAGAAATCCAGTGCCCAACCACTACATTTCTCTCCTCACACTGCCTTTTTTTGTGTGTCAGAAGTTAACATAGTGTTGTCTCTGGATTCAGAGGATTCTTGCATTTGAATTAGCACATAATGTGTAGGAAATGGATTTTAGAGATTCAAAGGCATATAGGACTATCCTTTTTTGATGGTTTTTTTATCTTAATGAAGTATAAAAATGGCTGCAGAAACAACACTTAAAAATAAAAACAATTCTTTTTATTGTTTAAGATATTTCAGTATCTAGCAACATTGAAAAGCTGACATAACATGTAGCCCTTACAAATCCAATGAAAAATAAACCAGCATTTCAGATGGAAAATATTTATTTCTTCCCAAAATGAAGGTCACCTAAGATAAAGGATCACTAGGTCTTGCAATGATATGGTGTTTCCCATATTCTTTTGGACATCAACCTACCATTCCTATACCATTTTTCAGAACAATTGCTCCCTCTACTGTCTCCTGCTATTACATTATTACTTGTTCCCAGTTTCTATATTGTCATCCATTAGAATAGGACAACTAAGGTATTGTTCTTTTTTTTTGCTATACTTTGACATAGACTATGTTGTATATCAAATGGATGATTTTCCCATTACTTTGCCCAAATACCAGGGTAATTATATATATATATACATACATACATACATACATACATACATACATACATACATACATATATATATGTTATATTTATGCTGATAAATAAATAAAGGGAGACTAGTATAGATATAAATATAACAAATGTATCAAAAAAGGCAACAGTAAAAAATATTGGCTTTCTGTCTGTATGGTCTCTTGTGACGAGCCTAATGACAGAGAGTGGAAGTGTGACCTTCCTCCCATACTTGGGCATACCAGGGGTTGTGACTTTAAGTATATACACACACACACACACACACACACACACACACTCATTTTTCAGCTTGATACAGCAAAATCATTGTTTTCTATCTGTTCACTGGACGTTCTCATTTCATTCCTTCTCAGAAGCAATATCGTCCTACTTTTGGATGCTTTTATAGATGACCTTATATGCCATCTTACTGTAACACTTAGAATGACTCAGTCTGTTCTTATCCTGTAAGACATACTTGAAATACAAAGCATAAGTTTTGCAATTGCACAAGAATAGAACAAATGATCCTATAGCCCTCCAGATGCTGCTGACCTATAACTCCTAGCATTCTTTGTCATGGATCATTGACTGGGCATCTGGTAATTCAGTAATATCTGGAGGGCCACTACTTCTCTACCCTCAACGAAAGGTCAAATAGAATATGATGTGAAAGATTCAGCTTAATGCCATTGGAGACTCGCTTACCAGTTTGAATAGAAAATGTTGGGTTTGGTGGAGAGAGTCTGATGTGTTGCTTCCTAACTGCATGCATACACAGGCTTGCAGTATGAATTGAGAACTTAAAAGGTATAAATATAATGCAATCAGATATAAATAAAGTTGTGTATATAAAAATAGCAGAGTTCTGAAGTCGATTCAGACCTGAATTGAAACACATGATGGACATACATTATATCACTTCCAGGTGCATTCATTTAAAATAAACATCACTGCAAACCAAAATTGTAATAAGCCCAGTGTAAGTAAATCATCAGCCTTGACATTCAAACAATATCAGCATTTCCATATTTCTATTTCAGTACATGATTTCCATTTTCTTTGCCTATGTCTTTTAAAATGCAGTTCTTGCTTTTATTCCTTTATTGTAATTATGAAAGACTTGAAGCAAGGCTATCAAGCAGAATTCAACTGAAAAAATAATAATGTTCTTGAACGGATGAATGGGTAAAAGGTATCTAATATATTCTAAAAGAGTTAATTAAAATTCTTATAAGCAACAATGTGACCTTCACTGGAGAATCACAATCAGTCTTGGTTACTACATTATCAGAAAACATTATCTTCCATACTATATCCACCTCTGTACCTTCACAGCTAAGTATAAAATTAAAACCGAAACTAACAATACTTTGACATAACTGAATTTGTTGCAAGAACTAATAGTAATATACTGGGCTTTGCTGATGTACTCATTTCTCTTTTGGCAAGGATTCCTCAAGTGGTATTAATGGAATTTGTTGCCTGCTATAAAGATATCTTAAGAAGGAGAAATTCCTGTGTGTAATGTATCAGGCCTAACACCCTCCTACTTTGATTTACACAGGATGAGTTGTAAAGAGCTAATTTAGCATGCCCAATGGGATTTATATATATTTTCCCCCAACAACAGAAACATTCTTGCTATTTAGAATACAAGGGGAAGAATATTGTTTGAAAAACATGTCTCTTGATTGCACAGTGCTGGATTCATTCCCGCTGCCAGGAGTGCCAGCACTTCACTATAACTGTTTGCCCAGAACCAGGATCCCACTGTTTGCATGTTGTGTGGCCAGAGCAATTGTTTTCATGAAAGCTAATCTTTCACTCAATGACTTTCCTTTTTTTAAAAAAGATTTTTATTAACAAACATGTAAAATACACACACACAAAATTTAGACAAACACCACATTTATACAATACAATACGAACAGGAACTTCCTATTCTTTATAATAGCAATCATCAATCGATACCGCTCACCTTATATTATTTCCCCTTCTATTGTATTTCATTTGGATTTCACCATTCTTAACCCTCTTATTTTACTAATAACTATTATTTTTTGAGTTTTGTTATATTCCTTCATTGATTTTTGTTTCTTTCCTCCATCCACCTATACCATTTATCCCATATCTGGTAGAATTCTGATTCTTCTTTTCCCTGGATTTCTTTAGTTAGTTTGTCCATTTCGGCACAGTCCATAACCTTTCTTATTATTTCATCTTCGCTTGGAATTAATTTTTTTTTCCATTTCTGGGTAAAGACAATCCTTGCCGCCATAATTATATGTAGTATTAAATACTGGATTTCTTTTTTGTATTTCGCAGACATTATTCCTAATAAAAAAAACTTCAGGTTTCCATTCTATTTTAACCCCTGTTATTGCCTCCAGCCAATTTTTGATCCTTTTCCAAAAAAATTTAGCCTCCTCCACCATAAATGGCAATATGTTCACTCAATGGCTTTCCTAGAATGAACATCTATGAGTAAGCCTGGCTGCATTCTGCTATTGACACCTGTTCTGTTGAATATTTTTCCCCGTTCTGCTAAGTTATTTCAACTGACTTTGTTAACAGAATAACAGAATAGAAGGGATCTTGGAGGCTAATCCCCTGCTCAAGCAGGAGACCCTATAACATTTCAGACAAGTGCTTGTCCAATCTCTTCTTTAAAATCTCCAGTTATGGAGTACCCACAACTTCTGGAGGCAAATTGTTCCACTGATTAATTGTTCTAACTGTCAGGAAACATCTCCTTCATTCTAGGTTGGGTCTCTTCTTGATTAGTTTCCAACCATTGCTTCTTCTCCTGCCTTCAGCTGCCTTGACAAATAAGTTGTGGCATGGTATGAAGTTGACTGATGAGGAAACATGACAGGGGGGAGTGTTCTTGCTCATGGTTCTAGATCTCTCAGCAGTTTTTAATACCATTGGGGAATTGGGGCTGGACATAGTTTTTTCCAAACATTTTTTCCAAAGGAAAGGTGTTTCATTGATTAATTATTCTAACTTTCAGGAAATTTCTCCTTATTTCAAGGTTGGTTCTCTCCTTGATTAGTTTCCATCCATTGCTTCTTGTTCTACCTTCAGGTGCTTTGGAGAATACGTTGACCCCCACTACTTCTCTCCACCATAAAACATCAGCCTTCCCTAACACTGTTTCTTGTTTAACATAGCAGTTACAATTGTGAACCTTAGAAAAAAAATTCTTCGCATGCATGTGTATTATCTCTGTATCTATCTGACAGAAGTGGGGTTTTTTTTCAGTTAGCTGAGTAGCAATGTCTCATGAACACAGCTTCTTCCAGGAATCTCATTTCCATGAAATCCCAAGGGTATTTTTTCAAAAGGCGGTTCTATAGGGTCAGAACTGAAGAAGCTTCTTGGATGAGATCTTCAAGGAAAAACGAAGTCCAGCTGCCTTTTGAAAAAACACCTATGGGACAACCATGACCTGAATGACTGAGAATCTCCACAGACATTGTGATGGAATGTAGTAGGATGTACTCCCAGAAAGGAGAGGGTGCATCCCAGAGGAATAAGAAATAACTCAGTCCAGATACTTTGTGTGAGAGAAAGCAAGTAAAGACAGCACCTTCCTAATAGCTTTCAGAGTATATGGTAGAGGCACCTAGTTAGTTGAATGCTCAATCTGGCAAGATTCTGTCAATGGATGTGCAAACAATAAAGAATCAGCTTGGAAGAATCACCATTCTTGGATATGGGATGTGACAAGGACCCCTTAGATAAATTAACACTCGCTGGAGTAGATGGGCCATCAAATACCTTTGTGCCAAGTTATATAAGTTTTTGTAATACTTTGAATTGCATCCTGAAATGTATTAATAACCAAGGCAGTGCCTACAAGATGCAGTAGGTGTAATATGATCATAGCAATTAGATCAAATAAGCTCCTACATTTTACACCAGGTAAATTTCTCTGTGATCTTCAGAAGCAGTCCCATTGGAGTGAATTGAAGTGTATGTGTGATGATAGTCACATACATGCTGCCACTCATAACTATATAACAGTAATACAAACTAGGATCTCTGCTAAATGAGCAAAGACCTGTCACATAGAGAAACAGTTTGCTTTAGTGTATACTTCTGTGTGTATAAATGTACATACCATATTTTTTGGCATATAAGACACTCCGAAGTATAAGATACACCTAGCTTTGGGGGAAGAAAACAAGAGAAAGAAAAATTCTGCCTCTGCCTCCCAGCAATTTGCCTCCTTGCACCAAACGAGCAAACAGTACAGAAGATATACACTGTTTGTGGTGTTACATTTCAGACTACGGTATATTTGTTCAGATGCTGTTAAAATTGATGTGGCTTTCTGGAAGTATACATTATTCTCTACTATTTAAAAGATACAATATCACTGAGTCTCTTCAGATCAAGCATTTATTTTAAAAAGCTTCTTCATTTTGTTAAGTTATCTAGAACAATAATAAAGCAGTCTTTAAAAAATAAGTCTAATAAGAAGTGATTCTTCTCCATTTTTTTTCTTCCATTTTTCTATGTTGATTGGCTTCACAAAACACCAGTTGTTTTGTTTCAGCTTCACATTTTCCATCTTTTACCTGAATGCATCATTATAGGCACATTTCAGCCACCTCTATTGATGCTGGGAGATTGAAAATGGCAAGAGAAGGACTACACCTTCCTGGCCCTCTTCATTATTGTTAGGAATATAGTCTAATGGTTGGGTTGGCAATATATAAATCACGTAACAATGCTATATCTGTTTCTTTAAATCATACTGTAAAATGTGATTGGTTGCTGTTTTACTCAATCGGCCATAAGAGGGAGCCAGAATGACTGTTAGCTCTCTGTTTCGTTAGATGCTGGGCTGATCTGATCTGAGTGTTTTTGGAAGCTGGAATTGCCATGAGCTATTGTAAGTTTTGCAACTGCTAGCAAACTTTGAGTACTGAACTGATTATCTGATTGCCGTACTATGTTATTTGGATTATCCCTTTACTGAAAGACATTGATGACTGACTGAATTATCCCTGTATGACTTGGACTGTTTGATGGACTCTGATACCTCTATTTCCACGAAAGTAAAAGCCTATTTAAACTGCAGTGTCTCTGTATGCTGGTTTGTGTGTTCTCCAACACAACTCTCACAACGCTTCGCTGAACGTACTCGCTCTCTCAGCAGGGAGCTTACCTAACAATTATTACAAATAATAATAATAATACCAGCATATAACCCTGATATGGCATCTTACAATTCAGGCACACTGGGAATGACATTTTATGGGAAATTTATAGATCTTAAGCAAAATCTCCTTATAGATGCTATGTTTCAAAACATTTTCTGCTGGAAGATCATACGTAGATCTGATCAAACATTTTCTTAAATCCCAGGAAACTAGAAGGACTTTATGCAGTAAGAAGAGACTATAAACCGTAAGTAATGTTGCAATGCCAACTGAGTCTTGCTTTAATGTGTTCTTCATTCTATTTGAAGCATCATCTTGTGTTTTTCATCTTTACTCCTGCTCACATCACATTTTCATACGTAGTTTTGTTTGTGTATGTAAACCACATATTTCAACTTCAATTTTGAGTCTTTTGATATTTTAGATGAACCCTAGTTCACTTATTCACTGTCAAAGTGGGGAGTTTTAATGGCATAAGATTGCCTCTAGGAACAGTGCAATTGCCTTTTTGTAGCTATCTCAAGAGACTGGAGCAGGCAGAGAAGCAAATAAGACTACATGTTCCAAAACTTGCCCTGAAGTTTCTCTCTTTGTATGTAAGATATTCCTCTTTATGCTGAAGTCACTGGACATCTTCTTGGCCTAGAAATGTCATAAATATTAACCCCAGTGACATTTTTAGCTGAAAAGGCAGATCCAGCACTAGCGGGAAAACATTAGGAAGAAAGATTCTCATAATGTTAAGCCAGTAGATACATTTCTTTCAAGCAGACTCTTTCTAGTTTGAGTTCTTTGAAAATCAGAGTTTTAACTGAAGTATAAGGATTCTTTTGGAATCTTGTATAAACAAAGATTTGTCTGTTCTAATAAGCTTTGAAAACCTAAAACTCCAAGCTAAAAAAGATTATTGGCTGAGCCAAAAGTTCTTTGAGGGAATCAGTGAAATAGAAATATTTGAGATTAGCATCCAAAACAGAACGTCAACCTCCCATGAAAAATAATTTGATTGAACTGCTTCAAACAAAGAAGCAATTCTGCACTTCTATATGCATTTTGCTGTGCAAATAAAATTAACATTAACAACTATGCTGAAGAAAAGTCTATTTTAAAGGTGAGAGGAAGTTTAAAACTCTTCTATTTTATTCTTAGAATGTTATGGTCCATTTATTGATTCAGAAAAATCAGAGATAATACATGGAAGATGAGCACAACATATGAAAGAAGGATTTATATTAAGAAACAGTTAACAAGTGTTTAATATTAATAATAATCAGATCAATAAATGTTCTGTTTATGTTTGGAATTTGAATGTTGTATCAGAAATTGTCAAGCAGTTTCCTAGGTAAAGATAATCATTTTGTACTGTTGTATTCTCATTAATTGTAGTTCAAAATAAAATTTTAATTTTGTAACTGTTTTTCAAAATAAATTTAAAGTCATGGGCTCTATCAGACATGGTGCTTTATTAAAAGAATAGGAAACTTTTCTGTGCCCAGGGCCAGAGGTGGGTTGCTGCGGGTACCATTACAGCCATACTGGTAGTGGCCTAGAGCAACTGAAAGTGTACCAGTACGGTGGCTCTTTTGACCCACCCGCCCACCCACGCTCCGTACCTGTTTTTATGGCAAATGGCAAAGTGTGCATGCCCAACAATCAGCTGGTTTTTGCAGGGGTAGTGGATTGCGCATGCATGCACAGCGCAAGTTAGATGCATGCGCAAACAGAACACGCAAGTGCACAATCAAAATACCAGTAGTGACAGTAAGAGCAACCCAACACTGCACAGGGCCTTTATCTGTTCGGCATCTGAGCAGCACAAGATGTATGGCTGCAAACATCATGCATTCATCCAATCTGCCAGCCCAAAATTTTCAATTTTTTTGTTTAGGGACAGTTATGGGGGCCTTAAGTGATAAAATGGCTATATCAAGCTTCTGGAAGACCTGTCAACATGTCAGTCTTTTAAAAATTCTTACTACTCCCTTAAAAACTTTTTGGTTCCACCTATTGCCTTACAAATTTTGAATACAATATATATTAATCTTTGCATTAAATGATTAACATATGTTACATTCAATATGCATTAAAGCTTAATATATCCATTAAATCAAATTTAGTTGGTTCTCAAAAATGTTCAAAAGTTAGATGCCAACAGATTTAAGGCTCTGTCTATTCATCCTTACCTGGACCAGCTAGTTTGAGTTTATTTGGTCTGAAGCTTTTTATTTGTCTACTCTCTAGTTCCTGTATAGTTCAGCAGTGACCAAGCTTAAATCTATTTTTAAAAGTAACCTTTTTCAATTTTTCTCATGAAAAAATGCAATGCTCAAATCTTAAAAGATTATTATATAATCTGCAGGTGTACTAGAGAACAAATAATAATTCTTGGGTAAAGAGTTTTGATTTACTCAAAAGCACAGGTGGTATTTAGCTGGTTCGGACCGGTTCACCGGAACCGGTAGTGGAAATCCCGGGTGGGCCTGTCTATCCACCCCGGCTCTATGCCCTCCTATTAAGGCACGTTTTCAAGCCAAAGCACATGCACGGAAGGCCAAGCGCATGCGCATGCTCACATTTGCAAACCGGTAGGGAAAGTAAGTGAATACCACCCCTGCTCAAAAGTATGTTGAAATGAATATGTTGTAAATGAATCTTATTGGCTTGAAATAATAAAAACTATTACCATTATTTATATGAGAGGGGACTGCTTTGTAAAATTCATTAAAAATTCTAGAAGCAAAGGAATGCAGTGTTTCTATGCCTTTAATTATTCTTGCATGGAAGAGAGATGTTCATATCTTTCATCCTTGTCACAAAATCTGTACTTACCCAAATGTCTTCATCTTTATAATTCATGTACAAAATTACTTTCCAAAAAGCCCATCCTATCCATGAGCTTTTAAAAAATGCAGCAATCCTTTATCTATTTTTTTTTCCAATGGGAGGAAACTCCTCTAATAGCAATAACTATATTCCAGCTTCTTGTACTCCAACAACTGGAGTTCTCAAGGTGATGTACAGATGAATTAATACAATAAGATGCAAAATAAAGTAACATTAAAAGCAACAAGGACAACCAAAGACAAAATAAAAACCGAACTGCAAAAAGAATTAAGAAGTCATAGTACCCAAAAAATCACATTAAATCAAATCAGATGTTAAGTTTGTAAAATGCCTCACAGAATAAAGAGATTTTCACCTGATGTAGCCACAAGGCAAGAAATATGTAAGGACATTCCAGAGTCAGGCTGCTACAACTTGAAAAACCTATTGTGTACTTACATGTCTCGTATGACAAATATGATGCTAAGGTCACCCTAGAATAGTGTTGTGTCAGACAAGTGGATTTCAACTCCCAGAAAGTCTACATGTCTTTTTGTCTTTCTGAGAGTTGAAGTCCTAATGGCTTAAGGTTGAAAAACATTGCCCTAGGACAGGGATTTTGTCCTCGAGTGTCAAAATTGTGTGCATGCACACGATAGCACACATGTGCGTGCCTCACACCCACTATGCAATGCGTCCTGCCCATCTGCACATGCGACACCCCACCCCCCCGCGCGCGCATGGAAACAAACTTCCAGGTTAGCGGTTGGGCCTGTTTTTTGCCCTCTCCAGGCTCCGGAAGCTTTCCTGAAGCCTGAGGAGTGCAAAAATGGCCTCCCTTGAAGGCTCTCTGGAAACCAGAAACGGATCATTTCCAAATTTTCGGTTGGTCCATTGGGCTCGTTTTTCACCCTCCCCAGGCTCCAGAGGCTTTTCTGAAGCCTGGAAAGGGAGAAAACGTCTTCCCCCAACCCTCTGGAAGGCCAAATATCAGCTGGCCGGTGCATGCATGTGCGCTGAAGCTGACTGCTTGCATGCCAGCAGGTATGGTTCTGCATGTCACCTGTGGCATGAATGCCATAGATTCGCCATCACAGCCCTAGGAGAAGGGACCCTGCAATCAAAACAACTGCTCTTCTTTGAACTACCCGAAATTGCCAAAACATTTTTTATAGAGCTTATCATACAGCATATCACGATATTTTTTTTAAAAAAACTAAGAGGTTACCAGCCATCTTTGACAAGGCCATCTCATTCACATTGGGGTGTTTTTTTAAAAAAAAGCTACAAAAAAAACCTGCACGGCCTGTAGGACCTTTCCTTTATGTCTTAGGCATTCTGCCCTTTTCTTTACCACCGGTTAATTTATAGCTGCTGGGGAAAGAATTGTTCTTCAAAGAACTTTTAAAGTATTTCCTGGCTGCTGCAGCATTATCAGTAATCGTGTAAGTAGTTTTCTCCCTGGAGAAACAATTGTTCTTCAAAGAACTTTCAAAGTGTTTTCTGGTTGTTAACAGTGCTATCAGTAATCATGTAAGTAGTTTTCTCCCTGGAACGGCCCTAGATAGTCTGGGAAATACAATGATTACTTTGGAGGTCTTTGTCAATCTCTGGAGTTTGTCAAGGCTATTACAGTTTCGAGGATAAAGTAATTACTCCAAGTACAGATGTTTCCTTATGAACAGACATTTGAAAGTCTAGGATTTCCAACACTCTACCATGGGTCCATATTCCTGAGCAACAGTCTAGGCATATTGTTTTCCTTTCGCTGACACACTGGAAACAATCTGAGATGTATCCTTGAAAAATAAGACCCATCATATAGGTTCACTTTGATGCTGGTAAGTAAGGTATACGAGACTAAGCTGCAAAAATCTATACAACCACTAAATAGTAGCAAAGGACTACATAAATATTTTTCAGCCATAGAGTGGCAATCCATAACTTTTCAGTATGGACCTGATAGATCTAGGCATTGGGCCCACCAAACCCAGACATGCATACCCATCTATAGTTCCTTTGTGGATAAAGAAAGTTTTGCAAATACAGAAAAGAAGTGTTAGTAAACCAAATATATTAAGGCTCAGAAAATTAAGATCAAGTGAAATAGAGCAAAATTATTTTATGTCAACACTATTACAATACTTACACATATTTTATTGACTTTGCAAACTATATTTCCACTATACTCCTAACCAATTTTTGTCCCCTCTGCCACTGGAATACAAGAGTCAAGATAACTGCCAAATTTTAGGCCCTCAGGTTGAAAGAGTCCCCATTCCTGCTTTATGAAGACAGGGTTCAGAAAATCAAAATCCTTTTTTTACCCAGTGTTGTTCTGGGTTTGTTTGTGTTTGCTGTTGCTATTCTAAATGACAAGTTAGCTATTGGATTGATAAATTACATACACTCCATGACATGTTAGAGCTAAACTTTGTTGAGGAATACAACTATAAAATAAATCTACCAAATGGCTTTATGCAGGGACATGAAAGAGCAAAATATGAGAGATGTTCACAGAAAAATATGTAAGCACTTTTATTCTAGTTGTACAAGGATAGTTGAGTCCTACTGATATTTTGCAATTGTCTGCTTGAAGAAAGATGCTCTATTTAGGTGTTTTTAGATTGTTTGCTGTTCCGCCTGACCTGTTCTAATGTCTGCCAAAGTTTGTTGAATGACCTGTGTCATTCTTTAAACTGTAAGCCATAACTTACAAATCATAACGCTAAATTCAAACAAAATGTATTATAACTGACCGTGATGTTAACTTACGTTCTGCTCTCTTGTCACTAGTACTCTAATGCCTCTCATTCTTTTTGTCCTGGCCTGACATAAGACTAGCCTTGAAAGAAAACCATGAGAATTATCAGACTGATAGATAGGATTAGCTGATAACCCAGCGTTGACAGGGTATTTATTTATTCCAATCCTGTATTAGAAAGGAATGGCAATGTCAAGTGGCCAGGTAAGTGCAGAATGGACTGTCTTCCCTCCTTCCATGAATGTCGTCGCAATTCCTAAAGAGGCGATGGCAAGAGCAACTTCTCCTTGAGCCCTGATTTCGGCGACAATTAAATTAGTTTAAAATGTTTTCCCTATGACCCCAGAAGCGTAATTTCTAATGTTGAATTTTCCCCCTTACCAGAGGGGCCCCCCTTATGGAGTACTGTGAAGCCGTTACCATGGCAACTCCACTGCACTGTACGGTAAAATCCATTTTAAGGCAGTACAGTAGAAACCATTTTAAGGCACAACAGACTGTATCTTAACAACACCTCCCCCCGAAGGGTGTTAGGGGTGTCTTACCCCCAAAGTATTTTTTCCAGAGAGTAAGTCATCTGTGTACCAAGTGTTGAAATTGCTCATGGCGTTCCAGAATTATGCTGGAATACACACACACAGCCATTTTATGTATATAGAGAAGATTGACATTCAGTGGGAGTGATTAGTTAGCACAGAATCCAAACAATCCTGAAAATAATTTCAGCAAGTGCAAAATGCTACTTTTAAATGATTAGCCAGAGATTGGGAGTAAAGAAAGTCTGGGAGAAATTATGGTGTGAGGAAAATGTTATAGCCACCCATAAAATGAACACTAGTTAGGGGTATAAAGTAATAGTTTGGGAAGACAAGGGAAAGCCAGTTCAAATTCACTCTCAACCACAGAAACTTGTTACATTTATCCTCTCTTAGCCCAGCCATCTCATAAAGAAGTTGTTGTGGGGAAGAATTGGTGAAGAGAGTGCTATGTATGCTAACTTGAATTCCTGAAGGAAAGGGATATAAAAGTCTTTAAAAAATCAACCTACATCAGTGGTTCTCAACCTTCGCAATGCCACAACCCTTTAACACAGTTCTTCATGTTGTGGTGACCCCCTATCATGAAATTATTTTTGTTGCTACTTCATAACTGTAATTTTGCTACTGTTATGAATCATAATATAAATCTCTGATATGCAGGATGCATTTTCATTATTACAAATTGAACATAATTAAATCATAGTGATTAATCACAAAAACAATATGTAATTACATATTGTGAAATATTTATTTCTAATTACAAATAAATGAAATTTTGTCTTGAAGCATGGTGTAGCATGGGTAACAGTCTTAATATAACAACAGTAAACTACATTGCTACATTTTGCAACAGTATGTGCAGTGTGAAATAGCAGAGCATTGTTCAGCGCATCCAACTCGTTGCACAGTTGCACAAAATGTGGTGAAACTCACTTAACAACGCTCTTGCTTAGTAACCAAAATTTTGGGCTCAATTGTAGTCATAAGTTCTCTTTCTTTTTCTTTCTTTCTTTCATCTCTCTCTCCTACTTTCTTTTTTTCTTTCTTTTTCTTTTTTCTTTTTTCTTTTTTCTTTTTTCTTTCTTCCTTTCTTTCTCTTTCTCTCTCTCTTTCTGTCTCTCTGTCTGTGTGTCTTTCTGCGTCTGTCTGTCTCTCTCTGTGTGGCTCTTTATCTCTCCCTCCCTCCCTCTCTGTCTCTATCTGTCGTTCTCTCTGTGTGTCTGTCTCTCTCTCTCTCTCTCTCTGTATATCACTCTGTCTCTCTCTTCTCCCTCCCCCATCTGTCACTCTTTGTGTGCGTGTATCTGTTTCTCACTCACTCTGTGTGTCTGTCTCTATTTCTATCCCTCTCTGTGTCTCTCTGTGTGTGTCTCTGTCTCTCTCCCCTTCCTTCCTCTCTCTGTCATTCTGTGTGTGTATGTGTCCGTGTGTCTGTCTGTCTCTCACTCACTCACTTAATCACTCACTCTGTATGTGTGTCTCTCTCGGTCTGTCTCTCTCTGTATGTCTGTCTCTCCCTCCCTTCCTCCCTCCCCCTCTCTGTCTCTCTCTCTGTCTCTCTCTGTGTGTCTGTCCATCTCTCTCTGATTCCCTCCCTCCCTTTCTCTCTGTGTGTGTCTCTCTCTGTGCCTCTCTGTCTCTCTCTCACTCACTCACTCACTCAGACACACACACACACTGTGGTCACCTTGTTGAGTGTTCCAACCACATTTTAAACACTCAACAACTGGCCTGTATTTATGGTTTTTTGCAGCATTCTGCAGTCATAGGATCAAAATATATGGTTAAAAGTACATGGCAGCGACATTTTTCCCTGCCACGCTCGGCAGAACATCCCAAGACCGATGCCACCACACCTGCCCTCTTCAGGGACAGGTCCTCTTCAGAAGGACGAAGCCTCTATGGTCCCCCTCATGTTCATCTTCCGGCTGTGGTCCCATGCCATGGAAAACATAGGTGCGTGCACGCCCCACACAATTACAGCCTGGAGCAGGACCAAAGACTTTCTCCCAACTGGCCCTCCCTTGGAGGGCTTCGAAGGGAAGCTTCTGCAGAAGCCCAGGTGAGTGAGAACAAGTTCCCGCCATTACGAAGTCTCCAAGACTGTAATTGTGCAAGGAGCTGTGCACGCTTATATTTTCCATGCCATGGAGCTGCGCCGAGGCTCTGCACGGCTGGCGATAACTCCGGAACTCATCTGGGAAAACGAGGAATGTGAAGGGGACCCCACCCCCCACGGATGGGCTCCAGAGTCATCGCCGGCTGCACAGAGCCTCAGCGGGGCTCCATGCCATGGAAAACATAGGCGCGCGCACCCAACAAACACACAATTACAGCTTCAGAGACTTCATAAAGCCAGGAACTTGTTCTCATTCGCCCAGGCTTTTGCAGAAGCTTCCCTCCAAAGCCTTTCAAGGGAGGAAGGGCCAGTTGGGAGAGGGACTTTGGTCCTGCTCTGGGCTGTAATTGTAATTGCTGGTGTACGTGATCTATGTTTTCCACGGTGTGGAGCCACGGCCAGAAGACGAGGAACGTGAAGGGGACCAGCGGGGCCTTGTCCTTCTGAAGAGGACCTGTCCCCGAAGAGAGCAGATGTGGTAGCAAATGTGGTGGCATCGGTCTTGGGATGTTCTGTGGAGCCCCCCAGGGAAAAAAGCCACAGGGGGATGGCTTTTCAACCAGGTGGCTGTCAGAGAGAAGAGGGCAGTACGCGCCCATGGGCCAGTGAACAGCCGAATCCTTGCCTCCTGTTCCTTCTTCGGGTGCTGCACAAGACCACGTGGCGTGTGCTACTCTCTTCTCTCTGACAACTGACTCATTTCCAATGGAGGGGGTGGGGAATGCATGGGTTTTCCTCCCTCCACATGGATTTCTCACGCCCTGTTGGTAACGAAGGGGCTGTTGGCGGGGCAAGCCTGGTGTGGATAGGCGGGGCAAGCGAGCAGTGACTGGCAGGTGAGTGGAGCAAGCAAGGGGACAGGCAATGGGAGGGAGCATTCTGGTATGGGGCTTCCAGAAGAACAGGTACCAGAACACGCTAAATTTAAGGAACGGGTAGGTACGTACCAGGGTGTACCCCCTGAAACCCACCACTGGCTTAGGCAACTCCTGTGAAAGGAGTCGCGATCCACAGGTTGAGAACTGCTTTACTACATGAATAAATAAAAATAATCACTGCTAAGAATGTGCACAGTCTCCAACTGCTGTTTGAAAAAATGCATTAAAATTTGGTGGAAAATAGAGCTTAATATTAACATTGTTTTGAAGCAGGACAGATACTTCTCCTCAACTCTCACCAAATTCACACTCCCCAGAAAAACTGCAGAGAAAACATATTTTTTCTTGCTGAACTGACCAGTATTTGCTGATTGGTATTGTTTCTTCCCTTGTATTGTTGCTTTCACAACAGCTCTTTCATTCTCTCTATGAAATAAATGGTGAATTATTTGTCTTCAGGTTCTCTCTGTTATTGCAATAAGTTCAGCTTCATCGACTTCCATGTCCAACCTGGAGGCTAGTTTTCCTGTAGGCCTACATTTTTTTTTCATCCTGAAGATATAATTTCAGGAGTCAGTTTTGTATTTTGGTATCTTAAAAAAGGCAGTTGCAATTCATGGTCAGTTCATCTTGTCTCCTGACAATTGGCACCATTAATCAAGATTCTTCTCTTCAACAGGAAGACAGTTGTTACCACCGAGCTGTCATTTCAAGACAAAGGGAGAAAATACACTCCAGTAGCCATAATGACACATCATAGGCTTATTGCTTTGAATTCAGCTAAGTGATAACGTCCTAAAGTTTTGAATTCAGTCTACTGCACTGTATCTTCATGAGGAAAATGACTTAAGAATATTGTATTTTTTGTCTCATTCAAATGTAATTTAAAAAGCAGGATATTTAGCAAGCTAGTTAAAACACAGATTGGCTGGATTTTCATTCAGCCATTAGTTAACCATAGTTTCTTATATAAGTAAAAATAGTTTGTTCATATATTGTGCCAAGCTATAAATTATGGCTTACAAGCCATGATAGCTAACATGTTAAGGCAGAGTAAATTATGAATTGTACAATTCCAGAAATAAGGTATCAGTCTTTAGTTGGTCAGAATCAAGTGGGCCTGAAAGGCAATTAGTCTGTGTTGAAAATTGTCAGTCAAAATGTGATGCTAACCTAGAATCTTCACAAATTTACCAAAGACTATTTATAGCTTAGAGTAGGGTTCTAAATCTGGGCCCATGGTATAATTTTATTTATTTTATCAAGTGTAAGACACTCAATTCCAATCAACTCCTGAGTTTTTTCATAATCCAAGAGGATAAAGAAAGTGAGAAGAGTTAAGTCAGCCCTCTGTACCTAAATAAACAATAGATACTTAATTCTGGATGCCTACACATCATATGAAAAATTTGCATTCTGCTTCATGTATAACTCAGATCCATTGCCATAGCTACTCAAGTCCTACACACTGCACCTCTAAGCTTGCCCATACTAACTTTTACTAGAATGGTACTAGAGTCATTGATGCAAAATTATTAATAACCATCCTCTTTCCTTGATTTGGATAGAGAGACTTCAAGAAAGAGTGAACAAATGGCAGGACCAAGTAAGGTTTTTAGTGAGTTTTCCTTCAAAGCTGATTTAAGAAGACTTCTAGGATATGGGTCCTGGACCTGCGCCCACTGGTCCATCCCAAACAATATAATTGCATGAATGAAACAGCACCAGTAAGAATTCACCTTCAACTAAAGGGTTGGCTAGAACTTGCAAAGGGCCAACACTCAAGCAGACAAATCTGTCAAATTTGACCCATCATCTTTCTGCTGCTGTGATTTCAGAATATTTCCTGCCATTATACATTCATTTCATTTTATCTGCAATAATTCATATGAAACCAACCATTTTCTATTTCAGGGATTAGCAATCTTCTTCTGCATAGGGGCCAGAGGCCATCTCTGTAAGTGGATGGCAAGCCTCTCTCTCAGGCAAATTAATTGGCACTTGGGAAAACTCTTTGGGGTGAACCATGGAGATACATTTCTTTCTTAGGAAAAAGGAAAATAGAGGTGTGAACTAAATGGAAAATGAGGGCTTACTCCATAAAATCTGATGAAAGATAAGTCAGTAACCAAGGCAGAGACTGTACAGGCCAGGTAAGATCTGATATTTCTTTTTGAGAGTATAGCTGGATGATTTTAGTTGCTGGGCCACATCTGAGCCATGGGTCAATAAGTTGCTGAACCCTGATCTATTTAGGTATACTATAAAACAACATAAAATTTAACAAACTTTTTTTAAAAATCTGGAAATACTCCATTTGTTACAGTGTCACAATCCATGTTAGTAGTTTTCCAATATGCGTGTCTATGTGATGATAGACATCATGTCCAGAAAGATACTTGGCTTCTACAGAAATTCCAGTTTGAAGGGGAATTGAAGAATTTGCCATAGTTGCCATAATGGGGTTGCAGCACTGAAACTTGTAAAAGGATAAGCAATAAGAATTGCCAGTTTTGGAAAGGCTGTCTGAATCCAGAATCATAGCACAAAAGCTTTCAGATTTGTCATATGAAAGACAAATGCAGCATTTGGTAAATAATGTTGTCAAACGAAAAGGTTAGTAGAATGTAAGGCTTCACATGTAATATAAAGATTGCTGCATTTTGCTTTAGTTCTAGAAGCAACTATCACATTCACAACACTGAGGATGGAAATAAATTGCTATGGCAACAAATTACTTTCATATTCAGATCAAGCAAAAATAGATCTCTCCTCCTCCTCCTGCTCTGTAGGAAGCACATATTTTAAAGTGCATTGAAATTAAAGGTGATCAGCAGAAGTAATGGCACAAACACACTCATTTTGCTTTAAGACAGGTCTGTTTTTAAGTCAAAAGACTAAACTGAAAAAGGAGTTAGAAATGGCTTGCTATTATGCAGTGGAAATAAGGGAAGAACAAGAAAACAAGTGTTGGAATATTTAGTCATCATTTCTCCATGCAGCACAATTCATTGTTTTGTACATCCAACATTCTCCTATTATTAGTTATGGATTCAGTCCTTCTAAACCAGGAGATTTCTAAAGTGGCAATCAGAGTTTTTTCCAACCTTTGCTCCTTCACATACAATATGCTAGAAAAAATCTGGGCACTGTTAATATAAAGACTGAAGTTTATAACAAACTATTGTTTGTTACACCTGCCATAATCCACCCAAATCTTTAGATAGCAGCACCCACCCACCCTGGCCACCCTCCAAGTAAACTAGCCTTTATCTTCTAGAGTATTTAGTTTAGAGCATGTGCCACAAGAGAAGTTGAAAGCTATTGTTTCTGTTGGGCAACGTAATAGGGGCTGGAGAAATGTATATTCTTATATTGTTTCTCTGCAACTTTTTTCAACAGGGAAGGTTGAGTCTAATGCTCCATGTAAATATATCCAGTCATCCTCACAGCGAAAGTTTTCTTTTCAAGCTATATTTAATCTCAAAACAGATCAAAAGAATTGATGGAGATGGCATTTTTAATGGAACACTGCATCATTGGCTGTTATTTTATCAGGTGTACAGGAACAATTAAAATCAGGTGAAATTTGCATCTAATATGCATCCTTAAGTCCACTGATCTAATGCTGATTGCTGGATATGCAGACCTTCAGTTTTTTCCACAGGGCTTTTTGGTTATTCTTACATTCTAAAACTAAGGCATTACAAACATATGGTCAGTATATGGTTTTGGAATAGAATGCATCACTTCTCAAATCAATATGAAATAGTGGTATTCTGCAAAAAATTATCTGGCTCTGCTTAATTAACTCATTAACATCATGCTAGGCAAGATTATTTCCTGTTAGTCATGGTTTTAGACAATTCCCCTTTAAATGAATTTTCTGTGGGGCTGTATCAT
Source organism: Thamnophis sirtalis (assembly GCF_051295495.1). Classification (NCBI taxonomy): domain Eukaryota; kingdom Metazoa; phylum Chordata; class Lepidosauria; order Squamata; family Natricidae; genus Thamnophis; species Thamnophis sirtalis. The sequence goes on along the minus strand of NW_028261388.1, from coordinate 25,285,668 downwards.
TCAGCTGAATGCCTTATCTTGTCCTATATTCATTTATGTTTAAAAAAGAACAAATCAATATCTTACATTCAATTATAATTGTAAAAGAATTGCAATTTTTAATCCCTTATGAAAGTACATTGTTAAAAATGAAATGATACTGATTTGTTATGGGGCCTCAAATGGCAAACTAAGTTCAAAGAAACTTGGTTAATGACCACAGTGCAGACTTTGTTACCATAGTGTGACTTATAGTTGGGCTTAGTTTGTTATAAATTCAAAATCATAGATACTTTTGGATCAATAAATCTTCGGTAAAATGCAGCTTACAAAACAAGTAAGACAGCAGAGCATTGCTTACTCTTATTAATGAACTTATTAGATTGATATCTCACTTTTTTATTTAATCATCTATTTTTAAAATAGAAATTTACAAAGTACAGAAATTAAAAGTAATGCAAATATTAATATTTAATCAAAAACCTGGTGAAAGAATTATTCTTTAAAGATAGATTTTTGGCTTAATGCATTGTATATCTCTTCTAGTGAACAGAGAAATGTTGCAGAGACAGTGAAGAAAAAAAACCTCATAAAAAATGAGCTTGTAGCCAAGGGAACTTAAAGGCACTGAACAGAAATAAAACAATGTTTGACAAGATAAATGTTTTATCCATTATTTTGTCATCTGCCTGAAACATAGGACTTTCTTTGAATATCAATATCAGAGACTAGTTGGCTCAGAATCACAACTTTTATACACTCACCAGTCACAATATCTCCAAATCTATTTGTAAAGATTGGACTACAGTATAATAATAAAGATTAATGTTAATCCTCAGTTGTATATGTATTTTACATAGCCCCGAAGTTCAAGATTTTGTTAGGCATCCTAACTAATGCTCAGTCAAATAGACTCAGTCAAAGTTGTATGCATGTCAAATGAGCTTGACCTCTTAAGCAAAATAGATGACTTCCCCCATGAATACATGGCTTTTTCATTATGCTTTGAAGTGTTTACTTCTTTGACTTCTTGAACTAAATAGACTTGACATTTACTAAGCTTCTGTTTTTTCCAGTTAAGAATGACTATATCTGTGGGGGTGTTATCATAAAAATTTTATATATAAACTCTTTAGTTTGAGATAGGGTATTTTTTTAATCCCTTATGAAAGTATATTGTTAAAAATGAAATGATATTGATTTGTTATAGGGCCTTTTTAACTAAAAATCAAAGATAGATTTTTTTCAATTCTTGAGGAAGGGATCATTCATGACTTGCATACCCTTCTTCTTCCTTTTATCATTTATAAACAGCTCGTGCAATGCTTTCTAGTAGCCTACATATAATCTGGCATTTATTCTTAAGATTTATCCTCCCTCCAAAAATATAAATGTTAATTTACATTTTTGTAAATTAACATTTACATATTGTAAGGGTTACAATAAAAACAAGGTTTGATTAGAGTTTACTAAACATTGATAACTGATTTTTGCTCTCAGTTTTGTTGGCAGGAATAGGACATGTGAACAATAGTGTACAAGCACAAGGAAAAGGAAAGTGAAGGCTTATGGCAAGCCATATTAAAGACATTGAAAACTGCGGAAGTAAAAGAACCCAAGAATACTGAGTGGCAGTGTTGAATGAAGCAATAGAATATGCAGGTAATCCTTGACTTACAACCATTCATTTAAGTGGATGGTTCAAAATTACAATAGTACTTAAAAATGACTTATGACTGGTTTTGGTCCAATTTTGGGCTCAATGATGGTTGTAAGTCAAGGACAACATCTATAGGCCATGCCGACAAACAAATTCTGGGAATTGAAGTCCACATATCTTAAAGTTGCCATAGTTGAGAAACACTGATATAGATAATTACTTATCTATGAAGGAGCCCATCATATTCATCAATTCTTCCCCCACATTTTCCATATACAAAAAGTTGCAACATTTATTTATATTAGTTGATGCAGTAGAAAAGCCATCAAATCTGCAAAATTTGTGCTCACATTTGCGAACCAGTAGTGAAGGTAAGTTGATTTCACCCTTCCGAATATCTTTCTTCAGACTAGCTCTGGCAACACTGTATCTTACCACATCACCAGACCTAGAATACCTAACTGTAATAAAAGAATCTGGACAATATACATTTGACATTGGCTGTTATTAAAATAGACCAAAAAGCATGCTTTAAAATGCATTAAATGTATTTAGAACACTTCATTTTTATAGAATACATTTTAAATGCATCTCTAAGAAAGCATAGATTCAGAATGTGGAATTTTCTTAATAAAATAATGTGTTTTTTTAATTTGCAAAAAGGAAAGAAAAAAAAAAAGAAAAGTGCAAAAATATATTAAATGATCCAGTGTAATATGAGCCAGCAGTGTGCTGCAGCTGTCAAAATAGCCAATGCAGTCCTAGACTACATCAACAGAGGGTTATATCATGATAACATGAAAGCATCACTTTATACTGCACTGATAGGACTTCAATCCAGTTGACAATCCAGTTGACAGGGCGGTTGGATTAGAAGACTTCTAAGGTCACTTCCAACTCTTTTATTCTGTATTTGTATTCATATACAGTAGTTAAATTATTACCATTTTAATCATTTTACCTAGCAGCAAGAAAAATGGAATTATCAATGGTAATATGCTTGTAAAGTGATAAATTATTCAGATCAAGGGCTCTTATTCTCAAATCGTTTCATATATATTTTTGGGAACTTTTCCCATGAAATTCAGAGGTTGATAACCTTCCCTTTCCTTTCTCATCATTGCTAACAATTATATAATTACAACTGAGGTTTCCTTTCTATTTCTTTATTTAAAAAAACGTGTACCTATAGTTGATTTTTTTTGCCTCAATGTGGCAGTTCTATTTTTTTCTCTACCTTATATTGCTTTCTCTTTCCCCCTTCCCCTTAAATGAATCTGAAATCTAAAAATCATCTGATCGTGAATTTATCTAGATGGGTTGTGCTTTTATTAAGAAAATTGGGCTTTTAGACAACAAGTTCATTGCCTTAAAATGAAAGAAAATGCAGAGGAAATAGAATGAACAGCATGTCATGTTTTTACGAAGCTGTTCCTCTTTTGCCTTCCCTGGGACTGCTCTCAAATCTACAAGCTATTATTACTTCTTTTGAAGTAAAGCAATTCCATAGATTTGAAAAGATGTTTGCAGTTTCTGCAAAATTCAATTCCCTTTTCTGTAGTCCAATATAGGTTTTCTTTTTAAATGGCTCCCAGCTGGGCATTTTCTCTATCTTTCAGCCAAGAGGTATCCAAAGGCATTTCTCAACAGGTTACTGGAACAGAGTTCAGTTATGAAGAGTAATAAATACTTCTCCCCACCCACCCCCCACTTGAAGTCCCAAGGTCTTGCACAAGCTTATATGCACACAGCTCTGCAGGTGACTTAAGCAAAATGGGGAGGGCTAGAGAGCCTGCAGAATTAATTCTAATTGTGGCATGCCAAAAAGCAACAATCATTCTATTCTAATTGCATTGCACCCTGGAGGCCATGATTAATGACACTCGATATTAATATCAACATTACACATCTAACATGCCATGTTTCCTTCTGATGTATCAAATACAGTTTTTCCATTGTATTTCAGCCAGGCTTCTGGAAATTTTTTGACTCTCAGCATTGAGTCATGAAGTTTGAGGAGCTCATTTTGTGAACAGCTGAAAGATAGCTTGAGAAATCTTTGAAAATCTCAAAGAGCATCTGATTCTAAGGAAAAGACCTGATCAAAGCAAGGGGAGAGACTCACTTGTTTTGGCAGCTGTAAAGGTTTTGATTTTGAGGGTTTTAGTGGAGGGTCTGGGAAGAAGGCCGGTGCTACAGCTATCAATTCAATACAAATAAACCCCCCCCCCCCAAAAAATGGGCTGGAATTGACATAACTTCAATTTATATAACTTCCTTTTTGCCTTAAAAAAAAACCAATACTTAATATGCAAAATAAAACTAATTATATAGACTAGGTATTTGGTTTTTTAATGGCTGCTGCTTGATTTCTATTTGTCACAGAAAAGAACAAATCAAAAACTTTGTTGTTTAACAATCTTAAAAGTTCTTAACATTGTTGTCTTTTTTTCCCTTCAGAGTCTTTAAGTCTGTGTTGCCCTACAACTGCCTGGACCAGTTCCTGGGCAAGATTGCAGAAGTGGCTTGCCATTGCCTCCTTCCTGGCCCTAAGAGAAGTGACTGGCCAAGGTCACTTTGATGGCTTTGTGCCTATGGCAGGATTAGAACTCAGGGTCTCTCGAATTTTAGCTGGTGCCTTAACTACTATGACAAACTGGCTTGTCATAATGTTCTCTTTTAAAAGACTAATTTAAATATTTAGCCTCTGAATGCAGCCAACAACATTAACATAATTTTAACTCATTTTATTACCCTAATATTCTAATGTGTATTTTAAAATTCATCATTTAATGTTCAAAGTATGGTTCACTTATACAACATTTGGCATAGTCCCATATATTAAAATACGGTTTTTATCACATGGCATTTAACAATCATACACATGTACATGTCTATTTATGTTTATTATCATATATCTGATCCAAGTAAAAAAAGACCACTGAACAAAATGCTACCACAATTATTACTAATTTGAATGAATACCTAAAAAGCAAATACATAAATGAGCAAAAATAGTGATAATCATATTGGGCAAAAAATTGGGACAAAAGACAAAAATTCTTCTCATGCCTAATACTGTAATATGTTGCCATAAAGCTGACATGAAGATTGTGTCTTCTTTGCGGTTGCTACTAGCAACCAAATGCTAATCATTTAGGAAAAAGGGTAGATACTATTCTTCTAAATTACATTTCAGACCACATGTCATTATATTTTTAGGAATACCAGTGTTTCTGGTCAACTCAAGGTTTCAGTTTTGTGGGTGTTATTTGACGCTCAAGGAGACACAGTGCAGTATTTATATAAACCTAAGTCACAAATAAACGTATATATATATATATATATATATATATATATATATATATATATATATATATATATATATATATATATATATATATATATATATATATATACACACACACACACACACACACACATACATACATGCATGCATACATACACACACACACACATACATACATACATACATACATACATACATATATACATATATACACACCAAATTTGAATTGGCAGCCATATCGTAGCTAAATAAAGAGCAGTGTACCATGATATGTAAATCCAGTCAAATTCTATTTACAGTTGTAATTGATAATAACAGTGGCAGGGACATCCGGAGTAATACTGGTACTTTAACTCTGCAAACTTTGCATTTCTGACTCAAAATCAATTTTAAAGCAACTTGTCACAGGACTTGAGAGGGCCCACAGCAAGGCACAGCACATCAAAAGACACATGATTTACCTCAAACACAGACTCCGTTTTATTAATACAGCAACTCAGCTAAAACAAAATTCTTTTTTGTTTAAATCAACATTGCTTTGCAGTCTATCCAACTATTTAAAACTAGACAAGCTCAACATCTTCTCTTATGATTTCCAGTCACCCAACTGACAAGCAACAGGGGGGAAAAAACAGTAAATGAATCAGAAGCTTGAAATATTTTCAACTAGTAACGGATATTAATGTAAAGCATACCTTGCTGGTAAGCTTTGCTTTTTGCTTAAATTGTCCAAGGAAATGGCAAGAATTCCAAAATGTTTTTCCAACAAATCAGAGTTTTAGAAATGGTATCTCTGAGATCAATTAATGTGCACAGAGGATGGTTGAACATGTTTTTCTATATCCCTTACTGAGGAATAGAAAGTTAGAGACACTTCCTGTTTGGTGTTTTTTTTAAAAGCAGAATGATACAAAATGAATATTACATTATCTGCCAGCACTAAATAATCCATTTTAGCAGGATTAGTCAGAGCATTAACAGAGCAAGTAATTAATTTAAACTCTTTTGAAACCTAGGAGAAATCACAGCTTGTGAAAGGTTCTTTTTCTCATCTGTATTTTTGTAGTTGTTAAAAAAAATCCTATTGCATTTTCTGTTTAAAGAGAAAGTGTTGACAGTAAAATGAGGAATTGGAGCAAATTAAATTCATTTTACTTTTAGGACTATTGGGGCAAGTATTACTCTCACATTTAAAAACAAGAAGAAAGAAAGACTTAATTTATAATCATGCGCCTGCAAAGAGAATTTTTGCTTTTGCAGCTTAGATGTGATGAATAAAACATAGGCTGAAAACCTTTCCCCTTTGGCTGCATACTGCTGAACATGAGAGTTTGCTATGGAGCTTATAGAATAACTTAACATGTTATTTATTTAGTTTCTGTCATTTGTGCTTGTCTCCTGATGAATGTATGAACAAATATCCACTATCTCAGCCTCTCTCTGGACATAGTCTGTATCTTCTCCAAGGGCATTCTAGTGATATCCTTAATTCCATCTATTGTTTCCTCTTCTTCCACATCCTTCAGTCTTATCCAGTCTGGTTATATCAAATGCCCAAAACTTATGAGATGGGATTCAATGTCATCTTGGAGATCATCAACTTATGGGAACAGCCAATCTTTATTTTCCAAGGTGATTCATATTCTCTGTCTTAAAAAAAAAAATTAAATCCAGCATATTTGGCAACAAAAAGAATGAAGCTAAAGTTTAGATGCCCTAGTGTAGTTATGCAGTTCCTTTTATCCTAGATCAGTGATAGCTAATCTCTTCTGGACCGAGTGCCCAAAGCGTGTGTGTGTGAGCGCGAATGCACACGTGTGCTCCCAAATCTCCAAAATCCAATGCGTGCATGCACCCCCATGCATGCAGCCCCACATGCACATGCAAGCCCCCCGCATGCCCGCCCCCGCCGCCTTATGTATTCATGGCATAGACCTGAAGACCAGCTGCCCGGAGGAGGCGCACCCACATGCACAGCGGAGCTGAACTGGAGCAACGGCTCATGTGCCATCAGAGAGGGCGCTGTGTGCCACCTCTGGCACATGTGCCATAGGTTTGCTATCACGGTCCTAGATGGATTCCAGTTGTGTAATCCCTATGGAGGTGACTGAGGTACAGTCTGATTCTGCTGTTTGAGAGACATTTGAGCCTATTAAACCTGGGCATGTGTATATGAGGTTCGTGTCTTTCCTGAATGGTTATGATTCTGATGATATTGGCTAATCCAGTTTCCAATCTTTTTGAGGAATAATATGGAGAAAGTAGTCAAACCACAGCTTCAGAGGTCTATCTGGAACTATTTTCAATCAAAGTTCAGGTTTAGATATAGTATTAAAAAGCATTGATCACACTTGTGAGTGATCTTTGGAATGTTCAAAATAGTGGTGGACATTCTGTTTTGGTAGTTATTTAATAGCATTTATCACAGTATCTTCTGGATCAATTTTAGGGGATAGGTGTAGGAAAGTACAGTGCTGTGGAGATTCTGTCCTTCCTCCAGTTCAGTTCCAGTGTGCGTTTGTGGAGGATAGGTGCTGAGCTTTGTGTCATTGCTTTTTGTGTTTCCTACAGGCTCTATTCTCTCTTCCCTCCTATTTAATATCTACATAAAACTGCTGAGTGAATCATCTGCTGGCATGGTATGAGTTATCATCAATATGTTTATGATACAGTAATATTTTTCAACCTCTGGTCAACCAAGTGATGCCACCAAAGTTTTTTCTCAGTGTCTGGAGAGTGTAAGGGTCTGGAAGAGGAACAAAACCAAGTCATTCATTTCATTTTCATTTCATTTATTGAATTTATAGGCTGCCCAATCCTGGAGGACTCCGGGTGGCTTACAGAAATGAAAAATATTGAAAAGGATTAAAACAATAAGATACAACAAGATTAAGAAAAAAACACAACATGCACCCAATCAAAGGGGGGCTGAACCTCAATCAAGAGGTCAACAGGCCTAGGCCTGCCGGAAAATCCAGGTTTTAATAGCTTTACAGAAGGCCATGAGAGTGGGTAGGGTCCAGATCTCTGGGGGTAGCTCATTCCATAGGGCCGGAGCGGCAACAGAGAAGGTCCTACTCTGAGGCGTCGCCAGCTGGCATTGTCCAGCTGAAGGCACCCAGAGAAGGCCCATCCTGTGCGATCTTATTGGTCTTAGGGAGGTATGCGGCAGGAGACATCTCGTAGGTATCCGGGTCCTAGGCCATGTAGGGCTTTAAAGGTGATAACCAGCACCTTGAATCGTGCTCGGAGACCAATGGGAAGCCAGTGCAGCTCACGGAGGATAGGTGTAATATGGGTGTACCTTGGTACACACAATATCGCTCGCGCGGCTGCATTCTAGACTAATTGTAGTCTCCGAACACTTTTCAGGGGCAGCCCCAGGTAGAGCACATTACAGTAATCCAGTCTTGAGGTGACGAGGGCGTGAGTGACTGTTTGAAGTGCCTCCCGGTCCAAATAGGGCCGCAACTGGTGCACCAGGCGAACCTGGACAAAGGCCCCCCTGGTCACAGCCGACAGGTGATGTTCCAAAGTCAGCTGTGGATCCAGGAGGACCCCCAAGTTGAGGACCCGCTCTGAGGGGAGCAAATTTTCTCCTCCCAGGCTTAAGGACGGACTAGCTGGATTGTCCTTGGACGGCAACATCCACAGCCATTTGGTCTTGTCAGAATTGAGTGTGAGTTTGTTCGCTCCCATCCAGACCCTAACAGCTTCCAGGCACTGGCACATCACTTCCACCGCTACACTGAGTTGGCACGGGGCGGACAGATATAACTGTGTGTCATCCGCGTACTGGTGGTATTTAATCCCGTGCCAGCCAATGATCTCACAAGTGGCTTGACAGGAGCAGTTAGTTCTAGATGAGACAAGGCTTCCCCAGGCAAAACTGGTAAACAATTTGGTGGTGATTCTTGCTTCTGCTTGAGTAGATGGCAGTCATGGTCAAGAAGGATTTGCACTAATTCACCTTATGAACCAATTACTTCTCTTCCTTGATGTAATTGGTCACTCATGCCTTAGTCCACTGCTCTTTGGATTACTGTAACCACACAAAGGCCAGAAAAATGTCATGATAATTATTTTCCTAGTTCAGATCCACTGTAGGAATTCTTAAAAAACTGATAAAGGCAAATTAGACAGACACAGCTTTCTCAAAAACACACACAGGCACGGACAACAATAATCAGCTAATTTGCCTGAAGTTTGTAGTAGGCCGAAGAATGTGAGTGTTATCAGAGAAAAACAGTTTCTGTTTAACATCTTTTAACTGAAGTACTTCTTGAAGTAATCTCTGTATTTCCTCCACGTGTTTAAAATAAAAGCAATATTAAAGTACCTGGCTAAGCATCTAGCGCTTCTTTTGTAGGCCACACTTTTTAAAACATCTAATGCTAACGTAAGTAATTAAAATGACCATGATTGTTCCAAAACCAGGCTCAGCAAATATGGTTTGGGGTCTGGATATAGGTTGGAATTGATGATGGTTTCTATCTAAGAATGGTGCCACTAAATAAATAAGTACAGGAAATGGTTATTCTCGGATTGTTGTTTAAAAGAAAAATGTTCATGCTGCTAAAGAATAAAAAAATGGGTCATAGGTGAAGGGTTTTTTATTTTTGGCTTTTTCAAAACTCAGGTTTCTCTTCATTTGAGTGCTTTAAGCAACACTTTCTGGTTTTTTGTTATGATGGGGTGAGCAACTAGGCTGCCATGTTAGAAAATAGAAGCAATATGAGCAAGTCATATTCCCTGAGTTTCCCATTTTGTTCCTTCTCCAAGTTCAGGGCATAAAATGCTAAGATTTACAAACAAAAACAAAACTAAGTCCCAGGGTCATCTGCAAGAGGATTGAAAAAGGCCAGAGAAGGAGTCTCCTACCATGGCAACTTTAAGACTTGTGGACTTCAACTCCCATAATTCTTCAGCCAGCAAAGTTGGCTGAGGAATTCTGGGAGTTGAAGTCCACAAGTCTTAAAGTTGCCACGGTTGGAGACCTCTGGGCCAGAGAGTAGCCACAAAATCAAACTATGTTCTGTTTACATGTATGACATAACTGACACATATAAAAAGGGAAGGGTTCTGGGTACAGAATTGTTGACTTTAAATGTTGACTTAAAAAAACACACACCTCCTGTACTTGTTCCTGATCCTGTGCCTCAAGGATCTTAGAATTTGCATTTCCTAATTTTTGAGGATTGGGAAGACAAAAATGTTTAATGGGCATTGCCTCAATTTTTGCAATATCGTGTTTGGAGAAAATATCTAATATCAGTAGTCGGGAAATAAAAAGACAGCAAACAAGAACCTCAGAATTCAGCAAGAGCAGTGTGCTGGATAGGAGAGTTTCCTATCCCCTTCTTTATAGTATTTTAGAGAAATCTCCACTGAAATATTCATTGCTACCAAAAGATAATTGTTCAATGGCTGATAGAAAAATGTGATAGTCTAGCATTTTACCAATATTCCTTTTAAGTTACAGTAATAAAGCCAGAGTAATTCCAAGAAGCCTGGCAAACATGAAAGCTGGATTCACTATTTCTGGCAGAGGGAATTGCTTTTGTAACATTTGTTCTTAAGTCTTGCAAAAAGCTATTTTTCTCTGTGCCCATAATGTAGAGGTGGAAGAACATTGGAAAAGAATTTCATTTCAACTTGGTGTCTGGCAGTTTTCTTTGTAATGAAAAATGAGGTCAGTAAATATACTCGGCTGCAAGCTTGAATTATATCTGCAGTGCAGACGCTTCTGTGCTTGGGGCAGTGGGGGGGGGGGAGCATCTGCCAACTATCCTTACTAGTTTTGAAACATTTTGAACGCTGCAGAAAGAAATAGCTGTGACTCTATCTGTTTTACAATGCTGCCTCTGTAATTCAGTGTTTTTAAATCTGAACTATATGAAATAAAGGTATGTTTACTTTTAAAGTCTTTGAGCGTTCTATTACATTGCCCTACTCATAAAATAAAAGGAGGTAAATTTAAGAACCTAAGAATGAAGAGGCACAAATTCCTGTTTCACCTCTAAGAGAGTGTAAGGTCTGGTGAAGATTGGTTGAAATTTGGTCAAACGATGATATTTTAGAAACTCTTACAGGGCAATAATTCTGAAGGGCAATCAGATTAAAGAAGGGGGAATAGACATTTTCATACTCAAAATGTTTATTAAACATTCAAAGCAGATTTCAGATTTTCAGTTCACTTAGAGAGCCCTTGTGCCCTCCCCAAACCCATCCACCAGTAGTGAGATTCAAACATTTTTACTACCTGTTCTGTGGGCATGAATTGGTGGGTGTGGCATGGTGGGCGTGGCATGGTGGGCGTGGCAGGGGAAGGATACTGTAAAATCTCCATTCCCACCACACTCCAGGGGAAGGTTACTGCAAAATCCTCATTTCCTCCTAATCAGCTGGGACTCGGCGGACAGAGAATAGATAGGGGCAGGGCCAGTCAGAGGTGGTATTTACCGGTTCTCCGGATTATTCAAGAGTTTCCACTACCGGTTCTCCAGACCTGGTCACCTCTGCCATCCACCCACCCATCTGTTTCCTTCCTATTCTCAGAGTAAAAGGTCAGCAGAAGTAAAGACTTTTTATGGACAACTTCGAAATATTTTAGAGAAATTGGAAAATGAAATTGGTGCCATGTGAAAGTGACCCCAGTTTCAAATCATGTTGTCCCTGCAAGCAAATTGGAAAATGGCAGGACCTGGCTGCTAACTTCAATTTCACCACTTCCTGCTTTCTGTGGCCATGTTATCATTTAAATCTTGTTACAGAGATCAGCCGGACAGCCACTGTCAATATTACAGCCACTACCTTCAAAGCAGGAAAGACAATATCCTGTTCCCCCCACAAATAAGACCCAACCGGAAAATAAAGCCTAGCATGTCAGGATGCTCGTAATGTAAGCCCTACCCCCAAAATAAACCCCAGTTAAGATAATCAGACAGATGGATACAATTAGTACATATTTTCCCCAAAATAAGACCTAACCAGAAAATAAGCCTAATACATATTTTGGCACAGAAATAACATAAGACCAGGTCTTATTTTCAGGGAAACATGGTAGCAATCCCCGTCTGCTCCTCTGGCCACTCCACTCTCAGAGCCAGGGCAAGTCCCAATCTACTGCATCAGAATTGCAACCTGATGCAGAACTGGCAGTTTAAATGGCTAAACTGAGGAAGGGTTTGTAACCCAATTTGCAATGATTGCTAATAATTTCCCAAGCCAGGCAGGAATTACTTATGCCAAACCAAACCACGATATCTGCTGAGGAGAAATTCTTCAACTGCTCTTTCCTCAGACTCTCTCACAATCTTTCAGCTATACCCAAGATGCATTTCACCCAACACTGCTTAGAGTCTCCAATGTTTTCTGGGCTCTTGGATGACCACTTGCCTGTGCCATGTAGTTCATTCTTCCCAATTTTGTTCCATGGTCTCCAGAAAAAGCCCTAAGTAGAGATAATTAGGGAGGGGTATTGTTGTATAAAAATGGACTATGGGTAGATGAGAATGGAATACATGGCTACTTCTAAGGAAGACACAGTTTTTTGGGAAAGGAGGCTGTATTGAAGACAGTAGGAAAGTAAATTATCGTAATTAATAACCCTAAGGAATTGCAGAACAATTCATTAGGGAAGGCAATTATGTCTGCAAACCATGAAAGATGAGACATCACTCCAGAGGTGGGTTCCTACCAGTTCACACCTATTTGGTAGAACTGGTTCGTCAAATCTACCGAACCGGTTAGAAGAGGTTCCACCAGTGGACCCAGAAAGCAGGCCACACCTACAGAAGAGATTCCAAAAAATTTTGAAACCCACCACTGACACACACAAACACACACACACACACACAGACAGAAAGAGAAAGAAAGGAAGGAAGAAATAAATAAATAAATAAATAAATAAAAAAGAAAGAAAGAAAGAAAAAGAGTGAGAAAGATGAAAGAAAAAAAGAAAAAAGGGACAGAGAGACAAAAGGAAGGGGAGAGAGAGAGAGAGAGAGAGAGAGAGAACACATGGCCAGCAAGCCACTCCCACCAGGTCACATGGCTGGCAAGCCACTCCCACAAAGGAGGCCATACCCACAGAGTAGGTTCCAAAAAAATTTGAAACCCACCACTGCATCACTCTTTATTAACCTATGGGAGCTCTTCTATATTTAATTTATAGAATCTTAGAAATAGTTATTGTTATGAAAAGGCAAGCAAATTCCATAATAATTAAGTTTAATTGATAAACTTAAGTTTGTTCTAAAATCCACTCATGTTTCAAAAGGCAACAATGTGAAATTTAAGTGCTTAAGAACTCACAACTAAATATAAAGACTTAGCTGAATTTCACCTGCTATTATGAGTGTTAGAAGTGATATTTTTCTCCAATCAGCATTTTGGCTCAAGTGTGGAATGGAGTAGAATGCATAGTAATTGAAGAAATGTAGCTGTACTTTTCTCCAAAAAAGTATTGACACCCTTTTTATTTCCATAATTATGTATATCTCACAATATATCTTTATCACTTAATGTTATCAAGGCTTCATGTGGGTCTAGCTGACATATAAAGGGACTTGAATTTATTGTTAACTCCAATATTTTATTACTGTCCAAAGCACCTGAGGGTAGGACAAGAAGCAATGGGTGGAAACTAATCAAGGGGAGAAACAACTTAGAACTAAGGAGACATTTCCTGACAGTTAAAACAATTAATCAGTGGAATAACTTGCCTCCAGAAGTTGTGAATGCTCCAACACTGGAAGTTTTAAAGAAGATGTTGGATAATCATTTCTCTGAAGAGGTGTAGGGTTTCCTGTCTAAGCAGGGGGTTTGACTAGAAGACCTTCAAGGTCCCTTCCAAGTCTGTAATTCTATTATTTTGTTTGATGGAGCATACAGTGTACTTATGTGGAAAAGTAGACACCACCTTAAATGTGGTTACTGATTGCAATAACTGATAAAACAGTTCTATAATTGGTAATCAATATTCCCTATAGCAGTGTAGGAATGCTGATCTATTCTATGGAAATTGCTTCAGTTCAGTAACATTCTGCCACATTTTGGTAGCTGATTTGTACTCTCTAGCCATTTTAGAGCATTTTTCTCAAGACTTTCTTGTAAGCATGTGATCCCTGTCTTGCTGCATGACCCACTTGTAATTCAACTTCAGCTTCAGCTGGTAGACAAGTGGCTTGATAATTTTTTGAAGCATTCTATGCTACAAAGCAAAATTCATGCTTTCTTTCATGATAGCAAATCAGCGAAGTCCTGAGACAGCAAAGCATCCTGCTTCCATAACACTACAACCTTCATTATTGATAGCTGACATGAGGGTCTTATAGTGGATTGCAATATTTGGTTTCTATAAAGCACAGCAAGATACATGTGGCCCACCAGTTACGTTTGTACTCACGTTGTCATAGAACATTCCTCCAGAACAGGGGTGTCAAACCTGATTTCATTGAGGGCCCCATCAGGGTTGTGTTTGACCTTGGGGGGCGTGGCCAGGGGGCATGGCCAACTCAACATCAATTGTATTGGGGGCACCTGTGGTGGCCCGAGTGCTCTGCCAGTGAAAATCGGCTCCCGAGCTCTATTTCTGCCTGCAACAGCCTCCTACAACCCTCTGCCAGTGAAAATAGAGCTCCAGCGGGCCACCCTCCCAAGCTCCATTTTCGCTGGCAGAGACACCATGGGCCTTTGCTGTTTCCAAGGCAGCCCTGTGGGCCAATCTTAGCACCTGCGGGCCAGATCTGGCCCAGAGGCCTTCAGCTTAACACCCTTGCTACAGATGTTTCATAGATCATTTAGGTGCTTATATTCTCAGTTGTTTTCTGATAGTGGTTCTGGTGCTTGTTGTGAGTTTCTGGAGAATTTCAGGCTGGATTCTTGAAATAATCCTGGTAAGGTTGTCACACTTGGGAAGATTCTCTGGTCCCAGATCCTCTCCGTTTCAAGACTGTATTTCTGAAGGTGCGTTGGTGGCACTTCAGAGCTTTAGAAATGGCTTTTTCCAAACTTATAGGTACTATTGACTTTTTTTTTAAAGAGTTCTTCATATATTTCTTTGGAGAGGGTCATGACATTCTTCTAGAATATGTTATAATTTTATTGTGGAGAGGGAGCAAAAATGTGTGAATTTATATAGGACAGAATTAAGCCAAATTAGTGCTTATTAGTGAACAAAATGTACAACTGGCCGTAGTTACACTTTAAACAAATTGATTAGCTAAGGTGATTACTTTTACATAGACTGTAACCCAATTATTTATAGGACTCTCTTGTTGGAATTACTTCTGGTTCATATGTACAAGAAAAACTGGACCTGCAATAATTTTACAAACAGTAAGGATCCACATTACTTTCTAGCAATATATCTGATGGATTTAAATTGATCTAATTCTCAATTTGAACAGTTCCTGTTACTATAACATTGTACTTGTGCAGCCAAAAATCCAATGAATACACATTTCACTAATATATATATATATATATATATATATATATATATATATATATATATATATATATATATATATATATATATATATATATATATATATATATATATATAAATTGCTGTATGTCTACCAGTGACGTGCAGTGAGGTTTATAGCTGGTGAGGCACTGACACAGGGGTTTCAAATTTTTTTAGACTTGTGGACTTGTAGGTCAGTGCATGGAGCTCTGCCTGGCTGGAGAGGGTGGTTGTGCGAGCGCCTGTTCTGCCCCCAGCTCGCATGCCTCCCAGCCTCACCATGTCCCAGCTCACCCTGCAGGGCCAGGGCACTACCGCTGCTGCCGCCACCGCCACCGGGCTCCGAGCATAACTTCTTCTCTGGCTTCCAAACTCCAGAACTAGGCTTCCGATTCTTCCAGCAGCAGTCGCTCTAGGAGTGCGTGCTATGGTTGTGGGCCGGCTACCATAGGGCCCACAACCATAGAGCATACTCCTAGAGCACCAGAAATTCTAAGAAGTCATATATGAAATCCTATTGCATATATATTACATTGGAGTCACATGCAAAATTGCAAATTTCATTAGGCGCCTCAAAATGGCTGTTCCAGTTCCTGCTTAGATAAGCTTCCTCCACTCAAGTTTCCAGATTGTTTGGAAAACAAATATGCTACTTTACATACCTTTATTTATTTTTTATTTGTTTGTTTTGTCAAGCATGTATAAGATAACAGATATAAGTATAAACATTATTATGAATACAGGAAATGGATATGAATAAGTGGTGACAGTAAGACAAGAATGGTAGGCACGTTGGTGTGCTTATGCGTGCCCCTTACAGACCTCTTAGGAATGGGGTGAGGTGAACACTAGACAGTCTAAGGTTAAAGTTTTTGAGGTTTGGAGAAGAAACCAGAGAGTCAGGTAGAGCATTCCAGGCATTGACCACTCTGTTGCTGAAATCATTTTCTGCAATCACGTTTGGAGCAGTTTACCTTAAGTTTGCATCTATTGATGTGCTCGTGTATTGTTGCAGTTGAAGCTGAAGTAATCATTGACAGGTAGGACATTCTAGCAGATAAATTTGTATACTACGCTCAGATCAGACCGAAAGCAGCATAAGTAATCTAAGCCCAAAATTTAAAGCCTGGTGATATAAGGTATTCTGCTGTGAGCAGAGGAGTGGAGGACCTTGATGAGACAGTAGTAAGAAAAGCAATTTATTTGGGGGAAGAGGTAAAAAAATTCCTTAAAGAAGTAGATCATACATATTGCTGGAAGATAGTTTAAATACAGCCATTCCACTTGCTCACCGTTAGTCAAACAACCAAGGAAGCTGCTGTGGATACTACAGTATTTATGTGATAAAATGTTAGGGACAGATTGACTTTCAGAAGAGGCATACTACTGCTGAGTCAGGCAAATTAATTCAGCTACATGCTGCTCTGAGAGATCCTTTTGATATAGTAAGCACTCTAGTAATCTAGTATATAAATTGATTAAATAGGTAATTATACTGGGATGGGTTTTTTTTTTCTTTTCTTAAAGGGCAAACCAAAAATAGGCTCACTATGAGGAGAAATAACCTTGCTAAAGACAAAGATAGCTGTTGGTAATCTTAGAATATAAATAAACATCTGCAGCCAGCAAATTGCAGTGGCTTGCTTCTGAAGCTTTAATGGACATGAAATACAATCGGGGAACTCTGTACAACAGAGATTGCTAACTGGAAGCTCTACAAATCTCCCCCTTGGAAAATATCGCTTACAATTTGCCAGTGCAAAAGCAAAGAATGGATAATGAAGGAAAGCTACAGCAACAGGGCAATCCATTTTGGGAAGTAGGTAGATATACTGTCATCTCATTCTTTTTCTTTCCTTTTTATTTCACCCTAAAAGGTAGTTCTCCACTTTCAGGTCCAAGCACTATAATTACTCAGTTATTGACCTGCTGATCCTAGAAGTAGACTGCACCATAGATGAATAGAATCAGAATCAAAAGACTGTCAAATCAATTTTCGATGAGAGCCATATCACTTATCCATTCTCATTCTAGGCACCAGAGATACTCCAGATGTATAAATTCTAAAATGCCCATCAAATAATTGGTGTTTTTTTTTAAGGAGTTTTTTTTTAAAAAAAACCTTCAGCAGAGATTATTGCTTCATAATATTTGTCCAAAATTGTTAGTAAAACATGACATTTTAATATATTACTTTATAGATGAAGAGTTGTGTAACAGAATGAGATTCCTGAAGAATGATACAAGCAACTACGCAGGTAAATAAGCTCATTGGGTTAACTAGACCTCATTTCTCCCTGGAGGCAACAGCTAGATAATTTCATTCCAAAACTTTTTATAACACCTTTCATTCTCCAATCAAAATTATTCTAGAAAATAGCTTTGAGTGCCAATAACTCTGCATGTTACATTAATGAGCTTCTGAAAAATTGCCTGCTGGGCAACAGTGAATTTACCAGTATTCTCAACAAAAGCTAATTCAGTAGTAGTTGGACTTCCCAAATTTGTCATCTGCCATTATGTGTAATATGTTTAGATTATAGAGGAGAGAGTATGGATTATTTCTTTGTGTGCATTATTCATAGCCTGTAGCAGAGAATTCAATTCAGACAGATTATTTGGAATTAAGTCATCTTTGAAC
Organism: Thamnophis sirtalis; assembly: GCF_051295495.1. NCBI lineage: Eukaryota > Metazoa > Chordata > Lepidosauria > Squamata > Natricidae > Thamnophis > Thamnophis sirtalis. The sequence continues at coordinate 25,267,604 of NW_028261388.1, read as the reverse complement.
TGTGAATAGAAGTTATAACTATACTCTGCCTGTCCTAAAATGGACCCTCATCAGAACCTTAAAACATTTTATTTTCTCTATTTAATTTCCATTTTCTTTGCTTCCTCTCAAGTAAAAAAATAATCAGAACATTTTCTCTCTGCATACAGTGCTCAGCTGGTGTTAATCTATAAAATGCATTCTGCTTGCAAATTTCATCTTTCAATAATAGCAATTAGTGGTTGGCATTACAGGAAGTCTTCCAATTTGTTTACAAACCGATCAGTAGTTTCAGTTAGCTTTTCCAGTCTCGTACTTAGAAGTATATGGATTAAAGTGTTGAACTCAAATTGGGAAAACTCAATTCTACCCTCAGCCAGTGAGGTTCAGATCACTCACTGTCTCCTGCCGTTTTGGGGGGAAATGGAAGAGGGAATCTGATATAAACAGCCATGAACCTCTGAAGGAAAGACAAGAGATACATATTGAGTTTGGTGCCTTACACACAGACTGCTAGTAGTTCTGTGGGATAGCTCAGAAATGTTTGATACCATTCTTCTGGACCACTTGTGAGAATTGGAGCTTGGAGGCATCCTTCTGCTGTTGTGACTTTCTCCTATCCTGAATGGGCTTCTACTAATTCCAATTAGTAGTCATGAAGCGATCAACCTGTGATTATTCCATTGTGGTATGATACTATTTCCCATTTTATTTAATGTATACATTAATTTTGGGGGGAGGGGGGTACTGTAATTGGTTGATTCAACATATAGTACTGCCAAAGATGATGGAAAGCTATTAGTGTCTTATGAAGAGAATTAAGTAAAATAGAGCTGCTGCTTGTCCATAACACTTGAAAATTGAACCAATACTGACCCACTAAAAGAATGCTAATGAATAGCTGTCTGCAAGGAATATGAATCCTTTCATTCCCACCATCCAGTCAGAGCTGAAGAAGCTTCTTGGATGAGAAGAGAAACGTCTTCAAAGAAAAACCAGAAAGTCCAGTTGCCTCTTGAAAAAAGCACCTTTGGGACAACCATGACCTGGATGACTGAGGATATCCATAGACTATTGAAAATAGAAAGTTCAGATTTATGGAGTCTGTTGTGAGGAAAAGAGCCAATTAAATAAGGACCAAATCATTTGAAGATTTGTGCAAAAAGTACAATTTATTGCCATGTACAACTATAATTCTCACTGGGTTTTGGGCCAAAAGAAGACAAAAGAATCTAAAACTAAGCAAGGTTATGAGCAACGTATCCCAAAAATGCTAATAGGATTTTTTTTTAAAAAAAAGCAATGTAAATCATAGAGCCAGAATGGAATATCTGATAATAGTATGGGATTACCTTACTATGGTTATACCCACATATGTATATTGCTCTCTAATAAAGTGATTCTTACCTACCCTAATTATAGATATTAACACCATGCCTATATGCTGACAGCAATCTGGTTTCTGTTATCTGATTCCTTTCTCTCAAAGATCATCAGATGACTATGATTTTCCTGATTCTCTGTATTTCCGGGAGGAAGAATGTTCATAAACCAGATTACCAGTTGAGTAAATTAATTGTGAATGTTCCTCCAACCTGTTTTACTTTTATCAAAAGCAATGCCCTTATTTGAATCAAACCAAAATAGGATGGAGTACATTTCTCAATTATGAAACCAGGAATGTTCTGCACAATATCAATGTTGGTTATTTTTTCCCCTTCTGCTATGAACAGGTCAGCATTTTAGTCTCACCTCCTCATACTGCACTGTCATCCCAGCTGAATTAGGGAGCATGTTAGGGCTATTTTTAACAAAATACCTAAAGAGATCATATCATGCTCCTCCAAAGTAACGTGAAGTTTGGTTCCAAGGGGGTTCTATAAATCTTGTAATGTTTCACATCTTTTATAGTCTACTTATAATGATCCACTGAGAACGTAACCTAATGGCCAATCTCAGTTGACTTTTTACTGCTGCCAAGATGTTCCCACTATACCGGGGGTCAGCAACCCGTGGCTCTGGAGCCACATGTGGCTCTTTCATCTCTCTGCTGCAGCTCGCTGTCGCCCGTCGGCTCCACAATTGATAGGATTTTTAGTTAGGACAGACTCTATGGTGGAGGAACCAGACTTCCGGTCGGCTCCAGAATTGAATGGGGGGACCTTTGTGGCTCTTTGAGTGCTTAAGATTGCTGACCCCTGCACTATGCAAACAGGCCAGACCAGGCCAGTCAAACAAAATAGATTTCCAATGCCACACTTACATCTTGGTAGGTGGGTCTATTCCCTTTACCATAAAACTGGTGCTTCTTGCTGGAAAGTCATTCAAAGCTTTACATCAAGAGAGAGTAATTTTGAAAAGACTGGCTCTTTTAGTAGAACAGGAATATAGTATTTCAATAATTTCAACATTTAATATTCCTGTTCTACTAAAAGAGCCAGTCTGGGGTAGGAGTTAAGACCCTCAACTAGAAGTGGGGAAATCTGAGTGCAAGTTTTGCTATAGTCACAAAAGCCAGCTAGGCAACTTTGGAGAGTCAATGTCTTCCAGTAAGAAGCCTACAGTGGCAAATAATTTTGTAAGAAGTTACCAAGAAAACTGCATTGACTTGGTCATGTAGCCACCAGGAGTCAAAACTGACTTGAAGGATTATGCACATAGAAAGGCTATTGAAATTGCACAGTTACAATGTAATGTCAATGTGAAGCAATGACATTATTTAGAATAGGCACCTGTTCTTGCAGGCATTTTCCATGTTGCTTAAGCTGCTGTCAGTTCCAGTTACGCTTGAATCAGGGCTGATGCAAATCTATAGGGACTTTGAGAATGAGGAGGAATGGATTACATGCAGGTAACTTTAGTAGCATTTTGGTTTTAAAATCCTGGCATGAATCTATATATAGAAAGATATAAAACTCTATGCCTGTATGAAAATTTGCACTGGCAATGTCTGTTTATTGGCATTATTATTGGAAAGAAGGTACACTACATTCATGAACATTTTTTGGAAGATAATTGAGATATTTTTACAACAATGGAAATAAAAAAATTGTCCTAGTTTTTGTGGAAAAAAGTGGGATTACAAATGTATATAAAGGTAAAAGTTCCCCTCACATATATGTGCTAGTCGTTCCTGACTCTAGGGGCAGTGCTCATCTCTGTTTCAAAACTGAAAGCCAACGCTGTCTGAAGACATCTCTGTGGTCATGACTAAACGCCGAAGGTACACAGAATGCTGTTACCTTCCCACCAAAGGTGGTCCCTATTTTTCTAGTTGCATTTTTTACATGCTTTCGAACTGTTAAGTTGGCAGAATCTGGGACAAGTAATGGGAGCTCACTCCATTACGCAGTGTAAGGGATTTGAACTGCTGAACTGCTGACCTTTCTGATGGACAAGCTCAGCGTCTTAGCCACTGAGCCACCATGTCTCTTACAAATGTATATAAATCAGAGGTGAAATTCAGCAGGCTCTGACAGGTTCTGGAGAACCGGGAGCGGAAATTTTGAGTAGTTCGGAGAACCGGCAAATACCACTTCTGACTGGCCCCAGAATGGGGAGGGAATGGGGATTTTGCAGTTTCCTTCCCCTGGAGTAGGGTGGGAATGGAGATTTTGCTTATCCTTCCCCTACCACATCCACCAAGGTACGCCCACAGAACTGGTAATAAAAAGAAATGAATTTCACCACTGATATAAATATATATAAAATGTTCAACCCTCTGTTATTCCAAACATCAGCACGGAGGAAGGAAAGCTGCAGTCCTCTAGAAAGGTTATTGAACTTCAACTTTCATCAGCTTCAACCATCACGGACATTATGAGGAATAATAGGAGCTCATGCCTCATGCAATAGAACAAAGGATGAATATTACACTCCGAGAAGTCACAATTTTATGAGCTTGTCACTACTTGAGTACCAGTTCCCCCTCCCTGCCACACACCCCTTTCCCCTTAAGAAGCAACATCCAGCATTATTATTAACACAAGCAATCCTTTCATCATTGGAATGAAGCCAGAATGCCAAGGACTACATTGGCCCCAAGTGACCTGGATAATTTGGAGACAGAATCATTTCAATTAAACTGACAGGGAAGAAATGTGTGTCCTGATTACTGTTAGTAATGCATGACTAATCTTAAACTGAGTGACTGAGTAAATGTTTAATATATAGAATGGAGAGCCTTTGCCTATTTGGCATATTATCCAATGGACTCTTTCTGTTCACGTACTTCCGCAGGCTCATTGAAAACATTAAAAGAGCCAGGGTAAAATATTTAGACTCTCTGGAACCGTCAGATACTCCACTGTCATCTCAGAGACATATTATTTCATAACTACAACCTCGGGGTTTATTTTATGGTTATTGATTGAAAATTGTGGTCATCATATTGTGTACTACTAATTAGTAATGCGGCTTGAAAAACCATTTCAAAACAAAGCATTAAGAAATTTTCTTCAACAACATAAATTATGCCTATTACTCTGAACCTGTGAATAGGAATGGTGTTTAATACCTTATTTGGAAAAAAGAATAATTGGGATGTTTTCTAATTTACAACAAAGCAGATAAAAAAACTAACATAAAAAAGAACCCAAATCCAATTTCAATCACCTCCAACTAATAAATCTAGCAAGGCTGAGCTAGCAAGGCATTGAAGGTATATTATTTTGTGGCCAAGGATTATACTAGACTTTAGAGATGCTGAAATAATCAGAAAAGCTAAAGGAATTTTAGACACCTCCCATGGTCAATTACGCATAACATTTTATGGAAGCATCAGAATCCTGGATCTTAGAAACTAACTACTGACACTAGAGGTTTTCTATATTAGATTTGAAGTCCCATAAGTCTCTAATCAACATGATATCCAACTTGTCTAGAGGGCATCAGACTGAGGGAAATTTCTCAGCTGTGAGCTTTTGGGTCTAAAGCTCTTGGCTAATGCCCTTCACCTTTTAACTGATCACACACTAACTGCACTTAATGAGCATATCTTTCAGGTCCAACAAAATCCTCTTAAAGTCAATATATTGTATTATTGACTTTTTGTGTGACTGTGGGGCTTTTAAGGAGCAAAATAGTTGCTACAAATTTTTCAGAGGTTTGAGAAACATTATAAAGATTCTGAATGGACTACAGAATACTACAAGCTAAATATACAAGTTCTTTTTTTCCAGACTGCACTTAAAATGATTTACCTCTAAAAAGAGAGACAGTCGCAACTTTAATTATCTTGTCTTGTTTTCATTGGTAGCCTATACCTCCCTAAAGTAAAAATTGTTCAAAACATTCATTTTCCATGTATCTACTCTGGTGAATTAATGTCTTTTAGACTTGGCATAACTAATAAAGTGATAGTTTGCAGGATCTATTCTATTTATCCTAAGAGAAATGAAACTATTTAACAAGTATTAAAATAAAACCTTGCTCAGGCGGCATCAAGAACACCTCCCCATTACCACTGTATTTTCTTCCTACCCACCATCTATTAATTGAATGTTTCAGAACTGCCTCATGAAATTATAGTTGTAATCCTATACACTTGGGATCCCTGTTGAATTCAGCTGCATTTAATTTGGAGTAAATGTGTTTCAAGGAGAACAGGTTGCACAATACAAAGTGATTTTTCTTGCCTTCTGTAGTAATTTTTTTCTTGGTGTAAATCAGAATGCGAACCTTGTTTAACCTTAAACTGTAATCAAGAATCAAAGTTACTTGTAAACTGCTTTGGTGATATTAATTCCTATTAATAAATCATGCACAAATCATATAGAAATAAATCACATGCAACAGATCTCAATGAGCTCTGAAAAATATAATGGCATCCAGTTACCACAGCTTTCATACTGACACCCCCTGTCCCCAATTTGTCCCATCATCACTCATATGTCCTCTGGACATTTCTCTTGTTGCTTACCACATATCTAGCCTTCCCACCCCCCAAAAGATTTTAAACAAAATATAAAATGAATCTGCCATGCTGAAAAGCAAAGCCTGCAGAATCATTTAGCCCCTCTAAGCTTCCTAAAAATGAAAAATTATGAGTAGCTACAGCTAATTGTGTTCCTTATACCTATGATCACTTATATCTATTTTGAGGTAAGACAATTAAAGGGTAGGGGCTGATCACCTATCCCTGGAGGCTAGATAATGTGACAGGAAACAACCTTATAGATTTTAGTCTTGTCAATTGATCTTTTCTAATTAACCACAGCTACTATGGCAACCATTTTATGAATAGGAAGGACCTGTAGCTGACCCATTTTTCTTGAGCATTCATGATGAAGAAAATGTAATTTAACAACTTCTTCACTTAAGAATAAATACATAAGACACAACTCAATAGGATAGTCTTAAACTTCTGCCCCTCTAAATATTATGAGATATTAGGGTTTCCAGAAAGATGCTTACAATTTCTCAGTTATATGAGATGAGGGTCAAAAGAAAATATGTTGAAATATTCCCAATGTAACAATTTAAAGCACTTCGTGGCTCAAGGTCTCTGTCTGAAGAGGCAAACATGTATTTATAGCTTTATAAAGATAGATGGTTCCTACAAAAGTTTACAGTACTCTGCCTTCAAGCCACTGTGGTACATGTTCCTCTCACTGCAGAGTTGTTAAGGAAGACAAGTGCTACAGGTGAAACTCGAAATATTAGAATATCGTGCAAAAGTTCATTCATTTCAGTAATGCAACTTAAAAGGTGAAACTAATATATGAGATAAGACTCATTACATCCAAAGCAAGATAGTTCAAGATGTGATTTGTCATAATTGTGATGATTATGGCTCACAGCTCATGAAAACCCCAAATCCACAATCTCAGAAAATTAGAATATTGTGAAAAGGTGCAATATTCTAGGCTCAAAGTATCCCACTCTAATCAGCTAATTAAGCCATACCACCTGCAAAGGGTTCCTGAGCCTTTAAATTGTCTCTCAGTCTGGTTCTTAGGAATCACAATCATGGGAAAGACTGCTGACCTGTCAGTTGTGCAAAAAACCATCATTGACACTCTCCATAAGGAGGGAAAGCCTCAAAAGGTAATTGCAGAAGACGTTGGATGTTTCCAAAGTGCTGTATCAAAGCACATTAATAGAAAGTTATGTGGAAGGGAAAAGTGTGGAAGAAAAAGGTGCACAAGCAGCAGGGATGACCGCAGCCTGGAGAGGATTGTCAGGAAAAGGCCATTCAAAAGTGTTGGGGACTTTCACAAGGAGTGGACTGAGGCTGGAGTCAGTGCATCAAGAGCCACCACACACAGACGGATCCTGGACATGGGCTTCAAATGTCGTATTCCCCTTGTCAAGCCGCTCCTGAATAACAAACAACGTCACAAGTGTATTACCTGGGCTAAAGAAAAACAGACCTGGTCTGTTGCTCAGTGGTCCAAAGTCCTCTTTTCTGATGAGAGCAGCTTTTGCATCTCATTTGGAAACAAGGACCCAGAGTATGGAGGAAGAATGGAGAGGCGCACACTGCAAGATGCTTGAAGTCTAGTGTGAAGTTCCCACAGTCTGTGTTGATTTGGGGAGCCATGTCATTTGCTGGTGTTGGTCCACCGTGCTTCGTTAAGTCCAAGGTCAACGCAGCCGTCTACCAGGAGATTTTGGAGCACTTCATGCTTCCTTCCGCAGACGAGCTTTATGGGGATGCTGACTTCATTTTCCAGCAGGACTTGGCATCTGCCCACACTGCCAAAAGCACCAAAACCTGGTTCAATGACCGTGGGATTACTGTGCTTGATTGGCCAGCAAGCTTGCCTGACATGAACCCCATAGAGAATCTATGGGACATTGCCAAGAGAAAGATGAGAGACATGAGACCGAACAATGCAGAAGAGTTGAAGACCGCTATTGAAGCATCCTGGTCTTCCATAACACCTCAGCAGTGCCACAGGCTGATAGCTTCCATGCCACGCCGCATTGAGGCAGTAATTGCTGCAAAAGGGGCCCAAACCAAGTACTGAGTACATATGCATGCTTATACTTTTCAGAGGTCCAATATTGTTCTATGTACAATCCTTGTTTTATTGATTGAATGTAATATTCTAATTTTATGAGATTGTGGATTTGGGGTTTTCATGAGCTGTAAACCATAATCATCACAATTATGACATGGCTTGAACTCTCATGCTTTGCATGTAATGAGTCTTATCATATACTGGTTTCACCTTTTAAATTGCATTACTGGAATAAACGAACTTTGGCACGATATTCTAATTTTTCGTGTTTCACCTGTATATGTGTTAACTTTAGAAGATATTTCTTGTTTGCAAGAGAAAAACTTTTACCGTATTTGGTTTATAACACCCACCTGACTATAAGACGCACCTAAATTTAGAAGAGGAAAAAAGGGGGAAGGTTGGCCCTTTTTTCTTCCCTTCTCCAGCCTTTTATTTACCCGTTTACAAGGCTTTTTTTTACCCATTTTTGATTTTTTTGCCCTGTTTTGGGGCCTTTTTGCCCCATTTTTGAGGCTTTTTTGGGGTTTATTTTTGAGGCTTCTTTAGCCCGTTTTTGAGGCTTTTTGTAGCCCTTTTGAGGGTTTTTTCAGCCCATTTTTGAGGCTTTTTTCGGCCCATTTTCAAGGCTTTTTGAAACCTGTTTTTCCCCAAAAAAACTGGCCAAAAAAGCTGAAAAATGGGTCAAAAAAAGCCTTGAAAATGGACTGAAAAAAGCTTTGAGAATGGACTGAAGAAAGCCAAAAATAATCCCAAAAATGGGTCGTGCAGGGACCAAAAAATGGCCAGTGGGTATGTGGGGCTTTGGCAATATTTAGTCTATAAGATGCAGACATTTTTACCCCTTTGGGGAGACAAAAAAGTGCATCTTATAGTCCAAAAAATACCGCAGTCTGTTGCCCCAAGGTATGCTTGATAGTAATTCTTGAGCCCCATACACATCTAGCTTGAACCAGCTGTGTTCTTTGGAGTGTTGTGGTCCATGCAGAATTTGGAAACAGACCTCTAGCATGGAGCAGGACTTAAAAGAATGTGTCCTCCTCGAGACACCCCTATCTGACCAACCCTCAAAGCTGAAATTAGGAATTCACAGAAGGCTCCCTACCCTGTACAAATGTTTGTAGAAATCTGACTGATTTCTACAGAGGCTAGAGGGTGAAGCAGACACTGAAACTCTAATGCCAAACCACGTCACCATAAAGAAATGCTGGAAATTATTACAACATTATAACAAGAAAAATAACAAAAATATTATTATTGGTTTCTATTCTCTTTAATAAAGCTGAGGTTTGGGACTTAAAACATGTACTATTACCAGAGCAAACACAATCACAGCATCTTAGTATTTTGGTTGTGGATAAAATGGCTGCATTTAGAGCTGAGGAATTTATGTACTTTGTCAAAAATTAAGGCATATAATTATTGGAATTGGTATATAATTGATTCTATAGAATCAATTCTATGGAAACCGAGACCTCCAAAATTGTGTCTGACAGAACAGACTAAATCTCAATTAGAGATCTCTTAGACAGTAAAACACACAAACAGTATCAAGAGTTGGGGTCTCTGTTTCTTGTCCAACTGAATTTTGCATACAAAAGTTCAGACAGCATGTAGTTAACTTCAGGAAGGCCAGCATGTTGAAAGGAACAAGACACTAGAAACCTACCCTCCAAACTGAAAAATATTTTAGTACAAAAATGCCCAAGCATCTTAGGAGTGTATTTGAGATTTGAACAGATAAATATGATCATTAAATATGGAAGGTTTAATCTGAATTCCTCATCATGAATGTATTTGTGGAGCTCCAAAGATGGAGGACATAGTTTATATTATTTAAATGCCAAGTATATAGTAAGGAAAGCTATCAATATTTTGGATCACACATTACATGAGCAGCTAATAAGTTTCATTAATTAGAACAATGTATTTAATGTGTGGTCAGAACCCAAATGTTACATATAACATGGCCTTTTAGTGAATAAACAGTACATCTGAGAACTGCCTATGAGGATATGGTTGGAGTAAATAATAGGGATAATATAGAATATGATCTATATTTTCTTTTAGTTCTGCCTTGTACGTTATTTTATTATATATGGTCTATTATTTTTTATATTTTGTATTCTTATATAACCTTAGGGCTATACAAAAAGTATTACTATTGCATGAACAAGTCTAAGTTTTGAATACATTTGAATTTGCACACAATTCCTCAATTTGAACAGAAAAATAAAATCACAAAAACAGTAAAACAAACTTTGATCAGAAACTATGGAGAGAAAAATTAATCTTGTGCTTTTCCCAGTTTCAGTTCACAGCTTCTCCTAAGTTGTCCTTTTCATTTTAAAATTTCAATATTTTTTTCTATCTCCTGCATAGAAAAAAGCTGAGATAAGATCAGCACGCATGTTCCTTCTTTCTGGAGATTATACTGGCAGTCTGCCATGAGTGACTGCTGTTTTGTGGGGATAGATTTTGTGAGTCTGAACTTATCTGGTCCACATGTTCACAATCCTACCAGATTTCATGTATCTTTTTGGTCCTTAACAAAATCAAAGTAGTAACATAATACTTAAGAAAATGGATACTTTTGTTAAATACAGTCTCCTCCAAGGGGCTAAATTAAGATATCAAATGAAACAATGAAAAAAGTCATATAGGTTACTTTTCAAAAAAATATCCAGGACGCTACTGCCAGGATAATCTTCCAAAATTACCATACTTTTCAGAGTATAAGACACATTTCCCATCATAAAAGTGGGTGAAAATTGCGGTTTGCCAAAGTCCCGTCTACCTATCAGCTCCTATCCTTCAGCTGTTTTCAGGTTATGCATGTTGCATTATCGACCTTCGCATGATCAGTTTTTGGCCTTCATGCATCGTATTTTCAGCCATTTCAGGCAGAGGCGATCAGTGGCAGCAAATGGACCATACCAAACGGGATACACAGGTGGCAAATCAGCCTCGGTAAATGGGTGGCTATGGCGAACGGGCCATAACAGCAGCTAACAGGCAGCAACAAACAGGCAGTGGCGGCAAATGGGCTGCGGCAAATGGGCCACAGCGGTGAACAGGCCATGGTGGGAACAAATGGATGGCGGTGGCAGCAAACATGTTTGTTTAATAATAAAATAAACAGGCCGTGGCAGTGCTGAACGGGCCTTTTTTTCTTGTTTTCCTCCCACAAAAAGATAGGTGTGTCTTAATAGTCCGGAGTGTCTCATACTGAAAAATACAGTAAGTTACTTTTCTCAGAATAATTGAACTGCTTCAAAAAATTAATCATGACAAAATCACTGAAATTCAACAATTTTGATTTTATTGCCTAGATACTGTAAAACTCTTGTGATATGCAGTTCATAATCACAATTGATGAGTATTCTCAAAGCTATGCATTAGAACACCATAGCTTCAAGTCCATCTTCCATAAATTTTTTATAAAGGGCCATGAATTTGGCTACAAATGCTTCCAGGTGATAAATAGCTTTGTTGCCCAGTTGTAACCGGTGCTCATAGAAAGCTGCCATTTGTGCAACTTCTCCTTTTAGTTGCCCATCACAGTTGTTTAGAAGTTCAGACATAAGGCCCTAAAATAGATGACAAACAGTAGTAGTTCAGAGATGTATAATTATATTCTTCTGAATGTATGAAACAAATTGAATGCTTGGAATAAAACAGTGTTTGATTAAATTATGGTACATTGAGCAAAATGTGCCAAAACTTACTTTCATATATAGTTGCCACCAACAGAGCATGCTAAATGTAGAACATTTCTACATTGATGTAAGTTGGTAATTTAGTCTATTATTATCATATTAAAAAGACATCTATAAAAGTTGATCAAAACTATAATGACCCAAGAAAGCCAACATTCATGGGCTCCTCTATTAAATATGGTATATGGAACATTAAAACTTGGAATGTATCAAAATAATTAAAATAAAAGATGTTATATTTATGATATTTATAAGAGAGTATAAATAGTAAGTGGAAAGCAAAGTTTGCTTTAAGCCAGACCAGTGAAATACAGATTTTTGCTTTTTAGCAGATTATTAAGAAATGTATGAACTGAGAAAACATATTACACGTTTGTTAATGATAAAGTGAATAAACATGAACTGGGAATGTTTTGTTTGTGGATTGCTGAATGAACATGAATTGTATGCCAGTAGCATACAATCATGCAAGACAATAAATTGAATGTAGTTCACCAATAAACTAGGAGTGAAAGAAGAATGTCCAATACTCTTCTTGGTTATTTATTTTTAGTACACAAGCAAGAAATTCTTGTGGTGCTTCAACAAGCATTTTGGTTGAAGAAAGGAATGTGTGTACTCCTGTATGAAGTTGACGCTATACAATTGGTAAGAACTCAAATTACTCACATTGAATGTAGAATATACTATATGATGCAATGAGTGGTATGAATCTGAAAACTAATATACTGAAGATCAAGAGAGTTGTATTTCACAAAGAAAACAGCATGAATGACTGCAAGATTACATATAAACGGAAAAATTAGACCTAATAAATGAATTTGTATACTTTGGCAGAATGTTTGCTAAACTCAGAAAAATTGAGAAATTTTAAAACATGCATATGTTAGTAGAAGAGTAGAAAAGGATAGTATGTGTCTAATACAGAAAAATCAAGGATGAATGGATGATGAATGAAATGAATTAAATAACAAAAGTTGGCGTGTGAAAGTCCTAAGATGACTTGACCATAGAAATAACACTGAATTGTAAAACAAATATATGCAGTAAATTTGAATGCACTGAGATGAAAGCAGAGAAAGTTAAGAATTAATTAATAAAATTGTCAGAAGGCAAGAAGGCAAATTATAATTTAGTTTATTAAATTGTTAGTAGCAAGGATGGTTTGAAATGATAGAAAAGTATAGAAAAGGAAGGGGTCCTTGGTGCTCTCTGAGCTTGCTTGCATTCTTGCAGATGTTTCATTACCGAAACATCAGTGATGAAGTTACCTAGTTTGGGTGATCAAACATCTGCGAGAAAACAAGCAAGCTCAGAGAGCACCAAGAACCCATCATGTCAACCCTGAGCTACAAATATTCTCCTTTATTGGTATGGAAAGGTTTTATGAATGGCATTAATATAAATTTGATTTGGTCAGATTTCCTTCCCTCTTATCCATTTATTTTATTTACTATTTATTACTTATTTTTTACCATTTGAACAATGTTGCTTAGCTCAAAAAGAAAAAGCACAGTGAATGCATATGTACTGTATGTTCTGAATTTTCCATAATTTAAAGCAGCCTTGTCCAGTTTAACTTTCTCCTGCTGGATTACAATTGTCATAATCCGCAATCTGTACATTCCTGGAGTGGACTGTTGTAGTCCAACATATGGATTCTTAGTTAGAAGCTAAGAAATAAATAATAGTCTTTATAATTATCCATGATTTTTTTTTTCAACTTCAATAGCAAAATCTGATTTGACACAAGAATATCAAGTTCTTTGAAGATATAAAAAATGCTCAAACTGTTTATTCTAAACTTGATTTTTCTTGCTTCCCCAAGGTAATTAATGTTACCCTCAATTAGTAAACCAAATAGGAATCAATAAATTAGTTACCTTTATTATAATATCTGCAGGAATACAATGAGTTAAAAGTTCATAAAGTCGCCCACGGACTTCAAACAGTCTATTGGAATAAAATTAAAATATTACCAAGCTGCAATTTAACTCCAAAAAGTTTTAACTTATTCAACCAAATTAATAACCTTTATTGTGTAGCCTTCACACGCTATCTCAAAATCTATTTTAAAAGATAATAACTATAATAATTCAATTATTAAGAAATAAATTTCTGCTCAGGGATTTCACATACAGTATTAATCCTCCCCTTCTTTTAGAAACATATAAAAAGTTAAAAAGTTAAACTTCCCCCAAATTATGTTCTGCATCCTTGTATCTATTAAAATACATGTTTCTGTCTTTAACAGAAATAAATTTATTTGCTCACAACTCAAATGCTTCTTTTTTATCTTTCATTTCTGAAAGGATCATTTTTTTTTCCTATTGGTGAGGAAAGAATAAAATGTAATCAGTATAGATTGAACGCAATGTTTAAGTGGTAAAAAGGTTTGTCCTAGAATTAAAAATACAGTGATTTTAATGTTTTAAAAAATATTCCGCATTACCACAACTGAATCATAATTATGAAAATCATAGCACCCATGTAATCATTTAAGGAAAAAATAAATAATTCAAGTAGTTCCCTTTCAAAACTTCAGTCTCCAGTCGAGATGGCTTCAGTCTGTTTTAGCAACAAAAACAACAATCTTTGAGATTTTAAGATTTTTTTTCAAAGCCTTCTGGGATCATAACTTAACCTCTACTCTAGTTCACTGTACGAAAGTAGCCGGAGGGTGTCACCAAAGGTGCTTTTTCAAGAGGCAACCTGACTTTCTGGTTTTTCTTTGAAGACTTTTTGCTTCTCATCTAAGAAGTTTCTTCAGCTCTGAGAAGCTTCTTGGATGAGAAGCAAAACGGCTTAAAAGAAAAAACAACAAAGTCCAGTTGCCTCTTGAAAAAACACCTTTGGGACAACCATTTGTTGAGAGACCGCCTGCTGCCAATTACCTCCCATAGACCCGTTAGATTGCACAGGGTCGGCCTCCTCCGGGTTCCGTCTACCAGTCAATGCCATCTGGCTACCACCCGGGGGAGGGCCTTCTCTGTAGCAGCTCCGGCCCTTTGGAATGAACTCCCCGCGGAGATTCGGACCCTCACCTCTCTCCAGGCCTTCCGGAAAGCCGTCAAAACCTGGCTGTGCCGGCAGGCCTGGGGTTGATGAGTTCCCCTCCCCTCTCGACTTGTATGGCTGTATGACTCGTGTATTTTAATTACGTGTATTGTGTTTGTATCCCCTTTTCCCCTTTTGAGTTGTTCGCCGCCCTGAGTCCCTCCCGGAGAAGGGCGGCATACAAATAAACTAAATCTTAATCTTAATCATTTCCTAGAGGACTGAGAATCTCCATAGACATTCAGCAAGAGAGTGACAAAATGAGACTTGTTGTTTTTGGAGCTCAATATAATTATATGATTTCTCCAACACAAACACTTCCTAAATCAATGCCAAACAATGGATCCCTATATTACAGGGAGGGAAAGCAATGTCTATGATGATGTTTTTTAAAAAAATCAGGAGGCTAGTAGCATAAGCTATCATGAGCTGCTAATGCCTTTAAAAATGTGTTAGTTGGAAAGGTGTTATCAAATTCCTGACTGCATTCTGCAAATCTTTGTGAAATCCCTGAATACAGGTTATCATTGACATACAACCACAATTTGATGGATACTTGTCACTAAGTGAAGCAGTTGCTAAATGAGTTGTATCCAATTTTACTCTCTTTTTTGCCATGGTTATTGGGAATCTGGTTCCTTGCACTGAGTCAGATTATTGGAAGCCCCCTGGGAAGATCACAAATGATAATCACATGATCCTGGGACACTGCAACATGCGAGTTGCCGAGCACCCAAATTTTGATCACATGATTATGGAGACATTATGACAGTCGTACGTGCGAGGACCAGCCACTAAGTCCCTTTTTTCAACATCGTCATTAACTTCAAACAGTTGCTAAACGAATGATTGAAAATCAAAGACTACCTATTACAGCTTTTCTCCATCTGGATATGCTAGCTAGAATTCTGAAAGCTGTAATCCAAACAGCTTCAGAGAAAACTAGGGTGAAGAAAAGTTGATATATACCATAATACTGAGTCAAAGGGAATCTACCTTTTGTTGCTGAATCTTTTTTAAATAGGCAAATAGCTATCTAAAGTTAATGTTCTTAAATTGCTGAAGAGGAAAACAGTCTGTTTTTAAACATTAAGAATACACCCAAAAGTCCCAAGCAGTCATTTAATCGACACTGCCTAAATCCACATATAATGTGTTTCCCCCAAAATAAGACAGGGTCTTATTTTCTTTTGGTCCCTGAAATAAGCACTTGGCCTTATTTTTGGGGAGGTCTTATTATTTTTGAGGTGCAGGAGGCTGCAAGTGTGGTCACCTCATGGCTGCTGCTGTGTTGCCATATTTTCAGGGAGGACTTATGTTAGCGCATGCGCTCAAAAGCCCAATTAGGCTTAATATCCGGAGAGGTCTTATTTTCAGAGAAACAGGGTATAAAAGCTCAAAATAATGTTCACATAAAAGAAAATATATAATCAAATTGCATGTTTTCTTTTTCTACTGAAGCATAATATCAACATTAAAAAATAATGAGGGCTATTATAAAGATTTAATGGAAGCAGGCAGAAGACGTGACTCACAGCATCCCCCATTTACATCAAAGAGAATTCAAACTCTCCAAATTAATTATAAAATGCTGTCAGTATTTTCTGCAAATGCAATATATATATATATATCACCCAATAAACATATGGCAACCAGTCTACACTTCTTTTCTTCTGTGAGATCAGCACCTAGAAAAAATACTCTGCCCTTATCATTTTTGTCATTTCTAGATGGAAGTTCTTCATTGCTCCAAACAAACAAGCTTATTTTACAATAGCTTAATTCAATGTAGCCCTTCTGAGATTGGCCACTACTGTGGAACCATCTGTTGAACCTGCCAGAAGCAAAGAGGGTTCCAGCTTCTAACAAATTGGAGAAGCAATGAAATACTCAAATCATCCCAAAACAAAAGATCTAATGAAGTAACCTAGCAGAAACAAGATGTGTATTGATAAATCTGAGTAAGAAAATATACAGAACTAGTAGCATTAAAGCAACTACTGTTGCTAAGAGAAATTACTAGATATTGTTATCTAGAGTATTTTAACTGCTTAAAATATAATACAAGGTTATGCTTTTTATCAATGGAGCCCACTATTTATTGTTCATTCTTTCCCAAAAGAGTTTCCTAAAGACTGCGTGAAAGAAGTACTAGAAAATTAAGAGACTCTGTGAGCAATTTGTTTTTAAAATAGCTATATTCAAAATGAGCAAAGGCCATAGGCCACTGTATTGACATTGCTCATTGATCCACTAGTACAACAGCACAATCTTATAATTGGGATAGCAATTTAAGCTGCCCATCTCAGCTAAAGCATCCTTGGTGGATGATTTTTTTAAGCATACCCCTCAAAAAAGGAAACCCACCAACACCCTACAGGCAGCCTTACTGTGAAGCCTGTTCCACTCTTGATTTTTTTTTACATTTTCTTTGGAAAATTACATGCTATATACTGATACAAAAAAATAATAATGCTTGTACCTATTCAAAGTCAAAGAAGAGTAAAAAAAATATAAAATAAATAAAATTTGTTCATTTATGCTCCAGATTTGAAAAATGTTGACTATAAAAACAGGGAGTATGTAATTAGTAGGCTGATTAGGCTAATGTGCCATTGTATTTACATATAATCATGGTATTGAAAAATGCTTCGGGCCACTTTGTTCAGTGCAGGAATAGGAGTTACAGCATCCTCAACAGATGGCTAGCTAATCCTACAAAGAGTAGGTGGTTAAATGCAGCACTGCAGTGGTTAAATGCAGCACTGCAGGCTACTTCAGTTGACTGCAGTTCTGCAGTTCGGCTGTTCAAATCTCACCGGCTCAGGGTTGACTCAGCCTTCCATCCTTCCGAGGTGGGTAAAATGAGGACCCGGATTGTTGTTGGGGGCAATATGCTGACTCTGTAAACCGCTTAGAGAGGGCTGAAAGCCCTATGAAGCGGTATATAAGTCTAACTGCTATTGCTATTGCTATTGCTACTTGTGTTCATCCAACAAAAGAAAGCCCACAACTTCTCATTGCCCATTTTTACCATTAGGCTTGTATTTTCTACATCAATCCGTTTTTCTGTATCTTAAGCAAATTATCGTCCATCCTGCACTGTGAATGAGAGAACGGGTCTCAGTCTTCTGTTTGACAGATGTTTGACCTGTGCTTTTATATTCCTCAATTGTATTTTCTCAGGGCAAAATATCCCCAGCTCCTTCAATCCCTCTATATGACATAATTTCAAGCTTTCAATCATCCCTTTTGCCCTTCTCTGAAATTGTCCCACTTTTTCTGAAGCTTTGGGATGCAAAATCTATTTTTTTCTTACATTCAATCATATCCAGTTCTTGGAGACTGCCAGGGCACATCTTATTTTGAATGCATCTATTTATAAACTGTTTTATTATTATGTAGCACAAATACACACACACACACACATAAGTTTTAAATCTAGTTACAGTCAGCTTTTAAACGATCATAGTATTAAAATCATCAGTGTAAATCTTTAGTGTCAGAAAACATATGTGTTGTATTTTGCAACCTGACATTTATCAATGTCATATATTATTTGCTACACTCACTTACCTCTGGGGTGTCTGCTGACTGACAATAGCATTGGCTGTCTCTCTCAGATATACTTCCCAGTCAGCCTCAGAAATGTCTTGATCAGGCGTGAAAGGAAGCCTGCGAGACAAGTAGTAAAGACTTGCTAAGATTAACTCGGTGCTGTTTATTTCTCTCCATATCCATTTTTTTTTTTAAAAAAAACAACTTACTGCTGTACTCTGCATGCCTCACACATTAGAAGAGCCTTTCTGAGATTCCTCCCAGATTTTTCAGCAATTCTCCGAGCCAATTCTTGAGGAAGAGTCAGGCCTTCCTTCTTGCAAACATTTGATAAAATGGTACAGATCTAAATATTTGGTAAGACAAATATTAGTTTTGCAAACATTTGTTTTATAAAAGCTTACATATCACTGCATCAGTTGATGCAGGAGTAAACAAAGAGGAAAGTCCCTAAGAAAGATATCAGTTTGGAGAAATTAGCAATGAAGTATTGATTGCCTGGACTACACCTACTACATAGTTCCCATCATGTACTTCTTCTTTGCCTTCTCTCACATATACCTTAAATCAGAAGCTCTAAGTGTGATCTCTTCTGCTATACCTGTTTTCAGTGCTTCTAGTTCATAGGGAATAATTATACCCTGGACTTTTTACAGTACAAAACACATAGAAATATTTTAAGCACTCCAGTTGGCAATGTTGTGAATTTCTGGATTAATCAGTCCTATTTATCATAAGCCAAAGACCAACAGACACCATCAACTAACAGATTCAAAACTGGCAAATGCCGGATAGAATTTAATCAGGGAACATTTCAATCTGGCACAAAATCTAACATCAGAGAAGGGGGGGGGCTGTAGATTTTACCAGCACATGCTATCTGACAGTTTACTTCCCTCTATTTTAGAAATAAGTTGAAAGACTATGCCCTCATGAATACTTATAAAAATGGTGGTAACAAACAAGAAGAGCATTCCCTGCCACTTTCAACTATTGTTTTGCCTCTAGGACCTCACCATATTCCTGCTTCACAAACTGAATCTTTTCATTCCAAACCCTTCCAAAAATATTAAATTCCTCTCCATGTCTATGAAGAAGACAAAATAAGCATGGATCTAAGTTGTACAAATTACATTCACATTTAGCAACAATGTTAAATATAAGCTAATTGTATAAGCATAAATAGTTCAGAGAAAGACAATAAACAAGGATTGCTCAATTTGCATGCTAAACTCCATGCAAATAACACTGGGGAAAAAACATCTGGAAAGCAATTCATCTTCATCATGAACTTACATCTCCAATACTTGGAGCAGGGACTCGCACTGCAAGGCATCTACTCCTGATGGGTGCAATGACTTTTGATGTAGAATTGCAACAAAGAATTAATCTACAGGTGGCCATATACTTCTCCATTGTTCTTCGCAATGCATGCTGGGCATCCTTTGTAAGCTTGTCCACTTCCGTCAACAGCACCACTAAAAATAATCAGCAATACCTTTTAGTTAGATTCTCAGAGTGTATTATCTTAATTTACTTTTAGTATATCTGAATTCAGAAGCCAGGATTAAGCCTTCCTACTCAGAAAACTATGATCTTTCTCCCACATGCATTTATGAGATTATGTTTTTCACCCCAAAATTTCTATAAATATTCTAAACACATGATAGTTCATCATATTTATCTTCCCATTGAGAATGACACCCTTCCAAAAGAATCTCCATTACATATATTGCTAAAGATACAAAATCACAGCACAATCCATCTTATAAATACTTATTCAGCTTTTTGTCATTTGTTTTATATTTCTTCAGGTTTTTATACTGCTAGCTAACTTTTCTTCTATTTGGGATGAAGTTTATCTTATCAAGAGGGACGCGGTGGTTCAGTGGCTAAGATGCTGAACTTGTCGATCAGAAAGGTGGGCATTTCGGCGGTTCGAATCCCTAGTGCCCCCTAGAGTCAGGAACGACTAGCACACATGTGCGAGGGGAACCTTTACCTTACCTTATCAGGTAGGTTTTCAAACTTGCAGTTTGGAAGACCTTTTAATTGTAAAACAATTGTAAATTCAATGATGAATAGAAAATGAAGTGATCAACCCCTAGAGGTTCTATTATGGTTGAAAATGTTATGGTTTCCTTCATCTCTGTGCTCAAGAGGAACTGTCAGAAACACAAGTAGGTGGTCTTTCATCCTCGGCTTATCCAGAAGGATTCCATTGGACCAAGCTTACTGCCTTACTGCTTGTTAGGACAACATGGTTTCCACTGTTTTGGTGATGTGTAGTTTACCATTTTCCTTTGTCTTTTGACATGATGAAAGATGCTTGAAGATGCATTCTGTAAATCTTCTACCTATTTCCTCAACACTGTAGTTTTTGAAATCTTTATACTAGATGTTGTTCGTAATCCCTATTTTGCCATCTTTGGAAGTTTTTATTTGGTTTACAAGCTACGAAGCGAAGGAGCTGTAATAACTTACTAGTCTTTTAAATTTATTTTTATATATGGAGAATTATTCTTTTTAATGGCTGAAGTGTGATTGGATGTGTGAATAATGCTTAATGAATGTGATAACTTACATTACACATTACTACATAACTATTACACATAATCAATTTCTCCAAACAATTCTGCTTGGGAAAACATACAACACTGAATAGCTTTGTAGAAATAACTTACACAATTTATGTACAGACCTTTAAAATCACGCTGAGTGTTTGTCTCAAGTTGCTGTGACTGTGCAACTGTCTTCAGCAATTCCTGTATTACGACTCGGTCACTGTTCCCCGCATCACTGAAAATTAATATAAAAACATATCTTTTTTTAAAAAAAAAAAGATTTTTCCTGCAACTTCTATAATTCCCAGAAAGTATGACTAGTAGAATGCTGAGCGTTGAAGTTCAGCAACCTACCTTTTCCTCATATTCATATTTATGCAAAATAAAGTTGTAGGGAGTTCAATGATGTTTTGCAAGGGGGGTGTGTGTCTTTGAGTCAGTATTGACTTCTAACAACTGTCTGAGCAAATCCTTGCAGTTTTCTTGACAAGATGTTGCAAGTGGGTTGCCACTGCCTTCTTCCTAGGACTGAGAGGCAGTGATTTGGCCAAAGTCACATAGCTGACTTTGTGCCTAAGGCAGGACTAGACTCATGGTCTTTTGTTTTTAGCCTGGTGCCTAAAAGAGAACACCAAACTGACTCTTTCCTTTATGAAGTTCTTAACATAAGCATGGATTGTAAATGTACAAATGACACAGCTGTCACTAATTGTATGACTGTTGAGTTCTTAAATGATGTTGTGTCTTTATGTTGTAAATTGTTTGTCCTTCCCCCCCCCCCTTTGAACTGTGAGCCGCCCTGAGTCCCCCCAGGGAAAAGGGCGGCATACAAATAAAGTGAAACTAAAACTAACAGGTGGAATATTCCAGAAACTTACAGCTATACTGACCTCTAAAGTTTCAAATAAACTATAGTATCAGATTGGACATTTTAATATGCATTATGTCTTGTTTTTCCATTTTTCTCATTTTTTCTCTTGAAAATTACTTACTTTCAAAAATGTCAGATGTACTGAAAAATAAAATTCATAACTTTTTTGCTTCACTAGTGATGATTGTGGCTAGTTTTTGCTGCATAATTTTCCTAAATATGTTATATTCTTTAAATTTCAATAGGCTGTACTCCATTTGCAATAAAAATGTGTAACGCTGTAAGTAAATTCAATAATTTTTGTCTAAATAAATTTTATTTATTTTATTTATTATTTTTATTTATTTACTAAAATTTTATGCCACCCATTTGTCCTATAAGGTGACTCTGAGTGGCTTATATTTTTCACTTTAAACAACATAATGTTATGTGCAAATTAAGTTACAATATTATATTTAATTCAGTGTATACAGTGTATCGTATATCTTTCAGTTTTCCATTCTCCCAAATATTTTTCCCTATGTTACTTCAACATTACTGGGAATTTTAATATATAAAATTTACTACCTACTATATTAGAATTGTTAACTTTATAAAGTGAAGTAAGTATCATTTAATACAATAATATTAATCAACTGCACCATTTATAAAAGCCATAACTAAAATTGCATTTTCTTTAAACACTGCATTTTCCTGCACCAGAAACTAGATGTTCAGAGCTGATTACAAGCATACCTTGGATTAACTTCAAGATGATAGTTGCTTGCAATAGTGCTGATTTCAATTTTCTTTTTAGAGGGTGCCTGAAAAGAAATGATACCAAGCAAGATGAACTTTAGGAGATCAATACTAATGAGATGTAGCTCACATTATTTAACAAAAGCAGTACAGTTCTTTTTTGTAATTCTTACATATCAAGCATGGCGTGCTTTAAAACAATTCTGCCTTTCGTTCCATTTTAGTTTGAAAAAAAATCCTTTCTCTGCTTTTTATTGTTTGCATTAATTATATCTCTCTTCAGAGATATAATTATAAATATCTCCGTTCAGAGGAACTGCCTCTGAATTTCAGTGATGAAAAAGCTGTCAGCCAAGTTTTTCTAGAGTTGGGTGAGAAAAGGGACTTAGAGGAATAGCAAGGACAGATCAAACCAAAGAATAACCTGTATTTCAAATGAAGAGAAACTTTAAAAGCTGATTTCCACCAAACATTACATAGGATACACAGACACTTGATGCTTCAAAATACAGTTTTCTCCCCAGTGGCACCCTTGGAGGTCGATGACCAAAGCCATCAAAATGCACATGACGGGGGAGGCTGCCATAGTAGTATATTACTTGCTATTGAAAAAATGCAGTTAGAAGGCAAAAGCTAAACTAAACAAGAAATTACAATGAAGGCCTTTTTTCACTTTGTGCAATGGTCTAGACACTGAAATACTGGTTTCAAATCACACCAATTATTAAACACTGACACTTTTGATATTCCTAATTAAAATGAAAAGCATTCCAAATATGAAGCGACAGAAGGAATCTCCTTAATAATGTATTTACTGATGGTTGTTTTACTCCCCAAGCTACTAACTAAGCAAAAGAACTCATTCTGACTGTTGAGGCATCATTTTTTTTAAAAAATATTTTTATCAAATTATCACTGTGAGAAACCATTGAAAACTGTAAGGAAAAGCACAATAATAAAGCTAGGTGACCTCTTGATCATAACTGCTGATTCAGAGTGAAACAGCACAAAGTATAAACTAGACTATGCTGGTTCAAATTATTTCCAGTATCATACAGCTGAAGAAAGATAATACCACAAATCAACATTCTCCAACTAAATTTTCTGTAGAAGCAAAAGCCTACGGTGACAGAGTCCACATTTTGGCAGGACAAATATAGGCTACATTATAATGGAAGACAATAACAATCCCACTATTTTCCGCATTTGTCAGAAACTAATTGAAATAGAATGTTCTTTAGGGCACTGCATTTTAAAAACAGCTTTGACAAAGTCAGGTACATTAAGCCATCAACTTATTATGGCAATTGGGACATGAATTTCCATCACTAAGTGACGTGCCATGAAGCGCAACCACATCACTTAACAACAGCAATTCCTGCAGTTAACCAAATCTCATTACATAAGGGCACTGCCTGCCGGCTTCCTCACAAAGTCAATGGAGAAGCCAGCAGGAAGTTGCAACTTGCAGGCAGATCACAAGCAGGCCACCATGCAGGTAAGTGGCTGCTCTAGATGGAGAAGTATAAAGAGGTGAATGAGGATGTGAGAGAGAGGTACAGCAAGACCCGGGGAGGCTGCAGGAAAAGTATGGTGAAGCCTAGGAAAGGTGTGCAAGCATGCACAGGAGACAAAGCAAGACTCAGGGATGATGTGAGTGGTCTACACAGCGTGAGCATAGAGGGGCTAAAGGAGGATGCATAGATGGTAGAGATTACCCCAATGGCTTGCAAATTTTCCTGCCAGCTTTCCCACTGATTTCCCACCCTGGGAAGGTAGCAAATGGAGATCACATGATCGCAGGACACTGCAACTGGTCATAAGTCCTGATCACAATCATATGACTGTGGGGTGCTAGAATGGCCAAAATTCCGAAAACTGGTCATAACCACAATTTGTTCAGTGCCATCATAACCTTGAATGGTCATTGAATGCATGGTCATTATGCTGAGGACCACTTGAACACCTAGGGGAGGCTGGGCAAGGTGTTGAAGATACATAAACTGCTCTAATCGGATATATTTGACCAGAGAAGAAAATATAAAGGGGGAAGCATGATTTTAACACTCAAATACCTTGTTCTCTGGTCTAGTAGCAGAACTAGCAACAATCTATCAAATTATGGAGAGATTTCAAATCAACGAGAGAAAAATCTTCCTACTGGAAACAGCTTTTCACAAGTGAACAAAATGTGGTGGACTCTTTTGAAAAACTGATGCAAAGGTTAGATGGCCAATTCTCAAGTATGCTGCAGTTGAATTTTGTACTGAGTAAGAAAATAGCTTTGCAGATTCCAAAATCCTATTCAACTCCATGGTTGATGACTTCTATGAAATGTGCTCTAACTGCCAATGTAAACTAGAAACTGCACATTTGGAACTGACTGCACATTTAGAAACTGTGTATTGGCTTTCTATCACATAACACTTGAGTTACTATTTATTACCTGATGTCTGTCAAGTAAATTCAAAACCAAAAAGCTGCCATAAAACCTAATCTAACATCAGAAATGTATTTGGGGGGGGGGGGGGAGTCTCAATGCAAAGCCAAAAATTATATGCAAAAGCTAAAACAATCAGAGCATCATAAAGAGAAAAGCAGAGATTTAAATCTAACAGCAAAATAAATAGGTTTATGGCTGATCAAATATCTTTAGAGTGATAATGCCAAAACTACTCTCTTGCCATCAATATTAGTTTCTTATAGAGATAGCTTTAGGGCAGCCTTGCCCTTACCAAAATCCAGGGGTGTTGGATTTCAGCTGCTATAATTCCAATCAGCATGACAATTATGGGAATTAAAGTCACATACTGTCTGAAAAATATCCTGGATGGAGGGGACATAGAAAACTGTTCCTATCCCTATCCTGGATGGAGGGGACATAGAAAACTGTTCCTATCCCTATCCTGTCAGCTTCAGAATCCCGGTAAATGTTTTATTTCTATTCCAGATATGGGTATATTTAGAGAGCCATATAGGCCAATTAAAGCTCTAATCATTATGATGGACTCCCAAATACCCACCACTGGTCTAGAGGATGTATAGGTCGCTTCTTTAGGAGTGATCATATTTTCTTCTTGTTCAAAGAAACCTGGGATCATTCCTTTTCTTAAGTAATCAGTCACAAAGAACTTCCAGTGAAAGCATGGCAAGCTAAATATGTCTCAGTGAAGAGTGGACACATGACGGGAGACCATAACCGTGGCAAAGAACCAGGAAGTAAACTGGTTCTTTGGAACTTCCCACAAATAAGGAGAGGACAGAATATCCCACACATATGCAGAGATGACTGCTCTTTGTGAGGAGACTGCAAAATAGCAGTCTTCATCAGGTCTGAGTACTTAGAGGCACATTAATCATCAAGCTTGCAATCTCAGCCAGTGCCATTAAAGGATGCTAAATTCCTAATCTCACTTCTAATTACTTTTCGAAATTGCTTATTTAAATATCTTAATGCTATTAGAGGTCTTCGGAATGACAAATCTGAAAAGTATGTATATTCCTGAACAAAATAAAACTTAACTATAAGTTAAAGAACTTAAATAAATGGAAAAAGCTAAACAAGATTTTGAACTAAGAAAGTTCTAAATGAATTTAAGTTCTAGAAAAATTTGTAAAATTGAAACTTTTACTATAAGATTTTGGAATTCACTATATAAAATTAAATAGTTTTTTGTGAGTACCACAATTATCTTGACTACCACAAGTCATAATAGAGATAAGAGATTTTTAAGGACTTTTTGCTGACAGTTGGTGATTTATAGTTTTAAATAGAGAATGAATATGGGGAAGAAGAAATATTTATTGTAACTTTATAGGGGGTGATAAATAAAATTTAATTTTATGTGATGAAGACTGGAAGTAACTTCTTTATATACTTTTTCTTTTTTGAACTTCTTTCCTTTTTTCTATTTTTCTTTCTTTGTACTTTTTATTTCTTTTTCTGAGTTTAATTTGAACTGTCTCTATTATTGCATTTTAAATATGTAAATAAATAAATAAAATAAAATACAGAAGAAATGGGTCATGAAAAGCAGTAATCAAGATTTAAATACAGATTTAAAACATATTCCACAAAATCTTGTCAACCTTACTGATAAGATAAAAGTCCTCTAACAATGGACCTAATAAGACATGCTTATTTAGTAAGTTCAACTTATATAAAATTTTCTTAAACACTTAAAAGTTTTATTTTCAAGATATTTCTTACTGTTATATTTTGATGTTCAATCCTCAGTTTTTCTACTCCCGAACCATACAGCTCTCTTAGTAAACACATTATTCTTGTCTTCTTTCCAGCTCCCGAAGGCCCATAAACTAAGAGATGAGGAAAATCACCACACTGAACCTGTCCAACAGAGCATACACGAAGATATTACTTTTATGTTTAGATTTCATTGTAAAGAACTACTAAGACATAATTTCCATCAAGACTTCAGATTGCTTAAATTATATCTTGAAGATTACTGATGTTTTATTCATAAGTCAAGGACACACTTAACAGGGCTGTTTTAACGCATGGGCCTGATGGGCACTTGTCCATGGACCCCATAAGCATAGGGGCCCCATACTAATCTGTGTAGGTCTGTGATGGTGAACCAATAGCACGCATGCCAGAGATGGCACGCAGTGCCCTCTCTGATGGCACGCAGGCCGTCACCCCAGTTCAGCTCCACTATACATGCGCACGTACCTCCCATCAGTCAGCTGATTTTCAGGTCTCTGCTGCACATTCGGGGGTGGGGGACAGCGGGGGTGTTGCACTCACATGGGGCGCATGCACAGGGGTGCGTGCGCATTGCATTATGGGGGTTCATGCATGCACTTTAGGCACTCAGTCTGGAAAAGGTTAGCCTTTCAATGCACCTTGTACCATATAAATACAGCAACATTTATTATTTTACTGCATTTTTAAATTAATACTAACATGCAAATATGTTTAATTTTATCGACCGTTTACATTTTTATTCCTGTGAGCAGGTGTCATAGGGGCCCCAGTACACTGCTTTGCCTGAGGCCCATAATGCTGTTAAGACGAACATGCGCTTATACAGATAGCCCAAAATTTGAGCCCAAATTTCCACTTCTAAACATCTAAAGGTAGATGTTATGTGAATCATGCCCCATTTTATGATCTATTTTTACCATGGTTGTTAAGCAAATCACTACAGTTCTTAAGTGAACCTGGCTTCTCCCATTGACCTTGCTTGTCAGAAGCTCCCTAGGATGGTTGCAAATGACAACACCAGGACCTTGAGATGTTGCAACCATTGGAAATACATGCCAGCTGCCAAAGTTTGATCATGTAACTGTAAGGATGCTGTAACAATTATAAGTGGGAGAATTGGTCATAAGTCATTTTTTCAGTGTTGTTGTAAACAAATGGTTATAAGTCAAGGACTATCTGCATAGAGTTCAAGAGGATAAACCATTATTGAGAGTTGTCAATGCGAGTCCCAAGATTCCTGGCGCATCCGGATGAGTATATTCTTGAACTTTTGTGGAACACAAATCAAAACAGAGTTACAGGATGAAGTCCATTTTCAAGAAGCAATATAAAGAATAGCTGAACCAAAATTATTTGGAATGTAGCAAAACTGAGAAACTAGAGTTCAACAGCAGAATTTATGTTTTTAAACCAAATTTGTTAGAATCATATCTAACACTCTCAAGCTAAATTCTAGATAATTTAGTTGATGATGATCTAAAATGAACCAATAGCCTTCTTTAGCATAATACAAGCTCTTATATTCCTATGGTAATTTATGCACAGGACAAAATTATGTTGGGCTTCCTAACTGAGTTAAACATGGGGTGGTGTTTTGTTTTTTTGATTAGTAAATTCTGTGAACCCAGTCACTACCAATTGTAATTATCAAGGTTTCTGTTTTAGCATGTTTTATAGTCCAACTATTTGCCACTTATTCAACAATTCATGGCTAGCTAAGCCTTGATTTAATGTAAGCTGAAGACTAGGTTTAAAATAAGAAATTCAAATATAAGCTCCCTACAAGATATACTTTGAGGTTATTTAATTTGAACTGTGCCTTTTTATTTTCAGGCTGCTGTATCAAACTCAATTAAAACTACATTCACCAGATCTTACATTGTGATCTGTCTTAGATCATAAAGGGCAAGGATGAGTTTTGTTTAAAATGGACTATTTTCATTCATAAGCAGTTTCAATTCTTTCCAAGCTTTGCAACAAAGCACTTTCAAATTTTATTCTGGAAGTATAAAATGTGTTTGTATTTCATCATCTTTGGCACGACACAACCTTGTATAGAGGCATCAAGTCAGGCATAAAACAGTTATCCTGGGATGTATTACATCTCCATAAATAAGATTTGAAATACCATCTACATCAAAAGGATCAAGTCTGAGAGGAAGAAATGGCAAACTGTAGTGAATAATTGCTACAAAAAGAGATGCTGTAACTTAAGCCTGCCAAAAATGTATATCTTACAATCCAAGAAACTTATACTTTCTAATTTAAAGGAGAACTTAAGTATGGTATAAACGTTCATAAAGAAACCTTTTAAGAAAATATTTTATGTCTTGCTGAGATTAAAACATAAAGAGCACTTTCAAAATCCAAACTGTGAGATTTATGTTACAGAACGTTCAAAATCTGAACTATAAAGTAAAGCAAATCCCCATCTTCAACTAGTTCATCATTTAACCATATTGGCCATAGTTCAAAATAAGAGTTCAGTTTTTACATTCCAATGGGAAATAAGCATATGGGGATTAAACATTAATACTGCATTGATCTAGCATTTTATTTCTAATGGGTAATGACGTGGGTCTAAATATATCCACAAGCCATGCTCTCTGCAGTGGAACTGAAATGTTATTAATAATCACTAGATGATTAACATAGCTGGGATACTTAAGAATATAAATGCTGGACCATTCATCAGTACTATTAAGCACAGCCCTGGGATCCTCAACATCTCTTTGAGGCTCCAAATTGGGTGAATTAAAAAAAAGGCATTGAAATTTTGGCAAGCTTGGGGATTTTAAGATAAATATTTAAGAAATGCATGCAGATGATTTTGGTACCCATTTATCTTGTAAAACTCCTGAAAAAACCCCTCTCAATGATCAAGATCCTGGCCACTGTTGGAGTATAATACTGAACATGTCAAGCTTTGATACAGATTTGGAATCAACAAAAATAATATAGTCTTATTATTTACTCAAGGGTGTAGAGCTCTTACAACAGCTGTGTTGAGCTGATGTACAATGAATTCTATTGCTAATTGTGAGTTTTGGGGAGGGGCGATATTTGAATATGGACAGTTTTAGTATGTTTGGATATTGGCATATTGGATTTGAACTTGTTTTTATGGAATTATTTTTACCTCAACATGTAACTCTTAATAGAACTATGTCTACATGGACAAAAGTATGCAGTGTTGTCTTAGGCCCAGTACTCTTCAAAAACTTCATAAACAATTTAGATGAGGGGGTTAGAGACTAAAACATATGATGAACAGTTGCAGGAACTGGGTATGTCTAGTCCCACAATGGCAAACCTATGGCACGCGTGCCAGAAGTGACACACAGAGCCCTCTCTGTGGGCACGTGTGCCGTCATCAGCTGATCTTCTGGTTTCCGGTGTGCGCATGCATGCCAGCTCACCAGAAACCAGCATGACCAGCACATGCGCACCAGCCAACTGGTCTTTGGGTTTCCAGCGTACATGCGCGCGTTCCAGTTTGGGCACTCAATGCCGAAAGGGTTCGCCATCACTGGTCTAGTATAGCGAAAAAAAGGACTAGAGGTAACATAGTATTGAAGCATATCTCCAATATTTGAGAGACTGCCACAAAGGAGAGGAGGACAATGTATTCTCCAAAGCACCAGAGGGCAACACAAGAAGTAATGGATGGAAACTTATCAAAAAGACATACCACTAGAATGAAGGAGAAATTTCCTGAAAGTGAAATTAATCAGTGGAATGATTTTCTCCCAGAAGTTATTGATGCTTCATCAATGGAGCACCAATTTCTGGATGTTTGTAAGAAGAGCTTGCACAGCCATTTGTCCAGAATGATATATGGCATCCTGTTTGGTCAGGGGCAATAGCAATAGCAGTTAGACTTATATACTGCTTCATAGGGCTTTCAGCCCTCCCTAAGCGGTTTACAGAGTCAGCATATCGCCCCCACAGTCTGGGTCCTCATTTCACCCACCTCAGAAGGATGGAAGGCTGAGTCAACCTTGAGCCGGTGAGATTTGAACCGCTGAACTGCAGATAGTCAGCTGAAGTGGCCTGCAGTACTGCACCCTAACCATTGCGCCACCTCGGCTCTAGCTTGGACTAGAAGATCTCCAAGATCCCTTCAAATCCTGTTTTTCTGTTAAGGTCCTAGATTTTTTATTCCAAAGGCAGCCCCGTGTACAATACACTGCAATAATCCACCCAGGAAATTTCCAGAGCATAACTATTGAAAGATTGTTTCTGATCAGGTAAAATCACTAGACTCAGGTAGCCTTGGAGGTACAGAGTGCCTTTTACCAGTGACAGCAATAGAACTAGCCACATTCTCCAATTATGAACTTGCTCCTTTACAAGATACACAAACCCCACTCAGATGAACTATCTACAAACAATACATCCATCGTGTCTGGATTGAGGCTTGACTTACTGGTCATCATCCGGTCCAAGTCTGCCCAAGTACTGTTTCAGAACTGTTACCATCTCATTTTGTGTTAGATGAAAAGGAGAAGTGGAGCTGTGTATCACCTGCATAATGATGGCACTTAAGCCCACATCCCCAGATTAGCAATAGCACTTAGATTTATATACCGCTTCACAGTGCTTTACAGCCCTCTCTAAGCCAGCAGTCACCAATTGGTGGTCTGCAGACCACTGGTGGTCCACGAAAAAAATTTGGTGGTCCTCAGAAAAAAATATTTGTATTTTTTATATTGCACTAAATACTATTTATCTTTTTAAAAAAAATTCATATTAGTGGTCCGTTGGATTTAAAATTATGAACTTAGTGGCCCCTGAGGTCTGAAAGGTTGGCAAGCCCTGTTCTAAGCTGTTTAGAGTCAGCATTTTGCTCCCAACAATCTGGGTCCTCATTTACCCAGCTCGGAAGAATGGAAGGCTGAGTCAACCTTTCTCACCGGCTCTATGTCAATGTTAAAAGAGCATAAAGTCTAAAATGGAGCCCCAAAGGGATCCTTATCTGGATGTCCAGATAAGAGCCAAGGTGGCGCAGTGGTTAAAAGCAGCACTGCAGGCTACTGCTAGATCAGCAGGTCAGCGGTTCAAATCTCACCGGCTCAGGGTTGACTCAGCCTTCCATCCTTCCGAGGTGGGTAAAATGAGGACCCAGATTGTTGGGGGCAATATGCTGACTCTCTGTAAACCGCTTAGAGAGGCCTGAAAGGCCTATGAAGCGGTATATAAGTCTACTGCTATTGCTATTGCTATGTCCCCAAAGCAGGCTAATCCAACAGAATGTAAATGGCCATCCCAGTAGGAATGGACTCCATTGCAGTCCAGGTTCGCCATGTGCCAATTCTGACAGCCTGTCCAGATGGACAACCGTGGCTGACTATGCAAAGCCACTGAAAGATCCAGGCGGCCCAAAAGCGTTGAATTCCCTTTGACTTTTTTCCCCTACAGGATGACCATGGGGGTTTCTGTCTAAACACGTAACAAACACGATGTTAATGCATGTTCTGATTAGAGATAGACCTTGTAAGTACCACTTCGTGGCTTCGAAAACGCCGTTTTCCACTGAAAAGTGGCCCCCGAGAATAAATGGTCTTCCAACTGCTAAGAAATAGGCAGCAAAAAAGTACAATGGTCGCTAAAGCAAGTTTGAAGAGGAAGAAGGAGCAAAAAGAAATGCACCCGAGGATGCATAAAATGCAACGAGACCTTATTTCTCCTCTTCCTCCCCCCCCCCGCCCCCAAAGTAGGAAAAGAGTCCAAACACCTCCGCCTCTCACCAGATTGCGAAGCTGCGCCGCTTGCTCTCGGTGATAATCTACTTTGCAGAGCAAGGTCGGGCGGTATTTGTCCACCCAGAGGCTCATGGCTGCGATCCGCCGACCAAAACCTAACGGATTAAAAACAAGGGGATTGAAAAACCGCGCGCTACCACCCCAAGATCTCCAGAATTCCCGCCCAGTACGGGGATCCCAGCACCGGAATGGCGTAACGGCGCATGCGTTCTAATTGAGCTTTCGCCTCGGTTCGCCGGCGCTCATTGCTTTCCGGCCTCATGTCAGCTTCGGCTGTTGTTGTTGTTTTAGTACGGTGGCTGGGATGGGAGGAAAAAAAAAACGCAAACTGCCGCTGTTGGAATCGAAGGTTGGCGAATAACTGCATTGCATGTGCAGGGCACAGAAAAAAGTGTGGTGGTGGATTCCTGCGATATTAGGAATTTCTCCATAAGGAATTCCAGAAACCAAACTCCGGGTTTTATTATTTTATACTGCAAATTTTGCAAATCCAGCCATTCTAGGATATAGTGTTCTTTTCTTTGATTTGGATTTTGCGTGTCCTATTGACACTACTGAATATAATTTGTACATCATGATAGTTTGTGTGAACTACCCGATTGTATATTATGTACCACTAATGAGAATCCAACTTGTGTGCAATTGCTTATATTGCTGTAGCTTTGAGAGCCGAGGTGGCACAGTGGTTAGGGTGCAATACTGCAGGCCACTTCAGCTGACTGTTATCTGCAGTTCAGCGGTTCAAATCTCACCGGCTCAAGGTTGACTCAGCCTTCCATCCTTCCGAGGTGGGTGAAATGAGGACCCAGACTGTGGGGGCAATATGCTGACTCTGTAAACCGCTTAGAGAGGGCTGAAAGCCCTATGAAGTGGTATATAAGTCTAACTGCTATTGCTATTGCTTTGTTTGGTGTGTCATGTGAATCCAGCAAATTAGTCTGAGTAAACCATGGGTAAGTCAAGTGGATATATGTATGCCTTGAAAACACAGCCTATATGTGAATGCTGCTTCCTCACTTTCACAGCTAGCATGGAAATCAGTTGAACTGGCAAAGAAAGGATAAAGCAATTTAGACTGCATTGAAATTCTTAGTGTCTATGGCCAGATGGAGGAACATATTCCAAATACATTTTTGAAAGCGCATCAAGTCAAATATATATTTTCTACTGAAAATTGGGATGCCTTCCTTTCTTTTATTTTAGTGCATCTTCTTCGTCACCTACGTCTTCTAAGACAATGCTGAAATCTCTTCATTTATTATTAATACTAATATACTTAGGCAGTTGTCAATATACTATATTTAGGTTATAAATTCATCATTAGGACTGCAGACTTTAAATCAGTTTCATTATTTTATTTTTATTTTGCTTTTGTGAATTGCCCTGAACCATTGATAAAGGTTGTTATGTGACTTTTTAAAATGAAACCAGTTGCTATTTGATATATTCTTCTTAGGGAGGAAAAACCACTTAGCCTAACAAAGCATATTACTTAGGAGATGTCTTATTAGCAACTAGTTATATTTATTCAGTAAGCCCACTTAGCAGTTCAAAAGCGTGCAAATGCAAGTAGATAAATAGGTACCATTTTGGTGGGAAAGTAACAATGTTTTGTGCACTTCAGGGTATAAGTCATGCTAGATACATGACCACGGAAATATTTTTGACCAACACTGGTTACCTTGGCTAAGAAATGGACATGGGCACCACCCCCTAGAGTCAGATGTGACTAGATAGGGGAAACCTTTACCTTTATTCTTCATACACAAAGATCCATAAGCTTCCCATCCCTATTTATTTAAAACTAAATCTTATTGT
Source organism: Thamnophis sirtalis (assembly GCF_051295495.1). Classification (NCBI taxonomy): domain Eukaryota; kingdom Metazoa; phylum Chordata; class Lepidosauria; order Squamata; family Natricidae; genus Thamnophis; species Thamnophis sirtalis. The sequence goes on along the minus strand of NW_028261388.1, from coordinate 25,233,340 downwards.
CTCAATGAAAAGTCTATAATGTTTAATATTTGCTTAATTAGCAGGGTCAGTTCTCATTATTAAGGGCATATTTTTTGGCTGATTTAATTATTGCAAGTCTAAAGCACATGAAAATGGTTAAAATGAAGAGTAAGGGACATTATTATCAAGTTGCATAGCACAGTTGATTACCTTTATTTGCATAGCAGATGGGAAAGGGATATAGCTATTGCATCTTAAATAACTGCATAATTATTCAGTAGCTCTAAAATATTTGGGGTACTATTAAAATGTAAATACTGTATATTTAAAGATAATGATATTAGTCAACTGAAACTTCTTTTAGAATAGTAGTATTAGATATAAGATGCAAAAATCCATATAATAGCAAAACAAGTGTAGAAAATGAAATAGTTGCTGTTTTCCAATTATTGTCTGGATTTTCTTGGTCCAACATAGTTGCTGTAATAAGCTCTTTCTCTACAGTGCCAAATAGTGCATTTTACCTACTGGAACAGAGGATAGAAGCCAAAGATATTTCTAGAGGACGGGGAAAAAAGACAATCAGAATGTCTATACAGAAAATGTTAACACATACTGTAGCTTATTTGGATGAGCAGACTAAGACCTGGGGAATATGGTGAAAAGATTAAAGTATACAGTTTGCATTTTAAAACGCCATGTTAACTCCAAATATAACAATGTTCTCTTGAACTATAGAGAAAGGCCGAATGCAAAATTAATGCCTCATGAATCAGTAAAAGGCATAAGTAATGCTCTCTGGCAGTCAAGTAAAGATCTCTGAGAGAGGACTCTCATCTTTATTGGAGAATTAATTGGCTATGTTCAAAGTAGACCTTTTGTTCACACAGTCTGATCTTCTGAAGAGAAGGCAGCAGTGGCATCTCAGGGCACTTCCCTAGTACTGGTAAGCGATACCTGTATGGAGCTACAAGATCTGGGTTGAAAAAAATTGGATAACCACTAGATGGAAGTAAAGGATATAATTTTATGTATCTCTGCTTCCGTCTAACAGTTGTCCTAATCTGTATACTCCAAGGCTAGCTACTGCTCTTTCCTGAAGTCTGTTCCCACTTTCCATCTACTTCTGTTCACGACACTGCAATAAGCAACTGCCAAGTAATTTTGTGAGTGTACATAGGCCCTGCAGCAGACCACAAGCCAAAATTGTGGTATCAGGGGACTGCTACTCTTGCCTAGACTATATTTATGTCACTGGAGCAAACTATATGTTCATAACATGTTTAATTCTCACTTCTCAGCACTTCTGTCTTGTGTCTTAATGCATTTCATGTAAAAGATATTTTTGTGAAAAATGTATGAGTAATATTGGTCTTTCTTGCTAGTTTGGTCTCAGTCAGCTGTCAGTTCAGTTCGGAGTGCCTTTTCCCTCAGGTCCTGATGGTTGCATAGCTTCAAGGTTCCTAATTACAAAAGAAAAAAAATATGCTTTTATAATTGACATATGGTTACACTGCTGTCAAACTGATGTCATCTCAATGAGGGAGACAATAAAAAAGAGAGACATTGACTCCATGAGACAGGTCTATGTTTTAATATGTCAGGTTTTCAACTTCTGGCCAAGGAAGGCAGCAGTTGTTCTTTAACAGCCATGAGCCAAACATCTATTCTTGTTTGCTAATGAAATGAAGACGAAGGGTTAAACTGTAGAGTAAATAACTCTTCCATGGAGCATGAATTGGTTAGCTAGAAAGGTTGTCCTATGAAAACTACAGTATGTTTGCCTAGACAATGGAAAGCAGAATTAATATCAAAAATATCAGTAGAATTTACAGTAGATTTGGTTTAGATTACATTACTCAATAAAATTACAGATAATTCTTGTGTCTATTCATAGGAACTAACTTTTCAAAGTTACAGTGTTGTTGAAAAAAAGGTTGGTAGTGCAGTGGAATTGTAACAAAATCTCCAAAGGGGTCCTGTGGTCTGCTTACGCCTGCCTTTAGTATATTTTCTTCATTTGTAAATGTTTTTATTTCTTTTCACCACATCAGAATAAACAAATGGCAGTGGTTATCTGTCACAGCTTTCAGGATTTCAATTTATGGGAATATAATCCCAGATGTTTCTTATCTACCTACTGAGAAAAAAGTTGAGAAGACTCAGAAGAACTTGGGCTTGATTATGAAGAAGCAACTCTTGATATATTTCATTAACTAAATTAATTATTATTATATATTATAAGGCTCAACTCCATTGTGAATTCTCAATTACTATAAAGTTTAACCTTTTCAGTATCTTCCTTAGTATAAATCATAAGAAGTATCCTGCTGATTACTGAAACCATTTGAAAGCATATCATATGCTTAAGGTAAAGGTTCTCCTTGTACATACGTGCTCATCATTCCCAACTCTAGGGGGTAGTGCTCATCTGCGTTTCAAAGTTGAAGAGCCAGCACTGTCTGAAGACATCTCTGGTCATGTGGCCAGCATGACTAAACGCCAAAGGTTCACAGAGCACTGTTGCCTTCCACCAGGGCACTCCCTATTTTTCTATTTGCATTTTTACATGATTTCGAACTGCTAGGTTAGCAGAAGCTGGGACAAGTAACGGGAGCTCACTCCATTACGTGGCACTAGGGATTCAAACCGCCGAACTGCTGACCTTTCTGAGCAACAAGCTCAACGTCTTAGCCACTGAACCAGTGCTTCCCTTCTCATATTCTTACTTGGTACCTAAATAAGACTGGAGTTAAATATAGATAACTGTGGTTCGAAGATTCTAGGACCAATTTCAAACTCAAAAGTGGGATCATAATGGCGATATTAATAATCATAGTATACATTGAAGTGGGCTGTTCAAATGTATTGAAAACATGAATTCATGCCTACAGATTTGTGTTAAGAGAAAAATAATTCTATGCCAATTGTTCCTTTCAGATTTGTTAGATGTTCCAGTAATAAGAATAGTTCATTATTTATATTGCAATTGGAGGAGTTGCATAAAAGGAATATAAGAGAAGGAATTGTAACATACATTCTGAACTTTAAATTTGTTGACATTTGTTGACGGCTTTACACATAATGGTATGCATTAATCTTAGGAAAAAATAGAGAACTGCACTGAATTGAATTCATTTACAATTGCAGAGTGGTTGCCAAAATTCATTGTAAAGGCATACTGAAATTAAAAGGAAAAAGAAATTGCAAACAACTACTAATGGGCAATTAAATAAATGTTTGTTTGAATAATAAACACGAATAGTGAACTAATGGTTTATTTTACCTAATGGAAAAATCTCTACTTAACTTATATTTGTAAATAAACTCATATAATAAAAATGTTATAATTCTCTATTGAACTATTTTGCCAAATAGAACCAAATGTAGAAAATCCTAATTCTCTGGGACACCTGTCACTGCCTGGAGAAACGAACAGGCAAAATTATCCAATTTACCCATTATTATAATTAAAAGAGAAATTCCAACAGGCTTTATGAATCAATAGTTAGATGTTACAATGTATGTAACACACACACACACACAAATACTACCCCGCCAGTGTTGTTGTGGACTATGGTTTTTTTCCTTGATATTTCTTTCATTATGGTATTGTTTTCTGCTTGATTGTTTGCTTAGTGTTAATCCCTGCTTATCTGAATGTTGCATGCTGGAGATGTTGTATTCTGGTCTTGTATGTTTCCCTTTTAGCTTTTTTAGTGTGTGTTTTGAATAGTGTGTAACTAAGGTTTATTACTATGTGTCTATTGATGGCTGATTTGTCTGAATGGGACAATAAAGAATAAAATAACACACTACCCTTCCTGAATATGGAATTCACTACCTGACACTGTGGTTTCTTCTCCAAACCACCAAAACTTTAACCTTAGACTGTCTACCTCACCCCATTCCTAACAGGTCTTTAAGGGGCATGCATAAGCGCACCAGCATGCCTATTGTCCTTGTCCTAATATTCCCCTGTATTCGTATTCATTTCATGTATTCAGAATCATGTCTATACTTATATCTGTTATCTAATTTATTCTTGACAAAATAAAATAAATAAATAAAAAATAAATCAACTAAGGACTATGCGGCAAATTAGAAATGCAAGCCTGTTGAAAAACAAATTGCAATAACCAAGAGTTCCAATACCAAACCTCCCACAAAAGGTGTTGTTTAAAAACAATGTTCAGATGAGCACTGCAGCAACTCAGGATACCAAAAGAAAAAAGAATAAAAACCGACTGCTTATACAACACTGTCTAACAAAATGGATAGCAACACAACTTTGTCAAAAAATGCTTGACTCTCTCATCCTACTATAGCACAACCAATACAGCTATGAAAAGAATAGCACTGCTCTTCATCAGAAACATCTCAGGAGCAACAAACAGCCTATTTCAACCACACAGCATCACATAGCACACAAACCAACCAATGCACCTTCAAAACATCCTACGTAAACCAAAAGACACAGTAGCCTAAGAAGGAGTTATATACAACTTAAAGTGAGGAATGTAACCTCTACTATGTAGGGCAGAAAGGCAGAAAACTAGCAGAACACATCCAAGGACACCAACTAGCAGTCAGAAGACATGATAAAAGTGATTTAATCTCACCACACATAGCCAGAGTCAACTATAGATTCAACTGGGAAATTGGGCAATCTAGAAGAAGCTAAATTCCAAAGTGCTAGGGAATTGGTAGAAGGTTGGTATTGTGCCAAATCGGCCATTAATGGACACATAAAAATAAACCATATTTATAGACCATTGAGAACACATCCACTTCAACACCCAATAAGCAGAGATTAACACCAGGCAAACAAACAAGCAGAAAATATCTTATTCAATGAACTTCCCAAAAAGAAAATCACTGCACTATCAACACTGAGACACAAACAATGTAAATAGCCCGCAAACCATTCACTAGTACTGAGGATATTACCTAGTCAGATAATGAAACATCTACAAGAAAACAGCTTAGAGAGCACTGAGGACTCCACATGATGTAAATCCTATGCAAATTGCCAGGAATAAGTGCTGCCAATGCTATGAGACTGTACACATAAGATTATATTGTTTGGTGTTTTTCTTCCCAATTCTTTGCAATTATTGATAGAAATTATCTAGCCACAAGATGGCATAGTTCTCCTTGCTCTGCTTCAGTGCCTGATTCCAAGTATCTTAATATAATAGCAGTAACATTATCTGATCTTCATTAAATATACACAATCCAGTTGCTTTCATGCTATATAGATTGTTTTTATTAATATGATTACATTTTGCTTAAAAACTACATAATATATCCAAGCATTGTGATGTAATTGTCCTAACTCAATAGAAAATTAGTTCTGCAGCACTTTGATTATACATTTATCATGCATGCTGCACAAAATTTAGGCAAAAACTGCCAGAGGCTTAAGGAAAATAACCACTAATTAAAAACTTGAGTAGGGCACAAGTAGAGTGTTTAGTACATTTATATCCATCAAGCATTTCTATGTGTAATTTTAAATAAGCGATATTATTTAAAGTGTACATGCTTTTAAAGATGTATAAAATATACTGTGTATTAATAAATAGGCAATGACTATATAAGACCTAGCTCAAATATTGCTGACTGCAGTGAGCACACTCCTACACTACACTGCGCCACCATGAGTATTTCTTATTGTTCTTGTTTTACAGTAGATTTTGTGTATGTCTGGGACAGTAAAATTCCCCTACTTGTTCCCTGCTAATTATCATCATCATCATCATCACCATTATTGTTATCCCCAGTAAATCAACTTCAGTGTGTTAAGTGTGGGACATGTACTGAAAAGCCTGCTTTCAACTCTACTTCTTTTCTAGAATCTTGTCCCATCCCCAAATTCTCCGTCAGCTTCAGGCAGAGTTCTGGCTCTCATTAGTTTTACATATGTCCACCCCTTACCCAAACTACACCACACACACCCCTCAAAGCTAGTATTAACAGGCAATTTGGTATGAGAAATTGTGGGAAAGTTAAAATGCTTGTCTTAGAATAAGCAATTCAGTCCAACAATGGAGAGAGACTCCAATTCCTCAGAGACTTCATTGTATAGTAATTAACTCACTGAGGCTGAAACTCTTGCAGTTTTCAAAATTCTGCATTAACCCCACATTATTTATTAGCAGTAAAGATACCTAACCTAAATCCATATTGCCAGCTTCCCTAGTTTTGCCAGCTACATGGATATGTAAATTAAATTATTGAAGTGAGAAGTATGTACAGTATCTAATGATTCTTATGATTGCATGTGCCTGGCTAGCCCTTCTCATAAATCAAATATTCTAAGTTGCCTTTCCTGCATTGGTAGTCCAAAATAAGTTCCACTTCTGCACGTTATCCTGCACAACAGAGGGGTGAATGCAGAGGTGGGTTGCTGCCAGTGTTACTGCCGATTCGCAAGCCACGTGCAACATGCAAGTGACGCTCTTCATTGTAAATTGTTCTGCACAGTCACCAAAATCCAAAATGGCGGTGGCCAAGCAGCAGTGAGGGAACAGGTTCAGGGGTATAGAGGGCCTGGGTCACTGCTGGTTCTGCCACCCAAGCCTGAATTCCACTACCAGCTCAGCTGAACTGGGCCAAATCGGCAGCAACCCACCTCTGGGTGGGTGATATATGTATGATGGAGGTGTGGGCTTAGAAGTGAATGCTTTTTGCAATAAAAAGCCTTTATAACCTAATCTGGTAAAGATGCATGCCTTCTGCATCCATTTCAGATCTTGGAGGAGTTTTTTTTATTTATGAGCCAACCTTTTCTGATACAATTCAAAATCTGCATATTGCACTTTTAAAGTAATATACTGTGCTTTTTATCATGTACTCCCTTCAACTTTTCTTATATATCCTTCGCATTTCTTTTATACTGTAAATGAGAAAAAAATATAATTGCTTACCTGGCGATAAAGCATTTCAGATGGATTTTTTTTAATCAGCTGTATTTCAAATCTTGATTTTTCCTAATTCTATGGTTTCTGAGTTATTAATATTAGTTTTATATTCTGCATTTTTGAGGGAGGGAGGGAGGGAGAAAGGAAAGAAGAAAGAAGGAAAGAAGGAAGGAAAAGACTCTGTTCTTCTGGAAATAAAACAAATTGTATAGAATGAAATGAGACAACTCATCCCAGCCAACGCACCACATATAGTCCTCCAGTCAAAGAAACTCAAAGCAGAAACAAAGAGGGGAGCGAAGAGGCCCTCCTTCTTTTAAATTGATCCTCCTAAACTCTTAACAGTCAATAAGACAAAGGGTGCAAAAAAAAAATCAATGCTGCTGGAGTCCCATCTCCAAAACCTGCACATCAAGAAAATGGATGTAACTGTATTCTGTGTATAGAGTGTCACACAAATGTTGCTATATTTTTTTTCCTCTTTCTGACCAAAAGCATCTAGCATAGATAAAACTTCTTTTATTTGGCTGTTGCAAAACCAGCTAACTGTGTTTGGACTTGATCATTTACCCTTCTTTATCATCTTTATAGTCCTTGTGGGATGATGACATACAGAACTGATTACAAATCTGCTGTAAATGAGAAACATGAAACATTTCTTAATCGTTGACATTCTTTACTTTTATGCTAAGGAAACAGGTTTATAGGAGAAAATGAAGCAAGAAAGTAATTCATGAATGTTAAATGATGTAGCATAAAGCCTCCAAAAGCTATAATTTAAAATGACAGAAACATTAGTTTTGAAATAAGTAACATTTATCAACCCAAGTATGTGGATGCCTACTTTTATAGGTTGTTTTCTTTGATAGAATTTACACTTTGATCTCCCAAGACACAACCAATCATTTTTGTCTACCTTGTGCCAGGATCCTGTCAGAATATGTAAAAATAAACAGCAGTGTGAAGGAAGATACATTTTACTGCAACACGAAAGATTGGGCTGCTTTAGTTTCTGTGTATACATTGATGGTATTTTATGGACAAATTTTAGGGATATTCCTTTGATACAAACAAAGTATATTTCTTTCAAAAGTTGTGTTTCTACTCCACTTTGCACATTACAGAATTTTTTAAAAACTACCAGGGAGAAGAGTTATAAATACATATCAGCTACTTTCTTGAGATTTCTACTATCCTAGTAGAAACTATCCTGTTTTTTTTACCAAATATCAGGCTTCCGCCAAGCTCCATTGTCCATATTCCAAACCATAATGTGCTTGATTTAGTTTTGCTTTACGATGATATGTAAACCTGACCACATCTGCAAATCTTGGTTTATAATTAACTGTATTGTGCAAACACTGATAATTGGTTTACCCAATAGTGGTTGTGGTTTAGCAATGTTTTAACAAGTCAGGTTTGTCAGTTTGTAAACCTAGCCACAGTTATGTCTTGCCTCGTAACAACAGCCTCTTACACCTACCATTTTAATAAACACTGAGGTTGCAACCCTTATGGGAATAATTTCATTCTGAAGAAAGAGAATGAAAAATAGCTTTGGAGCAGTTATAGAAGTCTCTTATATTCTTATGCTTGAATTGTTTCCTAATATGATTTGAATGCTTATTTGTACCCTATGACTCATTAAGTGTTGTACCTTATGATTCTTGATAAATGTATCTTTTCTTTTATGTACACTGAGAGCATATGGGCCAAGACAAATTCCTTGTGTGTCCAATCACACTTGGCCAATAAAGAATTCTAGTCTATTCTACTCTACTCTATTCTATTCTATTCTATTCAATGGGTGGAGAGTGTGCAGCTGCCACTTCTAAAGACTTTTAAAAACTTACCATTGGCCCCTGACTTTGCATGTCTATGAATTATCTCTACAAGAAACTAAGAGAAATGCATGGTTAGCCTTTAATATAAGAGCTTGAAAAGGATTTCTTGATCTCAGAGTATGCAGATATATGTAGCATCTTTTAATCTATTGTTAGGCTATTGTTAATAAAAAGGATCAACACTGTTCTTGAATAACATCTTTTTAGAGCTTACTAGAAAAATCTGCCAACCATTTCTGGATGAATTGGGATTCGCCTGTGCTTTAGATTGGATATAGCCACAATATCACTGTGGATGTCTAATCAAGAAAAAGAACATTTTAACACAAAGCTGCCTTACTTGCAGCATCTTTTTCATAGCCAAATAAAAGTACTATCCATTAGTCCTTGAGCTAGGAAGAACAGTTCCAGAATAAAATTTATTTTCCCCAGTGGTGACCTCTATTCAACCATTAGGTACAATGCCACAAAAAGCTGCTATCATGCACTTTAAGGACAGCAATTATCTTCAATAGCCAGCAGGGAAACATCCACTAATAATTCTCAACAGGGACTGGGCCTGAGGCAGAAATTACGTTCTGAGTTCTGATGGGTAGAGGAGAAGAGTTTTAAAGTTTCGGGGTTTTTTGCTGACCAAAGTGGAATGGTCATGGAAGTGTCATGGTGTGTCTTAAAATGGCCAGTAGAAACTGGGCTGATGTTATTCTACAGAGATCACCTAACAAATGAAACATGTCAGACTATACCACAGTGGCTTATTTACTTAAATGGCAAACATTGCTATAAAACCTTAAGATTAACTTAAGACTGGTTTGAGGATGAGATAAAGGTAATTTCATGAGGACGCAGCTCATGTTTGTGCCATGAGCAAGTAAGGAAAAGCTCTTTTTCCACTTCCACTGATATAGTTTATATACAGAAGCAGCAATTTGGTATAAGGTGACCAGACATCCCGCTTTTGGCGGGACACCCCCGCTTTTTGATGCATTTTCCCGCGTCCCGCCCGCTTTTTTAAAAGGCACACTTTTTTTGGCGCTTGCAGCTCCCGCCCATCAGCTGCTGGGCTGGTTCATCGTTCTGTTCTATGCTACCTACAAATTTAAGCCAGCCCAGCCTGCCGCTCACTGATTTGATTGGCTGGACTCCAGCCAATCAGTGAGCTGGCCAACCAGCTCACTGATTGGCTGGACTCCTTAGCTGAGGACGCATGCGCGAGTCTCCATTTTATTTTGTCTTTCTTGTTGGGGTTGCAGCTGCGCTTACTGGTGGTGAGTAAAATAAATCATGTTTTGTAAATAATGTAAATTTTACTTACTCCCGAGTAAAAATTTTACTCGGGAGTAAAATTTACTCCCGAGTAAAAATTTTACTCGGGAGTAAAAAGCGGCTGCCGGTCACGCAGAGAACTTCCACGTGGTTCCATCCAGACTTGCCGCCCGTGCTGGCTGTGAACTCCGCAAAGCCAAAGGGGGAGAAGGCAGGGGGCTGTCTCCTCCTCCCAGCCCAGCAAACAGTCTGTTTTTCAGCCGTGCAGACAACTTCCACGTGGCTCTCGCAGCCCGGCAGAAGCATTTTTTCGGGGGAGGGCTCTGCCTTAAGCAAGAATTGCATTAAAGACCAGAGCAACAGGTATTTCCTTATTTGCCTGGAGACAAATAATTCCTAGGGATACTTGCCATGTTCTTTCATCACCATGATGATCTTATTTTTTTGAGCTAAATGTATTTTTCCAGTTTGAATTGGGCATAATCTTTTTTTTATTGATCCACTGTCAGGAAGAGGGATTATAATTTAAAACAGATGATTTCAGTGGCATCTTTTTTATTAATTTAAATTTCTTTCCGTTCTCCATACCCATCTTCTTGTATCAAATAATAGCTGTGGATTCATTGGTATTAAGTGTATATGTTTGAAGCAGTGCAGGAAATCTTGAAAACTTATGAATTTATCTCCCCTCTGTGGCATTAGGCCTTAGTATCTGATTTGCTATATAACTTAGCAGTAGTTATTAGCACTCTTGGTGAATGATTCCCTTTTCTCAAATTATCTTGAACAATAGTTTGCAATGTTTTCATATCTTGCATCCAGCTTTTTAAATTTATTATTAAATAATTTGTATTCTATCAGGGGCTTTCAGCAGTTTACAGCAACAAAAATGCCAAATAAAATTATATTATTATAAAATCATTGTAACAATTCCACAAAAACAATAAAAAGAAAATCCAGTGATAAAACCATATTAAATCCCAATGGCTCTAGAAGACAGAATAATTTGTACAGCCTTCCTGAATGGACAGCAGGTTAGGGCTCCCTGCTCTGGAGGAGGTTTCCAAAGGATGGGCACCAGCTGAAACCTTCCTCCTGAGAAAGCCCTACCTTTGTCATGAATGGGATTACAGGGCCTCCCCAGAAGATATTTAAAGCTCTGGTAAGATAGCTTTGAGGGGGGTGGTCTTTAAATATTTGGACTTTAAGCTGATTTTGGAACATCTGTAAATTTGAAAGCACAAAAAATGCTATTGGCTTGTTTCCAGATGAGTCATTTACTGTAAGGAGTATAGGCTCAATGTATTTTAAAATAATATTTTATTTATTGTGCATATGATTTTTTAAAATAGTGGTATTCTGTGTTGATTCTTTTTTTAAATTGTCTTAGACTATTTAAAAAAAGATTCTATCCAAAATAAATTGAAACAAGCCATTTTTAAAATTTCTATGCACAATACTTTGAAATGGACTCAGGAGTCATGATTGACACTGAGTGAATTTGCACTTTTAATAATCAGGAAGATACAATGGCATTGAAAAAAGTGACTGATGACCATTTTTCACACTTAGCGACCATTTTCACACTTAGCGACCGTTGTGGCATCCTCATGGTTATGCGATCAAAATGTTGATGTTTGGCAACGGATTCGTATTTCTGATGATAGTTTGAAATGGTGACAGTATAAATTATTGCTGGTGTAATACTTAACAATGGTTTTTAAGGATTTCTTTTATTTATAGAATACCTTTTTATTATTTTGGGGGGATTTTTACTTTTAAATTGTTTATAAAATGTATTTACTACAAGAAATGTTCCTTTTTGCAAATGTGATCTTTGCAAATCTTTGTGATGCAATATGTTCAGACCAGGTTTATGTGTCTCAAAGTGGCTGCTATTCTATGGGCAGGCCAGGTTGGTGCAAGGCAGCTTTGCCAGATTTGGTGTGTTTCACCCTCATTGAATTTTATATCGTATAAAGAATGGAAGGAGGAAGGAAGAGAAAAAAGGAGGAAGGGAGTGAGTGAGGAAAGAAGAGGATGGAAGGAGGGAGGAAGGAAGGAAGAGAGGGAAAGAGCAGAAGACAGAAAAGGTGAAGGTAGATAAGCAAGAGGAATGAAGGAAGAAGTGAGGAGTCTCGAGGAGGGGGAAAACATTTAGTGACCAAAGTTACAATGGCATTGAAAAAAGTGACTGATGACCATTTTTCACACTTAGCGACCATTGAGACCATTTTTCACACTTAGCGACCGTTGCGACCATTTTTCACACTTAGCTACCGTTGCAGCATCCTCATGGTCACGTGATCAAAATTTTGTTTGGCAACAGATTCGTATTTATGCTGGTTTCAGTGTCCTGGGGTGACCTTTTGACAAAAAAAAATTTTTTTAATCAACCCCCCCCCCCCCGGTCAAGGGTGTCCCTCTTTTCCAATCTGAAAATCTGGTCACCTTAATTTGGTACCCTTTCAATTTCAGTCTTTCTCAATCTGGGAGAAGTGAATCATATAGTAACAATAGCACTTAGACTTATATACCGCTTCACAGTGCTTTTACAGCCCTCTCTAAGCGCTTTACAGAGTCAGCATATTGCCCCCAACAATTTGAGTCTCTCGGGAATAGGGTGGCATACAAATTAAATAAACCTTAATAAACCATTTGGGTCCTCATTTCACCCAAATCAGAAGAATGGAAAGAATGGAAAGCTGAGCCAGCCTTGAGGCTGACGAGATTCGATCTGCCAAATTACAGGGAGCCGTCAGTCAGCAGAAGTAGCCTGAAGTACTGCAGTCTTACCTCTGCGCCACTGCGGCTCATAAAGCAAATACTTATTCAGTTAACTGCATTTCTCTTTAGTGCACTTTATTGTAAATACAAAGAAAAAATGAAGATTAATACACAACTTCATCCTGAAATTATATTATATTTCTACCAGTTCCTTTTCTAATGAGCCAAGGTGGCGCAGTGGCTAGAGTGCAGTACTGCAGGCCACTTCAGCTGACTGCTATCTGCAGTTCAGCGGTTCAAATCTCACCGGCTCAGGGTTGACTCAGCCTTCCATCCTTCCGAGGTGGGTAAAATGAGGACCCAGATTGTGGGGGCGATATGCTGACTCTGTAAACCGCTTAGAGAGGGCTGAAAGCCCTATGAAGCGGTATATAAGTCTAACTGCTATTGCTATTGCTAAAGCTTACCAACAGCACATTGGCTTTGCTACCTGTGTTCCAATGATAAATGTTTGATGGTCAAGGTTCTGTTTTTGGTAAGGACAATCTATAAATATTCTAACCAGTAAGATGTTATCAAGGTACCTGGACTTTTCTAGTTTTGCAAATACCTTTTTCCAAGTGTGAAGATTCCACTGTATTACATTAAATACCATTTTTCTTAATCCCATCAGTAGAATTTCACTTTGTAATGACACCATATTTCATTGCCATTTTCAACTACCCCATTTCAGTGGATCAATCAGATCTAGTTAAACTTTTCTAGGTTAAAGAGCAAAAGCAGTGAAGCAGAGTGCAGTTTGTCACTCAACTTAATCTTAATCTCTCTTTAATCACAGCAGATCTCCAGACTGTGAATACATTGCAAAAATGGATGGAAATAAAGATTAGTGTTATCACGAAAACCAAACAGACTTACAATAGGAATGGTCAGAATGCAATGATGTTACAAAGTTCAATAAGACAAAATTGTAGGCTGACTGAATGAACCATAATCAAGGTCTTTTAGTTTTATATTAAAATTTTAACCTACTTTTCAAGGTAAAAATAGATCCCAAAGTCAGTTGCCAATATTCATGATCTTTAATATCCCTAAAAATAAGTGGATAGGATAAATACTATATTGATTATAGTATTTGTAATTAACTAATAGTATACTAATAGATGATGATTGCAAAATTAATGCTAAGTAATGTTGGGAGAGAGTGAAATCGAAGCAATCAATTTCTACAGTGTTTGTTTTAAGAATGAAACTTTGTTTTAAGGGAGTTTGGTACAGTGGAGCATATGTTGTCATTAGTTTGTTTATTATATATAAACTTAGAAGATGAATTCAAGTAGTAGAAACTCTTATTTTTTGTTTCCCTTTCTTACTGATATGCCTTTAATGGAGTTGTATGTTGAAATATTTGTAGACTAAACATTGCATACAAAAACATGGCTATACGATAAATAGGATGAAATATACTAACACAAGCAAAGGGGGGAGGGAGGATTAGATCATACAACATATTCATACAGCCCCCCCCCCTACACACACATATACACACACACACTATCAAGATAAAGGCATCATTAATCTTGGTCCTTGCTGCTGGTTGGAAGGCCTTTAAAGCTTTTCAGACTTTTCTAGGGAAGAAATTAACCAAAAACTCACAATGTTTTTGGTCTGCAAAGTCAGGTATTAGCAGAGATCTACTGATATTACGGTAAGTTTGCCTTCTTCCAGGACAAGGCTGGTCATTACTGAAAGACTCACCTTTTTAGTTTTTCTCTATATAATTCTATAGCCTCTATTCAGTTACATTGAGCATCTTCAATTGAAATATGTCAGATTCAGAAGTTGAGTGGGCATTTTGATTCATCTTTTGCGTTTGGTTGATTGGGGAAAAAAACCCAATATAATCAAACATTATACTTTTGATTCTTTTTAATCCAAAAGAATGTTGGAAGTAAATTAGGTAAAAAGCAGACCTGGGTATTTACGGGTCTGCGGTCCACATCCAGTCCACAGGCCTGTTTCTGTCTGGCCCATAGTGTTGATCTTGGCAGGGGGAGAGTGTTGAACAAATATATGTATTCTTGTATTTGTATGTTACCTTTGCTAGGAAATCTCAAAATAGTATATATAAGAAACTCCCCTAATTTTATCCCAGAGCTACCATCCTGTGACATATATTGACTGATACTGACTAGTATGGAGTCATTCACTGAATTTTTGGATTGTGTATGAATGTGAACTTGGGTCTCATCTGTCCCATTATATCTTAAGCATTATAGTACATTAGTTTTCATGGACCACTGAAAGACATTTCTTACCATAGACCAGTGGTTTCCAACGTGAGGTCCATGCCCCACAGGGGGGCAATTTGATTTTTAATGGGGGCAATTTGAACCTTGTTTAAACCAAGTTAATAACCTTTTAGGCTTCCTCCGTGTGAGTAGAGTTCACTTTTTGAGTAAAGTAAGAATTATATGTCACAGGGTGTGGGGCAAAAAAAGATTGGGAACCACTGCTATAGACATATCATTTTACTTAGATGCGATGGCTTTGCTGTTACCCTCCATGTTTCAGAAGTATCTCATTACTGCACTGTACAGAAGAGGAACGTGTTCATATTTTAACACTGTCTTCTCTTTCTCTTTAAAGTCTGAAATCTGAAGAGTTATTAAATAATTCCTATTATTTGTATGAGGACAACTTACTTTATTTGTTGGATTTTTTTAAAATTTAACCAATAATTGGGTATAAATTCTTATGAAACATAGAACCAAATTATAATTCTAAACTCAAATTCTAAATGGCTTTCTGAAAGTTTTTGTGCAAGCTGTCAAATGTACCCCCATGCTACAAATTACCCCATAAATTCAGTGCTGATACAACATTAATGACTCCACTGTAAAAACATACATTAAGAATCAAGTATTTGGAAATGCTAAATAAATGCATGATGTTTTACAGCGTTCCCAGTAGGTATCCCTTCTATGTCTTCAAAAAGTGCCCCAAGATGAATGTAAGGACAGCAGGTATCAGCCAAAACAAAATGCAAGTTATTTAGTGAATATAAATAGCCGCCACTCTATTTTTCATTTTGCAATTTTTATTCATGAGGCAGAACTACCAGAACAAATGTTTCAGGTTACATATATTATTCTAAATTACTTATTATATAACTGATATAAATTAATCTCTTTTAGAAAAATGTTCCATATTGATTAAAAATCTATTTTTCCATTACATTTATAAATACAAATTACCTGTTGTGCATATAAAGTAACACTTTCACAGAGTAGAAAATGTGCTGCATAAAAATGACTTGCTTTCCCTCTGAAGGGTTTCCAGTGTTGATGAATGCAAACAGGTTCCCAGCCTTTTTACCTTGCCATCATTTATATCTATTTGTTATGTAGAAAGCCTGAGGGCAATCAAGGAAATCTATTGCTACAAATTCATGTACTGCTTGCAGGAACCTCAGAATTATCTGTTTGGCCTCAGCAAGAGGGAAGTTATGGATGACACTAAGAAAGATTATGTAGCTCCAGACTCCCCCTCCCCACCAAACACACTTCTCCCCACACATTTGCTATTGAATTTTAGTTTCATGTTGCTTTGAGACAGAAATAAAATGGAATCTGTATTGTGGTCCTAGCATATTTATACTTTTTAAAATACCATCTTCCCAAAAGATCGATAAATGAATGGAAAATAAAAAAGGAAAAGGATACAGAGAAAGAAATTCCTCAAATACTATCAGTCCCCAGAAAATACATCAAAATAGATCCGTTATGAAATTTTGATATTGTTTTTTTTTCTTTTTTGAGCACAGATAGGTGGGGAGAGGCCATTTTGGGAAGGATTTCTTTATAGCATCTTTTTAACATAGAATATACTTTGCTACTTCAGTCAGCAACTTCAGTCAGTATTCCATATAATAAGCCACACATCTTAAAGTTGTCAAGTTTGAAAAATTGATAAGAGTTGTGGTGGTGCAGTGGTTAGAATGCAGTACTGCAGGCTAACTCACTGCTCATTCCAGGAGTTTGAATCTAAACAGCTCAAGGTTGAGTCAGCCTTCCATCCTTCCTGGGTAAAAATGAGGAACCAGATTGTTGGGGGCAATATGTTGACTCTCTAAACCGCTTAGAGAGGGCTATAAAGTATTGTGAAGTGGTATATAAGTCTAAGTGCTATTGTTATTGCTATTTAGGGGTACCTGGGAACAAAAATAGTCCTGTTAAATGTGCTAGGGTGCATCTTTGTATAAAAATAAATATGATTGCATTAATACTTTTATAAGAATGCAAAATAAGGGTAAGAAAAATTTAAAAGTTAGGAGAATGTGGTACAGAAATTAATTTACAGAGTACAAACTCAACAGCTGCTCTTATCATTTATTTCCTAATTTGATTAGGGGCCATACTAAATTTTGAGTCTTACTAGGTACTTAACCTCCCTTGCATCAGTATAGGAGTACTATGCCAGCTGTTAGAAATTTTTGGCTGTGGTGCAAGTATGATCTGCCAAGTCAACATGGGCAGTAGATAAGGATGAAAAATGACAGTTATGTGAAAGACAAAATGACAACCATATGGCGCCAATATTATGTTAACATTTTGTGTCTGAAACATTATTTGGTTAGGTTTAATTTGACTGTTCCACATTTACAGACAATTTAATTATTGTGTAATTTTATACCCAATTAAGTTTGATCTTCCATATTGTAGCAATTGTGGACTATTTAGCAGGAATGACTATCTGAACAAAGCTGGATTGATATGCAAAGAAAAAAATACAGATGTAGGACTGATCTTTGCTACTAGAGACCTCTGTGTGTAATTTGTTTTACATTAACTATTTTTAATGTGGACATTTACTGTACTTTGTGGTTCATACAATAGTATTTTAAAAGTACTTTTTCAGACATTGGAGATGTCTATTCTCTACTTTGAATAGGGGTAATATGAATAATAGTTTTGGTTTCATGTTAAAAGTGTAAGAGGGAGAGTAAGCATTGATAACCAACAATGCATACAGAAGCACCAAGGAGAATAACTAGAACAAGAACAGCTTCCAATTTACAAGCCTAAGACATTTAACAACTCAGTCTTAAGAATGGACACCATTTGGATGCAAGCAAGCAATAGTAGATTGCTAGCAATAGTAGATAGTAGGAGGACTGAATGAATCAAGCAGTGAACAGCTCTAAAACTTTCTTCAGGCAACTGCATGAAACTGTGAGTTTTTTAATGTATGTTGCATGGTTCCTTCAGCATAGCCATGTAGAAGGCACTTTTAAAGATCTTTGTCCACTGAGCCTATTGTGCTGCAGAAGATTTATAAATATGACTAATATGCTTTTAATCATTGATAGAATTAGGAATCCTGGGAACATAGGGATATTAGGTGGGCATTTTTAGATGACTTACATCAAATGCTTTTTGGAATCTTTGTACAGGTAGTCCTCAACTTACAACAGTTCACTTAGTGACAGTTCAAAGTTACAACAGCACTGAAAAAATGAATTATGACCATTTTTCACACATATGACCATTGCAGCATCGCCATGGACATATGATCGAAATTCAGATGGTTGATTGTCATTTATGACAGTTTCAATGTCCCTGGGTCATGTCCCTTTTGCAACCTTTTGATAAGCAAAGTCAACACGGAAACCAGATTCACTTTACAGCTGTGTTACTAATTTAACAACTGAAATGATTCACTTAACAAATGTGGCAAGAAAATGGGGCAAAACTCATTTAACAAATTTCCACGTAGAAAAATTTATGTTGGGCTCAATTGTGGTCATAAGTTGAGGACTACCTGTACAGTCATTAATAACGGTGTTTAATGGCATAAATGCAGGTGTAGCTTTTATCAGACTCACAACATGGCTACAGAAATGACATTTCTGAGAATTTGGGGGTCTATACTATTTTCTGACTCATCACAAAGATTTGTCTTTAGTGTTACTTCGCATATTTCTCTTCCCAAAAATGCTATTAGGTTCTTATCTCTGCAGCGCTTAAGGATGAGATCATTTCCAGGAGCTTAACTGTCTCGCCAACCAATGCATACTTTCCTGCGATGGGTCTGTAAATGTTCACCCTTCCTCACTGCCTCCTTAGCTACAGCACCTTCCACTATGATTGTAGCATTACATACCTTTCAGGGTGGATTTGATTTAAATCAAGTCAATTTAAATCATGATTTAAATCACTAGTAAAAAGGCTTGATTTAAATCAACTCGATTTAAATCATAATTTTTAAAGAGCAACTGTCATCTCTATGTATATATACAACTCACCGACAGTCCCAATATTGCAGAATATACAGCCTCATGCTACATAACTAAGCTCCATTTCATGCTGAATAAACTAAATTATTAATGTATCTTAAATAGAAAACTTTTTAAAGATAGATTTTTACTCCAAAAGCATTTTATTAAAATACATTTGATAAAAATAAAAAAATCCAATTTAAATTTAAAAAATTATTTTTGCAGTCATACATGACCCCCCCCCAATGCTTCCCTGCCCCTTGCGCATGTGTGCAACCACCCCCACACTCCCCCTGTGCATGCATGTGACCCCTTGTTACCCATTTTGGGCCTAACAGGCCTCCCTGAAGCTGCCTGGGACCAAAAACGGAGTGCAGAGGGTGCAGGGGGGCGCCACCCCCCACTCATGCACGTATGACTCCCTGCTTCCACATCTGCTCATACAACTGCCCCCCACGCATGTGCACACATCTCCAGCTTACAGAATTTACTTAAGTTCTAAAACAGCTGTTCCTAGATTTGTATTTTAAAAAAATATAAACTACTATTTGCCTAGGAACACTTCTATGGACCATTACATCATAAGGCAGGGGTTAATAAAATAGAACTCAGCAGCACTGTGATTCATGTTTTGGGGAAATAGCTTTTTAATTTATTTTTACCTTTTTTAAAAAAAATTGCAATAACCAACAAATGTCATGAAATTTGGGGCAAGTACTTACATTTTTTGTAAATTAAAGAGATTCAGGCCATTTAATATTTCTTTTATTGATGTTTTATTTGATCTTACTTTACTTTTTTGTTGTCCACACCATGAATCACCTGCAGTATCTTTGTGGGTGTTAGTGTATCAGATTTCCTGCCTCTAAGGTTAGGCTAAAGTTGAATAATTCCAAAGCACGCAATTTCCGGTAAGTAATTTACTATAGAAAAAAACCCAAAATTATGAAAGAATGCAATAACAGATGTGTATCCAAATCATTGTATATACATAGTGAAATCAAAGTTCATCTTTTTATGGCTTTTTCTCCCCACTCCAATCCTCAGCTATGCAATGAGATGGATAGTCCTCTCTTTTGGAAGGGAATCCTATTTGTCCCAACCAAATAGGGCTTGCATTTCATATTTTAAGTTCCATTAAATGTTAAGTTCCATTAAACACACTGAATATCCTTAACTCTACTTCTCTTTATTGCCAAAATGAAAACAGCCATGCTAGGAACCAGCTCTGACAGAAGTTATAAAATTAGTCATCTTTTCCACTAGTTTTATCTGAATTTTCTTCCATGGTGTGATGTTCTAAGGATATTGCTATTATGATTTAATTTATATTTCTCTATAGTTTCCATTGTCATTTAACAAATTGATTCCCTACCCTTTTTTTCTAGCCCTTCCAGATTATTGTAGATCTAAATGATAATGCTTTGACCATTTTTTTCCAGGTCCATACTCTATCATCCACCTGATTTTCTGTTCTTTTGAAGAATTTGCTTTAAAAAAAAATCAATTGTTGATCACATCCTAAAACTAATTCCAGAGAGAAGACAGATTTTATTTTGTTGAATGACAAGGCCATACACAGCAATTGTTTTTGTGAACATTTATAAACCGTAGTCATTTCAGAACTATTAGTTTTAATGACATAGGCAAAAACCAAATGTTTACAATAGAAAAAGGATTGATCCTGATTAGGAACCTGAATTTGCATTTTAAATTTAATTGTCTTGCCAATCTACTGCTGTGTGGTTGTTATACTCAAGGTAATTTTCATTAGATTTCAAAACAAAATTAGTAAAATCATGCTTTGATGTAGTCTGCATCAGCACGTTTTAACTCGCTCATTCCCCGTAATTGCCAATCAGAACAAGTATTGTGAATGCTGCTGGGCTGAATGCTGAATGCAGTGTTATTTATAAACAGTTAAGTGCAGAAAAGTGCATGCAATCCAATACAAACTGATATGAACTATCAGAAATAATATGAAATAGCTTTGTTACTTTTTCAGGCTTGGGTTAAACAAAGGAAACAAGGAAGTACCAAATTTAGGAGCAAGGACATTGCTCCATTCCTATGTACAAAGATTTGTGTTTCACACATGCTCAAATAGTACACATTATGTAGTTTAAGATTTGCCAAAACAAACAAGTTCCACAGTTACCCAGGGAAAAACCAGGTTTTTAAGGCCTTGCATAAATCCAACAAGGTCAGTGTCAGGCCTGCAGCCATGTTCCTTTTGGATCTTTGGCCTATCACACTTCTATTATTCTACTTATGCTGTTTCTATAGTGGGGAAATGGGAGTGGGGATAGTACAGAATAGAATGTTATGTAGCCAAAATAAAATTCCTTTCTAGATTGCCAAGGTCATCCTTTGTCTTGGCACCTTGGCACCTGACTGGAACTGGATGGGTGGAAATGCCAGCATGGCAGTGGAAGATTGGACGATGTAATGGAATGGTGGGTGTGGGGCAGTGGTGGAACGGGCCCGGCGTTGCCCACATGGATGTGCGTGGTGCATGCGCACTCGCACGGCATGTGCGTTGTAACTGCCAGTGACACTTCTGCAAGTCTCCCCAACGCTCCAGCTGCTCGTCGGAGCGTTGCACAGATGTTGTACATGCCATGCGCATGCACAGAAGCGCCAAAGGCTTTAAAGGACAGGTAAGGAGTTCAGGCGGGTGGTTGGGCCCTCTGGAGCACCCTACCGGAACGGTACCCAGTGCTCCGGGCAGGCTCCGGTATGCCCATACAGGGGCGTACCACCTGCAACCCACCACTGGTGTGGGGGCAAGATCTTGAACTTTAACATGGGTGGGGAAAACTGAGAAGCTTCAGATTCATGCTTTCCCAGATATGCCAGCATGGCTCTCTTAATAAATTGTAACTTTGAGCTTATCCTTATCTCAGGATAAGCTATTCCAGAGGGCAAGCACCATTTTACAATTGTAAAGTGTAAATATAATATAAAGTGTAATATAAAGAAGATATTAATTTTCTTCAAGAATTTGATTACTGCTAAATTTACTAGATCACATCACATGAACAAAAATGTTCTTACCATTTAAATGTTAAAAGATTATTTATGCTTTTGTTCTGTATTCTTTAGCTGTGGTAAGCCTATTTCTATTTTGTTGCTCATTATGTTTTTGAAATAATTGACTTTATTCCTGACTTGTAATTATCCTGACAATTTCTTATGTAGGTCAGTCTAAAATTAATACTAATAAATAGACATGATCTATATTACCTTCAGTGAGCATGAAAAAGACAGTTGCATTCATCTCAAAAGCCTTTTCACTTATGCTATGTCGATATCTAACACGTTATATGTTTGAAATAAAGCACTTTATTAATTTCCCAAGCCTGACATTTTCAGGAAGAATATTTAAGAAATCATCTTAATGTTCAGAGAACACAAACCATATTGTAAATATCACTAGCAGAAGCATCAATATTTAATACAATCTGCATATAATGAACGTTTTTTTTCTCAGGACATGTTAGGCTAAGAACAAGAGCTTTGCAGCTAGAAACTGATCCAGAACATGAAATATATTATCTTACTGTTTGTGTAAGTCTTATTTTGTTTTCTAGACAGAAAGGGATGTGGTGGCTCAGTGGCTAAGATGCTTAGCTTGTTTTCATTTTTATTTTATTTTAAATGTTTTATTCATTTTCATTTTCAATTTTGTACATTCACTTATATACTGAATATTTGCAATAATAATAATATAATAATAAGAAAAGAAAAACCCCAACCTAAACACAACTCATCATAAACCCAACCTATCACTTTCATACACCCCTTCTTCTCCCCCTCCAACTTTCCTTTCTCCCTCCAACGATCACCCCTCTTACTTCCCTTTCCCCTCCTATCTTCCTTTCTCACCTTCCTCACCCTCCTTCCCCTCTCATCCTCCTTACAATCCCCTCTTCCTCCCTCCTTACTTCTCCCTCTTCCTTTCCTCTACTTCTCACTATGGTGCATTTCTCTATTCCTTAATCTATTCAGTTACTAAAAATTACACTAAAAAGAAAAAAGAAGGGGGAAAAAAAGAAAAAAAAAGAGAAAAATAAAAAGAAAAGATAAGGATCAACAGTATACAAGTGTATTCTTCTTATTCTATATATTGAAACTATATCTCCACCCACCCACCCACCCCCAATGAACCCCCCTCCCTAATCCCCTCCGACTTCCCAGGTCCCACACCCGGCACAGTTCAGTACCATTCACCTTCTAAAATATCTTATTAACAATAATAATGAAAATAAAATAAAAAGAACACTCCGAAAAAGAAAAAAAACGAAAAAGTAAATAAAAAAAATTAAAAATCTTTTGCATTATGCTCAGCCTCCCATCATTCTTAAAATTTAAACAGTATAAATCATTCCATTTATATTTTGTCCTCGTCCCTTACTTCTTTGATATTTACCCCCATCTTCCTGTAGACTCTCCAGATAGCCTTTCTTAACCTTATATTCAAATATTAGTTTATACAAGAATCAATTTATCTTCAAATACAGAGCAGTCTAATCATACTTTCGCTACTCATCTTCCTACCCTTCGTTTCTCATCTCCATTCCTCCCAAGCCCAAATTCCATAAGATTAGGATCTCCCTCTTCACTTTAAAATCCTGAGCTTTTTATGTTGTACTTCAAGCATGTAAATCCGTAAAATGTGTGCCCAAAATCCATACCACTTCATTCAATCCCAAGATCCCTTCATCGATATCCCGTTCCACCTTCCCTTCTGCCCCACTCCTCCCGACTCCATTCATCCCAAACCGCAATTCAAATAAATCTTAGTCCCCGCTTTCCTCACAGAAAGCAATTCATGCGCAGTTTGGATTAAAATTCAAATAAATTCAAATAAAGACATCGCTGGATCTATATTCTTTACTCTTCTGCCCTTCCGGAAAGAGAAGGCAACCCTCTGCTTTATAACCACGTGTCCCGCTGCTTTGAAAATATGACTAAATCCTCAGTTTCCGCTCTTCTGCCTCTCCAGTAGGGGGAGAACAACTCCCTCCTTCTTATAACCAAGTGACTTGCTGCTTGTCTTTCCTTCACCTTGTCCTTCCGCATTTCCGAGTGAGTCAAGAAGCCCCGCCTTCAGAGTTTTATAATAAAAGTCCCGAGCTTCCGAAACAGAATTAATACGAAATCTTTGATTTTCGAGTGTAACTGTGATTCCAACTGGAGCTTCCCATTTATACTGTATTTGACGATTTCTAAGTTCTTGGGTTAAAAAAGTATAGCCTCTCCTTGCTTGCAGCATCTGGAGCGGGATTTCTTTAAAGACAAACAAATCATGGCCATCGATTCGGAGCCTGTTGTTGTAAAACTTTTGGGTGATCGCATTTCTGGATTCTCTTGTGAAAAAGTATATAATTATGTCTCTTGGAAGCTGTCGTTGTTCTGCTACACACGAATTCTGGCGATAGATTTTTCGAATATTCCAATCAAAATTGAATCCCGGACCTCCCATCGCTTGGCTGAAAGCTTCTACAAACGTCTGTTTCAAGTTCTCTCCTTTCTTTTCGGGCAGTCCTCTGACTCTTATTGCAAACGCCTTTCTGTTATAATTTATCATTATAAGTTGTGTTTGAGTATCTCTAATCTCTTGTTGTAATGCTTGGATGTTGGAAGTCAAATTAAAATTAGCCTCCTCCAAAGTTTCCAGTTTAGTCTCCATTTCTTCAATATAATCTGTCAAAGTAGACGTAACTTCAAACATATCCGCCTTTATTTGGGCAATTTTAGTCTGTATTTTATCGCATAAATCCAGCACAAATTCTTTGATTTCTTGTTTAAAGTCATTGAGTATTTGAAAAAAAAGCTCCTGTGTCAAGGAATCTCCAGTAGGGGGTGTAGGAGGCAAAGGCAGCGATTTACTAACAAGTTCTTTAAGCACATGCGGGGGGGATTTTTTTGCCTGCTTAGACCTGGGAGGCATTATAGATAAAAGCTGAGAATAAACAGATAAACAGTGTCTTCACTTGGTCAGTTCTCAATAAATTATTTGTAGATTTTGCTTGTTAATGAGTAGCAGTCTCCGGGGAGATAAAGCCGGTTAATTACGTCATCAATCACCAACACAGTAAAAACGCCATTTTGTAGCCCGGTTGCACAAAGAAGTTTCAAAGGAAAAACAAGGCTGGTGTTTAGATAGTTATAAAAAAAAAACATCACAGGAGTAAGACCCGCTCGTGTTAGCCTTAAGTTGCTTTAAGCAATTTATCATTGTCCTGAGGGGGGGGATCGTCTGTCTAGGGCTGCAAAAAGGCAGCTGCGAGGAACTGGCTGGAGATAAGAGCTCAGTTACGCTGGATCTCTTCTCCGTTCGCAGCCCCCCCAAAAAAGGGAGGGGGCTGTGAACTACGAATAAATCCTAGCACCTGAGCTTCTGCCTGCCCCTTTCTGCCAGAAAGGGGTGATATCTATTGATCTTAATTAGATATACAGACCAGAACTCGGAGAGGGGCTCCGTTGAGCTCCTTCGGCGACAGGCTCCTCCCCCAGGAAGTCGACGCTTAGCTTGTTGATTAGAAAGGTCCGCAGTTCGGAGGTTCGAATCCCTAGCACCGCGTAACAGAGTGAGCTCCCATTACCTGTCCCAGCTTCTGCCAACCTAGCAGTTTGGAAGCATGTAAAAATGCAAGTAGAAAAATAGAAACCACTTTGGTGGGAAGGTAACAGCACATTTAGTGATGCCGTCCACATGACCACGGTGATGTCTTTGGACAGTGCTGGTTCTTCGGCTTTAAAACAGGGATGAGCACCATCCCTAGAGTTGGGAATGAGTAGCACATATGTGCGAGGGTAATCTTTACCTTTACCATTTGGACAGAAATAATCTGAACCTATAAGAATTGACATGGGGAACCTTTGACCTTCATAAGTGATATATATAGTTTGGTTGTAGCCTCGACATGGGGTCTATGACAACTCACTGCTGCCACCTGGATGTGGGACACCTCACACTGGGCAATTTGCTAGGGGGACAACTCACCACCAGACAGACAGACATACACATCATTCTGAGCTTGGAGAATTTTATCTGCATCAGTGCTGGCACAGCTGCCAATCGCACCTGGGCTTAGGGAGAAGGACGTGTGTCTTGTGTCCAGGTGGCAGCATCCAGGTGGCTACAGCGAATTGTCCATATTTCGTCAACACATGTTTAATGTGTGGATGAAGGCAAGAGACAAGACTAAACTTACCATACGGTCACTATGAACAGAATGGACAATGAAATAAAGTCTGCATGCACATACTATGTCTTTATGGCCCTTAGGTATATTTGCAGTGTGTATAACTACCCTGTTTCCCTGATAATAAGACCTCCCCAGATAATAAGCCCAATTGGGCTTTTGAGCACATGTGCTAAAATAAGCCCTCCCCCCAAAAATAAATCCTCCCTGAAAATATTGCAACACAGCATCAGCCATGAGGTGACCACACTCACTGCCTCCTGCACCTCAAAAATAATAAGACCTCCCCCAAAATAAGGCCAACTGCTTATTTTGGGGGTCAAAAGAAAATAAGACCCTGTCTTATTTTGGGGAAAACACAGTATACAGATTGTTTTTTTAAAAATTCCAATATTTTCCAAAGAATGCATCAGGTCTGGTTCTGCCAATCTGTTTTTATCACCATCACCCAATTCAGTAAACATGTTTAAAAGATAAAAAGAAGTCTGTATAGTCCAGCTATAGTGTCCCTGGTGGATAACTGATTTTATAACCCATAAATTCCAGCTCTTTGTTATAACATAATTCTAATATTAATTTAGAGGTCAATGATAAATTGATGGGCCAAACAGAGAAGATATATATTATATATATAGAAATTAAGGAAAATATAATATTTGACACGTTTTAGAAATTGTTGAGCCTTTAGTACTTGCTTAGGTCCTAAGCAAGTACTAAATGTACACCTTTGTATAGGCACAAAAGAAGCTATGTGCCTATCCAGGAGAATAGGCTGAATATGTATTCATATCAAATTGAGAAACCTGGCTTTGCTGTTGATTTAAGAGAATGGAACTGTATCTAAATTCTTATCACTTGTCAGGATGGGAAATTGAGTTTGAGTTTGAGTTTGAGTTTATTGGGATTTATAGGCCGCCCTTTTCCCTGAGGGGACTCAGGGCGGCTTACAACCACAAGGGAGAGGGGTGCAGTGTCAAAAAAACAAAACAAAATGTGAACAAAGAAAAATAGTAAAAACACAACTTTCGTTCAGCAATCAAACACTCGGGCGGGTGAATTGGAAACCTATCCCCAGGCCTGCTGGGAGAGCCAGATCTTGAGGGCTGCGCGGAAGGTCTGGATGGTGGTGAGGGTACGGATCTCAACGGGGAGATCGTTCCACAGGGTCGGAGCTGCAACAGAAAAGGCTCTCCTCCGTGTGGTCGCCAGTCGGCATTGACTGGCAGATGGGATTCGGAGGAGGCCCAGTCTGTGCGATCTAATTGGTCGTAGGGAGGTGATCGGCAGAAGGCAGTCTCTCAAGTACCCAGATCCACTACCATGGAGTGCTTTAAAGGTGGTCATCAGTACCCTGAAGCGCACCCGGAGACCAACAGGTAGCCAGTGCAGCTCGCGGAGGACGGGTGTAACGTGGGCGAACCGCGGTGCGCCCACTATCACTCGCGCGGCTGCATTCTGGACTAGCTGTAGTCGCCGGATGTACTTCAAGGGCAACCCCATGTAGAGCCCATTGCAGTATTCCAGCCTAGAGATCACAAGGGCTCGAGTGACTGTTGTGAGAGCCTCCCGATCTAGGTAGGGCCGCAACTGGCGGACCAGGCGAACCTGGGCAAATGCCCCCCTGGTCACAGCTGACAGCTGGTGGTCAAAAGTCAGCTGTGGGTCCAGGAGGACTCCTAAGTTGCGGACCCTATCTGAGGGGTATAAAATTTGACCCCCCAGCCTAAGCGTTGGTACATTAGCCAAATTATTGGGAGGGAAGCACAACAGCCACTCGGTCTTGTCCGGGTTGAGTACCAGTTTGTTAGCGCTCATCCAGTTCTTAACGGCCTCAAGACCCTGGTTCATCACGTCCACCGCTTCATTGAGTTGGCACGGGGCGGACAGATACAGCTGCGTATCGTCCGCATATTGGTGGTATTTTATCCCGTGCCTCCGAATGATCTCGCCCAGCGGTTTCATGTATATGTTAAATAGTAGGGGGGATAAGACCGAACCCTGGGGCACCCCACATGTTAGGGGCCTCAGGGACGATCTCTGCCCCCCGACCAACACCGACTGCGACCTGTCCGAGAGGTAGGAGGAGAACCACTGCAGAACAGTGCCTCCCACTCCCACCTCCCGCAGTCGTCGCAGAAGGATACCATGGTCGATGGTATCGAAAGCCGCTGAGAGGTCAAGGAGAACCAGGATGGACGCATAGCCTCCATCTCTGGCCCTCCAGAGATCATCGGTCAATGCGACCAAAGCGGTTTCTGTGCTGTAACCAGGTCTGAAGCCAGACTGGAAGGGGTCAAGATAACTAGCTTCCTCCAAGGCCCGTTGAAGCTGGAAGGCCACCACCTTCTCAACAACCTTCCCGATAAAGGGGAGGTTGGAGACAGGGCGAAAGTTGTTTAAAATGGCTGGATCCAAGGATGGTTTCTTCAGGAGGGGTCTCACCACCGCCGTTTTAAGTACGGCGGGGAAGTGCCCCTCCCGAAGGGAGGCGGTCACGACCGCCTGGATCCAGCCATGTGTCACCTCCCTGCTGTTGGCAACCAGCCAGGAGGGACACGGGTCCAGGATGCAGGTGGAGGCACTTACAGCTCGAATGGCCTTGTCCACATCCCCAGAGGCAACATCCTGGAACTCAACCCAGAGATGATTTGCCAAGTGGTCCTCCTGTGTCTCGGCTGGATCTACTGCGGTGGAGTCCAAGTCCGACCGAAACCGAGCTATTTTGTCCGCCAAGAATTGAGCATAGTCCTCAGCCCTACCCTGCAAGGGGTCTCCCGCATCCCTCCTATTAAGGAGGGAGCGGGTTATCCTAAACAGGGCGGCTGGGCGTGACTCGGCAGACGCAACCAAGGCAGAGATGTATGATCTTTTGGCAGTTCTCAATGCCCTAACGTAGTCCTTGGTGCAGGTGGTCAGAAGTGCTCGGTTCGCCTCGGACTTATCGGACCTCCACAGGTGCTCTAGGCATCTCCTCCGGCGTTTCTTCTCCCGGAGCTCCTCGGTAAACCAAGGAGGCCTCCGGGATCCACTGACCCGGAGGGGCCGTAGTGGCGCAATCCGATCAAGAGACTCCGACGCCGCCGAATGCCAGGCGGCAACCAGAGTCTCCGCCGAACTGTGGGCGAGAGTATCAGGGATAACCCCAAGCTCCGTCTGGAACCTCAACGGGTCCATAAGTCGCCTGGGGCGGAACCACCTGGTCGGTTCCTCCTCCCTACGGTGGGGGTTTGGCCTCCGGAAGTCAAGCCTCAGTAGGCAGTGGTCTGACCACGACAGGGGTATGATCTCATTACCCCTCAGACCAAGATCACACATCCACTGCTCCAAGAGGAATACGAGGTCGAGCATGTGACCCGCTGCATGGGTTGGGCCCCGAATTACCTGGGTCAAGCCCATGGCTGTCATGGAAGCCATGAACTCCTGCGCCCCATCAGAGCGTTCACCGAGCGATGGCAAATTGAAGTCCCCCAGAACTATAAGCCTGGGGAACTCAACTGCCAGCTCGGCTACTGACTCGAGGAGCGAGGGGAGGGATGCTGCAACGCAGTTGGGAGGCAGGTACATTAGCAGCAAACCCACTTGACCCTTGAGGTCCAACTTTATCAGCAGGGACTCACACCCGACAAGCTCCGGAGCAGGGACCCTATGAGGTAACAAAGACTCCCGGATAACAATAGCCACACCGCCACCCCTTCCCTGGGCTCTCGGCTGATGAAGCACCTGAAATCCCTCTGGGCACATCTCTACAATGGGGACTCCTCCTTCTGTGCCCAGCCAGGTTTCAGTAATACATGCCAGGTCTGCCCTCTCGTCAACAATTAAGTCCCGGACGAGGGGAGCTTTGTGAACAACAGACCTGGCATTTAGCGACAACAGCCTGAGACCAGGGTCCTGACTGCTCGCGCCATCTGGTCTTGGAGTGGGACTCATAGGGCCGGAAGGAGGGATCTCTGTGATGTAGCGAACCCTCCTTCCCCGGTAATGGCTTGCCCTAAAGTCCCCGCCATATCTGCCCCTCCCTGTTATGACCGCAATGCTCCGACCCTCTCCCGTGGCCGTAGTCCCCCCGACCACCCCGGTGACCCCCGCAAATCCCGGCAGGTCCTCCGAGTCAATCATACCCAAGCTCTCACACAAGCAGTCCTCACGAGTAGTTAAAAAACACAGATTACAACAATAATAATAATAAAAGTGAGGTCATTCACACCATCCCAGACAATCTCATGCACTCAACATACCAATTTAAAAAATTAAAATTTAAAAATTAAAAGTTGCGCAAGTTGGCAAGTCCGTACTAAGCTTGTGATAGTCCAAGGCGTCCTCCACCCTCCCCTAGGGGGGGAGGGGGGGGAGAGGTACTCCACTCCTCTCCCTTCCTCTGGCAATTAATTGGCAGGATGGTTAAAGGCCCAGTTCCAGTCCGTTGAAAATACATAGAGGGGGGAGGATGGTACTTCTCTCCCTCTAGTAGGATTGAAAAGTCCCAGGAGTCTAGATGGTTTAGGGGCCTGCCAAAGATGTTAAGTCCGGACTGCCAAACGTTTAGTAAAAGGCAGAGTCTGAGTGGCTGCAGTAGTGACACTGGAGCAGAAAGAGGTGACACTGATTGAACAGGTGTAGTTCGTTCATGCATATAAAAATCCGTGTAAAAATCCGAGGGCTGCAGTTGCAGTAGTGGCCACTGGGGGGAGTCCAAGCTGCCAGCTCGTTGTCTCTCCGGAGTAATGGCGTCTAATACAAAATGATGATGACAATAGTGGTGACTAGTGCGATACTCCTGGAGTAGTAGCAGCAGTGGATGGCACTGGTCACCACAGGAGGCCTGTTGTTGGAATCCTTGAGTCCCAGTCTGAGCAGAAAGATGGTCAGGCAACGTGGAGCCTCGTAGGGACAGCGGCAAAAGCGGAAGAAAGCGCCGCGCCAGGAGGGAAGGGGGGGAGTCCACAGGGCTATGGTGGGGGCAAAAAGCCAGTCCCCCAGACCCGATAGACATCTCTCCTGGGCTCCCCACCCCCTCTTCGGGACACACACCAACGCCTCGGCACTGCTCATTTAAAGGGAAAATCTTCAAAGGGAAAGTCCAACGATTCCCAGGGCAACGAGGCTGAGACCGCCGCCTCTCGTACAAAGCCGTCTCCGCCGCCACCGCCAGCCAGCTGTTTAAGTAGGTCAGCGAAAGAAACGGGGGAGGTAACGCCGTCCAGGAGCCGCTCAAATGCAGCCCCCTCCTCAAATAGTTACCTCCCTGGAGAGCCCAAACGTCCGTGCTCTGCAGGAACCCCTCTGCTTCCATGTCCGGGGTCCTGGTCATCTGAATTATTTCTTTGCTGTCTTTCGGTAGTCGGAGCGGTAAGACTCAGCAGCCATTCTCATTCTCACGCATGCGAGAATTAACATGAAAGTAATCATTCTCAAATTTCAAAGAAAAATATTACTAAAACTGATGAATGTCCCATCAGTGCTGGAGTAACTTCTGACAGTTCTATAGTTCTGATGAATTGTTATATCCTTTCTGCAAATACAGCACACAGAGAAACTATCAACAGGATGAAAGGACAATTCTCATCCTTAATAATATTTATAATACCTTAAAAATATTCCACTCAAAGTAAACATGTTTTAGGGTGAATCTTTGGAATAAGCAAGTATTCTACCAAATAGTCCTTTACTGATATTACAAAATATACTTAATGCAAGTCCATTTGATTCTGAGCAGGTCTGCGCCATCCAGAACAGTTTCTTTAATAAGGACTGAAATGCTGAAGTATCTTATAAAAAGGACTCATTTCTTGTACATAACAATGTACAGGGACCAATCAAGTTATGTTCAAAATGAACCAATCTGCAATCTAGACAAAGGGAAAACTTTGAGAAAAATACAAACAAACGTAAGAAAGAAAAACAAACCTGAACAGCCTAGTATTTAACTTGGCAAGATTTTAAGAGTATCCAAAGCTAGGAAATAAATAAGAAGCCTAGAGGATGCAAAAGTATTGCTCTGCATAGAATTTACTTACAGCCTTGCATTATATTCCTTGCCTTCAGTGTCAAAGTAGCTCATAGATCTGTGTATGATAGAAAAGGAACCATGCCAGCAATAGCAATAGCACTTAAGACTTAGGTACTGCTTCACAGCTCTCTTTAAGCGCTTTACAGTATCAGCATATTGCCTCCAACAATCTGGGTCTTCATTTTATTGATATCGAAAGGATGGAAGGCTGAGTCAACCTTGAGTTGGTGATAATCGAACTGATGAACTGCTGGCAATCAGCAGA
This sequence comes from Thamnophis sirtalis, assembly GCF_051295495.1. Lineage (NCBI taxonomy): Eukaryota > Metazoa > Chordata > Lepidosauria > Squamata > Natricidae > Thamnophis > Thamnophis sirtalis. The sequence continues at coordinate 25,200,847 of NW_028261388.1, read as the reverse complement.
CAGCAGAAGAAACCTGCAGTACTGTATTCTAACCACTGGTATGTGGGGTAAGAGAACTATGGTTCTCTTACCCCACATACCTCACACAATCATTTAGGACCATTATTTATTGCAGCAGAATGTTCAAATGTGTACACTTATTGAAAATACCTTCATAGTAGTATAACAAGTTAAGAATAAATTATCAATGAAAAAGAATCTAGTTCCTACACCAGTTTCATTGGGTAAAGGGAAGGCTGGGTCACTGGCTGCGCTGTAAATTTGTGAACAGCTTTCTGAGAAGATAAGACAACTGTTCTTCTATATATTCTTGTCTCTGCAGATTTGGAAAGGGCAAGGGACAATGAACAAGATTATTGTAGGTCTTGGCTGGTGCCCAGGAAAGCCGCCTCTGACAAGAATCAGTTTAGCATCAGTTGAATGAAAATTGAGAAAAATCTTCACAGGGAATAATAAATCGTTTTTCTGTACCTCTTGAATGGCATTATAATGATTCAACAATTTTATCCATATTTTACTTGCTCGTTGCTTAATGTTATATGTGTATAATTTGAAGGTGCTTCTGACACGAATAAAGAGAGAACATATTTTATTTAAAAAGCAAACCAGAATGTTAAGGTATTTCCTGAGCTTTTATGGCATAAAATGATTTTTTAAGAAACTGTGTAAGTAGTAGGGAAGAAATGTAGTAGCACATTGCAATGTCAGAAGCAAAATGGAAAACCACACAAGACAATTTTTGTGGTTTAAAAAACCCCAAACCATTCCATTCCTTCTAAAATCAATGAATAAATCCTATAAATGATACAGTATATACTGAACTTTCACTAGCAAGTCTTTTGAATTAAATATATGTGGTACAGAATTCCAGGTTATTTATTTATTGGATGTATGTCCTACTTCTTCTGCAAGAGCTTACACACTAACACTCCTTTCAATTTTACCCGTAACAAACTCCTTGTGGGATAGATTTAACTGAGAGCTAATGCCTGGCCTAACATATCCTAGTGTACATCAGTTTGTATTTAAATGTTTTGAGTTACCACTTTGTCTAAAGAGCTATATATTCTTTTTTTTTCTTTTCTTTTTTTTGCAATTTACCCTTCAATGTCCCTTCCTAATTGTAAGCCCATGCAGCAGAATGTGCATAAGCAATTCTCTAAGGGAGTTTTTCCATTACCTAGACAGAAATACCAAGACCATATTGAAACAGATGCTACATAACTCTTATTTTATGTCTTCTGATACGATTTATAAAACTTGCTAAATTGTAAAGAAAGTTTGAACATGACTTTTCATTCAGTCTACTCATATTTGACTTCAGAATTAAACAGAGAGGATATAAGAGCCTCATGTGGTATGAAGTGTTATATTTTAGAAGTCATTCTTCCTCTGAAGCATATTTGTTCCTTTCCTTCTGCCTTTTTTCTGATAATAATTTGGCCAGTACTTGCAGAAGGCTGTTCTAGCCTGAGGGATTCTCACACACTCTTCTGTTGACAGAGTTCCTGTGGAACAAGCATGAACCTTTGTTAAAGATCTACTCATCTCCCATTCTGTTCTGCCCCAGCATTACGAAGATATTCTACTGGCCGAGTTCCTGCTATTATATTCATGGAAAAATTGCAGAACGGAGCAGGTAAAACTATGCACAATAAATACATTTCTATATTCTTCTTATTTTTTCTATATATTTTATTTGGTTTACAATAACATGTTGTAAGTCATACTATTAAAGTAACTAGAAAATGTGAATGAAAACATAATCATGACCTTTTTATTAAAAACAGTATAGTGATTCTTCTGTATATTGTTTTTAAGGTTTTTCAGTTCAAACATGATTAATAAATTTAACAATGACTTCAAATTAAAATAATGTTCTATCATTAAAACATTTTTAAAATACAGTAAATACTGTATATTTACAACATCATTTACAAAAATAGGAGGGTGGGAATAAAACTAATTGGCCAGTCTTTGGAAAAAGTAGAAAAATAAACATTACTAGTTTTTTGAAATATACTCTTATGAAATATTCTAGTGTCTTCAGGTATCATGCAGCATTTTATAGTCTATAGTTGAAATTTGGAAAATGTAACAATCTAGGATTGGACATTAATGTAATAAGTACCCATGATTAGGTGGTCCTGCAGCTGTCTATTTTGTAAATTGTGCAAATATAACTTATAACTGTGTCTTTTATATCTACATTTGTAATACTCTACTTTCTATGCAGTATCCAATTCACAATTAAATAATTCACTAACATAGTAAGATAATTGTTTTATTTTTATTTTGAACTATTTTTATATAGTTAGTATAAACCAGTGCATTTTTTATCTTTATTGAGGTGCACTGCAAACTTTTCTGGGATCCTTTAAACTATTTCAATTGCTTTAGAAGCATTCACATTTCAAAACTCAGGACAAAGTTTTAGCTAATTAAACATCAGACTTCCTGTACTTTTCCATAGGATAATCAGACAATTGTATAAAGAGCTTTGAACACACATTACCAATATGTATGTTTTCTGTAGCATATAGTAAATAATTGCCTGAACATTGGGAAGTCAGTCTATTTTACAGTTCCCATATGTCACTATGGTGATTCCAGAAAATGAAGTTCAAAATACCCAGAGGGTAACATGCTTCCTACTCCTGCAGGCACCCACACAATTTACATATTGCATGAAAATGTGGTTTGATTTTAAATAAACCACCAGAGTGATGTTAAAAACTAAACACATAGTTCAAATAGTATGAACCTAGTCACTCTGAAAAACAGCCGTAGAACTTTTTCAGAAATGCTTGAGGAAGCCAAATGTGTATTACAAATTGTATTCTGTTCTCAGGAAAGGTTTAAAGCATCTACTGTGTTTCCCCAAAAAGAAGACAGGGTCTTATTCCCCCCCCCCTTAATAAGAACTTGGACTTATTTTAGGGGGCCTTATTTTTGAGGTGCAGGAGGGGGCAAGCGTGGTCAACTCATGGCTGCTGCTGTGTTGCAATATTTTTGGGGAGGGCTTATTTTCAGGGAAGGGCTTATTTTAGCACATGCGCTCAAAAGCCTGGTTGGGCTTATTATCCGGGGAGGTTTATTTTCAGGGACAGGGTATGTAATTTAATCTTTTTGGTAAAAAATAGATTCCAAGATCTAGCTTGACATTCCAACTTATTAACTAAAATAGAAATTTTCACTAAAAAGTATAAACACAAGTTTTTTTACACTATTTTTACACTGTTTTTTTTTAATTTCAGGAATAACAAGTGTTGGATACTTCTCATAATTCCAAATATATAAAAGGAGATTCTACTACATAAGAAATTATTATTCCCATGACATTTAAAGAAGTAAAATGTAAAATGGATTAGTCTTATAAGAATGGAAGCTCAACAATTTAATCAGATAGAAAGACTGTCATTTATTTATTTTTCTTGCTGAAACTGACAAACTCCTTGAATCTTTTGATAAGATAAAGGACAAACAACTGTGGAAATTCAGGTCATTTTTTAAAAATGTGTTCAAGTCCTTCACGTATATTTCATTTCACACATGGTGAGATGGCCTTGGCATTTGCTAGAGTTACTGACCACTTGTATGATGAACAGCCTGAAGCAAAACGACAAGATGGTGGATTATTATTTTTTGCAGATTATAAGAACACAGAAAACACAGCACCCAGTATTTCTCATATTCATCCTAATCCAAGATCGGATGAGCAAAAAGATAGAATGTGTGAAATTACTACATTAAAAGGGGCTACCGTTTCTTCAGATTTAAGAGCTAGGATTAACTCTGAATTTCAATTTGATAAGATGACAAGGCCAGAAATTTCTTCATCAGAAGATCATGAGGACAAGGCATATGAAGATGTTTTCACAGAATTACCAAGGAGTGGGGTAGTTTTAGAAACTCAGCATAAAATGTACATTTCTCAAAGAAAGCAGGTTAATTATGGCTGCAACATTAGTATGGATAACTTCTCAATCTTTTGTAACGAAGATTCCAGTAAGAAGAAACTGAAAGAAAAGCATCTTCAGGTAAGATGAAATGAGCCATAATGTCATGTCATTTTAATTACTGTGCATGTTTTAGATTTTTTAATCTATACAATCACTGATAAAGCAATAAGATGCGATTGCAGTGTTAAATTTTATTTCTGCTAGAAATATTAAAATTATATAAATATTATATTGTGCACAGTCCGCCAACCCTCTTGCTCAATTGTGAAGACCATCTGCATTATAAAATATGGGCCAAACATAAAGAATATTGAAAGCATACTTGCACATTGTACACATTAGAATATAGGTAGTTTTTGACTTATGACCACACTTGAGCTCAAATTTTCTGTTGCTAAGGGGGACATTTGTTAAGTGAGTTTTGCTCCATTTTACCACCTTTCTTGCCACAGTTGTTAAGTGAAACACTGCAGTTAAGTTAGTAATAAGGTTGTTAGGGTTGTTAAGTGAATCTGACTTCCATATTGACTTTGCCTGTCAGGTCACAAAAGGTGATCACATGATCTTGGGATACTGCAATTGTCATACATGTGAAACAGTTGCCAAGCACCCAAATTTTAATCATATGACCATGGAGATGCTGCAACAGTTGTGTGATAATGGTCAGAAGTCACTTTTTTTGATGCTGTTGTAATTTCGAATGATCATTAAATGAATGATTGTAAGTCGAGAACTACCTATATATCAGTAAAGCAGATGTATCATTCTTTTCCTTCTAGGACTAACTGGATAGTCCTAGATAGCAAGAGTTAGATTCTATTATAGGCAGAGATGGATTGCTATTCAGTAGTATGAGCTATCTACTTCAAACAACTGATCCAGAAGAGAAGCAAATCATTCATTTCCCACTGCCTCCAGCCATCTATAATACTGCTTGTTCACCTCTGACCCCGCGCACTTTCAACTTGGAATTGCCACTGATAGCTACAATAGTTATAAGAAATATATAAACAATGACTCTTCTTGAAAGGCAGGTGAGATGGTCCAAAGGAATGCCTGTTTAAAATTCAAAAATGTATCCTGTTAAATGTTTCAATAGTATCTGTCATCCAGAGCATAGCTCTGTGGAACCAGTTTGTCTAACTGTTGTAAACTAAGACCCCAGATTTTTCAGAATGACATCAAATGAAGATAAATGATTCAGGTGCCAAGCAGCGTCTTCAATGTTCCAGTTAACATAATTACAAAAACCTAATCCTGTTTATAAAGATTCCTTTAAGATGAAGAAACATCTGGGGAGAACTGTAGGTCATTGTTAGAGGTCACACCTGGCATATTAAAAAAAAAACCCTCAGATGTCAACCCTTGGTGCTGTATCATTTAATAACAGTAGATGATCACTCATTTCCCAAATGACTGGCTAATAAGGGTTAAAAGGTAAAACCTCTGGAAAAGCAAAAAAATAATGATAATGAAATAATGAAACATAATACTATAAACCAAATCTTGCCAAGATACAGATCCATGACTTGTGTCATTTGACTTTCATGCACAGCTCCTTGCAGAGGTAGAAAGTCTCATTTCTCCAGGGCCTGTTTAAATGCCAACAGGGATGAGCCAAGCAAATTTGGGAGGAGGCAGATTTTTCCACTGGCCAGGCATTGGAACAGAGAAAGTGACACTTGGTCCCATAAGGTGGCATTGTTTAATTGATGGAACTGGAGCATACCAACCCTGTCAAATTGTACAGAGAGGAGCAACAATCAGAAATAAATTGTCCTCCAATAGTCAAGTTTTTGTTACCTGTTAAAATGATTTCAAAAAACCAAGAACTAGAACTATTTCAGTGTTATTACCATGGGGTAGATAGCTATGTGATGTAACCACAATAAGGAAGATATAGATAGATAGATAGATAGATAGATAGATAGATAGATAGATAGATAGATAGATAGATAGATAGATAGATAGATAGATAGATAGATAGATAGATAGAGATAGATAGATGATAGATAGATATAGATATATAGATATAGATATAGAGAGATATATAGATATAGATATAGATATAGATATAGATATAGATATAGATACAGATACAGATACAGATACAGAGATAGATAGATAGATAGATAGATAGATAGATAGATAGATAGATAGATAGATAGAGTCAGTCAGTCAGTCAGTCACAACCCCTGGTAAGCCCCAATTATGGGAGGAAGCTAACTGCTTCCATCATCTGTCAATCGGCTCGTCACAAGAGTCCATCACGACAGAAACCCAATATTTTTACTGTTGCCTTTGTTATATTTGTGTTTAAAACACAAATATAACAAATATATATATACACATACGCACATACAATATATATCACAAGTCAAATAGTTTATGATATCCACACTAAATATGAAGCCTAGTGGGCAAGTTCATGGCATCTGGAATCATACTGAAGAAGACATCCAAATATAGAGAAAAAACATTATGTATGTATTTCTGTCCATCCATCCATCCATCTCACAAAATAGCCATGCAGTGCCAGGAAAATGTTTAGTTTTTCACTTAAGGAAGCATTAATGATCAGTGATTTCTTTGTGTACTTCAAGTTAACTTTATATTTTCCTGGGCTTGTGTGGTTTCTTTAAGGTGCTAGCAAAAGGTAGATAGGAAAAGTACTACAACTTCCAATGCACATTTTCCACAGATCTGAATAACCACATTATCCATGGTTATCACAACTCTTATCCAAACATGTTCATGCTTGTAATCCAAAAGCTGTTTTCGTAATTGAATAATCTACCATTTTTAGAAGAACAAAATTGATCAAATTTTGTTATTTAGAAATAAGAAAGGTTGTTTTCTCACAATGAGAATATGAAATCAAATCAAACTATACTAAGGAATCATATTACATTTAAATGAGATTTTGTGTTAAAATCCATATCTTGTTACTTTTAAAAAATTCTGAGTATTAAAGTGAAAAAATACCTTGATACTGTACTTTACCTTTCTAATCACAAAATAGTAAAAAGATAGGTTTACCAAACTTCTTGTGATTTCTATAGTCTACGATGGTTACTGTCTTTTAACTATTTTTATTTTCTAACTAAAAAAAAACCCACTTCAAAGGGCCAATAAAACCCTAGCCAAACTTTTGCATTACTTGATTACAGGTAGGGATATTTTAATCCACCCCAGCTTTGTTTAAATGTCAGCAATATAACATTATGGTTACTTTTAATTCAAAAGTAGAAAACATTTAAAACTAGAAAACGGGGCTGAGCATATTAAACATGTAATGTGAATACAGGCTGTATCTTACAAAGGGAAAAATATCCCCAGGATTAAAATTACATAGGCTGTGTATGTATGGGAACAAAGGAAATATGACCTGAAGGGCAGAGGTAACTTTAGGTACTGGAATGTAAAGTATTGTTCAATTTAAATTCAATTATGTATTAGTGACAGTGAACTTAACCTAACAAAATCCAGGAATGAAAATTCATATTATATACATACTGACTTTCTAGTTAAAATCAGACAACTGAACACTGAATTACTTCCTGTTAATTTGTGAGAATTCCCTCAACATCTGCCCAGATTTTCAGATGTGTCAATTAGCAAAAAAGCTTGCTTAACCTTGTTTGACACCATAAACTCAAACAAATAGGAAACACAGCTTCAATGCTTTTTCTCCCAACATATGTAAAAAATAAATATAAAATACTTTGACTGTTATACAATGTACTAAACTGTTCCCCTAGTTAGTTATCAAAGTTAAAAGCTTCTCCAAAATGAAGAACCTTTGACACTATTTTTCCTACGTATAAATCAAGGGGCTATTTGTATTGTTTATCTTTCCCCTCATTTAGCATGAAGCGAGGCCAATCTTACTTTTTTTTACTTAACTCAGGTTCAGCCTTCTTGTTCAGAGTAAATTATGATTTTTCCCCTTTATTCACATACAGATCCTTATTACATTTGCTGCTGCACTACATTCTCTTCCTCATAAGTAAACTAAAATCCATACAAGAAGTGTCAATGTCAATTAATTTTAAGTTGCTGTATTATGTAAAGAAATATATAATGGTATTTAGAATATAATTTAATGTTCCCTCATCAATAATTTTATTTATTTATTAAATTTATACGCCGCCCATTCCCCTGATGTGACTGGTGTGCTGCAGTAACCAACCGAAATACTGAAGATATTTCTTAGTTTCAAATATCAAAGAAGATATTTGCTATCTCTTTTTCCTCTGATGGGAGGAAAGATAGCTAGAAGCTGCATAACTGCTTTGAAGAATAAACTGCTTATTTACGAGAACATGTTTGCTCAGTTATCAGTGACATACCAATCATAAATGAATTTAGGGGAAACAGGATGTCCCATGATTCAAGATGAATACATAAGCAGGGTTCAACATTAATAGCAATTGCCTGAGCTTTCATATTTGCACTCCAAAACCAGTGAGAAAGGATATCTAATAATAGTTAATAATAATAGTTTTTCCAGTAACTAATAATAGTTTTTCCAGTAACTAAACTACATTAGAGTTCAAGGAATTTTTCCTATTATTTTTCAAGCATGCAAAAGCATGTAAGAGAAGTTTGTGGTGAACAGTTGTTAAGTACTCATCTTCATAATGAAATTTGAAAGAAAGTACACTTTCTGAAGGAGTTGTGAATAGCTATATATATTACAATTAGCTATATTTCTTATGGCATAACTGTTCTTTTACAATGTATACACACTTTTGGAATGACTGATTCTGTAGAAATACTTTATGATAAGCTTTTAGTTCTACATTGAAGTTATTCACTCAGTTCTGTAAATTATATTAATATTTCATTATTATACATCAGACCTGGGCCTCTGGCCCACTTTCAGCTTTTTAGCAGAGCCTCTCCAGCTTGCATGAGGGATAGGTAGGTAGGTAGGTTGACTGACAGACAATATATCTATGAACAGCAACCAGTTTAGGAGAATCAATTTAATCCAGCAAGATTTAAATGGGGTGTTCTGGCATTCTTTCATTATCAGGATTTAATATCTTTTTCACCATTTACATGTGGGGAATAGATTTCAAGAGAATAAATTTCAGGGGTGCCACCTACTGGATAGGAAATTCATGATTTCAGTAAGTTTCAAATTCCCTAGAAATCAATTCCTACTCAGACTCTTAATCATACTGGAAAGTTCTGGTCCAAAGTGATTAGAATTTAATCATAATAAAATTTATTTTGAGAATATTTCAAAAGACATCTGAAGTATTATCCATACTTCATATAACATTAAAAAACTCTTTCTATGACCCTGTAGTTCATATTCGGGGTAGAATTTAGGTAACTGGATGGAGCTAAGCATTTACTGGCCAACTGCCCATCCTGATATCAATGTGGAGTTCGCAGATTTTTTTTTTGAGTCCAAGGACAGAAACATCTGCTGCTACCTAGGAATGAACTCTCAACCTTATGAGTATGCAAGCATCTTCACCACTAGGGCATCATGCTGCCCTGTTATCCCTAACAGTAGAGGGATGAAATGTTTTTATTTAGGAAACTGCATTTTTCTTTATGCTTCTAATGTTACCTAATAGTTAGCATGGTATTTGTATTGTTTATTATACCTAACATAAACAACACAAAATACAGTACCAGCTGTTAGGCAACATTAAAAGCACAAAGAAAAATGCAGTTTTCTAAGTAAAGACATTTCATCTGTCCAAATGACCTAACAATAAAAATCACAAAAAATCTGATACCATTTTATCATACATTTTAATTTCACATAAACACTTTTCCCTGTTTACTATTACCATTACCACTATTAAAGTTCTGATTTCCAGGATTTTTACCCTACATCCATTCACGAATAATCAAAGTATCTTCAGATTCAGGGCAGAAAGAGAAATTGGATTTTAAATAAGTCACTTCACATAACTCTATGGATGTCTATGGAATAGATTATGACCATAAGTCTAAAGGTTACAATATACACAGAGAATAGCTCTATTAATGACTATAAGACATATTAGGACCTTTATATTTCAAGGCACAATACCACTGAGTACCACCTGCAGGGCAACAGTTGAACCATTTGTCTTATATTTTGCAGTATTGTTCATTGCACTCCCACAATAATCACATCTTTATATCTTTATGATTACTGATTTACTTTAAGAGAAGTGTTAGCATTTTATACTAATTCATACTAAGTATTATTCAGAAAAGTATAAATATCTTGACTGTGAATGTTGGCACCAACAATTCCAGTGCATCTGAGCAGCAGTTGATTTGGAAAAGACAAAATATGGGATCGCAGCCCAAAATCCAGTTGTGTTACCTTCCGTTTTCCTACAAAGGAGTACTCTAACTCCCCTACGTAAACGTGACGTGAGCTTACGTAGGGCTCCACAGGAGGCGCGCGTCCCCCATCCGCAGGAAGTACGCATGCGCTGGAATTCGTAACAGAGAAGCCGGTCGCCAGATGGCACTGTAGCCTCAATAAGCCACAAACGGGGCGCCGCGTGCTCCCTCGCATCAATTGATATCGGCGCATGCGTACGAGCACGCTTGAATCCGTTCTTGCGGAGGGAGGGGATGGAAAAGGAGGCGCGGCACTCGGCGAAAAAGAAGTAGGAGGTGTGCGCATGCGTAGTCAGGCGACTCTCTGTTCTTGGTTTATAGGGCGGTTCCCTCGGAGCGAACGCGAGGTGGGTTGGAAGCGGTATTTGGCACGCGCTATTATTGATTTTATTGTTGCCTTAGCAGAAAATGCGAAGGACACACATACACATATACACAGAAGGAGAGAGAGAGAGAGACTGGAATGGGTTAGTGGATTCCTAATGTACTGATTCATGTAAAATGTTATATATTACCTACTTCCATAGATAAGTACATTAGAACAAAACAATATGCAAAATAAGAGTATAACAGCATAATTTTTAAAAAATCAACACAGCTCAAAATATCTGTTTCCACCCAGTGATGTGCAATAAACTATTGCGGTTTGTATGTTTCATCAGGATATATACGTTTTTGCTGGTTGCCGTTGGGAAAAAAAGAATATATTTGTGCTCTAGATGTAAAAAATGTGTTTAGGGGAAATGGAAGCTATGGCTTAAACGATTTAGGGAGTTTTAAACATTTTTTTCACTGTTCATTTTTGCAGTATTTTTGTTCCAAAACTGCATATTTACATGTAAAGTGTGAAAAATGTGTGATAGATGCATTACATTTGGAACATATTAATGCTCAAAAAGACATAACATAACTAAACAGGCAAAGCAACATTCAAGACTTACCCAATGTTTTACTTTAATTTTAAGTTTCTAGCTTTTGGCAACTTCAACAATGTGCAACAGACATAACAGCGATATCCTCCCAAGATTACTTGTGCTTCATTTTCTTGCTTGATACATGAATACGCTCATTTCATGCAGTTGGAGACATAAGAGTGTCTTGCAGTTGTTTACTCAAACCACAGATCCAGCCCAAAGCCAAAAATGACAACCAATTATTATTATGAAAATATAAATTCATTCATTATATCTACACACATTTAAATCCAAGGCAAGGGAGGTGGGAAAGCTGCACAGTTTTGTTTAAACATTTTAATTTTAAAAACTTTTAAATGTTGTTTTTTTAAATCATTCGCAAAACGCAAAATTATATTGGATTTGTTTCCCGAAGAGCTATCTTCATGCCAACAGGAACATCCTTCTCTACTGTTGGAAGAAATGTCCATCTGGGTTCAGTTCCAACTGGGGAAAAAGACACTGGATTCATGGAAGTTGCTTGGAAAGAAGGTTTATTGATGGTGGACAGGACCACATGATTAGAGGTCCTGGGGGGAAAAGGGAAGAGATGCTGGGAGTGCCCTGGTTTTATGTCCTCTCTGGACTTTTGAATTTGAGCTTGTATTTTGATTGGTGGTCAGACTTCCATGGGTCCATGCAGGGGCAACTTTAGGCTGTCCTGAGTCCCAGGTTTGAGCCTTGCTGGATGATGTAATCTTCCCAGGTGCCCTGTGGTGAGATGGGTAGAGGGCTAATCCTATCATGTCCTGAGGGCCATGTCTTAATCCCATCACTCTGGACCTGAAAAAGAGGGGGGGGCTGCTTTGTCTTTAAAAACAGGTTTCTCCTTTTCTCAACCAGGAAAATATAATATTCTGCCTTTTTAATATTTCCCAGAATATTTCATTTTTTCTAGGAGAGGTGTGGTGCTAACTTCCTACATTACTTTTGTTTCTTCTGTAGCTGAATTGAATCAGGGCGATTGTTTTGTATAAAGTAGTCTAAATAATTCATACTATAGATAATTGAAGTTTTTTTCATACATAGTGATAATAAAACAAGCTAATTTTAATGTTGTATTTGATACATATATACAATTTTTGCAACTGAGGAGCTTATTACAGTATATTTTCAATAGATTCTCGATCAGCCTATTTAGAGACCTGAACATTCAACTATATCAACAAAGTAACAGGCCCTCTTCAATTTTCAATCTATTGTATTATGGACAGAATCTTGAGTTTGTAAATATTTCTCAGTGTTATCAAATCTAAAAAAAACCAAAAATCAAATCTCTAGCCGTCCCGTATTAATTCAGCAGGGACAGATCAATAAATGAGAGATAATGTGGTTGCAGTAGAGCATTACGGACTGTTTCTAAAGAGAAATTGTCTGCATTGATTCATTTTTAGAGAAGGCTATTTCTCCTAGAAGATTTTGTATAATTATGAAGTTCGTCTTCTCAAATACTTGGAATTCAAACATAATCATGATATTTTCTCCTAAAGAAAAGTGAAGGCAAGCGTAGAAGGGAGTACATGAGTATTTATTGTTCATGTGTGCAGGGGAATCAAAGTAGCCTATATTTCATATTGGAAATCTACCAAAGAGGCAGAAACTTTGAAAAATGTAGCAAATACTATAACAATTTTTTAAGGGATCCGCGTTTTTCTCAGGTACTCCATAGCAAAATTAGTCAAACCAAGTGCAAGTGTAAATTTGCGATGCCCACAGTAACAAAGACATTGAAGGCGAATATAACTAAATTCAGCATGATTTCTTCCAAATAAATTTGCATTGGATTGTGTTAGAATGGAATATAGTAATAAAATGTTGATTACCCTAAATATAGTTGCACCTTTTTTTTATAATATCAGTTATTTTTATTCCTCTTGTTATCTCTGAGTTATATCTCTCGGTAGGATAAGTTCAGATATTTTAATCATTTCAGTTTTGCTGATGGCAGGTCAATTGAAGTCCATAGGGACATGATTTGATTAGATTCAAAATGAAGTGCATTAACAATAGAAAAGGTAAAAATGGGAAACCCTAAACAACTCATTCTCTGTCAAGTCAGGGCTTTTTTTTAATTGTTTGGTTGACATCTTTGTAACATCTGTCAACACTAGTGTCTTTGAAGACAACCTGATAATGAAATTCATTGTTGCCTGTCAAAATCTGTGTTAAAGAAATGGCACTTTGCTGCAGGCTGTGGAAACCGAAGGAAAAGAACTAAATGCATTAAAATTCAAACTTTGCAATATTTTATATAAGTAGAACTATTGAGCAATAGCTGTCAGATTTAGATGATGTTTGGATGTCACAGTATTAAACTGACAATAATCCCATAGAAAATCAAGTTAGCCATGCCTGTAGTGGATAACTACCTCCCTGCATATCATGGCCATGTATTGCAGCAACTTTGCATTTGCTGGCATGCTGTTTTACTACTATTTGTTTTAAGAAATGAGGAAGATTTCTTTTTCAGCCTTGTAGAGTGAAAAACACAAAAAGAGCAACAAAGATACTATTAGAAGTGGTGTTCCATATTGTGGTTGACCCATACACCATGTAATTTTTTTAGCGTAATAATGGTTGATTAATCATAAAAATTATTCCATAATTGGCCGACTTACCAGACCATAGTTAAAGTAATCTAATTTCCAGGCTCTAGTTAAATAAAATGGTTTAGTATGCTTGTCAGTGCTTTATAATTCAGGGGTGTCAAACTGACGGCCTGAGAGACCGCCTCTTGCCGATTACCTCCCATAGACCGATTAGATCTCACAGGTTAGGTCTTCTCCGGATTCCATCTGCCAGCCAATGTCGGCTGGCGACTCCCCAGGGAAGAGCCTTCTCTGTCGCAGTTCCAGCCCTCTGGAATGACCTCCCCGTGGAGATCCGGACCCTTACTACCCTCCCAGCCTTCCACAAAGCCGTTAAGTCCTGGCTGCTCCAGCAGGCCGGGGGGCTTTTGAAATATCCAGCCCCACGGAAACTGACTGTTGTGGATTTTAAAGTATTGTTTTGTTTATTTATCCCATTCCTTGTTTATTGTAAGCCGCCCGGAGTCCTTCGGGAGTGGGCGGCATACAAGACAAATAAAACTAAACTAAACTGTGCAGGCCACACCCATTCCAGCTCTGCAAAGGGGGGGGAATGTCATGATACGTCACGTGACAGCAACACGATGCCGCGAGTTTAACACCCGTGCTTTATATGAAGGCAGTGTTTGGAGTATTGCATTCATATAAAACTCAACCATTCAAGCTAACAGCAATTGTGATTTCATTGCTTTTCTGATATCTGTTTTATTTCTAATCATTACTGCATCTTAACCGTTGCTCTCCTGCTCAAATGTGCTGTTTTGAAGCAGGTGTGCAAGAGTAAGGTGCAGACTTCCTAACATAGTCAAAAATTTAAGAAGGTACTGGTATTTATCAGCAGCCCTATAGATAAAGACTGAAATAGAGAGGCAAGTTGCTGATGGTAACACTAGTCAAGTACTATAGTCATTTCACAGTTAACAGAAAACTGCATTTGCATCTTCTTAGTCTAATACTCTGCCCACTACACCTCATTGGCTCCAATTAACACTATTGCCAATTTGTGAGAGATGCTGTGTAAGTTATCACCATAATAACCCTATTCAAGGAGAGGGAATACTTACTGAAAACAAAGTCTTTATATAAGCAAATTGAGCCTCTTAATTTATCTTAAGGTAGAACTTGTTGTTACTTGTTGATCTTAAAGAGAGAAAACTGCAGCAGTTGCCCTTTCCAATTTACCACCAAGGATTGCATGTTTGTACTTGCAGTTGCCAATTTTGATTTCAGAATGGTGTTAAAGGAATGACAGTGCTCCCAGAAGGGACCAACATGTCTATGGACACTTCTTTTTGCCAATTCTCAGCTCCACTTGAGTATTCAATCAATGCCTGTCTGTCCCCCCAGAAAATGCAATGCCTTCTGCCTTATCATATAGGAACAGCAATATTCCTGATAAGTACTAAATAGAAGGGAAAAAGATCCGGAAAAACTCTCTTTCCCCTTATATGTTTGAGGGAGCGCTGTTTTAATGATTGGGAAATCTGCATATTTTTTTCATGGCTTTTCACAGTCTCTGCTATCTTTTTCAAATCTCTAATCCAGACAGTTTCTTAAAGCAAAATTTTTAACCCATTCCTTCAGTCTCATTCACGTCATAGAACAAAGCAAAGTGTTAGGGCTTAGATTACCTGGCAAGCATAGAATTCTTCCTGCTTCAAAATAACATTGATCCCTTTAGCAATGGGCAAAGTAAAAATGTCAGGACTGACTGGCTTATGCTTCAGCAATTGTAGTTAGCAGAGTCATTTGGCCCAAAAACAATGAGAACACTAATAAAAGAAGAGAGGATGCTATAGCTATTCTGCCTTCTGCTTCTGTATTTATAGCTGATAGCACAATGCTTTTTAATTACAAAAGATGATGTGGGTAGCCTCTAAAACCAATTATTCGACAAGTGCTCACCCATTCTTGCCACATTCCTGCAATTCATGTTTAAATTTATGGCCAGCTTTCATACTTCCTGCAGCATGCTACACATTACAAACACAGGTTTTGTGCAGAATAAGGTCCATGCAGCAAAAATGATAAGGCTTCAGAATGATTTCTATTAAAAGGGGAATAATAGTTCATTTAATAAATTACTTTGGATTTGTACAACTTGCTAGCCCTATATACCAAGGTTTCCAAGGGCTTGGTTCAGAAACAGTTCTGGGAACTTCCATGTTTTGCAACTGTTGTCCACAGAAAAACCCTACCTGGAAAAATTCCAGCTCTCTAACTAAACCAAAAAAGCTTTCTTTCAACCGTTTTCTTTGAATAGCTTGCTTCGAACACTGTTTTTCTTTGAATAACTATTTCTCTTCTAAATGAGCTTTCTTTGAACACTATTGCTCCACTGACCTTGAAATCTTTTCCAGAATTGAGCTGCAAAATATTCTCTCTCCTGCTGTAAACATATGAAATAACCATAGAGAATTATTTGTACACTTTGATTTGTTGGACTGTATGGAAAATAACTGTTTAGGGGCTTGAAAGACAGTACAAGCCTGTGCGGAGGAATAAAATTGCTATACAAGACACATTATTGCAAGGTAAACTGAAGTAATAATATTCCTATTTCTAATACTGAAAAATTTGTCTAGCTACCTGAATATGTTAATAAACTAATAAGAGCCTTGTTAGAATTCAGAAGTGACATAAACATATTTTGCAATGCATAATTGTGCATGGTGTCTAGAAGCGAGAGTAACAAAGAGTGCAAAGGTTAAATGTAAGCATGAAAATGTTGGGATGAACTTAGCTGTTTGATTTGTAGTCTACCCTTAAATGTTTCTATTGTATACATTGCTGATAGAACAGATTCTTTCATTATAATCATCCTAGAAATACATGGCCAGTAGTAAACCCAAGACTACTTTTTATCAATTTTCTAGCATGAGGAGAAAAGAACAGAGAAGCCCATATTTTGGAATGGAGGGAGGGAGAAGGGGAAAAAAGCATTAAACAAGTGGAACAATAGAGGAAATCCTCATTTATCAGCCAGAGGTGAGACCAGCAGTTCTATCATTAGGAAATGTTTGCTGAGTGGGAAATCTTGTGACCATGACTCTGCTTTCCTTTTCTCCTTCATGTTTTGGAATACTCATCCTGGTGCTTGGATTATGAGCAATAACAGAATTAATATTACAGAAGAAGGGATTACAAAAGAGTTTGCTGGCACACAATGAATATGTATAGAAAAAAATGTGGTGCTAGCAACCCTGGGAGCACTCAGGGATGGAAGCCGCAACAACATTACAACAACATTAAAAAATAAAATGGTGACCAATCTAGATTCAAGATATTAGTATAAGTAAATCCTTAATTTGGGACTAAATTAAATAATGTGCCCAGTTCCATCAGCATTCCAGGCCTTATAAACTCCAGGAAAGGTCCTGCTTTCTCTGCTGGAGTTTGTGAATTGTGACTTGGTAGTGATATGATGCTTTCTTTATTCTGTGTCTATGGAAAACTGGATTTCAGGCATCTTGTAAAATACAGCTTTTTATGTTAGCCTTTTTCAGCTATTGATTCCTTCTAAAATTTTCAATTTGTCAAATACAGGTAGTCCTTAATGTACAACAGTTCATTTAGGGACAGTTCGAAGTTACAACAGAAAAAAGTGACCTATGATTGTTTTTCACACAACCATTGGAGCATCCCCATGTTGAAATGATCAAAATTCAGACACTTGAAAACTCACATTCATAATGGTTGCAGTGTCCTGGGAACATGAGATTTTACAATCTTCTGACAAGCAGTCAATGTGAAAACCAGATTCACTTAACAACCGTGTTACCAATTTAATAACTGCCGTTATTCTTAACAACTGTGTCAAGAAAGGTCATCAAATGGGGCAAAATTCACTTAACAAATATGGCGCTTAGCAACAAAAATGCTGGGCTCAATTGCACTTGTAAGTTCAGGACTGCTTGTTTTTATCCTGATTTATGTTTAAAATATTTTAAGGAGCTTTATTTTATTTATAGTGAAAAGCAATATAAAAATAATTTAATAAAAAATAATTAATATTCTCTTTCCAAATACTATCTGGATTCTTTCAAGAAGCTTATAAACAGTTCTTTCTTGTATTTTGTTCCTAACATTTTAAATTCAAACTTTGACTCTCAGTACAGAATATCCATTATATTATCATAGCTCATCTTGACAAGTACAAATATATCATGCAAAAATTATTTAAAGAAATGTTAAAAGTATAACTAATGCTAAATATGTTAATTATAATTTTATCCCAATTTTAGAAAAATATTGTCTGCCAAAGAAGTTCAGATTAATAAAAAAAGTAGAGGTTATTTCAATTTCTACAGTTAAAATTAGTTTTGGCAGCTGGAACAGAGTATTCTTTCTGACAGGGAAGAATATAGCAAGTTCCCTGCAGCTGTTTTGAGACAATTGATCCCTATCTTGTCATGTTGTTTTCTAGGAAGCAAAAAATGAAATCTCACAGCAGATTTTGGTTTTCTGACTGTACACAAAACGATATATAGAGATATATCCAAATGTTATTTCAAATGTGTATTTGACATTGAATCAAATGCTTGATTTCATTTAATAGTTCTAACCTTTACCTTCTGAACATAGCCACAAGGGAGAGGGAGAGGCGTAAGGAGAAATTCAAATGTCTCTTGTCCTCGTAGCAGCACAAGTTAAAATTGCAGTTCACATATTTACATATAATATGTAATTACCTCTGGGAAGTGTTTACTTTCAAAACAAGCTTCTGTTTAGGCCTCTGTCTTTCCTTTGCAAAATAAACATGAAATAACAGTGCAAAACATTTACATATGACATTGACACAGAGACGTGTTGCTTCTTCATAAGTAAAACTATGCCTTTATTATCTTGTTTATAATTGAGTAAAATCACCATAACCAAATCATGCTGCACTGAAATGAATCTTGGTCTATAACAGTGATTCTCAACTTTTTCTTCACCAGGGAGCCCCTTTAAATACCTTTTGTGGCCAAGATTTAACTCGGGATTTAAATCATAACATTTCAATCCTTCACAGACACACCCAGGAGTCCACAGACCAAAGGCTGGAAACCACTGATCTATATACTACATGGCCTGGTTCAGGCGAAATTCAATATATCTTGAGATTAAAATATAAAACTGATTTAGGTAGAAGAGATTGTTAAGGTCTATGGTTCATTACATTTCTAGCTATTATAAAATTATTCTGTGGATTTTTTACATCTGTAATCATCATCATCATCATTATCATAATGTAGGTAAGCATATCTTCTATATTAGATATGTTTATGTTATATAATATTTAAATGTTAAACATTTAAATATTAGAAAATTGTTAAATATTTAATTAATCTTAAAGGAGAATATAACCACTGTATAAAATATGCAATTCAAAAAGAAAATAAAGTATTTCATTCATTCATTCATTCATCATATGGGGTCGATAGATACCCTCAATAAGAGGTTGTCCCACAAATAATCTTGTCTTCTGTCATTTAGAGCTGTAAAGGGGATAATAAGCATCTTGAATTGCATCTCATGCAGTTTGTGTAGAAACAGTGTAATATGGTCAAACTGGAGTGCCCAGAAGAGTATGTACTGCTACATTTTGCCCAAGTTGTACTTTCTGGTTGGTCTTCAAGGACAACGCCATGTACAGCATAGTACAGTAGTGTCACTGGGAAGTAACCAGGGTATGAGTAACTATGAGCAAGGCCTCCTAGTCCAGGAATGGCACCCAAAGTAGATCTGTGCAAAGGACCCTTAACCATGGCTGTTACCCTCTCCTTGAGCCTTGAGCAGGAGCCACAAATCCAGGAGGACCCCAAGTTGTGCATCAGCTATGTCTAGTGACATAGACAAGAATCAAGGATGATCTGACCAAACTCATATGCCAAACAACCAGAGGAAATATACATAGCCATTATGCCTTCTTAAAATACAAAGCTCAGGTTTAAAAATCTAGTATCCTGACATCAAAGATTTTTCTGAACATAATGATTCAGAAGCAATCAATGATAACAGGGTAAACGAAAACAGTTTTCTTCATGCTTGTCAATCTCTGTTCACCATTCCTTGCCTGCCTGCCTGGGCTCCAATAGGAAGCAGTTGCTGGAGCTAAGCAGTCACCATGAGAAAGAGTTGGCAAAACAGCTGGCTCAGTTCAAATTGGATCTGACCAAGAAGGAGGCTCAGCAGAAGCATCTCACTGAGGACTACGAGCATAGGCTTTCCAAGCAGAGGGAAGACCTGCAGGAGTGCAAGGCCAGGTGCCAGTGCCTGGAGGCTTAGCGGGCTGAGATGGTCAGCCAGTTCCAGACCACAATGCAGTCCCACTGGAACAAGGCCTCTGGCTCTTCGCCACAAGCAGCACTTCCCTCCAGCCTTCACCCAAAGCCCCGCACCGGGAGGCTGAAGCAGACCTCAAGTCAGAATTTCTGCCCCCCTCCGACCCACATAAAAAGACCCAGAAGGGGGAGACTCTCTGCAGTAATACAAACATTCATTAGATGCATCCGGACCAGGGGCTGTAGTTTGACGACCCCACATTTAGTGCAATGTAAAAAATGCAAATAATCTTTTTCTGGACCACCAAAATTTTCTCATGGACTATCAGTGGTCCACGGACCACCAGTTGGTGACCGCTGATCTATAGCCTCCAAAACATGGAGGACAACATGTTGGGGAAAGCTGCCTTTACTCTTCATCAGGCTCAGGAATAGAACCTCTAGCGTCTGCCAAACTCAATTAATTGACTACTTACATATATCAAAAAAGGAGGCATGATGACTTAGCAGTTAAAGACACCAAGCTTGTCAGCTGGAAAGCTGACAGCCTGGGTTCAAGACCCAAGTGATGCACGATGAGGTGAGTTCCCATTACTTGCCCCAGCTCCTGCCCACCTAGCAGTTCAAAAGCATGCAAATAGATAAATTGGTCTTATTATAATTATACAATTATAATCAGGATTAATAACTATGAAGAAAACTTCAGAAGTAGGAAGTTGATTGACAAAAAGAATCGAGGGATAAATAGATCTATTAAATAGATCTGCATTTTTCTGCCACTGGAATCACCAAAATGGAGTCTAATGTTAGCAATATCAACATTTCTTTTTACAAAAGCGTTGATAAGCCTATGAAAACTGATGGAGGGAGATAGCTGAGAAGTACAGAAGCAGGGACAGTTTTTTTTTTAAAAAAAACAGAACTTAAAAATAGAACTAAAATGAAGCCAAAAACTTTAGGGATAGAGTAAAGTATTTATTTTAGTTATGAAAATACTTAGTAAATTTAGAGCGTTGAAGAATTGGTCAAAGGACAAGTATATGAGTGTATTATGGCGTTTCTTCCTTCATACTAGCAGCCATCCTCCCTGGTTGTGGAGGGATCAGCCCAGATGGAACCTCTAAGTTGTGTGTGTGTGTGTGTGTGTGTGTGTGTGTGTGTGTGTGTGTGTGTGTGTCAACATAGCCAAAGTGATAGCTCATGTTTATCAGTGAACAAAGTGACCTTAGATCAGAACAGTTATTATTTAAACAGAAGTATGAATATTTCATGAATCTGGGAAGGAAAAATCCTCAAGTGCAAATCTTCATGTTTCTGCATATTTATTTTATTTTATTGCACACTTTTAGACCCAATCCATAAAGCAGTGTGAATGCTTCTGTGTCGATTAAAAGGCTGGAAGAACTGAATTTCGAAATTCAAGAGGCCCCTCTTCTCCTGGAATTCCTTTTAATAAAAGGCATAAACAGATGGCCAGGGAATGGTGCACATGTCAGTGGTTGGGGGAGATACTTTGTCAAACAATGCTAATTTGATTAACTTGCTTTTAGCTTCTGCAAGAGCCCTCTTTATCCTGAGCTGCTCAAAAACGCACCACAGAGCTCACATTTTTGGAAAGCTACAGGAGCTACAACCAAATCTCAAGTAAATTTATTATTTGAAATTTTTATAAAAGAATAAGATAGCTACCCAGGGTGAGTATTTAATTGATTGGCCACCAACAGCTAGCTTATTGTATAATTCCGTGTCTTGCATAATGCATTGTAGGTCTTTCATTACTGGTGGGAAACTCTTCTTACACCCAAGCAAATAGTAAGGTGTTTTTGTTGTTTCAGCAGTTGTCTACAGTATAATACACATTACAAACAGACTTCAGAAGAAGGCTCAGTGCCCTTATGCCATACTCACCACACCTTCTTTTTCTGGCTTCACTGCTTAAAGCAGACATACAAATAAAAATTTGATGAGATATCTACAGAGGGAGCTCAGTGGGTATTGTTTCCATTGGGATGGGACATTCCACAACTCATTTAATGCTCTCCACCCAAGTAGAAAACAAAGTTAGGTATACATTGCAACTTCTTTTCTAAATTAGGTTATATAGCCTGCATATTGTAGTTATGAAATACATGTGACCCTGGACTGTGGGTATTTTTTTTTCTTGGCAAGATATTAAATAAAAACAAGAAATTCCAGGTTGCTGTAAAGGATCACCTGGGGCCAGGAACTTTTTAATTGTCCTGGGATGAGAAGGATTTGTTGTTATTCTGTTTTGTTGCTTGCTAAAAATAATCTTTCCCCAGCTGATTTCTTTTTTGCATGAAAAAAACGGGATGATTTTTCTTAGGAAACCTGTTAAAGAAAATGAATTATATATTTTTTCTTTCCAGTCCACCCAGTGTTCTAGTTCACATCCTAGATTGCAATTTTTAATATGTTTAATGGAGAAAAACCATGTGAAAGTATTGATTGAGCTTTAGTCACAGAAACAGAAATGGAATTTGCTATAGTTGAAGCTGATTGGCTGTACTACTATGATCCAAAATTGTTTAGCCTTGCTAGTTCATTTTGGCTAATCCACCCAGGATCAATACTAACCTGAATAAAACATTTTAGTACTGAGATACTGGTTGATTATGAATGTGGGAGTGGAACTAAGCCCTGAACTTCATGCTATATATGCTATATGACTTAATGTCCTGCATTAGTCCTATTCTCCAAGCTCCTTTACTTATAGAACTATAACTGCATGCATTATTGTTCTTGTTTGTATATGGATTTTTGCTTTTTAAATCATTTAGTCTGTTGACCACACTGAAATGTTTGCATTGGCATATCTTCTTCTCAACTCAGCATATCTTTGTAACACTGATATGCTTCCATGATTTGCATTATTTGTTCAACTCTTGACAATTTTATCCCAACCCTTCTTAGACTGCTCGGAGTAATTGCAAGTATTTGCAAAGAACAAAAATAGCCCTGTCTTTGTTTTATAGACAAACCAGCTATGCAATATGCCTATCTGGCCTATGCAAAACAAATTTAAGTGGCTGTTGTAAAGAGAGAGCTGCAAAGGAGTCAAACCATATTTCCATTTTAAAGACCTTGAAAGAATATTACAGTAACTGAAGCCACTTATGAACAAGTGAGAAAGCCAACCATTTACAAGCAGAACTTCATAGTTACAAATAGAAAAATCTAATTTTCTCTCTCTCTCATATATATATTACATAGAAAGTATCTGGCTCAGTAATTCAGTATAGACAATTGTAAGGGTAAAAAAAGGTCCAGGATTGATTTTAAAACTGTAACAAGATCCCATAAGGAAATGCTGTGATTTTGGTCAGTTGTGCTGTCCTCAATTAGTGATTACATTTAGTCATGTAATTTATATAACAGAGTGACTAGAAATGGCAATAAAGGCCAATTTGCGAAAGCAAAGATATCAAACACATTAAATGAATTTATGAATTCAATTCTAAATATTTTCAATGAAAGGTGCTTAAGTCCAGTCATTGCAAGTTTAAAACAGAGATAGCTCTATTTGCACCAATCTATGAAAAAGTGATATCAGAACGGACAAAGATTTGAAAATATTACAAAATGGTTATCAAAAGCATTTATTAATAGTAGCAATGATTATATGATAGTTCATTTAAAGTATTTTCTATAAACTACTAAAATTCTCATTGTGGGTCAAGCTCCCAGGTAAATCAGACAGAAACATGACATGGTGAACTAATTCTACTTTATTGCTACACTATACCAATCTTACAAGTTTGAAAATACAAACTTTGCTCCATCACTTTGAACTGTTTAATTCATTAAGGTAGGTACTTCATAAGTTTCTTTCTCTGTCCATTAAGTCAATAGGGCCCCATGCATGTATTGTCTGACTGTTTCTTAAGCAGCATCTTTCTCCCCAAGATATACACACATTCCATTATATTTATTTGTCTGTTTGCATCCTGAAGTTAGGCCAAATGATGCATTATACCACAGCAATTATTGTGTTTCCCACTATAACAGTGGAACTGAAATTTCCAGGATGATCAAGTGAGTTTTATTCGCAAAGTTGTGAATGTTGCAGCATCCTAGAGTTAGTTATGTGATCATTATTTCTGATCCCCCCAATTTAATGTTTATTCTGGTCACACATTCAAAGGATGACCCAACATATCACAAGTTTGTTTAGTTGCAAATAGAAATGTATGGTCTCACACACACACACAAGTAGTGACTAGGTTTATATATTGTAGCATCTTGTTAAGTCTTACTGTAGCTTAGTCCCTTAATGAGTCAAGCTCTTGGGATTTGAAAAATATAGTTATTTTATACTGTGTGACCCTAACCAAGTTTTGTTTTAGTCTGATATGAGAACCTATTTGTTTATTACACTCTCTCAATTTCTGTCAATTTCTTGTCCATAACTTTGATTATATACCAAGTGGATAAAAAGTCAGAAAGTCTTTCCCAATCATTCAGTGCTCATACTAGCTGAGATCACTGAAATAATGAGCTCAACAGAAGATCATTAGATCCGGAAAGCCTGAGACAGAGATGCATATTCTATCCAGAATAATCTGAACTACATTAGAGGATAGAATGGAAATTTGGTTAGAAAAGCGGTACAGAGGTATAACTAAGTAGTATGATTCTATCACACAGTTTTTGTTAAAATTGGTCTTGAATAGAGAATGTCAATCATTTTATAAATGTTGCTGTTAAGAAACTGTTCTCTTTTATTTTTCCCATCCCGTGCTTTTTATTTCTTCAGCTATTGTTGGTTATTTCATTCTCCATTCAGGATAATACTTCTTATCCCAAAAGGAAAAACATGCATGTCTCAGCTATGATAAGGCTACAAACATCTAAACCAAGGGTCCTAAAACTTTTTAAACAAAAGGCCAATTCACGGTCCCTCAGGCTGTTGGGGGGGGGAGTGGCTGGGTGTGTGTGGCTAGGTGGTCATATGACTGGGTGGGTGTGGCCAATTTAATAGTCCATTAAACAATACAGACATTTTTGGCCTCCTCGGCCTCCAGAACCACTCTGCCACCCCAAAACAGATCCATTTTTGGCCTCCTGAGGCCTTCACAGGTCCTGTTTTTGGCTTGTTTCAAGCTATTACTATTTGCATGTGGCCCCAAACATATTGATTCTGAGAGAATGCAGCATTGAGGGGAGGTTACTGACTTCTTTAACTGAGTTTAATGCAGTGTTGGAAAAGATCATGCTTTCTATTTCTCTCAGAAATGCTTTGGTAAAGACCTTGCAGGGTGATACAGACCTGTAAAGCCAGTTCCCACTGAAGTTAACATCCAGGTTTATAATTCCTTGAAATGTCCTTTGTTTAATACTTCGCTCTCTGAAGCAAGACATTGTACTGCCTATTTAGATGATTCATCAAAAATAATGTTTCTTTTTATATCCCATTTCCCTGATATCCTCTCAAGAAGGCAAGCATTCTATGCTTCAGCAATAAATCACAACGGGTGCTTCTGGGACTTGGTTATACTGATTACCCATCTGTTGAGAATTCAGGACATTCCCCCTTCATTATATATTTACTGTGGGGATATGTCTTCTATCAATTACTATCTGGTTGTTTCCCCATGTTGTTTCAGTCATTTCATAAAAATGCTAAATCTATTGTCTTGGACATAGATATTTCCAAGGTTTGAACAGAAGCAATGTGTAAAATTAAATTTTGTTTCTCATGACCACATCAGCAGATGTGTAATGTCTAGGGAAACAAGAAATCATTATCTAGCTATGTAAGTTCCCAATAAGTGCAGTTCTTTCCAAAATCTAGAGATGTTGGGGGATTTTGCCTGTGTGCACATATTAGAGGCAAGGAGAAGAAAAGAGAAGTACAGTATATGCAGTGCTAACAAAGAAGACAAAGAGGGTTGAAAAGCACTGTGAAGCAGTATATAAGTTTAAGTGCTATTTCTATTTTGATAAGGAATAATTATTACCTCTAAAGAACAGAATTCTTAACCTTTGGTACATGGAAGATTGTAGTGCTACCCTACCAGTGTTAGGTGCCCATGATACTGGAAAGGACATGGTAGTAATTCAGCTCTAAATGTTGGTCAATAATGTTTTGTTCATCATGTAGTCTTTATGGCTCTCAAAAGTCTTGCTGATTTTCAGTTCCCAATATCTTCAAAACGATGGGTGGTTTGCTATGATTCAATTACATCTGAAAGGCTACACTTCCTTCCTAGGCTATTGGTAATCTGGACTTCCTTTACACTACAGAAGTTTTACCTTCGATTTGGGTGGCAACCCATACTGGGCTTGCCTAACATGGAATCACAGAAGCCTTGCTGCCAAAAAGAATGTTTATTTCTTTCCAAGTCATGGGATGAGAAATTGCAGATGTTATAACCAGAAGCTGAAAAATTCAGAGAAGGAATGGATGCAACTTGTGCAATCAATTCTTTCCCAACAGTTACAGTACAGATCATAGATTATACAGGCATGTTAAACCAAACTACAGGTTTAACCAGAAATGTATCTTTGTCAAGCACATGCCTGCCCAGAATGACTAGAGCAGCAGTGAGAGATCATTTTAAAGAAGTTTGGATGAGAAAGGTTCATCAGTCTTTTCTACTTTCCTACCCTCAGTTATCTTCAGCAAATCTTTCCTTGAATAATGTTAGAAGAATATCGTGCGTTTAGGCATCTTTGTAAATATGCAATTTATGCCATCTTCTTTGTGTGGCAAATATGCTGAGTTTTAAAACTATAAATTGGGAATCATCATAATTGGAGGTTATACTTAGCTCCCAAAGTGCATGTTTAAGAATGTCAGAATGAACACAAAGCCAAGTCAGAACATTACAAGTCAATATCTGCCAGCAATTTACCTTTTTTATTGGTGTTATTTTTTGAAAGCTCAACCTACTAGCTACTATACAACACAATGGTTCTATTCATCTTGGAATTGTCCTTTTATATTAAGGAGTATCTAGCAGATCCAGTTCCGGGTATGAAATATTAGGTCACACCTCACAATGTAAACTGGATATCCCAGCCAGGAATTTAGTATGCAGATTTTCTTGTATCATAGCTGTCTGGAGACCACCAAGGTGCAGTACACAAAAACAAATTTAAAAAAAATGGTGATATGTAAGTTACATAACCAATGGTCAGAGTGTATTATCTTTCCTATAAACAAAAAGGTTGCTGTGACTATTAATGTAGTGAAATTAAGTATAACATTTATACATTGTGTTAAGGCATATTAGGATTTATTTGTTTTTGGCTCAGCATTTTCTATGAATCCTGCCTTTGTAGTTTACAATGTAATGCTTTATATAAGCCCAGCCAAATATGTACAGTATTTGAAGGCACTGGCTTGTTCCAATTTGAAAATGAACACTTTACATTTCCAATCTTGATGTGGGAAAAAGAAGAAAACAGGAATGGGAAGCATATAAGGCTGAGGGTCACCATGACATATTCTGGAAGACCTCACAGTAAAATCCCTATGTAGAATAACAGTCTTATGCTGATTACAGCATTCTACTGTTGATGTCAGATCAAATATATTTGCACTGTCTTTGAAGACATCCCGAGCATTTGATGATGCTGAAATGTTTCATCTTTTTTTAATTTTGTTTTTCCTGAGCTCTTGCATTTCTGCACTGTGGTGAGATTTATAACCACCATAAAAGGCTCTGATGTAAGTCTCACTTATGTTGTCACAGGACATCAGAATGTTGCCAGAATTCTGCAGTCATCACTTGACTGTTCTACCCAGACCATCTGCTTTCATACAGCCTACTGATGAACAATGATAGCTGTCATGTTGCTCTATTGTCTCCTAGTTGCTCCCTTGTCTCCTTTGCCTTTGGAAGAATAGCCATCACCAACTCTGCTCATTTTCTGCCACCACTGCTGTCTGGAGTTTGATTCCACCAAATTCGATAGATGGACCTATGTCCAGTCCATTGCACCACTTTTCCACCATTGCTAGTCTCCCTCCTACCAGCATCTCTTCCCTAATTACCTATTCCTTTCATTTCATACCTCGTATAACACCCAATACCTTCTTAAACCTTATTCTTCTTAAAAGACAAACTGCTTCCTTCCTTCCTAACAAAACATCAGCTACAGATGCTTGGAGAAAACAAATATCTGGATATCTCTCATTAGGATTCTTGCCCCATTCTTGGGACAAAAACAACAATGGTTGCACTGATGGATGACTTTTTCAAGAGCCAGAGGTAAGGACTTTTGATATTTAGCAAATACCCCAATCAAGGAACTGCCAAAGAGCCATAAGCAAACAGCCCAAATAATCTCTAAGACTATCCCCACCGACACAGAGAAGCAAGTCACCAAAATATAAACGGACAGCAAGCAGCACTTTTTACTAGCATTGATTACCTAGTTTGAGTTCTGCAAGAAAACAAGCAAGTTCAAAGAGCACCAAGGACCCCTAATTTCAACCCTGAGCTACAAATATTCTCCTTTATTGGTACTTTTGGTATTTATCTTATCATCAACTTTTTGCATGCCTGAAGAATTGAGAGTTGGGAGTATTGTTATGGAATAATTTCACTTCCACCTAAGTGATGGTCCTATCTGGTACTCATTGGGGAAAAGTGGCCCATCTTGCCTCAGTGTGGAGCAGTGTACCACAAGATTTAGTTTTCTTCCCCATGTTATATAAAATTGTGAGAAGTCATACATTGGTTTAGAATCCTCTTGTTCAGAACTCTTAAGTATACCATTCCCACCCCAGTCTGGGTCCATGATGTAGAAATTTGTTGCAGAAATTTACAGTAGAGATCGTAAGGGACTGCATTGGAGAAATAAATTTAACTCAACCAAGGTAAAGATGTCATTCACCCATGAACATTGGTCTTGGTAGTTGCTTTAGGTGGATTCACATTCCAATGAAGGGGGTCAAGAAATTTTTCAAATTGAAACTCCTGTTTGACAGCAGATGGAGGCCATGGCTGGGGAGGCCTTTGCCAGCTTCTACTGCTGCACCAATTATAGCCTTCCTAGACAGGGTTTGGCAAAAATAAACCATGATGTGATCAGTACAAGATTGGTGATGGTGAGGGTATCTGAAGAGAAGGTGTAACTGGTGAAGAATGAACAGACAAATTCCTATCCCAGAAATTTGTTTTAGTAAAGTCATCCTTGTTTTATATTAGTAGTAGGCTTCTGGTGGTAGGATTCTGAGCTCAATTTAAGGTGCTGGTTAAAACCAAAATCAATGTGGTGCCAGGTTACTTAAAGGAGCACTTCACCAAAATTGACTCTGCTTGTCTGGTCCAGCCATCAAGTAAAATCTTATTGAATTTCCACCTTCTCTACCATGAAATAAAAGTGGTGTTGATCAGAAGAAAAATCAGACTTATTGTGGAATATGGTTTCCTCAGAGATGCATATAAACCGTATTTTTCCAACACTTTGGAAGTTACTTAAAACTAGTCTTTCAAAAGGATAAAACCTCTCTAAGTACCAGTTTGGTTTTCCTTCTGTTTATTTTTGTTTTTAACAGATTACTACTTTTAAAGTGTCTACGGTCTCTGAATTCGAGTGGTTTATAAATGCTGCCAAAAAAATAACAAAGCAATCACATGTTATCATTAAATGTTGTTGCTGCCTTAGAGGTTAGGCACCACAGTCTGTTCCATCAGCCAAAGATGCATGACATCACTACTAACTAAGCTAAACTCTGACCTAGGTTAGAGAGCCAAAGGAAGTATGGTCAGGAAGTGAAGCGTTTGTGAGTCATGTCATGGGAATATGTGTAGCGAGCCATTCCTGATAAAGTTCAGCCAAACCACATTGTTGATGTTGGACGATTTGCCATGGGAACTATAAGTACAATCCTGACCCTTAGCATTTTATTTTTATTTATACGTATGGTAATATATTTTTTCTTAGATGATCCTCTTTTTTTTTCATTTCCTCAGACTTTATTTAATGGCATATGTACCAGGATAATCAACATTTTCCAGAGATGATCTCCTGTTTTCTATTACTGTAAATATACCATATTTTTGCCAGAAAGCCTAGTTTTGTGATAATTGCTTCTTGGTGAGCTCAAATCTTCATGTTGATCTTTGTCAACCTTTGCAATTAAATACACATGGCTCTGTTTTGAACTATTGGCATTGATTTTAAATATCCAAATTCAATTACGATTTTTTTTTGTATTTGCTATTTTGGTTTACTATATTTCTCCAACTTCATTAACTCTACAAATTAATTAAACTTTCTACTGTCTTATCCAATACTGTTCAGATTGCAGCATTATCAAAAAGTAAATGTAATTAGTTTTTATTTATTTGACAAATTTGTATTTCATCTTTCCTCTAAGAATTGAAAGTGGCATGCATATTATTCTCTCCTCAATTTTCCTTTCTCACAAGAACAGCCTGGAAACTAAGCTGGGCTGAGAGATAACAGTTACCGCAAAGTCTCCCCTTGTGAATTTCTATGGCTGAGAGTGGTTTTGAACCTAGATTTCCTCAGTCTTCGTTCCAAATGGGGCAGAGACATAAATGTTACTATCATTTCACATTGAATACTACTGTTTTATTACTAAAACACTGTATTCTTCAAAGATCATTGTTATTCAGTTACATCATACAGGACTGCATATTTATATAGGCTTTATTGGCATTTTTGGAAATAAAAATCACCCTAGAAAAGGTGGAAAGTATCAGCCTCATATAATAAGTGAATAATTTACCATGGATGTTTTGTGAATAGTCAATTCCATCAATATGCCAGCTATTTTGTAAGAATATCCATACCTGTTCTCACCATTTCAGCTGTGCTTCTTTGATGACTCTTCTACCTAAATTCCCAGTTGCCGTTCCATTTTCATTTCTCTGCATATATAGGCATTCATTTTTCCTCAATATGTGCTTTGATGGGGTCTTCATGAACTCAACTGAATACTTGCATGAAATATGAGGCTTTCATGAACTCTATTTGAGACAGTAATAGAGAGGGAAATGCCTTCCTCATTTAAAACTTATTGGGGCAGCCAGTTCAAGGAGGGGAGAGAAAACCAAGCCCTTTCTTGAAAAATTCTCCTCCATTCATCGAAGAAAGCCAATGAAAAAGAGTATAGTTCACAGCAGCTCAGATTGGAAGGCATTAACCTCGTCTAACCACAGAAAGGAGAAGAGGAAGGCCAATGCACCCACAAGACCAACAAGTGAAGAGTTCTCAAGAAAATGATGGCATTTCGTAGAAACTATTGAAAATCAGAAATAATGTCATGGGAATATAGGGACAAACTGTTCGATGGTCAACTTTTGCTGATTCACACGTCACACTGAAGAAACTATTGATTGAATTAATATATTGTCCTAAGGCTAAGCTAATATGTAGGTTGTTTTTGACTTTTCATTTTATGGAACGGTCATTAAGGTTTGAAAAGGACACATTTGTTTTTACATGTATATAAATACATCTAATATCTAGCAGATAAAATCTGAAGTTTGATACCTCTGTACAGTCTAATAAGGTCAGATTAACTTTATCTATAGAGGGGTGTGTGCATACAGCCTTTTAGCTTTTTGCTCCAAACATCGTATATGCTTAAGAGTTTCTTCAAAAACTGTGCTGTTGAATTTTAATTTGACAGAGGGTGCATGTGGAATGAGTTTATATTAAAATGATTATACATGTGTTGCATAGGCAATAACATTATAACATAGGAGCCGAAGTGGTGCAGTGGTTAGGGTGCAGTACTGCAGGCCACTTCAGCTGACTGTTATCTGCAGTTCGGCGGTTCTAATCTCACCGGCTCAAGGTTGACTCAGCCTTCCATCCTTCCGAGGTGGGTGAAATGAGGACCCAGACTGTGGGGGCGATATGCTGACTCTGTAAACCGCTTAGAGAGGGTTGAAAGCCCTATGAAGCGGTATATAAGTCTAACTGCTATTGCTACTATTACTATTATTCAATGATTGGGGTAAATGTTGTGAATGAATTTATTAAAACAAGTGTTAGAAAAATAACGTAAGTTCAGGGTCAAAGAATAAAAAATGTCAGGTTGGTAGCTCAACTATACAATTGTCATACAATTAAGACTACAAGATTTGGGGTCACCAAATCCAAATGACA
Organism: Thamnophis sirtalis; assembly: GCF_051295495.1. Taxonomy (NCBI): domain Eukaryota; kingdom Metazoa; phylum Chordata; class Lepidosauria; order Squamata; family Natricidae; genus Thamnophis; species Thamnophis sirtalis. Next base: position 25,168,592 of record NW_028261388.1, on the reverse strand, counting down.
ATAACATGGCAGCCATTTTTGTATCATGTGTGGTCATCTAAAGCAGTTCACATAAGGGTAGCTTTATCAAACTATTATTTATGCAGTGAATTTTTGGGGTGGAGAGTCAAATCAAAGTCTCTTTAATTCAGTGGGATTTACTTCCTGCCAAGCATTTGTAGTTGATAATCCTGATTACTTACAGCATAAAGTCAGACTCAGACTTTGAGTCTTATTATTATTTTGCTCAAAGCAATATGTTGTTAAAATTCTGATTTTAACAAGGATCACTTAATGAATCAGTTATTTTGATATCATCCCTCTTCATTTTTCAATTGGACGTATAATGCTAATTTATAACTGATATGTTTATTTCCAGTTTGACGTGATGGGTGAACTGAAGCATGATTTATAGTAGTAGTAGTAGTGGTAGTAGTAGTAGTAGTAGTAGTAGTATAGTAGTAATGTTTGAATTGTTTGTAGCATATTTCTCAAAAGGAATATGATCATGAATTTAAGATACTCCTCCTATAAAAAGAAGAATTTGTGTGGGTGGGGAGTGCACGCACTCATAAATATGTATGGGTAACCACAATGAGGAAGGAGTGGCAAAATGTGTGTAATAATAACACCCTTCCGTTCTTGTGTCCTGATGCATGTATGTTGTTCCTTTAAGCTAATGATATTCAAAGATAGCTGCAGGTTGTGTATAACTTGTTGTTACTGTGCTACCCATTACATCAGAGGCACAGTCATCTGATCAGGAGTGAATGGAATCAGAGAGGTGCTTACTGGCCATTTCAGGCCATTTCAGGCAGATGCAGGTATAGCTCCCCTTTCACCATTCTTATTCAGCTGTTGTCCTCCTAAAGAGCTGGCCATAATAGCACAATAAACCCAAAGAAAACTATATTCAAGGCTTGAAATAGCATACTAGTGAAATGTTGGAGAAGTGAAAGAGCATTCAGGTGAAATGGTCTGCATGATGCAGCAATGAAGTTGGGTGGGATTCAACCGGTTTGGGTGAATTGGATGCTAATTTTACATCTGGTTCGCTGAACCGGTAGTTGCAAGGGCTGGCTGGCCCTCGCCCACCCCACCCCTCCTAGGAATCTCCACCCGGCATGTTTTGGATGCCAGGTAAGTGCAGGGCCCATGCAGAGGCTCTGGAAGGGCAAAAAATGGGCCTTCTGGAAGTCTGAAAACATGCCCCTTTCCGGTCTCTGCAGAGCCTCGAGAGCCCAGGGGAGGCCATTTTCACCCTCCCAGAAGCTCAAGAAAAGCCTCCAGAGCCCGGGGAGGGTGAAAATGCCCCCCCTCACCATGGTGCAGGAGGCCAAGTAAGCCACATCCACCATGGCCATGCCCACCCAGCAACCAAGCAGAGAATCGGTTGCTAAATTTTTGAATCCCACCCCTGAATGGAATATTTGAAATAAATATTCTGCTTGTAGCTCTGTAGATCCTATTCCCATTGATGCCGTGGTAATAATGATACTGTACAGTGACATGCAGTGACCTTCATGGCTGGTGAGGCAAGTGCGAAAGCCCCGCCGAAGCGTCCGCCATAGAGCAGGTCCCGGTTCCGCTCTATGGTGGATGCGGCGCCGGGACTTTAAAGCCCTGCTGCTGGGGCTCTCTCCTGGCCGGGCTCTTCCCTCTCACTCTTCATCTTGATGATGTTGCTGCAGCTGCCGGGCGCAGACGGACAGAGGTAGCCAGAGCAGTGCCGAAGCGGTCTGGGAGGACGAAACAGCGAGTGAGCGAGTGATCGGGGATCAGGCAGCCTGATCCCCACTCGCTTGCTCCCTGGGAGGCGCAGAGAAGAGCACGAAGTCTAGCGAATGCAGGAATGCAAAAATGAATGCAAAGGGAGCGAAGGAAACCTCCTGGGTCTCCGCTCCCTGCCTCACCTGTCTGGAGCCGCCAAAAGCTTTAGATTCTGGTGGCGGTGCTGGTTTCCCGCCACTTTGGCGTCCCTGAAAGGCGACTCCACATTCTCCCTTTCCTTCGCCCCTCCACTCTTCAAAAGCCCCCCCCCCGCAGCAGTTATTTTCATGGCCGGCCCGGAAGGCATGCCGGCACTTTAAAGTGCATGCCGCCTCGGCCTGCCATAGAGCGAAACATGTCCTGGTTCCTGGCCACAAACCAGGACATGTTTCGCTCTATGGTGGGCTGAGGCGGCATGGCTTTAAAAAATAAAAATAAATGTGCCAGCCCACGCGCCAGCAGAAGTGGGTAAAACAAAAACACACACACACACATATAATAAAAACAAATCACAATTACTTATATTACAAATAATTTTGAATCCCCCCCTCCCTCCGTCTGATCCACATATCTTTTCCAGCTGTGGATTTCAACTCTCCTCTTGTCCGTCTGCCATGATGAAAGTGTAAAAAATTAAATAAAAAAGCAACTTACTTAGGCAAGGCTGCCAAGGCATGATTTGCTGCTCCCAGATCAGGAGGCGGGAGAATCACGTGCCTCCTTTGCATACAGAATTTTTCGCCTTTTAACCCTTGCTTAACTCTTAAAAGTTGAAAAATTCCTTATGCAAAGGAGGCCCATAGTTCTCTCACCTCCCCCTACAGTTAGCACTAAGCAGACTCAGAGTCACTGTGACTTGGAGTCTGGCAGCAACTACCTTACCCTTTTTAATTATTTTAAAAAATCTTGATCTTATAATGTTAATTTGTATGAGCTAAGGATGAAAGGAGCTTATCCAAAAGCTAGTTGTTAAACCCACAAATATTCTGCATGCCTTCTGCAGTATATCCATTTTTTAAAAGTGCTTTAAATCTCTCATCTTGCCAAGTCTTGCTGTGCTAAATCTATCTAGAAAAAAAATGGATGGTTTGTTTAATTTGCATAAGATAGACTTCATTTTTTAAAGCCGATGAGAAAATACAGTGTTTTCTTAGAAATGATTTTTAAATTGCCTCTGTCATTTTTCAGATACACATCTTTGTTAAAATGAACTAGCTCAGTACCTTTTGCTCCCTCAGGAAGCAGCTGAGTGACTGAATAATTTTATAGCACTCTGCAATGCAGATAACGGTCCTTTCTTTCCAACATTTTTTTTTAAGTGCAGCCAAACAACCTTGCTGAGAAGCATTCAAGAGCCCTTCTAGCAGTGGTGGGATTCAAAAAAATTTACTACCAGTTCTGTGGGCATGGCTTTGTGGGCGTGGCAGAGGAAGGATACTGCAAAATCTCCATTCCCTCCCCACTCTTGGGGGAAGATAATTGCAAAAACCCCATTCCTTTCCCATCCCACTAACCTGCTTTGTAGCTCTGTTTTCCTATTCAGGGCAACAAAAATATCAGCTGGGAGGCAGTGGGGGCGGGGCCAGCTTCTTTGCCAGTTCTTCGAAAATTTCTGCTACCGGTTCTCCAGAACCTTTCAGAACTGGCTGAATACCACTTCTGCCTTCTAAGTATTCATCTGTGTTTCCATTCTAGATAGTCATATGACAACTCTGATTTGTTTTATGAGATTAAATGGATTAAGCAATTGATATTGTGGAAATGAAAATAGACTAGAAGTTTTCGGAATCTCTATGGATAGCCTTTTTGCAAGGCTACTGTTCTTATGCAGGTTGAATATTTTGAATGCAATAACATGAGAAGAATGAAATAAGGAACTTACATTTTGTATCTCCAGGACTTTTAAGTCACTCATTGCTGTTTTAATCTAATTCATCTAAATAGAAAACATTATTTATTGTTATGTTACATAGTCAGTTAGGTATTTAGATTGGATTGGGAACTTCTGTCCACCTGTCAATTTCTTCCTAAGGACCTGGGATAGGGAAATTATTTCTGTATTAAAGATCAAGAGATCATTAGATGAAGAGGCACACCCTTGATGATATAAATGCATATTGACTGCATTTGTATATTACATTAAGGCAGGATTTTAACCATGATTATTAAATAAATCACACACAATGCTAAGTCACCCTGAGTGGATTGTTGGCACAAAGCAAATAAATTATGGCTTAGTATGATATTTGAACTTTGCTAACCTTATTTCTGCCTGTGATCCAGTACTTGTAATCAGTTGCAGCTTTCATCATCATCTGTCTATCACCATTAAGGCAATGGCATAGCATTACATCATCCTGCACTGTTTTTTTTAAATACATTTCAAAACTTGTTGTGTCCCTTATATTTTGTACTTACAATGTTGGAAGCCTTTGTCTCAAGAATAATATTAATAGAGAAATCAGGATTAACCTCTTACCTAACCGTCAAATCACTTTATCATCCCAACACATACCTGCAAGTGACATTTAGCTCTTTTAATCCCATACTAATTCCCCCCAGTTTAAATATTGTCTTCCTACTGGCTCTCAAGATTTTGACAAAATTGACCATCCAAAACAAATGAATTCAAAGTGGAAGGCAGCTATTGTTGTTGCTCTTCTGTTATTTCAACAAATCAGGGGGTGGCAAATGGGCTCAGTATTTTAACGCATGGCCTTCTGCTGCTTATTTATCTGCAATTACAATTACAATCTACAATTAAGAATAGCATTAAATCCTATGCCTTATCTTTAAATAGAAGTTGAGGCTCTGAACTAGAAAACAAATATAGCTGCATAGTTGTATGTGTGTACTGCTCAAAACTGCAGGTGTCCTGTCATCATTTTCCCTTCTCATCCGACTAAGACCTGTATAGATATACCCAGCTGGATAGCAGAACCTAGCTGACCTCAGCCAGGGCTGAATCTGGTTAGTTCTTTAGAGGGAATTATTAATCACTTAAAAACTTTAATACATTATTATTCTAGACTAGAGACATCCCTAGTGTCGCGTAATGGAGTGAACTCCCATATACTTGTCCCAGCTTCTGCCAACCTTGCTGTTCAAAAGTACGTAAAAAATGCAAGTAGAAAAATAGGGACCACTTTGGTGGAAACGTAACAGCGTTCGGTGCGCCTTCGGTGTTTAGTCATGCTAGCCACATGACCACAGAGATGTCTTTGGGCAGTCCTGGCTCTTCAGCTTTGAAACAGAGATGAGCACAGCCCCCTAGAATTGGGAACGACTAGCACATATGTGTGAGGGAATCTTTAACTTTACCTAGAGACATTGAGAAGTTGACAGCAAAGGCAAACTATAATACATAATTGCCAAGAGAATTATGTGATATGTTAAGTTACCAAAGTCAACCTTAGTTTTTTTAAAAAGGTCTTTATTTTAGACATGTATATTTATTGTGGTTAGATTAAATACCTAAACGCTAGATGAAATGGTAGCACTCCATGCATGTTTGTTATGATATTGTATACTTTAATAATACACATATTATTTCTATGTATAAAACAAGCATTCTGGTCATCTTTTTAAAAAAATAAATCATTTTTAACCTCTAGGATTTGTGAACCTATCTAAGGTGCTTCTCTTTATATCTTTTGCACTAAAATCCAAACATTCTCAATTATTATTTCATTTATAGTATTTGTATGGCTGGCCAACTCTTACTAGTGACCTTAAGCAGCAAAATTAGAAACCAGCAAAAAAAAAAAAAAACCACCCCACAACATACCCTCCAGTACCCAAGGATGAATTGTTAATTATTAACCTTCAATGGTAGCAAAACGTATCTCCCCCTGACCTAAATGCCTTGAAGAACAGCCAAGCCTTCAGTGCCTTATGAAATGCTAACAGGGTTGAATTCATCTGAACCTCCATGGGGAAGCTGTTTCACAGGGCAGGTGCTGCCACTGAGAAGGCATGACTCCAGGATCCAACAAGATGATGCTGTGTAATAGAAGGGGTCTGGAGCATACACTCTACTACCTTGATGGAACAGGGAGAAAAAATAGGAAAAAGGCAATCCTGCGAGCAGTCTGTTTCTAAGCCATTGACGGCATTAAAGGCTGTTCAGACTCAAAATCTGCTATCATCTGGAATGAGAGCTATAAATTTTCTTAGAGTCAATCTGGCACAGTGAATTATGCTATGGAGTAGCCTCATATTGGCAACGCTGCAATACACTTTATGTGGGGCTGCCCGCTGCCATTTTGAGATCAGTAGTTTGACAGAGCAGGATATTCAAATTCTTTGGTCTTTCATTTTGAAGAGATGCTTTTTGATGCCATGATCTCTTCATATGAACTTGACAGTGATGTAAAGGAAGGTGCTGTTTTGTGTCCAGTATGTAGTTTGATATAGCCACTGGACGTTTACCTTGAAATGTTTTCATTTACAGACTGTCTTCTTTTTTAGGCATTAGTTTAGGTAAATTTAGTTTACTTTAAGCAAAACTAAATGGTTTGTTAACTTAGAACTCTACTATTTCTTTTTTAAAACAGATGCTGCCTCAGGTGTTGGACAGGGGAAAAGCAGGTAAGAAGCACTGATGCAGTGAGGATATCCTTTGTTGAGCAGTTCTTAGGAAAATTGACAGCTTATTTTAACAAACCGGAAAATCCTCTGAAAATTAGCGTACAAGGGATATGAGAGGTAATTTGGAGCATTGGTTTTGAAATAACCGATGGAGTTTATCAAAGCAACTCTTGTTATTTTGATAATGAGAAATTTGACTATGTTTTGCCAGAGATTAATGAAGTAAAACACATTTTGAGTTACTGCTTTCATATTCCTTACAAGAAGACTTGGTTCAGTTCATCTAGGTACTGTAATTATTTATTTTTGAAATATATACACTAATCATGTGATTGGCTTGATTTTTGCACACTGGGTGAACCCAGCCAATTATAGTTTATTAAGTCAAATCACAAACTTTGGTAGCCAATTTTTAGAAAAAGTAAATATCTCTCCTTCCAAGGATTCACAGATATTTCTTCTTCCAGTTTCATCTATTAATCATGTCAAAAAAGTAGGGATAGTAAATATTTGACAGTAAAGAATAATTTGCCAATATCCTTGTGAGTTTCGGGGGAAAACCTATCCAGTATATCATGGTATAAAGTTCCAGGAATAAATAACCTTAAAACAAAATCCAGCCGTAGCAACAACAAAAAAAAATGATGAATTTTTAGTTTCTAAAAAGCTACTTGTAATTCATGGGCTGTTGTTCAAAGACCATAGATTGATAGCATCTAAAAGTGACAAGAAACATATATCAGAAAATAAATGTGAGAGGCACTATGGACCTGAAAAATATGAAAACTTCTGTTTTTCCTGAATAGAATTAAATAGCAAACAATATATGTCAAAGTAACGTAGGGAACAGAAAGCACCCACTTGGTTAACTAGTCAAATAGTGATGGTACAACTAACAAAGATTTAAATGTTACCTGATTATTGCCACTAATCTGCAAAAGCCATGTTAAGAATTCATACTCAAATCATATCATATGTTTAAAAATTATTGTTTTTCAAGGTATGGCATGCTGCATATGTCAAAAAATGGCTTCAAATTCACTGAAAGCAAATTATAACTATCATTTTAATGACTGCATTTTCTCATAATGTTAAATCAAGATTTACATTTTTTTTAAAAAAAAGATATGCTAGAATGATTATTTCAGGCAAGCAAACTTTTATCTAGCAAATTCTAGAACTCATTTCCTTCCACTAGTGTTTCTGACAGTATTCGTTAGATATATATATAATATTTCTAGTGGCAGTAAAATATTATTGCCACTGAATTTGTAGGAATGCCTTTTTTCCTTTATGCACAAAGTGAGCTTTTTTTCATTCTTTTTGTGTGTAGGACTGCAAGTTCCTATATTTATGGTGAGCCTTTTTGTGTTGTGCATTTCTGTAATTTTTTTTTAGACCCTGTCAATATTTTGCTTTACTTTCATGAAGAGTGGTGTTTATGCACTGTTTTAGGAATGGGATTTTCTTAAGATTTCTTAGGGTGGTTTTCCCCTACATGATTGTGATGGTTTAGAAGTTGTTGTAAGCATATGTTTGGGTTTATGTGTTTAATTAAACATAGTTTGAGGAGTTTTGGTGAATTAGGAGAGATTTCTGTATTTTGCTTCAATACATTTTTCTTATCACTAGTTCCCTTTTGTTGGGCAGTGTGAGAGAAATTGCCATTTGGCATTTTGAGTTCAGATCCCATTCTCTGCCTTGTGCATGGAACCAGCTGCATATAGAAACAATATTGCCATCAGATAAAAGCAATGTGGAATTCAGGAAATACAGACACGTGGAATTTAACTTAAGTATTGATCCCCTTTTTGGCTTTTTCTGATCTATTGAGTTAAGGATCTGAAAGCTAATTTATCAGGCAACGTGAAACCATTCCAAGTTTTGTTTATTATTCAGGATAACTTTTATTGTGGAAGAGATATTGAAAAGGATTTGATTCATAGTACAGTATGGTAGAAATGTAAATCCTCTCAATCTAAAAATATGTCAGTTGCCTCAGAAATAGATTACCAATGCTAAAACAGCAACAAATTGAAGGGTAAAAAGCATTTGTAGTTTAGCTAGTACAGATGCTGATTCCTGTTGATCCCATTTCAGAAAGATAGAATTTCTAATCCATCAGATCACAAAGGAATGATTTATTTGGATCAGGTTTCACCCATGCTTGGGCTAATTACCAGAGGACTTTAGTGCTTAAGTGAGTGGCTGAACTAATTCATATGATTAGGACAGCCTATGCTGAGCAAGATTAAATGAAAAGGTCTGACGTAACATGGAAACAAACTGGCTTTGGGGATAGAATATGTTGCCTTGCATCTCTGTGAACTGATGAGGCACTTGATTGGGTTGAAAAATAGTACAAGACTCTTAAAGTACACTAAGAGTGGATTTTTAGACTACTTTGTAATGTCAACAAACTAGTTTAAACACAACATTAGACATAACAAACTAGTTTAAAAAATCAGATTTAAGGAACTAATCTCAAATCATAGCTTTAAATTTGTATTTTTTGCCCAAATTGAGCTTAGTTTGCTGTCTGAACCAGTTTCAGGTATTTACACCAATCAGAGCTGGCCTAATCATAGTTTAGTACTAATATGTCATATCAATGCCACATTAAATAGAAATAGCTTTGTAGAAAACTAAGGGTTAACCCTACCTACCATTTGTTGTTGTTAGTTGCGATGCAACTAACGATGTCCGACCCATCACGATCCCATGGACAATATTCCTCCAGGCCTTCCTGTTCTCTACCATCCTCTGGAGTCCATTCAAACTCACACTTACTACTTTGGTGACTCCATACAGCCACCTCATTCTCTGGTCCCCTTCTTCTTTTGCCCTCAATCTTTCCCAGCATTAGGCTCTTCTGCAGTGAGTCCTTCCTTCTCATTAGGTGGCCAAATATTTGAGTTACATCTTCAGTATAAATCCAGAACTACATATAGTCCTCCAGTTCAAAACTGCTGAGAACTTTTATCTAATACCAATTCATCTAATACGTGAGACAATTAATCAGGTAATACTTTATTTTAAAAGTTATTTAATTTTTAAAATTAGAAAATCTTAGAAAAAGTATTGTATTTTTATAGTTACAATATAGGGAAGGGATTACTACTTCTCAGAAAATGGCTATTACAATCTATATTGTAGAGCCATGGTGACGCAGTGACTAAAATGCAGTACTGCAGGCTACTTTTGCTGATTGCCAACTGCCTGAAATTTGGCAGTTCAATTCTCACCAGAATAAGGTTGACTCAACCTTCCATCCTTCCGAGGTGGGTAAAATGAGGACCCAGATTGTTGGGGGAAATACTGTATGTTGACTCTGTAAACCGCTTAGAGAGGGCTGTAAAAGTACTGTGAAGCGATATATAGTCTAAATGCTATTGCTATGCTACTGCTATATGCACTACAGTATTTGCACAAAGAAAGGTTTTTAAAACTATTACATGGCTATTGTTGTAGTCCTCTGCTAATTCATGCAGGTTAATCTGTTAATTAAAACAAATTAATTAAATGTGTTTAGTTAGGTATTACTTTTAAATTTATTATTAATGGATTTAATAATAGTGAAAGCATTCACTATTAACAGTGAAAGTCATATAGTGAAAGTAAAATATAGGGTTAAGAAGAAATGAAGGATCCTCATGGGATAAATATATTTTCTTGAGCAGCAGCTAGTTTCAATTTGCAAACTATTTACATAGCTAAAGTCATGTCTCACCAGAGTGAGAAGTCTGAGGATTAAGACCAGAATCCCTTCTGTGTTTTCTATATAAAACCACTCCCATGTAGTTAGAACAAAAGTTTGCTAAGTTAGTTCAGTATCTTCTTCTCATTTTGTCTAAAGGGAAATGTGCCTGTCGTTGTAGAGCATCCTGCCTTGTTTATATTTCATTAAGCTTTTAAAAATAAGCCAGCATGCTTAGTATGCCATTTACTGGACAGTCCAAAAGATCTTCCAATATATTTATCAGAATCCTTTGAACGATTTCTAAGAAAAGCTGCAGCTGCACATACTATACAGCCATTTCCATTCCTCAGGGAAATCTTTTATAGTATACTTAGAATTAATGGAAAGGTGGCTTCACACTTGAAATTGATTTTATTTCAAAACAGAATTCCATTAATGCAATAATGGAACATCAAATCAATTAGTTAAAAGTGTGCATATGTACTAAGTAATTATTTGACCTATGCTTCTTAACAATTGCATAAATTATGTCTATATTCTGCATTTCGTCCAAGAGCTCAAGGCAGTTTACAAGCAGACCTCTCATAATTTTGTTCTCATAGCATCTTTAAGGTAGGTTGGGCTGCAAGAAAGTGACTATTCCATGGCTAAAACTACACTTCAAGCTGGGTTTCCCTGGTCTGGTCAAAAGTTTAAGTTACCTAACCTTAATTAATTAAGTGCGTTAGTCATAGTGCTTCTCAAAGTTTGACAAATATATGGATATAATAGATTATATCAGACTTCCGTTTTCAATCATGAATGCTAATGGGTGATATATTGCTTCCACTGATATAGCTTGTATTCTAAAAACGTTGTAGCACAATATATGACTGACTACATTTGAACATCCTAGTGACTCAATGTATTATGTGCAACAGAATATCCACATTTACTTGAAAAAGAATCCTTCAATTTCTTAATATTTGCTCATTGCATTTACATCCAACATATTCTCTGAGAACTCAGCATATGGTACACAATGGCCTATTTAATCTTATTCCCACAATAACATCCTTGTTGGTTTCTGCTTTTTTATTGAAATAATAAATTGTCCAGTTATACATTGGAGATTAGTGTAGTGTGTTTATTTTTTCATTTTTTAATTTAAACTAACAGATTTTTAGAACGTTAAAGACACAACTACAGAATTAAAAACACAACTAAGAAAAAAAATTATAGAAATTCTTTTTAGTAATACTTTTTCCCTTTCCTTTCCATTTGTTTCCCAATTGCTCATCCAAATATTTGTTTTATGTTGAACATTGAAGGTTATTACTAATAACTGTTGTGCTCATTTCATAATTAGTGATCGTATAACTCCTTTCTTAGAAACCATATTCCAAATGTATAATTGCGCCTGATGTGATGTGTAGTATATAAAGGAGCCATTCCTGTTTACATTTGATAAGGCTCCTATTACAGAGATATATATTCTGGGAGTTGAAATCCACACATCTTAAATTTGCTGAGGTTAGAAGCACTGACATAGACTGTTCTGTTCCCAAGGAGAGACAAATAGTGAAAAGATCCAGCATGCATACATCTTAGAATACATACAATGTGTCTCGGGAATGTTATTAAAAATAAAACACAAAAGGCCATTCAGTAAAATGTATTGCTGTTTTAGTTTCTAATACGGCATTCAAACATTTTCTGTAGATTGACTTCCTCTCTAAGGTATTCCTTCAGCAGCAAAGGAAATATGCTCAACCCTAAGGCATTTACTTGAAAGGCTTTGGATTTTATTTATATATTTCACACATTTTGATCTTAAAATTGCAGGGAGAATAATGTTTTCTTTTACATCTACCTGAAGGTTTATTTTCCTTGCTCTCCATAGAACTAACACTAAAATTCACCCTGATTTGCAAGAGGTACAATCTGTCTATTCTACTACCCAGATTTCTACCGCATGGGTGTTCCAAGAACTCAAAACCCATTGAAATTACTTGGTTTGTATAAAATGAATATGATGTTGCTGAAAAACAGCTCCTGTCTTTTTGGCAGAAAAATAAGCATCTACTCGTAGATACCGTACCTCTCTCACACTTTTCCTGAAAAATAATACTCCCATTAAAATAAAATAAAAATACTTGAGAAGAAACATGTTTGGATCAGGAACTGAAGTTAAATACCATGCTATCTATTTTCATTGCTGCTTTGGAAATGTGGGAGGAGAGGAAGGAGAGAGAGGGAACAGCTACTGTTAAGATTTCCAGATCTGTTTTTCCATTATGGGCTACTTGAACGCTAGTGTGAGTTTTGCTTCTCTGTTTTTCCCACAGTCAGTAAGACTTATCTGACAATGGAGTTAGTGTCAGCTGTCCAAAACGGACTGGGAGATACATTCCTTTCACCACTGCTATTGCTTATCATCAACACTCTCATTTTTTAAACTCCAGTTAATTTACAGGCATAGAAGGTCTGACTTTTTTTTTTTTTTTTTGCTATTCCTGTGGCTGGTTTTTGCCTTTATTATAACTCCACAAAGTTTTATGGAATTGCAGAGCACTTGGATTAGGTTCAAGAAGTCTACTGTAAGAAGTGAACAGTAATATACTACAAATGTAGTAATACACATTTAGGATCTGAAATATATTACATAAGCAATACATAAACAAAACAACCACAATTGAGCCCAAAATTTCCCATTGCTAAACAAGACTGCAGTGAAGTGAGTTGTGACTCATTTTAAAACTTTTTTGCCATAGTTGTTAAGCAAATCGGGCTTCCCCCATTGACTTTGCTTGTTGGAAGCCAGCTGGGAAAGTTGCAAATGGCAATCACATGACCCCAGGATTCTGCAACCATCGTAAATTCATCCCAGTTGCCAAGTGCCCAAATTTTGATCAGATGACGATGGGGATGCTTATAAGTCACTGTTTCACTGCAGTTATAACTTCAGACGTCACCTAGTTAATAGTTGTAAGTCGAGGACTACCTATAATACATTTAATTAACAAATGTTTATGAATCTCTATGGTTGTTCAAACTGTATGACAACAGAACGTTAAGAGGTTCTGCTGGATTTATATGTCAGACATTTGCATGAAGCTACAGTACATTGCCAAAAGTAAGATAGAACTTTCTTTTGTTTAGGATCCTTAGCATGACCCACAATCTTGTGGTACCGATACACTGTCTTATCAGAATAGCGATACAGTGTTCTGACTCTCACTGCTGTTTTAATGGAGAGCAGTCCTTATTGGTGGATGGGGGTATTATTTTGAAACTAAATTGCATGGCTTGTTATTCCTAAGGTACAGGCAATTTCCTCATGATTGTACAAGTGACTGATCAAAATTGGGGTGATCTTAGCAACACATATTTTGGAAGGTTGAGAGGACTGTTTTGCTGTTGGAAATTCTGGAAGGAAGTCACTGCAACACATCTGAAGGGCAGCCTGTTGGAAAAAATGGAATGGAATTTCTTCTGTTTGCCACTTCTGTTTTATTTCTAATAAATTATTAATTGATTAGCCCCATTCCAGAACTAAGAAAGAACAGTACATTCAGTGATAAAAGGAAAGAGTCCCAGTTGAAGAAACATGGAAACATGTCAACCTGCAAACAAGAATTATTCATTGGTAAGGTGGGAGGTCAATAAATTTGATAAGCAAGCAAACTACTGCCAGGAGAAACTTCCTTCACTGGATTTTTAAGATGTATCACTCACATTTTATTTGTAGACCTGGTATATCTGTTCAAGAAATAGCTTTCCTTCGATCTTTCCAGAATTCTCTTTCCGTCATTTGTAGCAAGGCAACTAACGTGCTCAAGTCTTAATTGGAACAGGCCATTAAGCATGTAACTGAAGCACAATACAGAGTTCTCAGCTAAGCCTTAAAACACTGAGATTACATTTCTTTTTGCCGACGTGTAAATATAAGAGATGCATTGATAGTTCCTGCTGACTATAAACAATGAAATGCTTTTAAAGCTAATGGAATACATATGTTGGAGTCTACTAAAAGTGTTAGCGGAAAAGACTTTTAGAGAGAGAAAAAAAACGTTTTGATCCTTCCATGGTGCATTTTGAGTAATTTGACTTGGTTTTCTTTTTAGGAAGACCTAGATTTCTTGTTTATTTCTGTATGTATGTATGTGTGTGTGTGTGTGCGTGCGTGCGTGCATTTATATATAAACATAGAGTTCAAATTGCATGGATAATTTTTCTTCAGTCCTAATTCTGAATTAAATTTATAGGGTGTGTGTGTGTTTCCCTCCAACATACAGTATTTGGATTGCGCCAAATTAGAATAAAGCACTAGGTTTAAATTTTTCACAGTAGGTATACATGTGGATATTTGCCAGCATGGTGTCATCTGTTGCACTTCAGATTCACCTGCCACATTCTCCCGCTTGTTGTCCTAGATTAGAACGTCCAATATCAGTCACTGGGTATATTGTGACATCACCTGTGTGCTCCAGGCAACAATGGAGCTTGCCAGGCAATAATGCTTTTGTCATTCTGATAAATGGATCAAGATTTTGAGGATACTGCTGAACCCAGCATCTCTTTTTATACTAGGTTTGGAAGGCAAGTGAGTTTCTGTGTGCTTCCAATAATGTGAGTTTCAAAAATTCTGTTTAATGTCATAATGGGATTAATTAGAAGGCTCCATCAAGAGGCAGACAGGTAGGTATGGGAAATTGATTTGTCAGCTTGCATGAATTTCGGAAAAGAGAAAAGTTTCAGGTCATTGAAAGCTGGGGTATCCTATACGGACAACAAAGTTTCAATTCCTATGCAGTTTTTTTCAGAGATGTAGCTTACCTGGAATTTTGAGATATTTGAATCGCCCTACCCTTTCTTGGAAGCTGGGCTGCATAGAAGTTTAGGCTGCCCTCCTGAAATACAGGTAGTCTTCAACTTACAACCACAATTGGGACAAGAATTACCCTTGCTAAACAAGGCAGTTGTTAAGTAAGTCACATCCAAGTTGTGACCTTTTCTATCACAGTGGTTAAGTGAATCATGCAGTCTCTAAAGCTTCTTCCACTGACATTGCTTCTTGGAAGTTGACTGGGAAGGTCAAAATGGTGATCACATGAACCTGGGACACTGCAATTATTGTGAATATATGTCTGTTGTCAAGTGCCCATATTTAGAACACATTATTTTGGGGATGCTGCAAAGGTCACAAGTTGTTGTTGGGGGCAATATGCTGACTCTGTAAAACCGCTTAGAGAGGGCTGAAAGCCCTATGAAGCGGTATATAAGTCTAACTGCTATTGCTATTGCGAACATTTTTTTAAAAAGTGCAATTATAATTTTGAAGAGTCACTAAACAAATGGTTGCAAGTGAAGGACCATCTGAATCAAAGGACGAAATATCAGCAACAATGTTTGTTCTACTGTTTCACCAGGCAGGAGGTGCTGGTGAACCCAGCACTAGATTGTTCTTTGGGGACTGGAATGGGGTGAAGAGGTCATCTTAGCAGCTCTGCTAAAATGCCTTGCTTTCAGTCTGTTTCCTGCAAGGACTGGTTGGCAAGAAAACATGAGTCTTTTTTTCTTTTGTTTTTGTAAACTGACAAATAAATGTGTATCAAATGTTCAGGAAAGAAGAACATTTTGCCCATGTTTGCAGACAGAAAATTGGACTATAAAATAAGTAACTTTTACAGCAAACATCCTGCAATAGCAATCATGTTGTCACCAAAATATATGAGCATCTATCACCTCCTACTTGCCCTTTTATAAACTCTGTGTTTCAGGTTCATAAAGTGATATTGTGTTCTACTGTTTGTCATATATCAGGGATGCTGTTCCTTTTGCAAAATTATAGTTTTGTGCCCTTAGACACTAAAGAGATCCCAGTGTAGAGACTGACTTGCGATGCATTCCTGATTTATTGTTCAGGGCCAGTATTTTAGCTAATGATCCATAATAACTTTGATAGTATTTATGACGCAATGGCTCAGTGGCTAAGATGCTGAGCTTGTCGATCAGAAAGGTCGGCAGTTTGGCAGTTCAAATCCCTAGTGCCGCATAATGGAGTGAGCTCCTGTTACTTGTCCCAGCTTCTGCCAACCTATCAGTTCGAAAGCATGTAAAAATGCAAGTAGAGAAATAGGGACCACTTTGGTGGGAAGGTAATAGTGTTCTGTGCACCATCGGCATTTAGTCATGCCGGCCACATGACCACGGAGATGTCTTTGGACAGCGCTGGCTCTTCGGCTTTGAAATGGAGATGAGCACCGCTAAGAAAGTGAGTCCATCTGGTGATGTATTTTTTCTATTTTGCTAAAGACTGCCCAAAGAAATGTTTCTTTAAAGCCAAATTAGATCCTTAAACAAAAGAACTGAGCAGCGAAAATAATCCTAATGGGATCGCTGTGGAAAGTTTTTTTCCCTTTGTCATTGTAACTATTTTTTGTGGATTGAAATGCTCATAACATTCTTCATCTCTCCTCTTCAAGTGAACGGATTGATTTTTTTTCTTCTGCTTCTTGTTGCTTTATTTTTTGGCTTCTGGATTAAAACTTCCTTTTTATTTTAACAATTCTTCCTACTACTTGTTATTAAATCACACTAAAAGCAATCTAAAGAACTTTGTTTCCTACAGAAGGTGAACATTAATTGCCAGTCTGAGTTTTTTTGAAACAACATATCTCTTTCTTTATTTGACTTCACTAACTTTGCACCTGAAGGGTTTGCAACTTGTTTACAGAAACTGATTAAAAAAACCAAGGGCACAAACTGTTTTCACAGGTGCCTCTGAGAATTATTTTGGCAGGGAAAGAGAAGGAAGGAAGGAAGGAAGGAAGGAAGGAAGGAAGGAAGGAAGGAAGGAAGGAAGGAAGGAAGGAAGGAAGGAGTGGAACAGAACCCTTCCCCTTTGAAAAGCATAAAAGAACTTGTGTTTAATTTAAAATAAAAGTAAGAGAGGCCTGGAAGACTAGACTGGCAGTCATTATTAGTTTTTTTCTTTTTCTTTATCTCTTCTGTTTTGGAAACATGGGTCAATACTTAGATGAGAAAATCTTGAAATCCCAAAATATCTTGGCTGGAATTCAAAATCTATTGGAACGATATGGAAGAAGTGAGAAGAAGCTGGGAAGACTAGTCTTCCTCACAGCAAAAGATGATGGGGTTGGAGCCCCCAAAATTAAAGGGGAGAATGAAGATATAGAAGATAAAGATAAGACAATAGATGAATTTATTAATGGAGTAAATGTGGGTGAAAATGGAAAGGGAATGTGGAAAAGGGAATTCGACGAATTGGAGCTCTACCCCAAATTCCAGGACACAGAAGAGAAAAAAATACTAATGATGATAGACATAAGAAGATAAATTTTTTCAGAAGCAAGATTGACAAAGGCAAGGAGATTATCTGAGAGACCCTTCAAGCAACAAAGTGTGGAGAGAAGCCTATAAAAACCTTATAAAGGAGATAAAAATAAGACTGACTCCACAATTGGCAACAGAGATAAGACTGTTTTGTTACTGGAAAGATACAGGTTGACAATGAAAGTTGGTAATAAAAAATTTGTTTTTTTAAATTGGTGATTAATAAGTAGGAATTCTGTAATTCCTAGATTGTTTTAGATTGTTATTAAATGTTTACTTGCTAACAATTAATTAACCATAAAAAATAACAATGAAATGATAATGGATACAGCGTAATGATATATACATGTATTGGCAATTTAGTAAAAGAAATTTGGATATAAATTGTAAATTGTGACTTGGGAAAAAGACCTATAAATTTTATTAAGAAATTTTCATTTAGATTTTGTTATAAAAGTGTAAGGTTTTTTGGGGGGAGTGGGGGCCCTGATGAGAGGAGATGGGGCATAAATAGTAAATGATTTTTAGCCAATTATAATAACAACAAGGAAATGTTAATGGACATTGTTTAACAATATATACATGCTATGGTATTGGCTAAAGTAACTTGGATATAAATTTTAGTCAGTGAGTTGGAAAAAAAGGGGGAAAGGCTAAGAAACTTTATTAATTGACTTTTACTTAAAAGATGCTACAAGGGTGTAATGTTATTGGAGGATTTTTTGAAATAGCTAATGAATGCCATTATGTGGTTGTGTCTTTAAGTATGAATGATTTGAGGTAAAATCATGTTCAAATATTTGTAGTCAAATGAGAATTGTGGTACATTGATAGTAAGATATACAAAGATTTTTGACTTAAAGTATATAATCTAATATGAACTATAAGTAATGACTGTGGAAGAAATGCACGAAAGTTATCTGTAACCAATCAACATGCTTTCTACAAGATGTAATGAAGGGTGATTCTTTTTTTGTGTTTTTGTTCAATTAAAAAAAATTAAAAAAAAGAATCTTAGTTTCCCAGGAAGACATATATACTAAATTGTGGTCTCTAAAACTTGTGTGGTCCTAATGTTTCTAATGTAGTGGTTTAAAAGTAGTTTTCTGATCTATGCCTGGACAAAGGCCTAGCAAATTCCATAATAAAACATGACATTTTTTCCTACCATTCAGTTAGCAGTTTCAGGGGTAGCCTCATGTAGAACAAATCACGGTGGTCATGCTTCTGGATTATATAGATTATAAACAGATCAGTAACATTTAGTCTGCTACATTAATTGATTAAAGATGTTGACCAATTACAAAGTTTCTCCTTTTACATCATCACCATCACTGAAACTTTTAAGGAAACTATAGCTGTGAAAAGAAAATTTATGTATTTGCAAATAAATTAAGGGCACAAAAATATAACAAGAATTTGTTTATCATGAGTCCCATCATATATACATAAATGCAAGTAGCCCTAATTTAATAACAGTAATTGCAACTGGAATTTTTAATTTCTTAGAGATATTGCTGCTAAAGAACCTAGTCAGAAAGCACAAGATCACACGATTGCATTGCTTAGGAATGGCAATCCCAGAAGTTCCTGTTGTTAAGTGAAAATTGTGAGTTGTTAAGTGAAGACATGGCAATTTCCTGCCAGCCTCCCTCAAGCAAAGTCGAGCCAGAGGGCAAGGAGACTCTTCCCCCCACCCCATTCCATGCTTAATAAACCAGGATATTTCCCCTATACAAGTTTAATATCTCATTCCTGTATCACTGTCCTGATTAGTAGATGTTTTCCTGCCTATTAAAAATGTCAGGGAGGAAGGGAAATTCTGAGGATTTAACCAATCGTTTTCCTTAACATGCCTTTTACACCCCAAATCAGCATATTTGATCGAGAGCCAGTTTGATTTAGTGATTTAAGACACCAGGCTAGAAAGCAGGAAGCCATGAGTTCTAGTCCCGTTTTAGCCATGAAAACCAGCTGGGTGACTTGAGCCTGTCATTCTCCCAGGTTATTGTTTGGGAGAAAATAGGAGGAGGAAGATATGTGGGATATGTTTGCTGCCTTGAATTATTTGTAGCAAATAATAATGGCTGGAAACAAACAAAAGAATCAGCATCTGATAGCAAGCCAAAAGAGAAACAACAGATGCAAGGAATGGATCACCAATGGGGGCAACTAATTCTATGCTGGCATGGTTATCTATTTACTCAAGGATAGCGGATAATACTGTTGGAAGAAATGTCCATCTGGATTCAGTTCCAAGTGGGGAAAGAGACACTGAAAACATGGAGGCTGCTTAGACAGATGATTTTAATGGTGGACAGGACCACTTGGCTTGAGGTCCTGGGGGGAAAGGTGACCACATGCTTCAAGATGTTGGGTGAAGAACAAAAAGGTGATGCTGAAAGTTCCTGGCTTTATACTTTCTGTTTGGCCCCACCTCTCTGTTTTCTGTTTCCTGTTCCTGTGTAAGAAATGTATTCTGATTGGTTGTCAGACTCCCATGGGGCCATGCAGGGGCAACTCTCTAAGCTGTGTTTTGAGTCCAAGTTTGGTTGAGCATTGCTTCTTCCCAGATGACATGTGGTGAGTTTCTGTGGAAGGCTAATCCTATCCTTGTTATATAGAGCAGACTAGCTCAAGGTCCCTAATGGCCCATTGAGAAAAGTGGAGGCTATTAAGAGCGAGTATGTTTCCTGCCCAAAAACATGTTTCTCCATCTCTTATCCAGGGAAACATAATATTCTGCCTTTTCAATATTTCCTAGGTCCTAGGATATTTCATTCTTATAGGAGAAGGGTGGGTGCTAACTTCCTATAATACTTTACATGCCAATAAGATAAGGGCCATAGTATAATTTCTTGACTGGTATCCTAAGATTGAATTTTAAGAATTAACTTGACTTTTAAAAAAGAATGGACCAAATCACCAGAAATTAATTTCACGGGATCTTTCTGCTTTCACATGACATTTCCTGAATTTCTAGTTATTTTTGGTTGGTTGTTGCTTCCAGAATATTTATAATTGGGCCCTTGAACGTATGGCGAGAAAGGGCTGTTGACCCCTCACTAAATATAGGCCCAGACCTGCCCTCTCTGATCTCTGGGCGATTTGTATTGTGAATCTTGAGTTTGGGGAACCGAAGAAGCTTCTTGGATGAGAAGCTAAACAGTCTTCAAGGAAAACAACAACAACAAAGTCCAGTTGCCTTTTGAAAAAGCACCTTTGGGAGTTTGGGGACATTTCTAACCAAGAAAGAAGGCTAAAACTTCTAAGATTGGGTCCCACGCTCCAGCGCAGCTTTCTGCCCGGTAGGAGGAGAGAATTTCGGACAGGGACTGGCGCGAGGCCCTTGCTTAAAGGAAAGGACGACAGCCACTATGGCAGCGACCCCTTCGGGGGCGGTTTCCTCAAGAGGCGCTGGAAGGAGGCGACCGGAGAGCGCAGCCGAGAGAGGAGAAGCGGAGAGGTACTGAGGAACCCAGCCGCGCCGAACAACTACCCGGCGCCCTGGCGAGACTCCAGAGCCCGGGCCAGCCGCCAACCAGCCGCGAAGGAAGCTTGCCGCGAAATCTGGGCGGCCGCCGTTGGCTGGAGTGAGGCGTCGGGGATCTGCTTGAGCGGCTGAGCGTCTCCGGGACTCGACAGCGGAACCGGCGCGTCGGACATGCGAGGCGGAGGCTGCTAGGATGAGCTGGAGGAGGCGAGCTGCTAAAGCTCAGCTCAGGAGGACTTTCAGCGAGCAGCTCCGGGACTCCACGTCCAAAGCTTGGGATTTACTTTGGAAAAGCCTGGGCGAGAGGCGGCTGACAGGTCAGTCGGGGTCAGTCCGCTGCTCCTTACATGCGCAACGGGGCAGCAGCCCAGGTTCCTGCTAAGCCTCAGGCGGAGCCGCGGTGCGCCGCGAGGTCGCGTTACCTGTTTCCTTCCAGCCTCCGCTGTGTTGGGCGGCGGGAGAGTTGCGGGGCAAGGACCCCCGCGGGGTTTGGCTTTTGCCTTACCTGCCGTGGCGATTTCCTTGAGGAAATCTTGCTTGCTATCTTGAAAACGTTCAGAAACCCGGGGAGCGAGCCAACCCTGGCCAGTCGAATAGCAGTAGCACTTCGACTTAGATACCGCTTTTTACACAGCCCTCTCTAAGCGGTTTACACTGAGTCGGCACATCGCAGCCTTTTCACCTAAGTGCGGGGAGGGAGGGAGGGGAGTCAGGTCGAATTTGTCAGTCTCGGCCGAGGCGTTGTAGAGGGCTACCCGCTACGCTGTCGCTGCGTGGTTTACAAAGCGGAGATGACTCTGCGCTGCTCTGGCATGGAGGAGTAGAAATCTAGCAGCGGGTTTTAGGACACCCTGGATCTTTGGGCAGGAATAGTAAGGTAAATCTTTGGTTAGTCGGCTTATTATTACATTTTCCTCAATTCAAAGGGTATATTTACTACCTGCTGACACTAAAATGTATGTTATATATGTGTGTGAGGAATCTGCTACTTTCCTCTGGTCTTGTTTTAGTACCACCTCTGAACATTCAGTCTGGCAGCACTCCCCCCCCCCCATTAGAAATGTTCATTAAAAGGCATAAAGCTGCAGCTCACAAAAAGGGTGCAACCGGTTTTTGTTGTTGTTACCATAGTTTTTCTCCAATAATCTAGGCTGGGCTCTGTATGACTCTAGCTACCCATCTCCTTTTGGGGGAAATTCAGAGAAAACCTGAATTAAATCACCTTTCCCAGAATTTGAGTATTGAGGAGGTGCAGTCCCTATATAAGGATGGTCACATTCTGGAATTATTTGTTGAGGAGTAATTTCTGTGTAGCCAGGACAGTTAAGAATGAAGTTGGATAAGTCTCTATATATCCATAAATGGATGGTAGAGGACAGGAAGGCCTGGAGGAAAGTTGTCCATGGGGTTGCAATGGGTCGGACACGACTTCGCAACTAACAACACTATCCATGAAACATGAAGTTGGACTTTTGATACATTTGCCTGTTATTTTGAAATTATTTGCTTCAGTTGACAATCTTGAATTCCTGTCCTTCTGTCACCCCACATGTGGGTTATGCACTTGTGTAATGCCCTGTTCTAAACCTTCTATAGCTTTGGATTGTTTGGTGGGAACCCCACCCGTGTATATCACTGACTAGGAAGAGCTGCTGAACCAACTTCAATTTGTTTTTGAAACCTCACAGATCAACACATTTATCTTTGAGCTTCTTATTCTATAACATTCTTGTCCTTTTTTCTCTTAACTACACTAGTTATTCCTCTTGCCTGATCCAATTTTATTTGCCTTTTTTAAAAATTCAATTTTCTGCTTCCAAATCAAAGTTTGTCTTTCTTTTCAGCCTGTGGTGTTTAGATAGTTGCAGACACACGTGACAAAATAATCTCAGTTTCTTGTTTTGCAAGTTTGCATAAACTAGAAGCAGGCAAAATATCATAATGTAAAATATAAAAAGATGTGTTGATAAATCAAAATATATTAAATAGCTTCCTATTAAAGGAAATTTTCCACTCAAGACAACAAAAAGAGTCTTGTCAATGTTTTAAAAATAGTCCCTACTTTGGATCATGATGAGATGAATGGGAACAAAGAAGGAAGGGGCCTAGAATAGAGTAGTTCACATCGGTCAAAGTTACTACACACACACACACACACACACACACACACACACACACACAGACATACCACACACAAACTCATTTTCAAACTTGAGCTTTCTTTTGCTGGCTTTGGCTCCATTTTGTTCAGTTTCAGCACAAACACGGGTGGTGGAAGGGGGATTGGTCAGAGAGACAGACCAGCACAATCCTGACCCTTTTTATATCATTTATTTTCAAGTTTCTATTGGATTAAAACACATAAGATTCACCTGATAAGACTTGGTCCGAGTACCACTGACCAATAGTAATTACCAAAATTGTTGTTTATACTGTAAGTATTTTTATCCTACTCCAGCTCAAACAACTCTTGCAGTTTACAATAGAATAAAAGCATAATGAACATTTCCTTAAAAAAAAAACCTTAAAGATAAACATGGATGCCTGGTTATTACAGCAACCCACCTCCAAATGACCATTCAAATAAAATAGAACTGCCTTAGAGAAAATGAATGGAGGCAAGTTATGTCCCCAACATACAAGGACTCTGCCCTTAGATCCATTTTCTCTTGACTTCTCATAGGGACTGGACCTTCAGCATTCCTTCATTGCAAGTGTGTACATGCTGGACAGATTCTTCTGGAGAAGACAGTCCCCAAGGTATCCTGGGGCCAATGGCCTGATATGTTCAAATCTGTGTTTATCTTCGTATTTTTCCAATGTTAATACATGTGCTACTTAGGTTTACAAATAAACCTCTGTATGATCTGCTTTAGATTATTTCCCAAGATCACCTTCAGACTGATTGATCAAGTAGTTTTCTGTATTCTCCTTTTATCCTTTTTTGCTGACCAGCCATTTGGTACTTCACCACTTTTGTATATGTGTGTGTGTAGTGTGTGTGTATGTGCGCGGGCGCAGTATGTATGTATGTATGTACTGCATTTTTCCATCTATCAGACACCCCCATGTATAGGAACACCCCCACACCCACTTTTCTTACCCAAAATTCACAAATCAGTATTTTAAGAAATTGGAAGTTTAGCTAGTGTGGCTAGTTTGCAGAGATAAGGTATCGGCAATTTCGCAACTGCGGTTCTCCTCTTGGACCCCCATGTATAAGACGCCTCTCCATTTTTAGGTAAAGTTTTAAAGAAAAAGTATACTCTTATACACAGAAAAATACGGTATGTATCTTCACAACACTTTTTCTTGAGATGAACTGGTTTCTTTTGATACCTTCTTTTAGTTGTTGTTTTTTCCTTCATTAGAACTACATGTAGCTATCTCTTTTTTAGAAAGTCCTGACCAATTTCCTTTCAAAATTGCTTCTCCTTCTCCCTGAGTGGAATGCATACTACTTTCAAGCTAAATTTATTCTGCAAGGAGGACGTTCTTTTCCTTGGTTTCACACATTACACTTTCATTGTAGCACTGAATTTTAATTTCATAGTTCGTCACTCCAGTCATGTTATATTTAAACATGAATCAACTATTGTTAAATGTAATTTGAGCCCTTAACCTATTTGTCAGAAACTCTACATATACACAAATAGATATTTAGGATATATTGAAATAATTCCTGTGAAAATATCCTTAGGACATACGTACATTTCATGATAAGTTAACAAAATACTCTTTTATTTAACTTAAAAAGATCTAAAAAATAAAAAAACTTAACTTTTATATGAAAATTATCTATTATGGTATTACATGCATTGAGATGATATCAGAATCACAATGTGAAGGAAGAGTATCAAAAGAATCCTTCCCACAAGAAATACTTAATACCACTCATGTTTCAGATATTCTGCACATTGTGAATGAGTGTGCATGTGCACATTTTGTGCCTAATGTGGGACTAGAACTCATAGCCTTTTAGCCAGTTTTTAGTTTGATGTCTTACTTTCTACACTAAAATTGTTTTTTACATGATTTTTTTGATGTGCAAAGTATAATAGCGAGCCACATAATGCACTAAGACTCCTTTGGAAGGAGTTACAAGTCCCAATAGATTTTCATTTGCATTTCTAGCCATATCAGTAGACATGGATGACCCATAATTTTTGAAAAGACTTAATAAGAGTACAGAATGTATGTAAGTTACAAAGGAATTAATAAATGTGCAATCCATTCATATTTGTCTTTAATGTTACTTATTTACTAATCAAATTTACTCATCACACAAAAAGCTATTCTGGGCAGCATACAACAATCCAGTAAAACAACAAATATATAAAACAACCATATAAAATACAAAAATCCATATTAAAAGGTAAATATTATCAAAAAAATGTATACTTTTAATATCTCCTTGATTAACTGCCTGGATCTTATTGACATTGATTTGTTTTCTTTCTGTTCATATTTTATATGTTCTTTGACTTTTTAATAAATGCAAACAGAACAGGTAAAACCATTCTTTTCAGCCATTTAGCTGCTCACATAAAAAATGAAAAACTATTTCATAGTGGACACCATTTTCAACAGGGAACGTGGGAGCTGTGTACTTAAAACATGTTATTCATCATCGTGAACTCTGTGTACATACCCTCCTACATACCATACTCAATTATATCCATATGTTTTCAGGAAGCCAACCATGAATATTTTGTTCTGTTTTCTGCTTGATACACTGGGGACTTGGAAAGCTACTAACTCTGGTTAACTTCAATTGGAATTTAGTGTGTGAATTCCTTGTCACATCAGTGGGAAAAATAGACGCCCTTTGTCCAAGAGAGATCTTCTGAAAGAGTCTCATTATATAATCTTGGGTGCTTCTGGGAAGAAAAAGATTACTTATGATTAAGTGCTTTCATGCAAACAGCTAGAGAATGTATGTGGGAGGTTCAATCCTATCAGAATTGTCCTGATCACCAAAAGGTCAGTGATTAATAACATGCCACAGATATTCACAGATATGACATAATAATAACTTTTTAAACAATTCAACAAAAGAAAAAGCTCCACTTTCTATAATCATATTTCAAGAAAGTTACTGAGTAATGAAGAAGTGTTTAGGGGATAGCAAAGAAGAGCTTAAAGGACTGAAAGGAGGAACGGTGGTGCTAGGAGAACTGGAAAATGAACAGGACAGGTAAGACATACAAACAATACTATTCTAATGCCTATGTAGTTGTTCATCTTTTCTGGCTCAGATATAACCTGGGTCACTGATGTCTCATTAGTTTAACTTATTTATTTAAGGCTGCAAACACTGGGATGCGGGGACCCCCAAAATTCAGGACGCAACAAAACATCATTAGTAATTCATGCTAAATGAAAGCCAAACTGTGCTCTCCCCACGTAGGGGAAGCTACTGTTTATACCTGTGATAGATTAAAGTTAAATAATGAATTGTTTGTGTATACTACCTAAAAGCAGATTTAGTATAACAGAAATGAAAGACTTTTTGAACAAGGGTTAAATCAATTACATGTTCAGTATTTCATGGTTTTGTTTTGGATGCAAAATAAAATGGACAGAACACTCATCAGACAAACCGTGTTCTAATCCCCTTTTACTACCTACAAAAAAGCATTAATGGGGTATCTGGAATGGCTTAGGAAGTGATGCAAAAGACCGGGTTGGAAAGAGAAATCAGCAAATGTATGTGAGCATCAATTTAGCCTTAGCAAATTATCTTTTTGTCCTCTTTTCTAAAAAAGGGAAAGCTTATGATTTAGCAGAGTAATGACGCTGAGCCTTTCCAAATGTTACCACTAAGTTATCATTTGTAATGTGATGAAGGGGAAATTATTAGATTGCATTAATTAAATTTAATTTTAGTCCTGGCCCTGCCCAGTTCTGTCTTGGCTGTACTTGTATCAAGGAGGAGTGCAATCCCTGGCATGCCTCCCAAGCTGATGCCCTCAAGCTAAAAATGCCGTGTGCCCCTGCTAGAATACTTAACACTTATTGCAGCATGCATCAGCCTGGAGATAATATACAGTATTACATTAAGGTTAGTTGAAATATGTAAATATATCTGACCTTACAGAATAGAAGGAAGAATAATGACTGAGCCCAAACCTTTATCACTAAAGCCCGAACCTTAATCAATAATATATATATATATATATATATGTGCCTAATTAAGAGCCAGTTTGGTCTAAATGGTAAGGCACCAAGCATCAGGAGACTGTGAGTTCTGGTCCTGCCTTAGGCATGTAAGCCAGCTGGGTGACTTTAGCCAATCACTGTCTCTTAGCACATGATATAAGGTTCAGGTGACAAGCCAGTCAGTCAATTCCTGACACATCAATAGATCAACACTCAATTGATCTGAAAGAAGCAGACTGTACTGGTGGGAAAATGCCAAGAAGGGGAGAAAATGTATGTGCAGTTAATATACAAAAATGTACTTGGCAAGGAATCTAAATGGAATAAGTGGAGGAATTTTGTGTTTTCAATTTATGGTAAAATTATGATATTGAAGGACAACAAGCACAATTTCCTTCATCTAAAGTGCAATACAGTAAATTATCAACAATGCGACATTTTCATCCGCTTTTGTTCTGCCTGCAGAAAACATAATATTTTGAGTGTATCACTATTTGTACTACTTGGAAGATATAGGTTGGAAGAAAGGGTCATATGTCATCATTAGACATCTGAGGACTGAAGAGAAAATATGAGCTGATGTTACTGATGACCTGATGTTACCAAAGGAGGAAAAAGTAGAGCTTTTCATGTTGATTTTGCTTTTTTGAAAAAGTACTGGAAAGTGAGATTAAACATAATGTAGGTGAATTCAGCCTAACAGAAGCTTAATTAGGACTGTCAGGTGGCAGATGCTAGATGACAAGAAAGGGTTAAAGGTCTCTCAGTCTCTTTTCTGCTAGTCTTGCTATTCGGAACTGATAGTTCATTTAAGGCTCTCATTTTCCTGCAGTGGAATCGGCTATTCAGATACTAATACTTTTGACCTATTCAGTGCAGTGGTAGAACTAGAATGGATTCTGATATCAGTTTGTTCTTTGTTTGTCAAATTTGGAGATTGCTCATTTTACAGGGTGACTCAGTTCAATCTCATGTTTAGGGCTATTTCAACCACAGTGTATTGCTTTTGCTTTTCCTTCAACTTTTTTTTAAAATTTACTTTTCCATTTCCTTTCATTTTAAAAATCTCTGTGCCATCAACTGATAGCTAAAGTATAGTAAGGTACTTTAGAATAATTTTCTGATGGCTAAAATGAGTGAGTGATTTGACAGAATAAAAGAGCCTGGGTTGCCTACCAGATGTGAGCCACACAGTTGTATACTGCATCCTGATGGTAAAAGCATTGGGATATTTACTGAAAAAGTTCCCCCATGGGTATATGGGAATTATTGAATTTTTATGATTGAGAGCATGATATCAGGTAATAGCTCTATCTATCTAGGTTGGAAGTTCAAAATGAGAAAAGTATATACCACTTACAGATAATCCATATTCATATTGCTCCTGCTACAAGCTTTTTGCTAAGCTTATAGAGATGGGTGCATTGTATAATGTACAAATGCCCAAAGTTTAGTTCCTGGTAGAGGGCAGGTTGAATCACATAAGATGAAATACTGAATTCCAATATGATGCATCTGTTATACTTCCCAATGATCAATAATGTGTTGACCTCATATGTTGTTTGGGGCTAATGAAGAAGAAGGGAAAAATGTTTTGACAGCAAATTTCATTGTGTGATTTTGGAAAGTTTAGGGCTATTAAAATAGGAGATTGGTTGGGGGGGGGGATCTGCTTCTATTTTAAACCAAACCTAAGATATATGGATGGATGGATGGATGGATGGATGGATGGATGGATGGAGAGATAGAGATAGTATATGCCTTCTATTAAATATAGCTTTAGATAAAAGGGGATACAGATTCTTCCATTTCCTCTTTCAATGTTTTAAGTTGCCTTGCCCCTATTTTCCATTGAGGCACTTAAGCACTGCATAGTGAATTGGTGGTTTATACATGCTGCACTTATCCTGGAAAAGGTCTATCTGTGTGGTTGTTCAGAATCAAAGCTGACTGATGGCACATAATCAATCCATCAGTATATTGCATTGTATACCTAAACCTTTTCACTTGAAAGCTTCATTGATTCTAATAGTAATTATTTCCAAGCAGTTATTCTTGAGCGAAACAAGGAGTCACGGAGATAGTGAAAGGAATTAAAAATAAATACATTAGAATGATTTAGAATGAAATGGAAATGAGGGAATGATGGGAAAAGTATTTTAGATATTTGCAGAGGATTGGTGGTGACACTTCAGAGTGGTATTGAAACAAACGTTACATACACATTAATTCATTGGATTTATTATCCACTGCAAGGTTCAGCAAATCATTGAAAAATGTTTATATTGTATTGATATAGAGAAAACATATGATAAAATGAATAGATTGAATTATGGAAAGTTTTACACAAATATGGCATTGATGATTGGTTGCTGAATGTGACAAGAGAAGTATGGATTGCTGACATGACAAAGAAAATTGAATAAGCAATTGAAAATGTACATAAATAGCAAAAAAAGTAAAGCAAGTAAATGCATATGGGTACCGTAGTAGAATATTTACTAATAGGCAGATAAATTGGAAGAAGATAAGTGCTCGTAGACAGCAGGTGGTAAATATGATTAGTTATGAAGAATAAATGTTTGTTGAAATAAGTGAAAATAGCTGTGTATGAGAATGTCCTTTTGCCTGCTTTATTATGTGAAAATGAGAGTCAGGTATATCAGCTGAAACATAAAAGTTGAGTGCACTGGAGATGAACAACCTAAAAAGAGGATATTGCATGAAGAATAGAAGAGCACTGAATGAGTGTGAATGTGTGTTCAAAAGTAAGTAGCTATTGTGAAAGAATATAGATAGTCCTCAAATTAGGACCACAATTGAGCCCAAAATTTAGGTTGCTAAGTGAGAAATTTGTTAAATGAGTTTTGTCCCATTTTATGACTTCTCTGCCACATTTGTTAAGTGAATCACTGCTGTTGTTAGTAACATGGTTGTTAAGTGACTCTGATTTCCCCATTAACTTTGCTTGTCAGAAGTTGCAAAGGTGACCCCAGGACCCTGCAACCGTCATAAATGTGACTCAATTGTCAAAGCATCTGAATATAAATGACATGATCATAAGGATGCTGCAACAGTCATAAGTGGGGAAAATGGTTATAAGTCACTTTTTTCAGTGTTATTGTACTTTCAAACGGTCACTAAGTGAACTGTCATAAGTCATAACTGTACAGGTAGTCCTCTTTTAACAAATGCCTCATTTAGTGAATTTTCATGATTATGACCATAATGAAAAAGTAACTTTACTTGTATTCCTGAAATACAAAGGAGTTGTGCATTGCCACTTGTTCAAGAGTCATTTATGTATTGTATTCCAATTTAAGGCACTCATAAGGTAAAGCTAAAGGTATGTGCTAGTTGTTCCCAACTCTAGGGGGCGGTGCTCATCTCCGTTTCAAAGCCAAAGAGCCAACACTGTCCGAAGATGTCTCTGTGGTCATGTGACTGGCATGTCTAAACACCAAAGGTGGACAGAACGCTGTTACCTTCCCACCAAAGTGGTTCCTATTTTTCTACTTGCATTTTTATGTGCTTTCGAACTGCTACGTTGGCAGAAGCTGGGACAAGTAACAAGAGCTCACTTTCTTACGCGGCGCTAGGGATTCAAACCACTGAACTGCCTACTTTTCTGATTGACAAGCTCAGCATCTTAGCCACTGAGCCACTGTGTCCTTCTAAGGCACTCATACTCCATTCTAGAACAGGCACTATTTCTCTAATCAGATATAGGCTTGAATGGCTTCCCGGACTGGCAGGCAGGTCTGCAGGGATTCATGCTGGAATAATTCTCATTGTCTGAGTCTATAAAACATAAAAACTGACGACTGTAAATGATAAAAAAAATTCTTGTCCTATATGGTCTGTCCAGAACTTTCCCAAAAACTGGATTTCTATTAGCATCTCAAGGTAATTGATTATACCTCATCAGAGCCGAGTTGGTGCAGTGGTTAGGGTGCAGTACTGCAGGCCACTTCAGCTGACTGTTATCTGCAGTTCAGCAGTTCTAATCTCACCAGCTCAAGGTTGACTCAGCCTTCCACCCTTCCGAGGTGGGTGAAATGAGGACCCAGACTGTGGGGGCGATATGCTGACTCTGTAAACCGCTTAGAGAGGGCTGAAAGCCCTATGAAGCGGTATATAAGTCTAACTGCTATTGCTATTGCTATTGCTATTTTATTTAGCCTCATTTTGAGAGCCATTTTAAAGCAGATTTTTATCTTTCCCTATAAGAAAACCAATTGCAGATTCGTAACTAACAGCCACTCTTTCCAACAAAACAAGGGGTAACTCTGAAGTTAGTCTAGTGTATTCAATCAAATGGACTCTAGCAGGGCTTTGAATTTACCTCCACCTCTATTAACAAATAACTCTACCGTCTAGCTGACCATGCTTCCTCAAGGTGGACATTTGGCATAGCCTACATCCAAAGGAAAGATTAGAGAATGTAAATTTAAGCAAGCATGTCTTGAAATGATAGAGGTGTTCATTCAGGCAAAAGAAGGAAATGCCCCAAATGCCTGGTAATTAGTTTTACTTTGTACAACCAACATTCTTTGATCAGAACAAAACAGCAGCAGAGAAAATTGGATGGAATGAAATGAGTTTTCTTCAGCAGCTGTTTTCTCTCCTTTCTCCCTTTGGCGTCTAAAATAACCTCCATGTAGAAAACATTATCCAAATGACAAAGAGACAACATGCCCTCAAAATAACTTCCTTTGTCTATGCATGGCTGTTGGAATAAAACAAATAGAAGGTGTTAAGAGAGTTTCTGAGAATGGCATTAACAAGCAGTGACAAGAAGATGCCTTTCTCACGGCCAAATTCATGTGTTCAATCATCTTATTTTTTTATTTTCTGTTCTTACAGGAAAAAACAGCACAAAAATTTCATTCTCTTCCAGTATATTTATATGTTTCCAATACTAGCATTTAGCAATTTATTTTTATTCTTTGTTCTTCTACTTACATTTCCATATGGCTACTTTTATAACACAGCATTTACTTGCCTTTTTTCATGAGGTACTACATATTTTATAAAGAAGCTGAGATACAGAAGGCTAAGGCAGTAGCAGTTGTAGTTCTCTTACTCGGTGTAATCAGGGGTGGAATTCAGCCTGTTCGGACCGGTTTGGGAGAATCCGATGGTAATTTTGCATCTGGTTTGCCGAACTGGTAGTTGGAAGAACTCGCTAGCCCCGCCCACCCCATGCCTTTCCTCCCAGGAGTCTTCACGCGGCCCATTCCTAATGCCAGGTAAGAACTGGTCCCACACACAGGCTCTGGGAGTGCGAAAAATGAGCCTCCCAGAAGTTCCTGAAGTCCAGAAATGGGCCTGTTTCCAGCCTCCAGAGGGCCTTTGGAGCACGGGGGAGGCCATTTTCACCCTTCTGGATGCTCGAGGAAAGCCTCTGGAGCCTGGGGAGGGTGAAAACACCCCCCCTACCTTGGTGCAAGAAGCTCAGTAGACCACACCCCCATGACCACACCCAGCCAGCAACCGGACAGAGAACCGGTTGCTAAAAATTTTCAATCCCACCCCTGATGTGTAATGTATAAATTTACAGTATAAGGCAGAATACATATGGATTGCATTGCTAAATTAGACTATATACAGTAGTTGTATTTCTTTAGTCAACAAGGGCCAGCCCTAAATGGCTTAGGAAAACTTCGGAGACGAAATGCATTTGCGAACCCAAGCAGAAATATAGGCTTGACAAAATTTTCACAGCAAAAAGGACCTTTTCCCCTCATTTTCTTCCTTCTAAAACTTTCCTCCCCTTTTATATTAAGAGTCCTCCCTATTTTGAAGATATATTAGAAAATTTTAAAAGATTTAGAAGCTTAGAAGATTTTGACCACAGCAATTGGTTGGAATAGAGAGAGATTAATATATTCAAGCAGAAAATGGATGGTTATCTATTGGGTCTGGATAAAATTTAAGTTTGTGATACAGTACTTGAACTAAATGGGCTAGATTTCCAGTTCCTGCTCAAAATACCTTAATGAGAATGGAAGTAGAAAAGTTTGACTCTCTCATAAAATATCTCTGCTGAGTACTCAAAAAATGTACAGCAAGTATAATGGTCCTCTTGATTCCCATTTCTAATATTTAAACTCCCAATCCATCTTGGATTCTGCCTTTTATCCAAAGATACTTTTTTGTATCTTTCTTAACTGAAAAAAACCATTCTTCATCTAATCTCAGAGAATGAATGCACTGTAACTCTCCAAAGATGGAGAATGTGACTACTCCTGTCTGTTACAGTGGGCCGTTCTGTGCCAAGGGACACAATTTAATGCAATTCTTTATGCATAAAGAAATACAGTGTGATTTTACAATGGAAGAAGATATCACTCTACATGGGGCTAGCTTTGAAAAGTACCCAGAAGCTTCAATTGGTGCAGAATGCAGCCACACGAGCAATTCTGGATGCCCAAAGAAGATGCAAATTGGCATTTAATGCAATTTGCTTTCAGGTTCAATTCAAGGTATTGGTTATGACCTATAAATAGAGGTAGGTTGCTCCTGGTTTGGCCCAGATTGGCCAAAACAGTAGTAGCGGCAGCAGGAGGCTTCGCCCGCCAACCCAGATGCTTCTGCACATGTGCAGAAGCATTGGGGGCACGCACGAGCACACTCAAATCTGTAGTAAAAAAATTGGCAACCCACCTCTGCCTATAAAGCTGTATCTAGCATGGCACCTGACTATCTCTAGAACAGTCTTCATCCCATTACCTTGGCCCATTCCACCTAGTCAGGCAGGGAATGTATTTTACAGACCCTGTCAGTTAAACAATTTCAATTTGCAGGGTCTAAGTTGTCATCCCCCCCCCCCCGGAGTCTGAATCTGCAGGGGAAGATGAGCTGGAACAAGAACTGACATCGATTGAGAGAGCAGCTCTGTTGGCCATGGAGGAAACTGGGGAAGGGTAAAGTCCGTCCAGGCAAGACTTTTTGGAATTAGTAAGACTGCAGGCAGGGAGGAACAGGGGCAGGATAAACACGAGAGACAGAGCTCAGACAAGGAGCAAGGACCACCCCCTCCTGATCCAAGGGTTGGAGAGTGCAGAAAAGGCATAGTCAGCCCTGACTGAGGAGGCTACTCAGGAGGAGAGTTCCCTGCCTGTTTTCACCAGACACACCTGGGGAATGAGGCTTGAAACACTGTGGGGAGGGTCATTTTGTCATTTGTCACTGTTTTCCTGAAGTGTGACGTGCCAATGTTTGAACTTGTCAAGAGTCTTTGCATTCCTTTTGATGTTCTCGATTAATTACTTGGATCTTTTGCTCCCTGAACCCCTTGGTTTGCCAAATACATTTGGATTTATTGCTATGCAGCCTTGGTACAGACAGCGCTGGGCTGGACTAATTGCAGTAGAGGCTGCTTGAGGTTTGGGTGGGGATTTGTTATCACTCTGCTTTGGGACTTGGGAGCATTTGGAAAGATTTGGCGCAATAAAGGGGAGGTTTGAACTGCCAGCTCTCTCCTAGGGGCCTTTTGAAAAAGAATTAAAACATGGCTCCATGGGTTCGTGTGATGAGCCCAGAGCAACATGTAACCATGGGGTCAGATCAGAGGTGTGTTGCTCCCCGCTTAGCTGAACTGGTAGTGGAGTTCAGGCCTGGGTCACAAAACTGGCAGCGACCCAGGCCTGCCATGCCTCCGATTCGGTTCCCTCACCGCCGCTGCGTAGTTCACCATAAATCGTTCTGCGTCTGGCACACATGGGGTTTGCGAATTGGTAGTAAGACCAGCAGCAACCCACCCCTGGGCTGGTTAGTGCCCTGATAGCCCTCTCTTTGCCTTTTTAACTAATTTTTAATAGGGTTTAATTGTCCTTGCCTCCTTCTAAATTCTAATTTTTTGATTTTTACGTGCTATTTCTATATTTTAACATTTTATTCTACACTGCCCAGAGTCGGTCTCTGAGGAAAAGGGATAGTTCAAAAATATGAAAATAAATAAACATTCAGTGGCCAGAACTTTGACTCTAGGAGATGATTTTGGGGAGAAGATTAGCTGTTTCCTGTGTAATATGTGCAGTACCTAATCTGGCCCTTGGGTTGATGACACACACTCATGCTATTTTTAATTATGTTAGTGGTTAGCATTATATGTCCATCCATATAATCTTAATTTTCACT
This sequence comes from Thamnophis sirtalis, assembly GCF_051295495.1. Taxonomy (NCBI): domain Eukaryota; kingdom Metazoa; phylum Chordata; class Lepidosauria; order Squamata; family Natricidae; genus Thamnophis; species Thamnophis sirtalis. The sequence continues at coordinate 25,133,415 of NW_028261388.1, read as the reverse complement.
AGAAAAGAAAATTTTACTTGTATCAATCTCTGTTGACTGTGTGCAATATTGTCTGTTTCAAATGAATACTGTATACTGTAATTGTATAACTGTATTAAAGCTAGCCAGCCTACTAAAGAGACTATTTTTTTCTTTATTTCATTTTCATTTGCCCTCAGCTTACTACCTTCACATTTTATAGCTCCATTGCATTGTCATTCATGTTGGATCAGTTCTGAAAATTCATCGCTTCTTATTTGACCTATGGTTTCTGTAATAGAAAAAGAAATAGTTTAATTGAAAAAAATGTACTTTTTAATCTAAAAGCTTTCAAAATATTGTGTGATTTTACTTTCAAACTGATCACTCCTACTTGATATTTATTATATGGACTTATTATCAGTAGATTGACAGAACAGTAACTCAAACATGTTTAAAAATGATAAGATATTATTGTTTGTCCTCAAAATAAAGCTCTAAAGTGTAAATGTCTCTATTGGTACATTATGTATTACCCAACCTTTTAACCTTACTATTTGCATTCCTCCTTTCTCTTATGTATATTTGTATTAACAGTCAATAAAGAACACATTTCATGGTGACAGGGGCTATGTGCACAAAATCCGATACCAAAGTTTTGGTATTTGTTTTGATATAGTTATGGAGACAGATTGTTGTATTATCTGTATTAGGATCATAATTCTATGTTTACTTCCAAGAAAAGTTGGCAGGGCTTTGCTCTGTATGTCTGTTTTTCTTTGCTGCAACCATGTCATATAGTTATTTCCAGTGGTAGGATTCCAAATATTTTCCTACCAGTTCTATGAGAGAGCGCTTTGCGCGCAAACGCAACACTCAACGACTACCCTCGGTGTCAGCGCTGGTGAGCTGAGCTGTTTTTTAGCTCAGCTGAGGAACGACAATCTGCTTTGCTGCGTAAATATAGGACAGTGAACAACGGGGGTGGGAGGGCGGGGCTAACCAGAGGTGGTATTAGCCAGTTCTCCAAACTACTCAAAATTTCTGCTACCAGTTCGCCCAATCTGGTCCGAACCAGCTGAATACCATCTCTGGTTACCTCAGTGAAATAAATATATTCACAGCACCTCATCTCAATGACATTATGTGGAGCAGGCTTGTTTCTTTTTTTTAAGCAAGTGGTCTATTGGCTGTAGTCTGTGAATTGGTCAGCTTTTTAAAAAAATGTCCAATTTTGTGGCCATCACTACATATTGTAATTATTTTCACAGTTTATGCAGCTTTCATGCTCCACAACATTAGGAACATGAATCTAAAATGCGGCACAGTATTTTCAGAATGGTCACTTCATAGATTTGTGATTAGCATCAGCATTTTTCCTAACGATCTCTGAATAGAATTCAGTTTGGTTTTTTTTTACACACAGATTGTGCTGGGAATTACATATCACAACTCTAAAATTGCTTTTCGAATCTGTCAATGCCCCATGGTGTTTATCTAAAGGTAGTGTTTTTCTTTTTAATTTCACTGTTTATCACTTTGTACTTCAGCAGTCACCATGCTTTAAAATTTTACTGTTTGGAGCCACTATTTATGAAACGCTGGATGTTATCAGATTAAATTTCCCATTTTATTGGGCCTTTGGGACTAAAATTGGAAGGCATCCTGTTAGGTGACCTGTGCGGATTTGAATTTCTTTGTTTAAATAGTCATGTATTTTCTTATTGCTGTTTTTTTTTTAAAAAAATCCCATTGAATTTGGAAAATGCACTTGGGGGATGTATGTCAATAGAAAGCAAATTAAATACAGGATCTGTAGTTGGTTAATACTTAAATCTTTGTGTTATACGGGTACATAAAACCAATTACTCAAGGGCTCTAGAATATTATAGTAGCTGATAGAATAAACGTTATAAAGTTGGGGAAATATACAGTAATCTCACAATTGGTCATTTCATAATAGTCAAAACATTCAGAAGGGTTCTTAAATTTTACATGATGGATTTTAAATGTACATTTAGATTCCAAGCTCTCCTTCAAATGCAATTCATGTTTCTGTCTACTTAGCAGATGCTTTTAAAGATACAGAGTGTCCTTCCAGCTCCCATAATTCTGAGCCAACATGGCCAATATATCTGGAGAGATATATTTTCTGTACAGAAAGCTGTCAAAGTACTGCTTTCTTTTGGCAGAAAAAAATATTTTAAGAGAGCAGTGTCTTAAGTGCTCTAACAGCATTTACCTAAGTCGATATGTCAGCATGTTTTTTATTTAAACTTTAAAAAATAGTTCCTGTATATGCCTATCATATGTTCACATAATTTCCATATCAATTCGCTTTACATAAATGATATAGCATGCTTATTGAATCATACAGTGTAGTACTTTGATCTATTTTTATTACAAATTTTTAATGTAAAGATGAAAGCTGTATAGGAATAGACCACTGGTGTTATGGAATATCTGGGACTGTGGGGGGACTTTGCCTCTTATATACAATGTGCATCGGCAACATGATCATGACAGTAGCCATTGGTAGCCTTGTAATGAAGAGAAATTACATCTACTGTAATTTCTTTGGAAGCTGCCCAAATGGGTAGATTATTGCATCTTGTAGAACATATTGTAAATGTTCTATATTAATTCTGAAAATAATCCTACATATTGAAATCAAAATCCATTTCCATATTGAGCTTACTTTTCTAATAGTAACAATCTCCCAGAAAAGTAGAACATAATTCTGAATAAAAATGCTTACCGTATTATCTTGTAAATTAATCTTGCTCTCATTTTAAGGTAACTTTCTTCTAAAAACTTTGAAAATTACCCATGGCAATATAGAGGTGTATTACAGGAATCTTTGTTCTGATGTGTTATTGAATCTTTGGCTGTGTTATAGGAAGCCATTGCTATTCTTCCGGAACCCAATTGGCAACCTCAAATGTTAAAATAAATCCTAAAGAGACAACTGCACTACATTTTATTATACAGGTAATCATCAACTTATGACCACAATTGAACCCAAGATTTCTGTTGTTAAGTGAGACATTTGTTAAGTGAGTCTTGCCCATTTTACAATCTTTTTTGCTACAGTTGTTAAATGAATCACTGCAGTTGATAAATTAGTAACCTGGTTGTTAAGTGAATCTGGCTTTCCCATTGACTTTATTTGTTAGAAGTTTGCAAAAGGTTATCATATGACCCTGGGACACAGCAATGGTCATAAATATGAACCAGTGGCCAAGCATCTGTATTTTGGTCACATGATCATGGGAATACTTCAAAGGTCATAAGTATTAAAAATGGTCATAAGTCACATTTTTTCAGTGCCATTCTAACTTGGGTCACTAAATGAACTGTTATAAGTTGAGGACTACCTGTGTCATTATTTATTAAATTTTGATCAGATCATCATGTTTTCAATATAAATAGAAATATGTTGCCTACTCAGATAATGTAAGGATGTTTAAAGAAGAAAGAAATCCGGGCATTTCATTTGAAGGCTGCTGTATTAAATTATACTAAGGATCTGGGATTGGCGATTTCAGAATTTATGAGTAAAAGTTTCCTTGAATAGATACATTATTTTTATAACATCTTTGTCAAGACAGTTTACATAGAGCAGCTGCATTTCATCTGCAGCTCCCTGGCTTTCAAAGTTCTGTTGTATTTTAAGAACTTTATTCTGCCATTTATTTCCATGTCACCATTGTTTTGAAGTCCATTGCAATGCTTCTTATTCATTATAAAAACAGAGTCTAAAAATAGCAAAGAAAGAAAGAAGGGTAAGTTTAAAAAAAAACACATTCAGATTTAAGTTGCTTTTTTCTATAAGTCATCCTGCTACTGTTTTACTGTAAGCCAGAAAATGCATACTATCGTAGTACAGTACCTGTCATCCATGTAGAGTTGAATACCAACAATAATAAGCTACAGTATTTAGTATTTAGTTTTTACTGGAACCAGTATCTAGTGGTTAAGATACTAATCTAAAAAGGAGGATACTGTGATTTTACGTCCCACCTTAGCCATGAAAGCAAATTGGGTGATTTTCGTCTAATCATTCTGTCCCAGCCCAACTCGCCTTGCAGAGTTCTTGTAGGGGGGAAAATAGGAAGAGGAAAATGAGTTGAATATGATTGCTGCCTTGAATTATTTGTAAAGATAATAAAATCAGGATACAAATAAAATAAAGTAAATATGCTAAAATTATATTATATTAGATCTAGATGCAATGGCTCAGTGGCTAAGATGCTGAGCTTGTTGATCAGAAAGGTTGGCAGTTCAGCAGTTCAAATCCCTAGTGTCGCATAACAGAGTGAGCTCCCGTTACTTGTCCCAGCTTCTGCCAACAGAGCAGTTCAAAAGCATGTAAAAATGCAAGTAGAAAAATAGGAACTACCTTTGGTGGGAAGGTAACAGCGTTCCATGTGCCTTCAGCGTTTAGTCATGCCAGTCACATGACCACAGAGACACCTTCGAACAGCGCTGGCTCTTCAGCTTTGAAATGGAGGTGAGCATCGTCCCCTGGAGTCGGCAACACCTAGCACATATGTGCTAGGGGAACCTTTACCATTGATCTAGATCTCTAAGTGTAATTGGTTAGAATAGCTGCTTTTCCAAGGTTCAAGGTTCATTTTATTTATATGCCGACCTATTCCCGGCGGGACTCAGGACGGCGCACAAACCCAAAGGAGGGGAAGGGAAACACAGAACTACAACAAAAAGTACAGGGAATTTAAAACAACCAACAGCCACACGATTCGAGAGGGGAAGGGAACTCATCGACCCCAGGCCTGCCGACACAGCCAGGTTTTAACGGCTTTTCGGAAGGCCTGGAGAGAGGTGAGGGTCCGAATCTCTGCAGGGAGCTCGTTCCAAAGGGCCGGAGCTGCCACAGAGAAGGCCCTCCCCCGGGTAGTAGCCAGATGACATTGGCTACTAGACGGAACCCAGAGGAGGCCTAATCTGTGTGATCTAATGGGTCTTTGGGAGGTAATTGGCAGCAGGCAACATGAAGGGCTTTATAAGTGACGACTAGCACCTTGAAGCGTATCCGGAGACCAATCGGTAACCAGTGCAGCTCGCGGAGGATAGGTGTAACGTGGGTGTACCAAGGTGCACCCACAATCGCTCGCGCGGCTGCATTCTGGATGAGCTGGAGTCTCTGAATGCTCTTCAAGGGCTGTTCTTCAGAGTAAAGAAGCTATTTGGATGAGCAGGGAAAAGAACCAACTGGAAAAGAAGTCTAGTTGGCATGACTCAACTTCCAGACTTGATTTGCAGTGCATTTACCCACTAATTTATGATAAAACCAGGAAATGTGGATGGTCCTCCTGGCTAAACCAACTTTTTTTTGGCTTTGTTTTTCATTTTATAAAAGGTTAAACTCTATTGACTTTGGCATAGAATAATTATTCTCATAAGAAATAAAGGTAAAGTGATTGTTAATGAAGCTTCAGTTACAAATGCTTTTAATTTAATGTGTTAAATTAGGATTTCTGTAAGCTACGTTGCTCTCATATAACATTTATTTGTGCACATAGTCAAATATATAACTGTATAGTAAAAAGATACAAGAATAAAAAAATATGGATCTCAGTAAACCTTCTGATTTATGTCATCCAGTTTATTGTTAGTGTTCTTGACCTCTTCAGTATTAATTGCTTTGTAATTTAATGTCATTCCCTTTAGGGGTATTGTTAACTAAGAACAGACTATTAGTTCTGTTATTTCTCTCTGCATAATTACTTCACTCCATTTAATATAAATTAGGAAAGAGCAGGATATTAGAAGAATGAATGCAAGGAAAAAGTCACCAGATTTAACTGATTTTTACATTTAGATTTATCTGTGCACTTTATGTGGGCATAAGTATATAGAACAGAGGTTGAATTTATCTTCAAGCAGATTTGTATGGAACTGAATCTTTAAACATCTTTCTGTGCCATTGCAATCTTGCATAATGGATGAACAGCATATGCCTCTAGAGATGTGAAGGTCTGGAGATTCTGTGGGATAGGAGGAGTGTGGGGGGAGAGAAGCTTTTCTTTTTCTGGGCCTTCTGATTATAACTATCCCCTCACCACATGCATAAGGGTAATCTGTCATGCAGGAGCTTGGCCACTGATATCTATCACTATATCACTATAACTGTCACTGTTCTCAAAAATGGCAGTAAAAGGGAAGGTTAATTCACTGATGCATGTTTCTACAGTGCTTATCAGGGATGGGTTGCTGCCGGCATTAAGCCGGTTCTGCGCGCAGAAAAATTTGCTCCCCGCATGTGCGCTTTTGCATCTAAAAAGGTCTGTCCATGCGCAAAACATTTAAAAAGGGGGAAAATACATTTCTGCAATGAAAATTATTCTGCGCATGTGCAGAATTGAAAATCAAGATGGCACCACCGTTGGGGAACCGGTTCGGGTGTGTGGCAGGCCTGCATCCCTGCCAGTTCCCGTGACCCAGACCGCCAAATTACTACCGCTTCGGCCAAAGCGGTCTGAACCGGTAGGAACCCACCTCTGGTGCTTATATACCCAACATGAAACCATAAGTAATAATATGCCCAGCATCATTTTGTACTGCTTGTCAGGATTAATGATTGCTTACTGTAGTCTAAGTACAGTATATCTTATGTATCAAAGAAAAGGTTAAAGAGCAGAAGGTGGCATAAAACAATTCCTTCTGTTTAACTGTTGTTTTGTCACTGGCTATGTCCTCTGTGGCAAGAGTAGTCTTTAAGGAGACTCACTCATGAAATATTCTCAAATGTCTAAATGGCGCCCACCGGGAATCACTGCTGGGCTAATATGTATTATTAGGATAATTCATTCTGCCATACTTCTGATGAGACAACTCACCATATGCAACCATGTCATCGTCCAGAGAACAAGGACAGAGAATAACAAAGATCTGGTGATACACTTAAATTCAAGGACATAAAAGGAAGTAAACAGTAAACATAACTTTCGCTCAGCTTTGGTTCTGAGTAAATCCACATCGTACCAGTGTCACTTCAAACCAACCAATGTGTCAACTAGCAGGCTTGTCTCCCAGTCCTAAATATGTGATGTATCTATTAAAAACAACTTAGTGAGAACTCAGCAGGTTGCAACAGTCATAACTACTGTAAAATGCAAACTGGGAAAAGCCTTGTGTAAATGTTTGGGGTGCTTGTATGTTAATGATTATTTCTGAAGATATGTATAAAGAAGCTTTAAAAGGAACTCCTGAATAAGGGGAATTTTTACTGCCATCTGACAAAATAATGCTACACGTAAACTTCTGGACAAAGTTCTCTTAAGATTGTGCCAGAATGAATACCTCTCCTTTGTTCCCTCAAATTCTCCTATTGAAACTCCTCAGTGCCAAAGCATGCCGTTTGTGTTTGCTTTTCAGTGTGATATGTGGCTACAAGTGCCTGCACAGCCTTCACTTTCCTCTGCAAGGCACGCTGTGTACTTTCACATTCTTGACTTTGACTGATTGGCCCTTTCCGATCATGTGATGGAGTTGGAATCCTGAATTGTAGCTTTTTGGCACTCCTCTTTTTCTCTCTTTTAAATTGCTTGCTCTTTTCAGCTCCTTGGGCTTCCTTCTTCTTTCCTCTCAGTACTTCAGTTAGATTGAGGAATTCTCACCCAGGGAAATTGCAGCAGCATTTTGTTTTTTGTGTTTTAAACGGGGACACAGATGTTTAGGCAGATGGCCAGTACGTCAGGCTCAGGCTGCCTCTGTGTGAATGCTATGTCAACAGAAGGCCAAGAGATGTACTTGCTATTTGATCAAACTGCAAGACGTTCTCCATACAGGAAAAGTAGGATTCTAGCACGCCAACAGCTTCTGACTAAAATTCAACAGGGTGAGTCACTTGCCTTGAGTTTTTAACTGAAACAAATGTTTGGGTTATTCTTTTTTTAAACTCATCTGGTCATATTGTGCTATTTATCTAGTTTAGTTATTTTGGTTCTTAGAAGCAGTCAGAATGAGATATTTCAATTTCAACCTAAAATATACATGTGCATGTGCTATGTATGAATAAGTGGATTGTATTTCTGCAGTATTGTCCTTCTGCCTAAATCTGCACAGTCTGCCCCCCCCCCAATCAATTGTCTGTTTTTAATTGCTCTTAGTGACCCTTGTGCAATAAATATGTGGAGTGGCAGAACCATACATGACAGATTGTCTCCCATACAGATGTGAAAGAACTGCTGAGATCTTTTTTTAAAAAAAATCCATTTATTGATTACTATTGCTCTGTGTACTTATTTCAATCATTTAGAAAAGGTAAGAAGAATAGTCTTCTCGTATCTTCAGAGGACTTGCAAGGCATGTTCTAAAGCACATAACATTTTGTGGAAATCTTAAGACCACTCAAGCACCCTCATTAGGCATATCAACTTTCTTCTTCCAATCTATATAATTGTGATGCTAACGGAATGGGCCATTTGCCAAACTGCATATAATCAAAGTGAACTTTGGAACCTTGGCGCAAAAAGCTGATGAAGTACACACACACACACACACACACACAATCTGAACAAATGTTTCAGAAGTTAAATGAAATGTCTAAAGAGAGGATCTCAAGTACCCCGAATTCCCATTTATATGTAAGAAACGGGAAGCCAAGGGACCTGTAATACTGCCTAGAATAAATCAACTAAATACCAGTAGCACATATTAAATCATGAAAAGCAGCAAGAGTAAAAAAGTTCTGTGTGATTTCTTATTTACCTAGTTGGGTGTATGATGTATGTTTACTCAGTTGTAAATCTCATTGAATTTAATAGGGAGTTGAAGTGAGAGCTGTGACCTTTGGAATGCAGATCTAAATTGTTATTACTGATCAGTTGAGGTGAAGGAAAATCCTATTACATTTATTAAGGAACCATGCATATTTCAGCAATAAGCTGCTGATGAAGGAGATTATTCCCTTGGCAATGGAACAAACCGTTGTTTTCAGTACAGTGTCAGGAACTGGAGATTTTTGGAGGATGCTGCTCCTTGCTGTGGCTCTGCTTTCAGGAAGGATATTATGTCATGCATAATTGTGACTGAAAACAATTTTTCCTTTTGGGCTTATGTGAATATTCCAAGCTGTGCAAATTTAGTTTGCGTTTACAAGTGACGTTTCCAGGAAAAAAAGAAGAAAGACTTCAAAACCTTCAAGATCATATCTGTAATGTAGTGCAGCCATATGATGATAGGTATTTTTAGTATTATTCTATGCCTCCGATTGTATTTTTCCCATTAAAACTTTAAAAAAAAGGCTTAATTCATCAAGAATATGTAAACTTTTAAAATAAGGATATAAGTCCTATCATTTTAGAAAAATTCATTGTGATCCTTGATTAGAGTATTGTTTTCTGCTTGAATGTTTGTCTGGTGTTAGTCCATGCTGAGATGAGTGTTGGCTGCTGGAAAGGACGTATTCTGGTCTTTTTATTTTTCTTACCTTTTTATTCTCTCTTTTGAATGGCATGTAAATGTGGTTTATTTCTATGTGTCTATTGATGACTGGTTTATCTGAATGCCAAGCTTCCAAGAATCCGCTATCATTTAGCTTGGTCTAAGATTCTCACAGTTTCCCTATTGAAACTATTGTTGAATCTGTCCCTGGGTGCAGTGAGATTAAGAAATTTTCATCATGTCTTCTGATTGCTACTTGCTGTTGGGATGTGCTGTACTAATCTTCTGACTATTTGTCCTAACAGTGGCTCTTACAGTCATTGTATGTTATTGATGATTCCTGATTTTTCTTCTTGGACTACTCATTCTTTTGGGATAATTACGAGATTTTGGGGAGATTTAGTAAGTTTATGTAAAACAGTGATGCTGTGGGTTCTAATGGTCTGTTGGTTGCTCCTGAAATGCTTTAATACATGATAGTGTTAGTTTTCATAGCTTGTGTTGGTTGTACAGTAGTAGATTGAATTATCAGGAGCTTTTTGATAAAGTCATGTAATTATCGATTTTGTTGGAAGATATTGGAATACTTCCTTTTTCTGGTGTTCATTTAATTCATTTAAATTATGTTTTAACCCAACTTCTTGTGAGAGGTTGGGTTGTTACCTTGATAATGAAGTACTTGCTTAGTGGAGTTGCTTTTCTTCAGACTTGTCTTTCTAATTTGCTGTTGTTTCATCTGTTGACAAAAATATCCAGGAAATGGAGTGTGCTGTTGTTTTCTTCTTTCCTTGTGAATGTAATTCCTTTGAAGATGTTGTTAATTGTTTCATGTGTTTTCTCTAGTTGTTCCCCTTTTATTATGATAAATGTGTCATCTTCTTACTGGAGCTATAGTTTTGGTTGTATGTGTGGAAGTGCTATGTATGTGTGTTCGTGTGGAAGACATTTTTAATGTTATATTCATGAAAGAAATTCAACTATTTTGCCTAATTTCATCTATCAGAAATTCTGCTTGCCCATCTTCTATTAGGGAGTGCAAGTCAAGCCAACCACATGTGATGGTGCTGAAAGTTTTTGTTTTATGATTGAAAGAATTAGAAATAGGAGAGTGGACATTATGAAACGTTTTATTAAAATTTATGTACCAAGGAGTTATTTCCAAATAGAGGCTTCATATTTTTTAGGTCCCTAGAAAATATGCTTTTTGTGGAAATCCACCTAAGTAGGAACGGAAATCCATCTAAGTAGGAATGGAAAAGTGAATGGAAGCTGCTATGTTGTGCTTCTTCCTTAATAAGATCGTTCAGAACAGATCAATGGCAGAATCAGAAAGTAAAATGAAGAGAAAGCCCACAGGGCTCCAGAAATCAACAGAGGATATTCAACAATTCTTTGTGTTGGTCTTTGCTAAACTTTCTCTTAAAAACATGCAAAAATTATATCACTTTTTGTAGTCTTACACCTTTGTAATTAATAATTATAGAATGTTTCATTCTAAAGTTTCAAGGCTGAAGATTTAGCAAGTGAATCAAGTAGTTAGCCATCAGTATACCAGAAGAGCCATCTGACTACAAAGTCACATATCCAAGTTGATACTTCTGTCCATAGGTCCATCTTCAGGCTATTATTTAAACAAGTTTGAGGGATGAAACTGTAACTGCTCATATCAGTTGCCTTTTTAAAATTTCTGATGTCAGGATTCATAGAAGCTGTTGTAAATTGAGTCTGTGCATATATAGCTGAAAAATTGAAGAAGAAAAAGAAACAAGCTAGTTATATATAACTCTGAAATAATATGCATATTGGGTAACTTATGCATGTCAGCATATGAACTTGTCATGAGTTGGCTGCAAAGGCTTGCTTTGTTTATTAAATTTCAAAAGATAATAACCATTTCTACAACAAAATTGTGCCCTTTCTCAAATACTTTTCCAAGAACTCTCCCAATCAGTAAAAAAAACCTCTTGTTGTGATGCTCTTTATTTAAATGAATTTTAAAGCTGAAATTATTTCAGCTCATATGAATTGCCATTTGTTAATTTATGATGGTGGGGATATAGAAGCTGGTTGTAAGTAATGGAGTATGTGTATATGTAAGTGAGAAATTGAAGAAGAAGAAAAAGACAAGGTGCTAGTTATGTGATTTCTCTGAAATAATATACATAGCCACATATCACCAAGAGGTTCAGTCCAAGATTTTTAAAAAATGGCATAGTTGAATAGCAATAGCAATAGCAATAGCAGTTAGACTTATATACCGCTTCATAGGGCTTTCAGCCCTCTCTAAGCGGTTTACAGAGTCAGCATATTGCCCCCAACAACAATCTGGGTCCTCATTTTACCCACCTCGGAAGGATGGAAGGCTGAGTCAACCTTGAGCCGGTGAGATTTGAACAGCCGAACTGCAAAACTGCAGTCAGCTGAAGTAGCCTGCAGTGCTGCATTTAACCACTGCGCCACCTTGGATGTAATATTCAGAGTCCATTGGAGAAGCAAGGAACTTTCCTTGTATGAACTTTATTTTAAGTTACAGCCCTGATTCTGTGCAATTCTCTTGTCTTCTGCCAATCCATCAAATCCCATTCCACAGTGTTTAGGAATGTTTTGACTCCTTAGAAAGAAATCTGAAAAGGGCACAGCATGCTTCAGTAAAAAAGAATGGCTGTAAAAGTTCTCTCTGTGAACTTCCTAAAATTCCTCTTAGGACTCAGGCTAGCATTAAGAGTGCTCTGAGTTAACAGTTTCAGCAGAGGTGGTATTCAGCAGGTTCTGACCAATTCTGGAGAACCGATAGTGGAAATTTTGACTAGTTCGGAGAACTGGTAAATACTACCTCTGACTGGCCCCATCCTCATCTATTCTCTGCCTCCTGAGTCCCAGCTGGTTGGGAGACAATGGGGATTTTGCAATAACTTTCTCTTGGAGTGGGGAGGGAATGGAGATTTTACAGTATCCTTCCCCTGCCAGGCCCACCAAGAAATGCCCATCAAGCCATGCCATGCCCACCAAGCCACGCCCACAGAACTGGTAGTAAAAATATTTGAATCCCACCACTGAGTTTCAGTAATAAATAATATCAACACGTAAACACTAAAAGCCATTATTCTTGGTTCCAAGTGCAAGATGGATGGCATATACATTACATAAATAATATGGGCTCTTTCAATTTTCTATTTTAATATTAGCATGCTTTTATAGCACTGGCTTTATAAAGACCACAGGAGTTTTCATTTAAAAAAAAAGACTTTTAAATTGCAAGAAAGCAACTGTCCATTTACAAAACTCAAAACCCTTTTCATAGCTTACCAAGAAAGTTACAAGCCTTATATAACTAAGTGCTAATCTCAAATGTCAAAGATTATGGAGAAAGTTCAGCTTTGAAGCTCTTCCAGAATGTCACTAGAAAGAAACCCACATTTGGAGGACAGCATTTGCAGCCTCAGTTCAGTTGTATTTCATAGAAGATTTGTAAACATGCATATTTTGTCATGAACTTCTTACTATAAGAAGGACATGAAAAGTTTGATGTGGCATTAGCTCAACAAATCACTGATGCATGTTTTTCAGTTCAAGGGTTCTCACATTATGCAGTTATTCGTCTCCCAAATGAAGCCAGTAGTTTTGCAAGACTTCCTGACATTGCAAAGGTATAAAAAAGATGGACAGCAGCTAGGTTAATTTTGGTTTTGCATTTAATTGATCAAAGAGAAACATATTGCAAGCTATACAAACTTCTGATTCATTTATTCATTCATGTTATTTATTGTAGCTTGCCACTATACAAATGTTACGTGATAGCAAGCTCATGGCACGCATGCCAGAAGTGGCACACAGAGCCCTCTCTCTGGGCATGCGCAGCGTTGCCAACTGCTCTTCTGGGTTCTATCATGCACATGCTTGCCGGACAGCTGGTCTTTGTGCAAAGACCAGTGCATCAGAACATGGAAGAGCAGCTCCATGTGCATGCTCACTGCCCAGCTGCTCTCTTTCCGGTTCTGGTGCTCTGGTGCATGCAGGTGCACATGCACATGTATGCGCACTCCAGTTTCGGCATTCAGTGCTGAAAAGGTTAAGCTTCACTTATATAGTAACAATTTAAAACACACAAAAATAAAAAGTGACACTGACAACAAAACATTCAAGGTCACATTGTGGGTGTCAGTTCTGATTATGAGAGGTTTAAATCAGGTCTTTATTTGGCTCTCCAAAACTGATAAATCTTGACTTCCTGAACAAGCACAGAAGGACATCTCTTGTCTTTCCACAAAACCTGTCTCTCCTATTAATGTGACTCTGAGATTTTCAGGTAGGTGCAGACTAGGAAACTAGCTTTAGCAAACATCAGAGTTCTACTTCATTAAATGTTTTACATGTCATTCAGTGGTAGGATTCAAAAACGTTTACTACTGGTTGTGTGGGCGTGGCTTGGTGGGCATGGTGTGGCTTGGTGGGCATGGCTTGGTGGATGTGACGGTAGACGTGGCAGGGGAAGGTTACTGCAAAATCCCCATTCCCTCCCCACTCCAGGGGAAAGTTATGCAAGATTCCATTCCCTCCTGATCAGCTGGGACTCGGGAGGGAGAGAATAGATGGGGACAGAGCCAGTCAGAAGTGATTATTTACTGGTTCTCTGAACTACACAAAATTTCTGCTACCAGTTCTCCAGAACTGGTCAGAACCTCAGACACCTCTGATGTCATTACTAAAAACATGAATTAATTTACAGAATGTTATCCCATTGATAAATTAATAACACTGTTTGGACCAAAATCAAATTGCCTTATTGTTTAGCATGATATGTGCCATTGTTGAAATCACAGTAAACAAAAAATAGCATTCCTGTCTCAAATTCATGCCTTCTTGTCCATGTTAAGTTCTTTAGGATCTTAATATTTAAACTTCAGATTTCCTCTTTGTATAACAATGATAGGTTTTGTGAAGCAGAGAACACAGAGAATAATGTGATGATGATATTGTGTTATTAGAGTTAACTTGGGTGAGAAGAGATACCCAGTTCCCTGAAAATAAGTCATTCCTGGATAATAAGCCCAATCAGGCTTTTGAACGCATGTGCTAAAATAAGCCCTTCCCCGAAAATAAGCCCTCCCCAAAAATATTGCAACACAGCAGCAGCCATGAGGTGATCATGCTCACCGCCTCCTGCATCTCAAAAATAATAAGACCTCCCTTAAAATAAGGCCAAGTGCTTATTTCGGGGGTCAAAAGAAAATAAGACCCTGTCTTATTTTCGGGAAAACATGGTAGAGAATTTATTGCAAGAGGACTGTACTATGTCATTGTGGTAAATTTATTAATTGTAAAATGTACACATGGGTATAATTATATATGAGACTGGTGCATACTTCTTGTCTTTTTCTAAGTCGGATAGAACCATGCTATGAGTAATTGCATAGAATAGAATAGAATAGAATACAATACAATACAATACAATACAATACAATACAATACAATACAATATTTGGCTAAGTATGATTAGTCACATAAGGAATTTGTCTCTGTTGCAGAAATTGACTTCTTTCTTGATGCTTCCTTAGAATCTTATTTCTTATTTACTTAATAACCATCATTATGACCTAAAAAAGCAAAAAAAAAAATGTGATAAAAGAAGTCCAGAAGAAGTTAGAAACTGATCATTCATAATACATTTAAAAAAAATAAAACAGTGACAAAAACATCAAAACTCAACAATCCCTATCCTGATTTAAAAGAAAAGAGGAAGAAAAATAGGTTTTTCTGTCCTGCACATTTAGGGCACAACTAAATGTAACCAACAATAAGTTTCTGACTAATTCTAAAAAGATATCAACAGTGTACTAAACTAGAACTGTTGAAGGAATCCTATGGATAGCTAGTTGGAAACAATACATTTTTTTCAAAATACCTTGCTGCATTTCAACATGAGGGGCAATTAGAGTCTTATTATCTGATCTGTGGGTATAAGAAAATGTCAAAGTATCAACCCATCCAGACAACGGCAAGAATATTCCTCCATGGCTATGGTCATAGCAACTCATGTATGCAAAGATGTGATAGTCTTCTTCAGCCTGACTTTCATAAGTTATGATGGAACCACACCTTCTAGAATTTTCAGTCAGCAAAACCAAAAACTACCTATACAGTTGTTAAAATACAGAATGATTTCCATTATTGCAGTATTGCCACTTTAGCATTTTCAATTTAAAGGCACCTTTGAGCATGTGGAACATTCATATAGCATTTAGTTGAAATTCCTTTAACCATACATACCGTATTTTTCGGACTATAAGAGGCACTGGTGTATAAGACACACCAAGATTTCGAAGAAGTAAATAAGAAAAAAAAGTTTTTGCCTTCCCTCATCCCCCAGCAGCATTGCAGGCTTCAGTAGGGCTGTGGTAAGGCAAAAAAGCCTGTATTTTTGCAAAAAATGTGCCGTTTTTGCCTTACCCCAGCCCTACTGAAGCTTCCAGAGTGCTGCTAGGGGCTGAGGGAAGGCAAAAACAGGATGTGGGGGACAAGCTTCAGGAGGCCAAAAATGGCTGTATTCAGTGTATAAGACACACCAACATATCCATGCTCTTTTAGGGGGGGAAGATGCGTCTTATACTCCGAAAAATATGGTATATATTCCAAAGACCACACATGTGATCAAGGAAAGGATAACTTTCATTTAAAAAGCTGCAACAAGGTTATATATAAAATTATAGTTACAAGCCTGCTTGTTTTGTTTTATTATATATTTATAATATTCTATTAGTAGATCTACTAATACTAATGCTTTTAGTAGTGTGAATTTGTTAAATGTAATATTATTTAAGTGGTTAATTTAATTTTTATCACAGATAACACATCTTGATGTTTAACAAAATAAAATCTTAAATGAAAATGTATATTTTTATACATTATAATATTTATACTGAAAGATTTATACTAATATTATTTAAGCAAGTAACAGGTTGGATAAACCTTTCCTTACTTCAAGTGAAGTTGAACCTACTGAAATCAGTGAAAGTACATTAGCCCTTATTAAAAAGTGCCATTAACTTTCTGTATCTGGAATCAACCCTCTTTTTTGTAGAAGTTGGAAAATATTTATCTAGTATGAAATGCCACTTTTATTTTTAAAATTTTCCCTGACTGGAGTGCTGCCATTTCTCCATGTGGTTCTCCTGCCTTCATTCTTGTTTGTGGTTTTCACATCCTGAACAAGATGTAAATATGCGTGATGAGGAGTATTTATTGACATTGCTTGTGGAAGAACGATGGGGACTCAGTGATGATTACTCATATGTTCTTGAAAGTAAATAAGGTGGAGGCTTTCAAGAATTCATTTTAGATGAGTCAGAAAATTATTATGCTTCTTGGAGTTTATAGAAATAGACTTGACTGTGTCATTCTGTACTTTGCCTCTGAGCCATGAATAGTTCCATTGACACTGTGCACCCACGTTGCTGAACAATTCTACTTATTATGAACCAGAATTAGCATTCTTTTTTTTTTACTTTTTCAGACTTTATAGAATTAGCGCAAAATAGTTCCAAGATTCTTTGTTCCAGGGGCAAATCTATCACAGCAGGTCCTTCAGTGTGACCCCAGAAGACGTGCATCCCTCCTTTTCATTTAGCACTTAGGACATGACACCATCTCTCTTGTGAAATAAATTCTAGTATGTAAAAATGTATGCATAAGATAACTTGATCAGATTTAGACATTTTGGATTAACCTGCAGTGAGTCAAGAACACGGTAAATGTTTTCACAGAGATTTTATAATACTCTATTGTAGCTTCCTACTACTAACAAAAAGGACTCTAGGAATAAGCATGATTATAACGTGGAAGGAATGTGCATGACTCAAAAGAAATGGGTGTTCTAGTTTTTTTTGGCTAGTTACAGAAATTATTAAGTTCAGAAGTTTGAACCAAAAAATTGAATGGCACCTATAATGTAGTGGTAGTTTAAACCTAAGACTGGCTACTTACTCCTTTCTCTTAACTGATTCAACTATATTAAGAAAATATACTTCTATTGATCGTCGAAAAAAATATTTGAAGATATTGGATATATGTAGCAAGACCAAAGAGCATAAATATAAGTTCAAAGTGATAAGTTCTGTAGAACTGTTCATGATACAGAATATTACAGAAATGTTAGGTTTTTAGAGTTAAGGAGCAATTTTTTTCTTTGTCCTGGAATGTTAGATATAATATGGATTATGACTGAATAATCTGAATTTTTTCTTTGCTTTTTTATCCATCCCCTATTGGGCAACATAAAACCTAACACTTTTTTGTACTGCCTGCAGTGCTTATCCTAGTCTACAGAGGAAAAAGTCTTTAAAAGCTCTATATTGATATACCAGGAAATAAACATAGAACTTTTTTCCATTAAAAAAGATCTGCCACTGAGCCACAGATTTTCCTTGAAACAATCTTGGATCTCCCTGGCCTGGCTTCAATAGTAGCAAATTCCAGAGCATCAATCAGATGGAGAAAGAACTAAGCCCCCTTTGCTCTTGTACATTCAGTTCATGGAATATACAGTGTTGCATCTGTTTAAGAAAGAAAGACGTATTCATAAGATTTCTTTAAAGAAATTTCCTGTGACATTTTAAGGCACTTTGTTTGTAACCGTTTTTAGACATTTCTGCTTTCAGTCATCTTGCCTGCCATGCAGGTTGGGAGTTTTAGCTGAATTGGGTATTATGAACTCGGCTCACAGGCGAGTAATGGCAAAGTTATTTCCTGAAAGTCTTTGGTTTTGTTTTTTTTTAAATTCAGATTGCTAAAAATTTCACGTTCAGGTCATCAGTGCCGGGTGAGAGCAAAACTATTCTTGACACTGACATATAAAGTTAGAGTGGTTATAAAATGAAAAGAATAGCCTGCAGTATTTTTGGGTGAGATTATACTTCTTCTCTAATCATAACAAAGCAAATTCTCTTTTTAAAATTCTAGTACTCAAATAGAAGAATGAATTCTTTAATATTAACATTTAATCGATGGCATCAATGAGAGAGTTGATCAAGTTGCAATGACAGAAAGGTGAGAGGGTTGATTAATAGGAATAGCAATAACAATAGAATTATATACCATACCATAGTATCTTACAGCATTCTCTGAGCGGGTTACAGATATCAGCATATTGCCTCCAACAATCTGGCTCCCCATTTTATCAATCTTGGAAGCATGAAAGGATGAGTCATCCCTGAGCATCATCAGAATTGAACTCCAGGTTATGGGCAGCCTTTGCCTGCAATACTGCATTCTAACACTGCACCACCACAGCTCTCTAATATTTTCAGGTGAGAAAGATTATTCAAAAAGTTCTTGAATGTCTTAAGACATGGACTGAAATGACTATATGAGATGAAAGTGGTAAAAGATGGAACAGGAAGATGAAGGCAAAACATATAAACTCCACAGTGAGACAAACCATATTGTTACAAGTCATTAGGTTCTGCTGAAATCTCCCTGACAATGTTTAAAGTAGTCACATTTGAAATCATTGATCTCATAGCAAAATATATTAAAATTGTTGATGTTATAATTCATATTAATTAAAGACTCTTTATTAGAATATATTTGCTGGTTTAAAATCATCTGCCATGCTATAATTTTGTCTCTATATTTCCTGTGCCCCCAAACCTCGATTATCCATGTTTTTGCAAATATTTGCAGATGAGCCATATGAAAACAGGAAGCTATACAATGTAAATGGATCAGAGATTTGGTTATGAATAGGAATACTAGATCTAATGAGCTACCCTGTAGAAGAATTGGTCACAGATTCTAATCTAGTTTCAAAGGAGACAGATTGAATAATGCTTTATCAAATGATCTAATCAGTCATTTAGCCAATTCTGACAAATTAGAGCCCTTTATACAGGGGTAGGATTCTACTGGTTTGGGCAAACCAGTAGCTCTGACCATCAGCTGGGAGCGAACCAGTTTGTTTTGATGATGAAATGGGTCTGCCCACCCGCCCCTGCGCTTAACTCACCTATATATTCTCAGCTGAGTTGCACGGCAGAGCAGTAATGCGGAAGGTACTTTTTCTCAAAAGTGAAGTGTGTGATCAATCTCACTACTGCCTTTATATATGTACCTACAGTCTAACTCAGTGGTTCCCAAACTTTTTCAGTCCACCATCCCCTTGGTGCTACAAACTGATCCTCAGTGCCCCCACCCAGTGGTGGAATTCATTTTTTTTTACTACCGGTTCTATGGGCGTGGCTTGGTGGGCGTGGCTGGGAGGGTCATGTGACTGGGCAGTTTGCACAACGAAAGGAAGATAGTAACAGTAAAATTCAAAACTGTAACAATTAATTGCACATTTATTCAAAATCCAATTTAAAAACCTTTTTAGTTAATGTTAATTCAACAAAATTGTTGAACATGATCCAGTGATATCAGGTTTTCAAAGTCTGATAGTCATTTATCAAGAACCTTAGTAACTAGGCATACAATATAATCTTATCTCCTTCAGATTGCCAATTATTTTACACGACACAGACATTCTGCCTTTAAATGCTTATGTGGTTTAAATGGCTAAACTTCTGCTCACCGAACCAACTATTGAAAACCAGTAATTCCGCAAGGAGAGAGGATGGGGATGGGGATATTTCAAAAACTAAACACATATCCTAAAAGAAAATCCACCCACGACCAGCATTGAGTGGAACTTTTATAAGCTTTAGAATAAATGAGCTGGAAGGAACCTTGGAGGTCTTCTGGTCCAGCCCCCTGTTCAAGCAGGAGAACCTATGCCAGAGGTCTTCAAACTTGGCAACTTTAAGACTTGTGGACTTCAACTCCCAGAATTCTCCAGACAGCTATGGACTTCAACTCCCAGCTACGCTGGCTGGAGAATTGTGGGAGTTGAAGTCCACAAGTCTTAAAGTTGCCAAGTTTGGGGACTCCTGACCTATACTATAGTAGTATATACATATAGTATACTATACCTATATCAAAGCAAGCTCCTGTGAGTTTAACAACACCCGTATTTCCAAGGCTAGAAACGGAAGATTGCAATGCGAGCTCCCTCCTGCTGGTAATCCAAACCTGCCTAACCAAAATCCACACCACCAAAAGGGAGCGACCGCACTTCCGCTCATCACACCCTCCCCCCAGTTACTTTTACCCAGCAGTGTCTCCATGCAAAGGAAAAGGATGGCACGAAATATGTGACCGTTTTTTAAACCAGTGGCAAAAAGCTCTCTCGCAAGCTCAACTAGAATTCGATTGGTGGGGTTCCCCCCCCCCTAACAACACTGTGCACGATCTCCCCGTCCACCGACCGTTTTTAAAAAAACCTTTTCACAAGCCAAGCCGGTCGGTTAAGACACCGGTGGTGTTGGGGAGCGGGCGATTGAAGCGATGCGTGCCCCTCTCCTGGGAGGAAGGCGGTGATTGGAGGAGAGGGTGGTGACATTGCTTAAAGGGAAACCCGCAGTTATTTCCAGGTTTATTTGAGTAATTTCAGCCTTCTGCCCGTGCCAATGAGCTTTAATCAATCCATCTTCTGCTCAGCAAGTTTCTCCTTTCCATCTGAGAATTAGCTAAGGGGAAGCTACCAACCTAGGGGCGATGCCCTCTGCAGCCAACACAATACACTATTTCTTTTCCTCGCCCTCTTAGCGCTCCCTGCCGCCCCCTTGCCTCTTAGCGCCCCCCTGCCAGCCCCCTTGTCTCTTAGCGCTCCCCTAAGTCATCCCACCACTCCCCAGGGGGTGGTACAGCCCACTTTGGGATCCACTGGCCTAACTGATGTTTCTATTTGTGGGCTTGGCATTTTCTAGTGGTTTTATCTTAAATAAAATAGAGGAGTCTAGCTTTTTACACTTCCACAGGCAGATAGAAAGCCATCAGATGTCGAATAGTTCATTATTCATGTTAAAAGACAAATGAAATGCAAATCATAACTTTCACTATCTTCTTCAGTTGTAATACTTTTCTTTCTGATTTTCTAAGCAGCTGGAGAGATTAGGGTAACTTTGCATCCAAACCAATTATGAAAAAATAACTGGAAAAACACACTAGCATATTAGTGCCTTACCTAACTCAATCTGAACCATAGCTTGAGGCTACAGTAGAACTCATTAAAATCTATTGCAAGAAAGCTGGGGACACAGCATGCATGTAGTCAGTATAGCAGAAAGGGCAAATTTTAAATAATAAAATAGTTATAGGGTTCAATACTTTTCAAGCAAATGGAGACAATTTTATGCTTAATAATAATAATAAAAGCAATAATCTCTTTATGCTTAATCTGTATCACTTTTCACTACTGACATGCTACTGTACTTAAAACTGAAGTTGTTCTTCCCTCACATCTATTTCAAACTGTCCTTCAGATCAGAGCAAACTTGCAGACTAATTCTATAATTTTGATTGATGCTGTCATCTGGTTGGTGATGACTTCTAGCCACCATACAGATAAGTATGAACTTATAATGTTCATGCACTCCATGAACATTATAATATGTAAAGCCCATTTCTACATTCTCTCTATCAAATCAGATATATCTGATCTCTTTAATGTGGGATTTAAATAAGGACTAAATGTAGCATTGGACAATTTTCTCAATAAATTTCTTCAAAAATCAAAAGCAGCCCTAAGAGATTGTGAGCTTATTGTACTAAGCTACATATTATGTTAGATCTGTATGTATAGACTGAAACTAATGATTCTCTTTCTCCTGAAAAAAGCAGGATTATCATCCTGATCCAGATGGAGGCTATAATGCATGAGGCAAGGAGTGTAGCCATTTTGGTTTGCCATGATACACCAGAAATAGTCCATCAAAGTTTCCAAGCAGGTCAAACTAAGAGTTTTAGTGAATATGGGAGGAACAGTTAAAATCTCCTGCACTGTAGGGTTGTATAGCGATTCAGGTCTGAAGGCAAAATGTAAATTGGAACATGCACAGGTGTGCATGCATCTGTCAGCACCTTAA
The DNA here is from genome assembly GCF_051295495.1 of Thamnophis sirtalis. Lineage (NCBI taxonomy): Eukaryota > Metazoa > Chordata > Lepidosauria > Squamata > Natricidae > Thamnophis > Thamnophis sirtalis. The sequence goes on along the minus strand of NW_028261388.1, from coordinate 25,111,090 downwards.
ACAAAATCTTTTCCCTACCCCTTGTGGATTACAGCTGTGTCCCTCATGAAGAAGAAGCTGCTTAAGATGCCACACCAGTGGTGGGTTTCTAATTTTTTTTACTACTGGTTTACTTGTGCATGTGCACTCGCATGTGCTTGCAACACTTTGCGCATGCGCAGAAGCCTCCCGCTGCCATTACTAAGGGTTCACCCAATCCAGGCCGAACCGGGAGCAAATCACCTCTGTGCCATACACATACACATGGCCATGCACAAACCAAATCTTGATGTCTGAATGCCATACTCCTTGATGGGTTTAAACAATACTTAGCCGCTATATGTTTTGTTTGGTTTTAATTTTATCTGTGGTATAAATTATGGGATAGTATTTCAGTATGTTGCAGCGATTGTCCAGTGGGAGAGCGAAGAGGAAATGGAAGGCTATCGCAAGCTACCCTCCCTATTATATTACCAAAGGACCATGGAAGCACAAATACATTTGGGAACTTATGCAAGTCATACCATCTCTAATGGTGGCCCAATGATATCTGAGTTTTGTTATGTTTAGCTTCCTGTGTTATTACTTGTAAGATGTAACAAGTAACATACAAGCCAAGGTAATAAATGAATAAATTTCCAGAAGCTGCTTTGCATTACCTTATTTGAGCCACAGTGGCGCTGTAGTTAGAGTGCAGTACTGCAGGCTACTTCTGCTGACTGCTGGCTGACTGCAATTTGGCAGTTCAAATCTCACCAGGCTCAAGGTTGACTCAGCCTTCTATCCTTATGAGGTGGGTAAAAAGGACTCAGATTGTTGGGTGCAATGCGCTGACTTTTTAAACCGTTAAGAGAGGGCTGTAAAAGCACTATAAAGCGGTATATAAGTCCAAGTGCTATTGCTATCTACCCTTCTCACTCCTCTCTTAATACTAGGTACACCAATGAAACTGCCTGGTTGTATATTAGGACAAGTGAAAGGAAATGCTTGTTCACATGTTATTAAACTATAGTATTTTCTTCCACAATTATGTAATGTCTGGCAATTTAGACTTCATTAGAATCAACTCACCCATGGCTGCTAGTAATGATGGGAGTGGAAGCAGTTTGCTTTTCAGTAGCCTTGTTTAGAGAACACATGTAGTGCTGCTATGATCATGTTCTACTTGTTAACCTTAAGCCAGAATTTCCAAGAATTTTGAGGGTCACCAAACTGAGATAAAGTGCTCTAGGCATGTATACTAATATCTGTAATTAGGACTTATTGACAGTTAATCATGGAATCTGTTGTTTTCGTGAATAAATTCTAGATGAAATAATGCAGCAAAACCCCATGCAGTTAAAAATCATTGCATAATTTTCTGGTAAAATCTAAATTTTGCTTTCTTGGTTGGATTTTTGAATTAATCATTTGTACCGCAATACTGCCCTCTCTCATAAGCAGAAAGCACACTGCATATTTCTAATCAAATTGGCTTTTTAAAAAATCTGTAGCTTGAGGATATTGGTTTATTACTGATTTCCAGCTCTATTTTCATTTACCAAATGACATTTGGAGAGCTTCTGTTTTGAACATAATCACCTAAGGGCATATGCTGCATGATTCAATTATTGTAGAATGTCACTCCCTTCCCAGAACACATGGCTGAAAACATTAGCAAGTTTAATCGTTCCCAGTGGTTGTTGCTTTTCACACATCAGGTTTTTTTCCCGGAAAGGTTTAAACAATAAAAATTCAGTTCTGTAGATGAAATGCTCTGCCTATTGTCTTTGGTCCTAGAAGCCTTTCTTTCCCATGTCTGCATCTAAAACTGTTTCACCCATTTTTATTGTGGTTTTTTAGTGTACTTAGATGCATCAATTAAAAAACCTCAAAATCTACATTTAAAAAAAAGTATGAGATTTGAAAGATCGTTTCAAGTTTATTTGAGGGGGAGTGGAGGTGGTTAATGTTAAGATTCAAGCCCCAGCTCTTTTTTATGTGTATCACACATCACACACAAGGGGGGGGAGAATTGAGCTTAAATCATGCCTGGATTTCTATTTTTGCTTTCAAACCTAACCCATGAGTTCCTCCATGCTGCCTTTGTTAATGGCTTTGTTTGTTTTGCCACCAGCCTTCAAAAGGCATTGGTAGTTTTTAGTACTGCAATAGCACCATCTTTTGTCAGCTGCTTTTACTGGCAAAGAGATGGCTTCAAAACACTCTTATATATGGAAAGCAGGGGTGGCTTCCTGCCAATTCTAACCTATAGAAGAGGTTCCACAAATCTACAGTGCCGTTTAGAACCGGTTCCAGCTCCCTCCCCCCGCCCGTCCGCACATCATCAAGATGAAGAGCGAGAGGAGGAATTCTGGGAGTTGAAGTCCACAAGTCTTAAAGCTGTCAAGTTTGAACACCCTTGGGCGTTTTTTTCTAAAGGGTTAGGGGTGCAAGGGTCTTGTAACTTGACAGCTTTAAGACTTGCGTGCTTCAAATGCCAGAGTTTCTGAGCCAACATTTTGGTTACAAAGCAAGAGCGCTGTTAAGTGAGTTTCACCACATTTTACAAGTTGGCCACGCTCACCCAGTCACATGGCTTGCAAGCCACTCCTACTCAGTCACATGGCTGGCAAGCCACTCTCACCTGGTCACATGGCCAGCAAACTACTCCCACAAAGTAGGCCACACCTACAGAAGAGGTTCTAAAAAAAATTAAAACTCACCACTGATGGAAAGATAATTTCTCACCTAAGATCACAAGATCTTCTAGGACCCATCTGGAGCTCCATCATGGCTTTTCTGCCATGGTATCTGTCTTGAAACAACAACCCCACTTTTAATGGTCCTCTGGAAAGCCCTCAAAATGTGCTTTTTTCAACAAGCTTGGAGATGCCTTGGTAATTGGGAGCCTATGTGCTGGTTGTAGTATATGTCATATCTTCCCTCTCACAGTCTTGCTGTATCTATTGTTATTGTCTTAACAGATGCGTAAAATGTTTTAATTTGTTGTTTTATTGTATGCTGCTCAGATTCATTTCATGTCAGATGGGTGGCCGTATTAATTCAGCCAAATAAACAAACAATAGCAATAGCAATAGCAATAGCAGTAGACTTATATACCGCTTCATAGGCCTTTCAGGCCTCTCTAAGCGGTTTACAGAGAGTCAGCATATTGCCCCCAACAATCTGGGTCCTCATTTTACCCACCTCGGAAGGATGGAAGGCTGAGTCAACCCTGAGCCAGTGAGATTTGAACCGCTGACCTGCTGATCTAGCAGTAGCCTGCAGTGCTGCATTTTAACCACTGCGCCACCTTGGCTCTTATAAATCAAACATGTATAGATAATTAGCACCAAAGCTTTGGCAGAAGTCCATATCAAGATTTAAGACAGATTGTTGTTGATTCTTTATTTTGGTTCACCTTTTTCCATTTTATCTCCATTTTATTTCTACAGCGATATGCCTAATCCTGTGAGGTAGACCAGATAAAGAAACCAATGTCATATAGGTCTAATAATACTTTTATTGAAATAGCTATAGTAACAGAGCCTTGCATGTCTGAGTGTGCTTCACTTTATCTTTGTGTGTATTAGGGAGGATACTTGTGTGAGACATTTTTTCAAATTAGGTTTTTTTTGGGGGGGGGGAATTGATTGTTGCCTTGGTAGCGGCTATTTCTCCTCTTTTACATGGCCTTTTCTTATGACATCTACATCATCTGCCTGACTGGCTACTTCCTCACTTCAGAGACTATAAAATCACCTGATTCAGAAAGGAAGATGAACCTTAAGAGTTTGCCATTGTCTTCTTCCAAGGGCTGAGAGAAAGTGATTTTCCCTTCCCAATCACCCAGCTGGCTTTGTACCTAAAGTGAGACTAGAACTCATGGACTTCCAGTTCCTAGTCTGATGTCTTGACCACTTGACAAGACTGCCTCTCAATAACAGTAGTTAAAAATAAATAACTACGGCAGAAAAAATGAACAGATATTCAGGTTCAAGTACAATGTGCCATAGTCTTTAAACTTGACCTAAGTTAGTCTCATCAGCATTTTCTGGTTCAATACATGTATTGGTATGAACATGAAAGTGTGGGGTATATAAATCCTTTTTCATCAATAGTATTGGAACTGGGAACTGTGTCACTTAGTGTCAAGGTCATAAGCCACAACATTGTGGGGCTCTGTCAATTTAGGATGGCAATTGCAACCCTTCTAGTTGTTATTAGGCAATTCCCACACAGTTACAGTGTGGGAAAAGACTGTAGCCTCAAATAACCTTTGCATTTCAATTTCCTTCCTAGTTGTTGTTATCATGGGAAAGCCCTAGCATCAATTTTGGCAATTGCAATTACAGATAGTATAAGTCTCAAAAGGAAGGGTTATGATATGTAGATTGCTTAATTTTAGAGAAATAAATTTATTGGAGAAAATAAATCTTCATGGCATTCTTCAATGTTAAGCTCCATAGTTTAGTTTGCATCTCAAATGTCAAGCCAGGGAAGTCAGGAGATTCAAGCAGTTCAAATGAATATAAAGATGGATTGCAAGCTTAAGCTTTCTACAAGAATCTGAACTACTAATGGTTAAGGGAAATTAGTGGAGTTAAGAAGGGATTCAAGGAGGGGTGGACTTAAATCTCTTGTGATCACACAGGGACTCGTGATTGATGATATGTTTGACCCCTCCCTTGGGCTCAGCCTGGTCATCTCCTCCATCAATATATGTTAGGCAATAGGGCTAAAATAATTGTTTCTTGATAGATTTCATATTTCAAATAACTTACACTCTCATCAATTATTGGTTTATTAAACTTAATTATAAGCATCGGTGAAATGATACTTGGGGCTAACCATACTGTGAAGAATGTTCCAATTCATCTGGCTTAGCCATTGTTCCTTGTCTACTATCCACTCCTATCCTATAATAAGTTCTGATTACCGTAATGTTCCTCCTTTCCAGTAGTGGGATTCACTTACCTTACCTACAGGTTTGCAAATGTGAGCATGAGCACGCATGCACAGAAGGTCGTGCATTATGTTGGGGAAGATGGGCAAAGCCTCCCGCAGCCACCGCTACCGGTTCACACGAACCGGGGAGAATTGGCTGAATACCACCTCTGCTCCTATCCCTCCAAATATTTGGTGGCTCTTAACCAAGTAAAATAATGGAACCGTGTAGAAATAACAAGATACATTGAAAGAAATTATAATCTTTTTTTGTAGCTCTTCCTACAGTTCCGTTAATACAAATTCATTACTTAAACACCATGACCTCATGTAAATAAGTGAACAATTGTGCCTGAGTGGAAGCATCCGTAAGAGGTCAAATGGAAGACTAGTGATAAAAGCACAGTTGCAATGAAAGTGCCATCGTATGTTGTAACATCCCATGCTTAAATGAAAGGGATGGAGTTTACAGCATGATACCATTTTTGTTATTTTTCTAAAAGCAATGGAGCCTGCTGATGTCTCTACACTTGAGTTGAATAAGGAAATTACAGAGCCCAGAGTCTATTTCATTGTGAGCTTTTTTTTCTCCCACTTTGGTTTCAGCAGCTGGTGGTTGCACATTTATAGCCCAGTATGATATTATCAAAGCCTGTAATCTATTAAAATCAGGACTCAGAACATGAATTAGGTCCCCCACCCCCTCTCTTTCCCTATCTGCTAATTGGTAGGATTCTGGCTAACTAATCAAGATTGAGTGTGTATAGATGATGATCAGTCCTATAGAGTGTCAATGGGCCTTTCCTCATTTTATATTTTCCATAGTCTTCAATTATTTTAATTTAAGACTCATACAGCATGTGAAAATTAACCATCTGTTTCTAATAACCCAAAATGTATATCCAATACTAATGAACACTTTTGTATACTCACATGCCTCCAAAACACTGGAGGCAAGTTTTTCCTCTCAAATGGAAAAGTCGTAGCAGCTGCATGACACACAAGGACCACAGTGCTTCCCTCTGGTTAGATTTCTGGCAGCAAATTTCTAAGGGCAAAGCAACTTTCCAAGCTGCTTAATTGCTATAAGCCTGTTAAGTGTAACTTCTTTGCTGGCTGAAAAAATACGCTTCCCTATAAAGATGTTTTAATTGGATTGCATAGTTTCTGAACACCTGTGCTCGTTCTCAGTCCTCCTAACTCAATACAGTTAGATGTGTTCTAAAATTAAGGGGGAAATTTTGAACAATGAGGTGACATTCCTTCTAACCAACAGCCCCCAGAGTAACCCAGAAGCATTCATTCACACTGACTGTCTCCCATGTAAGGATTTGTAGGATTGTAGCTTTAGACCAGTCACCCGAGAAAGGATTCCAATATTTAAAATGCAACTTTGCATAGAATAATGCATTCATTATTTTTAATTGGGAATGTTTAGATTATTTCCAGTAAATGTGAAACTGTCTTTACTACTACTGCTACTGTCTTTACTACTTATATTCATTGTATTCTTTCAAAAAGAGGGCTTTTTTCAAGAACTCTGAATGCATTTTTAATTTTGCCTTACATAGCATTAGTGACAAGTATGTGTTGTCCCCAAAACTAGGCTCTTGCTTGGTGTCGAAGCCGATAAATCCGGACACAAGGTGTAATATAGAATCATACTTTTATTTTGGTACCAAGATATAAGGACCCCGGTTTGAAAAGTAATCAAGGGCCAAGACTAGAATCTTACAGTAGTTTTTATAGTCAAGGGATGGTCGCGTTCAACCTTTTGCCCTTCCTCTAATAATGTAACAGATAATTTTGATTGGTTATTTGGATTTCAGCCCCCCTAAACCCTTATACCTGTATGTTAAATGGCTAAATGTCACGTCACCTGTTTTTCACCCCAGGTCACGGGTATCTTGCAAAGTGTGCCACCTCTATGTGGGTTTTGGGGTTTTTCTCATAAGCAACCTATTCTTGTTCCTAACATCCTGGCTATAGGTTTCAAGGTGTAACTTCTGTCTCGCTGTTAATGTGCAGCCCCCCTCTTCCTACCTATTGCAGAGCAGAATAAAAAAGCAGTTTTTTCTGAGGCCACTTCTCTGCGACCCCCCTCCCTCTTCAGTGAGAGAGACAGGAAAGGAGCAAAGCTCTTAATTGTCAAGGCAAAGAAATGAAGACAAGAGAAAATGTTTTATCAGAATTCATATTCCTCGCTCTCATGTCCATTCCATCCACACCTGGTCCTATCTCCTCTGATCCCCAGGGCCTCATCTGTGCATACTTCCACAATCTGATCCTTCATATGTTGCCAACCTTTTGTGATGTCTTCCAAGTATCAAACCTTTGCGTTATTCTATTTTCTTGGCACAATAGGAAGTGAGATAACTGTCTTCACAGCACTGATGTACTCGCATCTGGGATGATCAAAAGTCTCCCAAAAGTCTCATACACTAAGACTTTTTAGCAACACAAGGCACATTTACAAAATTATGAATATTGCAAGTTTACTTAAGCATAAATATCTAATTTCAGATATGTTTTGTTTGTGACATTTTTTTCTGCAATCATGAAAATGTTTATTTTAAATGTTTGCACATTTATATTCCATCCTTGCTTCTAAGATGAATATCTGGGGACAAAAACATGCTGGAATGCTTACTGAGAAAATGAGTTTCTCTTTTAATAATTCAAATATGCAGGGTTTTTTGTAACACGCTGGAGATAGACAGGATAGTTTTATGAATCATCACATGCAAAACTGGCACAGATGAAAGGTAAATCCTAGGTGTGTTGGGATTACAGTTGTTCAAATTTCTTTAAATTGTAGTCTGAATAAGGCCGGAGGGCTCCAACTTGGCAAAGATCATATTTGAACTTGTTATCACTCTCCTAGAGATGAAGGAGTGCCACTTCCAGGTTTTGAGGAGGGAGGCTTGGGGAAAATGTTCTCAATTGGCTTTTTGAATGAGTAGGTTCACCTTATTTGCCTGCTCTTGCTACTTGGCTTCTTCTCCTCCTCCCCTGCCATACAGGCATTTTGTTTGAGAGGGCAAGATACACTATTGAGGGAATGCTGTTCCTCCTCCTCCAAGGAGGGGGAAAAATAGAACCAGCATTCAGCCCTTCTCTGCAGTATATTATGCTGCAGTATATAGATAGCAGTTAGATAACAACTATCCAAGGGTGAGATTGAAAAATGTTAGCAACCAGTTCTCTGCCCAGTTGCTAGGTGAGCGTGGCCATGTGGGCATGGCCTACTCGACCCCCTGCACCACAGCAGTGGGAGGGGGCGGTTTTGCCCTCCCCAGGCTCCGGAGGCTCTTTGGAGGCCGGAAATAGGGCCATTTCCGGAGTTCCAAAACTTCCAGGAGACCCCTTTTTTACCCTCCCCCAGCTCCAGAGGCTCTCCTCGAGCCTCCAAGAGGGTGAAAAAGAACCAGAAATAAGCCCACTTCTGGAATTTCAGGAAGACCCATTTTTTGCCCTCCTAGGGCCTCCGGACGAGCCCTCCACTTACCTGGCATGATGAACGGGGCACGTGGAGATTCCAGGGAGGGCAGGGGTGGGTGAGGCCAGCTAATCCTTCCAACTACTGGTTCGGTGAATCACATGCAAAATTAGCATCCGGTTTGCCCAAACTGGTCTGAACTGGTTGAATTCCACCCCTGCAACTATCCTACTTATGCCTATCTTCCAAAAATTTTAAGTTCTTCCAGCTTTATTTGTTATGGGCATTTGTTGGCAGTGTAAACCTATTTAATATGGAATACGTTTTCAGTATAGTAAATAAAACACCTGTGGATAATTACATCACTATCTGTCAAAGACCTAGCCCAAATGATAATTGGTGTTCTCTTCATGTCAATACAACTCAACTTATGTAAGTAAGTTATTTACCAAGATTTTTAAGTAGACAATTCTTTTTGGAGTTCTTGCATGTCCATATTTCTTCTTCACAAGTAGTCATTTTCTTTTTATAACCGATGAGATTACAGTTCATCTTTCTATAAAGAAAATGCTTTACCAGTATACTGTGGATTCAAGAGCTAAATCAGGAAGTTTGTGGTTTGAGGCTAAATTATTGAAACTAATGAGAAGGTCACCCAAAATAATCAAAAATACTTTAAAAATAAATAAAACACATTCATTTGAGATCTAAAATTCCTTGAAAAGCAGAAGTGTTTCTACCCACACCAATATATAAGCAATTGTATGGATGCCAGGGAAATTTCCTTGAGGAATAATTCCAAGAACAACACAAATAAGCATACTTCTGGGTAGGAGATGCTTCTGGACAGAGGTGGTATTCAGCCAGTTCTCTCCGGTTTGGGGAACTGATAGCGGCGGCTGCAGGAGGCTCCACCCACCCCGATGTAATGCGTGAGCACTGCACATGCACAGAAGGCAGTGCATGCATAGATGCGGTTTGTTCGAGCAAATCTAGAGTGCGCGCATATATGCGTGCTCACATTTGTGAACCAGTAGGGAAGGTAAGTGAATCCCGCTGCTATTCAGGACCCTCATTGTTTAAGTTATAAAGGTTAATAAATCCCAGTTAGCAACTTGGAAGTTTATGGAGTTGCATAATTTTGTAATTGATATCAGGATGACTGTATATGAATGATGTTCCACAGAAATTAGTGTGTTTTTAAATAATGTGTTGCCCTATAGCACATTAAAGCAGTGGCAATTTCTTATAGGAAATTAGGAAATAAAAAAGATTGTGAAATAATAAAATAATGCTTTAGTTTTTCAACTGAACCTATTACATAATACTTCTGAAAATCATGGTTGAACTCTAGATGGCCTCTAGTGGGCAAGATGTAGAACTGCACGGATCTTTGACCTGTCGTTTTTCAGACTGCCTGTATTCAAACATGGTTTTACCCATAATTAATCTTGACTTTAACCATTCTATTTTTCTTAAAACTCTTCCATTGCTTTTCAGTTCTGCTGATTAAATAAAATTATGCATTTTTAATCTTAGTCTTGCTCTGCAGAGAAAAAGAACTGATAATAATCTTATTTAGGCCCATTTAAAAAAAATACATTTTCAAATTAAGAGGGCATCTGGAAAAAATGTTTTTCTGTCTAAAACTGGAACTTTTAAAATTGTTCTCATTTTCTAATGGTTGAATAAAACAGCATCAGTTAATTTGTACCTCATGGTGCAGCACCTAGGACTGTTTGGGGTATGTCTGTATAGGATGTCTGCAGGATAAAAAATCTAATCGTCTGCAATATTATCAGGGCAGAATGAGTACCTCTAAACACAAAAGGACATGAGGTCATGGGGACAACAAACCCATCCATCATCATATAGGTCACCTTGGACTTGAAAGTGGTAGTGATCTTGCTCACTTCTGTCTGTTTCTTTATATAAATTGGGTACAGTTACAAGTGCTTGGTTTGTTAACATTTTTACACTGAAATTATATTTTCCTTTTCTACAAATGTTTTCCCCAAGTGATAAGCAAAATTGCACTTTTCCTACAGTCATGATTTAAATGGTTTTAAAATGCAGAGTGGCTACATGATTCTGTAACTTAGATAAGCCCAGAAATGATGGTGTAATCATCGACCATAGACATAATTGCATTAGCCTATAAAGCACCATTTACAGGCTCAGAGGATTTTGTACTCCGTTACGTATAATAATGCAAAATATTTTAAAGATTAATATATTCTTGAAACCAGAGACTTTTGGGGGGGAGCTGATAGATAAACCACTGTGGGGGAAAAACTTATGGAACTTTGTTTTTGTATATGACAATGGCAGCAAGATTATTATATGCACCAAGGTAGAAAGATTCAACCTTACCCGTCATAGAGGAATGGATGATGAAGATGATATAACTTGTTGAGATGGTCAGGTCAGCTTTAATCAGGAATGTGTGTAGTTCTAAGTAAATAGAGACAAGTTTAATGCTAACTGGAAACCTAACTTTTTTCTTATCCCACATTTATTACTTTTATTTTATTTATTAAATATATATGCAACCCCTCTCACCATTGAAAGTGCTTCTGGGTGGCTTCGTAAGTAACTCAAGGCAGCTAACATATTTAATACTGTTTCCTCCTCCTATTTTCCCAACAGCAACCCTGTGAAATGTGTTGGACTGAGAGAGAGTGACTGGCTCAAAGTCGCCCAGACGGCTTAAGCAGGACTAGAGTTCACCGTCTCCTGGTTTCTAGGCTAGCATCTTAACCATTACACCAAGCTGATTTTGTATGTGTGTGTCTATCCATGTATGTATATGTATGAGAGACAAAAAAAAAGGAATTAGAATATGATTTGGTTGATTAAAAATAGACTAAAGAAAAAAGATCAATGAGGTTGTAACCAGAGGTTACTTTACATTTATAATGAAAAGTTGTATTTCTCTCTTTCTCTCTGTGTGTGTCTCTTTCTCTCCCTCTCTCCCTCTGTCCCTTTCAACTTTTGGCTTTGTTCTTTCTTATTTCTTTATTTTTTTCTTCTCTTTTTACTCTAAATATTAGTTCTTGATTATTTTTATTTTTCTTCTTAAAATTTCAGTACAGTTATACAAGGTTCACAAAATATCTCATTATTTAACATAATCTTTTCTTGCAGGATCCAATCTGGATCAGCCACCAGGACCAGAGATTTAGTCTTCTGGGTTTTCAGATGCATGCTGGACAGTGGTGGGTTTCAAAAATTTTTGGAACCTCTTCTGTAGGTGTGGCCTGCTTTCCGGGTCCAATGGTGGAACCTCTTCTAACCAGTTCGGTAGATTTGATGAACCGGTTCTACCGAACTGGTGCGAACTGGTAGGAACCCACCTCTGATGCTGTAGCCCCTCCTCAGGAAATCCCTCTCTCTCCTAATGGGTACCCATTCTGAAGAAAGAGAGAGAAGTTCCCTGAGGAGGAGCTCCAGCATGAGTCCAAAAGCTTGGAAGAATAAACCTCTGGTCCGAGTGACTGACTCAAATTGGATCCTACAACCTTATCCTGGGACACATATATTTGCCTTCATTCATCTTTTCTTCTCCAGCAAGACTAGGTTGCCAACATATTTATTTCAGAGAATATTAATTGAAAAATGACTTTTACCCCTGGAAAACAAAAACCAAAAAAATTGCTTATTACTTTAACAAATAACATAAACAAAGCAATTAAAAGAAACAAAATATAATATATAATTAAAACATGCATAAGTATATTTAAATTTTCATGGCAAGCAGAATGGTGTAGCTCCCATTTGCCGTGTTCTAATTCTTTATTCTTTATTGGCCAAGTATGATTCAACACACAAGGAATTTGTCTCCAGTGCATAAGCTCTTGGTGTACATATAAACAACAAAGTGATATAATCATAAGATACCAATAGAAGAAGGTAATAGGAAAGATGAGAAGGACAATATTAATGCAGCCCTACTACATGGGTAAATATCCTTAAGCATAAGATATAAGGCTTTACTTACAAGAGTTACAAATCCGTTTTTGATAAGAAATGTGGGCAATTTGAGGAAGGCAATAGCACTTTATATGCTAAAAGCAATTGAGATATCAGTGATCTAGGGATACTTAGTGAAATATCTAGGATTGTCTGTAAGCTTTGTTTTTTCACTTTGATCTTGCCTGATTGAGGTTTGGTTCATCACTTTTATCATACAGGCACACATAGCTCTAAAAACAGTTGCATCTGTCAATATAGATAAATGCTAATCTTTTTTGGACTTCTTTTAGTCCTTGTTTTATTGCTTCATAGGTTCAAGATCATTTCCAAATGGCTACTATCTGCTTGCTCCAATTATGCTTTGGGCTGTTTTCCATGTTATATTTCTGTACCCCATACTATATACACATTCTTACAAGGTTTATAAAGCATCCAGAAAATGGTTAGAGGCGGAGAGAATAATCAAATTCACCCCTTATAGGGTACAAACTAATTTGCATTTTTAGAATGGCCTAATTTGCACACAAATTAAAATATAGTAATTGTTTGATTACTATAATATGTTTATACACATTCTTTTTGTAAGGAGGCCTCCTTGGTTTTCCTAGCCATATTACTCAAATCCCAAACCTAAATATTCCAGGCATGGATTTTGAATTGAATTAAAAGGTACAAAGAATATGTACTTCACTATTCAGTATTCTAATCCGTAGCCTACCTTTTCTGCCTACCAAATATCACATTGGTTTACAAACTTTTTTAAAAAAGACAATCAGAATAAAAAGAACAACAATGCCAGAGAGCAATCGAAAAATATTAAATAGTTTTACAGCATCCAAAGTTTTAAATTAGTTGGTCAAAAAATAAAGGTAGGGAGTAGGGCTGTACAAAGCATTTCAAAACAGCACTTAAAAAGGATTTTTGCACTGAGTGGAATAATGCCCCCTCCCCCGGAAAAAAAACCTGTTAAAGGACTGCATTCTCTGGAAGACTCCTATGTCTGCTTTAAAGGTTCTCTAAACTTATACAGACAGCCCTCAACATACCACCACAATTGAGCTCAACATTTCCATGGCTAAGCAAGATGGTCATTAAGCAAATTACTGCAGTTGTCAAATGAATTGTATGATTAAGCATATCTGGCTTCCGTTGATTTTGCTTTTTGGAAGCTGAGAATGTCACAAATGGTGATCATTAGACCCTGAAACAGTGCAACTATCATAATGTACATGCCAGTTGCCAAGTAGCCAAATGTTGTTCATGTGATCATAGGGAATGCTACAACAGCTGTAAGTGTGAAAACGGTCATAAGTCAGGTTTTTGCCATTGTAACTTTGAACAACCACTAAATGAATAGTTGTAGACTGAGAAGAACCTGTAGGTCAGCGGTGGGATTCACTTACCTTCCCTACTGGTTTGCAAATGTAAGCACTTGCTTGCACGGGCCATGTCTGTGCATGCACACCACCTGCGCATGTGCAGTGCTCGTGCATTACATCGTGGCAGGTGGGCAGAGCCTCCTGCAGCTGCCGCTACTGGTTCGCCCAAACCGGAGAGAATCGGCTGAATACCATCTCTGCTATAGGTGCACACACAGATACCTTGTTTCACTGGCAGTTCTGATGGAAGAAGGGTCTGTACCAATGGTGGGTTCCTAATGGTTCGGACCAGTTCGGCCAATCCGGTAGTAGCTTGGCAGCCTGGGTCGCTGGAACCGGCAGTGACCCAGGCCTGCCATGCCCCTGAACCGGTTCTCCCATCTTGTTTTTTTGCTCCTGCACATACGCAGAGCAACATCCCTGAGCAAACCGGAAGTAGTCTCTGCCGGAACCCACCCCGGGTCCGTATAGATAATCAGATCAGATAATATGAGGCAGCCTTAGAAACAACTGTGCAAATATCTCTACTTGATGGTTTCTGAGGATATGCTTCGCTATGGTAATGTGCCTCTAAGTTGCCCCCTTCAAATGCTTTACATGTATCTCTTGCTGAACCCAAGCTCACAGTCTCCAGTCAGGACTGCCAATAGTAAGGAATCCTGGGAATTGTAGTTCAGAAAAAAATGAGAAACACATGTTCCTATTCCTTCCATAAAAGCCGACTGGAATAACACAGTCTTTTATGCCTATCTTTTAAAAAAGCAATGGAGATAAGTAGGCATATTTAAGAGCAATTTCCAATGTTTTCATTATGACCGACTGTATCTCAAGTACCTATTCTCTATATTTCTGATAGTGGGAAAATTCAGAGTGAAAAACCGAAGCAGACACCAACTTTTTTGTGCAGAATCATGTGGAAGAAGTGTCTCTCGAGATATTCTGGTCCATGATAGTTTTAAACATTCATGGTTAAAGTCAGTACATTGAATTGAATCCAAAAATAAATTGGCTACCAAAAAGGCTGATATGTGAAAATACTTAACTGTTCAGCTGGGTTTAATTATAATATTGATAAACACATTTCAGCCAATATAATTTTTCAAAGTCAGGTCTGTCATACATAGAGCAACTAATATAATTATGACTAATTAATCCATGGATGCCTGAGATGTCTGATTTCTTCCCAGGTGAGATCCACTAACATATAAAAACTGAAGTTTTAATTAAAAATCATTTCTACCAACTATTGCCATTTGAGCATTCAAATATAAGATTGATACTAAATTCATCCAATAGGAATACATCTTGCGCTGTAAAAGTTCTATACCAGCGATGGCTAACCTTTTTGTCATTGCATGCCAATGCAATGCGCATGTGACCCCTCCCTGTGTACCAACCCCTGCGCATGCACCATGACCCCTGCCCCCGTGCATACGCACAGCCCCCACCCCACCCGTTTTTCACTGCCAGGTTGGTGCAGGAGGCTTTCCAGGCCCAAAATGGGGTGCGGGGGGGGGGTTTCTTGCAAAGCCAAAGTGGCGCACAGAGGCCCTGCACTAGGTCCCAAAATGCAATGTGAGTGCTTCCCTCCGCACATGCACAGCGGAGACCTGAAAACCAGCTGGCTGGTGGGAGGCATGCACGCATGTGCGGTGGAGCTGGGCTGGGGCGACGGCTGGCATGCCCGCAGAGAATGCTCTGCATGCCACCTGTGGCATGCGTGCCATAGGTTCGCCATCATGGTTCTATGCCTATTCTGCGCTCATAAAGTAATCCAATTTCCATATTGACTGAATCAAACTTCAGTTTGTTCCTCCTTATCTAATACAGCAATGGTTCCAGAAACAGATTCATGACTTCTATAGGAGTGGAACATGAAAACAAGAGGTTGCTTTTATTATATCTGCACATGTACATTTATTTTAAATCAACTTAATATAAAAATACATTATTTGGTTTGCCAGGTAATTTTATAAGGTTAAGTAGGTCTTGGATAATCTTGATAGGTGCTTCAGGCTTCGTGGAAAACTACCAGCCGGGGAAGGCTGGAGTTGAACCTTGAATTGTTGCATAGCCACAAGAGACCCAGGACCGACACACTCATTCTATGGAACTTTATCTGTTTGTTCTCAAGAGAAGGCAAGCAGTTTGGGGAGGTTCTTGTATTATAGGTAGAATATAATAAAGTCGTCAACTTGGACCCATCACTGTGTTGCTCTGGTTGGTTGTGCCTGACAGGCCTGAAGGTCATAGCCAGGGACACACCAGTCATTAGATATCAGTATTCATGATTGGTTGGCTTTTATATGTATCTCATTAAGATGAGTGATTGTTTTTCCAGCGGGTTGCTTCATGGCCTGATTGCACGATTTACCCAGCGGAGCTGATGGTAAGAGAAATGGTTTACAGACGATCCAGCTGTGAGTTTTCATTTATAGAAGAACAGGAGGCGGGATTAGAAACCAGCCAAAGTGAAGAGAGGCATTGATTTAGTTCAGAAAAGATGTAAAGCACACAGTCCTGCAAACAGCCTTGTGGAAATAATAGCTGGCAGAGATAAGCAAGAGAAAATGCTCAGTGGCAAAGTGAAACCATCTGTCAGATTATGAACACTTCTCAGTAAGCAGTAGAAGAAATAATATTTCTAGTCGAGCCTTAAGATATTTTTACGCAAAGTAAGTCTGCTTCCTCCAATATGTATGTGGTTATTACTATGCTAACTATCTCCATTTGCTCTTCCGATTAGAGAGTTTTAACAGTTTTAGTTGAATGTGAGATATGCAATCAAGCTTTTCATGCAGTTGCTTATTTGAAAAAAATCGCAAATGAGCTTTCAAACTGCTCCTTTTTTCCCGTAGTTTTGCTGTTTTATTTAAGTGCTATTTTCTCTTCTAGATTTTAGAAGTTGTCAAACTACCATTAAAGATTAGTCCACTATATATGTAAATGGTTTACTGACAACTGCTATGGATGTAAACAAATGGAAGGAACTATATGTTTGTATTGCTAAGAGAAAATGTATTCTACCTAGCCAGAATAAGTTAAAAGCAGGAATTATTCCCCTGACTCCTTTATTTATATCAGAATAATGGAAAGAAATTACTGATTCCAAAATGCATTTGATTGTTCTTTTTTATTTTCTGTATATTCATTGAAAATTAGAACTTTGGTACATATAAGAAAAGTTAAATATGTTTTTTTCTTCAGTCCTAGAATAATTCTTGTCATCTGCGTTCAACTTTAGGAAGAGTCACTACCTTTTGACTTGGAAGTTTGGGGAGGGTGAGGGAAAGGATCCGTATCTTCAATGAAGTTTGAAGTTGATGGATGTTTTTATTTTAATAGAAGGTGTGAGATGGAAATGGCATGAACTGAGTTCTAATTTATTCAGGAACTTTGGAAGTGATCCGTTTTCTCATTTGTACAGATATTAATAGGAAGCAGGAGATGAGCAGTTTTGTTGTTGTTACTCTGTACAAGATCCTAGAAATCCTAGCTTGGCATCAATCAGTTCTATCACTCTTTGTACAGCAATTGAACTTTTACCATTATACTTTTAAAACACTGTTTGCTCTTAGCCAGAAGCGGAAGCTTTAGCTGTTAACTCTTTGAATTATACTCAATCAATCTCTCTCTCTCTCCCTCTCTCTCTCTCTCTCTCTCCCTCCCTCCCTCCCTCCCTCCCTCCCCCCCCCCTCTCTCTCTCTCTCTCTCACACACACACACACACACGACATTATAACCCAATATGGATAACAAAACATTGTAGCATGTGTGGGAAAATGGCTTTAGTCCAACATCTGGAATCATTTATCTTCTGGTAGAGTTTGGAAAATGACTGGTTTATGCATTTTACAAAACTCCCTGCTGATTGATGTCATTAATTCAGGGGGATGGGAGTCTGTTCTTACCAATGGGGGAGGATGTAAATTAGGAAAGAGGCAACATCATGCCCGGTACTATTCAGTTATCAATAGTAGAGGCAGAGTAAGTTGGATTCTGCCCAAGATTCTTGATGCCCTCTCCTTTTAAAGTTTTGGCAGATGTATGTATTATTCTTGACAGTTATAGTTCTGCCCAGTGGCTTCCTAACTATAAAATACTAGTTTTTCAGCTGAGGTAATTGTTGATTCAGAGGACCTATTTTTGTTACCATCATTTTTATTTAGTAGGTTTCCTTACAATTAGGGAAGATCTTGCTGCCAAGAATAGTGGGAAAGGGGGATTACTAAATTGATGGAGTGTTTATGTAACATGTGTCCTTGCCATGTAAATAAAGTCTCTCGTTTTCAGAGTATTTATTTATTTGTATCCTACATCTCCTCCATTAGCTCAAGGCAGTTTATGTAGGACTCTTCACAGGACATCAATAACTGCAATAGTGTAAGGGAACATCTGCTGAGGAAGACATTCACTTCCAGCAAAGAGATCTCTGGTGATATTTTCTTTAAATTGTGATCCTCTTGTGTTCTTCTCGCTCTTATTCCATGCCCTTTCCTCCCCAGGGAATTTATTCAAGAGGAAAAGATATAATGGTTCTAGTAGTAGTGCTGGGAGTCCATCATTTAGAACCTTTTAGAATTTTTATGTTCCTTATGACAGAATGTGATGGATAAGTTGTATCATAATAATGGCCACCCCACTAATAACTCTATTGGGGAGGCTATGGATTTATTGCTAGTAGGATCTGCATGGTATATTTAGCAAAAACCATATATTGGTATAATAGCAAGATCTTGGCAATCATTAAGGCACACTGGTTATACTTCATTGGAAGGACCATTGTAATGACTTTTCCTCTGTTGTACTGTCAGTCTGCCCTTGTGATCATAGTTGCTTTGAGGTCTTTTGTTCCCTTCTCATGGCCTCTTTGTTTGCTTATTTGTCATCCGCTGAGGCTGATGTTTGCTGTGCACTGGCTATTTCCACCCTGCCTGACTTTGATGTTACCGGAATCAATTTGAAGCATTTTTCAGCGATAAATCAGCAGGCACTGTGTGATATGTGTATATATGTACACTTGCTAATTGAATAAGATGCCTGTGTATTCAAAGGCAGAGAGATTAGGTTTTTCATTTTAATTTTTAAATTAACGCTCGGTTTCATAGCAACTATATAAATCTGAAGGAGACTCTGAGACACTTTGCATGCGTTTGAAAGGGAATAAGGAAATAATGGAACAATTGCAAAGATAAGAACCCCCTTCTTCCCCCACCCCAACCCTGGTTATTCTTTCAAAAATACTTTTAATTATAATGAATGTTTAATCCTCCTAGCTATATTAGAATGCACCGAAGTAACCCAAGTGTCAAGCACGTAAGGGGCTGTTGCTAGAAGGGTTGAAACTGGCATAAAGCAGCCAAAGCTGTGAAACCACTATCCTGTTTTCCTGAAAATAAGACCCAACTGGAAAATAAGCCCTAGCATGATTTTTCAGGGTGCTTGTAATATAAGCCCAACCCCCAAAATAAGCCCCAGTTAAGATTGTCAGCAGACAGAGGCATTTAGTACTGTATTTCCCCCAAAATAAGACCAAACTAGAAAATAAGCCATAATGTATCTTTGGGAAGAAAAATTAATATAAGACCTGGTCTTATTTTGAGGGAAACCCAGTACCTATCCACAGCCTCAAACCTACGATCAAGCAGAAGCCATGAATCCAGGAGAATTCCAGGATGGAGGGTGATCCAATCCAGATAGGATCTAGTGGCCCTAGCCAAACCTTGCCGTTTCTGGACAAACAGCAGCTTAATCTTAATTTCTTGAATGCGTATTTAGGGTTTTTAAAAATAAATATAATGGCTGAACTCAAATACATTTGTGGGTAAGCTTAGCCGTAGCTCTCTGTCTTTAATTATCAACAATTGTATCTTTTCTGCCATCAAAATTTGCTCTTTTGGTCAGTGGGTGTCCATATATTCTACCATAAGTGTACTTTGTTGCTGTTTTGATTTTTCTGTTATTTTCTCAGCTTGCTACGGTATGATGAATGTCATTCTGTGAAACCTGTGAATCTCAATACACATAGGAACCTCCTTCCTATCCCTTTTCCATTTAAGGATGCACTGAAGGAAGAGATGTAAACTATTTGGCAGTGTGAATCACTGCTAGATTTTGGACAACATCTAAATTTCCGCTTTTTCGACTCTAATACCCTCTTTCTTTCTTTCTTTCTTTCTTTCTTTCTTTCTTTCTTTCTTTCTTTCTCTTCCTTAGTGTCTAATCTTTCTATAAATAGATTATAGATTATCCCCTTTTTGTTTTAAGTGAGAAACATGCCGTCTTTTGGATTGATAATCCTCTAACTTGCTTTTAATCCTGACATCCAGTAGCCTTTGTTCTTTTCAGTTCCACCTTCAACTAGTTTTGTGAACAATGCTGTTAGCAATTAAGATGATCCCAAACTGATTACTGTAGTGTAGCAAAATTATTTGCTTGAACTACAAAGAGAAACGCTGTATTCATAAGATCAAAGCAAACTATTTTGCTACACTCTCCAAGGCCGGTACAGCCAAGAAGGACTTCATAATTTACTTAAGCATATTAAAATTCAGGGTATTTTAATATATAAATAGCACCTTAGTTAATATATGAGCCTCAAATTCTGTTTCACTTCTCTTTTAAAAAGAAATCCCAAGCATGGAATATGTAGAGTCCATTTCACATGTTTCAGGGACTTTCAAAATAATTTTCCATATATGAAAATCTTTCTAATACTGTATTTAAAAATTACCTAATTGCAATGACTTACATGTTTTTCATCAGTTTATCTTGAAGGCAAGTTTTCAACACTAACCATGACTGTTTGCAATTCTTCCTGTCTCTTCTCATTTTTCTGGAACGGCACTGTTAAATAAGGAAGAAGGAACAGATACCATTTTTAATTATCTGAATTATATTCCAAGCCTGGTAATGGAAAGATATGTTTTTTTAACAGCTACACAAAACCACTGAGAAAAATCAGCCATAGATTGACGGTAGGTTCTAAACAGTGGTGGCATTCAGCCAGTTCGGACTGGTTTGGGTGAACCAGTAGTGACAATCTGAGGGTGGGCCAGCCCACCCACCCCAGCTCTATGCTGTCCTATTTAGCCACATTTTCTAAGCTGTGTGCATGCATGCAAGCCACGCACTTGAGCAAAACCCATGCATGGCAGGCTGTGTGCAAAAGGCATGAATGCTCACAGTTTCAGTGCGTGGCGAACCATATGATATATTCTTTCCATCAGGTTTTAGGCAAGTCAGGTGGTGTTGATCAGTGTTTAGAATCTGTGTTAATTGGATTGTGGTGAAGAAATTCTAAGACATAATGATGTCTGAGCAAAGTTCCATTAAGAATAGGTCTTCTTTTTTTCCTTCCCGCTAAACCAGTGGTTCCCAACCTTTTTTTGGCTATGCCCCACCTAAGCATCTTTACAATCCTGATGTCCCCCATCCCCTGACATAATTCTTACTTCACTCAAAAAGTGAACTCTACTCACGTGGAAGAAGGCTAAAAGCCTATTAACCTGGTTTAAAGATTCAAATTGCCCCCATTAAAAATCAAATTTCCCCCCTGTGGGGCATGAACCCCACTTTGGGAACCACTGTGCTAAATTATCTCAACAGATTTTATGTGCTTGGAGGCAGGAGTGGAGATAAGGACTTTGTTCAACTGTCCTTTGATATCATCATACAGCATTCAGACAGATAAAATCTAGACAAAGTAGAAGTACTTTTATTTTAAGATTCAGGGATAGAGTATCAGACAGTTTGAGATGGAAGGCTACCTTTTAAAAAAAAATCATTTTCTTCTGATTTTTTAAAAAAAGAATTGTTTCTGCTTTGTCTGCAAACTGTATTTTTAGTGTAGTATTTCAGTTGCTATGGCAACAACTGCCCTTAAAACCCAACTAGAAACTTCAATTATTGCAGAGTGTTGCTATTCAAATTTTGATTGAAACCAATGATGCCTCTATTGTAGTTTTTGGACTGACAGTTTGTTTCTAGGCGAGGGTCGTGTAGTTGATTATTACCTTTGAAGCTTGAAACTATGATTCTTAAGGGAGCATCTCTTCATATGTTATATGCCTTCCCTTTAAGGAATATACAAACTTTCTCTAGCAAAATGCTGCACTTTGCTTTTTGAGTGATGCTCAGGGGACTTCAGTGCGGATGTGAGTATGGCCAGAACTAATAAATGGATAGATCCAATATAAAGCTATTTTTGATTAATAATTAAATTTGTTCAAGGCATTAAATGGGTAACATTAAATGGTAGCAAGAAAAGACCCGAATACAACAAGACCAGCATGTATGTATGTATGTATGTATGTATGTATGTATGTATGTATGTATGTATGTAATTTTGTAAGCTACTTTAAGAAGAAGAAAGTGTTCCTTAGTATAAAAAATAGGTGTGAGATGAAGAGGATTATCAACCCAATAAAAATATGTGAGTGAAGCAACAGTTTTATAGATAGCATAACTGTGTGTGCATGTCCATTTGTATGTATGTGTCAGAACACATACCTGGAATTAAATGTAACAGCGTTGTATTTTCAATGTTTTGCTGAACTGCAAAAACAGTAGTACAACATGCACATTCATTTCATTTTATGCCTTTGGTGTGGAATTATGGACTGCCTGTGAGAAGCATCTGGAGTTTGCTTTTATGGATGCCATTAAGAAAAAAAATTGCATGCAGCAACTGACAGGACAAATATGTCATTATAGAGGCTGTGGTTCTATCAAGCTGTTTCTCATGCCCAACAAGCACTATAATTTGAAATTGCTTGGATAAAAAGAGATTAACAACTGGTTCCCCTAGTGAGAAAACTATATAAAAACTATCCCTTCACATTTAGACAAGTCTTTATGGACATTATTGAGCAAGTGTGATGAAATGGCACCTTCTTAGTCTTTAAAAGGATCTTCTTTTGTATCGTCTGTCCTTAAGATAGGCAGTTACAGTCTTGATAACCATCCGCTGTGTAATTTTTTTCCCCATTATGTTTCAACTTTTGGGTCTGCACAACCCTTCTCCTTTTCAGATCCCCAGATAGCAAACAACTATAATTCTTAATATGTGCTATTTAATCTGACCTATTTTGCTTCTGCTTCTTTTCCAACTCATGCATAGTTAATGAAATCCATAAGTGGTGTTTTTTGGTTGAATATCTCTTAAAATCCTACCCTTCATCAACTGAACGTTTCTATAATATTTATTGATATAATTTAGGAATAAAAACTTACACATAAGAGAAGGAAACAAAATCTCAATTTTTGTACAAGAAAGTTGTACTTTATTTTTTTCTAGGGTTCCAGAATCTTTTTTGTATCATAGTGACCAGAACTGGATTCCCTATTCCCGTGACGGCGAATCTATGGCACGCGTGCCACAGGTGGCAAACGGAGCCATTTGTTACAGGGCGAGGCGTGCCCTGTAAGCTTGAGCATGCATGCGTGTGCTGGCCAGCTGACTTTGGCCTTCTTTTGAGGCTGTTTTTGAGGCATGAAAAACCGGCCCTATCCGCAAACCAAAAGTTCGGGAATGGTGACTTCCGGTTTGCTCGTAAGACCGTTTTTCGTCCTCCTGAGCCTTCAGGAGGCTTCCCTGAAGGCTCCGGAAGGCAAAAACTAGCCCTACGAGTAAGCCGGAAGTGAATTCCAGTTTGTCCATAGGTCCATTTTTCGCACTCCGGAGCCTTCAGGGAAGCCTCCTGAAGACTCTGGAGGTCAAAAATCAGCCCTACAGACAAACCGGAAGTCACTATTCCTGAAATTCTGGGTTCCCCATAGGTCCGTTTTTCGCCCTCCTGAGGGAAGCTCCTGAAACCTCCAGGTTGCGGGGGAGCTGTTTTCCCCCTCCCCAGGCTCCTAGAAAGCCTCTGGAGCCTGAGGAGGGCGAAAAAACCGTGCAAAATAGGGAAGGGCTGCTGGTCATGCATGTGCAGTGGGTGTATCGTGCACATAGCATTATGGGTGTGGCATGCCTGTGCACGACCCCCCTGGCAAGCAAAGTCAATAGGAAAGCCAGATTAATTTAAAAATCATGTTGCTAATTTTAACAAACACAGTGATTCACTTAACATTGTGGCAAGAAAGGCAAGAATGGGGCACAACTCACCTAACAACTGTCTTGCTTAGCAACAGAAAAATTTAGTTCAATTGTGGTCATAAGTTGAGGACTTCCTGTACTTGTATGTAAATATATAAATATAGTGATGGAAAAACTAAACCTCATGGTTCTCCACAAAAGAACATCCATTCCATTCTACAAGGGTGATCATCCCTCCCTCACCAGCACCATTCATTTATTTGTTTATTTGTTTATTTATTTGTAAAAATATAAATTATTCAATATAATACTGTTCCAATACTGATTAGCTTTTTCTCTAATCAAACTGAACAACATTTTCTCTAATCGTATGGTGTTAAGATACCTAAATTTCAAATCCCTGGTAAGCATGGCTAGAATTTTTGAGAGACTGTTCCTAATTTGGTGCTTAATAAAGGCTTTGGGGGCCTAAATTCGTGTTAGGAATTTCAGAGTTGCAGTCTTAACATATTTGGAAGATAACGTGGACTTGAACAGCCAGTGTCATCTCGACAATTTTAATTCACTTTAATTTATTTTATGAAGCTGAGTGCTATAATGACACATTCAAAAAGAATAATTTACTGTACTTGGTCTTCATCCCAAATCCCTAATTTAGCTACTGTTTATAAGAAATTTAAGCATCTTGCTTAAGTAATCATTTCAGGAATCCAACTGAAAATCCAACTGGAGAGCATTTTTCTAGAAAGGAAATTTTGGCGTCTCATAAATGAAGATGTCCTGTCTATAGTCTGTACAGTTTTCCATGGCCTTTTCCTCAACTTCCATTACAACTACTTTAATAACCTTGCCACATATTACTTTCCCGGAATTAACAGCCATTTGAAGGTTATTGGTCTGAGGCTGTACCTCAGGTTGTCATCTCCTCCAGGTTGCTCATTAATCCTTAGATACACAAAGGGCTGCAAACAGAATTTCTTAGTTAATCAGCTTGTTCCAATATCTTTTCCATTTCATAGCATCTGGACAAAGTTACTGGGGTCATCTTGCTCCTTTCCCACTAGAGCTGTTTAAAAAACCCACATGTTTGGGATTTTTCATTTTTCTTCTTTCCTACCGGGAATAAATTTTGAACAGAAAAGTTATTAAGTGCTTGTTTAAACCAAGGATATACAGCATAACTTGCATGACTCATCAGACTTAATGCGAACTACTAGCTGGCAGCCAGGACATCATATTCCGGTAGGTGAAATACAAATCAAGACTTTGGGAATCTGATTTACGCTAATCTCAATTTTTTTTTAAAGCTGAACCAGTTTAATACCCATTTGTTTATTCTCAATATTATATGGTACTTCATGATACTATGCATTTAATTCTAGTTTACGGCCAGGTTGCAAATCTGTACTTTGTTATGACTAGAATTTTGTATGTGTTTGTGTTTATGTGAGTTTGTTACATGTAGCATATTAAAGATGGCTATTAAGGCAAATAATTGTGTGACTTTCATAGATTTTTTACATAATATTTCAAAATTAAATTTCTGTAGAGGCAAAGAAGCATATGTGGTTTTATTATAACCTTATTGCATCCAAGTAAGGTTGGTGCCTAGTGAACTTTTTGGTTCATTTAGACATCAGGAATCTTGCTGTCTGAACAGATTCTTTGTTCTTCTGACTTTAAAGAGGATCAAAACATTAGTTGCAGAAGAAAATGAAATTTAACTTAACCTTAAATTGCTCAACCATTTTCTCCACATATGTAACTGTTAGGTCTAAAAAGAGATTTTACATGAGTGGTATACGCTTAGGTACCATGGTGAGAAAGTAATACATATTTTATGTTAACGTTATTTGTAGTTCATGTTACCCAATCTTTCTCTGTATCATCATGTATTAATGCAATTACTTGTCTAGTTGAAATCCTTTTTAATAGTATATGACATTTGGGATGCCCAAGCTGTCCTTTCAGTACATAACTGCCTTCTTTAATCTAAAACATTTCCTACTTCTATTAAAAGTATTTATCATATTTTGTCCATCTTGTAGAGGTATTTCTAAGTATCTGAATACTAATATTATTTTGGTAATAATTTATTTTTATTTGTAAAATCCTTCTCAGCCAACAATGGTTACATTTATTCATGATTTTTTTTTAAAAAAAATTAAAGTTTGGAGTTTACTTTCAGTAATTTGTTATACTTTGAATGAATTAGAACTTTTAAATATTCCCACTTTTATGGGATGTAATAAATTATCTCTGTTTCTTTTGAGACCTTTAATTCAATTTAAAGTTCTGATTTCTTAATTTGCAAACTAAGCAAATTACAGTTTAATCTTATTAAGTCTTTATTTCAATAAACTATCCATATTAAACTATCCATATTTACTTCTGCTTTCCATGATTTTCTAGAAATGAATTAGGAGATTCTGATATATATGTTATAAGATATATAGATCTCTCTCACACATGTTTGCACGCACAAACATACACTTCATTGCGGAAATGTGGATGTTTTAGAATTTGCAATACTTATCTACAGTTTGGTTTCTCAGAAAACAGTTCCTGGAAATTAAACGGTATTTCAGCAATAAAAAGCTTATCTACAAAGTAAACTTCATAGAACTGAACTCCCTAGAAATCACATGGGAAATAGGAATCTGTAGTAATAGGAATTACTACAGAGGATGACTATTTCCCATGTGATTTCTAGGGAGCGCAGCTTGGGATGATTATAACAATCTCTGCCTCCTTTTCAGATCTAGTTGCTGCCCAGACTAATTTCCCATTATGTTCTAAGGTCTTCTCTTTATTGAAAAATAAATTCATAAAAATTGGACCATCCTTGTATATCTTCTATTTTTTTCCAGATTGGTCCCTTCACAAATGTATTAAGACTGTAGTTCCCAGCCAAAGCTTGGTTGGAATTTTTAGAGTTTATCCAAAGAAGAAGAAAGGGTACCAGGTTGAGCCTCTTCAGGCCTTCTCACGCAATGCTAGTGGCTGTCAGGTTTTAAGAATTAAGACATAGCTCAAACTGTAAAATCATTCAAGAATCTTCTTAGTCAACCTCTTTAAGATATAATAATACTATTCTCGTTCAGAGGCATTACAAATATAGATCAAAATCATACAACAGTATATTTCAAATACACAATTAAAATTATTTAAGCTTAAGGAAATTTTTAAAAGGAATAATTAAACTGAAGTTCATTTCAGATGAGAGAGCAGTGGTGAAATTCAAAATTTTTTACTACCGGTTCTGAGGGCATGGTATGGTGGGCATGGTAGGGGAAGGATACTGTAAAATCTCTATTCCCTCCCCACTCCAGGGGAAGGATACTGCAAAATCTCCATTCCCATCCTACTCTGAGGCCAGCCAGAGGTGGTATTTGCCGGTTCTCCAAACTACTCAAAAAGTCCACTGCCGGTTCTCCAGAACTTGTCAGAACCTGCTTAATTTCATTCCTGGTTGAGAGGCCATCTTTTGATTCACTGTTACCGGAAATGCTACAGTCCATTCTTTCTAAAGGGAATACAGGGGAATTATTATGCTATATTTCTCCCCACCTGATATATGTGCTATGACTGTCCTCTGGAATAAGCCCTCCTCTGAGCTACAGATATCTCCCACTCTAATCATGTTCCAGAAGGCCTTATATCTGGCTTTGTCCCTTGGGGTAGGGTGGATAAAATTCCTCTATACTTAATCAGAGCTATCTGATATTTGTTGCCTATATATTGATGTTACTGTCTAGATTGCCATTCTATTATTTCCTTATTATATTTCCTATTTATTATAACTATGTGACCACTAGGAGCCAACAACAACTTAATGGCATGTAATCAATTAATCAATCAATTGGGTTTTTTTGTTGCTGTGAGCCACCCAGAGACAAGTTGGGAGGTACTAAAATCTAAATTCAGGCAGTCCTTGAGTTACAACCATAATGGAGCCTGCCCATTGCACTTGTAAGTTGGTGACAGCTGTAAATCTGATCATCCACATGACTGACCTGATTTTAAAATCCTTTTTGAAGCAGTTGTTAAGCAAATATTATGGTTGTTAAATGAAGCTGTGGTTTGCTATAGGCTGGTTTTGCCAAACCCCAGAAGTAAATACTGTCTTTCAGCAAAACCGTCATAAAACGTGGTCATGTGACCATGGGACACTGCAATGGTCATCAATGTGGCCTGGCTGAGTGTCCTAAGTGGTCCTGACCATCATAGCTTTAAATCTGGCTGCTAAATTCCTCTGGGAGCTCTAGGATTACCCATAAATAACTACGGATTTTTTTTGAATTTCAGAAAACATAACTAAAGAAAGAGCAATCTTATACAAGTACTTACCAGAATTCTATATCAATATTTGATGATACTTTGATGTCAGAGGGGATTGCCTCATGAAGAAAGGTTTCCTTTTTTTGTTATACCCTTGTTGTACTCTTATTTGCTTCTAAAAACATATAGGAATATGGTTTTGGAAGTTTCATACCACCTGATTCTCACATTATATTCAATACTTAGCTATCATTATATGAAAGACATGAATTGTTTTAATACATTATGTGAAATGTATTTTACATTTTGTATAAAAAACTTACTAATGTGAACAACTAACATGGTTCAATACTTCAATATAATAGAGCATACTAAACTTGTGTAACATTTTATTTTGTGCATTTATTTACTAGAATTTGTCAAACAAAAACGAGAACAAGAATAAAAGAAAAAAAATACAATAACAGGGACAATAGGCACACTAGTGCACTTATGCACGCCTCCTCTACTGACCATTTAAGTATGAAGTAAGATCCACAGAAGTCAATTTGTGATTGAAACTGTGAAAATTTGTAGCTGAGACAACTGGATCAGGTAGAGCCGGGATGGCGAACCTATGGCACCTGTGCCACAGGTGGCATGAGTACCCATTTGTCAGGGCACACGAGGCATTGCCCTGTCAGCTGGCCAGCGTGCATGCGCACGCTGGCCAGCTGAGTTCAGCCTTTTTTAAAGCCATTTTTGCCCTTCCCAGGCTCCAGAGGCCTGGGAAGGGCAAAAAGAGCCTCCCCTGCCCCCCGGAGGCCCTCCGGAAGCTCCGGACGGGGGCGGGAAGGCTGTTTTCGCCTCATGCGTGCATGCACACTGGGGGGGGGTCACGTGTTGTATTATGGATGCAGCATGCCCACGCACAACCCCCCCTGCGCTTCCCCCCCTTCCCCTTATGGAATGCAAGCCAAAAAAAGTTTGACATTTTTCACCCTTCCCAGGTTCCAGCGGCTTTATAGGAGCCTGGGGAAGACGAAAAGAGTGCCCCCCGGAGGCCCTCCAGAGGCTTCAGGAACTTCCCTGAAGCCTCCGGAATGCAAAAAAACAGCCCGAACAACCGGAAGTTCAGGAACGGAAGTCCGGTTTGCTTGTAGGGTTGGTTTAAGGCCTCCGGAGGCTTCAGGGACCTCCAGGAGGCTTCCCTGAAGCCTCCAGAGGACTAAAAAATGACCCTACGAGCAAATCGGACTTCCAGTTTGCTTGTAGGATTGTTTTTTTGCTCTCTGGAGGCTTCAGGGAAGCCTCCTGAAGGTCCCTGAAGCCTCTGGAGGGCCTCCAGGGCGGCGGGGAGGCTCTTTTCGCCCTCTCCGGGCTCCTATAAAGCCTCTGGAGCCTGGGGAGGGCGAAAGAAGCATGCAGAAATGGGGGGAGCGCCTTTCATGTGTGCATGCACACTGGTGGGGTCACGTTACATTATGGATGTAGCATGCCCACGCACGACCCCCCTGCGATCCCCCCCCTTATGGAATGCGAAGCAAAATAAGTTCACCATGGCTGAGCTAGAGCATTACAGACTTTGACATTTACATTCACTCAGATAATTTATACAGTCTCTAACTAGTCAACTATCCTCCATTACGTACTGATTATCATCTTATAGCATTGCTGAAATGTTCATGGAGAAAGTCTAATGAAGTGAGCCGGAGTCGTCTATGGAATCTAAACTATTGTATTCTTCCATGTTGAATCTGTCTTAGAAAAAAAAACAAAGGTTTCTTCACATAACTTTAGAGCTGCTCAATGGGCAGAACCTCCCTTTTCAGTCACATTTAGTGTGCTGAAAAGCTTTTGACCTCTTTTGAAAGAGTAACATTGCATCGGCTCTAAAAAGATGGTATTGACTATACAGCCTTTAAGATTCAGTGCACAGAACTGTGATAAAACTATCCTTTCTTCTTTCTTTGTTAGAAAAGCTATTTAAACATTAGATTGATGGCACTGTGGGCATTCTTTATCACACTGTCTATTCTTCAGCAGTGCAGAAATGGGATGTAGTCACAATTATTGATTTTTATTTGCGCACATGGATATAGCCTCACATTCGTGTGTATGCCATACTATCACTCTTTTATTGCTCAGTTTGGAATTAGGACAGCATATTTTTGCAATAAAACATTAATGCAGAGAAATTTATACACATTTTCCCCTGCTCTAGAAATCTTATGATCACACAGTTGCTCATGTGGGAAAAATTTATATAACTAAGTCTACTTGTGAGGCATGCATGAGTAAGTTGAAGAACATGCATATACCTGAGCTTGTTTCATCAAAAGCAGAGCAAATAAAACAAATTTCCATATCTGAAGTATATTTTCATGTCAAACAAGGATCATAAAAGGAAGTCTTTTATGAATATACTTGCTGGGAGCTTTTTAAAGTATTAACAATTCATTTCCTAAATATTCACATAACATGCATAAAGCACTATTTAACTTTTTGACAAATAGCGACATATTTGATGGCAGGTGACAATACCTGATCACAGATATTGACAGGCGAAATGCTTTTGGCAAATGAATAATGAATGGCATGTTACTACCCACAGCTAATTGAATTTATGACTGGTAACTAATAGAGATGAATATATCTTTCCATTTTAATTTTACCAATTTCCCATTTTTCTTGTCCTTAGCTATTGTTTTTTTTGCCTCTTTTAAAAGACAATACAATAATTACCATGCACAGTTTTTATTTCCCATAATGTTTGTAGTGCATGCATATTTTGCTAAAATAAAATTCTTTAGAATATGCTCTTTAGCAATACTACGTGCATATTTCCAGTAATATATACACTTTTCCTAATGTATAACTAGCAGCATGCTTTGTATTTGATCTTCCAATCCCCACCCCCAAGATTATTAAATACCTTAGCAAACCTTTGGTAATAGGTATATTTGCACCTCCCCCATCTCCCTTATTGCATGTGTGTTTAAAAATTGGCCTCTTAATAGACAATCTGTTTCTGTTTGAGCATCGTTTATATGTCATCATTTGATTGGGTTCTTTTAGAACAAGATACGTCTTTTGGTTGACCAGGATGACAAACCACATTTCTCCCTCTGTTCTAACTCTCTCTGATCCAGATGGCTACCTTCTTTCTTTGTCAGCTACGCAAGGTCTTGAAAATTCTCACCTAACTTTTTAATTTTTCTCCCCATTTCCTTTGCTTCTGCTCAAACTCCTCACAAGAATCGTTTAGGATAGTCTCCCATTGTTATTTGTCATCCCTTTGAGATTCTACAATTTCAAAATCAGCCACCTGCAAGAACTGGAAGCATTAGACATTGCTATTCTTAATCACATGGTATTAAATAATATAGGCATGTTACCGTCCATGGAAATGCTGATTACAATCAAAATACTGTCACACTGATTTGGGGTGCACTCCAGGGAAGTTGTATGATTTCATGTAGCTTTTTCACTGCTCCTTTGGGTTGCTGAAATTGTGCACAACACCTGGTCTGATATAAATGAGGTATGAATTTGAAATGAAAATACTCAAATGTGCAGATCCTAAGTACAAAAAAAATTGAATATATCCCACAGAAGTTGCTTACTTTGTTGGAATAGTTTTCTGAACAATTGGCTAAAAAACTAAAGTTATACAATTGTGTATTAATACATTGTTTGGTGTGTATTTTTTCTTTATTCCTTAGAGCGTGAAGCAAAAGAGTCCTGTGCTTGGTTACGGGCTGCTGGATTTCCCCAGTATGCTCAACTTTATGAAGGTATGTTTTAGAAATCCTTGTTTAATCTATAACCTTAGTTACAGCAAAGACTATTGTGTTTGTTTTGATGCTATAATGTTGAAGGGGAAACACCTGCACCTTCCAAAACTCTAGAACTAAATCTGGTAGATTTCATCAACAGGAACACTAATCTTGAGTTAACTAGAAAATCACATAGAATAGATTCTTGACGAATGTATCTTGTCTTTTTATGTACACTGAGCATATACACCAAAGACAAATTCCTTGTGTGTCCAGTCACACTTGACCAATAAAGAATTATATTCTATTCTATTCTAGCAAATCACATTGAATTAAAGAATTGAATCTGCATGTTGAGATATTCTTGGGCTCAGTATTGTGTAGATGTACGTAAGCTAAGGTACAATATTTTTTTGCAGTGTATTCTAAACTTGAAAATAGGAAAATCTGAAACCAGTGTAACAGTTTGGTGGCACTGTCAAAAATTGTAGGTTGTGCCTGGGGTCCACCCACAATTTTTTGAGAGTGACCACCAGAGGCCAAATGGAATGCTTAGTGTTATATGCACACGTTATTTTATTGGCAGGTAGTTTGTATGATGTCACTATGCAATTTACATGTGCTTTTCATTAAAGACAATGCTAAAAAAGGTGATGTGGTGAATGCAGAAGAGTAAATGAGCTTTCTACTGGAATAATGTAGCCTACCCTAACTCCTTGTCTTTCAAATATGTTGAACTTTATTTTCTATATTTATTAGCCAAAAGGATGGAGAGTAGAAAAATCAGGCAGGGAAGGAACAATAACTGTTTTTCTGTATTAATGATCAGAACATTACTATTTACTGAATGTTACTGATTTATAAAAGAAGATTGAAAAATGACCCTTCTAATTTTGTATTGCATTCTGAACAGGATATATTAACATCATTTTAATGAATAATTTTTATTTATTTTGTATATGTTGTTTGAGAATGTATCCAATATATCTCAAAGTCAAGTGTTTGTTGCTGTGGAAATAAGTAGTTCTTCTCTTGTAGATTACCAGTTTCCTATTGATATTGCTGCTGTGAAGAAAGATCATGATTTTCTTGACAAAGACCTTGTAGAAACTCTTTGTAGGTAATGTGCTTTTTGTTTCACACTATTCTTTTAGTATACTTTGTAAAAGTTATAGCATTTTACACAGTGCAGAGAAGTCTGCAAATTTTAGGCAGATATTGATTGTTACCAGCCTCCCTTCTCTGCTGGAAATCATAAGTTTTATTCATCCTCAGTTTGAGCACCTCAGCTGGTTCCAAAGCTGGGCCTCAAGTAAACTTGACCTTCCTGAATAGATCAGAATTGAAAAATGGAACCTTAAAAATGGCCTTAAAAAAACCTGCTAGGTTTTCAAAGAGTGTGAGTTATGAATGAGTTCACTAGACACATATATGAATTGTTGCTTCTGTGGGCAAACTGCAAGGAAACAATTTCACAACACCTTTTCTGTAGAGGATTGTTGATGTTCTACCATTTTAATTTTATTTAGCTTCTCACACTCAAGGTGTAACAAGATAAAAGCAGCTTGTCCTGAGATGAGATGGACCAAAATATTATTGACTAGTGTTTCTTGAAGTGGTCTTGCTTAGGATCTGACAGATATCACAGATAGAGAATCATGTCTTCTGCCACTTCAAGTGGGTGTAAGAAATCCAAGTGGACTGGATTTAATCGGAGAACTAAAGACTTAAACTTTTTCATATCTTTGGCAATCTGTTTCAAAGTTTTGG
The DNA here is from genome assembly GCF_051295495.1 of Thamnophis sirtalis. Classification (NCBI taxonomy): domain Eukaryota; kingdom Metazoa; phylum Chordata; class Lepidosauria; order Squamata; family Natricidae; genus Thamnophis; species Thamnophis sirtalis. The sequence goes on along the minus strand of NW_028261388.1, from coordinate 25,077,541 downwards.
AAAGGCCTCAGAAGATAGGACATCATTTTTGCTTAAAACCAATCAACTTAAATTGGCATTGCCTTAATTAAAATATAGGCATTCACTTTGGAGAGGAAATACCGTTCTTTTTTTTTTCTTTTTTTTTAAGGATTCTGTCATTGCTTAAATATTTAATCTTGAGCAGATCAACTGTTGGATAAAAAATGACACCAAGATAGAGTTTATAGAAAGCAGGCATTATGGAATAATAATTCCAGGCCAATCAAACAGACTTTACTTGTTTATGTAACAAGTAAAGAGAAAAGTTTATTCAGCAATGAATTTTGATTCTGCCTTCAGGAACAGATACCAACATTAGAATGGTTATACTACTCATAAAAGGCATGTCTCTTTTTCTCAGTGGTTTAATGTATGTTTTTGCTTTATGTGGCCTTTATTTCATGCACATACAAATGTACTTTGCCTCCTACATGTCTTTTAAAATATTCTAAATGGCAAACTATTCTGACATGAGTACTACTGTACTACCTTGCTTCCCCTGTACATACATACACACCAAGATTTTGAAGAGGCAAATTAAAAAAAGATTTTGCACTCTGCAGACCTCCCAAAAACGTTTTTGTTTTTTTAATGGCATAAATAGCCTTTAGGAGGCTTTTAGAGTGCTCCTGGGGGATGCCCCCCAAAACGAGCAAAAAACAGCCCGTCTTTTGCAAAAATGGGCCTATTTTTTGCCCAAAAAAGGACAGGCGTAGCCTTTAGGAGGCTTATAGACTGCTGCGGGGCTGGAGAGGGCAGAAATGAGCAAAAAACAGTCCATTTTTTCCTCATTTCTGGCTTCCCCAGCCCCCAGGAGTACTCCATACGCCTCCTAAAGGCTATGCAGGGCCATTTTGATGAAGGGGGTGGGGTTTCGGGAGGCAAAAAATGCTATATTCAGTGTATAAGACGCACCCAGATTTTCAGACTCTTTTTTTTTTGAGGGAAAAAGTTGTACTTATACTCCAAAAAATACAGTAACCTGTTCGCTTGGTATTCTTTTATTCTTTTAATCACTTACAAAATTTAGATTTTACTGCAATCAGAACAGTAAAGCATAAATATTCAGTCTTATTATTTTTTCAGAACAGTTTAGACATTTTTGTGATATATTTTGATACATCATTCAAGTAGTCATATGGGGGCCTAGTGTCCAAGGATTGGGAGTCCAGCAGCAAGCCGCCTCAGCAGTAGCCCCCTCATCTGGAACAGACTGCCTTCAAAGACAGCCACTTTCCTTTGGGCATCCAGGAAGACTGTTAACACAGTGCTTTTACAAAAATTCTGAAGCAAGAGGTGTTAGTTAACCAGAGACAGATGCTTGCAGGGTTGGAGAGCCCTGGTTTAGATGGTGGTGGTCTTTTTTTCTTTTTTGCTTAAACAATATATAAGCTGCCTAAATTCACGGGTGAAATGGAATATACATTTAGGCAAATAAATGATTTTATTTCCAATGGAGGTCTTTAGGTGGAGGGCTTGGTAGAGAGGATGCATGTGTGCTTAAACTTTGCTTAAATAAAAGTCAATTTCTAGTTATGATAATAAATATTTTTTCAAACCATCAGACTAATTGCTAGATTATATGGGCTAATTTCCTATTCCCGTCTCATTCATAGGAATTAACCGTTCATCTTGCATGCAAATCAAATAAGGAATTAATTTGATATTATAAAGAGCCAATCAATAAGTTCAGTATGATTCTTGTTTTATTTTTAGACGATTGAACACACTGAATAAATGTGCCTCAATGAAACTTGATTTGAACTTCCAAAGAAAAAAGGCAAGTACATGCGCATTCATATATTTTTATTTAGGTGAAAATACTTAAAATCTCCCGAAATCAAAGCCCCAGATGATGTTGTATCTAATTGTTGAACCTCAAATACAATAATGATTTCCCTGTAATTTTTGTATCATTTATAAAGTCCAACAATAGCCTCGATTGAAAATGAAGAAGAAAGAATGTTTCCAGATGCAGTGTGTAGAAGAAATGTCATTATCATCAATCATCACTGTGTTTTTGAAGATTGACTATAATGAAGCAAGGTTCATGACTTATCAATATGCTTTTCCTAATGCATCCTAGAAAATTAGTTTCTGTTCTGTTTATACCTTCCTTAGAGAAATCTCGCATGGAAAGTCAACACGCAGATTGTGACAGTGCCCCCCCCCTCTCTTGAAAAATGGTTTTCTCCAACTCTTTTTTAACTGCTCACGAAGAATGTGGGGATTTGAACATATCTGCATAGTAGCAAATGAAAGAGACTGTATTGTAAGAGAAAACAATTCCCAAGGGTCTTTTCAAAATACAAGGAAAGCCTGTTTGGTTAACTAGGTAGTCTGAGTATGACCCTACACTATGATTCCTTGCCAGATAAAAAGCAACATACTTTTCTTTTCTTTTTTCTTTATTTTCTTTCATTTGTGCTGACTTATTAAAATAAAGTTTGCCATGTTTACAGCTCATTGTATAACACAGGCGTTATCTAAGGCTTAAGGGGTTTTAAGAAGGAATGTAGAAAATGTTGTTTGATATGAAAACTTTTGTAAAGGAGCCAATAACATTTTATTTACAAGGCACTCCTCTCCCTGGGGCACTTTTTAATCAGGAGCTTGCATAGTACAGATCGTTGCTCCAAGAAACATTGTACAGATTGGATTCTCTCTCAAAATGCTTGACAAATTCTTTTCATTGGTGCTGGAGAAGTCATTGCCAGCAGTGCTTGAAGCAAAATAAGAAGGGATAGGATGCCAATGCTGTTTCATTTCATTCCTTTTCAAGTAAACTTAAAGCAGGCATTCATGCCATTTGTCAGGCTGAGGGCTGCACTCAAAAAAGTGTGATCTGTATTCTGGAAGTGCTCAAGCGCAAAATGCCTAAAGATAGCATTCCCTCAAATCTTGGAACCTCAGGAAGGTTTCTCTACTAAATCTTATCAGAAAAGCAGATTCTATTTGGAGAAGACAGAAAAATCTAGACCCTAGGCCCGTGATGGCGAACCTATGGCACGTGTGCCATAGGTGGCACGTGAAGCCATATCTGAGGGCATGTGAGGATTGCCCTATGTCAGCTCCAGCGCATATGTGCGGGCCGGCCAGCTGATTCTCGGCTTTCCAGAGAGTGTGGGGAGGCTCTTTTCGCCCTTCCCAGGCTTCAGGAAAGCCTCTGGAGCCTGTAGATGGCGAAAAATGGCCCCAACAGGCCTACTGGAAGTTCGTTTCCAAACTTTCGGTAACCACATTGGGCCATTTTTTGTCCTCCCCAGGCTTCAGGAAGGGGGAAAAAACGGCCCAACCGGAAGTCTGGAGGCTTCAATGAGGCCTGGGCACATGCGCAGGGGTGAGTGCGGGAGGGGGGGTTCTGCATGTATGCATGGGGAGACGGCATTGCATTATGGGTGTGGGCAATAATGTGTGCGCTATCTCATGCGAGTGACTTTTTGGCACCTGAGCAGAAAAACGTTTGCCATCACTGCCCTAGGCCATATTGGGCTTCAAAAATGAGTACTTAGTGGCTTGAATCTCACTGACAAGCAGACTGACAGCATGCAATTGCAGTAATAATGATGTTACATGGGTGAATCTAGGTAATCCTTCAGCCAGTGCATGGTGAACTGGCTGAATGGTTTTTGAAGGCCATTTGACATAACATTTGAAGGTCCCATGTAAAAGCTAATTACAATAGTCTGATCATATGATGACAAGGGTTCAAATAACCAAGAGCAAATATTTTTGTTGTTATATATTTGTCTGTGAATTTACAATCGCCCAATGACTCACATCTCAGAAAACACACCTCAGTGTTTTCACTTTTCCTTTGTTGTCTCATCAACATTTAGAGTGAAAATTCCTTAGGACAAAGAAGCAATTTTCTGCTTTGGGCGTAATTACTTGGGTGATCTTGCTAAACAGGGATCAGGTATAATTAGGATGATGTCATGATATGCTTTTCAATCCAACAGACCATTAATCTGAAGTTCCATTCTGTTCAGAAATAATTGCTCATAGAAAAATATACATAATATTTCAGCTTTGACAACATATGAAGGCAAATACGGACAACTCAAACCGAGAACTAAAAATAATTAAGAAATTAAATCATATTTTTTTCAATACAAAAGGATTTTTTCAGAAAATCTAAGCACTTACAATTTTATTTTAAGTAAAAGTTATATTTTTACTTCCTGTGTATATAAAATTATTCAGATAATAATTTTATTTCTCTACTTCATATGATCTCTAATTTTTGTGTACATCATAACAGAAAGACCTTCAGTAACTTTTCTTCTTGTGAATAATGTAATTGTACTCTATTTTCAGATGCCTCTGGGGAAGGAGACAGATGTTCAAAGCACATTAAAACTTTGTAATATTCTGTCATTCAGTAAATCATTATTTTACTGCATTTGCCTTTACCCCTTCCCTTATGCAGCCAGGACCCATGCTACTATTTTAACATACTGTTTAGCAATTCAATATGAGCCAAATCTTATCTATTTTGTCATTGTACCAGAAATATTGAAAACATACCACTGTAACACATCCTTTCCTAATGTAATGCTTCTAAAAATGTCAAACTCTACTTAGCTAGTACAATACTTTGCCATCCAAGCTTTGGCACTTCAAGATCCTATATTCTTGTCTTCAGTTCTGAACTGAAGAAGCTTCTTAAATGAGAAGCAAAACATTTTCAAAGAAAAAAAAACAAGAAAGCCCAGTTCCCTTTTGGAAAAAGCACCTTTGTTAGCTCCTATACTCTTGTATTTAGGGAGGCAAGTTAACAGCTGAAAAAGTCAGACCCCTATCAAATTAGTAATACAGAAAGCCAATAATTCACAGAAGAATCGGAGTCCATTGTGTAAAAAGTGGAAATAGCAATAGCAATAGCAATAGCAGTAGACTTATATACCGCTTCATAGGCCTTTCAGGCCTCTCTAAGCGGTTTACAGAGAGTCAGCATATTGCCCCCAACAATCTGGGTCCTCATTTTACCCACCTCGGAAGGATGGAAGGCTGAGTCAACCCTGAGCCGGTGAGATTTGAACCGCTAAACTGCTGATCTAGCAGTAGCCTGCAGTGCTGCATTTAACCACTGCGCCACCTTGGAAAATAAGGCTTGGCACAAAGTCAGGAGAACTAAACTAGAGTCTGAATGTCAAGTGCCAAAAGTTCAGCAAAAATAGAAAGTTAGGAACAGAGCTCAGACAGTATTCAGTACTACATAGTATGAGGTCTTAGGAAACCAAAGTTCTAGGGTATTATCTGGGCTTCCATTGTCATTTTCCAGAAACTTATAATTCCAATCAAACTAGTCGCTAATCAAAAAATCCTTAGATCTTTCTTTAGACACTGATACATTTTTGAGTTTGAATAAGTAAAACTTACAGATTCCTTAGGATTTGATGAAATTTTATTGTGATCCATGGCTGAATCTGCACCCTCTATTTCTACAACAAGCAGAGCCTTTGAAATGTCCTTTGTTTGATATTTATTTCTTATCTGCCTCTCCATAAATGACAGGACAAATAGATTTTGTCGGTATAGGATGAGAAAGTATTTTGACCATCCAATGTCCTGATGACCATTGGGAACTGGTAGTTACAAACTTTTCTCCATCCCCCTCTGTGTTTAGTCAGATGACACTCCTCAGTATTTGCTGATGGCTTCACCACCGCAAACATAACATTAGTTGCCATTTCTAACAGCAACAAAACATCCTTGATCTGCAGATTACTGATGGAGAGGGGGTTAAATAATGGGAGGAAGAGCAAGATTATGTATATAATGTATGTATGTATGTATGACATGAGTATAGATAAAAGGGTATACAAATGCATATCAAAACTTGCATATCATTATTAGCAATTAGTCTGCGAATCAAAAAGGATGAAATGAAAGATGAAAAATGATCTGTTAGGATTGTTATCAGTGGATGGAGGGACAGATGGACAGACATTCAAATGTTATGTATTGTTTTTCAGAGTGAAGACTCAGATGAAGAAGACCTTTGTGCCATCAGTAATAAATGGACTTTCCAAAGAGCAAGCCAGCGATGGTCTCGAGTAGAAGACTCTGATGCCTTGATTAATCAGTCAGGCAAACATGACTTTCAAGGGGACATTAAAATGAAAATCACAACCAGCAATGAAAGTGTGCTTACTGATTTGAGTGAGCCTGAGGTGTCATCTATTCATAGTGAGAGCAGTGAAGGAAGTGACCACAGGAGTCAGTCTGGAATCACAAGCCTCCTCAGGGAAACTAATTGTTCACGACAATACTGTGTCAAAAACACTTCTGTGCAGGACCCCTCTTCAATTGGAGGTCCTTCTTTCCAGATTTCAGAAGTCTCTCCCAACTTCAGGAATGAGAAAGCATCCCGAACCAGAGCAAAAACCTTTCTGAAGTGTATGGAGACATTAAAACCCAAAGGACAGCACGGAAAATTAAAAGGGTCTGGATCGACTAGTCTCTCAGTCATTGGTACACCTGTTCTGCAGTATGAGCCCAGAATCTTGAAGGAAATGCAATGTATGGAAGTAGAGAATGGAGATTTCCAAAATAAAACAGTTGCACTCCAAGATCCAGTCAGACAAGGGTTTCCATTTTCTGCCAATTGCAGCAGTGAAAACAGCCAACTGGAGATTAGCAACAGCGCCATAAGCACTCCTTCCTTAAAAGAACGCAAACACCATGAAGCAAATAAACGGGGTGGCATGTATCTAGAAGATGTAGATGTTCTTGCAGGAGCAACACTGAGACAAATGATAGATCAAAACTGCAAAAATGAATTTCACTCCCAAGAAAACCTAATATTTCATATTCCCAAAGACCACAAACCAGGAACATTTCCTAAGGCACTTTCTATTGAAAGTCTCTCACCTACAGACAATGCCCTGAACTGGAAGAGAGACAGCGTTTCATTAACCAACAAGATATCTAAAGAACACAAACCCCTTGTTTCCTGTTCAAAGGAAAGTAGAGTTAGCATTTATGACAATGTTCCAAGTTCTCATTTATGTGCCAGCACAGGAGATCTTTTAGACCTGGAAAGGGAAAATCTTTTTCCTCATTTGGATGATATCTTGCAACATGTCAATGGACTTCAGGAATATATTGATGACTGGTCAAAAAATGTACTACCAGAACAAAAAAAGAATGCCTTATCCATTGGTGAACTTGAGTCATTGTCATGTCAGTCACCAAGTAAAATTTCTTTAGAGTTTGAACAAAACTCAATGTCTGATGGCCACACAACACCAAGTGATATTGATCGAGATGGGGCATCTCTCAATGAATCAGAAACTCCTGGTGTCAGAGAAAGAAGAGACTCTGGTGTTGGAGCATCCCTTACCAGACCAAACAGGTTTGTAGCAAATCACACTTCCCTCTAAGAATGGGAAATCGGGAAATTGAAATACTTCAATTATAGAGGACAGTGATGGTGAACCTTTTTAGAACCTAAGTGCCCAAACCAGAACTGGAGGGGGGGGGAGTGTTGGAAAGCCGCTCAGCTGGTCTTTGAATTTCCAACACACTGGCACATGCGAAGACCAACTGGTGTACTGGAAACCAGAAGAGCAGCTGGCGGTGGTGCACGTGCCCACAGGGAGGGCTCTGCATGCCACCTGTGGCACGCGTGACATAGGCTCCCCATCACTGATGTAGGAAATTAAAATTTTTCAATTGTGTAGTTGTTCCTATATCGAAATCATAGCAATAAATTGCAATCCACGATGCAATATATCATTAACAGTTTAAATTTTAAATCAGAGTAAGCCCATAAAATCTTCCATTCAATTCTCTTGCCAACTTAAATGGTCAAAAATAACGACAATTACAGCAGCCTATAAAAATAGAGTCTCAAAAGAACAGTTGTTTGAAATTTTCCAGCTACTTGAAACATTGTTTTAAGAGGTTTAGATAAAGGATGGAGAATCTTGTTTACTTCAAAGATGGAGAGTAAGGTTTAACTATACGATGAGCTGTGGTGGAGCAAATACCGGATAATCCCCAAAGCAAAAGTGATAGGGAGGATTTGATTGATCTGAGCAAAGACGGAAAAGGCAATGCTGAAATTATATTGTTTTGTTACGGAAAAAGCCTTTGATAAAAAGCATAGATTGTATTAGTAAATTACATAGCCAAATATGAAATACCAAATAAGTCCAGATTCTAGATGGTCATTTTTTTCCCTTCCATTTCTCCATGTCCAATTCTCAGAAACTGCCTGGACGGTACCTACAGTTTTCAGAAATGGTTTCTCATCGCCTCCTTTCTAAGACTGAGAGAAAGTGATTAGACCAATGTGACCCAGCTGACTTTTGCCTAAGGCAGGACTAGAACTCATGGTTTTCCAGTTTCTAGTTTGATTCTTTAATTGCTACACCAAGCTGGCTCTACTATCTGTAAAAAATACTGGACAAATATATCTAATTTTCACTTTGATATTTGTTTAGATCAGTGGTTCCCAATCTTTTTTTTGGCCATGCCGCCCCCTAAGCATCTCTAAAATCCTGATACTCCCCCCCTCCCCGTGACATATAATTCTTATTTTACTCAAAAAGTGAATTCTACTCATGTGGAGGAAGCCTAAAAGGCCATTAACTTGATTTAAACAAAGTTCAAATTGCCCCCATTAAAAATCAAATTGCCCCCCTGTGGTATGTGGGCCCCACGTTGGGAACCACTGGTTTAGCACTGGTTTCTGTTACTATACTAGATCAGTGGTCCTCCTTTCAGCAGGCCTTCAAAGTCAAATAAATATATTACAATTTCTGTTTTTAATTCTAATGCAATAAATATTGATAGATATAACCCACATAAACCAAACATCTTTGGGTTTTCAATCAGTTTTAAGAATCTAAAATGGTCCTGGGACTAAAATATTTGAGAACCAATGTACTAGATCACAATATCCATGGTATTTTGCACTATTCACCAGAATAAATTTGGTGTTATTTACTGATGGCATTTTATTGTCTATTTTGGAATTTCATACTCTGATGCGCTTGATTAATATGTTTGGACAAATTGTGGGATATTCTTTAGCTCATTTATTTTAGAATTGATGCTAATAGCAAACTTAATTACCATTTCATATATGCACTGAATGTATTAATTACTATTATTATTCCACCTTCTTAAATCATTATAATTCTTTGGATATTGATAGCCTTATTGGGAGGTTGGGGTGGGAAAAATAATCTTTAAAAATTAATATAATTTCTAGGATACCTTACATTTTCCATAGAATTCTTATATACTTATCCAGATATTTCCAAAAACTTGTTCTGTGCATTTCTATGGGGGTTTTCAATTCCCAAGATTACCTAGAAAAAGGTGCAGTTAAAAATAGAGGCTTTGATATCTTGAATCTGACATGCATATGCATAACTTTTTAACAGGCATTGGACTTTACATAACCACAATTAGATGGATTGTTTGGAGCTCAAAATATAATGAATTAGCAATATTTTCTATCATTTACACAACAGTACAAAACTATTTCTGAAATAGTATAAACATGTTATTACTAAAAATTTGTATTTTTATTCTTTTTCCCACGCCAAATTAATACTTTGTGGTAATCTAGATGCTAAAATTGATTTTTTTAAAAAATTATATGGAAGATCTTGATAGATGGTCGGATTTTATTTTAGAACAATTATTGGATGATAATTGATGATAATGATGATCATTTTTTATGTTAAAAGATGAATACAATTTGGCTGTTGCCACCCACTGGTAATATTAATAACTACAACATTTATTGATAACTCAATTTGGATCAGTGGATTTGTAGCTTGGGAGATACTTAATTTATGAGAGCTAATCACTAAAACTCTCTGAGATAAGAATCCTCTTTTTATTTATAAATATGTGTTATTGATAAATCAATGTGATATGCAGGCTGAATGGAATAAGGAATTGGAGATCCCCTTTTTTGTCTAAGCAGTATAAAATTGTCTTTTAACAATGTGAAAAAATTTCACTTTATCTTAGATTATGCTTTATCAGAATAATATTTTTGTACTCATTGAATCCTTTGTACCTGCATAAAAACTTGATGCCCAAGAACATTAAGTTATTGAAGGTTTCATATCAGTTTATTCATCTATAAATGTCCCAGAAACAGAATGGCATCTAGTGAAGCAAATGGAATTTACTAGAGATGGCATTTTTAAACTTTTATCATTGCTATAACACGTCTAAAACAAATAGATTTCTTAAACAGAATCTTGCAAGTGGAAAGCAATTTTTAGATTCATGCTGAAATTATATTCTTCTGACTGTAGGAAAAGTCTTCTAATCCTTCACATATTTCATAAAAAATAAATCTATCATAACAATCAGACATTTTATTCCATATTTTTTTTATGTATATAAAGGCGATTACGTTGGCACAGTTTCCAGATCTCTCACCAACTGAGCCATACCCTAGGATCACTCCAGCTCAGCAATCAGTCAGCTGCTCAGCTAAATCTGCTACAAAAATTTTCCTTGCTCCGTCTTACAGCAATTATGGAAAAATACTCCATGTCAAACAAGCATGGTTGGACATGGTAAGTATGCTTTATAATTTAAATGTTCTTTAGTTATAAAGCCTGAAAATACTCATTTTTTTAAAAAAAAATCATTTGTATAACTTTTGGCATGTAAAATCAGCTTAACCAAAGGAGGTTTGTAATGATTGGGTCAAAGTTCAGGAAGAAAATGTTAAAGAATGGTTATTTTGCAACTTACTTCTTTTGAATTGAAGGTCATGTTGGAAAGCATGCTTTGCACACACACACACACACACACACACACACACACACACTAATTATTTAGGAGCGTTCTAGATTCCAAAAGAAAAAGTAACTTTCAAGCATGCGTGGTTGCTTATATCACAGCTGTCAACACCTCCTTAAATCAGCTAGTCTTTTCCTGCATCACCCAACTGATACATCAGGACCAAAAATGTATTAATACTAGCAGATAATAATTTAACTCATTACTGGCTGCTCTGTCACCTCTTTTCTTTCCATTGGATTATACTTGGTTTATCTCCAATGCCAGACAGAGATGCTATGAGTTGATTGACTATTAGATTTTTATCATAGCAAATCGATTTATCTTTAGGATAAACATATATTCAAGTGTCCTTGAATTACAATTGTTCATTTAATGAAGGTCTGAAGTTATGACAGCCTTGAAAAAAATGACTTACAATCATTCTTGAAGTTACAACCACCATGGTTATGTGATTGCAATTTGGCAACTGGTTCACACTTACAACAATTGTAGTAATTTTTGATCACATGAGTCTTTCTAGCCAGCTTCTGACATCCAAACTCAGTTTGGGAAACTGGATTTGCTAATGACCAAGAGATTCACTTAGTGACCATGTGAATCATTTAATAACTGATAAGTCACTTAATGATTGCAATAAAAATTGTTGTAAAATTGGATCTGGTCACATGATGACCTGCTTAATAACTGCATCATTTAGTGACCAAAATGCCAATCCCAGTTGTGATCGTCAATCCAGATACTTTGTTTTGGTAAACTGAAGGCGGCAAACCTACTTAATACTCCTGCTTTCTGTTTTTCCCATAACAACCCTGTGAACTGGATTGTATTAAATGATCAGCCCAAAGTCACCCAGCTACTATTCATGCCTAAGAACTAGAACTCACAATTCCCCCGATTTCAAGACCAGCATCTTAACTCCTCTAAGAAATAAGCTCTTTACAGCAAACTGCTACAGCATTCAGAAATGGCCAGTATCTAAAGATTTTTTTCCCTCTATCAGTCTTCAATAAAATAATCACTTATATAAATAAAAACGTTTCCATGAATTGATTCTTTCTCCTATAAAAAAGGGGAATGATTTTTGTCTCCAAGCATTGCCTACATGTGAATTTTAAACTGGTGCTATCAGGGGAAATTCTGCTGAATTATTTTAGTGTCAATTCTCATTTGGTTTAATTTTAAAAAGTCTGCTGCATGTTTCTAATATCATAACATTTTAATTATGCATTTAATTCAGTGCACTGCAAGAATAATTAGCAAGTATAAGGCGGACCTATCAGTCAATCAGTTCCATTTCCATCTTTCCTTCCTCTCCTCATTGTAGTTGCTCTATAGATAAACAAAAGGTAAAAGCAGCATTCTTTTCAGCTATGGTGTCTGTCTTTCTACAGCACTAATAGACTTCCAATCGCACATGAAGATCTTTGACCTGATTCGGTGTCCTAATTCAGTTTGAGTTCCTTAATATGGACTCCTTTCTGCTCTGGGAAGTGAGAGAATCAGTTCAAAGCAACCAAATCCAGCTCATGCCTTAAATGAAATCTCATGTCTCACACCAATCTCCTTATCTCATGTCTTCAAGAGGCAAAGGCATTTGGTCCCAGAAAATTAATTGGGCATAGACCACATTATACAATTTGGCAATGGGGATTATACAGCGTAGACTCCCTTGGTAACACATCTTCAGATTTGACGTACAAAATTCAGTATTTGCCCTACTGTAGCATATTTCCGCTAAATAACTTCACCGCATTAACTGGCATTTAAGTAGGCCATGTGAAATGCTAAGGATTATTGCCCTCATTTTACAGCCAAAATGCAGGCAAAAGCAATAAAAGATATTTATCTCACAGTGTGAAAAGTAATTCTAAAAATCTAGCTGGATTCCTTTGTGTAAAGCTCTATCAACAAAAAAAAAGCCATCCATAAATGTATGTAATGTTTAATCAACACTACCTGAACTAATATTATGGGATTTTAATTAGTGACTTCTATCTCCATAATTCCATTGAAAATGAATATCACAAGATATTATGCTAGGCGATTGCTGTACGATATAGAGCTATTCAGAGTAAGGTCCATAAAGAGAAGCATTCATCCATTTAAATCTAGAGGAAGGAAATGGAAAACACTGAATTCATTACTGTTTTCAATATGGCATATATGACTAGAACTGATGGTGTGCCATTTTGTAGATTTTTTTGCAGAAATGAGTGGTTTAAATCTGTTAAACTAGAGGCAGAGAATTGTCTGGAATGGTAGGGGCATTTAGAATGGTAAGGACAAATCTTGACAACCATGATTGGTGCGGCTACATTTATTTCTGTAAAGGTAAATTAAAATATGCTGCTACTACGTCTAACTTTCCAGGATGCTGTAGTCCAAAGGTCTCCAAACTTGTCTGCTTTAGTCTGCATCATCCTACATGATGTACATTTAGCCTTTTCCTTTATTTTTGGCTTTGTCTCCCACTGTTTTTATTTATAATGGAAATATAGGACTATATGGGATGCATTATTGATGTATTATGGGCAGTCCCCAACATACGATCACTAATTTCCATTGCTAAGCAAGACAGTTCTTAAATGAATTTTCTCCCATTTTATGATCTTTCTTGCCACAGTTGTTAAGTGAATCACTACAGTTGCTAAGGTAGTAACACAGTTGTTAAGCAAATCTGGCTTCCCCATTGATTCTGCTTGTCATAACCCCTTTGGAAAAGGGGTTCATATGACCCCATGACAACTGAACCATTGAAAATACATGCCAGGTGCCAAGTGCCCGAATTTTGATCACGTGACCATGAGGACGCTGCAAGGGTTGTAATTGTGAAAAACAATCATAAGTCACTTTTTTTTCACTGCTGTTGTAACTTTGAAGAGTCGCTAAATGAATGGTTGTAAGTCAAGGACTACCTGGAGGTTGGTATTTTATTTTATAACCAATTTCCAGTTTTAAAATTAAATGTTAAAAAAATAAAAGATTTTAAAAATAAAATTAAAATTACATCATTTAAGTGGACACATTCTCTGGCATTAGTAGGAATTGCATTAGAGCAAATGATTTTTTTATTATTATTTGCTTAGACATATTTACTAGTTGTATGTAGATGGTAATTTTGACCAGTAACATCCCAAAACAAGATCTTTGTCATCACCTGTTTCTTTTTAAACTGGAGATGCTAGTACTAAATTTGAGATATTCTAGATGCAAAATGTGGTATCTCTTATCAAATATACTTGTTTCACTAAAATAAAGGTGAATTTCTCCGCGTATCACCAGTTTAAAATTCATGTATAGGCAAAGCTTGAAGACAAATGAGAAATCGCTTTCTTAAATTCTTTTTCTGGCGTGGCAGGAATAGATATTGATAACTCATCATCTCCATTTGAGCCCTTCCACACACCTCTCTTGTTGTCTGTAGGTATTCTTAGCCTGTTAACCATCTCCACAACTCCTATGGCAACTACATTGGGTTTTGATAGCTCACACAACTGTCCTTTTTCTCACAAAGTTTAGATTATATTTCTCATGAGGGCATGAGTGTTTGTCCACCTTTGTTACTAGAATAAGTGAACCAGAGCACAAAATAACTCAGAAACGTGACTCAAAACCCATACTTTTAAGCTTCATCCAGGATTTGCTACATTTTTACAATGATAGCTAACTCATGATAAATCATGCAATTTGAGATTATGGACATAGTGAGACACTTTCAGATAATTAATTATACATCCTTTCAAGTTTAATCTTCTGCCATTGCTTCCTGAATTTTAAGTTGACGTACGTGTGCTGAAGAAGTGAATTGAACTAAATGGTGAATATGTTTCATTGCTACAAGCAATTATTAATGAAAAAAGGAAATGTGTAAAATGTAAAACCTGCATATATTTTAGGGATAAAATATTACTTTCCTGGAATTGCGTAAAATAAGACAGAATAATAAATATCCAAAGATTCATAACTAGCAGTTTATAACAAATACAAGCATCACATATATCAATGTTCCCAATATATCCATCTACTTCAAATGCGTTCTAAATGTTCCATAATATCCAACCCGCATAAAAGGCATAGAGAAGAATTAAATTTATGAGCCAGAGCTATCTGATATTTCATACATGTAAAGCATTATAATCATGCTTAATAAAAGCTAAATTAGATGATAAATAGGTCGATACCTTTCACATACTTCTTTTATGGAAAAAAGTCTGCTACAAAGTAGATGAAAAGAGGGAATTTAGCCATTTCTTCCAAGTCCACTGTGCCTTCCATGAACGTAATTGTGGTTTCAAACTGAAGAGAATTTTAAAAAGTTCTTCAACTGGCACTCCAATGGTTCAGGGACTCTTTATCCTTATCTCTCGGCCCTAACTACAATTCTGTGAAAAGGCATTTACTCCCTTATCTATGGAGATTCCCAGTCAGCCAGGTTATGGTTGTCCCAAAGACGCTTTTTCAAAAGGCAACCAGATCTTGTTTTTCCTTGAAGACATTTAGTTTCTAATCCAAGAAGCTTCTTCCGTTCTGAACCAAAGACGCTTCTTTGATGAGAAGCGAATCATCATCAAGGAAAAACAAGGTCCAGTTGCCTTTTAAAAAAGCACTTTTGGGATATTTACTTCATTTTGTATTGTCTGAATTTTAGCATATTTCTCCCTCATGTAAGACCTACTGATCTAGGGAAGGATTGCAAGTGAACAGACAGTCTCAAAGTTTAGCGCTTGTTTCATTTATTTCATAAACATCCAGTAGGCAGAATGCCAGCGTGAAAGAGTAATCACCCATGTACTTTCAGTCAGATCAATTAAAGGAATAACTAGGGCCAGGTGTGTCTGAGTACAACATTAATCAATCATAATTTATTTTGTGCAAGCCTTGCAATATATAAATATCATGAACTTTGGACGTCCTCGTCACACAAGCGTTCTAACCATATGGACTCAGAGGCAAGTCATGCCCCATTCAGTATGATTGAGAAGGATTTGTTTGTGTGCAAAAAAAGTCATTGAAAGTTATTAGCCAAGAAGAAATTATATTTTTTCTAAAGGTTTGAGTCTCTTTTAATCCATACTCTTGGAATGGCAACTGAGAATCTTCCAAGAATGGCTACCCTGTCAAAAAAATCATCCTAAAACTGCAGGATAAAATTGTCTAGGGGTTGCAAATGGGTCATGCAAGAAAATGACCCTAAATTTATAAGCAAGTCTACAAGAGAATTGATAAAGAATAATTTCAACCGGTTGGGGTTTTCCATCTCTAATTCTGCTTTGGGGTGCATTTCTCCAGAGAGAATTTGGGGTGAGGCTTTCTTTTGGACTCATAGCTTGTGCTCAAAGAGCAGGTGATAGTCATGAGTAGGGAGCCTTTCCAAAGGTACATTTTGTGTACCAATTGCACTCATTCCATACCCCAGACTCCAGATACTCGACTTCATCTTTGCCCCTTTGAAGCAGTGAGCCAACTACCCTCCCATCAACTTCCCCCAAAAGAGAAGGTTGAGACTGGACAAAAGTTGTCTAACAGAATTAGGTCCAAAGATGGCTCTTGAGAAGAGAGCACACCACTGCCTCCTTCAAGGGAGGCAGTACTCACCCTTCCCTCAAAGAGGCATTAATCACCCTTTGGACCCAGACACATGCCCCTTCCCAAGAAGCTAACCAGGAGGGACATGAATCCAGAAGACAGGTGGCTGAGTTTCCTCAAGCTTAACTGGCTCAAATTTGTCAGAGATATCGGGATTCAGACAATAATCATATAAATAATTTGCATAAATAATCATTGTTTTTAAGGTCTGTACCGAAGTTCATGAAGTGGATGAAGGTTCCAGATTACAAGGATAAGAACATATTTGGTGTTCCTTTAATAGTCCATGTGCAAAGAACAGGGCAACCCCTTCCACAGAGTATACAACAGGCATTGCGATATTTGCGTAATAATTGCCTGGATCAGGTAAGTTCTTCATTTTGATAAATGCATATGTGAGTACACAAAAGTTTTATCTGCAACTAATCTTGTGTTGTAGGTTTTTAAAATAATTTGGACTTTTATTATTTTGATCTTATTTCTGTTGGGGATATTTCGCATACCTGCAGTACTAAATATACACAAAATATAATATATGCGATAGAAAGTATCCTATTTTGCCAACCCACTGTGCTATAGATAAATATTATAATGAAATGATACTGTACAAAGTCAGGAATGTGATCACTATCAGAATGACCAATTTAAAGATGATTAAATGTATTATTTACTGATTCTGTTGCTACCATACTCAAAATGGAGCTTCTTTATATCTAGAGGGGGGAAAGGATTTTATAGACTAAAAAGAGCAGTTCAGTAGGACATGCAAGCAGAATCAGGATCAGTCTTGTGGAGAAAATCACTATCTCCCCCACTCCCCAGCAAAATAACAGTTCCCAACCTCCACTTCTATTATTTTCCCATCCCTCCCTGTTTACGTCATACGGGAAGGAATACATAGCTAACGTATCCAACCATTTCTGTCTGATTATTTTGTTTCGGTCTATTATACAGAAAATATGCTTAGAGCAGAAATGAGTTTTAAACCTTTGGAGAGCTAGAACACCTGGAGCATTAATTTTAAAAACTCAAAAATACTAAACGCTCTGACAGGATTTAATTACGTTCAGATGGCTGAAGAGTAGCCAGTAAAAAATTTTTTGCTCTCATTTCACCTATCTAATCCTTTTCTTCTTTTCCTTTTACATCTACTAATTGTGGTTATCTAACTTCTTTTCCAAAGAAAATGTAACAGTTGTCTTGAATATGTAGAGTGGGGCCCATGCTTTTTCTTCACTTATAATTAATGGAGCTCAAGATCAGAAACAAATGCTACAGTAGATTTTTCTTTCTAATTAATTCTTGTATGCCTTTCTTTGATACAGTTACAAGTTCTCTGCTCTAAAATGTAATGGCAAATTAGTACTCTATATCCATTTCCCCATATGCAGCATGTAGAAACAGACTGCTCTGTCAACCCATATTTTTTTATTACATCTGTGCATTGAAATTCCCTGTGAGTTTCAGTATGTCCAGGAAAGAGCAGACATTCTCTATGTTTTTTGAAAATCCTGAAAAGGAGTGAAGTCCATCTCAATTGCTCATAATTGGAGACTTGTATAACCTTAAATAGAAAAAGAGTTAACACGAATAAGGTATTACCGGATATTTCTAGATGTGACCTGTCCAAAACACTTAATGTAATCATTGCAACTAGAGAATTGTGTTATTAAATAGAACCAACTACATTTAATAACTGCTTGATGTTGGTGGCATTTCTGGATTGTAGTTCTCAAAGAAGATTTTTAAAAAGGAATGGTACTAATTAAAAATGTAATACACCAAGAAAAATGGTTATATTTTCCTAAAATTTGACTCATTGCTTCTGACTATTAAAGGCTGTATATACCGTATTTTTGGAGTATAAGACTCACTGGAGTATAAGATGCACCAAGATTTTGAAGAGATAATTTTTTTTTTAAGTGTTTGCACTCTGAAGACCTCCCAAACCCTCTGCATGCCTCATTATTTGTGAAAAACAGGCCATGCAGAGAGTTTGAGAGGCCTGCAAAGTGCTCCTGGGGGCTGGGGGGGGCAAAAACGAGCAAAAAACGGGCCATTTTTCACAAAAATGGGCCTGTTTTTTGCCCCCAAAGAGGCATTGCATAGCCTTTAGGAGGCTTGTAGAGTGCTCCTGGAGGGGGCAAAAAATAAGTAAAAAGTTACTGTTTTCCCCTCCTCCGCCCCCAGGAGCACTTTGCAGGCCTCCCAATCCTCTGCACGTCCATGTTTGTTAAGGGGCGGGGTTTCGGGAGGCCCAAAATGCTGTATTCAGTCTATAAGATGCATCCAGATTTTCGCCCTCTTTTTTGGGGGGGGAAGGTGCATCTTATAGTCCGAAAAATACAGTAGTATGAGAAACATATTTTTAAAAGCATCAACTGCCATATTATATTTTGAACCATTTTTTTAAGATCTTAAAAAATGTTGAATAAAAATGCTGGTCCTATGCATGGTAGGCTTCTTTCTCTCATTGTCAGAATTTCACACCAAATTTAATCCTAAATATAATGTCTGCCAAGATGGATTTTGTGACCAAAGGCTGCTGTGACAGTTTTATCAGTAGAGGGTTTTTTTAACTCCTTGAATTGGATGTGGTTCTGCAGTGATTTAATAATAATTGACCCTTCAATTTATTTTTTGTCATGAAAACCTGCATTGCTAGATCCTCTTTTAAATGTAACATCCAGAAGCTATTTTATTCAAGTCTTCTTATATTCTTGACCATCATTTTATGCATTTTAGACTCAAAATAAAAATTATTATTTCCAAATTTCCATCTTTCATATTTCTAAATTTATTAGAAATAGTGTGCTTGTTCACATATTAGAAATAGATTTTTTTCACGCTGCTGTATTGCCTATGAACATGCATGTATTTAAAATAAAATTACTTTTACAAAAGTTCTCAGCTTTTTATCCAGCATCCTAGACCATTAACAGAGCATGGAGCTAATGTTCCCCTTCTAATGATAAGGAAAGAGCCGGTTTATATTTCAGTACTGGTGGTAGTCCAGAAAAGCACTGCTTCCTATGAATGTCAAACTGCAGCATCACCGCTCTCATGCCACATTATTAGCAGTTCAATTAATTAAATTCCCTGTTGTGCAAGATAGATAGATAGATAGATAGATAGATAGATAGATAGATAGATAGATAGATAGATAGATAGATAGATAGATAGATAGATATACATACAGATACAGATACAGATACAGATACAGATCTCAGAGGTGGGCGCGAGCAAACTGGTAGTAAAAAATTTGGAAACCCACCACTGATATATATGAGGAACACAGTGGCTAGTGGCTAAGACGCTGAACTTGTCGATCAGAAAGATCGGCAGTTCGGCAGTTCGAATCCCTAGCGCTGCGTAACAGAGTGAGCTCCTGTTATTTGTCCTAGCTTCTGCCAACCTAGGAGTTCGAAAGCATGTAAAAATGCAAGTAGAAAAATAGGGACCCCCTTTGGTGGGAAGGTAACAGCATTACGTGCTCCTTCGGCGTTTAGTCATTCCGGCCACATGACCATGGAGACCTCTTCTGACAGTGCTGGCTCTTCAACTTTGAAACGGATATGAGCACCTCCCCCTAGAGTCAGGAACGACTAGCACATATGTGCGAGGGGAACCTTTACCTCATATGTGTGTGTGTGTGTGTGTGTGTGTGTGTGTGTGTGTATTCTGTTAGCTTTTTGGTAGCTTAGGCATGTATTTGCTAAAAGTGGCTTCAGTGATGCACTAAAGAAGAGAAATACAATTGTGATTGATCTTATGCCACCTACTGGTTCTTCACCCTGGTGCAATATATTAATTATTCTCCATAAACTTTGTGACACCCTCATATAAATTCTGTGCCTGCCCAATAACTTATTTTGAACAATTGTGTCATTGATTCCCTTTTTGAGAGGGGGGCTTGAGGTACCGTATCTTCTTGAGTTTTAGTTGAGGTTTTAGTCCTATATGTAATATCTATTAAGCCTACATCAGCCTTTCAACAATTCTTTCATCATTTCTTTTTTCTCAAGTGCCACATTATACACACTATGAATTTTCAGAGTCTTGGTATACTCAATCACCTAATTGCTACTATTAGCACTATGATTGGTTTTGTTCTCTATTGCAGTTTACTCATCCAAAATATGGCCTTTTCATCCGTAACAGCTGCAAAATATTCAGTGCTCTTGTTCTATGAAGTTTTCTCTTTTCATGTTTAATAAACCATCATGCTTCCATATCATGAAGGAATACAGTAGTTCACAATTGTTATCAGCCTTTGGAAACTATATCTTAGCCAGTCATATTAGCACCTGCTCTTGTGACATCTGCTTTTGCATCTCCTTTTTTAAAAATTTATTGTTGTTTTGCTGAGTCAGTTATGTTTTGCTATGACATTTTAATTACATACTGGATATTTCAGAAGCCATTTAGAGTTTTTTGGGAATCTTATGGCTTTATCAAATCTAAACAATACTAATAATAATAAAGCAGATAACAACAAGACCTGGCAATAGTTAAAAGCAGGAACATTGAAGAGACAAAAGATTGCTAATTCTGACTGCACAAGACACAACAGTAAATGCATACAAAGCCAGAATTGAGAAGATAACAACAGACAGCAAATGTTGCCTCTGCAAAGAACCTGAAAAAACAATGGACCACCTAGCTACTATAATGCTGCAAGAAGATTGCCAATAATGCAAACAATGATTTGACAAAGTACAACAATGGTACATTGAAATTGCAAGAAATACTGTTTGTCTATATGCAAGAACTGATGGGACCACAAAATAGAAAAAGTAATATAGAAAAAGAAGAAACTAAAGTGCTCTGGGACTTTAAAATTCAAACAGACAAGTACCTGCCACATAACACCCCAAACTTAACAATTGTCAATAAGAAAGATTTTTTAAAAATCTGGATTGTGGACATGGAAGAGAAGTGGAGCAAGTGCAAGAGAAAAAACTGGAGAAAATCACAAAATACAAAGATCTGTAAATAGAAGTTAAACAACTGTGGCAAAAGAAGGCAAAGAGAATACCAATAGTAATAAATGCCTTGGGTGCAATCCCAAAATATCTGGAACATCTCTTTAACATCATCGGCATTGACAAAATCACCTTCCATCAATTGCAAAAGGCAGCTGTTCTTGGAACAACTTCCATCCTGCAACAATACCTTTAACACCATCAAACAACAACTGCTTAACACAGGTCATTGGGAAGGATTCTTCAGCTAGATGACAATGCCAAATCCAGTCTAACTATCTGACTCTGCAACCAATATAATAATAGTATTTCTTTGGAAAGGTTTGATTACCTGGTTCTTTAAGTGACACTTCTCCATAGTGTTGCTGCAATGATTAAAAATCCAGAATTGTCAATATTCATTAAAATTTGCAATAATGAAGATTAGTATGCATTTTGCTATTTAGTTGAAGTAATTGCAGTAACACGCATAGATATTAGTAATGTTTGTAATTTGAAGTTGTAAAGTTTTTAATGTACTTATCATGATTAACATTTGACTATTGGTCCTATGATTGTTAAACGCTACATAAGTATGTATGTCTTTATTTAATTTCTACACTAATTTTCTGTATGAAAGTATCTTAAATGATTTACAAGAACATAACCAAATAAAATGACTATAATTCAAAAATATTCAGTATAATATATGTCTGGGCACGTACTCTCACAAAGACACAATCTGGATGCAGATATAGCTGCACCCTGAATTATCAGGGGAGACATTATTCCAGGGAATGAACCCATTCTAGAAAAAAAAAATCCACTTTAAAATTTATAGGAGGAGGAAGTAGTAGATATGTTTGTCACCTTGAGTTATTTATAAAAATATTTTTATTTATTTTTAGAAGGTGAGATAAAAATAAATAAAAATAATGTTGATAATTTTATTATTAGCCAATGCCGTTTCCCTGAAAATAAGCCCTCCCCAGATAATAAGCCCAATTGGGCTTTTGAGCACATGCGCTAAAATAATCCCTCCCCCCCAAAATAATCCCTCCCCGAAAACACAGCATCAGTCATGAGGTGACCATGCTCACCACCTCCGTGTACCTCAAAAATAATAAGACATCCCCAAAAATAAGATGAAAAGAAAATAAGACCCTGTCTTATTTGGGGGGGAACATGGTATAACTGAAGAGAAAATTATCCAGGCAAGGCCGATTTTGACAAACCTGATTTTAGATTATCAGCCTGAAATCTTGGATTTGTTTGCTCCCCAACCATCTTTATTCCTGCCTGAAACCACAAACTGATCAGTGAACTGAGACTTCATAGAAATTCTAACAATATATTAGAATAGTTGTAATTTCATTCCAACAGCCAATTTCCTTCTGTTTCTTCCTCTCATTACTCAGTCAAGATTCTGTATCCACAGAAGATGCTCAGTCATCATTAGGCTGTAGGAATGTTTTGGGGGTTTTCTCTCCCCTAAAGGCAGTTTGTACTTCTGCAAACTCACACACGGCAGATGTGTGATATATTTAATGAGATAGCAAACAGAGGAAGCAAAGAAAGACTAAGTATTGTAATTTGGAAAAGGAAATGTGCCTGCTTTTTTCATACTCCCCCCCCCCTCACTGTGCCATCTCTTCCACTATGAAATTAAGAGAAACAACCTTAATACATCTCATATGTTATAACTCTGCTTCACTTTAGAATAAAATTGTGATTTGTGCAAAGGAATTAGCTTGGGGGGAAATTCCTTTAAGAGAAGTGTTATAAAAGAACAAAAGTGGTATAAAGCTGTGAGCCCACACATTTGAAGAAATATTTGTTGTAGAAGAAAACACATATTAAATATATATTCCGTAATCCTAATCCCTTCACCATAAAAGACCAGGAAGCCATCATTAGAGAGGAGAAACTTTTTATGTCCAGATAGGCCTGTTCCCATATCCTACAATTATATTTTTTGCAGCTGATACTCTGTTATTAAAGGACACATAGGAGGAGATAAAATAATGCACACTCAAACAACACCTTGAATCCTCTTTCATGGAGTTGGGGCAAATAGTATAATTTAAACAAATAGGCAGCCTTTTGATGGCTGGGAACCAGTGGTGGGTTTCAATTTATTTTACTACCAGTTTGCTTGTGCGCACAACACTTCTGCGCATGTGCAGAAGTGGTGGATGAGTGGGTGGAGCCTCCCATCTCCCGCTACTGCCACTACCAGTTCGCCCGATCTGGGGCAAACCGGCAGAAACCCACCTCTGCTGGGAACCACGTGTAGCATTTAATGGGGTAACAGACTACAGTGAGCAAGGCCAAAAGAAAGTGAGCAAGGCTGTAATTATTTCCACCTGTAAGATTGGGACTGTATAGGTTTTGGTACTGTTCAGCCAGTTTTAGGGCTTAATGGTAGCATTTTCTTCCATTTCTTTTTCTGTTTTCAAGTATAAAAGAATGAAAGCAAATCTCTGGTTTCCAACAATACTCAAGGGGGCTTCTATCAGACAATATCAGAGTTTGCATGTTATCCATTCTGGTTTAAGCTTAGAAAAAACTGGCAAACTCGGGCTTCATGCTCATTTTCTCTGTAGTGTAAAGTGAAGAAGTTGTCGCAGACAAATCAGACTAAGCAGAGTCCTGTAACCTAAAAGAGACGGTTGGTATAGTTATTATACCTCCACAACCACGAAGCTCACGGGGTACCTTTGGATCTGGAACTTTCTGCCTAACCCCATAGGGTTATAATACTATAATACTTGGGTACAATGTCCATTGGTTATATTATGGTTCAAAAAGATGATTATGATAGCAAAGACATGATAGCAAAGACGTGAATGTGACCTGATCGTGCAACATTCATTAACTGATCGTGTTAATTCCAGGCCAATTTAAAATGGGGGAACAAGTTTCAATGATCTTCAACACAATATACATTTTCAGAGGGATCATGAGAAAGTTGTGAATGTCATTGATACGGAACCAGAAAAACTGTGAAATGAGATCAGAGGAATTGTTGAGGATGGATGTGATAACAGGCTATCAAAGCTGTGAAGAAACAGACAAACGAATTGGATAGTGGAAATTGCCAACAGGGGGCGAGAAGTCAAAACCAGAAAAAAATAAAGATCTCTGAAAGGAACCTAAAAAAGAACCATGGCAGGAGAGACGTGAAGCAGTATTATGACATTTATAAGGACACTGAATAGAGACTCAATCACAACAAAACAAGTTTTCCGAAAAAATATTTGAACTGAAAAGGTTCCAACCACAAATTGTTATATTAAAGGATGCCAGTGGGCAGTTTAAAGAACATTGAATAGAAATGGAAAGAGAATAGTGAAATAGACATGTCAACATCCAAGAGACCCAAAAAGATATTTCCTACTTAAAAGAACAAGATGGACTTACTGTGAAGGCGAAGGCCTGGCTTCTTGCTGGCTTCTGCTGGCTACCAAGACATCCTTTGTGAAAGGAATTGTGGCAGAATGCTGGACCAGCCTTGTTCAAGTAATTATCTTCTGAATTGAAACTTCTCAGCCATACCAAGCCTGTTGCTAGGTGTATAACTGAAAAAAGCATATTTAACTATCAAAAGGTAAAGGTTCCCCTCGCATATAGGGGACGGTGTTCATCTCCATTTCAAAGCTGCAGAGCCAGCACTGCCCAAAGATGTCTCTGTGGTCATGTAGTTGGCATGATTAAAGACAGAAGGCCCATGGAACCCTATTACCTTCTCACCAAAGTGGTCCCTATTTTTCTACTTGCATTTTTACATGCTTTCGAACTGCTAGCTTGGCAGAAGCTGGGACAATAACGGGAATCACTCCATTACACGGTGCTAGGGATTCGAACCACCAAACTGCCAACCTTTCTGATAGACAAGCTCAGCGTCTTAGCCACTGAACCATCGCATCAAAAAATATCTTATCAAAAGATAAGATTTTTTTTAAAAAAAGCTTGAATTAAATACGTATTTTGATCTAGCATGATGATGACATTATATAACCTATTCTGACATATATTGTAGGTGGGGCTTTTCCGTAAGTCAGGCGTGAAATCACGAATACAAGCACTACGTCAGATGAATGAAAGCTCTCCTGAAAATGTCAGCTATGAAGACCAGTCTGCATACGATGTAGCAGATATGGTGAAGCAGTTTTTCAGAGATCTGCCTGAACCTCTTCTCACAAGCAAGCTGGGAGAAACATTTCTCCACATCTATCAGTGTATGTATTGAATTTGTTTCATCTGGCTCGGGAATAGTTATGAAATATTAAAGCCTTTCAATCTTTTAAAGAGGAGTATCATCTTTTGCAGTTCCTAGAGCTCCCCAGGTTTCTAATGAAATGCATGTTTGTGTTCTCTGGATAATGCGGTTTAATTGCACTATTGCATGTAGAGTATCTACATACAAAGCAATAAACAGTTTCTATATATAAGAGCCTTAACATAGAATTAAATTCAATATGATTCTGAAATAACACATAATGGACATTTTCCCACACATATGCTGGTCTTGTTGTATTCGGGTCTTTTCCCGTGTAAGATTGAGATTGTCTTGGCAACGTTTCGGCGAGGTCTCACTCACCAAGTGAGACCTCGTCAAAACATTGCCAAGACAATCTCAAACTTATATGGGAAAAGACCCGAATACAACAAGACCAGCATACCTACACCCATGAAAATCTACAAAAACATATATACATATATGTATACATACACATACATACATATATACATATATACATACCAATGGTGGATTTCTATTATTTTTACTACCAGTTCATGCATGCACAATGCTTCTGCGTATGTGCAGAAGCATCCAGGTGGGTGGGTAGAGCCTCCCACCACCGCTACTACCAGTTTCCCCGATCCAGGCCGAACTGGCAGCAACCCACCTCTGATACATACATGGAAACTGAAAAGAAATCTTCTAGTTCATACAAAAGTAACCAGGCATATATTTTCTAAGCTATATGGACCGGTTTAAACATTGCACTATTCCGTAACATGTTTTAATTTTGTCTTAGTTTTGATTTTGCTTGTAAATCAGAAACAATGGTTTAGCATTATAGATTAACCAGGCTACTGGGTCTTGCTCAAATAATGATGTAAAATAATGTCTGAAGCAAGAAGCCAAATAATAAGTAACATGCAGAGTTTTCTTTTCTGTGTGAATAAGAAAAGTTTCCCTGTCTGTATCTGAGAATGTAGTTCTCCTTTCAGAAATAATCTTGACCTGGGAGATTAAATTCCACGTGATTTTCTAGTGATCCTGTTTGTACTGAGAATGAAGTTTCATTAAATGACACCTTTTTTTTTTACAGATGTTCCAAAAGAACAACAGCTTCGGGCAGTTCAGGCTGCCATAATGCTGATGTCAGATGAAAATCGTGAGGTTTTGCAGACTTTGCTGTGCTTCTTGAATGATGTCACCTCTGTGGAAGAGAATCAAATGACTTCCATGAATATAGCAGTGTGTCTGGCCCCTTCTCTTTTTCATCTCAACATCATCAAGAAAGAAAGCTCGCCACGGTGGGGATTGTTATCTCTAATTCTTCCATTCTGGGCTTAAAAGTAATTCCATTATTGTCCAATATTCAATCATGTTTGAAGTGGTGTTTATATTCACTAGAGTATCCCCTTGGCAAATTGACTGTTATTACCGCTCAAGAATATAAGCATATATATTGTGAATTAGGAATAAAGGAGTGTGGTTTCAATACACGACCTTATCCTGAGTTGCTATGGAGCAAATCCCTAGCGACAATTCTGACAAATATAGAGCACTTTATCTGCCACAATAATAGTAATAATCATAGGCTTAAGATACTGTTGGATTACTTACTGCATTTCATCTCCCTCCCTCCCTCCCCCCCTCTCTTTACCTGTTCAAGGCTAAATGTACTCATCTTCAGGAGAAAACCCAGTCTTTTTCAAAACAGGCTGTGCTTTTCTAGTATTGTTGCTTAATTAATATAGTAATAGCAATCATTCACAGATAAAGCAAAACCGTTCTTTGATTTGCCCCATTAAATGATCCCAAACATTTTTTTTTCCAGTAGAATGAACATGGAGGTCAGATTCACACTTCATACTACGCCTTAATTCCCTTTGTTTTCCCCATGGGTGCCATAATGCTGACCTTCCTTGTGTAATACACAAAAGAGTCTATTTTAAGTGCTTTTTTATTACTTTGTACTTTGAAAATAGTTAAGGCATATCTTTTTCCCCAACAATAAACCGGGTGTTTCTTCTCTTGTATAATGTGATAAAAGAAGAATATTGTCTTGAACTGTGTGTAGCTTGATTAAAAAAAACGGTATATGCATTTCAGCTTTTACTGTCAACTCAAGAACAGCCTTTGCTTTTATCTTATTTAAAACATTGGATTTACTTGCAGAGTAATGCAAAAGAAGTGCACAACGGGGAAGCCAGATCAGAAAGATCTCAGTGAAAATCTGGCAGCTACTCAAGGACTGGCACACATGATCACTGAATGTGATAGACTTTTTGAGGTAAGTGAAGGTCTTAGGTAGCATTATTCCTAAGGAAAAATGTCATGAAGCACTTACATGCTAGAATAATATTTTGGTGCATTTCTTTGGATATTTTTGTGGCACATCTGCATAAATTGATTTCAGATGCATTATAGCACCGGTTGATATTCAGCTTGTGATCAGTTACTATTCCAAGTTCATTTTTGACAAGTATTTGTATCATGTCAGGTATTCCCACTATATATTTGTATACTCAATTTCTATAGGTATGGAAAGTATATTGCACATGACTTGATTTAGAAAAAAACATACAATAAAGCGAATTGGCTTGAATTAAGGAAGGTTTTGTGAAAATGTGGAGTTGAAGTTTGCTTGCTGAATGCAGTAATTATGCGTAAATCGTTAAAGACACGGCAAGCATGAAAATATATGATTTTTTGTTTGTTTGTAAATTGATCAACACTGAGCAGAGAATTAGACATGGATGTCCAGTCTATGGACAAAGATTATGTATTGCTGCAAATGTGAAATAGATTATATGATGCAAAATTAATGTATTACAGAGCAAGATTTAACAGGGAAATCAAGCGAATACTTGAAAATTAGAGCAAGTAGATGAATTTGTGTACTTTGTAAAATGTTAACTAATCATGGAGGAATAGATGGATCTTTCAATATGTACATTGTTAATACAAAGAAAATGGTAGCGTGCAGTCAATTATAATCAAGTATTATTCATTGAAAGAACAAAAAATGTCTACGAATAAGAACCATTGCTATATGGAAGTAAGAGTAGGATCTGTCAGGAGAAATATGAAATCAAGGTGATTGATGGGGGGGTACTTACTTACTTATGGTAGAACAAAAGAAGTAATGGATGCTAAATGAATGTAGTCAAAAGCACATACAGTCGTTCTTGACCTACAGCCATTCAGTCAGGGATTGTCCCAAGTATGACAGTGCTGAACAAATGGTGGTTATGTCCAGTTCTTATGCCAGCATCCTCACATCCACGTGATTTCAATCTGGTTGCTTGGCAATCAGTTCATACTTATGACCAGTTGCCAAAAGCCTCCAGATCACTTGATCTCCATTTGCAACCTTCTCTACTGGCTTCCCCAAAAAGTCAGTGGGGAAGCATGCAGAGAAAGTTATTGAAGTAAGTCTTCCCCAACTGTGCACCTTCTTCATGTTGAGCACTTCCACACACTTCCCTCGCATCCCCATGCACCCTCCTGACCCACGCTGCACTTTCCTTGAGCCAGACTATGCATCTCTACAACCTTGTGCACTCTTCATAATTTGCAATGTGTCTTATCACATCCCCCTTGTACCCTTGTGCACTCTTCCTGCATCACACTATGACTCTTGCACACCCTCCTCCAGTACCCATAGTCATTACGGAAGAAATGTATCGAGGTAGTTTGAACATATAAAGAGACTGAATAAAATCACAAAACAAACTTATGAAAAAAGTGAGTTCAGGATGAAGGGAAAAACTGTGAAAAATATAATTGGCTGGAGTTCATGTAATCTGGATAGGAAGAATGGAAAGTTTTAAAATGTAAATTAAATATATACAGATAATTCCTGAAAACTTGCTGAGAAAACTTAAGGTTCCCAGATTTGATACCATTTACATGGTCCCTCTGTTTAAGCATCTGTTTAAGCATTTTTAGTAATGTGAATTTAGTAAATATCCATGGCCCATGTCTGAAGGATTGTTACATATTGGAGTTACCTTGTGGATGTATTTGATTTTTTTTTCATGTTATTACTTGTAAGATGCTGAGAGGTTTTGGAAATGGTGCAACATAGAAGTCAAAATAAGTAAATCAATAGTAACATTATATTTTCCTGCGTCCTCTTTTTCTTTGGAGTAGATTCCACATGAGATGTTTTGCCAGTCTCGGAACTCTTACATTGAGGCTGAAGTACGTTCTCCAACTTTGGAGGATCTGGGCAAGCAAATGGATGAAGAAAATGGAAATTACCAGACCTACATAGAAAATCTAATACAGAATCTTTGTAAAGATGCTAAGGACAAATTCAAAGGATGGGTCACTTGTTCCAGCATGGAAAATACTGACCTCTGCTACAAAAAAGTAATTCTGAAACCAAAGTAATCTGTTTACTTCTGCACAGTAACTTTGATAAACAAGTTTCCATCTTTACTGAAAAACATTATCTAACATGCCAACATACTGTACACTGAAATGGGCTTTTAAAAATATGCCATTAAAAAAAAAACACATTTTATTCCCCCCCCCCCAAAAATAAGCTTTTAGGTGCTTTCAGACATAGGAATTCTGTATTATTAATCCAAACTTTTCATGCAGCCTTTTCATGTTTTTTTTAATGGAAGACACATGTACTTTGTTAGTGAGGTATGATGTCTTTCAGCTCCTATGTACAATTACATAAACAAGGCTGGAAAATGGCACCTTGTTTGGAAATGCCCCTTGAAGTTGCCATTGTGGATTGGAAAATGTAGAGTTGAGGCACAATAAGCAAAGTGATCCTGACTTAGCTGATATACAAATATAGTGTATTTGGAATGTGTCTATATTCACTATAGATAGTCTCAATTACAAGCACAATTGGGACTAGAAGTTCAGTCATAAGTCATTGCAGTTGTAAGTTAAGGTACCATGTGTCTGTTTATGTAGCAGTCATTAGTGAATCAGTCATAAGACTGAATTCATTCTTCCAAAGAGTTTTTGTTGTTGGCAAGTGGCAAAAAAGTCACAAATCACAGTCATGTGACTGCAGGACACTGCCATTGGTTGCAAATGTGATCTGGTTGCCAGCAGCCAAAATGCAGTCAAGTGACCCACTAATATGATGTTTTGTGACAGCCAGAAGTGCTTTACAGGCATAAAGCATCCTTCCTAAGCTCATCATAACTTTGATTAAATGGCCAGGTTTGTTCTGCTTATCTTGTGTTTTCAGTTACAGATCCATTTCATATCTTGGCCTGACATATGCTGTCATGGAATTGATTTGCTCCCTGGAATTAAATGGAATTAAATTCTCACATTTCAATTAACTCCTTAATTCAGGGATTCCGAACTTAATTGGTACTAGAAATATGTCATAGCTTTAGATGGAGAGAGAAATCAGTGGATCTTCTGCGTCACAATAGTGTTTTCGTGCCATCTAACCTGTATCTCAGCTGTATTCTTAACATGCAATCTCTTCCATTTCATTGAGGTTGGCGATGGAAATCCATTAAGACTATGGAAGGCATCTGTAGAAGTCGAAGCTCCTCCATCAGTTGTCTTGAACCGTGTGCTAAGAGAAAGGCACCTTTGGGATGAGGATTTCTTACAATGGAAAATAGTAGAAACCTTGGATAAGCAGACGGAGATCTATCAGCATGTTTTGAATAGTATGGCTCCCCATCCGACTAGAGATTTTTTAGTTCTCAGGTAATTTAGAGAAGGAAGCAACTAGTTATAATATGATACCTAACTTACACTCCAACATAGCCTGTCTGAAGCTGTTATCCTCCAGATGGACCCAAACTCCAACAATTCTCAGTATAAAAAATAGCAATCTCGGGAATGCATCCAGTTAGAGAAGGCTGATATCAGCAGATGTCTGTATATGAGCTTCCTCTGTTATGTATGGTCATCTCTATTGGGTCTTCATTGATTATTTTTTCTTCCAATTTATTTTAAAATTAAGACATTGTATAATCTATTGTGGAGGGTTCCCATAAAATCCTAACTATTAGCTACTCAAACCAGGCGTCTGACAAGACATATTGTTTAATCTATATTGTCATAAATAACACCAATGTAGCTGTCTCAAGTTTTTGGATTTGCTCTGCTCCCATGGGAATAGCTGTTGCTTTCCTGGAAAATAATTTATTTTGATAGAAAGCAAATGGCTGTGTAAAAATAAATTCACATAATGGATCACTAAAGAAATAAGAAGGGTATCTATTATAATTCTTAGTGTAGTGATAGAAGTGTGAGACAAATAGAGGAAACAACCTGAAAAGGACATTATGCAATACAATACATTTTTTTTCATAATAAATATTAAATGAATTTATATCATATTAAAATATGGTAACAATATTTTCTTGGGGAAAAAATCAAGGACATGCATGAAAAAGGGACAAATCTGAAAGCAATTCATAAGGTAGCAATTTTAAATTATGTTTATAACTTTGCTTTACAAAGGAACATTTGAAGAGAAAAACCAAGAAAAACTTTACAAAAATACATATTCCCATAAAAATATCTAATATCAAACTGTATATGTAAATTAATTTTAAAAAGAGAGTTTGGTTACCATACTTTTCACATGAATCGGTACCATTTGTGCAATAAAAGCCAAAATAAAGGACAAATGTGAGTTTTTGAAAAATAGATAAATCCAAAGGACAGCTTATTGAAATAAGATAAAAGACTGTCCTTTATAATATATGGTCACAGTATATTTTAAGGACACTTGAAAGAATTCAGCAACTTTCCATAACTTTGTGCCCTCCACTTTCCAGACCTGATGAGACTCTTAAGAGGCAGAGGACCCCATCAGCTTTGAGCTTGACTGATTACAAATCTTGAGAAATGAGTCCAGGGATGGGCTTCAAAAATTTTAGCAAGGGGTTCTCTGCCTGGTTGCTGGGCGAGCGTGGCCATGGTGGGTGTGGCCTAGCTGGCCTCCTGCACCACGGGGGGCATTTTTTCCCTCCTCGGGCTCCGGAGGCTTTCCTCAAGGCCCTCTGAAGGCCAGAAACACACCCATTTCCGACCTACCCAAACTTCTGATAAGCCCGTTTTTCACCCTCCCCGAGCCTCCATGCATGCTCTGCACTTACCTGCATCCAAAATGGGTCGCATGGCGACTCCTGGGAGAGGAGGGGCGAGCAGGGCTAGGCAGCAGTGGGCACATTTGAACAGCCCTAGTTTGGGAAAGGCTGGAAAACATACTCGCTATTATTTTTATTGCAGTGCTACCCCTCCAATTATCGTTTTCTTCTTAAAAACCTATCTGAACAGGGCCTGGAGAACAGATTTACCTAAGGGGATGTGTGTGCTAGTGGCTATCTCTGTAGAACACGATGAAACGCCTTTGATGGGGGATGTGCGAGCAGTTGTCCTGGATTCCCAATATTTGATAGAACCTTGTGGCTCTGGAAAATCTCGACTGACACACATCTGCAGGGTTGACCTCAAGTAAGTTTCACAAAGATCATTGCCAACATCTTTTGTCAGCAATCTTTTTGCACAACTTGCATTCCTGAGCATTGTTTGGCAATATATATAGGACAGTACAATGACTAAAAGAACTTTCAGTCTTTAGCTGGAAATAAAAATATACACATTGATCTCATGGTTATTTACTCAAAAATACATTTATTAAATGCGATAGAATTTACTCTACAGTAATACTATGCACATTACAAGAACTGTTGTATGTATCTGACTAGCCTTGGGTCATGCAAGCGTTCCAGAGTTATTATGTCATTTCATGATTGATTCTAGTACTTGGGTGTTCCTCCCAAATTATTTTATGAATTCAGTTTTAAACAGAATTATGATTGAAGAGCTCAGTACTTAGATTTAAGCAATTGCTATGTCAGATTTATAATTGAAAAAGTGTATTTGAAAAATGTGTAACCTCAAGCAAGTTAGAAATTACAAGTGTTCCCCCCTCTCCAATATATGCACACCTGCACTGAT
This sequence comes from Thamnophis sirtalis, assembly GCF_051295495.1. Classification (NCBI taxonomy): domain Eukaryota; kingdom Metazoa; phylum Chordata; class Lepidosauria; order Squamata; family Natricidae; genus Thamnophis; species Thamnophis sirtalis. Next base: position 25,043,962 of record NW_028261388.1, on the reverse strand, counting down.
TTGGGTAATCGATACATGTCTTACTGCAAATCTGCAGGCACAAAACGAACTCTGATGGTGAATCTTTGGCCCATTTCCAATGTCTGGAAATTTGGGAAGTTCTGCACAGGATCTATGAGTGTATCTATTGTCAGAAATCTTTCTCTTTGTTTTCCTTCAGAGGTCATTCATTAGACTGGTACAATAAAGGCTTTGGACATCGGTGTTTAGCTGAAGTGGCCAATATCCGAAATTCATTTCAGCCTCTGATCGCTGAGGGACCAGAAACAAAAATCTGAAAAATGGAGAACCTGCACAAGTACATAATGCCATGCATACCTGACAATCACTGGATTTACATCTTTCTTTGCATGCCAGTTAAAGAAGAGCTGCTTGGAAAATTCTGCCATTATTTGGATTTGTTACGTAACAAAGTGGCACACATTTATAATTGCCTTCACTGAAGAACCATTTCCACTGCTACTTCTTTCTGACTTTAAAAGTAAACTTATGTCCTGTATAGTTTTGATATTTAAAAGCTTCTGGGAAGCTTATTTTAAAATGTTTATATGTAATTATTATTATTCAATATAAATATTGTATATCTTTTATTATGTATAATATGTGTATATATTTACATCTATCTCTTTATAGATAGATACTGCTATACAAAAAGAAGTTTGGTATAGAAACTAAAGTGTTCTGGAAAAAAATTCACCTGTTTGGGATTCATTTTCACTCCGTTAGACCCCAATATACCCTAGCTTCAATTAACTGCATTTACTATCTTTATAAGATCGTAATTTCTAATTTCTTATGTGCCTCACGTTAAAAACTCTGCCAGTTTCAGTGTTCACACTATTTCTAAAACAGACACGTGTAAAAGAATAGAGGATACTTCCCTTAATTTAACTTGGTACTTCCAGATGTGTTGAATTTTCCATTGGAGAGAAACGTCCAGTTTAAATTCATCATGACCAAAAGGCGACAAGCTGGAGAAATCTAGTTTATAGTATTTATAGGACTATTAAAGGGTACATAGTCACAAGAGAATAGCAGTGAGGCAACAAGAATATTAACTCAAGTAATTACAATCTGGCAATCATTTACAGTGGCCTGCAGAGTCAGCCAAAACAATAGTTTCCAGTAAAGATTGTAGCTCCTTTATTAATGGAACAAAAATTTACAATTTATTATTTTGATGAAATGTACTGAAATCAGTACCTATAGCTGTCGGTTTAGAAGACTTTCAAACTTTTCACTTTAGAATAATCCCCTCCAAATCCATAGGACAATATTTGAGATCCAGTACTAAAATCTCTGGTACATGCAAACTTTCAACCAAGTTCAGAAGAGACTGATCATTTATTCAGATAATTTTTGGAGAGTTGAATGTCTATGAAGATTCTCAATCATCCAGATCATGGTTGTCCCAAAGGTGCTTTTTTTCCAAAAAGCAATTGGACTATTTTTCCTTTTCCTTGGAAAATGTTTCACCTCTCATCCAAAAAGTTACTTCGGTTCCATTATATTCCATTTCAGTTTTGGATAGGCTATGATAAGCGGATTTGGAATGAGTAAATAAAAAATTGAGGCTGAAATTTACTGGCTTAAAATACAAAACTCAGAACTTGCAATGTTTACTTTTTATCCAAGAAAAGTGCAACACCTCCTTAATTTACAACTCTATCACATACATTTTAACTCATATAAATGAGAATTCCTACCTTTTGTCTTCTCCTTCAAAACAACAATAGCAAAGAGCAAAAAGAAGCTTGCCAATTTTTTTCTCAAAAGTATTTGGAAAATGGCTAGGACTGATTCTATAAACCCTGAAGAGTAGTTATTTTCCTAACATCTCAAGTGTTACAGGATGAAATGTGATGGCACTTAAAAGAAATGTTGAAATAACCAGATTTTACAACTTTATAGGGTTGGCCAAGCTCAGAATAACACTAGTTGGTTAGAATGTTGATTGTCATATCTACTTTGTGCTATTGTTTTCTATTTATTTAACCAGAAACTTAACCACAATTTGTGGCTTCACCTTAAGAATATAACTGCCTGAATTAGATGAACTGGAGGATATGGATTGGGCAGCTAGTCTAATAAAAACTTTATAAAGCTATTGGCAAACATTTCTCCCAGCAATATTATGTATATTTCAGCAGCTATATAATTCTAGGTAATACTAGCAAATCTGGAATATTTCATTTAGAATTCCACCCTATACAACGAAACATTAACAGCCCATTCTGTAACAAAAACTATATGCTACATTGTGTTCCAACCACATAATCCAATTTTGATTTTTGCTAAGGGCTATATCTGAAACAACCTCAGTTGAAAAGAAGTTAATAAAGGTCTTTGGAACAAGACAGCCAATAGCAATAGCAATAGCAATAGCAGTAGACTTATATACCGCTTCATAGGCCTTTCAGGCCTCTCTAAGCGGTTTACAGAGAGTCAGCATATTGCCCCCAACAATCTGGGTCCTCATTTTACCCACCTCGGAAGGATGGAAGGCTGAGTCAACCCTGAGCCGGTGAGATTTGAACCGCTGAACTAGCAGTAGCCTGCAGTGCTGCATTTAACCACTGCGCCACCTTGGCTTTTAGCCACAATATGTAGAGTTTTCCTATTGCCTTAATTGAGGCCTTCCCTCTTGATCCTGAATGCCAGACTTGGAAGCAAGTCCCTTTTTTATCCAAGGGCTGAATTTCCAAGAATGGGCAGAATCCTTGATCAGGACATCACTGCATTTCTCAGAACATAATAAAAAAGAAAAGAAAACTGGTAGGATTTTTGGCAGCCATATGAAACTCCACTGGTTAATATATATTCAGGAATAATTGATTGTTTTCTGAAGAGGTGCATGCTTTAAAACAGTAATTACGAACCTTTTCAGCATTGAGTGCCAAAAAGGGAGCATTCGGTGTGTGCACGTGCTTTGCGCATGCACGCACACTTGTATGGGTAGCAACAAGGAAGAGGAGCTGGCCAGGGGACAGGCATGGGCTGGAAAATGAACTTCAGTTTCCGGCACAGGCATGTGCACCGGCCAGCAAGTCTTCCAGTAACTGCTGTGCATGCCCATGAGCTGATCAGCTGGCTGGCGTGCATGCTCACGCTGGAAACCAGAGGACCAGCTCTTCCAGTTTCCGGCACTGCCACATGCACAAAGGTTAGCTGATCATCACATGCGCATGCACGCTGGAAACCCAGCGTGGAACCCAGAAGAGGAATGGGCAACGCCGCACATGTCAGGCAACATGGTTCCAAGTGCCACTTTGGTCACACACGCTATATGCTCGCCATCATGGCTCTAAAAGCATGATGTTTGAAATAATATGTGGGGACCAGGGCTTTTTGAAAGTAAAGCTAGCACAAAACAAAACAACCTGTGGTATTCCTAACATGTATAATCATTTGCAAATTGTTTAAATCCCAGTTCCACCTGGCTTTGTTGGTTGTTTGAATTTATTTATTTATTTAGTCCTTTTGTTGATTTGAGAGTATCAATATGACTCCTATCTTTCCTCCTGCATAGACGCCAATATACTTCACAAATCTGATTTTATGGGTTTGGAAGGGGTTCCATTGGCAGGAGATATCCAATTATCATTTTAAGCAATCATTTAAGTCAAACTAGATATGCAATGTTTTATTCAACAGAACACAGGACTATAAAACAGGATGGTCTATAATTTCTTTTTCTTGACAGATCTCATATCTTTATTGCCAGAGTGGCAAAGAGAAACTTGGCAGATAAAGCTGGTCCCAGTGTGCTGCTAGAGAAATGCTTCTCATGTGTTTGCTAAAGACTCTGGAAGCTACATGCTGTGTCTGCAAATACACGGATCATTTCTCTATCAGCTGCACATTGGTCAAACAAAAACAATTACACAAAAAAACGATAAGTTGATAAAGCATAACAGGTTACAGAGATTCCTCAGCAGTTTTTTATACAGTATTTAATGCCTGTGCATTCCACAACCAAGACACTCAAGTCAGTGATTAGAAACCTGAATGTGTTGCTTTGTTATCACATGCTCAAAATTACTTTTCCCTTAATTTATTTTATATATTCTCAAGTCGTATCCTGACCTCATAGTAGAGCCATAACTCTTGGTAGATTATTTGTGGCTCTCTGTGTTACATGCATGCATAAGGAAGTAAGCATTTGCTCGATTCTTCATATATACATGTCTTAGCAAACTGGATTAAGTGAATCCATGCTCACAATGCCAGTTGCATAACAGGCACATTTTCAGAGATTTTGCCAATTTTATTCTTCTTTTTACATTTAATTTTATTCTCCATGTTATTCTCCAAGTTGCATCATCTAAATCAGGGGTGTCAAACTCTATTTCACTGAGGGCCGCATCAGGGTTGTGTTTGACCTTGGAGGGCTGGGTGGGCGTGGTCAAGCTGGGCATGGTCAGCATGACATCACTTGGGTTGGGAAGCACCTATGGTGGCCTGAGTGCTCTGCCAGCAAAAACAGGCTCCTGAGCTCTGCCTGAGCTCCATTTTCTCTGACAAGCACTGCAGGCCAGTCCTTCACTGTTTCCATGGCAGCCCTGCGGGCCAGATCTGGATGTTTATTATACTTGTATGCCACCCTATTCCCTAGGGACTCAGATCTAAGCACCCCATGGGCTGGATCCGGCCAATGGGCCTTGACTTTGACACCCCTGATCTAAATGTTTAGGTTCTTTCTACAGCCATTATTTAAACACACAGAGATCGGAGCTGTAGATCTACCAGAAGACAAATGAGCATGGTGACTTTTTTCAAAATGTATACAGATACCACAGCAAAACAAAATACTTACCAAATTACTTTGAAAAGATTTTGCTCAAAGTCAAGAAATTAAAAAAAACACCTGTCTTCAGCCCGTTCTATTTGAGATTCCACACGGTTCTCTGCTTTGTCCTCACCATGGGGTAAGATAGCATCACTATACTAATGTACCCAATTATATGTCTCCACATTAAACGATGAACTCCCCCCCCCCCGGGTGTCTGCAGAATGTGAATATTTGGATGGGGAACAACAGGCTTCAGCTGAATCCTAGCAAGTCTAAGTGGCTTTGGATGTGGGAACCTATTGGTTCCAGCACAATACCATCTTTGGTAATAGAGGGTTTGCATTTTCCCAAACAAATCCAGTCCACAATAGGGGTCCTTGTAGCTTCATGACTCCTGCTTAATGAGAAGGTAATAGCTGTGATTAGGAGGGCCTTTCTTCTTGTGTACCAGCTGTGCCTGTTTCTCAGGCAGCAGACCTGTTCTAGTTGCCGTCATATTGGACTACTGCAATGCACTTTATATGGGGCTATCCCTAAAGAGTATCCAGAAGGTCCATATGGTACCAGCTCTGTGAACTGCATGTGCTCCCTGCATGCCCAAGAGAAGTACCAAAATATTGGTATGAATGATTATTTCTTTGCCATCTACTACCTGGATTGACTTGTTTAATCCAGAAGGATTCCCTGTTTATACCATCGTTGCAGAAAGCACCACTAACGTGCATCAGATTCTTTCCAGTAAATCCAGCCCTAATGCAAAAGCCATGTTTTTAAAGTTAAATGAAAATGAAAAACTCTGCAGACATTTTAAAAAGTAAGTGCTGCCTCCTAGTCTATCCACAGGAAGGTTTAAAAACTATGTAGATCACGTCCAGCCAATTTGTAGAAGTCACATTGATAAATTAAAAATTATTGTGGGTCACAAGGGAATAACTGGAGCACCAGTCAGCTATTTGACAGTTGCAGCTGGTGGCGTCAGTGAGGCCTGAAGGCGTTGAAGATGCACAGCAGGTTTTTCAGGACAGGGGTAACGGATTCTTACTTGCAGCAGCAACATTAAACAGTGAATTTACCAAATGTTTAGAAAATGCCTCCAGGCTACACAAAGCAGCCTGCAGCCATATACTCTATAAGTTTGATCTAGATTTTGCTTTCCCCATTATGTTTTCCAATGGAGGTGCCAAATATATTCCAAGATTTACTGCAAAATTCTTTTGCTTCTTAAGATACGATAAAATAACAATGGGAGGCAAACCTCTACAATGGTATAGTGTGAGGTGCACTGTAAGCTCTACCAAGCGAGCAAAAGAAAAACAGATGTAGGGAGAAAAAAAATCAAACATGAAAAGCAAGGACCCTGAATTTGGTATAACATCAAAATCAAATCAACATGGAATCTTTTGTAGTTATACATGCTTACATGCTATAAGCTTATCAAGCTTCCCTGGTAAGAATCCCCTTATGGCAAAACAGGTGAGGGAATGCATAAAACAGCCCAGAATCAAATGTTCAACAGATTGGTGGGTTGTTGTTTTTGTTTTTTTAAAGAGATCAAACCAAACTTACCACTATGACTTGTGTTAATAATTCAAGTGGAACTGAACTTTCTTAACTGTAGCTGCCTACACTGTACAAATAATAGCATTATTCTATGTGCTTTGTGTAACACATGAGAAGTTTCTGCATTTTTTCCTTCTTTTACTTTCCCCCCGACCTAGCAGAAACGGTCACTCAAATTATGCCAAGACCTTTTCCAACAGCAGAGAATATACGTAACTCGAGATTCAGCTGCACCAGTCACTGAAAACCAAAGAGAGAATTTCCCTACAAGTCTAACCAAACAAGACATGCAGATAATGGATAGGCATAGTGTTGTTGTTGTTTTTTAAAAAAAGAATGTGAACATTTGAAACTCTGCAGAAGCTTCTGGGGGAAAAAAACCAAGAATCCCTCACCTTTCCCTCCATCCTTTTTAATCATTAGCTTATACTGTATTCTCAAAAGGAAAGGTATTTGTATTTTCTATTCATATCACAATTTCCCAACAATAAGAGGCCCACTTGTAAATTGTTCTGCTCTGTTCATAGCAACTGATCAAGCAAATGATAAACTTCTGAAGTCTAGGATGCAGCCAAAAACTGTACATGCCATAAACAGCACATGCATTGCAATACTCTACACACCAAACACACAGGGCTTTGATCATACACTTGCAGCCGTTTTGACTTTTTTGACTCCTTCCTTGTGGATACCACAGCAACATTATGCAGCTTTTTTTCTGGGAAACAACGCAAGGTAATCATAGGAAGCTTATGACAGAATGTCCTAAGTAACAAACTAATGTTTGAGCAAATGTCTATGGAGATTCTGAGTCATCCAGTTCAGGATTGTCCCAAAGGTGCTTTTTTCAAGAGGCAACTGGACTTTTCTTTGAAGGAGAACCAGTCATTGCTGAAGAAGCTTCTTGGATGTGAAGTGAAACATCTTCAAAGAGAAACCAGAAAGTCCAGTTGCCTCTTGAAAAAAGCACCTTTGGGATAATGAATAACCAAATATCTTCTGAATGTACAGGTAACTTATGATCACAATTGAGACCAAAATGTTTGTTGCTAATTGAGACAGTTGTTAAGTGAACCTTGCCCCATTTTCCGACCTTTTGTGCCATAGTTGTTAAATGAACTACCACAGTTATGTTAGTAACAAAGTTCTTAAGTGAATCTGGCTTCCACATTGACTTTGCTTCTCAGAAGATCGCAGAATAGCAATAGCAATAACACTTTTATCACTTAACAGTGCTTTACAGCCCTCTCTAAGTGATTTACGGAGTCAGCATATTGCCCCCAATAGTCCTCATATTACTGACCTCGGAAGGATGGAGTCAACCTTGAGCTGGTGAGGATCAAACTGCCGAACTGTTAGCAGTTGGCAATCAACAGAAACAGCCTTCAGTACTGCATTATTATGCCACCATGGCTTAGTGATCACATGGCTCCAGGACACTGCAACCATCATAAATATGAATCTGCTGCCAAGTGTCTGAATTAAATTGATGAGGATGCAGGATCAAACTGATTAGGATTTTGAAGCATTAAAATTTCAGATCAGGACACACTTCACCTAGCCTTTGAAGTTCTTCATGTAAGACAATCAATTCCTAAATATTTTAAATTAAACAAATGAAAAAATAAATAAAAACTAGCTGAATAAAAAATAGTAAATAAACAAACAGTTTCTAAAAAATACGGAACTACTGCAAAAAAGTACTGTAATTCAATTTATTAGATAATAAATAAGACAAATACTTGGTTCACTTTGCAAATATATTTTCTGCTACCATTCATTCTGTAAAATACAGTAAGACAAACATAATTGGAATTTTCTAATATGACTGCACATCATATCACATTTATAGGTTGCAGGAGGGTGGAAATAATGTTCAGGTTATTTGTAGGAGATGACCAGGCTAAGCCCAAGGGAGGGGTCAAACTCGTCATCAGTCATGAGTCCCTGTGCACCCACAAGAGATCTAAGTCCAGTCCACCTTGAATTCTTTCTATACTTAATTCTCGCAAATGTTAGTAGTTCAGATTCTTGTAGAGAGCTTAGACTTGCAATAAATCTTTATATTCACTTGAACTGTCTTGAATTTCTTAATTTCCTCGACGCTTGACATTATTAGAAAAATTAAAAAGCACATGAATGAAGTAGAATTTTCCAAGCAGAGTCAGCAACAATGGATGGTGATTGCAAAACTATTCAGATGATGACTTCACACTTTTTATACATATTTTATAATAGACTCTATTTGTACAAGATACATTCACAGTGACATGCAAAATTCAGTTGCTAAATAAACAATAGGGGGGAAATAGTGTGCAATTTACAATTGGGAAAAAATAGGTTTATGAATGCAGGCAGTAAGCTTCACATCTCAGTTGTCCTTGTTTTTCCATTAAATAATCATTTTTCCCACCCACCAAAGTGTAATTTAAAATAGAAGCTTTCAAACTTTTTTTAATAGCAAAGACTGAGGAACACTGTTTACATAGATTAAATCCCATCTAGTGATAATTTTAGCATTGTAACAAGAATTTTCATCTAGCAAAACAAAACCAATGGGCCCTCCCATCCCCCCTCCCTCCAATGCTGCAGAAATATACATGTACGCTAATGATCATTTACAGTGTAATCATAATATATTTTATTATAGAATGCAGTTCTCCACTTGCTATTATTGGATGCAGCTCTTCAATAGACTGGATCACTACTCCCTGATTTAAGAGAACAATCCAGAGGTGGGTTGCTGCCGGTTCAGCCCGGCTCAGCCAAACCGGTAGTGGAATTCAGGCCTGGGTTGCAGAACTGGCAGCAACTCAGGCCTGCTATGCCCCCGAACCAGTTTTCTCGCTGCTGCTTGACCACTGCCATTTTGGATTTTAGTGACTGTGCATGTGCAGTTCACTGTAAATTGTTCTGCGCATGCGCGTGCAGCGCACTTCTGGTGTGCGGGTTGCAAACTGGAAGTAACGCCAGCAGCAACCCACCTGTGCAACAAACATATTGTTATACCCAAACTCTTCTGTATTGTACACCGAATACTGAAAGGTGTTATTTTAAGATTCTGTTTTATTCTATTTTAGCATTGAATTTGTGCTTTGTTAAAATTATTGTATACAATTATTACTTTTGGAAGTTATAATGAGGTTTTACATTATATGTGTAATGCTTCTGTTTTATTATTGTTTTGTATTTGTATTGTGAGCTATTGCATGCTGTTTTGGTCAAGAATGAAAAGAACAGAAATACTGCATGTTATATAAGTAAAATAGTTTCTCCATAGTTATCCCTGTTACACAATATGGATTAAATACTGGATGATGGGGCCCAAGTATTATTTACCTTCTTTATAAATAGCAAAATATATTGTATTAAGAAAACATACTTTATGCAATCTGCTCACAGACTATAATAGCCACATTTTAAATTCCCCAAATGCAATGCAATATGGGAAATGTATTATGCCATGCAAGAGACAAAAATGGTCTTATCACTGCTTCTGTTAAATCCTTCATCACATAGAATTTTTGTTACATATAAAGATAAAATGCATTTAACAGGATTATTTGAAGTATCTGGTACTGATAATGTTCAAAACTGGAAAAACCTATTTTTTAATATAGTTGTTAAGGCATCAGGTTAGAAACTGAGAAACTGTGAATTCTAGTCCTGCCTTAGGCACAAAATCAGCTCAGCCAGTCATTTTCCCCACCCTAGAAAAGAGGCAATGGCAAACCACTTCTGAAAAACCTTGCCAAGAAAACTGCCTGATACTTTCTGAAAACTGAACAGATTGAACAGAAGGGAGAAAGAAGTCAACAGCAGCAAAAATTGGGCAGGAGGGTGGAGAGGAGGGGAGCAGAAAAAACCTAAAATGCGCTTTGACAAAAATGTTATGGGCACTTGTAACAATCATATATCAGGGACACAGTGGCTCAGTGGCTAAGACGCTGAACTCGTAGATCAGAAAGTTTGGCAGTTCGGAGGTTCGAATCCCTAGTGCCACGTAACGGAGTGAGCTCTCATTACTTGTCTGAGCTTCTGACAAACTAGCAATTCGAAAGCACGTATAAAATACAAGCAGAAAAATAGAAACCATCTTTGGTGGGAAGATAACGACATTCCATGTGCCTTCGGCATTTAGTCATGCTGGCCACATGACCACAGAGACAGACAGCGCTGGCTCTTCGGCTTTGAAACAGAGATGAGCACCACCTGTAGAGTCGGGAATGACTAGCACATATGTGCGAGGGAAACCTTTACCTTTAACAATCATATGCATGTTTATTTGGCCAATGTTCTCTGGGATTTAAATTATTGTAAAATTGTTTATTATTGCAGTCTATAATTAGAGTACAGCGATTTCACCAACCAAGTTGAGAATTTTGAAAGTCAACAGTAAATTAGCAGGTGTTAATTGGGCAAAGGTTGGATGAGCACATGCTGTCTATCATCTTTATCTATCACGTATTTACCTATATCTGTCTGTCTGTCTACTGCCTAGCTCCACAGACTGAGTGCAAATGAGAGTAAAGATTGCACCAAATGCTAATAGGAAAAAATAAACATAAAAGCTAGAAGTGATTTAAACCTGTTAGTTGTTAGTTCCACTTTCTTCCTTTCAAGGCTCAATTCAAGGGCATGATCAGAGCAGGACTTCCACTTACCTGAAAATATCCAATCTTGCAGTTACTGTCTAACTAATATTGCTTTCACAGCTTAACAGTTGTCTTATTTACTCGGGCCCTATATACAGATTTCCTACGTAAGATCCAATAAAACAGATTCTTTCACTAGTGTCTGCAACATCAACAAATAAAAAGAAGACAAACTGCAGAATTACCCTGGCTGCCCCTTTTTACACAAATAAATTAACTGAAAACACTACAGAAATCCGATACTTCAGACATTTGTATTTGACTATATAATTTTCTTTTTATAGGAAAATTTAGTTCAGCACCTTCACATTTTCATAGAGGATGAAAATGTAGTTTTAAGACGATGGTTTTCTTGTTTTGAGAATTCTTATTTATGTGCTAGATTTTTTTAGGTTGAGTTTTCATTTTAAGAATCAACAAGAACACAGTTATTGACTAAACATTTATCCATCTAGTACAGTATTATTTGTACCTACTGATAATTGAGCCTTTTAGACCAAACACTATATACATGGACTGAATATGCTGCCTTCTGCCTAAAAATCAGAGGCACTATCCCTGAGCTCTTACAGTCTAAGACTTTATAAGGTGTTAATTTTATCCTGAGAACTCAATAGCCAGGGGTTTATTATTAATAGCTTCATCAGTCTAATTTTAAACCTCCAGCAAAAAAAAGGCTCTCATAGTGACTAAATAGGTACATAATCAGGAAACAATAGGAGAGCTACAACAATTATGGAAATAAAATCCTAGTTCCTAGAACAGGAACTAAAATTAGCTCATTAAAAAACTAGGCATGTTCATGCACAAAGAAGGTGAATCAAGTTTTGGAGTATAAAACCGGAAATAGAAAAGAGAGGAGAAGAAGGGAGTGTACTGAAAGAAGGCATCACGGACAGCATACTGAACAAGCAGTCCTCCTCTCAGCATTTCTACAAGTTATTCATTTCAAATCCCATCTTCACCAAGAGACAATCTGCTCAAATTGTTCACCTGCATCGGCATGGTGCAGGTGAAGAATGACATGAGGATCTTTCTAATTATGCAAGGGAAGGAAATGTTCTCCTCCTCCCTTGATGAATCAAAGCAACTATTGGAGAAGAGAGATGGAATTAATATTAAGGAACTAACAGTCAAAATGCCAACACCAATCCCATACAAATTCCATGGACATGATTCACCTGTGGGTTTAGAAAACCACAACATTAGATGGCCTTACACACTGCAACAGTAATCATAGCCTACTGCATAATTATTTCCAAATTTTTCCAAGTAACACAGGTGACAGGCGGCAAAGAACTGGATATGGGTATTTGGATCGTCTCTCAGTCTTCTTAGAGTAGTAAGCCATCAGAAATATAATAACAATGAAAGCAAAGAGTATGAATGATATAAACACCAATAAAAATCTTCTGCGTTGCAAAGATTCACATTCTAGGCAACGAAGAAGCTCTTTGGGGCAGAGCTGGTTTTGGCTTTCTGAGCCAGGAGAGATGTTATTGTCAATTATCTGCCTATAGTACATCAGTGAAGGTTTTGCCTCATACTTGTTCATCCTGTAACGATAGAGGCCATATGATCTGGAATTCCCTCTGTCACTGAAAGAATAGACAAAATAGCCACGGAGATTAACATCATCCAAGGTGTAGGCTAAAAAAAAAAACATACACACACACAGACACACAGAAAAGAACAGAAGAACAAAAAGTTAGTGGTGTATTTATTTTAGCAGCAATCTTATTTGTAGATTAGTATACATTCCTTGACTACTGAGTTTGTAACCCAACAAATGTCATGACCAATACAGAAGTGATAAAAACAATATACCGTATTTTTCAGACTATAAGATGCACCAGTATAACACACCAAGATTTCGAAGAGGTAAGTAAGAAAAAAAGTTTTTGTCGTCCCCAGCCCCCAGGAGCACTCTGCAAGTTTCAGCAGGGCTGGGAAGAGGCAAAAATCCCCCCATTTTTGCAAAAAACGAGCCTAAAATGGGTCATTTTTTGCAAAAACAGGGACATTTTTGCCTTCCCCCCAGCCCTGCTGAAGCCTGCAGAGTGCTTTTAGGGGCTGGGGGAAGGCAAAAAAAGTCTCAGTTTTTGCAAAAAGTAGGTCATTCCCTCTGACCCAGAGGCAAAAATGCCTCTGTTTTTTGCCCGTTTTTCACAAAAATGGGATGTGGGGCAGGGCTTCAAGAGGCCAAAAATGGCTGTATTTGGTATTTAAGATGCATTAACATTTCCACACTCTTTTTTGGGGGGGGTTGAGATGCCTCTTATACTCCAAAAAATACGGTAATCTTTGTTTAAATTCATTACACTTTTCAGATGTGAAGTTTCCTATGCCTACTTTTACATTAAAAATAAAAATATCAAAATGTAATCACATTACAATTTTTTAAGTGTCACTGTGGTATAACTTTGGAAGAAGAAAAGATGATAGGATGACAACCAAAACAAGACCCCTAAAAGCTAACTGCATGGATAAAATATATACTTTAGGATCAATGGTTTCATACTAAAAAAAAGTTTTTTTTTTTCCTCAGGCACAAAATTTCACCCTGCTTTGCATTTGTGAAACCAAATTTTTAGTAGACCTTGCTACTCCTTGGTTCTGAAGACCCAAATGTTATTCTAAGAATGTGATCCTAGAAAACATGTTTGGTTTAAAGACTTGCAATGCAGACAGATGCTATTTGCGCCAGTGTGCCCTGGAATTCCTTGCCTTGCCTTCTTCAAGCCATTACACACACTTAGTTTTTATTTACTTTATAATCTGAAACCACAGTGCTAGTATATTTTCCTCTGTCTTTCCCACACACATTGTCCCAATGCAGCAAAACACATGATTATTAAAGCATTAATGTTTTTTCACAAGATCCTTACCTTTTAAGGCTTCGTTAATATAATTCTCCAGGTAATGTATCCTTAACTTGTCATAATCCTGATCCCGGTCATCATCGATTCCACTGGCTAAGATATAAATAGGGATATTGCCATATTTATGTTTAACCCAATTGAGAAGCTTCCGTAGTCCCCAAGGCACCACTGGAGTTTGGCTGGGTGATTCCAGCCAAGTTAAATCTTTTACCGTTTGGATATCAAGAAGGGGGTCATACTTTTTGGGAATGTCCTTTTCGGAACTGACAAGAGTTGTGGTATAGTGACTCAGAGCAAAAAAATCAAAGGAGCCATGTATTAGGTTTCTTTCCTCTGCTGAGAAATAAGGTAATTGAGAACTGTGAAAACCTAGGTCATTTTTTTGGCGAAGCAACTGTCGCATCACTTCTGGATAATTACCAGACCCAAAAATTGGCTCTGCCAGCCAGCCAATGTCAAATTCCAAAGCTCGCCTCGCTGCTTCCTTGCCCTTTTTAAAAAAGGGACTGGCAGGCTCAACCCAGTCAGCATGTAAGGAAATTGATATTTTACCGTTTTGAATCTTTCTGAATTTTTTATCATACAAGTGCCATGCTTTGGCATGAGCTTTCAAGAGATTATGTGCAGCTTTGTATGTCAGGTTCTCCACATTGGGTTCATTCATGGTGATCCAAAATTTGACCTGATGTCCAAAGTTTTTAAAACAGAACTGAGCATACTCAACAAAAGCTTCCACAGTATGTTGACTCTCCCATCCTCCATTGTTGGCCAGTGAAAAAGGAAGCCCTTGATTCGTGGCTTCAGATTGCCACAAAGCGACTACGGGAGTAATATTAACTTTTATCAGTTCATTGAAAATACACTGATAATAAAATAGAAGTGTTTGGTTTACATTTGTCTCATTGCCAAGAGGAAGGATCAAAGACCACGCTAGTGAAAAATGAAAGTGTGTGATGTGCATTTTTTGAAGTAAAGAAATCTGGGGTCTGACATGAGAAAAATCAACACAGTGAGGCTTGAGTTTCAGAACACCACTTCCATCAATTTTGAGGAGATTCTTAGTTTGGTGAAGTCCCCATATATAAATATTAGGGTTAGTAAACTGAGATCGTTTTGCATCTATCTGGAAACAAAGAGGGAGAAAGGAATTAAATCTGTCACAAATAGAAAAAAGCAAACAACAAACTAGTATCACAAAGCCAACTGAAAACGGTATCCCTTTTTTTGCAAACATAGAGTCATCTCTAAGTTTATTCCGTATTTCTGCCAACATATCTATTATAAGGAAATGTTATACTGTCCATTGGTTTATTTATTTGTCATTTATCAAATTTCTATACCACTCTTCACACTTAATGTGAATTGGGCGGTTTATAAATACAAACATGTAGGTTCCTTAGGAGAAACAAAATGTCCCTATACAGTAGAGAAATAACAAAAGCTGAAAGATAATAAATTTTGTAGTTGATCTCTAGATATGTATAGATAGTTCCCATATGAAACAGAGAGAGAGATGTGTTATTTATGAAGAGCTTTATCAGAGAATTCCATCAAATTGGTACCATTATAAAATACTTGTATTGAATCAGACAAAATCATCCTCTATTACCACTAAAGAAAGACTAAAAAATCTCATTTGGTTTCTCAATTGTCTTACCTGAAGAAAGTTTTCTGTGACCCCCCAAGCAAAATTACAGGGGAATGTTCCTTTAAAAGGTTGGGTTTGTGGTGTTGGGAGGAAACCATTGTCTTGAATCAGCTTTTGGTAAAACAAACCTGAAGATTTCATTATCATTTTTTTATCCTGGCTTTGAAAGTCAACATAAAATAAGCCCCGTCGAACGTAGCCTCTGAACCATTCAAAGCCATCCATGAGGGACCAAACTGTATACCCCATCACAGCAACTCCATCGTATCTGATAGCTGAAGAATAAACAATAAATACAGAACTAATTTCTCTGTTCCTTAAACACTTCTGAACAGTTACATCTGTTTTGCAGAAAAGACTTTGGCTTAATAGAACCTTCCAAAAGATTTTAGAGTTGCAGTTCAAAAAGAGCTGGAGGGTTAAACAGGCTAGAATAAAAAAGAAAGAAAGAAAACAGAAGCAAATTTGATGGGCTAGCAGAAACCAATAAAAGAAATACTGAATTCAAAATACGGGTAGGCTTTATTACAATAACATCACTTCAACAATGGCTGGGTGATACTAAGATACTTATATATATATATAAGATTTTTACAACCCCCCGGTGTGCCCAAACATGGGAGGAAAATCACTACTTCCATTCTCTGTCCTTCGGCTCGTCACAAGAGACCATCCAGGCAGAAACCCAATATTTTTACTGTTGCCTTTTTTTGTTACATTTGTTGTATTTATTTATACAACCCAAATACAACATACATACATACATACATACATACATACATACATACATATATATGATTTACAGCTGCATATTGAGTGTTACTGAGTCTCCATTGACATATTGCAATACAATTTTGAAAGAAACTCCAGAAGTTGGTGTGACAAGAGTTGTCTTTCTGCCTATTTATTTTTTTCAACTGATGAAATTGGTTGGATGTGCAACAAAGCACCTGAGATTAACAAAAATTGGTCCAGTTGCCATAATATCAGTTCTTGTTCAGAAAATGTTTTTGCAATGATAAATGGTAAATCTTTCCTTTTTGGAACAAGACTGTAGTCTTGTTCAATCAAGATTTCTCACATTCAAACATTTCCCCTCATGTATGGAACTTTCCAAGAAATTCAGCTTATATGGCCTTTCAGTTGTAATCTTCCCATATTTTTCCAATATCTTCTTTCATACTGTATTTTCTTTCCTAAGAAAAAAGGAAAAAACTACATACTGCTTAAACCCTCTGTATGGAAATACCTGTTCATTAATGTTCAAATACCATGTTTCCTTGAAAATAAGACAGGGTCTTATTTTCTTTTGACCCCCCTAAATAAGTGCTTGGCCTTATTTTGGGGGATTTATTTCTGAGGTGCAGGAGTTGGCTAGCGTGGTCACCTCATGGCTACTGCTATGTTGCAATATTTTTGAGGAGGGCTTATTTTAGCGCATGAGCTCAAAAGTCCGATTGGGCTTATTATCTGGGGAGGTCTTATTTTCAGGGAAACATGGTAGAACTTACTTAATTGACATGATAAAAATGCTTCACTTAAACATTATAAATTAATATATCCTGACCAGAATGCTAAAGGCAACTTACCTTTTAATGTGTCCAGTATGAAATTTTTAAGGTAATACATATAATTGGCGTCATCTGTCGTTGTAGTTCCAGAAACATACCAACCGTTTTCCACAATGAATATCTGTGATGGATTATATTCCCTGCTTATCCAGTAAAGTAACTGCCTCAAGTTCAGTGTTTGCTGCTGCCGGAACAGCATGTCTGGATCCACACGACTAAAACTTAATGTGGCTCCAAAAGAAAGAGCAAAGAAATCCGCTGTTCCTCTGATTAAGTTCTTTTCTGCATCAGTGAATTCTGGTAATGTCAAGGAAAGGTAACGTTTCATGCTCTGAGGGTAGTCTCCATCAGTAAATATAGGCTTAGCAAACCAGCCCAGCACAAAGTCAAGAGATTTCTGACAATTCTTTATATTCTTTTTGGTCATGTTTTGAGGTTTTATCCAGTGAGAACTTAAAGCAATTGATACTTGACCTTTTTGAGTAGGACGAAAATTGTCATTATAAAGATGCCACACTTTGGCATGGGCCTATAGAAAAGAAAGAAATGCAATAGTGAACCAATGTTTCTATAGCTGTTAATATTCTTATATTTTATTTATATGGTCAAACATAATTATGTTAGTCACTAATCAGCAATTGAGTCTATGGCAATGTTTAAGTAACCACAGCAAAATGAATGGCTTCTATGGCTTTAAAAGCTGGGTATGAATTGGGGGGAGATACCAGTCCTATTCTGCTAACATGAAAAGAAAAGTTCACCATGACTTTGAATGTTGGCCTGAAATATTTCATTCATCTCGGCTAAATTGTAACAGGGTCAAAGCATGCCCTCACCCCTCAGCACATATTTGAAATGATGTAATGGCAATCAACAAAATTAAAAATAACAAATCACTTGGCAGCAAACTGTCTACACACAGGATTAAACAAAAAAAAAGAGCTATGTAGACAAAAGCTGTAAATGACAACTAAAAACAAACACATCATAACCAAACAATGCCCCTGCAATTAAATCTCAATATCAGAATCAATTACTATGCCAAATAGCTCTTACTCCAATTCATATTCTTATTTATATTCATGCTCATACTCTTTTTCTTCTAACATTTTCATGTTATTTACTCAAATAGCAATAGCAATAGCAGTTAGACTTATATACCGCTTCATAGGGCTTTCAGCCCTCTCTAAGCGGTTTACAGAGTCAGCATATTGCCCCCACAGTCTGACTCCTCATTTCACCCACCTCGGAAGGATGGAAGGCTGAGTCAACCTTGAGCCGGTGAGATTTGAACCGCTGGACTGCAGATAGCAGTCAGCTGAAGTGGCCTACAGTACTGCACTCTAACCACTGCACCACCTCGGGGTAGCGGGGTAAACTGAAGGTTACCATAACTGAACTACAAACATCTGGTCAACTACTGAAAGAAATGACTATCCATCCATCCATCCATCCATCCATCCATCCATCCATCCATCCATCCATCCCTGTCTTTCTGTCTGTCTATCTATACATCTTACACAAAGTAACTCTGGGTAGCTTACAATCATAGAAATCTATCTATCGATATACATTTAAAATATAAATATGTTAAAACCAATAACTAAAATTACACATGGGGAGGTTGGGGGCAGAGTGGGGGGAAGTGGGATCTGTTGTTATTCAATCAGCCATTTCCATTGTGCTGTTCCCGCGTTGATGGGCCAAGTCAACTAGCAAAGCCAGGTCTTTAGGCCCTTACAAAAAGATAGGAGGGTTGGGGTCACCCTTACATCAGAGGACAACATGTTCCAAAGGGCAGAAACAACAGCAGAGGCGGCTCATCTCCTGGACTCCACCAGTTAGAATAATCAGACTGACAGGATCCTCAGCATGCCCCTTCTGCCAGTAGTTTCCCTACCATCTCCTGCCCATCCAGATTCTTGCAATAAAGATGCTGAAGCCCTACTATACACAAAAACTTCTAGTAAAAAGGCTGACCAAAATTAATGTCCTAGATACATTTCCAGGTTTTTCAGACATTAGTCCAAGTGAAAAGACAAAAATAATATACAGTTCAACTTATTGAAGAAGAACTTACTTCGGAAAGGCGAAATGGGGAACCAGGTATGACATATCAGTCGCACAAGAAGAGCAAGGTATGCAAAAAGAGAAGTCACCTTCTGGTTGGTGATTCAATCATAAGGGATGTAAATTTAGGAAAGGATATGGAAGTTTTAAAAGAGGTCAGGTGTCTGCCAGGTACTACTGCCAGTAGAGACAAGAGGCGTATTCTTAAGATAGTCAAGAATGCAAGTAAGGACTGTGATGTTGATGCTACTATACATCTTGGCACAAATGATCTGTCCCAAAATGATGTACTTTCTGTGAAGAATGATTTCCAGAGCTTGGGGTATGAACTTAGTAGTATAGGTTTTAGGCTTATCTTTTCAGAGGTTTTACCAGTATATAAGGATCAAAAAGGGAAGGGTAGTAGAGTTTAATGTGTGGCTAAAGGAGTGGTGTAAAAGGGAAGGCTTTGGTTTTATTAGTCATGATGTCTGCAGTTGGTCCAATGAAAAACTGTACAAAAGAGATGGTTTGCACCCATCCAAGAAAGGGACTGAGTTACTTGGCATTAAATTCACAGATTTTCTGGATAAACACTTAAACTGAACAGCGGGGACAGAGAATTAATTGATACAGAATATTTCTGTAATCTAAAATTCATAGGGTTATCAGTGCATATAACATAGATGTTTGTGCGGGTAAGATTATCACTCCCGCTGTCAAGCAAAACCAAGCATTTAACAGTGAGTGCCATACTAAGTGCATGAATCATACAAGTGGCAAGAAAATAGGGGCAGTCAGGCATAACACAGGTTATGTAGACAGTAAACACAGGGTCAGTCAAAATGGACTCAAATGTCTATACACCAATGCACAGAGTATGAGGAATAAACAGGGTGAATTAGAAATTCAAGTAAAAGAGGGCAGATACGATATTGTTGCCATTACCGAAACTTGGTGGGATGAAACCGACAAATGGAACACACAGCTAGAAGGATTTAAATTATTTAAGAGAAATAGACCAAATAAAAGAGGAGGTGGAGTTGCACTAGATATAAGAAATAATTACCTCTCTATAGAAATAGAGCACAACAATGATGAGCACTATCCCGAATGCCTTTGGGTCAATATTAAAGGTTGGGGGAGGGAATGACATTGCCATAGGTCTATACTACAGGCCACCCAACCAAGCAGAGGAAGTAAATGAACTTTTTGCTAGTCAGCAAATAAGAGTAAAACTTCTTAGCCTTTTAACAAAACTGGCTCCCATATTTAAATAGGGCCTTGGATAAAAGTTCTTCTCCTATTCCAAGGGGCATATAGATGGCAGTAAATAGCCATTTCAATATTCCTACTATGCCCTGGGATCAGTATCAGTAAATTTCCTTTTTTGCTATTATTTTGGTATAATTTTTATTTAAGAAATTTAAAAGATACATTTTAAAGGTAAAAACAATAGAAATATTAGAAAAGAAAGAAAGTGAGTAAGAAATAGAAAGGAAAAAGAGGCAGGGAGGCAGGCTGGCTGGCAGGCAAGAATTATAGAGAAGCAGTTCTAATTTTTTTGACAGCAGATGTAAATGCATTCTCTAAGAGTTACGTCATAATTTTACTCTTTTCATAAGCCACTTTTTTCAATCCTCAAACCCATAAATCACAAGTTCATTGTTCTCTTTTTTCAGCAAAGAGAAAATAAAGTTTCCAGTCATCAATAAATATAATTACTGAATAAAAAGTATCAGCAATTTTTATCATGTGGGAAATTTATAACAGCTAATATAGAAGGTTAAGAAAAAATGGCACAATTTACTGAAAACAAAGTAGAAAATATTATGAACATGCAAAATAACTGTGAGAGGAGGGGTAGGAAAAAAGTTACCAGAGAGGCAAGTTGAAAAGCTGAAAATGTCAAAGTGACATTCAGGATGTACAGGAGAAGACCAGGCTGAGCTGAAAGGTGGGTTAAACATGTTGAATGTTGATTTTGAATGTTGATTTTATTTATATGCCGCCCTTTTCCCCCGAAGGGGACTCAGTTGGAGTTGTTATGTTACCACAAGAGACCCAGTCCAGTCTTCTGTGAATTCGGCTAACCTTTATCTAGAGCAAATTTAGCTTTGACCCTTAGTTGACTAGATTCTTGTGTACAGGTAACAAACTCTTCTGTGCTTTGAACTCAGCAAATGCTCTTGGTTATTTATATCTGACAGGATGTGACAAACAACAAATAAGAAGCATGAGGAGAAACTGTTGTGGCAAGAACGTCATATTTGAGAAATCAAAAAAGACAATTCCCTTATTCTTAACAACTCTTGGCTTAATGGCAGTGGGGATCAAAGATACAGTCCCATTGAACTTAAAAGGGAAGGGACATAAACAGAAAAATGATGCCAGAATAATCAAAGCTAGATTGGGAAGTCAAAAATGAACCCTGGATGAAGGCAATGTTAAAATAGCCCTGCTATTTGGGAGGGCTAGTCTACTATTTGGGAGGTGAAGTCTACTCAAAGAGACTTTATTGTGGAACTTCCCTTTCTCTTCCTGAAGCACTTTACTGAATGCCTCTTAAGAGAATCCTCATAATCCTTCCAGATTTAAGGAATATGCAAAAGGAAAGTAGAATTTGTTGCACTGAATTCTGTTCTACTGGCATGAGAACCCAACTAAATATACAAGTAGTCTTCACTTAATGACCGGACCCTTAGCATTTCAAATTAGGACAGACCTATCAAAAGTTATGTACAACCAGTTCCAGAGTTTCAACAGCTATACAAACAACTTGTAGTCACCTAATTGCATTTTGGGCACTTGGCAATTGACCTACCTTTATGGTTTATTGCAGTGTTCCACAGTCACATTACCTCAATGTCCTACTTTTTTTTGTTGGGTTTCCGGAAAAATACACCCATAGGAATACATGGATTTGTTTAATGACTGAGGCATGACATTCACTTAACAACTGCCACAAAAACATCATAATATTGGGTCCAGTCATGTGGGGGCTTTGACTTACAATCATCATGACTTATGACGGAAGTTCCCAGTTCCATTATAGTCATAAATCAAGCAGGCAAAACATAACTAGTATGTTAGGAATTGTTCCCCGTATGAAAACTGCATCTTTTTATTTCTCTTCTTGAACTGAGCACATTTTATTGATGCCTGCCTCATTTTTGCTATTTTTATTTTTTGCTTGATGATTTTGAGCAACTGCCCAGGAATTTGCATACATTAATCTTCCTTTGTACCTACATTCATGAGTGTAATCAGTCCTTATTGGTAGGCATTTTTATCAGAATTTTAAGCAAAGGTTTTTCACCTGCTATTCATTTTTTTTGACTAAAGATGTTATGTTGATTGGAAAAACTTTTGTGCGAAATCTATACTTGGAACTCTTCCTTATGTTCATTCTTTAAACCTGAACAACTTTGCACAAGATTGTGCCACAAATCATTTTTTCCAGGGGGTTCATCTTTTCTTGACATTGATCTTTGTTAATTAAAGATTCTAATCTCAAAACTTTCTCACATATTTGACAAATATTGTTATAATATATGTATGTGAAGAACTTGTCACTGTTCAGTACACAAGACAAGATGCGGCAGTTGTTTAACTCAGTTTCATTTCACTGATTAAGGCACATTAATCAAGCCTCATGGCTGAAAAGCTTCAGGAAACAGAAGATGAGTAATTAGTCTAATCTCTAATGCAATAAACAAATTGTAACTCCAGTGTACATATAGGATAGTTCACAAGAATTATATGGCCCCAAATTATATACAATGCCAAGGCCTTGCAAATAAAATTGATGAAGTGATAACAAAAAGAAGATGTTAGATTTATTGACATAATTCTTTTTTTTTTAGAAAGTGGCCTCTAAATAAGTTATTATCTTTGTGCCTGATCATTTTTAATATTATTGTGAACATTGCATGCAATCATCTTTGTTACATCTTCATTTGTAAACTCTCCAAACCATTTTAGGTATTTTTAATTAATTATTTTATTGCCTTAATTACTGCAGTGACTTTTAATAATGTTAAATATATTAGTTCCACATTCTTTTTCAGAAAAAAAATATTTTCCTTCACTTTTAACTGCCACAGGCAACATTTTGGAGAAATCATTGTTTACAGTTTTAAATGATGAAATAGCCTTCACAATTGTTTCTGATTTTATATTCTTCTTAATATAAACGTCTGCTGAAAATTGTGATACTGTGCTGGTTTTGATAGAGACACTAATACAAATTACTCATATCTACTTGAGATGCTGGAGTTAATAGAGATTCTACACTGTAAGTGTCATTAATATTCCACTGTCACAATTGCACAATTATTTTAACAATTGATGCCAATAACATGTTTGGCTGGGAAGTACTCTTGATTCTTACTGTTGATGACTTGTAAAGAACTATAAAACTGTACATGCATAAAAACCTTAATCTTATCAAAGCCCTCAAATCATGAAATAAATTAAGACTGCCACATTATACACCAGGTTTGTCAAACTCAAGGCTGATGCTGACGCGGGATGCTTAGGCCCACAGGGCCTCCCTGAAAACAGTGAAGGACTGGCCCGCGATGCCTCTGCTAGAAAAAATGGATCTCAGGAGGCTGCACATGGCCCTCCCAAGCTCCATTTTCACTGGCAGAGGGCTGGAGGAGGATCCCCCCCAACCCCATCCAGGCCTCCACCACTTATGCCTCCATGAGTGATGTCGAACTGGCCACACCCAGCCTGACCACACACACACACACACACACACACACACACCGAGGTCAAACACAATCCTGATGCGGCCCTCAATGAACTTGAGTTTGACACACCTGTTATACACCTTGTAGAGTGATATGTCCTCCTGGCTGGAAAAGATTTGACTGACTGCCATCAAGTCAGTGTCAGTGTATGGTTATACAGATTAATTTTTCCCAGGAAGGATTTACTTCCAAGTAATTAAGCATATAGAAGGATTATATAGTTGTGTACAGTAGTCCTCAACTTGCAACCATTAGTTTAGCGACTAGGTTTAGGTTTATTCAATTTATATGCCGCCCTTCTCCCAAGGACTCAGGGCGGCGTACAACATTAAAAGAAACACATAATACAAAAGTTAAAAAGAGATTAAATAGGATATCCCAAATCCAATTAAAATTGACAATGACATTTTTTAAAAAGAATTAAAATTAAAATTAACAGTAATCAATAATTTGTTTTGTTTTGTTCAAGCCAGGCTGGCTTGCTGGAAAAGCCAACTTTTTAGGGCGCGTCGGAAGGACCGGAGGTCGGGGATTATACGAAGCTCCGGGGGGAGCTCATTCCAGAGGGAAGGCACTCCCATAGAGAAGGCTCTCCCCCTGCAGGTCACTAGCCGACACTGTCTGGTCAACGGCACCTTGAGGAGGCCAACTCTGTGGAATCGCACTGGACGATGGGAGGCTACCGGTGGCAGTAGGTGGTCTCGCAGATACCCTGGGCCTAAGCCATGGAGCTCTTTAAAGGTCATAATTAGTACCTTGAATCGCACCCGGAAGACAACCGGCAACCAGTGCAAGCCGCCTAAAAGGGGTGTAACATGGGAGTACCTGGGTGCCCCCATGACAACCCGCGCAGCCGCATTCTGGACCAGTTGAAGCTTCCGGGTAATCTTCAAGGGCAGCCCCATGTAGAGAGCGTTACAGTAGTCCAGGCGAGAAAGGATGAGGGCATGAGTGACTGTGCACAGAGCATCCCGATCCAGAAAGGGGCACAACTGATGTACCAGGCGAACCTGGTAAAAGGCCCCCCTGATCACAGCCGTCAGGTGTTCTTCTAAACTAAGCCGTGTATCCAGGAGGATGCCCAGATTGCGGGCCCCCTCTGAGGGGGCTAAAATTTCTCTCCCTATCATCAGAGATGGAACAAGATGCACAAATCGGGATGATAGAAACCACAGCCACTCCGTCTTGGAGGGATTGATCTTGAGCCTGTTCCTCCCCATCCAGATCCGCACAGCCTCCAGGCATCGGGACATCACGTCGAGGGCATCGTTTGGGTGGTTTGGGGTAGAGATGAAAAGTTGGGTATCATCAGCATATCCCAAAACCACGGATGATCTCACCCAGTGGTTTCATATATATGTTGAACAGGAGGGGTGAGAGAACCGACCCCTGGCGCACCCCACAAGTGATGCGCCTTGGGGGCAATCCCTGCCCTCCAGTCAACACAAACTGCGACAGATCCAACAGGTAAGAGGAGAACCACTGTAAAACGATGCCCCCACTCCCAACCCTTCGAGTCGTCACAATAGGATACCATGGTCGATGGTATCAAAAGCCGCTGAGCAGTCTAATAGGACCAGGACAGAGGAACAGCCCCTGTCCCGGGCCCACCAGAGATCATCGACCAACGCGACCAATGCCATCTCCATGCTGTATCTGGTCCTGAAACCCGACTGAAACGGATCCAGGTAGACAGCTTCATCCAGGGACTGGGGAAGCTGACATGCTACCACATTCTCAACAACCTTCGCTACAAAGCGAAGGTTGGAGACTGGACGATAGTTGGCTAAAGAAGCTGGGTCCAGGGAAGGCTTCTTAAGGAGGGGCCTCACCACCGCCTCCTTCAAGGCAGTGGGAAAGAACCCCTCTCTCAACCAAGCATTGGTAATCGCCTGGAGCCAGCCTTGTGTTACCTCCCGGGAAGCCAAGACTAACCAAGAGGGACACGGGTCCAGCACACAAGTGGCAGCACTGAGTCTCCCCATAATCCTGTCCATGCCCTCGTGGGTCACAGGATCAAACTCATCCCAGATGGTCTCCACAAGATTCATCCTCGTCGACTCACCCGAATCTACCCAGTCAGAGTCCAAGCCTGTCTGGATCTGAGCAATTTTATCCTGCAGATACTGAACAAATTCTTCAGCCCTACCCTGCAAGGGGTCTTCCCCAGCTCCTTGGTTAAGTAAGGAGTGGATCACCCTAAACAGGGCGGCTGGACAGTTATCTGCGGACACGATAAGAGCGGAAAAATGTTGCCGTTTTGCTGCTTTTATCGCCACTAAGTAGGATTTAATATGAATTCTTACTAGTGTTCGATCAGATTCGGACCGGCTGGCCCTCCAACTACTCTCTAGGCGTCTTTTCCGGCGTTTCATCTCCCAGAGCTCCTCGGTAAACTAGGGAGATACCCGGGATTGACACCGGGTCAGAGGCCGCAAAGGCACAACACGATCCAAAGCCCCAGTGGCCGCCCTATCCCAGGCTTCCACTAGGGCTTCGGTCGAGTTGTGAGCAAGGGATTCAGGAAAAGTCCCAAGCTCCATCAGGAACCTTTCAGGGTCCATCAGGCGCCTGGGGCGGAACCATCTAGTCGCTTCCGCCTCCCTGCGGTGAGGGGTAGCAGTATGGAAGTCAAGCCTGATGAGGAAATGATCCGACCATGACAAGGGTTGGATAGAAATATCCCCTAAATCTAGATCATTCATCCACTGCCCAGAGACAAAAATCAGGTCGAGTGTGTGTCCCCCATTATGAGTGGGGTCTTGAATTAACTGAGTTAGATCCATAGCAGTCATGGAAGCCATGAACTCCCGAGCTGACTCAGATGTCTCGCCAATGGAAGGCTATTTGAAGTTACAATGGCACTGAAAAAGTGACTTATGATGGGTCTTCACATTTATAAGTACTACAGTATTCCCATGGTAACATGACCAAAATTTGGTTGCTTGGCAACTGACATGTATTTATTAGTGTCCCAGAATCACACAATCACCATTTTAACCCTATTAAATTCAGGGACTAGATAACAAACCTAAATTAGTTCCTTTTAATAGTCTCTGCATTTCACATTTCTATTGGACTGAAAAAAACAGTGAATCCTCTATATTTTGATTTTTTTTTTAATTTAATACCGGTAGGAATAATTTATTGCACTAGTTTCAGTAGCTGTAATATGTTATCACTATTATGACTTCTTTTGTTGAAATAGTTTAATCAGCCATTTCACATGTAATCTATTTGTTCTGGCACTTCGTTTCATAGTCCACACAGTGCTAATCTCTGCTATTTTAATGTGTTTATCTAATATCCTTACATTGTAATATACTGTTAGCCACAAGTAGAATGTATCTTATTAAAAGTTCTGTTAACTTTTTACATTTGACAGGTCATTGTAATTTCAGACATCTTTAAAATATTTAAAGGTCTTTAAAAGATCTTTTTAAAAAATCCATGTCAAAAGGGCAATACAGTTATTAGGTTAAGTAGGTTTATATAATAGTTTCCAACAACTATTTATCCTCTGAGTACTGCCATTACAAAAAAGTGGGTATGTTCAAGCCATGGTTTATGTAAAGCAATCCCTCAAACCTTTCTAATAATGACCAAAAAAATGATTGTTGTTCAATCATGTTCTTTCTTAGAAAAATATAGATTTGGGGGAAAAAACTGTATCTACTGGATCTTTATATATACACATAGATTGGTAGGTGGAAAACAGAAGTGATTAATAATATTAAAATGTTAAATTAAGATGTTACACTAAGATAAAAAGCATCAAAGAAAAATCAGATAATTACTGAATGGTCGGAGATTGAGAACATTATTGCTAATGGGGTAACTTTCATTCAACACAGTGAAATCTATTTGCCCTCTATTTTTTTTTACAATGAAACATATCTCTCAAGCAAGCCAACTAGGCTGTCACAAACTCAAGCATTTTTTCCCTAATGAGTTATGTCCAAGTTTAGTGTTGAAAACTTCTCTTCTTGCCTGATATTTTTTAAAGATTCAGCTTTCTGATCTTTGTTTCAGAGATCCAGGAATGTCAGATAAGTTCATGGGAACACAAAGGTATAGGGAACTGTTTCTCAACCTCTGCAGGTTTAAGAAGTTGGGAGTTGAAGTCCTTGCATCTTAAACCTGCCAAGATTGAGAAAACACTAGTGTAGAGAATGCGACCAGTAACACTTTTTGTAACTGTGACATACCTTCGTGTTGATAAGTGAGTGAAGAGTAGCAATAAAATCCTATTAAATTACTGCAGGATGTCTTGTGATTTGTTTTCATTACCAAGTGGGTTAAATGTCAGGAAAGTGTCTCATTTCTATTCATACTAACCAGACAAACCCATGCAAAGCAAAGTTTTCCGTATCTGTGTCTATTCCTATTATGTTATTTATCTGCTCATTCCCATTTGAAATTTTCTGTCAAATAGCAATTTACTCAAATGTTCATTTGCTGCAAATCTTAGCATTTGTGTTTAAATCTATAGCTGGGGCAACTCTTGACATGTTGCCATAATCTAGTAACATTAAACTGTAATAATTTAATGTTTAATCTGCCTCAAGACTGTTTACTTGCTGCCAAGGTCTAACAGTTTAACTCTATATTAGCTGGGAGTAAAACCCCACCAAAGCGTTGGAAATTGCTTCTGAATACAAATGTGGTGGCTCAGTGGCTAAGACACTGAGCTTGTTGATCAGAAAGGTTGGCAGTTCAGCATTTCAAATCCCTAGTGCCGTATAATTGAGTGAGCTCCCGTTACTTGTCCCAGTTTATGCCAATCTACTAGTTCGAAAGCACATAAAAAATGCAAGTAGAAAAATAGGGACCACTTTGGTTGGAAGGTAGCAGTGTTCTGTGCGTCTTTGGCGTTTAGTCATGCTGGCAGCATGACTATGGAAACGTCTTCGGACAAGCGCTGACTCTTTGGCTTTGAAACGGAGACGAGCATCATCCCCTAGAGTCAGGAATGGTTCCACCACAAAACCACGGTAGACTAAAGCGCGTGTGACTAAAGCGCGGTGACAAAACCGCACCGTCAAAACCGCGCGACAACAGCGCGCCGACAACAGCGCGCTGACAGAAGCGCGCTGTAACATAACCCTAAAAATAACTCTAAACCTAACCCTAAACCTAACGCTAAACCTACCCTAAACCTAACCCTAAACCTAACCCAAAACCTAACCCTAAACCTTACCTTAAGTTAAATCGCGCTTCTGTCGGCGCGCTGTTGTGGGCGCACTGTTGTCGGTGCACTTTAGTCTACCGCGGTTATGTCGTGCCATGGTCAGGAACGACTAGTACATATGTGTTACCTTTCACTTACAATGGCACAGGGATGGAATATTAACTGGAACAGGCCTGCTCTAAGATAAAGATCAATCTCAAACCAACTTGCTGACCTCCATAACTATTAGACTTCAACTCCTCAGAACTCTCAGCCAGTCTGAGTAACAAGGCGTACTGGATGGAAATACAAGAATGCAGGTAAATGTCTTTGGAGATTCTCACTCATCCAGGTATTGATTGTCCCAAAGGTGCTTTTTCAAGAGGCAATTGGACTTTCTGGTTTTTCATTGAAGATGTTTCGCTCCTCATCCAAGAAACAGAAGAAGCTTCTTGGATGAGAAACGAAACATCTTCACCCCAAAACCAGAAATTGCCTCTTGAAAAAAGCACCTTTAGGACAGGAATCCGGGTACTTCCCAAGGAGATAATTCATTATCCTGGATAAAAGTCAGCGCCTGGCCAGCTACTTGGAGCAAGAGCTCAATGAAACAGTGCTTTGCAAGGAACAGCATCTAGGCCCATAGAAGCCGAGGATCCTTTCTGTACTCCATCCTTACCTTCAGGAGGTTGTGCGCCACTTTGTAGCCCATCTTCCGCCCGCCTCGCACCCCCGGGGCCAGCCTGCCCGTGGCGTAGCCGTGCCACGCCACGAGGTAAGGGTTGTCTATGGTGAGCCAGAAGCGCACTTGGCGGCCAAAATGCTGGAAACAGAACTGGGCGTAATCCAAGAAAAGCTCGACGACAATCGGGTTCTCCCAGCCACCATAGAGGTCCTGCAGGGTCCGGGGCAGGTCCCAATGATAGAGGGTGACTACAGGTTCGATGCCACGCTGCCGCAGGCCGGAGAGCAGGCGCGCATAGTAGCGCAAGCCGGCGAGGTTGGCGGGCGCCGTGCCATTCGGTAGGAGGCGCGCCCAGGAGAGCGAGAAGCGGTAGTGGGAGACCGCCAAGGCGCTCAGGCCGTCCAGGTCGCGCTCGACGTGATCGTAGCTGCCGCTGGCCGAGTCCCAGGAGGGCAACTCGGCCGGGTTTCTAAAAAGCGCCGCGGCTGAGCGGTGCGTGAAGGCGTCCAGCACCGAAGGCCCTTTGCCGTCCCGGTTCCAGGCGCCTTCCACCTGATACGCCGCGCTCCCGGCTCCCCAAAGGAAGCCCCGAGGGAACGTGTCGTAGAGAAAGAGCGCGTCGTCCGGGAAAGGCAGGCGGGCGAAGCGAGACCAAGTGGCCTCGCCCTGACCTGGCTTTCCAGCGAGCGGGCGGCAAAGGAACATTCCCAGGACGAGGAACGGCAGCCCCGACGTCGCGGCGGGAATCATTCCGCTGGCGGGGAGACGTCCAGGAACAGATGCGGGTGAGAAGAGACGGTGCCTGCCGGCTGCCTTCTCTCCCGCTGCCCCCCCCCCACGTCAACCCAGTTTATTCCTTGTTTTGCCCTGCCCGCGGAGCTATTAATAATTACCTGGGACCGCGCCGGGAGGGGGGGGGGTTCCTCCTCCTCCATGGAAAAAAGGAGTGGGGAGGATAACCAAGTTGCTCCAAATCAGCAGAAGGGAGAGGTAACGGAGGAGGAGAGGGAGGATATAGGGAAGCCACGATCCTTGCCCTCCGCACCAGGGGTGAAGACTGCTCGGACGGCGCCTGGGGGTAGGGGGGAGAGAAAGAAAGTCCTGAGGCGCCCCGCCGTCCGTCATCCTTCTGGCGGTACATTGACGGCCATCCACGCTCCAACACCAGCCAACTCCCACAACGCGGAGTCAAAAGCGGGAGGGAGGTGAATAGTTTGCTTTTCCTCTGAAACTTATTTTTCCTCCCAGTTTGATGTCAGATTCTGCCGACGATTCCCTGGAACAGTTTACCTACTGCTGCTTGGTTTGCTTAATGGAGAAAAAACAATAACACCCGGAGGAACGTTATTGTTCAATTTCTAGGATCCTTTTTCAGACATGAGTTCAAACTTGGAGGAACATTACTCTGCCTTTATATTTAATATGAATTTTTCCATTGCCCTTTAAAGCCACAGCTTTGTTGATCACTTTGTCCAATTCACAACTTGTTTCAAAGTAGTAGAACAACTGATCTTAAGTACAGAGAGGAAGATCACTCACCACAACCCAAGCAGACTCTGAGAGGTTATTCAAAGTCAAGATAAAAGAAGGTTCTACAGAAGTGATTCATAAAATCTAACACCATTTAATTTCATTGAACTAACCCACTGGTTTGTGTTAAACTAACCTAAAGGTCAAATGTCTTCTTACAATTGTATAACAGAAGCAAAACCGGGCATTTTATTATATTTTGGTCCTGTGTGGGGCTTCTTTGTCTCTCTCAAAGCAGATATTTAATACTGAGTATTTTATTCATGCACTGTTCGAGGAGTCTATTATGACGATATTGTATTTGCATATTTTGTATGCTTCCTAAAAAGCAATGCCTGAGGGAAGGCTGCAGTGCAGCCCACATGCCATTGCATAGTTAAAGGAAGCCATAGAAAAATAATTTATTTCCAGTCTTTCCCTCCAAATTAGTATTTTGAACTGCACTTCCGAGATGTATCATTGACTGGCAAAGAATAGCCTCACTGAATTAAGCATTAAATCATTCTCTTGAATGCAATCAGTAATTGACATCAGTCATAATAGTTGAACTAGAACGGCTTCCTTATATTCTACTCCTTGAATATTTTATTTAATATATATGGTTTTGATCCAAGGTTATATGGCGGATTAGTTCTTTAAGGCTAGGCCGGTCTGTCTTAATAGAATTGCTGTTAAGATGCTTAGTCATCGATGCTACTAGAAAAGATAGAGCTGCTCTCTGATGCCATCAGCACTTGTTTATTAAATAAGCAATCGGGCATAAAATACACAGTTCCAGGGACAAAAAGTCAGTTCCAAAACATTTGTGCAGTCTAACATTCAAGTAATGCATAAACTATATTATGTGAGCTGGGGGTAGAGGGGGTGGAAAGAGAATTAACAAGAAAGTGAAATGAAGTTCAAATCCAGGCCAATTATATCCACATCCCCTCTATAAAGATTCTTCTCAGACTCCATTGTTACTCTATGCAGAAGGGGGACAATCTGTGGGGTGTATATAGGGCATCCAGGTTCTGTGGAATTTAAGGATGGAAACTATTAGGAGGAGCCTTATTGAAGGTTAAGTGCTTCTAACCTCCCAGAAGCCTATTCCTGTTACTCCCATTCTCAAGCCTAGGAGCTCTATAAACAATGAAAAGCATTATGTGCCAGATTGATATTCTCATTACTTCATAAAATCAGGAAATTACAAGTAGCTGTTAGTCACAAACTAACATATGTTTCCTAATAGCCATTTCAAAGTGGGAGTTTACCATCCTAAACAAGGCTGGTAGCATGCTAATATAATAAGGGAAAAGTAACAATGCTTCTCCTCCTGTCCTGCCAGAATTGTGACTGAGTGGTCATTTACATTCATTTTTGGATTTCCTGTAGTGGTGCTCCATGGTTGTTTCTGGCACTTCATCCAAACATCTCAAGGAAAGAGGGAGGGAGGAAGGAAGAGAGAGAGAGAGAGGAAGGAAAGAAGAAAAGAAAAGAAAACCCTGCAGACAAGCCGTAGGATTAGTGAATAGAAAGAGTCCACTCACTGACAGTTTCATCAAAACCCTAGGTCAGTGGCTTCCAGTTTGGGCGTGGTCTGAGAGGGGTTGTTGTTTTTAACAGCTCCGGATCCTTGGCTGTGTTAAGCTGTCTAAACAGTATCCATCAACTGTTTGACAGTTTGATTACCTCTTCTCCAGGCATAGGAGGAGGAGGCGAGTAAGCTATGTTTGGGCAGCGCTCCATTTAACCCCCCCCCCCCCAGAACATAAATCTGGGGGTGGAAAGAGGGAACCGCCCGGTAGCATAGTGGATTCTCCACGTCAAGGACTTCTTCTGCCTTTTTTGCAGAACGAAGGCATACATCCACCCTCAGCTCAAGGATTGATTTATTACTGATTCCAATATGGGCAGAGCTGATACTGGAGAACTTCTAATTGTATGTATAAAGACTTTAACTCCATTTTTTAAAGAATTCCTTCTGATAAATTACTTGCTAGAAATACACAGAAAATGGCACTGAACCACACAGTGCATGCGCACATGGCTTTCTTGGAGCCTGGGGAGGATGAAAAACAGCCCAACATGCAGACCAGAAGTTCGGGAACGGACTTCCGGATTGCCCGTTGAGCTGTTTTTCTCCCTCAGGAGGCTTTCCTGAAGCTTCCGGAGAGCAAAAAATGTCCGAAAATCAAGGCCGAAAATCAGCTGAAGCTGACAGGGCAACGCCTTGTGTACCCTCAGAAATGACTCCATGTGCCACCTGTGGCACGTGTGCCATAGGTTTGCCATCGTGACCCTAGGTTACCTCTGGCTATGAGACGTTAACCAGGCAATCAGCAGAACTACTTGTCAGATGGTTGAAAACTTCCTGAAGCTCCTTTCAGAAATTCCCCAAATCCACTAAGATGGACGCTCTTAATAGTCCCACAAAGCAGAGTTCCTGGATGGCAGTTAATCCTATTTGTATCAGTAAGTAATCTAATGTCAGTAAAGTCACAGAAGCACCACTCAACTACTTTGAGGTGAACTTAAGGTTGAATATATGATCACCTGCATGTATAGCAATAGCAGTTAGACTTATATACCGCTTCATAGGGCTTTCAGCCCTCTCTAAGCGGTTCACAGAGTCAGCATATCGCCCCCACAGTCTGGGTCCTCATTTTACCCACCTCGGAAGGATGGAAGGCTGAGTCAACCTTGAGCTGGTGAGATTAGAACCGCTGAACTGCAGATAACAGTCAGCTGAAGTAGCCTGCAGTACTGCACCCTAACCACTGCGCCACCTCGGCTCCTATGAAGCTAGGAGTTACTTGGGACAAGCTTATGTCCTTGAAGTCAATATGCTGAGAAGCTTTTCCTAACCCAGCTCCCGAAGCATGGAAATTGAAAGCCACCCAACAGTAAAAGGTGACCAGATTACCACACCAGCCCAGAGACATTTCATGGAGCCTAGAAAAGAAATAAATTGGTCAGCAAGATTGTCAGTATATTAGTAGGGCATTCAGCTTGTTCAGTCAACTTAACATGCAGGTGTGATCCTTTTAGAAAGACCAGCCTTGGTCAACAATTTGTTCTATAAAATAAATATCACCATCCTGTCCCAGCCTTGAGCCTATAACTGATGTAGAAATCTGGACAGATCTTCAAAAGAGCAATGTCACTGTTCTTTCCTAGCCAAAACTTGGTGATACATTCCAGGTTCTCCTGCTCTTCTACAACTACAACGTAAAATAACACGGTATCATTATAAATGGACCTAGAATTTACCAGAAAAGTCTTGAGCCAGAAGTCAACAATAATCCAACCACGAAGACCCAGGACTGGAGTAGGTGAAGCAGAAGTGAAGATCCCCTTTCTCTGGAATCAAAGGTCTTTCTGAATCAATGAATTTTTTATATCATAAGATGCATGCTTAAAATATAACTACAGAGAAAAATAAAGATATAAATGCAACAGAAATATAAAGAGGCGATGTATCTAAAATAATGTGCTTATTGCAGTGAGTCCAATTCTTATGCATTTGTAGCTGTTCCTAAGAGATAAAGTTAATATTTTGCTAAAGGTAAAAGCCATTATAATTTTCTTTTATTTTTAGACAACAAACATTTGCAGATGGAAAAAGCAAGCAGTTACTAAAAATAAAGAAGCTTTGCTTATTTTATTTATTTATTTCATTTCTTCCTAACCTCTCATGAGTCATTGTGATAGATGGGGTGTACTTCATTCTGCTCTGTTCATAATTTCTGTAAATAGTCACAGA
Source organism: Thamnophis sirtalis (assembly GCF_051295495.1). Lineage (NCBI taxonomy): Eukaryota > Metazoa > Chordata > Lepidosauria > Squamata > Natricidae > Thamnophis > Thamnophis sirtalis. Next base: position 25,008,915 of record NW_028261388.1, on the reverse strand, counting down.
TTTGCCTTGCTGCACTTTACAAGGTCATGTCTGGATTTTTTTTCCCCTTGTGGAGAATGGAGAAAGTTTTATGTAGAACATTTGCCAACGGGCTAATAAATCTGTATACAAGTTGAGTTTAGTGAATAATTTTTTTCTGGGTGGAATAGCTGTCAATGGTTTTAACATTCTGCTTTTGTCTAAAAGCAGCAATTCCTTATGATTTGATCCCAAGATTTAATAACTAGTTAATGTGTCAAGAGCAGAAGATTTTTCACTGAAAGGACAATCCATGTGCAAGACTGGTATTTGAGATATCTGGTTAGCAAATTGAGTAGGATAAACTTCAGCCTGGCAGTTTGAATCGAGGGAGGTTTAAAGGAAGTACTTTGAAACATAAAATGCCCTCCTCTCCTCTCTCACTTGGGACAAGTTAGCAAATCTACTTCCTTTTAGTGCACTGCTGGAAGCCTTTGCCATTCAAACAAGGCTAAATACAGTCTCTCCTTCGTGGGGAAACAGCATTTGCATAATACTACTGCTGGAACCAACTTTTATTGAAAAGAACCAAGTAACAAGGACAAAAATAAAACAGTCCTGAAAGAAACCAGACCGCTCCAGCCAGCTAGAAATCAAAGAAGAGCCAGGAATTAGAGTTGTAAAATATGAGGGTTCCACCACAAAACCGCATTCGACTAATGGGCGCTCGACGAAACCGCGTAGCTGACGTCATCACAGCGCGACAACAGCGTGGAGAAAAAAGCACGCTGTAAAAGCTAAACCTAAAATTAACCCCTAAACCTAACCACCCTAAACCAAACCCTAAACCTAACCCTAACCCTTAACCTAACCCTAACCCTAAACCTAACCCTAAACCTAACCCTTACCTTAACTTGAATCGGCTTGCTTTCAAAGCGCTATTTAAAGCGCCCTTCTTTCTCCGCGCTCGCTGTTGTCGCCCTGTTGATGACGTCAGCGACGCAGTTTAATCGGGCGCGCTTTAGTCGAGCGCGGTTTTGTTGTGCCACAAAATATGAGAACTTTGAAAAGCCGTTACAGAAGATCAGACCTTAGTTTAAGAACCAAGAATTGGATGAACCATTGACAGATTTAAATTAATGTACTGGAGGGTATAAGGCAGTTTTGTCTATCCAGGAACATGTTACTACTGTGTTTCCTTGAAAATAAGACCCGATCTTATATATATATTTTACCACCAAAAAAGGAACCAGGTTTCAGGGGATGTCTTTCATTATCTCACCTCAGCACCAATACCCCCACCCAGCAGAAGCCCGCTGCTGGTCCATTTCTTCTGCGGCCACTTGTTGCTGCTTGCACACATCGCCCCTTCAGGAAAGGCCTCTGCAGCCGAGAAATGAGCTCTGACAGTGCCTCTGACAGCACAATGGAAGCCAGGGGGTGAAATGCATATAAATCCAGAGTTCTTTTATCAGCTGCATAAGCCTTTCTTGAAGGCCTCTGATGGTGAAGTGGAGGCTAGGGCTGACACGCAAGCAGCCGCACAAGAAGTGGGCCGGCAAGGCAGGTGTTGGGGTTGCAAGGCCTGGCAGGAACTGTCTCAAGATAAGCAGCTAAACCCCTATCCCCACCCTTGCTTGATTTTTACCCATGAGCCTCGCCCCACCCCATGCAACCAGGTGCAACGGAATGGGTGTGGTCTCAACTAGCTTATTTTGGAGGTAGGGCTTATATTGGGTGCATGCATAAAAATCAAGCTAGGGCTTGAAGGTTGTATTTTGGGGGGAGCAGATAGTAAAGCAGGCAGGGAAGAAGAGAAATTAACTAGAAAAACCATAAAGACGAACAACAATAAAATCTATTTGGCTTCTGAAATTCTTGCAAAAATTGTAAGCAGGTCAGAATCAGAAATAGTTACACATTTTTAGTTACTATTGCTGCTGTTTGAGTATATTTGCTAGTCTGAGTTTTTGAGTTCTAGATAACGCCTCTTTCTTCCAGTTTGGGGCCTTTCAGTGAAACAGGCTCGTTATGAAACAGCATTTGAGGCCATTTCAAATATTTAGGACTCTTCCAAGTGTATAAGACATGCTTGTTTCAAGTTTGATTTTATTTATAGGCTGCCCAATCCCGGAGGACTCCGGGCGGCTTACAGCGAGGAAAAGAAAAACAATAAAAGAAAATAAAAATAAAAAATAGACAAGTTAAAAACAACACAGATACATTCGTTTCAGTCGGGGCTGGACCTCAACAATGAGGTCAACAGCCCTAGGCCTGTCGGAATAGCCAGGTCTTGACAGCTTTTCTGAAGGCCATGAGAGTGGGTGAGGTCCGGATTTCTGGGGGTAGTTCGTTCCAAAGGGTCGGAGCAGCCACAGAGAAGGCTCTCCTCCAGGGAGCCGCCAGCCGGCATTGTCTGGCTGACGGCATCTGAAGGAGGCCCACCCTGTGGGATCTTACCGGCCGTTGGGAGGAGTGTGGCAGTAGGCGGTCTCACAGGCATGCTGGTCCTAAGCCATGCAGGGCTTTAAAGGTAATAACCAACACCTTAAATTGCGTCCGGAGACCAATAGGTAGCCAGTGCAGCTCGCGGAGGATAGGTGTAACATGGGTGTATCTAGGTACACCCAATATCGCTCGCGCGGCTGCATTCTGGACTAGTTGCAGTCTCCGAACGCTTTTCAAGGGTAGCCCCATGTAGAGCGCGTTGCAGTAATCCAGCCTTGAGGTGACTAGGGCATGAGTGATGGTCTGGAGTGCCTCCCGATCCAAGTAGGGCCGCAATTGATGCACGAGGTGAACCTGGGCAAAGGCCCCCCTGGTCACAGCTGACAGATGGTGTTCCAGTGTCAGCTGTCAATCCAGGAGGACCCCTAAATTGCAAGCCCTCTCTGAGGGGTGTAAGTTTTCACCCCCCAGGATCAAGGATGGACTGTCTGGACTATCCTTCGGGGGGAACATCCATAGCCACTCAGTCTTGTCGGGGTTGAGTACGAGTTTGTTTACCCCCATCCAGATCCTAACAGCCTCCAGGCACCGGCTTGTCATCAAGTTGCAACATGTTTTAGGATCTTTTTGACTGGTGACAAAATAAAATGCTTTGTCTAAGAAGTTATTTTTTTCGCTGTCCCCCCCCCCCATCCCCGAAAGGCTAATGCTAGATTGTACAAGAAAATCATAGCAGTTAAAGAAAACAGTCTTTGTCTTGCATTTTGCCTCTAAATGTGCTAAATATTTGGGAAAGCCAAAACTCTCTCACTAATTCTGTAGGACAGGGATGTCAAATTCAAGGCCCACGGGCCAGATCCAGCCTGTGGAGTACTTAGATCTGGCACAGGGAGCCACCCTGGAAGCAGCAAAGGACCGGCCCCCGGTGCTTCGGCCAGTGAAAACAGGCTCCCAAGCTCCGTTTTTTGCTGCCATGGCCCCCTGCAATCCTTTGCCAGTGAAAACAGAGCTCGGGAGGGCTGTGCACAGTGCTCTCAAGCTCCATCTTCACTGGCAGGGGGTTGCAAGAGGCTATGGCAGCTGAAAACGGAGCTCGGGAGTCTGTTTTTACTAGTAGAGCGCTCAAGCCACTACAGGTGCCTCCGACAGGAGTGACGTCAAGATGGTCATGCCCCTTGCCCCCCTCCCCCAGGTCAAACACAACCCTGATGCAGCCCTTAATGAAATTGAATTTGACACCCCTGCCCTAGAAGCTTCAGAATGCAGTTGTGCTTGCCATTTAATGGAGTGACATTGCTTAACCCAAAGGGACATAATTCAGTAGAACAAGTCCTGGAATCAGAGAGAGACATATCCATTGGCTTTTCTGACATTTTCAGCATTTTCTATTAGTCTTCTCATCATTCCTATCACCCACCTCCTCTCATTTATGACTGCGGGACTGTAACTTTGTGCTTGTATCCTTACAATTTATATTGATATTGATTGTTTCCTGATTGCTTATTTGTACCCTATGACTATTATTAAGTGCTGTACCTTATGATTCTTGATGAATGTATCTTGTATTTTTATGTATACCGAGAGCATATGCATCAAGACAAATTCCTTGTATGTCCAATCACACTTGGCCAATAAAGAATTCTATTCTATTCTTTCTTGGCTTGCTGTGAGCTAAGACTATGCTGATCCAACACATAAAGAGTGCTTTGGAGGTTGAGTCACTGCACTAGTCGGTGGCACCTTTAAGAAGTTGTGTCTTTTCTTTTCCTGGGCTCACACATTAGCTGTGTGATTCCCAGAAAATATAAGTTTGAGCTAAGGAGGTGGTGGAACAGTGTGATAAAAGCCTGGCGCTCAGTTGCTCTCTCATTTGGGCCTCCTTAACTCAAATGTTTATTTTCTGGATTAAAGCAGTGACTGTGCTTTAGGCCTAGGAAAAGGCACATCTTTAGGATAGGACACAGTGACTAGACTTACATCTTTTTGAATGCATTTTTGCTTCAGATCAGAATAGCTACCCTTTCCCCTTCCTATTGTGGACATATCTGAGTTGCAATCGATCCTTGTCAGCCTTCAGAGATTATAAATTTAGGAAGGACTTGGGATCCTCATAAAAGCTCACATTTCTAGTCTATAAAAAGTATGTTTTAATCACCAGGACTTTGCCCTAACTGCTTTTAAATGTTGCCCGTGTTTTTCTGCAGTGGTTGGAATTACTAAATTTTATATACCTGCATGCCTGCTTCTTCCCTATTTTTACTTCCCTATTAAACTGGGAGGTGGAATGTTTGAAAACATTTCTCCTCCCAGTTTACTGAAACTCATTTACTCCTTGACTTACAACCATTGATTTAGTGATAGTTCACAATTACAACAGCACTGAAAAATGTGCCTTATGACCCGGTCCTTGCATTTATGACCGCTGGCAGCATCCCCTTAGTCACATGATCAAAATTTGGATGCTTGGCAACTGGCATATATTGCAGCATACCGGGGTCATTAGATTGCTATTTGCAACATTCCTAGCCGGCTTCTGACAAGTTACTAGGGAGAGCCAGATTCACTTAATGAACATGCGATTTACTGAACAACTGCAGTGATTTGCTTAACAGCAATGGCAATAAATGTTGTAAAATTAGGCACAACTCACTTAACAACTGCCTTGCTTACCACTGGAAATTCCATTCCCATTTGTGGTTGTGAGTCAAGAACTACCTGTACTGCAAATGAAGATGCAGTAAACAGTCCTGAATTTCTGATTGTTCCTGATTTGCCTGCCTGAGGACTGGTCACAGAAGAAGCAATGAAAATGTCTTAGAGACAAGGGAACACTGCAATGTTTGAATTGAGACAGCAGCAGTGGCAATGCTAACCATGCTCTTTCTCACTGCAAGGTTGCTATGCTGCTTCTGAGTTTAAACAGTAACTGGGGATTTTATTGAGCTGACCCACCAAAAATATAATATGCTAACCCAGTTGTGATAATAGGCTAGAATGTGCTTGGAGAATGTTTAACTAAACTCTTGTTGGCATGATGGATAATCATAACACATACTGTAGATTTCTTTATCCCATGCAAAAGGAAGAAGTCAATCTAGAATCTGTTCAGGAAGGAAATCAGCTGCCAGCTGAGTCTCCCTTTCTAGCAAGGGCCAGGAATTCCACCTAGATCATAAGAAGATCTTGTCACAATAGTAAGCAGCATCTTAGAATTGATAGTCAAATCTAAAGTATTGGCAGCATGATGTGAGTGCTCTTATTATAAGTTTATGAAGGTGCAGAGATTGTTACTTCATATACCTGGACTGAGATAATGATGTAATAAAAGGCAAGACCTTTTCTAGTCTGGCTAGAAAAAATTCATACAGCAAAAAAAATACCTTAGGTATTTTTAGAGGTAGTTGGAAAACACTTTTGTAAATGTGTAAATAAATAGCTAACCATGAATTGCCCTGTGCACTTTTAATTTTTAATCGTTCTTGTTAGCCTATTTCCAAGAAGAGCAGCAAGTTATTTGGGTACTATCTCCAGAGCAATGAGAAGGGCTAATGTTGTGAGTTTGCTCTTGGTTTTTTTATTCCAATGAAAGGGTCTTTTATTATGGTATTATGGGAAGCATGTCTGCCTAATGTTTCTTAATGGCTATGGTCCTCATTGGGTAATTCATCTTCATAGCTGACATCTGCAAAGTGTGTGAGAAACATGGTAGGGCTGCACGTTTGAACATGGGAGCCAAGAAACTTTACATTGATTAGAAAGCCAAGTAGCCCAGCTATGGAATAAAAGGCTGCTTTATTAATAGATTAGTAGATAGTACTGGCATCAGTACTATCACCGCTGTGATATGTGATAATGATGTACTATCAGTACATCACCGCAGATGGGGACTCCAGACAAGAAATCAAAAGATGCTCCTGGGGAGGAAAGCTATGGCAAATCTGGACAGCATACTAAAAAGCAGAGACATCACCCTGCCAACAAAAGTGTGTATAGTCAAGGCTGTGGTTTTCCCAGTTGCAATGTATGGCTGTAAAAGCTGGACCATAACAAAGGCTGAGCACTAAAGAATGGAGGCCTTTGAACTATGGTGCTGGAGAAGACTCCTGCGAGTCCCTTGGACTGCAAAGCGATCGAACCAGTCAGTCCTAGAGGAGGTCAGCCCTGACTACTCTTTAGAAGGCCAGATCTTGAAGATGAAACTCAAATACTTTGGCCGCCTAATGAGAAGGAAGGACTAACTGGAAAAGAACCTAATGCTGGGAAAGATTGAGGGCAAAAGAAGAATGGGATGACAGATAATGAAGTGGCTGGATGGAGTCACCGAAGCAGTAGACATGAGTTTAAATGGACTCCAGAGAATGGTAAAGGACAGGAAAGCCTAGAAGAACATTGTCCATGGGGTTGCGATGGATCGGACACGACATCGCAACTAACAACAACAACAACAACAACAACAACAACAACAACAAAGTACTGGCAGAGATCAGAAGAAGTTCTACAAAATATTTGCAGGCAGTTGAATTTTTGTGAAATCATCATTAACAAGAGGGTCAGAAATCAGGGAGTAAAGGGAAAGACACAGTGGCAGATCTTCTAGCTCTGTTTTTGCCAAGTGAATTCTTAGAGGCGTAGAGAAATCCTCCAGTCACATAAATTGGCTCTCATCAAATTATGCTGATCTTGCTCCAATGAATTATCTCTGTTTCTTTCTAAATCTGGCATAGAATAAAACATCTGCTGCATTACAGCAGTGCATATTTGTTCTATTTGTTTATAGATAATGTTGAATTTCCAAGATTATTTATATGCCTTGGTTTCATATTCAGGGAATAGGAGCATATGAACATTTAAAACACTCTTTATCTTGCTTGTTATCTATGCTTTGGTCATGGAAAAGTTTGCTCAATACAATCGTGGTTAACAAAAAGAAATTCTTGTACATATATGGGAGGATTACATGGTATTTCTGTCTGAAGTAACAAATACAGGCTTACAGTGCTAGAGATAACAAGACAGATAAGTGGCTTTGTATTAGAGGAAATTTGAGGAAATAAGTGTTGTTTGCCCAAACTTGACAATTTTTTGAGCTGCTTGCTGTCAATTTCCTCTTTGTTTCCTCAGGCGAAGAGCCAATTTGGAAAGCTTCAGATCAAACCTACTGGGCTTCAGATCATCAGGGCTCCATCACAGTATTTTTCTAACTTTTGTCCCATTATTAGTGAGTTCCGATGGGATAATTCGGATTAAACCCCCTTGGCCCCCGTCCTTGTCTTCCTCCTGCTTCTCCTATTTCTATTTTGGACAAATAAAGATATCAAGTTTTTATCTGCAGCATACTCAACTCAACAGATTGCAAGTCATAAAGGACAAATAGAAGGGAGACAGAAGATAGAGGACAAATAGAAGGGAGACAGAAGCCAAGGTGGCACAGTGGTTAAATGCAGCACTGCAGGCTACTGCTAGATCAGCAGGTCAGCGGTTCAAATCTCACCGGCTCAGGGTTGACTCAGCCTTCCATCCTTCCGAGGTGGGTAAAATGAGGACCCAGATTGTTGGGGGCAATATGCTGACTCTCTGTAAACCGCTTAGAGAGGCCTGAAAGGCCTATGAAGCGGTATATAAGTCTACTGCTATTGCTATATACTTTCTCTCTTCCAACTCAGTCTAAGAGTTATTTCATGGCATGGATTAAGATAACTTCTAAATTGATAAATAATAATAAATTACCAGCAGAGGAATTATGGTGTACAAATAGGGGAAATGGCACACCCATAAATATGAGACTAGAAAAGGTCTTGCCTTTTATTACATCATTATCTCAGTCCGGATATATGAAGTAACAATTCCTACACATCCATAAATTTATAATAAGAGCACTTGCATCGTGCGGCCAATATTCTAGATATGAGTATCTTTTCAGATACCATTTCTTCCATTTCTAAGTCAGTCAGCAATCCAGGGGTCATTTACAGGGTATCATAGTTTATACTGTGAAGCAGGTAAGGTTTGCTGCATTGTTAAAGAGCAAATAGATGATCAGGTAATTCACTCCTACACATCCCTGTTGTGGCCCAGCAGGAGCCGTTGGAGCTGCCACCAGACTCCGACAGCGAGGGGCCTATGAGTAGGCCCTGGAGGATGTGGAGGACCCTGGACAGGGTTCCGACTCTGAGCAGGGCGCAGAGAGACTGGTTAGCCACCAGGTGGCGCCTGAGCCTTGGATCAGTGGGGAGGAGATAAGGGAGAGTGATCCAGAAACCAACTGTGAGTTGTTCCGGGATGCACGCCATCGAAGGGCTACGTAATTACAGGAGGTAATTACGCTCAGCTGATAGTCATTAGGCTCCTCTCCAGACTATAAAAGAGACTGCTTGTGCCATGCCCTTCTTGCAGAAGTCAACACTTTGACTAAAGAGAAACAAACTTGGCAGGTTGGATTGCTGCCAGAGTTTGTCTGAATTGCTGCCAAAGTTTGTTGGCCTTGTTGCCAAGGTCCTTATCTGTTTGTTTACTTGGCTTTCAGCCACCGAGAGTCTGAACTTGTTATTAAAGGACATTCTCATTTAAGCTTGTCTTGGCATTCGTTACTGGACAGAGGAGGTGGTCAGAACACATCCCCAAACACAAAGTCGGTAACCCTCTATGTATATCAGGCCTTTGAGGTAGGTCGGGAAAGAGGCATCACAAGTTTGATTGGAACTCTGTTGTAATGAGGTTATTGCATACAAGCTATAGCAACAAAATCTTGGAATCTGTTTCTCCTGTTGGAAGAAATGTCCTTCTGGATTCAGTTCCAAGTGGGAAAAAAGACACTGGAAACATTGAAGCTGCTTGAAAACATGGTTTAATGGTGGACAGGACCACACGACTTGAGTTCCTGAAAACAAAAGGGGGATCACATACTTCCAGATGCTGGGTGAAGAAGAAAAGAGAGAAAGATGCTGAAAGTCCCTGGTTTTGTGCCCTCTCTGGCCTTTGATCTGGAGCTTGCATTCTGATTGGTTGTCGGATTCCCATGGGGCCATGCAGGGGCAACTCTATAGGCTGTGTTTTGAGTCCAAGTTTGGTTGAGCATTGCTTTTTCCCAGGTGGCCTGTGGTGAGATGGGTAAAGGGCTAATACTATCATGCCTTAATCCCATCACCCTGGAGTTGAAGGGGGATATCTTTGTTATGTAGAATGGACTGGTTCAGGCATTTTAATGGCCCATTGACAAAGTTAGGGGCTATTAAGAGTCAGTCTGTTTCCTACCTAAAAACATGCTTCTCCATTTCTTATCCAGGGAAATATAATATTCTGCCTTTTCAATAATTGAATTGAATTGAATTTATTGCATTTATATGCCGCCCTTTTCCCCGAAGGGGACTCAGGGCAGCTCACAATCCAAGTCAGGGAAGGGGATACAGATAAGGGATAAAAAAGACGAACAAAACAATACACAATTTAAAAGCACACAACAACCATACCATTCGAGAGGGGGGGCAAAAGCTCTTTAGCCCCAGGCTATATTTCCCAGGACATTTCATTTTTCTAGGAGAGGGGTGGGTTTTAACTTCCTACCCTCCCACCAGCCCAGTCCATTTGAGAGCACCTAGTCTGACCTTCTTCTGCTTTCTCTTTCTTCATACTTTCTCTGTCTCTTGGGCAAATATGGTTTTGTTTTTGTGACAGTTTCTGCAAGTCCCCTCTGAGGCTTTCTACATCTAGGCAACCTCCAGCAATATTTTTGAAGCCCTGGGAGCTTCCCAACATTATGCCACCAAAGCCTGATGACAAATGGAATATTTTTTTTTCAATATTTAACAAATTAATTTCTATCCCCTCATGTGAAAGTTACCATATTGTTGCAATATATTGCATGCACCTAAAAGAGGAGGAGGAGAAGGAGATCTCTACCTCCTGCAAGGAAATAGTACAGTGAACATAAACATTGATATCATCTTTTGTCATAATTCATTCCTAGGGCCTCAAAGGTATTGCTGAAAAGGCACCAAATCAAGCATGCCTCCTCCATTTTACAGCTATAGTAGAATATGATTGATGATGAATCTGTACATTGGTTCTCCCAAGATAAGACTTGCCTTATCAGGTATTGTCACATTGGGGTGACCATTTTTAAAATTCGCAAGACTGTTGGCCATTCTGGGAACTAACAGCCCAAGCAGGATTGAGACAACTAAAGTTTTCCAGTGTAAGAATATTTAGGAAGCCAGAGTTTTGCTATTGCAAATTATTTTGAAATAATTATTGATATATTTTTACTTCAGTGGATGTACTTGTGATATATGGAATTCTCGGACAAAGAGGGGGAAAGAGAATTAGAATACATGATTTAAGTCACAATGCTGTATTCACCTAGGTGCTGTTAACAGGTTTATTATTAAAGTATATATTACACTGAGTAAGGACATTCTTTGTGACAGAATTACACTTATTTAATCCATGGGTAGCATTTGACAATATAAATGAAAAACAAAAATGAGAATAATACAGTATGGAGATGGTAAATGTATAAATAAAATTCTATCAAGATTTTTTTTTCCAGAATTGCTGCCATCAGCTTACATACAAATCATTTTCTGTAGACAAATTGATGAAATTATACCCCAGGAGAGACACTTGCAGGAAAAATCCATACAGTACTAAAGAATAAACAGCTATGAACAATAAAATTGTTCTTTTTTTCCCCTGCTGCTGCATATAATTGACAATAATAATGATGCTTCCTGCAAATGTAGGAAGACTCATTCACAAAGAACCACAGCTTCAATTACAGTCAACGACCTTATTTTCCTTATTTATTATCAGTTAAGAAGTCACTTTATGTTCACAGTAAAAAAAAAAACCATCAAATATTAGTTATGCCATTTAACTTTATAGGGGATCTAGAAGATGGTATCCTCTAATTTTGAAAGTATGCAATGTCCTTTTAGCAAATTCATAACTTTTATCATGATTTGTTGGCTGAACAATTAGATTTTTAGGGAAATGTCATGATGATTAAGCCATTTATCCATAACTGAATGAGAAAATGCATGAATATTCTAGCTATGCTACCATAAGTTCCATGAAGAAAGATAAGATACAAATATAAATACTTGTTCAAATATAGTTATTTTAACAACAACAAAATAAAATAAATGCCGTTAGATTAATTTACAGGCATTTGTAAGCATTTGCCCATGGACTCTGGGTTTTATTTATAGGTGCCATGCAGATCCATGTTTATACTTAATTCCTAAACTGTTCAGTTGGTATCTTGAACATCTTGTTTTCTATTTTTAATTGTATATTGCCCTTATTATTTTTACAAACGACTCAAATCCACAACAATATCCAATACAACTTTTCCTCTTATTTTCCCCACAACAACAACCCTATGAGGTGGGTCTGGCTGAGAAAGAGTGATTGGTTCAATGTCAGCCAACTGGCTTTCGTGGCTAAGGTGAGACTTGAACTCACAGCTTTCCACTTTCTGGCCTGGTGACTTAACCATAGCATTTGTGATGCTATGTGCAAATGAGACATTAATTGGTGGACTGTGGATTGAGACATGCAAAGATGTTCATATCTATGGGTGCCATGCTAAATGTTATAGGAAACTAGGCCAGCTGTGGTATGCTGATAATATTCCATGTTGGTGGGGTTTTTTTTTAGAGAGAGGACAAGTGAAACATTCTGGAAAAATACTTTAACACATAACCACAGACCTGCAGTCATAGTGACTGCAACAGTTTTCCAAAATGTTCGGAACACTCCTATTTTTAGAAATGGACCGTTCCAGTGTGAATAGCTTTCGCTTTTCCACCAATAGAGCCGAGGTGGCACAGTGGTTAGGGTGCAGTACTGAAGGCCACTTCAGCTGACTGTTATCTGCAGTTCAGCGGTTCTAATCTCACTGGCTCAAGGTTGACTCAGCCTTCCATCCTTCCGAGGTGGGTGAAATGAGGACCCAGACTGTGGGGGCGATATGCTGACTCTGTAAACCGCTTAGAGAGGGCTGAAAGCCCTATGAAGCTGTATATAAGTCTAACTGCTATTGCTATTGCTATAATAAGAGTGTATGCAGCATCATGCTTGCATGAGTTATTTGGTGATTTCTCTAGCGGTGTTTGAATTTGAGTTGTGATTTGAGTTGTGAGTTGTCATTTTGACCGCAGATTTTAGTCAGCGTCTCTTTTTATAATGTCGGGGCCCAGTTTTTCGCCAAAAAGAGTGTGATTTGGTGATCCAAACTTTGAAGAAACTGTTCTATCATGGTATGAAGAAGCAGAGAGTGATCTGAGTGAAGTGGAATCAGATTGGGATGAAAATTTTGCAATGGACAATGAGGAACCTGCTGCTGCTGCTGCCAATTCTGATATCAGTGATGATGACGCTCCTGATGAAATTGATGACCAGGTACAATCTATGTTGTGCAATAATTTATATGGCAAGAACAAATTCAAAGGGTCTTCTGCATCTTCTGGAAGCAGTAGATCCAGAATCTCTAGTCACAATATTATAGTGCAATTACCTGGACTATGGCTAAGATTTAAGGTTTAAGGTTTATTGTATTTATATGCCGCCCTATTCCCGGAGGGACTCAGGGTGGCTAACAAACCCAAGGGGGGGGGGTAAACAAGAAGGGAGTACAACAAACAGGTACAAAGAGAATTTAAAAGACAGTCAACAGTCACACAATTCAAGGGGGGAAAGGAACTCATCAACCCCAGGCCTGCCGGCACAGCCAGGTTTTAACGGCTTTGCGGAAAGCCTGGAGAGAGGTGAGGGTCCGAATCTCTGCGGGGAGTTCATTCCAAAGGGCCGGAGCAGCCACAGAGAAGGCCCTCCTCCGGGTAGTAGCCAGATGACATTGGCCAGTAGATGGAACCCGGAGGAGGCCTAATCTGTGGGATCTAATGGGCCTTTGGCAGCAGGCGGTCTCTCAAGTACACAGGTCCAATACCATGAAGGGCTTTATAAGTGATGACTAGCACCTTGAAGCATATCCGGAGACCAATTGGTAGCCAGTGCAGCTCGCGGAGGATAGGTGAAACGTAGGTGTACCGAGATGCACCCACAATCGCTCGCGCGGCTGCATTCTGGACGAGCTGAAGTCTCCGAATGCTCTTCAAGGGCTGCCCCATGTAGAGCGCATTGCAGTTAGCAGGCTAGCAGTTAGAGCAGTCACTATGACATAATGTCTGTAATAGCATAGCCAAAAGAGTACGTTTGTGGCAGTGATGTGATTCAAATAATTTAATAAGCAGTTCTCTGCCCTAATGACCAGCTGGGTAGCTGTGGCTTGGTGGTCATGTGACTGGGTGGGCTTGGCCAACTCAACATCACTCACGTCGATGGGTGCTTCACCTTAGCTGTTACAATGTAAGAAGGGTTAATGGGAGAGGCAGTTTCTGTAAACAGGGCAATAAAGATTATGCTAGAAACAACACCTTCCTGCCTTCCTTACAGGATTAGCCCTGTAAAGTGGGGAAAAAGAGATTTCTTCCAATAACTGATTCTCTAAACTGCTTAGAAAGTTAACAACCAATTCTCCCAAATAGGTGAGAATTGGTTGAATCCCACCACTGGTCTGTGGTTAAGGTTTAAACCTAAATGGGATAGAGCCATTGCACATTGATTGGGCAAGTCTAAAATTTCCTTCCTCCCTGCAGGGAAATGAAAAAAGACAGGAATGTTTTCCAGCTTAAGCAGTCTCATTTTGTGATAGTTCTGTCTCTTATCTTTGCATCCAGGATCCAGAAAGGGAAATTAAATTCAGCTTAATGCCCATTTCCCCTCCAGGTTCAGATGACACTAAGAGCTATGGCTGAGATAAGTAAACACATGGAAAATTATGGGTAAAATATATGGTTAAATCTCTCCTGTTCATTGAAATTTAAAGCATAATGCATTTTCATATATAACTATGGTATAATCAGTTATTTATTTACCGGGAAGTAATAAAATACTACTTTAAATTTTAAAAAACCTTTTTTTCTAGAAATAACAGACTTTGAGAAACTATAAACAATTATTGATAGCAGCACTGAACCATTATGCAATGTATAAAGCTGGATGTTTAACTATAGAATAGTTTATAGCAACTGAATGATATATACCAAGTGAAGAGGCATGGCATGTTTATCACCTAATATGGTAAGTTTGTGGAATAAATCCTAAAAGCAATGTTTCAGAAAGTCACAATATAATTTGAAGGCATGCAGTGTTCTGAAAAAGTCACTTATGCATCCATTTCTCCATTTCAACACACACGGATGAACAGTCTGCAGCAAAACATGGCCAAACCAATACTATTAAATAATACTCAATGCCAAATTAGATGATGCTTTAAGTTAAAAAGAAGGAGGGAAGGAAGAAATTAGGATAAAATGCCATAGATGAAATAATTGTTGGGTAATCATAGTTCTTCAGTTTAGAAAATAAATTTTAACTTTTCACTTGGTTGTTTTCAGACATGCTTGTAGGTAATTCAGAGGCTCATCATGTGTGTTGTGGCCAAACATATCCCTAATTATCTTACCTCATGAGAAGCTTCCAGGAAGGTCATAAGCACTGCATGAGAACAGTAAACCTACTGTGATTTTTTTCTTCCCTGCAACTGCTATATAGTGGCAACTGCCAATAAATATGGGATTCTACTTTATCCTTTTTTTCTCCCTCTAATTTGATAGACCAAACTATTGCCTAAATTTAAAAAAAATAGCTATTTGGCAGTAGTGAAAGGACAACGCAAAGGGAGCCAACTGCATTTCTGAAGGAAAATATCTCAAAAGCACTCACAGCTGTTGAAATGCATCTCTCACCAGATGTGCTTCAGAAATTGGCACAAGAATTATCTTTCTGAAAGATCTATTTGGACCTGGTTTATCCAAGAAAACTATTTTGCTTCCAGATGACTTTCCTTCCAGAGAATGGGGCGCTGATCTAAAAATCGCTACAATGATAAAACTGTTTTGTGATTCATCTAGTCTTCTCAGCTTTGAAGGGTGTAAGGTCACAGGGCACTGCCAGTTTTCACACTCAGAAGCAGTTAGAAGATGTTCTGTGAATGTCTTCCCCGTTGACAGGTTGAATGCTGAAAAGATGCAGCAAAACTCAGTGGAATGCCTTGAGCTCCTGCAGATCTACCTACAATCAAAGTCCCTTCTCCTCCACTCCTTTCTGTCCTCCAAAGAAGTTAAAGAAACAGAAGAGTAGTTCTGGTGATTTGAGTACCTTGTTTGCTGCAGAAAATAAGGAGGAATAAAGAATTTCCACAAGGGTGTTTTCACACCCTGGGTACTTGAGAGACCACCTTCTGCCGATTACCTCCCACAGACCCATTCGATCCCACAGATTAGGCCTCCTCCGTATTCCATCTGCCGGCCAATGTCGGCTGGCGACTACTCGGAGGAGGGCCTTCTCTGTGGCTGCCCCAGCCCTTTGGAACGAGCTCCCCGTGGAGATTCGGACCCTCTCCACCCTTCGGGCCTTCCGGAGGGCCGTGAAGACCTGGCTGTCCCAGCAAGCCTGGGGTTGAGTTCCCCCCCACTACTCGAATTTGCTGTGTCTGTTGTGCTTTTAAATTGTTTGTATTGTCCGATTGTTTTTGTCTTACTTTTTGTAATTTCCCCTCCCTTGGCTTTTGTTCAGCTGCCCTGAGTCCCTTCGGGGAATAGGGCGGCCTACAAATTGAATAAACTCCAAACTCCAAACTCCACAATGGAGCATGATTGACCATTGGCTTCCAACCAGCATTCTTCCAACCAACTATTAAGGGACTCTTCCCATCCCAATTTTTAAAACAAATTAGCTTGCAGCAAAGGAAAGAAAAAACAACCCTTAATATCAATAGAGCTGGATCTTAGTGCAAGGACACCATGCCACTCCTGAAATACTACAGCCCAGGGAGAGGAGAGAAGCAGGAGACAGGCTTTGGAAGAAGCTTCCCCCATTGAGATGCTGCTTATCCAATGTGTCTAGAACTGAAGTTATCAAATGGCAAAATAGGCATTTTTCAATCTGACATCTTAAGCCACTGGGCTCAAAGAACATTGTCTTTACCACCCAAAGTTAATGCCAGAATGGGAATCAAAGGGAGTTCTGGAATTGCTCTAACTTAACAAATTGTGTAACATTTGTCAAACTCATTTTGGATTACTTCTCTGGGCTATAGTTCAAGGTTTGATTTTCTTCAGGATATTTGGCAGAAGGCTTTAACTCTACCGCATCCCAACTTCACAGTCTCACATCACAAATATTAGCTATTCATTTCCTCTATACAGTAGCAAATGATCAATTTAAATTAAAGGAGACATTTTACAGCTAATCTAAATGGAATATTCCAAATATTAATCTAGGAGTCCAAATTGATTAAGTAAATATACTGCATTTAACTAGATTGACTTTAATAGGATTGTGATAGGGCAGACTGTGCTTTTGTAATTTTTTAGGCTGGGCTTAAGAACAATATCATTTCATAAGCGATTTTATCAGAGACATCAGTGCATTATTTATTATTTAATGTTTCACTTATTCTCTTTATTCAAAAGTAAGTATAAGCAGTCTAAATAAGGGCCTCTGTGTAGAAACAAACTCCAAACCTTATCTGAATGAAGCATCTCCTTTTTACGTGAATGGCCAAAAAAAATGACTATTTTTAATTTCTTTGATGAGTTAAGCATTCAAGGTATTCTATTCACTATTTCTTTCAGTCCACACACCAAGCATCCATAATTCATAGACTGAGGAAAATTAATTTTAATACCTAACCTTTTTGCCACTAAATAGCTCTCAAACAACTAACAAGATAAAAACCAATATAATTAAAACACAGTGAAAATCATAATTAAAAATCAAGCAAAACCATCAGCATATTTTTCCATCCAGTGCAGCAGTTGAAATCCACTTTCATACCTTGGGCCTATCCAGTGGTGAGGTTCAGCCAGTTCGCATCACTTTGGGAGAACCGGTTGTTAACTTTCTGAGCAGTTTGGTGAACTGGTTGTTGGAAGAAATCATTAGGACAGAGATAAATTATTTGAATCACAACACCGGGCCTATCTTAACCAAACATTTTGTTGGCTGGCATAATGATATTTGGGGTAGTGATTAGTGATGCTAGGCCAGAAGCTAGGAGACCCGGACTTCTAGTCCTTTTTAGGCACAAAGCCAACTGAGTGACTCTGGGCCAGCCTAAGAGAAAGACAATGGCATGACACTTCAAAAAAAATAAAGCTGGGACTAATCAAGACTGGCTTGAAAGCACCAAAACACAATAAAAGGTAATATTAAAAAAGAGACCAGTGGACTAACTTAAAGTGCCAAAAAATCAGTCACTGAGAAGCAGTCGTGGGTTCCTACCAGTTCGGACTGGTTCGGCCAAACCGGTAGTGGTTTGGCAGCCTGGGTTTCTGTGACCCAGGCCTGCCACTCCCCTGAACCAGTTCTCCAGGCGGCACCTACAGCACCGACATCTTTTTTTCGGTTCTGCGCATGCACAGAACAATTTTAATCGCACTGCGCATGAGCAAACCGGCAGTAGTGCCTGCTAGGACCCACCCCTGTTGAGGAGATCCTGTCTCATTCTCCATTAGATACAACTCAAATGGTGACAGGTTAGAGAAGGGCTGTCAAAGTTGTGGCCCGCAGGCCAGATGCATCACATGCTGGCCACTCCCATGCTCGGTTTAGCGAAGGGGGGGGAGTCATGATACTTCATGTGACAACGCCATGACGACACGAGTTTGACATACTTGGGTTAAAGAAAAAAAGCTTTACAAAAGAATATAAAGCCTGGGAAGGCATATAAGGGGGAATGTAGTTTTTCAGCTTGATTCTGGATCACATATTATTCTCACTCACTATTATTACTACTGTTCATATAAAATGCTATGCCCAGTAAACCATAGTTAACATATGATTAACATGTTAAAGCTAACATAATGGCACCGTTCACTCAACAGAATTCCAAGACTGCTGAACTTCAAACTACATCTTCAATTTTATTCTGACCTAATGAACCCAGTCTTCAAGTCACTTTCAAATCTATCCACAACTGGGCTGAAAGCCATTGAGGTTCTTGTAACAAACATGTTACGTTAATTCTCTAGATACGCTGTCAATAATTCAACTAGAATCTGGGACAACTGGAAAAACCAAACATTTTTAGAGGTATCAGCACTATATAAAATCCCTGGTGGCAGTCCAACCACATGTGGAAAAAGCATACTTGAATGGTGTCAAAACTGTCACTTGTATATCTAGAATACTAAAAATTTCAATTAACAAATTAAGATGTACTAATTAATATGTCGTCTGAATTCACATGCTATATTAAGAATAGATTTGTTTGTTTTAACAATAACTTAATAAATATCACAGCAGGTTCTTACATGTTAAGCTATATGTAGCAATGGGCAATCTTTTAGGAAAGAACTCCATATTTAATATCTTTGGAAGGGGCCAGAGTCCCTCAGTGGATCAGTGGATCAAGAATAATATGAAGTAAATGGGTTAATGATGCAAAATAGGCAACACCACATTTTGTGTGCGATTTTCTGTTTTAAGGAATATTTGGTGGATTGTTTTGAAACCTTCCAACCAACTTCATTGTACTTTTTCTCTTTTAAAAAACAGGAAATTGCATCTGTAAATTTCAAAAATTGTGACTCTAAATTTCCGTGGCAAAGAGCTCAAACAACTTACAGGGATGCAAAAATGAGGCTATCAATCAGAGGTGGGTTGCTCCTGGTTTGGCCCAGATCGGGCGAACTGGTAGTAGTGGTGGTGGGAGGCTCCGCCCACCCACCTGGACATTTCTGCACATGCACAGAAGTGCCATGTGTGCATGAGAGCACGCACATGTTCACGAGCGAACCGGTAGTAAAAAAATTGGAAACCCACCACTGCTGCCGATGATTAAATAATTCAAAAAAACATGCTAAGCCAAAATCAAATAAATCACATTATGCCTTTATGTAATATGTAGAACCCAGCTTGTGCCCCAGAATGTGTTACGGTGTTTCTCTGTACTGCAGCTTGTAGTACAGAGTTACAAATCCAGTTTCAGGCATTTATCATGTAAACAAGTATATGTTTCACATTTCAAAGATCTGAAGCATTAACATTTATGAAATGTAAATTCTTGCAAAGCTGGGGAAAGCACTGCACGTACTTGGTTATTTGCATAGATCAGTGTTTGAACAAGGTGAGAAATGGAGCTGGGTTGTGCCTATTGAGCGAGCATACACAAAGTAAAATAAAATGGAAGTGCTACTATATTTTACATCAGATGTAAATCCCATTAAGCATCAATTCCTACATAAACACATAACTATTATCTGCAACTGGCAAACAGTTTTAAAAAAATACATAGGCTTCATTGTTCACCCCGCCATCATTCTTCATTTGCACTTTGGCAACTGAGACATTTCACAAAGGCTGAGCCTTCCCCATTAAGCAATTATGCAATGCTAAGCCACAGATCTATAGCTATTCTAAGCAATATGTAAAATTAATATTGTGCCACCTCTGTTCTGGTGCATTTATTTATTTGACGATAAATGTACAGGGTTGTGCTTGAACTGCATCTAGCACAAATGGAGCAAAGGAGGCTTAATCAATCTTCTTCTCCAATCCCCTTTTTTATAAAAACAGAGACAGAAATTGGTTTGTTCTTCTTCTAAAAACATGTAAAGGTTTGGTTTTTTTAAAATACTCCTCTGGCGTGATATTTATGCTACTGGCTGGGCTGTGTAAAGCATTTGAAAGAGGATTTTTTGCAGCTCATATTCACCCAAACTAGAAAACCTCTCTAATTGTTAAAGTGGACATCTTTGGGAAGGAGGCTCATGTGGCTGCTTTGAAATTTTCCTTGGTCCCTGCCCATGCATGCACAGTCAGTATTTTCACTGGGGCTACTGGTGAACAAGTCAGGTAGAGAAACTGGGGAGAGCTTTGGAAGTAGCTTGCAAGCTTTCCAAAAAGATGGGCCTGCTTTAAGAAATCAAAGTGCTTTGTTCCCACTAATCTGTGTTGCAAAACCTCTTTTCAAATGCTTACCCAGCTCTTGTTTCTGACCCAATTCAAAGAGGAGGCCTTGGGTTTTAAAATTCTGTAGAGAGTTTATATTGATGATCTCAGTGAATACTCTTCTTGCATGTAAAACCTACTCAACCAAATTAATTAGGGGCATCTTAAAAAATGCTGTTCCAGGTTTCTTAATTAGACAATAGGTTTGCAAGAAGCAATCAGACCCACAGTTTAAAGCTTTAACATGACCATGGTGTCCCAAAGGTTTCCTAGAGCCACTGACTGCAAGCCTTTTGCCAGCTTCTTCAAGCAAGCATGCTTCTCCATTTCAGGAGCAATCCTGGTGGGAGTAATTTTCTGCATGCATGCACAAGTTCAGAAAACGGGGTGGGGGTGAGTTTAATTGACCATGATTAAAACAGCATTTTTTTTTTCATTCTGGCCTTAGTTTCTCATCTTTCCTAAGAATTCATGGTCTTTAGGCAACAATGATGAATGAGACAATAATGCTATTTTGTTTTAACATTAAAGAGCCACACACAATTGATTTTAAAAGCTGATACTTTTTGCCAGCCTCGTTTCGACTCTCTCTCTTTGGCATCTCAGTGGCTCGGGGAAAACTGCTGGAACCTTACATTTTCTGTTGCCCAACGTGATGGATTGGAGGCCTTGTTCCTTCAAGGTGGCTACATTCAGCTCCTCACGAGCTGAGCTGCTTTAAGCCCAGTGGCCTTCATTTTGGCGGACGGGAAAAACCAGCAAAGACCAATGACAATGTCAAAAGCGCTCCTGGGACATTTCATCCAGTGACCTCAGCCTGGTAATGGCACTGATCCCAGCCTGACCTGAATGCCGTCAAAGAGGCTTGCACTGAGGGCTGTAAGATAGTGCCCTCTACGTGAGTAGAAATCCCTTATTTTGGAGGGAGTGTTGCCTTGTGTGTGTGTGTGAATGGCCGAGGGAGAGCTGAGATCCACTCTGCATATCTGATTATTTGTGAGAAGATCAGTTAGAGCACATTGCTTTGAAAGGAGTGTGACTGTTGGAATAATTGCCGAGCCCCATACCAAAGAAAAGGTCCGAGAAAACCCTTGGCTAGGGTGGGTCTGCTCAGGCTCCGTACTGAAAAAGCCCAGTCTGAGAAATCCCTTAGAAATCATTGGCAACAAAGCTAGTAGTCTGTCTAGAACCGATGATCTAGCAAAAAGAATAGGGCCGTGTTCTCCACTGGGCTGCGTGCTAGCCCACAAGGATATGTTAAAAAGTTGTTGCAGCAGCAATAGTTGTCTTTAAAAAAAAAAAAAAAAAGTAGAGCTCAAGAGCCCTGTCCGGATGCAAACATGCATTTGTTTGTATGCTTTGGATATAGTTTTGTCAGCCAGCTTTTTCTATGGCCATAAATAAAAGCTGATACTTTTTGCAAGCCTCGTCTCGAGTCTCTCTCTTTGGCATCTCAGTGGCTCGGGGAAAACTGCTGGAACCTCACAATTTCATTAGTAGCGATAGTAATAATATTGTAGTCTTACTCTTACTGCCTTAAAACTCATTTCCTTTTTTTTTCTTTAACGATTTGCTGCATCTGATGAATGAATTGTCAGGTTGTTTTTATTGATTTATTGGTAAGTCTGCTTCTTTGTTTTTCCTTGTTAATCATAATACTGTTATATGAATAAATAAACATACTGTATGTGCCTAATGAAATTTGCTCTGCATACACAGTTGTATATTTATAAATGAGAATATTGGTAGTTCAGGGTTGAAATGAGAGGTCCTTGGTGCTCTCTGAGCTTGGTTGTTTTCATAACGAGCACTGATGATGTTACCTAGTTTGTAATGAAATGTCTGCAAGAAAACAACTAAGCTCAGAGAGCACCAAGGATCCTTCACTCATATAGCAATAGCAGTTAGACTTATATACCGCTTCATAGGGCTTTCAGCCCTCTCTAAGCGGTTTACAGAGTCAGCATATTGATCCCACAGTCTGGGTCCTCATTTTATCCACCTCGGAAGGATGGAAGGCTGAGTCAACCTTGAGCCGGTGAGATTAGAACTGCTGAACTGCAGATAACAGTCAGCTGAAGTGGCCTGCAGTACTGCACCCTAACCACTGCGCCACCTCGGCTCTTTACGACTAAATTACGACTATGTTTACGACTAAATTAATACCTGTAGGTGGTTACATTTTCCTAAACAATTGTAATACCTGTTTGCAGCAGAACACCATACTGATACACCTATGCATTTGCTTCTGACCTGGCTCTTTTATAATTAAAAAAAACCTCACGATGAGCCCAAATGGGATCCAGTGAAATCTACTGGCAGTTTATTATTACCTTAACAAAATGAATTTTCCATTTGCTGTTTGCGGTTCCAAGGCACCACTGCAGAAAATCTCCCTTGAGTGGTCATAAGAGAAGGACACATTCTTGGATGGGCTGCTGCTGCCCCAAAGTAAATCATAAAATAAATGTTTTTGAGCTGAATCAGAAGGATCCAAAGGCCACTGGAGGAAAATAACTTCCATTCCAACTGCTTCAATCACAAGGCTGCTTACACAGAAAAAAAAACCCAAATTCATGTGAAAGTATACATAATAAGAAGGCCAGGCAAAAGTAGTTTAACATACTGGTGATATTTACAAAATATCTAAAAAATGTCAGTGAAATGTTCCAGAGGAAGGGCATAGCAGGTGATGCAGTAATTGGTGATGAAATAGACAAAAAGAAATGATAATCTCCACCTCTGCATACATTGGTGGACATTGTTTACTACAGATTAGGGATTGCAGACCAATGGACAACCAGTAGATGGCAGCACACAGTAGATGGTTGCTCCTTTTCAATCAAAATTCTGTAAGATCCCTGACACACTTAACAAACTAATGGGGGGGGGGGTTGCATTCACCTTTGCTATCTTTCCTTTGTAACAATAATAATATTGTTTAGACTGATTCAGATCCAGCCTTTCCACAATCTTAGAGAGGTCTCACAGTTGCCGTATAAATAAGCCACACATTCCTTTTCATATTTCCCATCCACCAAATGTAATTATTTTCTCTCTTTCCAGCCTTTAACCTTAAGATCATTTTCATTCATTTTGGGGAGATATTTAACTACCAATATATCAGGCAGGACTCATATTTTCTCTTTTCTCTTCCTATAGGCATTTCTTATTTCTTTTTTCTCCATTTCCCTCCAAGATATTCAAAATGGTTCGACACTCAAACTCCCTCATCAATAACACTTTCAATTTTTCATCATAAGCAGTCAAATTCAATATGCTTTCAGATCTATGTTCATTCGTTTTCTGATCTGTAGTTCTATTTCAATTATGCATTCAAAATAAACACTTGATTTTTTTTTTTTGTAAGAGAGTTGTCAATCACCATGCTTATAGGCTTTCACGTGGAGCAATTTCTGTACTCTTTTAACTTGTTTTCAATATCCACTCATCTCACTCATCTCAAACTTTCCCCCCTGATCACATTCATGTCCATTGTTGCAAAGGGTTTCCTCAAGTTCACCTCTGTTTCTTTAGTTATCACCATTCTCTTAAATGTCTCAGGCAATTATCACAGCCTATAAATTGCTACTATCATGTGTAATGTAGAGGACATAAAGTCATACATTTCAATATACATTTTGGCTGTTCATTCATAATTAAATAAATATGATGCAAAAAGTTAGAAAAGCAATGAAATGTCTACGGTAGAAATGTGGATTATAACATTAACTGGATTTGCAGAAGTAGTAAAACTGTCCAGTTTGGTCAGGAAAAAAAATATGACAAGGATTTGTTTGAAAGATTGGAAATCTTATAGAAGTAAGATTTATGATCACAACTGAGCCCATCCCCCTTGTCGGGGGATGTTTTGTCGAGAAAACCACAGGATGACAGTAAGAAGGGAGAAGTTGTTCACCCCATCATTTCTTCCTCCCATCAGAAGGCAACCCAAGTCACTAACCAAAGCCAAGATAAGCTGATGACAGCTATGAAATTGGTGCTCCCAACAGACCAGTGGCTCAACAATAACCAAGATATCCTAACAATGGAAAATGGATTAGCCTGGAAGGAGTCCAAACTGTACATCCCCGCGGGGTTGAGGCTGGAAGTTCTACAGCAAAGCCATGAGGCGGAACTAGGAGGCCACTTTGGATTCCTAAAAACTCTCCACCTCACCAGGCATCAATTTTGATGGCCAAAGATGAAAGTAGAGGTGGAAGATTACGTAAAAATCTGTGCTACTTGCACAAGGATGAAACCACTGCCAGAGAAGTCCCCTAGACTACTACAATGAGTGGCCAGCCCTAACCGACCATGGCAAGAGGTCGTAATGGACTTCATCGTGGAACTCCCAGACAGCAGCGGAAATAGAATAATCTGGATAGTTATTGATTTGTTTTCCAAGCAAGCACATTTCATCGCTTGCTCAGGGCAGCCATCCGCAAAGAAATTAGCGAAAATGTTTGTGAAACACTTTTATCGCCTGCACGGAGTGCCCAAGAGCATCATTTCAGACCGCAGAGTCCAGTTCACAGCCAAGTTCTGGAGAGAGGTTCTGAGGTCCATTGGGTCCACACAAGAACTGAGCTCAGAGGTTCAGCCCAGCATGAACTGCCCAGCAGAGAGGGCCAATGCGGTGGTGGAACAATACATCCGGTGTTATGTGGACTATCAGCAAGACAACTGGTTGGACTTGCTACCCTTCGCCGAAGTGACGTACAATGACGCAGTCCACAGCAGCACTGGATTAACTCCTTTCCAGATTCCCAGTGGCATGGAATTTGTTGCCATGCCTGAGCTGCCTAGAGAACCTCCCTCCTCCATGTCTCTGAATGAATGGATGGACACACTAAAGAAAGGATGGGAGAATATGAAGAAAGCTCTAGCAGATGCGGCAGAAGCCTACAAGAAGCAAGCTGATAAACGTCACTCGCTCCAAACCCCCTTTTTGTGTGGGGGACAAAGTTTTTGTATCTACCAAATACATGAGATTAAGAATGCCTAGTAAGGAATTTGGTCCAAAATTTCTAGGTCCATTCCCAATAGTGAAGATAGTTAACCCAGTTACAGTTCAACTCAGTCTACCCAGAAGTCTAGGAAAAATTGACCCAGAATTTCATTGTAGCTTGTTGAAGCCAGTAATTGGGTCCAGCATAAGAACATCCACCCAAACTTTCCCTCCTGCTGTAGTGATAGAAGGAGAAACACAATCTGAGCTGATAAAAATCATAGATTCCAGGCTGAATAGGGATCGCTTACAGTATTTAGTGCATTGGGAGGGTTACCCTTTGTCTGAAGCTACTTGGGTGAAAAGCTGGAACCTAAAAGTGGAGAAGTTAGTAAAACAATTCCATGAGAAGTTTCCTGATAAGCCAAAGGGTCCCTCGGAGGGGGGAGAATAACATAAAAGTTAACATAACAAAATTAGCTAATTTTGTTATGTTAACAAAACATAGTTAACTTTTATGTTATTCTCTTTTCGGGAAATGTTTTTCTTCTGAGGAGAGGCCACCTGTCAGGCCTGCAGTCATATTCCTTTTCAGATCTTTGGCCTGCCACACGCTCTATTATTTTACTATGCTGTTTCATTAGTGTAGTAATTGGGAGGGGGAATAGTAAGGAATAGAATTGTGGAATGTGTTGTTGTCATTTCTTTCTAGAAATCAAGGTCATTCTTTGTCTCTGCACCTCTGCATCTGACCGGAACTAGAGTGTGGCAGAAGAAGATTGGACCATGTGATGAATTTATGGGTGTGGAGATAAAATCATGAACTTTCACCTGGGTGGAATCCCAGGAAGCTTTTAGATTTGTGATTCCACAGTCTGTGCCAACATGTCAGTCTTATTAAATTGGAACTTTAAGGATTGCTCTGCCTTGGACTCTGATTTAATTCTGCATGATATTTGGAATTTGCTTATTTAATTTATCTTCCACCATTTTTCTAGCTCAATACAATGTCTTCTCCTCCAAGTTCCCATAAGAGGAACAACCCTATGGTTTTAAGTTAATCCAGAAGCCTTATCTGCAGAATCCAGCCATCCAAGTACCGAATGCATTCGAAACTAATATAATACTATCTCTGCTAATTGCTGATGCAATTCTCGATATTGTTGAAAATACTGTTTGAGCTAGAGTTATTTCAAGCCCTACTTTCACTTTTGTTAATGGCAGTGTCTTGAAGCTATCCGTAAAGACCTGTCCAATGCTCTCATCACCAAGAGTAATCTGATTAATAAGGAAAGTCATTTGAGTGTAACTCCACATTTTCATATTCAACCCCAAATTTCCATCAGGGGTTTGCCAGGTAATCCTGTAGCAAACTTTGATGCAGGCTCTAAAGAAATACTGTTTATATTGGCTTTTCTTTCAGCTGCATTTTGGGTTTCTAGTTTAATTAAAATTGTTGGCAGTTACTGTTTAACCATTTCCTTGTATTCTTCCTTTATGATGATGCACAACATGGTGTCACTCTTGAAAGTGGCCCAAAATAGTTATAAGTAAGCAGAGATGCAAATAAATCCAACCCAGAATCTGCTCAGAACAACAACTATTGGAATTTACAGGATTTGGTTAGGAATATACAGTTAGGAACATACAATATATAGGATAATGAGTTGTGATTTGAAGAAGGACACATGGCATGGGCATAATCGTTTAGAAAAAGAGAGAGGTGCTCAGAATGATTTTCAAGTATGTACCATCTAGTGGTTGTCTACTCTTAGAAACCATGTAGATTTTCCCCATGACCTTGGTCCTTCATGTCTTCCAACAGTACACTCAATGTTACATTAAATGAGTCCATCCACTGCGCCCTATTCTTCTCTTTCCTTCCGCTCCTCTTTCTCAACATTAAAGAATTCTCCAAAGAATGGAGTAGAATAATTTGAACCTGTCCGTTTATGCCTCAAGTGAAAATTCTGGTTTGATTTGTTCAATGATCCATGCGTTTGTTTTCTTATCTATCCATGGTATTCTGAGGAATCTTCTCCAAAACCAAAGTTTAAAAACATCAATATTTTTCCTATCTTTCTTCTTCAGGTTCCAATTTTCACTTGCCGAAAGTGTCTGTCAGCCTCTGTTTCGCTACTTGCTTTCGGCTGCCATTGAAACGGAGAGGGGGAGACCTGGTATTTGGGAAGGGAAGTTTTAATTACAGGAGAGATTGTGTAAAGGAAGTTTTGTTCTCACCATCTACTATGCATGCTGGAGATAGTGATGGGAGCCACCAAGGCCAACTGTCCTGCATACCAACCTGATGATGCTTTTTGAAGATGGAATTCACATGACACCTAAGGGATTTGCAGATTGGACTAGGGATGGGGTTACCAGGGGGAGGGGGTTGGGTCACATATTGATATCTATGATTTTGCGCGCTTTTGCCTCCGATCTTGCTTTGCGTAGCTGCAATCTTTTCATAACGAGTAAAAGTACTCTTAGTTCTGCAAAATGGAGTTAAGTGGTTTCTTTCTTGGTTGCTGAGGGAGGCTGGCTTGACACTGTCACAGAGAATACCATGGTTGCACAATTCTGATCTTTGTAAGTACGGACCAGAGGTGGGTTCCTACCAGTTCGCACCTATTCGGTAGAACCGGTTCATCAAATCTACCGAACCGGTTAGAAGAGGTTCCACCAGTGGACCTGGAAAGCAGGCCACACCTACAGAAGAGGTTCCAAAAATTTTTGAAACCCACCACTGGTCCTTGGATATGATTATTCTACACTATCATGCTCATATTTATAAAACTCAGTGCCTCTGTGAAAGGTAAGGATGACTACTGCGTTTGTGGTGCAATCAGAACATTGCGTGTGTTGAAGTTGTTTTAACGCAAACCAAAGATGCCTTTTAAAAAAGAAGTTTATTCTTATGCATGCCAGTGCTGTGTGTGAGGTAATCTAAGGTGGTTCTGACAAGTGTCGTCAGCATCTTCATATCCGGTCACATGGGCGGCAAGCCACTCCCATCCAGTCACATGGGCGGCAAGCCACTCCCACAAAGGAGGCCACACCCACAGAGTAGGTTCGAACAATTTTTGAAACCCACCACTGGTACAGACACATCCCAGCATTTGAATATCTTTTCCAAGGCCTTCCGAGTGCTAGTCTGAGGGGTCTTTCTTTACTCCTTTTTCCTTTGCTGCTGAGGGATGATCATAAAAGATATCCACATCTTTGATAGTTTCACTGCCATCTGTAAGGCTGATGGTTTTACCTGTTCTCCTTACTTTGGTTTTCTTTCTATTTAAATTTAGTCCTATTTTTTCATGGTGCTCATTTATTTTTATCACCAGGCTTGCAGTTCTTTGCATTTTCAGCTAAAAGTAAAGAAACCTGAGAAGTTAAGACCCTATGATAGAAATCTGAGCTACAAGGGAAAGTCAGATAAAATGAAGGCAAGAAGAAAAGAAAATGAGGGCAAGAGACAGATAAGGGTTAGAAATCCAGCATTCGTAGACAGAGTTTCTTCTTTGAGAAGAAAACTCTTTGAACTGAAACCTCTGATTAAACAGGCACTAAGTCAGAAGCGTTTGATTTGGTAATTCATTTTTTTCTTCCGTTATTGAATCAATTACCCATAATAGAAGAATTTTAATAATTATATTCTGAAATAGAAACATGCAGCTGGCTGAAGTTAAGAAAGTACAAAAAATGTACATGGAAAGAAGAAACAAAGGTAGCAAATGTGAAATATTTCTATAAAGGTGAGATTTGGCTGTTGTCAGTTTTGAATATTCTTGTCAGTCCTGAAGATAGAACATCCAGAGAATATGAGGGATATAAAGTCCATTATTTGTGAAGGAGGAAACAAAAGAAGGTTATTTTAGCAGGGATTTTTTTTATTGATTTTCATTAATAGAATAAAATGACACCTGCAGAAATTTGAATTAAAGCAATAAAAGATGCAGTGGAAATTGGATGGACTGTAGTCTCTTAATGGGATACCTCTCATGTTGTTTCTTGAAGCAGAACATTTTTAGAAATTGAAAAGAAGGAGAATTGGGAAAGAGTACATTTTTGTGGGGAGATGGTTAATGCAAAAAGTTTCAGCAATGTATTAATCGTTTATTCAGTATAGCTGAATGTTAGCTCTATTGTTGTTCTTGGTATCCCTTAGTGACACATGGCAACCCCTTGTACAGCATATAAATGTTGTCGTCAAGCCTCTAATAGCAGAGTATAACCCACAAGGATTGGTTTACAATGTCTCTCATTAAAGTTGAGAAATTTATGTTGGCTTTTTTATAGGTGGATCTCAATCCTTTATTCTTGTTATTTTTCTAAACCTTCTGCTTGCAATGCATGTGGGAAAGAGGCAGGTGCAATCTGACATTTTTGGACACTCAATCCTCTTTGGGTGCTGTGGCAAGAGGTTAAACCATGTCAGGAAACCTAGATGGATTAAAAAAAAAAAGTGTTAACACTGGTCTGTGCTAGATCTTCCATGTTTCAAAACTTACAAACGATATTGTATTGATCTCTGTCCTTTTGATTTAAAAAATGTTACCTTTTATTACAGGACTCTAATGATAGAATTATATTTTTCACTCCTTGCTCCATTTTATCTATAATTTTCTTTGCCAATCTGTGCAAATCAGCAAGTAACACAAAGCTGCTTGTTACATTTTGGTATCAGAAGTATTTAACAATTGCTATAATCATGGCAGTTCCACCCAGTTACATGCTTCAGTTTCTGCAGTATATTTAAACTCTCTGCAATCAAATCATTTTACAACAATAGGAAACAGCAAACAGGAAGGATGATTGCATCAGGCAATTTAAAGTACATATTTCAAAAACCCATGATTTAGCAGCAAATATAATCATTCTCTTCCAAAAATGTTGCCATATTATAAAAAAAGAAAAAGCCTATACAAAATTAGCATCATCAAGCGTTAATAGTGTTGCTAGGCAACAACTCCCTGCATCATTTCCAGGCTGGCTTGCTCATATTAATTCTGTATGACTTTGATTTTCTCCCTGGATTGCCTGTTAACATTAAAGCTTGTAATTGCTTGCCCCTGTCCCCTATTTTAAAAACTGCTTCATTTTGTCTGAACTTGCCTTGTAACTGGAGGGACAGGATAACAGACAATTTAGACCCATGTTAACGTGTTTCATTATAATTTTTTCACTTTGATACCATATAAGAGTGGTAAGTGGCTACAAAGAATTGTAGTTCTTTTTTAATAGCCATAAAAATTATATGTGTGTCAGAATTGCGACAGGACTTTTTTATTTTACAGTAACTAATATATCTGGATAAAAGTAAGAAAACTTGCTTGACCTATATATCATAGGTTTTTTTCCCATTGAAGAGAAGACTTTCTCTTTACTAAAACTACGTATGTATCAGCAAAATCCTAAAAATCAAGATGTGCTGTCATGTTTTTGTTGATTTGTTTCTGTGAGGTTTATACCTGTTTTTTAACTAATAAATGTATTAAATGTACTGGTAGCATTTTCTTAATTATTCTTATTTTCAAGCAGCATTCAAAAATCATAAACAGGGAGCTCCAGACAGGGCTTTCCTACAATGATCCATGGCAGGCAGGGCAGAAAGTAAGTGGCTGGCACATAGCCTCTCAGTGAGTTTCTGTGCCTAAGATCTGATAACCCAGCTTGAACAAAATTCTGAACAAGAGATTTCTGAGAATAAGTTGAATCCACAATTTTTTTTAAATGATGTAAAGTCCTGGGAGAAAGCGATTTGGAAGATTTTTTTTCTCTTTAATTTTTATTCCAATGATTGAGGAGTGTGTTTCATATTCCCCTAGGACAGTGGTGGTGATCCTTTTTTGTCTCAGGTGCCAAAATCACACATGTGCGTGCTATCACACACACTCACATGCCCACCTCCATAATTTAATGCCGCCCCATACCGTGTCCACTGTGCATGCGCAGGATGGGGGAGGGGTGTCACATGCCTGTAGAGGGCGAAAAATGGCTGAAAATTTAAGCCAAAAACCAAGGCCAAAAATCAAGGCCGAAGATCAGATGGCCAGCATGCTGGAGCTGACAGGGCAACACCTCATGTGCCCTTAGAAATGGCTCTGTGTGCCACCTGTGGCACGCGTGCCATAGGTGTTGTGGAGTCAGAAAGTCCTCAACTTTACGACCTAGCGGCTAGCAACTAGGCCGCTAGGGGAGCGCTAATTGGCTTTCCCTGCTTGACAGCTCCATATAAATTGCTGTCAAGCAGGGAAGGTGCTGAATCGCCTGTAAATAGTTCTGACCTGTTAATGAACACTTCTGCCTTTCTCCAGTCTAAAATAGGTTTGCTATCACAGCCCTAGGAGTTCCACACTTGGCATATCTATTAACAACATTTTTGGTATGTTGGAACCCAGTGGTCTCCTCTGCTTCTTTCTGAATAGCTGATTAAAGGTGAAGTAAATGTAAAGGTTCCCCTAGCACTAATAACAGAGTAAGAGTTTCAGTTGAATCTGTTGCGAATATGCAGTTATATTTTATTTTGTTTACATGATTATATTCAAACTCTCTGTCTATAACAAGGGTGTCAAACTCGCATCACCATGGCGTCGTCACGTGATGTATAGCAACTTTTCCCCCCTTCGCTAAACCGGGTGTGGGCGTGGCGAGTGCGTGATGCGTCTGGCCTGCGGGCCATGCCTTGGCCTAAAAAGTTCTGTTGAAAATCCCACAGACTTTCCCCCAGCTACAGCCACCATTACAGTATTTAAGGTTTTTATCCAACATAGGCAAATTATCATAACCAAAGCATTGTTTAAAATGTTTGTTCAGTGGCTGCTTGGGGTGAGCAGAGCTGCCTGTGGTCTGGCTTACATAGCATATTAAGCTCTAATATTGCTTGCCTGATTTTGGCTTAGAATGAACCTTGTCACTGCAAGTTGTAAACCACAGATGACCCACTTCCACAAGATCTCAAGGCAGTTTTCCGTCAGAGACCATTAAAAACAACAGCCCATTAGCCTTGGTTTGGTTAAACCAAGGTAACTCTTATATCAACAGTACCAGAACAGCCCTTTTCAGGGTTGTTAAAGGGCAGGAGATTGGCGGTGCTTCTAATCTCGAGGCAAATGTTCCAAAAAGCAGGGCCATTGCTAAGAAGCCATGTCAAACCTTCCAATCCTGGTTTGATAAGAAGCCTTGGGATACCTTCCCTCAGAAACTATGTGATATATGCTGAATCTGAGTGGGAAAGACAGTCATAGAAGTACCCAAGTACCATGTAAGACGTTAAAGTATTTTTAACTTCAAAAGTTAAATGCACTTTGAATTGGACTCTGTGACTATTGCACAGAGGGTTTACAGTTACAGAAGTGTGGTCACATTTTAAACCAAGGAAATCTTCCAAATCATCCGCAAAGGCAGCCCTGAACAGAAGGTTAAAATAGTTCTCAAACCAGAAAGATTGATTCACAACGTGTCTCATTAAGTTTAATGTTCTGAAAGTTGGGGTTAATATATATTATCTTAGAAGTTCAATGAGCAAAAGCTGTATTATTCATTAGTGCATTCACAAAGGCAGGTTTTGAGAGCCATTTGAACGTCTCTTTCTTAAAATGCAAGCTCAAAGGGCTAACCATTCTCTTTGCAGGAAAGACTGACCTGTTCCTATCCCAACCCCAGTGTTCTCACAATACAGTTTCATATGTTATGGAAATCCAATTGAGATTTTTTTTCAGTAAAGCATAGTTTAGTGTAATGTGTGAACACAATGGTTAAGACAGCATTGGAGAGGCTTTGGCCTCCATTTTGTTGGAAGTATAATTCTAGACTGCTTCTCTCCTTGATTAGTTTCCATCCATTGTTTCTTCTCCTGCCTTCAGGTGCTTTGGAATATAGCTTGACTTCCTCTTTTTTGTGGCAGCCCCTGAGATATTGGAACACTGCTATCATGTCACCCCTAGTCCTTCTTTTCATTAAATAGACATACCCAATTCCTGCAATCATTCTTTATATGTTTTAGCCTCCAGTCCCCTAATCATCTTTATGATCCTTTTCCACTATTGAGTTTAGTTAGGGCTCTGATAATTATACTGCAGCAACATCTGGAGAAGTCCAGGTTTCTCATTTTGCAGAAGTCATAGCCCACCTGCTTTTCAACTTTAAAGCAGAAATATTGCAATATCCTATAATAATTCAGAACCATTATAATATCCTATAATAATGGTTAAAGCATAACCATAATATCCTATAATAATTCAGAACCATTATAATATCCTATAATAATTCCGAAATCCAGTCAGGAGGGCGTCAGCATAGATTTAATACAAGATTGGTTTTATTACTCTTCTGTACTCCTGAGCTCGAAAAAGAGAACAATTTCCAAAGCTGACTGACTCAATACAAATATTTCGGCTATCCTATGTTTCTACATTAGCTGAAGACATAATGCATCGTGCTGCAGAGTTAATGTTGCTTAGAAACAGTTCTTTTTTTCTGCAACAGCTAGGTAACACATTAATACATACTGAACAGCATTCTGAAGCAGAAAGCACATTAAAGAAATGTGAGGAAATATTTCTTGATTTTCAAATGTTCTTCAATCTTTAATTCAGAATAAAGTGGGAGGAGAATCAACCTGAAATATATAGAGGATTGATATAAAATATATTTCCTATAAGAGTGTTCATGCTTAGGTAGCAATAACAGGGATACTGACTAAAGAAAGAGAGTGTACCATATTCTTGATAATGTCAATATTAAATAAAGCAACATTTTTTTTCAAAAATGTAATGGGACAAAATTGTTCAATGGCAGCTGAGCAGGATTAGTGATTATGGATACATTTCAGCTGGCAAAGAAGAACAAAAGATCAAAGGCAGGAAATGAAATAGAGCGTATTACAAGAGGATAGGGTTAATGGCTGACATTCTGAATTGGGGCACATCATGTCTTCATTTTCTTCCATATTCTTTCTGTGTACTTCTAATATTAGCTTTCAAAAATACAGTTATGGAACTGTGATGATGTTATTTGAAAGTCTTGGTATACAACCCTGAAATTAAAGAATTCCAGTAATAGTTGAAAATAAACCAAGCTAGTGTATACAGTAACAATTGTACCTTCTTTCTTGTCCTAAGGTAGAATATCAGCAAATAGCTCAAACCTGCAAAGATGAAGTCAGGAAAACTAAGGCTCAAAATGAACTAACGAATAACAAAATAACAGCATTGGAAGGGACCTTGGAGTTCTTCTAGTCCAATTTCTGCTCAAGCAGGAAACTCTATACCATTTCAGACAAATGTCCAGTCTTCTTAAAAACTTCCAGTGATAGAGGACCCACAACTTCTGAAGGCGAGCTGTTCCATTGCTTAATTGTTCTAATTGTCAGAAAACCTCTCCTTATTTCTAGGTTGATTCTCTGATTAGTTTCTTTGTTGCAGCCCCTTAGATATTGGAACACCACTATCATGTCACCCCTAGTCCTTCCTTTCATTAAATCATGCATACTTTAATAAGAGATTGGACAACCATTTGTTTGAAATGGTATAGAGCAGGCATATAAAACTGGTGGCCTGCAGGTTGGATACATCACACACAGGCCACCGCAAACCTGCAAAGGAAAGAAACATTGTGGTACTTCACATGACGACAATGTGAGGTGGCAAGTTTGACACCTGTGGTATAGAGTTTCCTGTTTGAGTAGGGGGTTGAACTAGAAGATCTCTAAGATCCCTTCCAACTCTATTATTCTGTTGTCCTGGTTTGGTTCTCCTCCCTCTCGATATGTAGAGTTTTGAAACCATGTGGTCTTTGAGACAAACTGAAGAGAATTTTCTCATTTGTTTCCCTAGAAAATCCTTCAGATTTGTACTTTACTGATGTATTTTATCACATCCAAAAATTCCCTTCAAATAGCTGAAACCTAATGTGAAATAAATAAGTTAAAGAAGACATTTCTGCAACCATCTCATTCTGTTTTCTGTTCATTGCAAAATCTATTTTGTATTTTTATATTTTATCATATTTTTCTTGGATACCAATTTTTAATAGTTGGTATATATATATTAACACCAGCATCCAAAAGTTCAGGCATTCCTGGAATTGTATGTTTTGGTGAATTCCAAAATAAATAGAAACTGACATAATCTTTACATGCTACAAATTTAAACATTACATATTTTAACAAATGTCAATAAACACTATTTAGATTCAATAAATACTATTTAAAATGTTGAATATGGTGAGCACTAAATTTGAGTAATCTTCCAATTCAGTGCTATATTTTACTGCAGAGTTGCTAATTCAAGTAAGTTCTCATTTAGTGACTGCCATGTACAGTGAGCATTTGCAATTAGGATGGTGATGGAAAAATAATTCACATTTACTTAAGTCATTGTGAGTCTTTGGAACTCATTTAAATGCCTAAATTGATTGGTCATGAGACCAAATATATTTCTGACTTAATTGTTCTATATAAACAGAACTTTAATGTTAAACAAACAGTGCAGGATAAGCAATGTAAGTGTCAATAGCCTAACTTGTATCAATACTCGGACAGCCGAATATTTCTGTTGTGGCCCGCCAGCGGAGCTGGCAGCATATTTGGACAGTGAGGAGGTTGGGCAGGAACATGGGCCTGTCCTGGAGTCTGGGGAAGGCTCTGATGAGGGCTCTTCATCGAAGGCAGAGATGGAGCCAACGCCATCAGACAGTTATCAGCTGCCTTTGGAGTCAGACATCAGTGAGGCAGATGAACAGCTGGAGCCTGTTCCCAGTGCGTGCATGTGCAGAGTTGCCAGATGAAGAGAACAGCTAAGGAACAAGGGTCAACTTGGGAGTAAGGCCACAGTTGGACAGTGAATGGCCCCTCCCATAGGGAATAAAAGAGGAGCAAAAGGGGAGGATATTTGCAGGAGACAATTAGTTCACTCCTGCATTCTTGCCAAGTATTGCGGTGTCTGAAAGATATTGGTGCTCCACTGCAAGCCAGAGGGACAGAAAGAGGTGACGCAGGGCATTAACCAGAATTCTTTATTAATTTTAAGCTAACATACAACTCAGGAACAATTTCAGCACCAGTCCCTGTGTGACAGCTATTTATACCCGAGCTGTCAGACAGGACAACCAAGCGGATCTTCGCAATCTTCCGCTTGCCGGCTTGCGCGTCTTAGCCAATGAGTGCCATCCTCCACCAGCTGGTGTTTGTCAGGTCATAAGTCAGTAGCAATCGGCCTGGACACTCTCCAAACCTGATAAAGGTTGATAATTGTGAACTATCTTGAAAGACTAGGGGAAAGATTTTGCTGGCGAGGAATTCACTGTAAATTAAATAAAAGGGATCCATTTCTCCTGTTTAAGTCTTTAAATGCAGCCCTAGATAAAAGCACATTACAATAATTAAGAACTGATGTCACTCACATAGCTAAGAGTAGCAAACGTATTTACTCAAGGAAGAATAACAATTGTTCCTAGGAACTGCAGTTGCGCCTTGGATTTCTGCAGTAGTGGTAAAGTAGTGGTAAACCAAAACATGGCTGAACAATTGGCCTTTTTTTAGATCGTGAGTTCTCCAGGCATCAAATATCAGCTCATTCACTTATTCACTGCACTGCATATCAATGTCAGTCTTTGGTAGACTGATTTCAGATGTCAGCGGGCAATAAACACAGAAGAATCTGTTGTAAGATTTTAAAAAGCTGAAATAATACAAATAATTCTGGAGATAATATAGTTATAAAACTAGAATGAGAAACATTCCTCTGTCGGACCATTTTAAGTACCAATTTTTTTGTATGTGAAGTCTGGAGCAATTGCTCCAGTCTAAAAAGCTGCAAGCATAGCTCAAGGCATGACCTCAGCCTTAGAAGAAAGCACATAAAACCAAGTTTTTCCATTTCATGGCTGAGGCTGACATTTTGATTTTTGACTGCATCCTGCAAAGAGTCCTGCTGGGAAAGGATCCCACTTAAGTCTCTCAATTATCCTAAAGTAAATAGATGGTTAGTAAATCAAAAAATTTAATTGAAAGAGGGTAGGACAGTGATGGCGAACCTTTTTCGCCTCGGGTGCCAAAAGCAACAGGTTGCCCACTGAGCTGTTTTTCTCCCTCTGGAGGCTGGAGGGCAAAAAACAGCCCAATGTGCAAACCAGAAGTTCGGGAACTGACTACCAGTTTGCCCGTTGGACAGTTTTTCACTCTCTGGAGGCTTCAGGGAAGACTCCAGAGGGCAAAATTGGCCGAATATCAAGGTTGAAAATCAGGTGGCCAGCGTGCATGTGTGTGCTGGAGCTGACAGGGCAACACCTTGTGTGCCCTCAGAAATGGCTCTGCGTGCCACCTGCCATATATTTGCCATCATGGGGCTAGGATTTTAGTGGACCATGTCAGGAAAAATTAAGGGTTAAACTAAAGATTGTTTGAAAGGACAAACATTAATTTGCTTTAATTTAATACAAAAAATCCCCCATACATTGTGTACTTGAAAGCTAGCAGAAATATAATGAAGGATTAAATATCTAAAACAAATACTAGCCGGATTAATAAACCACACAATAATCCCTTCTGTGATTTATCTATATTCATATTCCTTGCTTTCTATTCCCCCCAGCTATTTCTCCTAAGGTGCTCATTTGCTAACTTCATGCAAAGCTTAGAGAAACTGTGCCAATAGTTGTCAAGGAGATACTGCAATTACACTTGATGCTAGCACTTTGGGTTATTTTAGCAATATCTTTCTGTAGACTGTAATAAAGGTTAATTATTTCTTTTTATTTTATTTTGTTCCCCTCTGCCCCCCAAAATACCAAAAAGAAATTATGTAAGGGGCTCAGGACACCATCTGCCAGCAGGATAATTCTGCGAAAATTAAACAGCATGGGGCTAATTTTGGTGTGGCTGGAGAAGCCGGGAGAAGAAAGATCAAGTCTCAAAATGGGCTGGATGTAGACTAAGGACTCCAGAGGGAAAATCTAGAGGGGAAAATAATGATCCTCATAGGAGAAGCCATTGGCCAGTAGCTTGAAATGTTGACTGTTGTTCCATTTTAAGTCCACTCTTCTCTTGGTCATATGGACCAGAATATACATGCATGGGAACTGGGAAATACACATAACACATAACACACACGAAAAACAGGCAAGGCAAGACAAACATGCATGGATGTACACAAATGAATGCATGCATGCTGAATAATCTCTGAATAAGGTGAACACACACAGGCACACACAGACCTAACACATTACATCATTGTACAGGAGAAAACACAGGCAGTTCTTACTGTATGTCATCAATGCTAAAGGAGTTGAGAAAAATTCCAGAATCTGTGCCATGTTTGATTTCCCTACATTTTTTTTCAGGACTTTAACAATAGCAGGAGTATAATGATGCCATCAGTGAATGAAGCAGAGTAGACAGGTAGATAAACCTTTATTGCCATCTTTGACCAACATGAAGCAGAATAGAAATGTCAGGCTCTTTGTTAAATAAAGGTCTTCACTGGGTGCAATTTGTTTCAAATTCAAAGTTCGAGGTCTGAGTTCTGGGGTATTATGTGGCAGATGCTTCTCTGTTTGAATTCTAAAAGTCCATAGCACTGTAGCTTTTTCATTTTCTATTACTTAAGGTATTTCCCCTCACTCCCCTCTACCCCCAATTCTTGCTTGTAGGCAAATGATATCTCTTGCAGATATCCCAGTGCAGCATTGTTGCTACTTTGTCATGCTATTGTTTGCAGTTACGTTTATGCAATCTTGCAGCAGCTAACTAGGTGGCCCACTGTTTCTTCAGCTTCTTTGCAGAGATGACATCTGCTTTCTATTGCTGTTTTCTCAAGTCTGGCTTTGTGTGCAGTTATTCTTGTGCTACCATAATTAGCCCCTCTGACTCTTTGTTCAGTTTTGCTGCTCTTAGTCATTGTCAGAATTTGTTGCTATCTGCTTTGCCTGATTTTGTTTTTAATGTACTGGCCATGTAAAATACCTTATCTCTTTTTTATTCTTCATTTGATCTTTCTTGTAAGGTAGTTTGGTCTCTCAAGTACTCCAATATAGTAAGCCTTTGTGGTATACTTTGTGGTATGCAGTTAGCCTTTGTAGTAAAGTGTTGCTCTATCTTCTTCATTCTTCTTCAGATATTCTTCCAATGCCCTTTTTCTTCTTCAGCCATCTGAGGTACTTGCAACAGTCCATGCCCATCTATTTTCCTTGGTAATCGTCTGTCAACATCAGTGTGAAGATGAAAGGCATGATTCGTTGTCATAATTTTTCTGATCTTCCTATTCAGGGTTTTTAGTGCGTACGTCCAGACCACTATTTCAGCTGTGTAGTGGTGGGTTGCAAGCAGTACGGCCATACAGATGCCTGCTGGAAGCAATGGGTACCGTTGCGGTATGGTGCTCCAGAGGGCCCACCTGTCTGCCTGCCATCCTTACCTGTATTTGAGCTCTTCTACGCATGGAACCTGCGCCATGCTCCGCCAAACAACTGGAGCATCACAGAGGCGGTGCAGGAGGTAAGGATGCATGCATGCGCTGCACGTGTGTGTGCGCGCACTGCACGCATTCATGTGGTGGATGCCAAGCCCTGTTACATCGTACCAGTTGCAACGGGATCCGGAACCCACCACTGCAGCTGTGTATCTAATGACTGGAATTGCCCAGTGTTAATTGCCTTGATGACATCTCCTCCACACAATTTTGACTTTAAACTCTTGTTCACTCTCATGAAATATTAACTTCCAATCTTCTTCTTGATTTCAGTGTGCTTGATGTCACCTGAAGGATGCTGAAGTAATATCTTTCAGTTTTGTTTTTCCCTTTGATGGGAAGGGTGGCACATCTGTCAAGTCCATTGCAGTATCATGGCTGTATATACAGTGTTGAGCAGTAATGATATTTTATATGGCATTTTTTCTATACAGCTTCAGATGGCCCATGTAAAGGAAATGAGAAAGCTGGACATATTTTTTAAAATGTTTGATAGCCATGATCTGACTTGTTCAAAATTGTTGAGCTGAATCAGTGCAATGAGAAACAGCAGTGGTCATAGTGAGTGTCTTTGAAAGTTTCTCATCTTGAAATTAAATTATCCCAGTATTCCCACTGTTCATTGATGAACAATGGTTGATATTACCAATAAAGGATGGGAAAATTGAGGCTATTCAAAAATGTTGAACTATCTTTACCATGCCAGTTCAGGCAGAATGACTCATAGGGAGCAATACTGAAACAGCTAAAGCTTCTCTTATTCTGCTTTAATGAAGCAGCATGAATGCAAATATTTTAACAATTAATTTGTTAAACAATTGTTGTTAAACAATTTAATTTAATTAACATTAAAATGCAATTGAAACTTTGCATCTCCAGTGTTTGTTATTTCAAAACTTTTGATATTGCCTGGTTTTCTCTTGGCAGCATTTCATTAGGGTCAGGCAGCAGCATTTCTTCATTAATTGTTAATTTTAATCTAACTTTTAAAATTTTATTGTTAATATTAATTGGGCTTGTTCTTGGATACTTTATTTAATTTCCTTTTTAACTTTTGTAATATGTGTTTTTTTTTAATGTTGTACACCGCCCTGAGTCCTTTGGGAGAAGGGCGGCATATAAATCCAATAAACAAACAAACAAACAACAAACATTACCATTTACTTCAAATGTGGTATCTGTAGGGATGACCCAGGCTTGTGTTAGTTTACTACTACTTTTCTGGTTAGTATTTTTTCTGGAACAGTCTACACTAGGGCCTTGTTTGTTTTGAAAAACAGAAGATTGATTACAATAGTGTCTCTAAAGATCTTTTAGCTCTCTTTGCTTAAGCTCCTTAATATAAACAGCTTTTTCATTTGTATTATATAGCCCAGTGCTGCTAGAGGGAGAGACTCAATCAAGGCAGGAGATAAGGATATTTTTAAAACCTTGTGCCCAATAGATAATTACTGATTCAAATTCCCGGATCACATGAAGTCAATAAGAACACATTATCCACAGCATTTCAAGAGCCATTGCTTGTTTTGCTACAATAAGTGTAGGGTTAGAATTCAATTATAAACACAGCAATTCTGATAATTAGTTGTTTGAAAACAAAAAGCTAGGGATCAACCACTTAAGAAGGCTACAGTCCATCTTCATGAAGTCTCTGAATGCATCTGGATGGCAATTGTGGGACCCAGAAGGCCAGACAAGATGGGCTCTTGGTCCCATCCAGCGGGGCTCTCTTAAAACTATCTGAAGAAAAAATTAAAATTCTACAGTAAGTGGCGGCTGCTGTTGCTAAATATTTATTCAACAATAAACAGTCACTTTAAATTCAATAAGCATCTCGAGACTTCTTCTACAAACAATCTCTCTTTCACAAAAAAATTATATCATTTTCAGAACAAAACAGTCAGCCCTAGTATTTTCCTATGTAGCATTTCAGATTCCTGATACTTTTATTTTTTCATCCTATGTCTATCTTGATTACATTAAAGTTTTTGCTGGCTTTGATGAGATCACTTCTTTATTAAATGGCACAATGAGGACAATTGGCTTCTACTACCAGAACTGTAAAATGTACCAGTAGCCTTAATTCAATGTAAAATTCTAGACTCCACTCAGGGTCATCAAACTGAAAATCAGGAAAGCACATGTATCTCAATGTAGATCAATATTTGAATAATACAGAAGGAATTTATCTATAGTCTATGCAATTTTCAACCAGCTAGTTTATGCAATTTCTTGGTAGTCTCCCTTCAAGTACAGTATTACACAAGCTTTTTGGCCAACATCAAAAAATCCAACTAGATGTTGCCATCCTAAGTTTTTTAAAATGCAATTTCATTCTTTTAAAATTTTATTCTAGAACTAAAAACATAGACCCCATTTGAGAGGATTATGTAAACAGATCCCCCCCTTTCCCCATTGTCAAGTCTGCAGCTTTTCTAAGTTGCTTTTGATTTACAAAAGCCAAAGCATGCCACATATCATTTCAATCTCTATTTCCATATTTCAAGTGCACGACAGTTTGTTTTTTCTGATTTAAAATAGCAAATAACGCAGCTGATTGATGTTCTCACTCTAAAAACCAATAACAGCTTTATCCCCGTGTCCTTCACTTCATCACAGACCCAAACAGCATGCAGATACAATTTATCATCACTAATGCTGAAGAATTCACATCCATTGTTGACCTAGTTTCAATCACTCTTTTAAGACTGTGGGAAGCCAACATAATCAGCATGTTACTTGACAAGACATAAAGTAACAATTGCACAAAGTTGTTATGACAAGAGAAGGACAGAGCTTAGACAGGGTTAGGATGTCAATGGGTGCCGGTGTGTTTGGAGATTTGATGCCTGTTAAAATTCTTTGCTCTTGATTTTTAAAAAATAGAAAGGGGCATGCTTCATATCAAAAATATTGATATCCCTTCAATCTTTATTACCAGAAAAGCTTTTGGAAGTATGAGATGCTAGAATTTCATCCTGAAGCATGGCTGAAAAACATGGGGTAAGTTGGAAGCAATGAGAAAGGAAAGCTTTATTTATTTTGTGCAATGTTGATGTAAGGGATGATGCCATTGAAGAATATTTGGAGAAGCATAGATCGGTTTTGAACCAAAGAGAAGGAATTTCATACTTGGGTAAATCAGGTCTCATGCAAAGAGGCTGTCCAGATAGTGGTTGGAAAAATCCTGATAAATCCAGCCAGCTGTGCATACCAATAGAAAGGGAATTAGCTGAGTATGCATACAGCAGCTCCCTTAGTGGCAGTGGCAAAAAAATTGAATGCGGAGAGAAGTAAGCTCAGATTCAGACTCACTGAATGGCTGTGGACCAGTATTCTAATTACAGGTAATCTTCAACTTATGACCATAACTGAGCCCAAAATGTATGTTGTTAAGTAAGAAATTTGTTAAGTGAGCTTTGCCCCATTTTGTGACTTTTCTTGCCACATGTGTTAAGTAAATCACTGTAATTGTTAAATTAAAACATAGTTG
This sequence comes from Thamnophis sirtalis, assembly GCF_051295495.1. NCBI lineage: Eukaryota > Metazoa > Chordata > Lepidosauria > Squamata > Natricidae > Thamnophis > Thamnophis sirtalis. Next base: position 24,965,582 of record NW_028261388.1, on the reverse strand, counting down.
TTAAATGAATCTGGTTTTCCCATTGACTTTGCTTGTCAGAAGGTTGCAAAAGGGGATCACATGACTTTGGGACACTGCAACTGTCATAAATATGAGTCAGTTGTCAAGCGTCCGAATGTAAATCACGTAACTATGGGATTGCTGCAACAGTCATAATTGGGGAAAATGGTCAGTGCCGTTGTAACTTTGAATGATAACTAAACAAACTGTTGTAAGTCGAGGACTCTCTGTATTCTAAAATAACTCACTGCTTGGAAGTTCTTATGATGAGGATAAAATATGAAATTCTCCCATCCATTTCTTCACAAACATCTTCACAAATAAAGAATACAACAATAATTAGCAGAGGGTTACAGCTAGGTGTCAGGTATATTGGATTTGTGCCTGTATGATTTCTACAATTTGTATTAGCTCCAGAGTTTGGGAAGGGGGAGAATTTAATGAAGAATCTAAATCTCCTGTATTATGATTTTCTAGTCTTTCTATGAACATATTACCGGTAATACAAGAGATCCAGTCTAAAGTAAAAGACTTTCACAGTTTTTATAGGGGGAAAAAAGCCACTGGGAATTCCTAGCCACAGAAGTCTAGCAAAGTAATTTTAACTGGACTTGGGCTCTCACATTTTAGAAAACGCAAAGGAGGTCAGTTTCAAAAATGTTTTGTGACAGTATTTCTCTGTAAAATATTTGAAACCCAGCTTCAGAAATTCCCTGTATTGTGTAATCTACTTTCTGCTTATAGAAGAACAACAAATTGAAAATTACACCACTAATAATTCCAAAGTGAGTAGCCATTTGTTCTTGTAGCAAAAACAAGGCAAAAAATTTATGTCATCTTAGAGCCTAACACATGTATAATCACATAAGGTTTTACTGTGTTCAGTCCATCTCATTTAATGCCCATAAGCCACAAAAGATTGGCTGATAGTCCAATCATTGGCATTTAATGTGCTAAAAGACCTTTTACATTTATAGCTATCAACAAGCAAGTTTTTCCTGTTTGCTTTTAACATTTTTTTTTGCATAAAATAATATTTTGCATTTTGTAGCTAGTATATAGTTGAATAGTATTTAAGGATGACTGTAGATGTCCAGGCCTCCAAAACCCATTTTGAAAGCTGAACTTTAAGATCAAATTAATAAGGCTGACATCTCACAGAACTTTAGCTGTCAAGCAGTTTAAGTAAGGAGGAGAGAGAGGATGAAAAATAGAAAGAAAACTACTTTTAAAAGATTTATAATCAGAAAACTACTCTACACAATGAATGAAAGAGAGACCTAAAAACAAACAAAAATATTTTAATTATTTAGTCCAACTAGAACTTCCAAGATCCACTTTGGAGTAATGACACAATCTGAGAAGTGCTAAATTAACTCCTACTTATATATTTGCTCTAGATTGATCATGGTAACATTAAAATAATTCACATTCGTGTGTTCTCTGCCATTGTGGGGTTGGATAAAAATTATTTTTAAAGCTTCATTTCTTTTCTCTGAGACCTGGACCTGGCATGAAGCTGGGTTGGTGGAGAGATGGGCAGGACAAACAGCAATAATTCCATTGGTGTTGATGATAACATCAATGCCTTTCTTACTAATTTTCTAACCTTACTTAATGAAGGTTAGAAAATACAAGAGAGAGCTGATTAAAGGGAAAATAATTCATACTCAAGTTTGCAATTAAGATGATAATTGCCTTGTTAAAGAACACTGTGAAGGTATTTCGAACTTTTAACATGTTATGCAAGGGTGGTAATAACAAATTTAAACAGAAATATACTTACATCCCTTATTAAATGAGAGTAATTACATTCACATTCTATCTTTAGTGGCAGAATATGAAATATATTGTTTCTGGAAAAATCAAACCTAGTAACTCTCTGCTTGGAAGTAATGAAAATGATATGTATGTATGTATGTATGTATGTATGTATGTATGTATGTATGTATGTATGTATGTATACAGTACATACGCACACCACACACACCACACACACACACACACTTTTTTGAGTATGATATAAATTGTAAAGTAATTTTCAAATAAAACAGCACAAAATATATACAGGGTAAAACCAAATAAGATTTTGTGCTTTTGGGTTCTAAAGTCCCCTTGTAAGGGAGATGAGAGGTATAAAAAGTTAAGAGGGGAGGGGGAGAGAAGTAAAATGGTAAGAATAGTCATTCTGCAACATAATTTTAAAGTGATGGCCTTTGAAGTCTCTCTGGCCTATAGGACCCTGGACATAGTTTCCACGTCTACATAGAGCAGCAACATTGAACCAAAGTATTTTGAGGTTGAAAATTCTGGTCCTTGCATTAGATTTAAGCAAGACACAATGTACATAAAATTCTTCCATAAAGAATCAAGCTTAACTTGAAGAAACTTCACCTTTACTCCATGGACCAGTATCAGTTGTGCATTAACTTTGAAGTACAGAATTTACAACAGTGCATGAGTTAGTAATGCATTAATTGTACATATACATTAAACAGCATTGGCATACATTTAATAGAATCACAAATTGACCAAAAACCATGAGTTGGACATTCATTGAACGCAGCAGAAATATGTCCCTTGCTCAAACTGATGTCATCACTTCTGCCTTCAGAAAAAGCTGAAATTGGCTTCTCATCATTACTTCAGCACATCACCAATATAATTACAAAATGAATATTTTTAGAATTTTACCTGAAGTTGATTCTTAAAAATATGGACATTCCATCCAAGACAGAGTTTTAATTCACTTCAAAGTTTCTCTTCAATTTTTTAATGAAACCATTTTGTTTCAAACTCATTTCTACCATGAACAAGTTGGAACAGAAATACTATTTTTAGAAAAGGCAGCAAATGTCATTTGATAACTTATTCCTTTTAAATATCTGGTTCAGAAAATTTACATGTTTCTCTATCTTTACCACTGTATTTCATACTTACCTCCATTAAATAAATAAAAAACTAGAAAAATGCAGATGAGGGAGGGCAGAGCTGAAAGTCTGCTACCAAAATCATTCTGCTTAGGAATCCTTTATCCTATGTTTGCTTAGTCTGTTAATTTAATTTTTGATTGCATGCTAGATAAGATCTGGCTTCTCTTTGCTCAGCAAAATATAAAAGGTCAGGGTCATCTTTGGAGAATAAAGAAATGAAACAAGATCTTTGGAGAGAAAAAATGAATAGAACTAGGACAGTATTTGAAGGGATTAAAATAAGATAATTAAAAAGAGGAAATATAAAGTTGGTTTATAAGATCAAGTATATGTTTTATCTATGAACTTTTGCTGACACGGATTGATTGACAAGACTTTAGTGTTTTATTATAAATAAGAATTAAGATATGGAAAGAGTATTTGCTTTATTTTAAGAGGTGATAAATTACTAAAACTGTTTATACTTGTTATTAAGGGGGAAATCATTTTATATTTCTATTCTTTTTCATTACTATATTCTTAATTTTTCTTTTCTATTTTTTATTTCCCCCACCCCTTTTTTGAGCTTTCTGGTTTTTCTATATTATTTCTTTTTAGTTCTTAAGTTATAATTGCAATTATTTAATTAATTTAATTAACTTATTAATTAAATTATTTAAAAAGTTATAAATTGTGCTGAACTGCTTGCTGCAAGACACTCATATATAGCAAAATTCTCCACAAACACAATATCAAGACAGCCTTCAACACTGACCAAAAAATAGCCAACATCTTAAGAAACTCCAAAGACAAAATCCAGCTAGAAAACCAAGGAGTCTATGAAATACCATGCAAAATCTGCCCTGCAACATACATAGGACAAACAAACAGGAGAATAAATGCAAGCATCACAGAACACAAGAATGCAGTGAGAAAAAAAAAAAACTTCCTCCCTTTTCCAGCACCTTAAAGCTACAGGACATGAAATTAATTTTGAAGGAACCAGGTTAATCTCCAAAACTGAACACTTCAACAAGAGAATAATTATGGAAGCTATCGAAATAGAGAAACACCCCCACAACATGAATAAATATGACGCTACCTCCCGCCTACCAGACATCTGGAAACCAGCCCTAGTCAACAAACAAGTCCCACCCACCACCCAGGCCGTTACAAGACGAAACAACAATGGACACACAGCCAGCACCAATCAGCACCAATCTACCAATCATGATACAACCACATCAATCATTCCACTTACTGAAACAAAGCCAACACTCCACCCACACACACCAAGATTTATAGAAAGATGGCAGCTCCAACCACGCTTTAAGCCCAAAACCCAGCCTGAAGATGGCGAGTGAGACCTCGCCGAAATGATGCCAAGACAATCTCAATCTTACATGGGAAAAGACCCGAATACAACAAGACCAGCATACCTACACCCGTGAAAATCCTCAAAAACATTTTATATATATATAAGTGTATATGTGTGTGTGTGTGTGTGTATATATATATGTGTGTGTGTGTGTGTATGTATGTATGTATGTATGTATGTATGTATATATATAATAAATTAATCAAATATTTGTTCATCTCTTTAAAAAATGATTCAAAGCTACATATTTTATCATTTGTCAGTTTCTGAATTTTCTACGCAGGAGTCCTGACAAATTTGGTACCACATTTACTTTTTCTCAAATTTGGTATTTCAATCATTATACAGCTGTATTGAAATTTATTTCTATTTAACATGAAAGATCAATTGTCAATCCTGTAAGTTCTTTATATACTCAAATATGGAATAACCGTAAACACATTCCTTCAAAATGTATCCGAATACAAACAACACTGAAACAATGGATGTACAATGTGAATCATACAAATCCACAGCAGAATGAAAAACAGGATTGTCATTATTTGTCAAAATTACAATGAAAATATAAATATGACAAAAAGTATAATCATGTTTAATTAAAATACTATATTTGCAACTACTCAGCTTTCTGACTGATCCACACTTCTTACTGTACCTTTCTATAGTCAAAAAAGTAAGTATATTCCACTTATTTTTTTAAAAAATTTCAACATAGTTCAATATATAGAGATTTGATTTTAATTTTAATAACACTGCTAAATAAAGGGACTCTAGTAAATATAACAGTTTGCACCCATGGAACCTGAGGAAGTAAACGAGGCCCCTTCAAATGCTAGGTCAGTTACTTATATATTAGATCCATGCCCTTCCTTGCTTATTATTCAAATACGGGAATGGGTCTGAACAGTAGTTAGCTCCTCCTTGAAAGACTGTCCCACCAGCTCTTAAAGAGCCCTCCTTAAAGGATCTTCTCTCAACCCAAACAAGTTGGACAGTTTTTACCCAGTTTCCGATCTTTCCTTCTTAAGCATTGATCGTATTCATGGATGACCTCTGGTGGAGCAGGATGTAGTAGTATACCCATCCTGGCTCTTCTGGACCTCTTAGTAGCATTTGATACTATTGGTCATGGTATCCTTTTGGGCTGGCTCCAGGAGTTGAGGTTGAGCAGCACTGTGTTGTGCTGGTTCTACTCCTTCCTCCACATTTGATTTCAATTGTTATTGATAAACAGGAGAGATCCGGGCTGCGCTCCCTACTTTTTCAGGGCTCCATTGCCTCTCCTCTATTTAAAATCTACATGAGACCAGTGAGTTTAGTTCAGTTCAATTTAAGGTGAGATATCATCAATATGCGGATGGCACTCAGGTTTATCTCCACATGAGGTCCCTTGAATGATACTGTGGACATCCTATTCCAGTGTCTGGAATGGTGCAAAATGGGCTCCAATTCAGTCGCAGCAAGACAGAGTTGCTCTGGATATTTGGACCTTTCTTCCATCTCTAGTTCTGGATAGGATGATACTAGCTCAAAAAGATCCAGTGTGAAAACTGGGGGTTCACAATGTGGTTAGGAGAGCCTTTGTATACCTTTGGGTACTGCACCAGTTAACACTCCTTCCTGGACTGGGAAAGCCTGCTATCGCTCTATATGAGGCTGCCCTCGAAGAGCATTCAGCAACATTTTAACTGGTGCAAAATACAGTTGCACAGGTAATAAATGATACCAGCTACATGGCACATGTAACACTATTACTGTGAGTTGCATTGGCTGCCAGTGTGTTTCTGGGTGCAATTAAAGGCTTTTCACCTTTAAAGCCCTACATAGTTTGACACTGGGTTACCTGGGGTCATTTTCCAAGAGTTTCTACCTATCTAATCCAATTCAATGGATTGGACATGCTGCAGATCCAGTTAGCCAAAATGTATCAACTGGTAGGAATTGGAAGTTTGGCTTTTTCTGCTGTAGCCCCTGACTTATGGAATATTCTCCCCTCAGAAATTAGAATGGTCACAACCCTGATGAATTTAAATAGCTTTAAAATTTTGGCTTGGAAAACATGTGTTTAGGGTCCCATTACTTGGGTTTACTATTAGTTGATTAATCATGGTTCATGTGGTTTGCATAATCATCAAGGTACTCACATGACTGCAACTTCTGGCTTTCTGCTAATTTCCCCATTTACTTTGCTTATGGGAAGTCAGCAGGTGGTTACAAATCATGATTATATGGCTGCAGGTATGCTGGGATGACTTGGTTTCAATTATCACTCAGCTCTGTCTTAAGTTTGAATAGTTTACTGCTTACTTTCTACATCATCTTTCACGGTTGCCTTTTACTTGGATATGCAGAAAGCTGTGAATGTGACACTAACAGTGACTCCTCTGGGAGCTCAACTTTAGCAATATTCAAGGAATCCAGATGATTCCAAGTAGCTGATACCACAAAAATGTGGGGTCCTTTGTGCTCTTTGAGCTTGGTTGCTTTCCTGCAGATGTTTCATTACCAAACTAGGTAATCTCATCAGTGGAACTAGGGAGTGGTGTTTATTCTCTTTATATACTAGTGGCTTGCCCTCAGTATTTGTGGGAGTCATCTTGGTGTTCCTTGATCCACCTTGATTGTCTAATGTTGATTTTGATGTTAATCTCTGCTCATCTGGGTGTTGATTACTGGTGAGGAGACATTTGGTCTTTTTCCTTCCTTTTTTGGCTTTTTGATTGTCTCTTATGAATGGTACGTAGATGTTGCTTATATCTATGTGCTTGTTGGTGGCCAATTTGTCTGAATGCCAGGCTTCCAAGAATTTTCTAGCATTTTTGGAATTGGCTTAATCTCGTATGCTCACCGTTTTCCAGTTGAAACTATGGTTGTCTGTCCACATGTTGTGAAATTGAGTAGTTTTTATCATGCAACAGTAACAGCCATTCGGCAGGACAAACAGGCAGGAGACTAGGAGAAAACATTTATGAACACCAAATAGCAGTCAGAAGACGTAATGAATATTTCACAATATGCGACTACTTTATTGTAAGTTACATTAACAGAAGCTTGCCAAACCTGAAAGTAAAAACTTACCTCCATTTTTAAGTACTTGATGCATTAGGGCAGGTCCTGTTTTCTCTGACTGTAATTGATGGTGGGGTCCTATCTCTCATCTAAACTTTTTTCCTAGACATCTCTTTTCCCTTTTCTTAAAGTCACCCCACACATTCCATCAGACCCTCTATGCACAGCACAAGTGTCTTTCTCTCCTCCCCCCTCCAACTGAATTCCTCCTCAAGCTATCAGGAATCTAACTTTGCAAGACTTTTGGCTGACACAACAGCCTTCAGACTAAACTTCCATTTTAAATAGTTCTTGAAAATGGCCATCGAGTCAAATCCAGTTGTGCCACGACTCTAGAGGTTATGTCTAAATTTGACTGTGATAACTTCCTAAGTCTGCTCCAATTAAATTTCCTCACTCAGGAGATATGCACTGAGGATTGCTCTCAAGCCTTAATAATGCCAGCAGGAAGAACTCAGCCTAAATCGAGTGAGTAATAATTGAGTTCCTGGCCTTAGATCACCTACAATGCCTTTAATCTGATCTGATCTAATCTTTAATTTGATGCAGTTGTCTTGGCAAGGTTTTTCAGAAGTGGTTTGCCATTCCCTGATTCCTAGGGTTGAAAGACAGTAACTGCTGTCAAACCCAGCTAGGTTTGTGCCTTAGGTGGACTCGAATTCAATATCTTTCTAGCATGATGTTTTAATCACTGCGCCAATTGGCTTAGATTTTTTAGTCTTCCTTTTTTACATATACATTTAGTTTTTAATTAACATATCTTTTGTATCCTGTAACTTTTCCGTTTTAAGATTTAAATTTTTATTTTTACTCTTGATGTATCCTTTCCTTAATGGGAGTATCTCATGTTTATTATGCTGGTCTACGACCAAAATAAAATTTTGATTTAATGTAGCAAAAGCAGCCTGGGAGTAAAAACTACCTTGTTTCAGGATGGCTTATATTTCTGGATCTTCTGCAAAAGAGTTCTGCAACTTCTGAAAGCAAAGTTAGGCAGAGTGAAATAAAACACTGTAAAGATGCAGTAATGATGGAATAGAAATACCTCCTGTAATTGTCTAACCTGCAGCAAGAAAGTGCAAGAAAGTTTGGCAATTTGTTCTGCGAAGCCTCCAAGAAAATGGGAGGAAAAGTATGCTTAAATAAGAAAGCATACTTGTTCTTCTGGGCAAGATATAAATGTTCAAACTTTCTAGACATACAATAGGTTCAAATGAAGATTTGAACTACAGAAAATATATGCAGATCAGAACTGAACTGTTGGGTTCTTCAAACTGAGCTTGTTTTCTCGCAGACTTTTCATTACCAGATTAGATCATCAGTGGGAACGAGAGTGGGGTTTGCTGGCTGTTGTTACATGGTGGCTTGCCTTGTCAGTCTTAATGGGGGGAGAGGTTCCTCTTTGATGAGGCACAGCCAACCCAAAAGGCACATCCAGATGTAGAAAACAAATGGCTGCAAGATCTTATATGAAACAATAATAATATAAACGTGGAATCCAACCAACTGGCAGGAGGCCCACAGCAGAAATACCATACTTTTTGGAGTATAAGACACACCTTTTTCCCTCAAAAAAGAGGCTGAAAATCTGGGTGCGTCTTATACACTGAATACAGCATTTTTTTGCCTCCTGAAACCCTGCCCCTTCACAAAATGGCTGTGCATAGCTTGTAGGAGGCTTTCAGAGCTCCTGGAGGCTGTGGAGGGCAGAAATGAGCAAAAATTGGGCCATTTTATGCTCAATTTTCGAGATTGAGATTGAGAGTTTATTTATATTTCCCCCCCCCAGCCCCCAGGAACACTCTATAAGCTTCCTAATGCCTTTTTTGATGAAAAACGGACTGTTTTTTGCTCATTCCCCCCCCCCAAAAAAACACTCCACAAGCCTCCTAAGGGCTATTCATGCCCTTTTTTGGGGGGGGAAACGGGCCCGTTTTCACAAAAAACTGACAGTTTTTGGGAGGTTTGCAGAGTGCAAAAACTTTTTTTTAAATTTGCCTCTTCAAACCCTTGGTGCATCTTATACTCCGGTGCGTCTTATAATCCGAAATATACAGTAAGCAGAACATGAAGTAGAGAAAGCTGAATTTGCACAAATGTGACTAACCCCTTCTGACAAGGACCCAGTGAGAAATAGCAGAGCCATCAGAGCAACTATATTTCAACGGGGACGATAGTGTTCCCATTTCCAATTCTTACATCTCTGAATCTTCAAATTCTTAAATTCAATTTATTTCCTAATACTTTCTGCTGGAAAATTGCAGAAGAATCTTAGCATTTCTCAATAAACACACTAAATAACATAGAAGAACACAACATTCTTTTTTTTTAGCAGAAGTAAAAACTGACCATTCAACCTCAATGGTATGAAAATAAAACAAGAGAAATCCAGCCCACAGCTATGCCAAGAAAAATTTAAGGAATAAATTACCAAGTAGGTAATAAACACATACCTGAATAAATCAAGATTGATTGTTCAATATGTGTTCACAATCTCAAAGTCTGTAATGCTCTTACAGTATGAACTGCTCAGTGAAAACCTGTACAATAGGAAACAATAAAATCACACTAAGGAAATGAGAATTACTAAAAGTTCTCAAGGTTGAGTATCATTGGATAATTATCACTAAATTGTGGCTGTGCATGATTTGTGGAATTTAATGGGACATGATTCCCAATCAATTGGCCCATACTAAATACAAGGTTCAAACTGATGACACCTACAGCGTGCACAATTATTAGGCAAGGGAGTATTTTGACCGTATCATTTTTATGCATATTTTCCACCTGCAAGCTGTATAAACTTGAATGCTTAGTGGATGCAAGCATGTCAAATGATGTGTTTTTGTGTAATGGAGTGTGTGGCTAAGGAGATCAAGGTGTGCATAATTATTAGGCAGCTTCTTTTGCTTAGGCAAAATAGGCCAAAAAAGATTTAATTGACTCTGAAAAGTCAAAAATTGTAAAAAAAAGTCTCGAACTTGAAATTGCTAAGATATTGGGGTGTGATCACAAAACCATCAAACGGTTTGTTGCAAATAGTGAAGGGGTCGCAAGAAACGTGTTGAGAAAAAAAGACGCAAACTAACTGCCAAACATTTGAACATTACCAGGAACCCATTATCTTCCAGTGCTGTCATATTCCAACCTACCTGGAGTGCCCAGAAGTACAAGATATTCAGTGCTCAGACACATGGCCAAGATAAGGAAGGTTGAAACTTGACCATCACTGAACAAGACACGTAAGTTGAAACAGAAAAACTGGACCAAGAAATATCCGGAGATAGATTTTTCAAAGGTTTTATGGACTCAGGAGTGACTCAATGGATGGGCCTGTGGCTGGATCAGTAACTGGCACAGGGGCTCCACTTCAATTCAAGGTGCCAGCAAGGTGGATGTGGGGTATTGGTATGGGCTGGTATTATTAAATATGAGCTATTTGGGCTTTTTTGGGTTGAAGATGGACTCAAAATCAACTCCCAAATCTACTTCCAGTTTTTAGAAGATACTTTCTTCAAGCAGTGGTGTAGGAAAAAGTCTGCATCTTTCAAGATGACCATGATTTGGACAATGCTCATTGCATGCATCGAAGTACTCCACTGCATGGCTAGCCAGTAAAAGCCTTAAAAAATGAAAGACCAATGTCATGGCCCCGTCCTCACCTGATCTACACTTGTGGGTTCTTCTTAAACAGGAGATTTACGGTGAAGAAAAAAAGTATACTTCTCTGAACAGTGGGAGACTGTGGTTGCTGCTGCACAAAAAGCTGATTGTCAACAGATCAAAAAACGGACAGACTCCTTGAATGGAAGGCTTATGATTGTTACTGAAAAGGTAAGGGTGGCTATATTGGTCACAGATTTTTTTAAATGTCAGAAATGTTTATTTGCAAATTTTGAGTTGCTTGTTTATTATTCTCACTTTAACAGATGCAAATAAATGAGTGATATGGGCAAATTTTAGTTTTTCATTTAGTTGCATAATAATTCTGCACACTAATAGCTGCCCAATAATTGTGCATACAAAGATATTCTCCTAAAAAAGCCAAAATCTCACTTTTACTTTCTTAAATGTTCAGGTTTGAGGTTTATTAATATTTTAGATTGACCGAGAGCACTGTAGTTGTTCAATAATGGAAGTAATCCTCCAAAATACAACTTGCCTAATAATTTTGCACAGAGTGTAGGCTGTTCCACAGGTGTAACTGTAGGAAGATCTAATAGTAGAAAAATGTTTGCACTACCAAACATTGTAGTTAAACTACGATGGTTTTCTTCTGAGCATCATCCAATCTTCTGTACATTTTTTTATTTCGTTACAAGAAGAGCATTAGAATCTAAACACCTGTCAAACATACTTGTATCTGCTGAAACTAGTGCAAAGAAAAATATTAGAAAAATAAGCCAACTCTAGAAATTAAGCCACTCAAAGAAAACAGCCAATTTAAAAATAAAGTAATTTATATGTACAAACATGAAGGCTGCAGTTTGCAGCAAGATACCTTACTGTAATATAAGAATTTCATGCTTGAATTTAACAGTGAGCTCAATTTTTTGTTTAATGTAATATAATACATACCAAAAAATGAACATAATGAAGAATAGTAACTGAATCTTAGCATCCAGTTTCTCTGAATTATTTTACTCCATTTACTGTATTCAAATCCCAAAGTGTTAGTACATAACATGTGTATTATTTTTGTATGACAATAAAACCTAAAAGGTTTGACATATTATCCCATCTGCACCTATTTTCCCAAGTTCACACTATAATCCAAGAAATAAACATTTCAAATGTCAAATTATATATTTAATTTACATTAACATCTTATGATTAATTGATTTTCAGCAATATTAAGGAAATATGATCAAACTATGTTCATGCAAATAAATCTTCAAAAGCCTGTGAACAGTTTTAATGCTTCATACTTCATATAAAATGGTTTAAATATACTCTGCAAAATGACATCAGTGAAATGTTATCAGTGAAGATAATGTCATACATTATGTTTTTATTTTATGTAGATATAAAAACTCTAATTTGCACTGCTAAATTCTATGAACCACTGAGGTTACATTGTGTGGGCAATTTTCTAGTCTTCAGAGCCACCTCTAGCTAATGTTTTTTTGATTGTTGTTACCCAAAATTATGGGCATAAAAATACAATATAGCTCAAGATCAATAATTACTAGCTAAAAGAGCTACTAGAAAAAGCACTTAAGTAGAACAGTTTGATAAACACAAACTGTTTGCCTTTGTCTATTGCTGCTGCTTAAAAAAAATCAATACAAATTATAATAAAAAAGCTTAGAAAAGAGCTGGTTTTCCTCTAAAAAATATACTTGCAAACATGTTTTCAAATCACTGTATCTTTTCATCTTTTCCCAGGATATATATATTCCCTTGGAATTATAACATAGATGTCTTTGTTAATTTATGACAATGCTCCATTATTCCATGAGATACAATATTAATAAGTTAAAACTTGAATTCCTCACATATACTGCTATCGAACTGGAGGAAAACAGCATGGGAAACCATAAAATGTGCATGGCTAAGCATAAATAGTAACCTATACATTTTGGTTCAAACACAGTTTGGAAAACTGCATATATGACAATGTCTTAAAATAGTTTCTCCTCTGTTTTCTGTAACACATCAATGTAAAACATAAACTGAAATGTCAAAAAAAAATTGAATACCCTGACTGAAATATTTTGCAACTGATCATTCTAATGCAAACACATTTCTTATTACTTCAATCTTCCAACTGTCCATGCTTATACCCAAGCACACAAACATAAAAAATATTGGCTAACCAAAAAAGATACAACAGACTCTTGGTAAAAGTTTTTCTCATGAGGCAATGTAGCATCTTCTAGATAAGACTTTAAAAATTACATTGCAATTCCATTACATTTCTTTCATAAACATGCAACTTACTGTGATATACAAAACACTTGGCTCTGAAGAAAAAACAGCTTTATAAAGACAGACTGCATCAATAAAATTTTCTGATTTACATGGTAATAAAACCTGTATTTTCACTAAAGCTCAGATATTAGGGTCTCGTATTATAACATAATAATTTGTTTGATGAACATAGCGTTCAGGAGGGAATATACACATTGACATACTAGACTATTAAAAATTCAGTTACAGAATTTTATTGATACAGCAGATTAACAAAAAATAATAAGGAAAATATGAGGATCAGCTTTCATTACATTATTTAATAACACATTTTAAAAATTAAAATATTAAATTCTTTTAAATGCTCAATGCCACAAGAAGTCCAGAGAAATCTGTTATCAATACTGAGGTGCATTAAAAGACTATTCTTTCACACATCTGCAGCTGGATGTACTTGTTTTATCCCACATTGTTTAAAAGCAATTTGGCACCTCCAAAGACAGACAACTGCCAAAGGTAAACACTGAATTAGATACATAAAGAGAATGCATTTTTTTATTTAACAAATAGTGCCAGAGCAAGTGTCCCTATTTTGTCAAAGTGATTTTTTTCACAGTTAAATGCCAAGAAAAATAAGAATACAGACACTGACAAATATTGCTTGATACCCATTCTTACTTTTTTTTGTCTTTTTTCCCAAATCAATAGCTCCACCAAACAGTCTGGTACTGTTGTGTAAAGCCGTGATAAAAGCTATACAAGCACTTTTAAGTCAGAAATATTTTTTTTAAAAAGGATTATTTACAGACAGTTTTTTTTTAGTTCTTTTGTCTATATAACCAGCATACGTTACATTTCACAAAACCCCATAGTTAATGATATAAACATATGTGTGGATTATGCTCATGACCTAGGAGCATCAAAAAGCAGGAGCAGGAAATAGAGTGATTTAATTTCTTCAGCAATCCCATTGTGAGCATCAACAATTCTCTTCAGCCTAAAAGTTTGCAAATGATAAGAGTGACATCACTTAAAAATGGCAGGAGCATGACTCTTCATCGCCTTTCCCTTTTAGATGTCCTCCGACGAACCTGAAAAAAACCAAATATCAAGAATTAGAAGCCTCAATTCAAGAATGTTCTGCATACATAGTCTTCCATATTCCAAAAACACAAGCTGTCTAAACCATATATTGGGTACAACTTCAAGAATGTAAAAATCTGCATAGTGTTGATATTTATCTAGCTATTTTGCTCTTTCAGTAGTCAATGCATTTTAAACAGCATTAACTGATTCATCAAGAAAATGCATCCATTAACTGGAACATCATTTGGATAAAGGCATTCCATATGACCAAACAAAAAAGATTAGGCAGAAAAGCTTGCCCCACTAATTTTTAAGTCTAATTGCATTTAAATGCACAGTTGAATTCAATGATATTAAGTGCAGTCCTGAATATGAGATGCTACTGATTGTTTAAAAATAATTTTCCATGTTCTCTGTAGAGGCGTGCATCTGGATAAAAGCTGAGATTTAAAATAGGCACAAGTAATGCATGCTCCCCTCTCAGACACAGTTTGTTGTGAAATGGAATTGCCTATTTCTTCCCAAAGGAAAATTCTCTCACTTTTAAAACACAGAACTGCCAATTCTGTTTCACTATATTTAATAATGTCAAACATAGGTAGCACTTTACTAAACTTTAAGCTTCAACAGTATGAAATGCATTACAACTCAAATGAATCTATGTGCAATTGTGCATAAACATATTTACTCTGATTGAGGACACTTCCTCCTCTTCCATTGTTACTTCTTGAGGAATATCGTGAATGGGAGAACTACTTTGAAATACGTCCATCTCTTCGCTAGATTCATTTTCTTTGCTTGCTGTTTGTTTTGATCGTCCAGCTCCTCTAAAATAGAAAGCAGCAAACCAAGGAATCACTCAACACTTTAAAGTTTAAGCAATGAAGAAAGATTTGGAGAAAGAATTACGTAGACTACCTTAGCATCTAAGCAATATTAAATTGTTATTTTTGTGAACCTTATTGTACTCACAGGATCTTCTAAGTTTGGAACATTTTGTAAAATTAATTTAATGAACCTCTTGTTAGATTGACATCACATCATACCCTTTCTTCTGCTGAGTGGGTGGAACTTTTGGTGGTCTTCCTCGTCTTTTTTGTGGTGTAGACTGGTTGGATTCAGCTGTGCTTATTTCTGATGATTCAGATCTGTTTTGGAAGGATATCCAACTCAGTCACCTTGTCAATTTAAATTTTAAAATAGCAAACAATTGAACAAAGGACTTACCTTTGTTGTGATTTTTTGGGTGCTTTGTACTGTCGACCTTTTGACTTCGGTTCTATACTGTCTATCTGCCTTTCTTCCTCCTCTTCCTCCTCCTCTTCTTCCTCTTCTTCTTCTTCCTCCTCCTCCATAGGTTTAACTGGTGCAGCTTTTTTTCTCCCTCGTTTAGATGTTTTTACTGTTGATTCTTCTTTTTGTATGGTTCCTGTGGCGGCCTTTGGAGGTCGCCCTCTTCTTCCCTTCTTTGGTGGACTGTTTTGTTCATCTTCACTTTCTAAGATACTGTCTTTTAATCTCTTTTCCTCTGACCACTGGGGTTCCTCGGACTCTGAAATAACCGCAGCCCTTTTTCTGCCTCGCTGGCTACTTCTAAGTTTTGATTCTTGTCCTAATTTGTTCAGTTCATCCATACCCAACTTTTCCTCAGGATCTGTAATCATTTTCTTTCTACTTCTGGGCTTTTCCAGCTCTGACTGAGGAAGAGAGAGAACACTACTTCATCCATCAAATATGTCTACATCAATTTTACATAAGGAAATACGAACTCATTCTACAAATAAGCTGAAAAAAATCACCATATGTTAATACCCCAAAATTGTATTTTTCTTTATTTTTCTTATATAATATAACAAGTGACCAGAAGGGCAAAATAAAAACTTTAAGGAAATGCATGTTTTTAAGGCACTCTTTCTAAACCTTGTATCTTGAGATGAATAACCATCAAGCACATCTCTGATTGCTTGCATTTTGTACTATTTTTCAAAAATTTATGTTACAAATAATTGAAAAGCAATGCTATTAATTCTTACGATTTCAGAATCATCTCTTTTATCATTCTTCTTTCCTGGCAGAGATGATGTCATTGTATAGTCTTCATTTTCACTGTGGTCTAGCTCAGTGCTATCGAGCCTATTATAATTAAAATATGCATAATGATTAAAATATATAATTTATAGCTGCTTGTTTTAAAAATCAACAACAACTTCAGGATAAAATACAAAGCAAACAATTTAAATAATATAATTATTTTTATTAGGTAATTATTTTGTCATCTATATAGATTTTGCCTCAAAAATATCCCTATCATATTAAAAGAAATAGGGTTGTCAAAGTCAGGAAAGTACTTTATGTATCCGTACATTGTATTTTCACTGATAAACTATACATTGTCATTGCGGAGTACTTTTTGCAACTTGGTTGTTTGCTTGTAGACATTTCATTACCTGAACGGGTAATCAAGGGAGAAAAAGGAAGGGAGGAAACCATACATTCACTAGCACTCATGTTACTTAGGAGGATAATGAAATATCCACAAGCAAACATCCACATTCAGAGAGAAGCAAGGACTCCAAATTTGTAGCTCAACCGAGCGACAAATATTCTGTTCTATTAGAACTATATTGTTATTATTAAAGTCACAGTCAGTAATTTATAAAAAATAAGGAAATGTGAGACAGTTTGATGTAGTGGTCACGGCATTAGTTAGAAACGAGGAGACCATAAATTCTAATCCTGCCTTTGGCACAAAACTAGTTGAATGAGCTTGGTATAGTCACTAAGCCCTAGGAAGGAGGCAATGGCAAGCCACCTTTCAAAAACCTTGTCAAGAAAACTGCAGGGACCTGTCCAGGCAGTCTCTGAGAATTGAACACAACTGAACAGTAGAAAAGGAAAATGTATATATGTATTAGGACTTGGCTACTGCCAAATAATGCCTAATCATTTGATCTTACTGAGAATTAAGCTAAATTCTATTATGCAATTTTGTTTATAGGATATATTGGTATCTCAATCTCTGTATCAAGCAATGGCTTTCTCCTGCAATAATGCACAGGTAGTAATCTTTGACTTACAGCAATTTGCTTAGTGACAGTTTCAAGTTACAACAGCAAAGAGAAAGCAACATGACTGCTTTTCACACAACGGTTGCAGCATCCCCATGGTCATGTGATCAAAATTCAGACAACTGGTAACATATTTATGATGGTTTCAGGTCCTGGGATCGTGTGATCACTTTTTGCAACCTTCTGACAAGCAATGTCAATGGGGAAGCCAGATTCACTTAACAATCGTGTTACTAACTTAACAAGTGCAGTGCTACACTTAACAACTGTGGCAAGAACAGTCATTAAATGGGGAAACATTCATTTAATAGATGTCTCACTTAGCAACAGAATTTGTGGGCTCAATTGTGATCGCAAGTTGAGGACTACATGTATTTTATTTCAGCATCACCTTAAAGTAAACTACTGCTATAGAGCCATGCTGGTGTAATTATTATGATACCAGCCTAGAAAAAGGGAAACTGAATTCTAGTTCCACTTTAGGTCCAAAGCCAAATGGATGGTTTTGGGCCATTCGTGCTCTCTCTCATCCCTAGAAAGGAGGCAATGGCAAACTGTTTCCAAAATCTTGCCAAGAAAATTCCAAGGCCTTGTCCAAGTGGTCACCAGGAGTCAACTCCGTATTATAGAATATCTTAATACTATATTACAGAAAAGAATAATTATCCTATGTTCCTGAACTGTTCTTAGACTTTTTTAAACATTACAGGAATATTGGATTAGCTTGTGAATCAATGCAATTCTACAACTTTTTTGGGGTGGTAGTGCTTAAGCAAATGCCACAGTTGTTGAATGAACCAATGATTCACTATGGTGTAATTCTGCTGAAAAGTGCCATTTCTGGGCAAAATTTCTGTAATACAATACCCCTGCAGGCTGCAAATGCGACTTGGTTGCTGAATGCCCAAAGTGTGGCTCTGCAACTAGGAATGAGGTCTGACTGTCAGAACTTCATATTCAGGTCATAAGTGCCCTTTTTCAGCTCAGTTCAAATTTCAAATGGTTACTATGCAAAAATTCATAACTCAAGGACTATCTGTAAATGAACAACAAACTATTCTTTACAGTATTTAATTAACTAAATGCCAGCCAAATATTGTTAAATATTTTATACTTCTACCCAGCAGATTTGGGGCTCATAGAAATTTTGTTGCTGTTACATATAAATTCTGCTATTTCTTTTTGAATCTAAACAAAGTCTTTATACTGTTGCAGTTCATATCCTGGTTAACTAAAAAAAAAAACAACCTCAGCCTGCATTCATAATTTAGCAGTTTTAGAGCTAAAAAAAAATCCATCCAAACAAAGGCGGAAGAGGAAGAAGTATACAAACCTATTTTGTAATCAACAAAATTACAAGATGCAATTCAAATCAATTTAAGCTAGTCAAAATACAAAACTATTTTGCATCAATTAAAACAGCATTTTGTCCTTTAAAGAACCATTTTTCATTTAACGGGTTAATTTTGAAAAAAAAATGTTTTCAAGGCAACCTATTTACAGCTTATGGAGAAATATCTATCTGTATCTATGTAAAAATACAATGACTAAAACAAACTAACTATTCATGTTCTATAATTCTTGAACATGGTTTTCTCAGTGTGAACTAAAAGATGTCAGTTACACAAATTAATTAATTCATTGTATTTATTTAACAAATATAGAAATGAAGATCATGTACGAAACAAACTCAGAATGAGACAAAAACAACATTCTATCATATTGCAAGGTATACAAATACAGGATGAAGTGTAGGGAGAAAGACAATTAAACATTTATACTATTTCAGGTATCATTCAAATATCATTTTTATTTCTTTTTTGTAATCTAAAAGCTATTAGTGACCTTTGTATTACTTACCTTCCTTTGATTCTTCCAGGTGAACTTGGGTTTGAATTGCTACTGGCATTGCTTACAGTTTCCATCCGAGAAGATTTGGATTGAGATTGCTTGCCTGCTGATGAAAGGGGCTTATTAACTGCTCCAAGAACATTGGCTGCTTTGGGCTGTAAAAGAAAGAACAAAACACTGATCAGTTTAATCTATATATTCAATATTATGACTATACTTTCTAAAATAAAGGACAAAAGCTTCAAAATACAAGTTTGTAAACTCTTCAGAATATTTTAACAGTTTGAAAAAAAGTTTTAAATCACAGTTAGTCAATAACTTCTAAATTAATGTTTGTCAACAAAAGAAGGTGTAGGGCTCTTCAACCTCAATAAAAGATCATATCTTACATGTCAGGGTAATTCCTTAAAATTGATTTTTGAATTTAGAATTGTACAATATCTATGATACACAGATAGTCAGACAGTGTTTGTGTATTTGTAGATATGTGTATATGTGTGTATATGTGTATATGTATCACATTTCTAACTATAAAATTATGAATGCATTAAATGCATTTTTTTTGTATTTAAGAATGCTTATGCAAGATACTCCTTTAAAATGCAAAATAATTAGAATGGCTTATTTCAGAACTCAGTTTACATGTGATCCATGGAGCAAATAAGTAGTTAAGAACTCCAAGTGTTTCTACATCATTTAAATGTACTTTTGTCACCAACGTATACATGTACAGTGTTGGAACATCAGCAGCTCAACAAGACACTGTTGAATTCAAGCAGTATATATCTTCCTGCAATATGCAAGTACATTACTGTTAAGAGACTTTGTTGAAGATCTGGCTTATTTCCTAAACATCGGTTTGATACTTAATGATGCCCTGTTGTTTTAATCCCTGTCAATATCCCCCATATATCAGCTCCACTAGACCCTGTGGAATAATGCAAAATCATCAATTCTGGACTATACTAATCAGAATATTAATGGAGTATCCAAAGTTCTGCCCTCACTATATCTTGAAAATCAATCTGCTCTTAGGCTTCCATCACTAACGTCTTTCAATCCTTCTATTGTCTGAAGACTTTCCAGCATTTAATGATAGGTGGTCTTGTTTTTTTAAACCATGACATGTAATCTCTGCAATGCAGTATACATGGAATTGCTTTTGAGTTAGTAGCTAAATATTAACATAAAAAATAAACAAGCCTCATTCTAATAAATAATTTAAAAATAACGTTTTATTATAAAAAATATTTTGGTTAAACATAATTATTCTGTGCAGGTTCTAAAAATATACAAATGCCCACCTTTCCTGGAGTAAAAAATGATTTCATTTCTGGAGGCAAATAGTTTTTGGTATTACTGAAATTCTGCAAGTAAAGGAAAAATGTAGATAAGATTCCAGTCTAAAGATTAAACAGAGATTGCATAATCAATATGCAGTTGCATAACTGCCTATAAAACTAATATGACATTATTTAATTTCATAATTGATGTACAATTAAGGGAAGAATTAGACAAATGAAAATTATATTTATTGAGATCCAGTTTGTGTTAAAGCAAATTAAAGTAAGGAAATAGGATATCATTGTTTCTAGTCTTCCTTTAGGCATGAAAGCCAATTGGGTGATTTGGGGCCAGTAACTCTTTTTGTGCTGCAACAGGATCTCTGTTGAAGAGAATATAGGAGGTAGAAGCATTGGCTATATATGCTGATTTGAGTTGATTCCAAAGAAAAGTGGGGTAAAAATAAAACTAATAAACCACACAATGCATTTCATGTCACATTACATTAATGCTCCTTTGTGTTAGCTAGCTATATTATGCATAATATTTACTTTAAAAAACATATAGTTTTTAACACATAGTTCCAATGAAATGTATAAGAAAATAAATCACATTACTTTGTCAGGTTGAGTGAAATATCGAGCTGGTAGTACAGGGTCTTTGGGAGATTCCAAACTATATGTTGTGCTCTTTGACATTATGATGTTCATTGCTATATCACATACTGTATAAAGTTTCTGAAAGAGAAAGTGTGATTTTGTGTAATGTTAGAAAATATTATTAATAAAAGTTCTGAAAAGACAAGAGGAATCTTTGGAACCCCATGTTTGTATAAAAAATCTACAATGATAGCAAACAAAATAAACTTACCATTTCAGAAATATGTTATACTATGCCAAATAAAAAAGCTTTACAATCGTTTGGAGAATTACAGTATTTATAAACAGTGTATAATTACACAGCAAGACAATTTTTACTGGTTATCAAAGAATAGAATATAACACCTTTCATAGGAACTATCACAGACATGTTATATTATAGAATATAATAGTTATATTAGACTATGCAGAAGCCCAAATTTCTGAATCAAAGAGAAGAAATTATTGACATACAGCCAATTTCATTGACCTAGATAAAGATTCACTATGTCCACATAAATATTTAGCAATGCTCAATAGAACTTACTTCATTCATTTTTGTGTCTTCAGGTCCTTGAGCATCTTTTGTCTGTTTAATATTCTCTACCATTTTTCTGATAAATGCATGACTATTATTTTCATTTTTAGCCATTAATATTTCTAGTATGAACCACAAACATCTGAAGAAACATAAAATATAGCTGTCAAATAACCAATTAATTTTCCTGGATAATAAATTAGGTACTGAATCTTGAAAAAACATTATCATAGTTGTGCTGAATGTTTAATAAAAAATATAAATCAGTAGGTTAATATACTGACATATTTTATTTTAAATACATTCTTACTCTTTAATATCTTTTAGTTGTTCAATGTCTTGGATTTTGACATAATCAGGATCATGTGCCAGAAGATGGATAGTGTATGGAACAACATACTCTGGTAGAAGAGACAAAAGTTTCTCTGAAAGTGTAAATTCAAGAAAAATTATAACATTTGGATGTATCATTATAACAGTAATCAAAGAAATGAAAAAATTACATTAAATATACATTAGATTATAGATTATATTCAACTGCATAAAATAAAGACAGTCACTATGTGCAGAAAATATTTAAAGTTCAAGTAAAATTAGTGCAGTGGATATATAGCTGCAATGCACAATCAACATATACTGAAACTTACATGTTCTAATTTAAACAATTTCTTGATTTGAAATTCTATGCCATGAAGTTTCTGGAAAGATTGATGTATTTATTTAAGCCTCTCAATTGCAATCAACTGAATCTTGTGCAAAAAGCTCTCTCACTTTCTCTCCTTCTCTTTCTCTGAGTCACAATATATATATTGTGACTACACTTACAATCTTTTAGGCCTTAAGAGAAACAAGCCTCAAAGGAGGAAGGAAAACATACTCACATTACTGAAAAAACAGATTTGACCTCAGAATTTCTTAATATCCAAGATACATATTGTTTTTACAGATAGTGAATAGTAAAAGAAAACCACATTAAGAGGATAGCAATAGCAATAGCAGTAGACTTATATACCGCTTCATAGGCCTTCAGGTCTCTCTAAGCGGTTTACAGAGAGTCAGCATATTGCCCCCAACAATCTGGGTCCTCATTTTACCCACCTCGGAAGGATGGAAGGCTGAGTCAACCCTGAGCCGGTGAGATTTGAACCGCTGACCTGCTGATCTAGCAGTAGCCTGCAGTGCTGCATTTAACCACTGCGCCACCTTGGCTCTTAGGATAGGAGAGTTCTGCACAGATTCTGGAAAGCTGCATTAAGAAATGAAATATTTGAATAGATGCTGTATACAGTACCGTATACTGTTAAAAGGCATAGAATGCATAGTCATCGTGAGAACCAAATTTAAAATAATGTAATTCATATTTATTCATAAAATGTTTATTTTTCCTAATTCAAGGTACTATAGCAGCATACATTTTAATGTAAAAATGAAATAATTAAATAAGAAATCAGGGTTATAGTTACAGCACCAAAACAAACAAGAGCAAAGATAAAATAGCAGCAAGATCACAATAAACAAGAAATTAGACAGGATATTTAAAGTTGTTAAGTGCTGCTATCTGATATCATACAATAAATAGCTTTGATCATCTTTAATAAATGCAGAATCATAATCCAGGCGCTTCTCACTATAAGGTTGTGCTTTAAGCATCTTACAATATAATGGGATGCAGAAAAGAACAGAACTATACTACTAGTAGAACTAGGAAGGTTCATGAAAAGATTGCTATCACCCCCCCCCCCAAAAAAGCTTTAAAAATAATAACCAAGGCAAATACAATCAAGATATGTGAAAGATGCAAAGACATATGGCTTTTATAAAGAACCAACAGCACTTATCAGATACTTTTAGGGATGGATGAAAAATTAATAAAAATAGTTTGGGCAAAAAACTTTGGATATACCATAGAGCTAGATAAATGGCCAAAACTCTGGGACAGAAATTATAAATTGATAATGGCAACTACTTATAAAGAAAATCTGTATAAAATGTTGTATAGGTGGCATTTGCCATCGACAAGATTAGCAAAGATGTTTAAAAATACATCTGCTAAATGTTCAAAATGTAATCAGATAGTGGGTTCTTATTATCACATGTGGTGGACATGTTCAAAGGCAAAAAAAATGGATGAAAATACATACATGGTTAGAGAAAATGATAAAGCAACACATAGACTTAAAACTAGAAATATTTTTGTAGGTATATTTCTAGAAAATTATAATAAAGGGATTACATATTTAATAATAATAGCGAGAATTGTATTTGCACAATATTGGAAAAATGAAGATACACCTACAGATGAAAGTATAATTAGAAAAATATTAGACTGCGGAGATAGATAGACATTAATAATAAAAGATAGGGAAGAAACAGAATATTTTTTAACATGGGATTTGTTTTATCAATGGTTAGATAAGAGGTAGCAATTAGAGAATGAAAGATTACTGATATGTATAAGTAAATGATGCAATAATTTCATTATACATGTAAACATTAGTAGCATTATTATGGTTGTTGTTGTTGTTATTATTATTATTACCAGTATTATTATTAATACTTTGTATAAGCAAATTGTTCCAGACAATAGTTTATTAAGCACTTATATATTTCAAAGAAAAAATGTATAAATAAAATTCTAATAATAATAATAATAATAATAATAATCAACAGTTTCAATTGGGTTTAGAAGCAAATCAACACTCAATGCAATCAATATAAAATTGTTATTTCACAACCACATTCTTCCACTTTTGGAAAAATGTTTAAGGCAAACTGCATTGGTACAGAAAATAAATGTAAATGCCAGGACGACATGGTGTTAACATTGCACTTTAAATTATTCTTCGAGTGCTCCAAGATTTCTTACCACTAACTGCTGCATGCTGCTTTAGATATTCTCTTCTCACATTTATGTTTTTTACTAGGCACTGTCTGGCATGAGCTCTTCTCTCCTTTACTGGGTCTTTTGCACACAATGCACAAATAGCCATATATTCCAGTGGTAACCTGAGTCTTGATAGGCCTTTGTGAAGTTTCTGAGCAAATGCTTGTCTAACTTGGTAACACTCATCCTAAAAAGAAGAAAATGAATTTTATATAACCATGACTCTTCAATATCTCTTTTAGGAAATATAAAGCCAAACTGCTTGCCACAGAAATTTGAAATTTATGTATAATAAGCATATAGAGCTAATACTAATTAGCACCCATTTCTTCAATTTTCTTACATTGATAGCTAATGCACACAGTTGGTATTGTTCTAATGTGATGATTTCATGATAACAAGGTTCCTGTGCCAGCTTAACAACAGCACTAGCAGCAGCTAGCCTTAGACGAGACATATCAGGTTTGCTGAAAAATAAATAGAAGATACGGACTAGTTAGTACATGGCTAATTTATTGAAGGCATTTTTGCTTATTTCCTTGTTGCCATCACTCGGTATACTGAATATAATAATAATTTCTATTTGAAAATGCATATTTAAAATGGTAATCTGTTTAGAAGAGATCTCATCTTGTTTAACTGAAATATGCATAATGATTTTGCCTTTCCATCTTTTCTGCATTTACTAAGATGAATCAAATGATTTCCCATCAATCACAATATTTAGTTTCATCTCCTTTAAAATAAATTGTTTTTGAGTTATAATGGCAATTAGGACTAGAAGTTCAATTATTAAGCAATATGGTAAATTTAGCAACAGTACTCCCAGCTGCCATTGTGCCATTGCCACACAGGTAGTTAAATAAGGACCTAGTGTGACCATGACATGGGAAGAAGTGAGAATCTTAGGCAAGCAGGTCAATAGGTTGTACTGGTGCCTGCTGGGAGCACCAGGTACTGTTCTGGTGCGGTGCTCCAGAGGGCCCACCTGCTCGCCTTACCTGTATTTGAGTTGATTGGGGCTTTCGCACATAGTGTGTATGGCGCCTGCGCAACGCTCTGCCGAGCAGCTGGAGCATCATGGAAGTGTGTGTGCTGCGCGCATGCACGTGTTGGATGCCAGGCCCCGTTGCAGCGTACCGGTTGCAACAAGATCTGGAACCCACCACTGGGCAGGTTCTATGGAGTGCAGGAAAGTGGGTGCTATGGGTGGGCAGGCACAAAGTTGCATGAGCAGGTATGTGCTATTGAAAGGGGGTGAGTGCCCCAGGCTGGTGCTACAGGGCATGGGTGGACGCTATGAGTGCACAGTACAGAGCACATGGATGGGCGCTATGGAGGATGAGCAGGACAGTGAAAAAGTGATGGGAGTCAGAATGATTTGCAACCCCCTGCCAGCTTGCCCATTGACCTTGTTTTTGAGAAGTTGCAAATAGTGATCATGTGATGGGATGCTGCAAATGTCGTAACAGTAAGCCAGATACCATGTGCCTGAATTGCTATCTTATGGCTTTGGGAATACTGCGACGATCATAACTTCAAGGATGGTCATAAGTCTCCCTCATTCAGCACTATCGTAATTGAACAGCCTCTGGTCATAATCAAAGAACTATTTGTACTTTCATATTAAAGTTACCACATTATGTGGGAAATATTCTCATTTTCTTCCTTTGTTTACTATTATTTCTAAAGCAGCAAGATGTTCTGCTGAAACTGGAAGCTAGAGTTACTAGATTCATCAATATAAGGCAGAAAATTATGCTCAGAATGGCTCAGAAATATAACGTATTTTCATTTCCTGTATTATTCAAAAAAAGTGCTTGTAATGTTGCTTTAAAAGTATTTATACCTAATTTTCCCCTGTTCAGTTAGATCTCCATCACTGTGCAAGATTGTTGTTAATAGTCTTAATGTAGATGTTCCTGATTTACTGTGGTTATTCTTCATTCCTAGTAACCATCGAACCATCATCTTAATTGCCTGCATCTGAAATAAATAACAAATAATCAAGCCAAATTTTATCATACTTAATAGATCATTGTAACATCTCAAAAAATTTCATCTTGAACAGCTATTTTTTCTCCAAAAGCATTATAAGAAAAATATAAACTTGCCAAGTGAGAAAATTTCAAACTTATATTTTCCTTAAACCAAATCAAAAGGTGATTCATGCACGTTGTTCTCCTTTAAAGGAACTGTTAATATTCTACAGGGAGGGAGCTCTACTTTTATCACTGGGGAAAGATCCCCATCATTAGGAAAAGATTTGGAGAGCTTTAAAGACCTGGTTCTTCCCCAATTTTTGCACTGTTGGGTGCATGATATCTATTTATGATCAGATTTGTCATCTGTTTGCCATTTTATGTAGATTGTTATTCCTTTTATATTGGCTTTTACTGTAAACCATCCATTCAGTCCTAAGTAGGAAAACACCTAAGTTGAATACATAAATGAAATATATGAATTTTAATCATTTATTTGGTGTTATTACTAATGTAGCAAGTATTGCTGTTATCGTCAAAGCACAACACAAGTTTGAAAAAAAAACCACAATCCAGTGACTCTTTTGCAGTATCTGCCTTTACCAGAAGGGTTATGCAATTGTTTCTTTTTAATTTGGAAGAGTGTTACAGATTCAGTTTTAAAAAGAACTTTGGAACTTAATGAGATTTCAAATTGAGACTGTATAATAACCAACATAATATATGGCACTTTTGTGAATACAGCAGAATTGTAGTATTACTTCATAAACTGCTAGTAAGAACAATTGTAGTTTTCTGTACCTACAGATGCCATTGTATTATAAGGATCTGCAGATTAAGGCTAAGTCAGTCCACAATTACAGGTCAAAAATTACATTACTCCATATTATACTTCTAGACCTAAACTTTTGTTAGCCATCTAACTGTAAAAGAGATAATGTCTAGAAATGTTCTCCTTAACAATGACTATATAAAAATAAAATAAATTACAATGACTAAATTAGAAATGCATGCAAATATCAAATTAATATGTTAATAGAGTATCAATAATGTAAACAGTAATTTTTATCAACATTTTATTAGACTCGGTTACTTCATTTTTGGTCCAAAGAGTAAATCAACATGTGCTACTGTAGTTACATCATGTTTTGAAAATTAAATTAAAAACTTTAGATAGGGTAAAATCAAAGTAATTATGAAAATATAAGTTTTTAAGTAGTATACCTTGACAAGAGTCTCAGGAGAAACTTCTTCATCTGGCACCCATAGCTTAGTTGTTTTTTTCCCTGGCATCTGAAACAAATTATATCAGTAGCTACTTTGCTATCAAAAATAATATTTATACATTCTCCCTTGAAGAACACATAGCAAGGTTTAGAAATAATTCCAAGCTTTTTTCAAAGTCTAAGACTTTGTCCAAACATCTCCAAATATGTAAGCATTCTCAACCAAAGCTGTTTTAAAAGGTGGGTATTTTAAGGACAAAATTTTTTTACTTAGTTCAACTGTTTTGACAGTTCTGTTATAGCTCCTATATCTACAATAATTGTTATTGATTATAATTAATATCTATTATTAATGTTTTTGCCGTTTTGCAGTGTTATTTTTCTTTTTCATCTTGTAACACAGCTTTAATATTGATACATTATGGTCTCTAATATAGACAGAAATCAAAGTATTAAGGTGTTTGGTATGAATAACTGCCCTTAAATAGCTTAGCATTTCTTTTTGGTTGGAGCAAACCAGTAAATATTTTAAAGACACTGAAACCTTATTAGGCTTTTTACTTTGATGATGAAAATGAGGTTTATTTTATGAAATTAAAGATATTTGCATTTGTTTTTTTGGAATACTTTCTAAACAGATTAATCTTAAAAAGGCTAATTTCCTCCTAAAGTAGAAGCAAGTCACAGAAGCAACAGAATATTACTTTTATAAGTAATGGTGGATGGTGGATGGTGAAGAAATAAAGTTTGGGGATGGAGAAACTGAGAACTTAAAAAAAAAAAAAGAAATTGACTGATTTTAATGCTGACTGGTTTCCAGTGGACTTTTTGCACAAAATAGAAAAAATAAAATTCTGATATATGATTTTGATGTTTTTTTTGGGGGGGGGGAGGGGGGAGAGAAAAAAATGAAAATTGTATTGTCACCTTAGAATAAAAGGGCAATTTGAATTTATACTTATAACTGAGTCGTTTCTTTTCTCATTCTTTTTTATCTGCACTTCTGGTTTTATTCTTTATTTCTTTATTTTTTTCTCTTTCTGTAATTATTAGTTAATATTAATTTGTATCTTTTTAAAAAATGTAATGTTATAATAATAATAATAATAATAATAATAATAATAATTTGTGACACATCTTTAAATGTGGCTTGACTGAGTTTCATGCTTAATGAATCAAAGAAATAATATAGTATGTGAGATAATGTTCAGAGACCAATGTGATGCCCTCCAGATAGACTATAAGTAATAACAGACATGACCAAAAGAATTTGTACTCCTCTATTTTTAACCAAAGAATTCAAATTTGTCATGGAATAAATTGAAACTGACACAATCAAATGACATCTACCATACTTTATTAAACAGTTCATATAGCAAGCTTTTGATATATGACTAGACATAGTCTTAAAAATTGAGGCAATAATCGCAAGCATTTTCTGAAGTTCTGAATAAGGTTTCTACACTTCTCAATCAACAATATGTTGCACTCTTTTCCACCTGCAAACTATTCCTATTGTTCTTAGATTTGATGACTCCTCTCAACTGTGAGTTTCAGCTCTTTCCAAACATGTTCAGAACAGGACACCCAGCAGGATGCTTTATAATACTCCAATGTTTACTTTTCAACTTCTTGGATTGTATTACAATTGTATTCTTTGATTGTATTTTGGGTCAATATCCTGGTGGGAGAAACTACGACTGAAAACAGAGCTTCCTAACACTGGGGATTATGTTTCACCACAAAATGCAGTGGTAATCTTTATGGTATCCAGAAGATTCAAGGCATATGGTGCTAGAGGCAGTAAAGCAACCCGTAACATTATGGAGCTTCCTCCAAATTTCACAATAGGGATGGTGTTGTTTTCTTTAAAACCATTATTTTCCCTTCTGTGGAAAAAGCTGCTGTGACTTGCCAAAAACATTAATTTTGTTTCATCTCCCCAAAGGACATCATTCTAGGACTGTGGGTTGTCAACATGCATTTTACCAAATTCTAGTCTGGAGTGGGGTTTAAAAGTGAGGCTTTCCAGGGTCTGAAATCATGGAAGCATGTTAATTTAGATAGTGATCGATCTTGTAACTTGATATGTGCGTAGTTCTTGATTTTAGAAGTCAATAGTTTTTGTTCTGAAGTTTTCCTTTGCTTTTACTCCACCATTCAAACTATCTTCCTGTTCTATTGGGGATTTTCTTCTGATGGCCATATCTAAAGAGGCAGATTACCCTCTAACTCTTCTGATAACATTAATAACTGTGATCAAAGGAACAGGAAGCTCTTTGAAAACAGTTTTATAGTCTTTAACTTTACTATGTTTTCTATTACCTTCTTCCTTTCCTCCTCAGATAACTCTCTGCTTTTCTTTCTCTTGTCCATGTTCACTGTGTTGCACACAATGACAAAAAACATCTGAGTACTTTTCCCCAATCAAACAGGTTGAGTGACTGATTATGAGATGGAAGATATCTGTGACTGTAATTAAAGAGTCTGTTAAGATCATTAAAACCCAATAAAGTCTTTTCATTTCTAAGGGTGCCAATAATCTAATCATGTTCATATTATTTTCATTTATTATTGCCAATAATATGTTAAGTTTTACATCCAAAACGAAGTGTACCCTTAATGTCATAAAAAAGGATATACAAATAGCTGTGGCAGTTTAAATTTACTACATAGGAAATTGAGATTCTTTGCAGGAAAATGGAAGGTACCAATATTTTTGGCCATGTCTGTATATGAAGCCAAAAGAACATGAAGTAACCAGGTGGGGGAAAGCTGGATTACAATAGATCAGGAGTGTCAAATTGGATTTCTTCGAGGGTCTGATCAACATTGTAGTTCTCTTCCGCAGGTCTGCGTGGGGGATGGGATGTACGCGTCCTGTAACACTTTGCCGGCCAAAAATGGGTCATGCGGGGGCACCACAAGGCCCCCATGCAGCCCATTTTCGGCCTCCCTGGCCTCCAGCACCACTCTGCTGGCCAAAAACGGCTACGTAGAAGCCTTGCAGGACCTCCACGTGCCCTGTTTTTGGCCAGTAGAGTGCTGCAGGAGGCAAAAAATGGGCCGCGCCACAGCTCCAACACACACACAGCTCATTTTGGCTGGCAGAGGCACCACGGGCCAGTCCTTTGATATTCCAGGCCAGCCCCGCGAGCCTTGAGTTTGACACCCCTGCAATAGATACCATTATGAGTTCACATTATTTAATAGAGTTTATATACAAAATGTGTGCATCTATTTTTCAAGAAAAAGGAAATTGAATAAACTGGAGGAAAAATTCAATTTTATATTTCTCAAGGAACTTATTACCGTATTTTCACCCATATAACCCGCGGGTTATATGCGTTTTTTACATGCACAGCGCCCCCCTGCGGGTTATATGCGTGGGCGGGGTATACGGAAAATATTTTACACGATCGGAGGCTTGCACAGGCTTCTTTCTCCGTTTCTTCCCCCACCCCGATCTCAGCTGTTTCCTTCTCCTCCGTTCCTTTCCTCTTCCCCAGCTTGCGCAGGCTTCTTTCTCCGTTTCTTCCCCCCCCATCTCAGCTGTTTCCCTTCTCTCTTACTCGGCGCGGGTTATATGCGTGGGCGGGGTATACGGAAAATATTTTACACGATCCCGAAAACCCGCGGGTTATTCGCGTGGGCGGGTTATTTGCGTGGGCGGGTTATATGGGTGAAAATATGGTATTACATTCTTAGTTTGTCTTCATTACCCTTCATAAGTTTACATTTTATGATTTCTCAGCTGAGTATGCTGGACATACTAAGAACTGCATAGCTATTTTCTCTTGTTAAATGCATACAATATAATATACAATTTAGAGGTATTTTACTATTTTTCTCAGATTTTTTTTACTACAAAAAGCAAAACAATTCTTACCCTGTCACTCATTAACAAATCTTTAACTATAAATGTAGCCACCAAAGATTTCAGCGGGGCAGCAAACTGATCAGGTGCCAGCAAGGCTATGTGGCCAATGGAAACCAGTGGTGTAATCAGATGTTCCAGATTACTTGGATCGAGACTCTTATGTAGTGGCTAAAATATATAAATGATAGTAAATGTTAACATCAATATGCCCTTAAAGAGGAATCAACTGCAAGCATTTAAAGCATTTTAACCTATAAATAAGTCAAATGCTTCAGAATTTTCTACTATCATTGCACTATAAATATAAAATAAAATAAAAATACCTCAAATATCTGTGCGAATTGTGTTTCTTTACTGGAGAATATTGCATGGATGCAGTGAATGGCATACTTGGCCTGTCGAGGAGGACCTTTTTTAGCTTTATGTTGCAAAACTGGAAGCAAAGCTCTACAGATTGAAAAAAAAGCATAAATAAAACTACATAAGTAGTTTTGTTTAATGAACTTGAACCATTGCATATTTAACTGGAATCTTTGTGTATTTAATTAGAATTTTGCTACGATAGGCTCTGTTCCTAACTATACGAGACTTCACGTTTTTGTAATATAAATGGTGACCCATCACGCAAAGCAAAATTTCAAAAATCATCCCATGATTTATGTTCGGATGTAATATAATTTACTCCTGTTTATATGCCTTTCCAATCATAATGACATGGGCAGCACATCTCTTCCTGATTCTGTGCAAGCGATACCAAAGATGTCGCTACTTTAACAAACCTGAGATGCTCAGGTTTCAAACCTTTTCTTCTAAACCATTTTTGAAGCATCCACAAGCTATAAAAAGCTTGTATATGGAACAATGCACTTAATTTTGAAGTACAATTTCTAAAATCTGTGACAATATATCTAATTCCTAAAGATAACTTCATACACGCAGAGGGAAATATTTCGTTCTTGTTATCATCATCATTCCTCAAAATTAAAGACAATGCAAATTCCAGGAACAGAAGCATCAAGGGAAGCTGTTAAAAAAATATAAAAGTAAAGTGAAATCTTTAGGGCCCTGATCTTCTAGGCAAACATATGGGAATGCTACTATAAGTATACTTTAAATATACTTATTTGCTTAGCCTTCATCTAGTGGGCAATGTGCTGGTCTAAATAACAGGAAACCACTTTAGTCTAGTCCCCCGCCTTAGGCATGAAAGTCTGCTGGGAGACGTTGGGCCAGTCAGTCTCTCTCAGACCAACCACCTCACAGGATGGTTGTTGTAAGGAAAATAGGAGGGAAAATATTATGTATGTTCACTGCCCTGAATTATTTATAAAAAAATAAAAAAATAAAAAAAATAAAATGGGATGAAATTCTAATAAATAGAGTATAGAATTAACTCACGATCTGATGTGTAAAAAATTCTCCTCAATTCTGCTTCCTGTGTTCTTAAAAATCTGTAATGCAGCTTCAGCTACTTTTTCATCCTCCATTTTCAAACAGGCCAGGAGTGATTCAAATGTTTCAGCTGAATGGAATGAGATAGGGTGGGTAAACGAAAGAACCTGCAGGAGTAAGATTAAAAGGGTTTTAAAAAATCATTCTTATGTTAATCTATGCTGACTGAATATATTTCATTGAATCAATCGTGACAAATCTTTATGGATCTATGGATAAACATCAAACACCCTAGTTCCAATTACAATAAGGATCTATATCTAAAGGCTTATGCATAAATCTAATGAGCTACAAATAATCCTCATTTAGTAACTGACTCATTGAGTTACCAAACCCAATTCTGATCACTAAACAAGGACTACCAGTAGTATAATTCTATAGCCAGTACAAAGATAAGTCAAAGACTACATGTATTCATCTATTTTCTATCCAAGGAATATAGAAATACTAAATTACTCATTTCATATATAAAAAACCCTTAGTAATACCTAGACTGATTCTGATACCGGGTGGCTCTGGCCAGCTGTACCCTGGCAAAACTGAGTGGCTCCAGTATTTGGTTTCAGAACTATGGTTCTGTACATGGTTACAGAGCTATGCCTTCTTTGGTGCTGGGTGGGGTTACACTGCCCCAAATAGACTGATTGCAGAACCTGGGGGTCATCCTAGATTCATGATTCCTTAAAAAAGCCTTTGTATAGCTTCAGCTTGTATAC
Source organism: Thamnophis sirtalis (assembly GCF_051295495.1). Taxonomy (NCBI): domain Eukaryota; kingdom Metazoa; phylum Chordata; class Lepidosauria; order Squamata; family Natricidae; genus Thamnophis; species Thamnophis sirtalis. The sequence goes on along the minus strand of NW_028261388.1, from coordinate 24,931,705 downwards.
CAGTTGTGCCTATTCCTTGATCAGTAGGCCTTGCTCACTATTACTCATGCCCTAGTCATCTCCAGATTGGACTACTGCAATGTATTCTACATGGAGCTGCCCTTGAAGAATATCTGGAAGCTTCAGTTGATACCGAGTGCAACAGCACGGGTAGTTATATGCATTCCAAAACATCTCTGCTCATGAGCTGCACTGGTTGCCAGTTTGTTTCTGAGTCCAATTCAGGGTCCTGGTTTTGACCTATAAAGACATTCACAGCACGACACAATCTGAGGGGTCACCTCTCCCCAATTACATCAGAATGACCCATTAGATCTGCCAGAGAAGGCATGCTGCGGGTACCATTAGCTAGTTGTGCTGTGAATACTATCACCTAGGGACTTATATTTGGTGACTCCCAGAAGATGCCTCACAGCCTCAGATGCTTTCATAGAAACATTATTCATGGCTAGTAGATTTTTACTTATATTTGATGACATTCCATTTTATACAAATTTGTATTCTATCACCTTCAATGTTATATTATCACCTCCAATTCTTCAGAAAAAATGAGACAATTAGAACTGCTGATCATAGGAAATAGAAAAATCTTAAATTCAGAAAATAATGTGGATTTTCAAATATTATGGGGCGGGTCATAGTAATAAGTGCCTATGGCTCCAACAAAGGTTATGGGTGCTTGCAAAGTTAGATATCAGTCTATGAGAAGAAATTAATTTCAGAATTACTTCCGTTTCTTGTCCATCATTTCCTGAAAGTCACTATTATTATACTTAAGAATATTCTTAGTTTTTTTCTAAAAGTAAAATAAGATATAACAGAAAAAATATCGCAATAGTGTTTTCTATAGAAAAAAATACCTTAAGCAATTCAAGACCTGCTCTGATTGCCAGATCAGTAGGGACACCTTCATCTTCATCATCTGCTGTTCCATCTATGGATTTGTTTACTTGTTTAATAAGGGCACTAATAAAGGAAATGATGAAGAATCATGTTGGATATTCCATTTAAATCTGATCATGTGTAAGCAGTATATTTGAGCAATAAACATTTTTCCTTTAATAGAGCAATGGTGCGTTATTTAAGATATACATTTTATTCTCATTAATACTGTTGTAATCATTCAGTTGTGTTAATGCTTAATAAGATGGTGAATGATAGCATCTGTTTTATTTAATTTTCTTGTCTGGTATGAAATAAGGTATCATTACAAGCAAGATAAAAATAGCTCCAAGTTATCATTGTAATTCTTCCGTTGTCAAATCCTAACATCTTTCCATAGAAAATACAGTCTCTAGCAAATGTTTTTCTCTTTCTTGACTAAGCTTTTCCCTTCCCTTCTCACTTTGACAAAAAGTGAAATAAGGTTAGGAAAGGAAGCTAATGAATCATAAATCTTCAATTAATATCAAGAATATGTTCGGGCTCACCCCCAAAATTTTCCAAATTGTTTCCTTCTCTAATTACTTGGATTACTTGTTGCCCCACCCTATAACACACATTACAATATAAGATTCAATAGGGAGAACACTAGAGGATTAGTGATGTGTGGTGAGGGTTACCGTTGGTGAGGCAAGAGCGCAGCAGCAGCGAGAAGCAACGTCCCCGCTGCTGTGTCAAACAGGTGTCTCGCGTTTATGGCGGACATAAACGCGAGACGCCTGTGGGACACAGCGGCGGGGGTGTTGCTTCTTGCCGCTGCCGCACTCTGCTGCCTCGCCCACCCGCCACCTCCATCCCCGCTGACATTCCAAAAGGACATTCCAAAAGTATGCCGCCGGGGAGCAGCAGAGCAGGGATTATTGCCGCTCAGGTGGCCCCCGCCAGCAGCTTGGGTGTCCCGGCTCCGTCCAAGCTGCTTGCCATCGCACTCCACTGCCTTGCCCCCCCCACCTCCTCCGACGAACAATCCTGCTGCCCTGGCCTGCAGCCAGACCAGCACCGAGCAGGGAGGATGAGGACGAGGAGAAGAAGAAGAGTGGCGAGTCCTTGTGCTGGTCGGCCGGCCAGGCGGGCAGCAGGTCGGGAGCAGGTCGGGCAGGGGGTGGGTGGGCTTGCTGGCTGGCTGGAGAGGGGGCCACCTGAGCAGCCATGATCCCCCCTCCCCAGCCAGCCAGCCCACCCCCCGCCCGACCTGCTCCTCGCCTGGCCGGCTGGCCGGCCAGCACAAGGACTCACCGCTGTTCTTCTCCTCCTCCTCCTCCCCGCTCAGTGCTGGGCTGGCTGCAGGCCAGGGCAGCAGGGTTGTTCGTTGGAGGAGGCGGGGTGGGGGGCAAGGCAATGGAGCGTGACGGCAAGCAGCTTGGATGGAGCCAGGACACCCAAGCTGCTGCCGGTGGGGGCCATCTGAGTGGCCATGATCCCCGTCCCCAGCCAGCCAGCCCACCCACACCCACCCCGACCTGCTCCCTGCCTGGCCGGCTGACACAAGGACTCACCCCTCGGTGCTGGGCTGGCTGCAGGCCGGGGCAGCGGGAATGTCGGTGCTTGGTGGCTCCCGCGATGCCCGGCGGGACACTTTGCACTACGGGAGCCGCCAAGACCTGGGTCTGCCCAGTAGAAAATGCCGGGCAGAGAAGAAATTGCTGCTGAAGAACCTCTCCAGAATCACCCTCGATGGAAACTGCTAGATTGCGCAGTCGCTCAAGTGCCCTTGCACAGGCATGATTCGCTGCTCCCAGATCAGGAGGCGGGAGAATCATTGCCTCTTTTGCATACAATTTTTTTTGCTTTTTAACACTTTCTTAACTTTTAAAAGTCAAAAAAATTCCTTATGCAAAGGAGGCCTCAAGTTCTCTGGCCTCCTCCTATAGTTAACACTAAGAGCAGACACCAAGCCACTGTGACTTGAAATCTGATAGCAACTATCCTGGCTTTAATTATTTAAAAAAAATCTTTAAAATTCTTTCCTTTCCCTCAGGAGACTGGTGAGGCCCCGCCTCCCCTGCCTCTAGTGACTGCATGTCCCTGCACAGGATGTTAACTTAAAGCACTTTTATAGAATGTGTTTTTTCGGTTTCATTTCATTTTAATTCCAACATAAGTGAAAATAAATACCTGATGGATTCGGTGTCAATATGCACGGGAGCTATCCTCTCTAAAAGGAACTTTACCATTTCCAGAAAAGGGTTTGTAGGTTGCTTGGGATTGCCTAACTTCTTTGTAATTTCACGCTGCAATAATAATTTGGAGCACATTAGAAGACAGACAATTTAATAACCCCAAATACTTTAAGTTATATTTTAACATTTATTCTTACCACACATCCTTCAGCTTGTTTGCATGAACAAGTTGGGCTAACAAGCATTTCCAATTGATGCTTTATTTTGTCGTCATCTTCCAGAACTTGAGTAAATTTCTTCATGAAATCCTGCGCTTTGCCAGGATCTGGCAAATTTCCTTTATAGAAATAAAACAAAAAGCTAATCATTAAATAAAGCTTTTCTACTATAACTGGCACTCTTTACTGATATAATACAACATAAAATTAAATAAATAGAAGGAACAAGGCACAAATATGTATGTAATGATATCTTAATAAATTTAGCTATTTCATAAAGTGAGGTGTAAACAGGTTCATACAGTGTAAAACAAGAGAAAGGTTCTGGTGCTTTTAAAGCTTTTGCCACATAACAAGCAAAAAAAGTTTCACGCTTTGAGTTGTATGTGACTGAAGCAGCATGAAGAATTAAATAAAAAAAGATATAAGGTAAGAATAGATTATACAAACAGAAAATATATTTTGTTAAGATTATAAATAATCCAAGAGCCCTATGAGCAGGAGGGGCAAGCTATCATAACATTAAAAAGATGCTAAAATATTGTTTCCCAGCAGAATTTAACTAATGTATTGCTATACGGTATTTCTCTGCCATTGTTTAAAAAAATACCTTTAACTTCAGATATTTAATAATAGATCTATAGCCTAAAAATATTATTAGAAATTCTAATCATAATATTCCAACCTGAACACAATGTTGAATATCTTTAATAATTCCATACAAACTATTTAAGGGAAGCAAACTTTCAACTAAATCAATAGAAAAATGAATCTATTTATGTTTTAATGTATTAATTGTATTAGATTGCAAGATAACGTTAGTGTTATTCAACTTGCTTTAATCCATTTCAAAGGTTACTTACTCAAAGTTAGGAAAAAACCAGAATGATTGAAAATATCAATACATAAGTAATATTTTCTCAAATATTAAACTTAAAATATAGAAAAAAACTTACTTGTTATTACCATCACTTTAGAAAATATAGCTTTGCTGCTGGCATCCGACTGGAAATTTAAAAAAGGTCTTCAATGACAGGCTTTATAATACAATTTAATACTTTACACACTTTCAGTAATAGGTAAGATAATTCCTTTACATTAATAAATAAATTATACAGAACTGGAAATGTGTCAATAGATTGTTTTAAATTTAGTTTATTGTATATTTTCAAGTAAACTAGACAATTATGCATTTGTAACAAAATTATCTTTTACTGCAATTTTTGAAAACCAGTTCTTAGACCAAAAAGTAGCAGAAAATATATATTGTATTCATTAATACTTTTTTCATCCTTTCAACAGAAACCAACAGTCCAGTCAACAACTTATTTAAAAACCATAACAAAAGCCAACAATAAAATATGTACTTATTTAAAGCCAGATGCATATATTACATATATAATGCTGAAAAATAAACAAAAAACCCCTCCATCTTGAACTGAAGTTTGACTTTTAATAACTATACCCATGTGGTTTACTTGGCACCATTATGGGACTAGTTTGCCCATTACTTTTTCTGCTAGCCTATAGCCTTGGAGTTCTGAGATGGTTTCCCCATCCAATCCTACTTAGTTTCTGAGATCAGCAAAGGTCAACTAGGTGCTGCCACCTATTGAATCAAAGGCTTTTAAAAATGCTGAAAACCATGGTAAAATTTCATTTTTATTTTACATCATGATGGGAAACATGATGGAGCAGACACGGGAAGAAATATGTAAAAAAAAATACATGGATCAGATGGATTTATCATACAAAGTGAACACAAATAAAATTAGAATAATGACAAAAAGCAAAACCTTACTCCCTAAGCAGCCAAGGTGGCGCAGTGGTTAAAATGCAGCACTGCAGGCTACTGCTAGATCAGCAGGTCAGCGGTTCAAATCTCACCGGCTCAGGGTTGACTCAGCCTTCCATCCTTCCGAGGTGGGTAAAATGAGGACCCAGATTGTTGGGGGCAATATGCTGACTCTCTGTAAACCGCTTAGAGAGGCCTGAAAGGCCTATGAAGCGGTATATAAGTCTACTGCTATTGCTATTACTGCTATTGCTATAAGCAGTGATTCTTGATTTTCCAATTCTGGGAGTTGAAGTCTACATATCTTAAAAGTTGCCAAGGTTGAGAAACACTGTCATAAAGCATGCTGTCCCACTCCAAACCTCTGAAGATCTACAACTAGTTAAAGAATTCTGATTGACAGGATCCAGGAAGAGAGCCTTCACTGCTTTGCCCCACCCTGGGGAATATTCTTCCCCCAGAGGTGAGACTGGCTCCTACTTCCTAGCCTTCTGAACAGGAGTCAAAATATGGCCCTGCTGCCGAGCACGGGGAGCACAGAGAAGCACACAGCCGTGGGACTGTCTAGTGCCTGAGCACCCCCCCCCATTTTAAAATTAATTTTAATAGTATTTAATCATTATCCTTGTCTATGGAGATTCTTAGTCATCCACATCATGGTTGCCCTAAAGATGCTAAAGAAGCTTCTTGATGAGAAGCAAAATGTCTTCAAAGAAAAACAAAGAATGTCCAGTTGCCTCTTGAAAAAGCACCTTTGGGATAGTCATCATCCTCGTCTACTTATATAATTTCAACTTTTATATACTGTTTGTATATATTAATGTTTTATTGTACAGCACCCACAGCCCTTCTCTGAGGGAGATCAGCAGCTCATGAATGTGGAAAATCAATCAATCAATAAAAAACAAATACTGAAAAATATCCAGCATTATTTACAAAAATATTAAAAAAACAAAGTTTGAATTGAAAACCCAGTTTTTCTACTATATTTCTAGAATAAACATAACAATTTATTATTTATTCACATATATTTATTTATCAAATAAATTTATACACTGATCCATCTCACAATCATGACTGTGTGAGGCATATTGTAAAACAATCCATTAAAAGAAATGTAAAACAACACTTAAAAACAATATAAACACATATATAAATAAAACCGTGAGGGAATGGATTAACATCCTACAGTATAATCATCTTACGAGCTCCCTATAATTCTTGAATCTCCAATGTCAATAGGATAACATACTATATATGCTAAAGGCCATGAGGACCACTGTGGCACCCAAGGGAAAAAAGATATGTACATTATCAAACCTGGAAATCAAACTTTGAAACATGCAGCAATAAGAAAATCAATAATATCCTGTTTCCCTAAAAATAAAACCTCTCCAGATAATAGGCCCAATTGGGCTTTTGAGAGCATTCACTTTAAAAAGTCCTCCCCCGAAAATAAGCCCTCCCAGAAAATATTGCAACGCAGCAGCCATGAGGTTACAATGCTCTCCACCTCCTGCACCTCAAAAATAATAAGACAGCCCTGAAAATAAGGCCAAGCACTTATTTCAGGGGGTCAAAGGAAAATAAGACCCTGTCTTATTTTTGGGGAAACACAAAAATACGGAGCAGTAGTTTAACTAAACTTAAGCAAGAATGGCTTCCCCATATATTGCATGGCACATAACAAGGCAAACTTCTTTAAAATATGGTTTTAAGCAGGATATTTTCCATGTAAAAATAATAACTAAAGCGTTGTAATGTTTTAAATAACTTGATGGAATCACCAATCAGAAACAATGGGAGAAGATAGAGGATGTATAGGGTGATGGGTACATCTATGTATAAGTTCTAAGTTATTTAGTTCTAAGTTCTAAGTAACTTAGAACTCTGCATTAAATGCAACATAATTCTAATAATTCATTGATTTCCCCCTCCCCCACTCTTTTTAGCTGTACATTATATTACAAAAAAAAACCTCTAGAAAAATGGTTGGCTATGTAATTTTAGTTGAAATTGACTCCTTGATTAACTGGGGATGCTGGGAACATGCTATTTAGTTAGCATACCGTAGAGCGATCAATGTACATTTTAGCTGATATGATCAGTAGCAAAAAGCTGTTGGGATTTCTTGTTATAATATCTTGCCTAACCAGATTGGTATTAAATTTCTCAAAATGTTAAAGTTAAATATACTGAGTAAGGTACTCAGTATTTCATATTTTTGCCACCAGAGAAAGATGAAAGAGACAATATTTCAAGTTGCAATTTTTAATGTTTTGAGAGCATGAGCTAACCTGCAGAACTGTCTAACAATACAGACCATCGTAAAAAGCCTATAAATCCTGAACTTCAAATAGGAAAGGATATGTCTACAAAGTCTTGCAGGGGATTAAACATAAATGGGGTAGTTTCTTGGAATTAAATTATATTCCTTATCAGACAAGAACAGACAAAATAAAGCATGATTACCTGTCAGAATTCTGCATGATCTGCTTTAAAGACTTTCAGAGATAATTTAGGTAAACTACTTCATGGATTCTGCTGCTTTAACAGGCTGAAGGACATCAAATATTTTTGACATTTCTATAGCCCTTGATAGTTTCAGGAACATGATAAATGTGAAAATATTCCACATATTACTTTTGATCTTTGAATCCATAACAAATCCCCTTAATGTGAGCTAAGCAATGTATTTCAACAGGTCTATGATTCACTGATCAATATGTAAACATACAAATGCATATATGTGCTTTCACATATTAAAAATATCCTACTATGACTTGACATCATCTGACTATAAATATTCTTAATATAGAAATAATACATATCAGATTCAATATGAGGAAATTATATTAATACGGACAGTTTTATATTACTGCTGACATGTAGATGAAATATATTAATATTACACTGAAACTAATCCAATATCTGTTTCAGTCATATTCTCAAAACTTTTTTTATTGAAAATCCTTTTTAATGTGTAGTTCTTCATAGAAATTCTGAAGAGATTATGGTACTGGATTATGTTAAAGTTCTAATATAATCCCAATTATTATTATAGTTATAAACCTGAACCCTAGTAGTTTTCAAGTTACAACAGTAATTTAGACTGGAATTTCTGTTGCTAACAATGCAGTTCAACAGCACAATTTCACATGACTGCATTGCTTAGTTGTGGCAATCCCAGCAGTCCCTATTGCTGTTGTTAACCAAATCCCATTGATTATTAGGTGAGAACCCAACATGATCTAAACCACTACCAGACCTGATTTTCAGTAAGTTAAGGGTCTGCCTCCTCTTCAAGCTCTCCTACCCATCTATATTTTTCATATATTAAAATATCCTCAATACTTCTCAGCAGTGACACTGGGACTGAAATAGAGGCCAGACTGACAGCACAGTCACCACCAACGATTACCACCTCAACTCCCACACCACAGCCAGTCAGCCAAGCACCACAGTGGAAAGTTCTAATTATCATGTGCTCTGCATGTCCTGCCATGCTCAGCTGACTTTCATTGTCATTTTTCTACTGCTGACAAAGAATGCCTGACCTGGACCTATGTGAGGCAGCTGTTGGCCATGCCAAACCTTCTTCTCGAGATAGCTTATGCTTTTCTCCAAATAGTGCAGGCCATTCTTGTAATGCTTTGTTGGGCTTTGGAGGCCTTCCAAAACCTCACAAGAAGACTGCAGCTACCATTCTCCAAATTGCCAATGTTCTTGTGATGCTTCAGAAAGCCTTTGGAAAACTTCTGAGGCCTTCTGAAAAATTAGAAGAATGGCATCCATGATTTGGAGAATGGCAGATGCAGATATTTCTTGAAATTTCAAAAGACCTCGGAATCTTACAAAGCAGACAATTTGCCAAGGGCTGCCATTGTGCAGAGTGACCAAAAGAGGAGAGATGGGGGGAGGGGTGAAGTGAGGGGGTTGAAGTGCCTCTGTGGTTTTAAGTATGGGCAGGCTTTGATTATATAACCACAGGGATGCTGCAACAACTGAAACTTCAGAGACTGGGTATAAGTGCCATTCATGTGGCATCACCCAAACTTCAAATAGTCGTGAATGAAAATTAGAAAAGGCAACACTTCTTCATAGATAGTTTTTTATGGACTTTAAAGGGATATTTTCTAATTTTTAGTGGCAAAATGCTGGAAATCAGATGAAAGTTGTAGTGATAATAGTCCAACTAGACGTGAAAAAAGAACCCCCCCCCCAATTATATATATTTTAGGTCTAATTATCACTGTGATTGAAGCAGAGAGCAAGCTTGAAAACTGGTACTTTTTCTTAAGCTGGCATTATTTCTAGCCATTTACATGAGAGGCAAGCAACTGAAGACTGGAGTGTACAAATACCCATTATTATTGAGAATTTGAACCTCTTCTTGGTCCTACATTAAAGGTTTTTTTAAATATAGGTTTGCTGTTTGAAAATAATTCCTAAGACAGAGTCTTTCAAAGAAGATCAGGCCACACCAAGCAGAAGAAAAATGGAACACTCCAATATTCATTGAAACATAATATATTGGGGAAAAGTTTGTTAGAAGCCTTATTTATTAAAAAAAAATAGCTTCCATGGAGAGAATATCCTTTATCAGAAAGTAAATCATTCCCTAGGGTGCTCTTGCTACTGCAATGGATCTTATATTGGGATGAAACTCATTGGTGAAAGTAGATATAATATTGGAAGTAGATGTGTTGCTTTATATCTTTCTATATAATTTAAAGGGCAAGGACATCAAAGAGACTTGTTAGTTTCAAGTTGCTGCCTGGATTTTTACCTGTTTATTTATTCATCTGTAAACTGCTTTAAGGATGAATAATCATGATATTACACTAAGTCAATAAAATAAATGGCTTAAGACAGTTTCTCACAAAATTAAGCACACTAAAATTATTTCAAGAATTTGGGATAGAAAACATTGGCATATAGCAAAGTTTTACTGTCATATTATCATTTTAAAAATAAATCCAAAAAGTATTCTTTCTGACAGTGAAATAAAATTCAAGCGGAAGTCTTGAAAATATTAGATACATATAAAAAATTCAGAAGAAAATGAACCTACCTTTGTCTGTTTGATTAAATCAACCAAATCTTTTACTTGATGCCTCAGCAAGTTTTGACATTTCCACATTTCATTCAATGCCCTAATCATAAAAATAACAAAGTATAAAAAATAAGTGATATAACAATCTTTTTTGAAACTGACTAGACCTTATAAATTTTATAAGAAACTCCTCCTGTTGTTGCTAAGCAATGTGATCCCATGACAGCATGCTTTTCAACTGGATTGCATAGTGATGGAAATTCCACTCCAAGTTCTTAGTGTAACTTGAGGATTACATGTACTACAGATATTAGATAAAAACACACTTGTCTCTAATTTCATTCACTACCAAACTTTTTTTTAAAAAGTTGTCTGGTAGGTTCAACATATGTTGAATTGCTGCTCCCATAATAGTGATATAAACCATGTACAAGAAGTATTATTGGGTTAGAGGATTCTCCTTTCAAATAATAGATACCACCCTCTTTTTGGGCTTATAAATTTAATTAGACAAGAAAAATAATTCATAGCTTTAGATACCTAGAATCAATGTGATCCTTAAGTGAGGACTACCTATAAGGCACTTATGTGGAGATATCTCCATCTTTAGAATTATAATCCATTAAAGAAAGCATACAAAAGATTCAAGTTATCAATTAAAGAATAATGAATGGTTCCTATTTTAATGACATAAGAGAATACAACTGAAAAGAAGATGTAGGCTATATGCAAGTGTTGCAACATACTCCACTGGCAAAAACAAAATTTCCATCTACCACCATTCTCTACCACCCGCCTCCTTCAAATCTATACATAATGAGTAAGGTTGAATAGAAAATTAAAGAAATGGAAAGATTTTTTTTAAGGGTGGAAAGATATGTGTATAATGAGGACATATCACACTTTTATTGAGGCATTTTATTTAATAATAAGAACTAAAAATTTAGTTCCAAATATAAAATATTTGTTTGATAATAAACTATTGAAAAACAAGATAAAGGCCTTTGTAAAATTAATTGGCTTTAATCTATATTTCTCTCAATCAAAACTATCAATTACATTTGCAATCAAAATATTTCATAGCTACATATCTGTAATTGAATACATACTTAACAGCATTAGAATCAAGTGTTGCATAAAGATAGTATAAGCATTTCATCCTTTCATTTGTTTCCAAATTGTGTGGAACCATATACTGAGCAAAGATTCGTTCTACCAGCAATCTAAAAGAAAATTACCAATAACAAGTTTCAGAAAAATATCAAAATTAATATTGAAGTCAAAACTTAGGCCATGATCACCTACAGTGGGAGAGCACTGCAATGGAAGTCATTGATAGAACAATAACAATAGCTTGTACAGCAATTATCAAGTTGAATAGCATGAAAAAGGGATTGGATAAAAGTAAAGGATATCAGTCATCAATAGTTATTATTCAAATAATGTTCTCCTAATCCTAATGTTTCATGTGCCATCATTTTTCCTGTTTTCACTCAACTAAATTTCTTTTTCTAAATTATCCACATTTCTCAAAGATTTTAAGAGTTAATAAATTGGAGTTTTTTAAAGCTATTTTAAAAAAGAATAAGTCATTGTCAAATAATGATTTTACTGAATTTCAAATTCTGACTTATTTAAAAATCATTTCAACAACAGAATAAAAATGCATTATAGAATTGCTTCAAACATAAGTGGAAAAATAATTAATATGTTATATTGATATTACAGCACACAAACTCAAGAGTTTGGACAACCTAGTTAATACAATTGGAAACCTTAAGAATTCTATGGTACAGTTCAGGTGTATTGACTTATTGATTTAAAAAAAAAGATTGTACATAGATTTAGAACAGCATTATACTATCTAATAACATGCCATGAGTCCAAAGATTTCCTTTAATAATGTCTAGTTTCTAGAGTTCTAAAATAGGTGATCATGCAATGTTCAGAATGTTGTTAAAAAATAAATGAAATCCGTATGAATTAAAATGATCTCCTAGTATATTTCTTCCTGCATTATGTCTCATTTTTTCCTTTTTTGTCATTATTTTCCAAACTTTGGGACAGAAGTGTCTTTTTTATTTAAAAAAACTGAAGATAACTTACCGATCATCAATACTGTTTTGGTAATATATATGTAATAATTTGTCCTTAATCCAAGCAATTTGTTTAGCAGCTTCTTTTCCAGCTTCTGACTGTAAAGAATATTTCTTGTATATCTGTGCAAGTCCCATCATAGCTTCTTTTCTCACCCTCCACTAAAATAATAATACATAATGAGAGCCCCCCCAACGTTTATTAAAAAGGCTACTATAAACATTGAACATATACAGCAATATTCTTACTATATGCATAAAAAGAACCATTCAAAACGGCCAGTTCATTCACTCGGAATTGTTCATTTCAGGGTCAGAGCATCTGTTTTGACCATTAATTTTTTTGCACACCTCTGATAAACAGTTTCAAATTTATCATGGCAGGATTTCAGAAAAATTCTTTAGTACATGGAATGCAACAGCATGCTAAGAGTAAAAAAAAAATCTTTTACTATTGATGTTCTAAGTCTAAGAGAAGTACAAATTGCAACATAAAATGTGGAACATAGTTCATACAACATAGCCAATGTCAATTAAAATAAGATTTATGCACATGAAATAATATCTCACTGCTTGAGATATAACAGAATGCCCTTTCGAACGGCAAAATATTCTTGTAGGGGTCAAAAGTCTGCAACTCTAAGAAACAGTTTACTGGGGTAACTTAACGTGTAAGCAAGTTTTGTATAGGAAGTTCTCAATTTAAAATCATTGATTTAATGACTATTCGAAGCTACAATGGCACTGAACATTTTTCACACTTATGCCTGTTGCAACATCTCTGTGATCATGTGATCAAGATTTGGATGTTTTGGCAACTGGCAGGTATTTAACATGGTTCAGTGTCCCAGGGTCATGTGATTGCCTTTTGTGTCCTTCTGACAAACAAAGTCAATGGGGAACCAGATTCACTTAACAACCGGGTTATTAATTCAGCAACTGCAGTGATTCACTTTCTGTGGCAAGAAAGGTTGTAAAATGGGGCAAAACTCACAACTGTCTTGCCTAGCAACAAAAATTTGGGGTTCATATGTCTAGGACTGACTGTACAAAAAGTATCCATGCAGAGTAGAAAATCAAAGTATATGAACATGCTATTGGAGGCATTAACAATAAAGGATTTTTAAAAAACAAATTTAACAAACTGATTAGCCATTAACAGTCTGTAATTAACCAACAAACTTACCCGTTTGTCAAGTGTCCGTTCTCTCACAAAATTAAGTAGATGATCATTCACAAGTAGAAGATCTTTCTTAGCAGCAGTAACTATTGATACAATAACATCATGCCTAATAGCTTCTTCAGGGTCATGAGATCTCACTTTAAGATATTCTGTACATAATACATAAAATATGTATTGTATATAAAACATGTATTAAATGAAATGTTATATCATTAAGTTGAATACTTGCAATATACACTTATGAAGATAATTCCTCTAAAAATAGAGTCATATATTATAAAATAACCATTTCCTTTTTTCTCTAAATAAAATCAAACTTAGTTGTTGAATTATTATGAACAACAATGTCACTAATGGGAAAAATAAATTAAGTCACTTGGAAGGAATTTTCATTCTCTCCCTAACAATTATAACAAGAACCTATTAAAGGATTGGTGTTGCATCGTAATTTCCATCACAAAGAAAAGTAATAAAGCAAAGCACCATATTAAATCATTCTTTCCCCTCTCTCTGATAAATGTTTAAATTTATAGCTCCACAATTTATAGCTTAAGACATGTGGCACTTGTTCTTTCATAGGATTGAAAGAAATGTATCATGGTGATATTATGATCTCTGTGTTTAATACAAAGACCACACACATATACACACGTGTGCACAAAGACTCCTGTCCTATTACATTTTTCAAACAGGGAAAACTCTGCTTGCTTATTACTGATTAAGATTTGTTTAATTCTCCCAGACCAGCAATTTGAAACATCTGGATTTGTTTTTGCAAAACCTAAGATGTCAAAGTACAGGAGGGTATTCATGCTTATGTCTCAATGTAATATCAACAGCTTATTTAGATATGACACTGATAAAGGCAGTTTATGCTAACAGATTATGTTTAATCTGTTTAATTTAATTTAATTTAATAAGAATATAATAATCCACATGTTTCTCTGTTAAACATTGTTAGGCTGAAACAATCTATTTCTGCTCTAAAATATAATTTGAATATTACATTATTTTTCTTTCTTGCACAAAATAGTTTGTCACGGCATTGATGGCAGTGTTTATTTTGTCAAAATAATGCTTTTGAAGAGAATCAAAATATGAACTAAAACTGCATCCAATTAAACATCATAAAATGTATTTAAATTTAGTTCTGCATTTTGATTATTTTACAGGCAATCCTTGGTTAATGATCACTCATTCAGCAACTGTTTGAAGTTATGACTGCTCTGGACAGTCGGCCTATGGCTGGCCTTCCAAGGTGCAATTGCTGCAGCATCCCCATAATTATACGGTCATGATTTGGGCCCTTGACAACAACTTGCAATTACAACTGTTGCAATATTCTTCAATCATATGATCACCATTTGTGACCTTCTGTCAGCTTCTGACAAGCAAAGTCAGAGGGGAAGCTGGCAGGAAATGGTGAACACATAACATTGGGTTTAACATCCACCCAGGACTCATATAGTGATTGCAACTGGATATGCCATCATAAGTCAGCATGGCCACATCTTTATGACCATGTCACTTAATGACAGCGCTGCCAGTCCCAATTACCATTGTCAACCAAGATACAGTGTATATGTATACACTTTCACTGCAATTTACTGGATAAAATAACTGAACTGAAGACAGAAATTATCTGGTTTATTTTTTAAAGAAGAAATTTATGACAGATTTTTATTGGTTGCAAAATGCAAGTATATGTATCAAGTAATAATATCACGTTCCCTAATACATATCAGTTGGATTATTAGAAACGCAGAAAACTGACAGCAGAAAAAGACCTAGCGATCCATAAAGTCTGCCTTTTTAATTTATTTCCTTTTGGTTTTATTTTTAATAAATTTATTTTGTTAATTATTTTTATTTTATTTATTAAGGTTTTTACTTAAAGGGCTAAAGTGTATTATGTCGTAAATTGGCATGTTTTAGTTTCAAAAAATAACAAATAATACTTGAAGAACAAGTCTGGGTAATATCTATGTAAGAAAATTGTAGATCTATAGGATGGATGGATAGCAACAGACAGAGATAGAGAAATAATGTATTTACATGGTCATATTAAAACTGTCAAACTTGAACATCTGATGGTTCTAGGGATAGAGACTCATAGGGCGAGTCATAAAACTTGCAGAGGACACTAAAGAGAATGACTCTTTATAAAGTTACCATCGTATTTAAGTATTTTATATTTTAAAAGTATAGTTTTTTTCACCATATAACTAAAAATAGAAGAGAATTTCTTTTACTCTGATATTAATTGATACCTGTTAGATCTTTTGCTAGATCTGGATGGTTCATAAGGCAGTGACTGGCAAATTTCACACATTCAAGACGGATGGGTACATGTATATCATTAAATCTGTTTTTAAAAAAAATTAAAAATTTTAATAACCATGTTGTCTCTTATTTCAATTTTCACCAAACTATTGTGTACAAAGCTCGACCAAAAGTTGCATATAGAGAAACTTTGAACATTAGATAGAACTTTGCAAAAAACGATCCAGAGAAAACTTATCTCTTCAGTTCTGTGCAAAAGAATACAAAATACACAACAATACTACTTTTGCTTAATTGAATTTTAGTTTTTTCTCATCCAAGGAATGGATAAAATACCAGCGAAAAGGGCCTGATTCTTCATCCAGGCCTTCAGCTACAGTAGTTGAGGCCCACTCAGGTTAATATGGGTATGTTTTCTGTTATTGTGCAGTTTTTGCTATTATGGGATCCTTAGTGCTCACTGAACTTGGTTGTTTTCTTGCAGGTGTTTCATTACCAAACCAGGTAACATCATAGGTGCTAGAAGGGAGTATATTTTTCTTACTAGCCGCTTGCCCTGGATCAGTGTTGATGGGAGTGATCTTGGTGGTTCCTTGTTTAGGTTTTTGTTTACTATTAGCTTGTTTCTCTGCACTGGTAGTTTCTTCATTGGGATATTGTTTACTTACTGATTGTTCATCTAGTAAACTCTTGATGTTAAGCTCTGCTCAACTGTGATATTATTGTTTTTCTGTGCTTTTAATTTGTGAAATACTCAAAATTGCTGCACAGTATAAAAATAATAAACAATAAAGCAATAAAATAAAATAAAATCTGTGGTTTTTTAGCCAAAAATTGTGAACTATGAATCTAATTGTCATTTTAACCAAAAAAAACCATAACAGAAAAGACATATCTATGTGTAGTTCTTTACAATTTTTTAAATTGTGAAATGTATTTGTAACCTATTTGCAATTCTACTAGTTAGTTTCTAAGGTTATTTTTGAAAAGGATATTAATATTAATGAAATGCAATATATCAACTAAATTATACAATGTTTTGATATTTAGTTCTGTCAATAAAGATCTACCCTATTCCATATAAAACAATAAATTGAAAGACACTGCTATATTTATATACTTTGCTCAGCTTCACCTTTGTACCAAAGATAGATATCAAAACAGGCAATAAAAATACAGTCAGTAAATGAACTAAATAATTGTTGGTTTTCTCCATTTCTTGCTTTCTTTTCCTTTTTCTGGCATTGTGGCAGAAAGGAATGCTAAGTACCTCAAAGCATTAAAAAATCAGGAAACCACATAGCCCACTATGTTACAAACGCAAAAAGAAAACAAATGATTTATGCTAAAATAAACCACGATTTCTTAACTGACTTCATTAATTATTATATTAATCAAAACCAAGCAAACCACATGATATTTAGTAAAATGTAGAAGCTCAAAGTTTACAGTCTAAAAACTAGTATAAATAAGCTGCATCATAATCGTCTGTGGAAGTACAAATGCAACTTAACCCTTTCCTAGGATATTTAAGAGTAAACAGGATAATAGTTACTACTCAAATTTATGGCTAATATTAATATTTCAAAATATATTAAATGTTGAACAGTTACAATACATTAAGGCTAAATTACAATTTAGTGAGAAACAAAATAAAACAAAACATACCTTCCCAAGTAGCATTGCCAAAGGGGTTTGTTCTGAGCTGCCAGCTCTGAATCTTTTGCTCCAAACATTTTTGCAAGAAGTTTTACAACCTGGAGTCGTTCCTCATTGTCATTGCTCTAGAAAATAGTATTTTTTTAAAAAAAAAGTATATAAATCTACACAAATAAGCTTTGGGAAACTATTTCTTCAGACATTAAAAGAAATAAAATAACAAACAATTCAACTAAAATCAAGGGTGTGTGTGTCTGTGTCTTTCTTTGTGTGTTTCTCTGTGTGTACACAAACATACAAAAACACACACAGTAGAACAGAAATTGTCCTGTAAAAAATAACCCTTTGTCAGATGTACCTTTGGGTAAACAGAATAATTTACTCCAAGTGCAAATCACATGGGATCAACTTATAAACAAATACAAATTTACAACAGTAAATCCTGTACTATTTTATCCTTCTACTCTAAGCAACTTTGTGATGGAAATGCACCATTTTGTTGATTTAAGTTAAGGCTATCAGATCGGGATTGTAAATAAATTAGTTTTGTTTTGTTTTTGTATTTTTTTTGCTGATAGTTACAAGGAAGTGCAGAGAATTAAAAGTGTATATTTTTGTTATTCAGTGATAGTTGAAAAGAGAAAAGCATTAGCATATAAGAAGATATTAAAACATGTCTGAAATGTATAGTGAGGGATGTTCATCAGAAAAAGGACTTTGAAAGAGTGGCATTCCCTATAGAATTAAAATTCTTATTGAAAAATGGTGCATGATCCATGCCCATTACACAGATTTAAATCTTCAATTAATAGCAACTTACCTTAAGTTTAAACTCAAGCTGTGGCAAAACTGAGAGTAAAAGATGGCTGTCAATATTATATAGCTCCAAAATTAAATCAAAAACATGCTCTGAGAGATCACTGATGGATGTTTTTCCTAGCATAAGTACTTGATTAAAGAACTGTGAAAAAAAATCAAAATATGAACAGGATAAAAATCATAGTTCTTTTAATTTATTTCAGAACAATTCTAATTTTCTAACAAAACCAAGATTCCCTATTAAAAATTGTTATTTTCACAATCACATTTAATTCCATAACACTTGATTCATTAAATTGGAAACTAACTTTTCATCTACTTTGGCTGTGCAATTAAATTAATTACATGAAAATTAAAATATTAATGGTAATAGATATACATACTTAAAAAGCTAGCGTCAAGTGGATTCTGTATGTACATAAATTCACAATTTACATCAAACAATCTGACATTTAAATGTCTAGAAATAACTGTATAAATGTGTAAAGATTACTAATGCGAGCTGTTAATGAATAATCAAAATTAAGATACAATTTGAAATAAAATGTAATACATTTCTGTATTGCTAATGGATCAACAATATAAATGTCAGTTATTCATGTTGTAAGCTTATATACACATTACATTTTGAAAAATCAATGCTTTAAAAAATGACTGATGTTATTAAAATAAATACTTCCTTAGTTCAGAAGACATGCAAGCCTTTATATACTGTAATGTCTCTTAAGGTGAAAACTATGTACTATATAGTACTCCACTTAGCATAACAAAGATCTATTCTATGAATTTTTCTGAAATACTTTAGTTTTCCTAGACCAATTCCAAATCAAACTGCACGAAGGAAGAGTACGAGATCTCCAAAAAAATTGTTGTATTTAAGTACAATGACAATAAAGATTATACTTATACTTTCAAAAGATCATCTCCATATATACATTTCACATGGATTAGAATAAAATATGAAAACCAATTGGCATTTTTTGTGACAACTACTTGGAAAAGTTCAGCTGCAACTATAGAGATGACTGCTAGCTACATCTTTAATCATCCATAAGGTCACATCTTTTAGCAGATGCTGAAAGTAAGTGCTTTTGTGGGGAAATTTTAAAACAAAATTGTGAAAAAAAATATACTGGATGAATACTTCTTATATATAATTGAAAATGTTCCTTTAGTTCAGTGGAGTTTATTCTCAAATAATCATATACAGTACTATAACTGTATGCGCAGGTTGAAGATTCAAACACATGACAATGAACTCAGTGGAATGCTGCTATTTTAACTTCTTAATTATTGCTATTATTTTACATTTTATTGTGTGTCTTGTCTGTATGTCTATCATTGGGCTGAGAGAACATGACTGGCTCAAAGTCACCCAGCTGGCTTTCACTCCAATGGGTGGCTAGAACTCAGTCTCCTGGTTTCCAGGCTAGCACCTTAACCACTATAGCAAACTGGCTCTCAATACTAATTGGATATCGACTATCAATAAATGAACATCTAGTTTCATGCTTCAAAACTATGTTATAGAAGGACAGTCAACAGAAACAAGATACTAAATGCATCTGACAACTGATGTAATTAGCTACTATTAACTTTGATTTATGAATTATGCAAGTTCTAAATAAGAATACAGTCAGCTATGATTTGATTGTAGGAAAGTCCTAAACTATTCAATGTGCAATATAAAGATATATTAACACTAATGATATATTATTCAGTTTTTTTCTACATGGTCATTTTAAATTATCACTTACATTAGTAATGTATGGTTCAATAGCCTGGGCTGTTCTCTTCAGTAAAGCTTTTGCCAAGTCATATGCTTGTTTGTTTAAATTCTGAAAAGTATATTGTACACAAAAGTATATGTTTATTCTAAAAAATTTATACTCAATACAAGTAAGTAAATCAACATAACTGGCTTTTTTCAAAAGTTTAAAGAACAGGATGAGTAACACTGGTTAAATATATTACAACTACAAGCATTCCCACCACTATAGATTGAGTACATAAAATACAAATGTACATTACAGTTCATGTTGTGTACAACTTTTAAAGACAGAAGCATTCAGGCTTCATATCTCACATGTCATCTATTCCTTCAGGAGACCCCAGAAGACAGCTAGAGGTACATCTGATTAAGGTGTACAAGATTCCACTGTCAATCATGCAGTTTGATTTTTATCCTTCCTCCTCCTCCTCTGTTATAGCCCTAGAGCCAAATTTTTATTACCTTCCATCTCACAATCTGATCATTTGAATTCATTCATGTTAAACTTCATGTATCTAATGATAATGACAATATTCTACAATTTTATTTTTATACACAAATACATATGGTATATTCACAATTCAGACTATCATTTTTCTCATTTTAATTATAGTAAGCATCTCTAGATTAACTTGGCTTAAAATAAAACCTATAATGTAAATTAATTAAAATGTGTCCAGATTCACTGTTGTCAGATCTTCTCACTTCTCTCCTACTCACTGCTATGGCAATTACAATATATTTTAGATTTTAGTAAGGCAAAATTTAATAGTAATAAAAATAATTATTATTTGATAGCAAGAGAGAAAGAATGCAAGTATGAATATAATTTATCTAAGGATCCTCCTCATTAAACTTAGACCAATATAACATTTTTTATTTCATGCTTTAGAGACTCTCTAAGAAATAGGATAAATATAGGCTAATTTTACTCTTTCAAATAATCTATCTACTCTTTATGTTATAAATTCATGAAAAAGGTAGCTGCAATATATTTTGCCAAGCATACTATGTATCAATGTACAATATTTTTATATTAAAATATTAATTCTTACCTTATGTGCAGGGACTAGATTAACTAAAACTGTATCCAAAAGCTCTTGCGATACTGTATCACCTTCACAAATGATAGAACTCATCAAATCTACCATATGCATATGAACCTTCTGGTTATGGCCATTGCTAAAATGAGAACAGTGTCAGCTCAGCAGCATAGTGTAAGTTATTATGGCCTATCTTAAATTAGAATTTGGATAAAGAACCATTTCTTTGAGACTGCAAAACCACAATTCTTATCTGGCCCTCAAGAGGTTTCCTACTTGTCATTCTCCTCTTTTCATTGATGTCCCCCCCCCCCCCCCGGCAAAAAGGGCACAGGTGCCATCTTTTCCATTCTGACCAAACCCCTAAATAGTCTACCCCAAACACAATGAACATCAAGCTCACTGAGAACACAACATAAAAAAATCTCATGCAAGTCCACCAGTAATCCTAACAACATTATTTCTACCTTGCTGCTAGTAACAGTCATTTTAGTTGTATTTAAATTACTGGCCAGAAGAGGTCTTAACTTGTACCCTAGAAAATCCCACTTAGTCAAGATTGCAAGGAAAATATTTAGTGGGATTGAAAATGTTACTCATCCATGCAACTTTTTTCACCTCCGTGCTTACACATTTTAAGCCTACTCCTAACAATCAAAACAATTTTTCATTCCCACCATGTATCAAAATTGCCATTGAAGATGTACTCACTTGATCACAGAAAACAACGTTCTGTACAGTTGCGTAAAAATTTCATTGCTATCTTCTAGTTCAAAGCATATGTTGTAAGATTTAACCCATGCAATATTCTATTTAGGAGAGAAAGATGCAGTAACTATAATTTGACAAATAATTGGTAAAGTCAGTACTGAATAACTTTGCATCATAAGTTTGTTGTTCTGTTTCAAATATACATAAAACGCTATTGTATTTTATACAGAATAGATATTTGACTGACTAAAACTTTGATCAAACTAAGATGAATATGAATGACAATTTACCTCTAATAAATAAAAATATCTGTTGAATTGTGGGCTTTTTGTATCTTCTAATCCTTTCAGTTGTCTTGTGATGAACATAAATATATCCTGGGGGGAAAAATATAGTATATGTTTGTCACCTAAAGTAAATACTTCCTGCATAATCATTCAGTTCAACTGAAAAAAAATATAACTACACTAGTGAGCATTTAAAATATTTTAACTAATCTTTTCTTTTTATAATCCAATCCAGTAGGAACATCATTCAGGATATTGCAGCACCAATTTCCACTCTCATTTGTTGATTTTATTTTAGAAGAATATTGTCTTTTGAGTTTCCCAAGTCTGTTACAGAGGATATTGATAAAAGTAGCTCCCTACCATTCCCCCTCCCAATTAACATATTCCAAATAATAACTATATAAACATTTAATATTATCTTATGTTGGATATATTAATAATATAACATTGTTCATGGACTTTGTAAACAACCAAGGTGGACATATAAGCACTGTTTGCAATATGTTCCAATATCAAAAGGCACTGGTTGAGAGAGTAGAAACTGAAACTCAACCAAAAAACTAGCTTGGAAAATGATTTGATGGTTACATTGGAAAGATTTGCTGAAATCTTTAAGGGAGACTTTGGGAGCAATTCCCAAACTTTCATTTCTTGCCTCCCTCAACTATAGGGGGGGAGAGGGAATATACGATTAAAACCATATGAATCAATCTCAGGTCATTTAAATTAGTTCATGTTTAAAGTATCTGGAATTCTTCAAATAATCCCCAAAAATAGTCCAAACAAAAATTACATTCAATGTAAATACATTTGTATTTTTTTCAACATATCTTGAGCTGATAAAGTCATCAGTAACCAAGAAAATTCATAGCCAACTATCTTTGCTACATTTGGTTTAATTTTGAAAAATGCAATTAATTTGTTACCAACAGCTATATTCAGCTTTGTTTATCTATATTATATTCTCAATAAATATTTGAATACACATCAGTTAATTTACAAATACATAACCTTTGTTACATTTCTTTTTATCCATATTTTAATTTTATTATATTTGTCAGAAAATCAACAGCTATTATTATTGCTACTAAAGTACTAAAGTATTACTACAGTATACTGGTTACCATCTAACCAGTTCTCTGGCATATACTCATTCATCCCTTTTACAATATACAGGTGGATGACTTCTACACTATACCCATTTAAATATAAACCATCTGCATCAAATATTTTATATAGTTTAAATAATAATGTGTAATAATTCATAATATAATAAAAGCATACAAATGAGAAAGCATAGGTAGACATATGATAATGTACCTGTAAAATGGAAAAAAAATAATCATGGAAAGCAGCAATGATCAGGTGTTTTACTTAATGGTACTAATAAATAAAAAAGGTAACCAAAGTATAAATTCATTGTTTTTGTTTTGTGGGAAATACAACATATATATACTAATGTTATTGCTAAATTAATATAAATACTAATACTAATTTTATTCCTACAATCCCTACATATAAAATACTAATTTACACTGTTAACAAAAAAGAACTAAAAAGATCAAAATAATTGATCTGTTCAATCAACCTAAGTTAGGCAAATTAGACACACTATCATATGCAAAAGAATAATTGAAATAGTTTACAGAAAACTGCATAAAATATATTGTATTATGAATCTATAGCAAACAAAATGATAATAATATTACCCATTATCACATTTCTTTAATTCACAAGAAAATTTCTTAAAGCAACATTTTCCTAACACAACCACTAGGCGGCTTTATTTCAAAACCCTTGTTCACCTAAGCATACCATATAAGTCAGTATCGTAATTCAAGAAAAGAAAGCAGGAATAAGGACCAAGAAAGAACTAATAGAACAATAAATGAAAATATAGATGAGAAATGAATGACTCATCATACCTATAGACATGATATCATTCTACTCTATTTTGATGAACATTATATGAAGCATTCATTTGAAATTTCTTTGCACATCAATTCTTTTATTTTTTTAAAAAAAGGCTTCTGACGTTTCCAGCAATTCCAATAATCATACTTCCAATTCTACAAATGTGCATGAATGTGCAGAAATCTTTTCTAATGGGAATCAAAGGTTGATGATGAAAGAAAATGTTTCAGTCAAGCACAGTGAATTTTTTTTTAGACTCCTGGTAGGATCCTAACTGTTGTGGGAAAACAATAATTGGGTAACAATAATCAGCTTGTCTTAATGTAGTAGCAAATCTTTGTTTGCTACTTTGTTTAATCTACTGTTATGGAACTTCCTATACAGTTTATCTTCATATACAGTTTATCTTTTCTATCACCTTAAGTATTAGTTTGGCAGCACTACATTTTGTCTGAACTTTTAGCTTTTGGTGTTGCATGTGTCTGTGCATGGATTTCAAAATTCTCCAGTTCTACACAGCAGTGAATACATAGTAACAGGCAATGGAACATAAAAAAATAAAAATCTTGTTAATGTACCATGACCTTCCCTCCCCATTGAGAAGTCATCAATTATTTTTAAAGGCTCTTCTTAAATCCATCTGCCTTGTTTTCCAAATTGTGTAAATAAATATATCTATATACTTTATTTTTTGTCTTTAAAACAAACTATACCTAGAGTTGCAAATAAATATAATTTATTAATTAGTAGTTGATTAAGCAATGCAAGCTTTCTATATTACTTGATAAAGATAGTATTTCAATTTTTAAAAAGTACATAATGTTTCTAAATAGACAAGATGTGAATGTAATGTTACAAAAAAATTTCAAGAGAATTCTTGCATTCTGCAATTAATAATGCTCACCTTACATATTGGATACATGTAAACAGAATCTGACAATTTATTACCTAAAAACATATTTAAATGTTATTAGTTTTTTAAAATGCTTTATTGTTTTACATTATCTAACTAAACCTTACCTATTTGCTTAATAGTTACTTAGCTTTAAAATATTTAAAACCACTAGGAAAATGGAGTAAAAAACAGGAACCAATTTTTTAAGACAGTCAGAGACAAATATCAAAGGAAAGTTGAAGTGAATATTAATCATGCTGCACAAAGGACAGAATTTTCATTATTAATATAATAGAATTCAGCTCTTCATCATCTTGGAATTATTGCTTTTAGAATACATGAAGAAAAGGAATTTCTGCTAATTCCTAACTAAACATAAATTTATAATGTTCCCATTTGTATTCTGTCATAAAAGATTTTACTTAAATTAAAATTAAAAAAAAGAACTATGATCATTTTTAATTTTATATAAATATAAATAAAACCAGTTAATAAAGAAAGCAATGAGGATTGATGATTATCCTCATGATTATCAAATATGCTAAATGCTATGTAAAAATCTACCAAATTGAAAATACATATCATAAAACACATCATACAGTTTCATATGCAATTGAAAATTATGATCTACTAGGCAATTCACCTTCAATTGTTTAGAAATATAAAATAGCATTGTTACACACCCAGATTCCAAAAAGTTAAATAAATCACACAACTTTACCTTAAGCTTATCAGGCGAAGTATATGGTGCTTCAGGAGCATATATTCTAAAAATATCAGCGAGACAACATGCAACAAGCAAGCGCACATCTTTGTCAGGATGCTTAAGAAAAAAATCAGAAGCAAGATGTAAAGCAAGATTTAGATACAACTCTTTTTCTTCTTCGGAGTCCTGGTCCATATCCATAAAAGTTTTTACAACCATCTGCAAAAATAATGTTTAAAAGTTAGCAATATATTATAAACAAGACATTTCATATACTATCATACATACATGCATGCATACATACATGTTGTTGTTGCTGCTGCTATTGTTTTAACCATTTAGTTGTGTCTGACTCTTGGTGACTTTATAGGCTAGTCTCCATACTATCCTCTCAAGCAGAGTTTCTTTCAAATTGTTGGATGTTCCCTTTGTATCAGATTTCATGTTATCTTTATCTTTGCTTGCCCGTTCTTCTTGTTCCACTAACCATTCCTAGCACCATTGCCTTCTCCAATGAATTTGCATGCATGACACAGACTAAGTAAATCAGATGTAGTCTTGTAATTTTGGCTTCTAGTGATATATCTGGTTTTATATGTTTTAACACTTCTCTGTTAGTTGCTCTGGCTGTTCATGGTATATGCAATAATTTACACCAGCATCATAGTTCAGAAACATCAATTCTTCTCTAATCAGAATACTGTGTATGGACATACATACACACACACACACAGAAAATCTGATTTTTACCTTTAATCAATTGTAACATCAAAATGCCTTCAATATTTTTTATTTATATATCACTTTATATTTCCCTATTAAGAGGTAACAGATATATGCATCTGCAATAAAAATATAGTTTATGACCTGAAGATTAAAATAAATGTGAATGGTGAAGTGCACTGGTGCTAAAAAAAAATCATGTTTGTTATTTTTTAAGATGCTATAAACTCATGCTGAAAGACTGAAATTGTAACAAACAAAATTAAAATACATCAGAAAGTATTAATAAGGATTTATTTTCAGAAGATGATTTGTTTTTTATTACTCATATTTATTATATTTCTTAGCATAATAGGTGAAAGGTATTAATGTATTCCACTTTAGTCTGATAGCAACCATCATATTAAAAACTCTAGGTTGGTCATCTTTCTACAACTGTGAAAGACAGCAATGAGATTCAGTTTCAATCCATTTCAATTTTAAAAAGCAGCCAAATTTGATGGAATCCAAACTTCCATGTCTAGCAAACAAACTCAATATAGGGTTTTAATGTTTTGCTTCTTTGTCAAATTTGGAGATTATTTTAATCAGAAGGTGCAGGAAGAATTCAAAATACTGCCACATTCAATTTCAGAAAAGTGGTACTTTTATTTAAGATTTATATTCCTCCAGAAACTCAGCATGAAATAAACAGCACTCTCAGCATCACAGAAATAGCATAATCACCTTCAGACCCATTCCCCCATAATAGCTTTGTAATAGGGGTTGGACTCCAAGCAACGAATAACTCTGAATGGGCCTTTAGCCTCTGTTTAAACACTTCGTAAAACAGTCGGTTTCACTGCTAAACATCTCTACTTTAAAATGGTTTTTTTCCCTGTTGTCGAACCATGATTTTAGTTATTAACTATCATCTTACTGCTATACTACCACAAAAAATATAAGAGGAAAAATAGATTTCTCCTCTTATCTAATTAAAAATGATCAAGGAATAAAACATGTTTACTTACAAATATTGAATAAAACATAAACATTAAAATAGAGAGCATGAGGCAGTTTAAAAGTTGTCGGAGACAAAAGCCATGCTCTGCTTATTTTAGGCAGGAAATGATCATCACAATTCAGTTTAACAAGCAACTAAAAAGAGATGCTTGTAAGGAATTTTGTTTCATTGAATTAGTTCTGCTAACTTATCAGAAAAACTTCAACATCTTACTATTATTTTACATGATTAGCCTTTTTGTTTGAAGATAAACAATTTCACTCATCCAATTTTGGCCTGTCCAAATAAATGTCACAATATATAATAAACTACCCACTCACTTTTAATCTTCGTACCATCTCTTCTTTTGAAATTTTGTCAGATATCTCTTTAACTCCTGGAGGGTATGTAATTTTTCCATCATTGGCTCTTGTTTTTGAATGAGCCATAGTGCTATTTTAAACCTAGTATAGAAAAAAATAATTAGATATTGATCACAAAAATATCAAAACACAGACCAAACAGCCAATAGGCAACTGTATAAGTAGTTGGATATGTATAGCATACATTCATAGTTTGGCTTTAGGATATCTTGCTCCAGGTAGAACCTGCCTAGTCTATATATGTTTGCAGGCAGACAATGTTTAGGAGCCCACATCTACATAAAGGCAAGGGGACCCTATTCCTTAAGCAGTCTTTTTCTGCTATTGCCCCCATGTTATGAAAACACCTTGAGCAAGAGATTAATCTGGCTATTTTCCTATTAGCTTTTGATAAGATGATCAAGACTGTTTTATTTATGCAAGTATTCTAGCATTAACTACTGCCCGCTGATTATGTGGGCATCTATTCCTATAGCTTAAAGTATATTATGTTGATTTTATGTTGACTTTGCATTTTACATAAACCACCAGGACTGCGTTTAATCTGGGCATATAGAAATACCTTAAATAAATAAATCCAATAATTACTTGCAAATTATTGTACATGAATTTTGTAATCAACTGCATAGCTGAAATACAACTGCAATATACCCATTAAACAACTTTCTATTGAACGATTATCTGTTTAATAAGGTTATCTTAGAAAAGATGTAACCAAAGGTTTACACCTCAGCAAGAGTATCCATGTTTTCCCCAAACGAAATGCAGAAAAACTAAGATACATCATAATTATTTGCATTTTGTATTTGTAGTTTATTTATATGCCGCCCTTTTCCCTGGGGGGACTCAGGGTGGCTTACAATTCGAAAGGAGGGGAAAACAAACAAATTAACACATAAGACAGTACATCATTAAAAGCACAACATTCATACAATTCGGGTGGGTTACGGTCTTTAACCCCAGGCCTGACGGGATAGCCAGATTTTAAGGGCTGTGCGGAAGGTCTGGAGGGTGGTGAGGGTACGAATCTCCATGGGGAGATCGTTCCATAGGGTTGGAGCTGCCACCGAGAAGACTCTCCTCTGCGTGGTTGCCAGTCGACATTGACCGGCAGATGGAACTCGGTGGAGGCCTAATCTATGGGATCTAATTGGTCGAGTGGAGGTAATTGGCTGTAGGCGGTCTCTCAAGTACCCAGATCCACTACCATGAAGGGCTTTGTAGGTGACAAGTAGCACCTTGAAGCGTACCCGGAGATCGACAGGAAGCCAGTGCAGCTCGCGGAGGATAGGTGTTATGTGGGTGAAACGAGGTGCACCCACAATCGCTCGCGCGGCCGCATTCTGGACTAGCTGAAGTCACAGAATACTCTTCAAGGGCAGCCCCATGTAGAGCACATTGCAGTACTCCAGCCTAGAGGTCACAAGGGCACGAGTGACTGTTGTGAGAGCCTCCCGGTTCAGGTAGGGGTGCAACTGGTGCACCAGGCGAACCTGGGCAAATGCCCCCCTGGTCACAGCTGACAGATGGTGTTCAAAAGTCAGCTGTAGATCCAGGAGGACTCCCAAGTTGCGGACCCTGTCTGAGGGGCGTAATATTTGACCCCCCAGCCTGAGAGATGGAATACTTGCCGAATTGGTGGGAGGGAAACACAACAGCCACTCGGTCTTATCTGGGTTGAGCACAAGCTTGTTAACCCTCATCCAGTCCCTAACAGCTTCAAGGCCCTGGCTCATCACGTCCACCGCTTCATTGAGTTGGCACGGGGCGGACAGATACAACTGAGTATCGTCCGCATACTGGTGGTATTTTATCCCGTGCCGCCAAATGATCTCGCCCAGCGGTTTCAAGTAGATGTTAAAAAGTAGGGGGGACAGGACCGAACCCTGCGGCACCCCATATGTTAGGGGCCTAGGGGTCGATCTCTGCCCTCCGACTAACACCGACTGCGACCTGTCCGAGAGGTAAGAGGAGAACCACCGTAAAACAGTGCCTCCCACCCCCACCTCCCGCAGTCGTCGCAGAAGGATACCATGGTCGATGGTATCGAAAGCCGCTGAGAGGTCAAGGAGAACCAGGATGGAGGCGTGGCCTCCATCCCTGGCTCTCCAGAGGTCATCGGTCAATGCGACCAAAGCGGTTTCTGTGCTGTAGCCAGGCCTGAAGCCAGACTGGAATGGGTCAAGATAACTAGCTTCCTCCAAGGACCGCTGGAGCTGAAAGGCCACCACCTTCCCCACAAAGGGGAGGTTGGAGACTGGACGATAGTTGTTAAGAACGGCTGGATCCAAAGATGGTTTCTTCAGGAGGGGTCTCACCACCGCCGCCTTAAGAGCGGGGGGGAAAGACCCCCTCCCGAAGGGAAGCAGTAACAACCGCCTGGATCCAGCCCCGTGTCACCTCCCTGCTGTTGACGACCAGCCAGGAGGGGCACGGGTCCAGTACACATGTGGAGGCACTCACAGCTCTCATGGCCTTGTCCACGTCCTCAGGGGCAACAGCTTATCCTAATACTATATATTTATCCAAAGCTGTGTCTAAAAAACTACAAAATTGAATTTAGTAAGAAATTAATTTTGATGAGAGAATAATTATAAATAAATATTAAAATATATCTGAAAAAATATTTCTTCAACCATCATTTCTCAAATGTTAAAATTTGAGACTTTCTCAACAAAATATATGTTTAAAAATGATAAACATATATACTGCAATAGATTACTAATGAGACTTCAGCGATATATGAACAATTACTTCAAGGAATCTATGAATTTATATATCTGGAAACTAATGTATTAGAATGAATAAGCCTACACAAATTTCTCCTCTCCCTTCCAAGCAAAAACTTTGCAGGGAGGATAATTTCCAGGCAAGGGTCTTGAGAAGAAAAGGATGGCCGACATACTAGTTTTATGCTACATACCAGAGAGGGGAAATTAAGTTAAATAAATGTAATTAGTATAATAGTTAGAAACATTTAAAATTTGTTGGTTTGAAATAGTGCACATGACAAGCAATTATTATAAAATAACAGAGTTTGAAAAAAGAAAATGATTCTTGTTAGATGCATTTCCATACTCTCCCCAAAAAGTACATGCAAAAAATATTTAAAAATATTTAATACTGTACTCCAGTAAATGTAGAATAAAAGAGAAATAAATTAAAGATGTAGTAAAGTCTAAATCAAATAAACAATATATTTATAAATATCTACTATATTTCTTAAGAGCTGACTGCAACACACATATGCTTTAATGTATATTAAAGCTTCTTAACTTTTCTTAACTTTTTCCCTTAATTTTCAGGCCTCAAAAATCTCTATCATAATAATAACAAACATGAACATTTCACAATACAATTAACTTCTAACCTGCACAATTCACATGTTACAATGATCCAGCAACAAAGCAATAGGTCAATTGCTGAGTTATGGTGTGTAAAATTTCCACCAGTTAGAAATGCTAGCAATTTTTAAAAAATCACAATCTCTCACAGAACCCCTTGTGATTTCTCTCAAGAACCAAGAGTTTCATGGAAGACCAATTGAAAAAGGCTGCTTTAATACTATCGGGCATTCACAAAATCAGTTACCGCTTTAAATTAGCACAACATACAGACTTTGATATTGCATTCACATATATCAGTATTTCACAGCCAAACAAAATTGGTGGAAAATAGCACTTGATGGGAAGTAAGTAGCTTCCATAATTTCCACAATGCCAAGACAAGACACTGCATAACAGTTAAGTTGTATTTACAGAAGGAGCACAATTTCACTTGAAAATAACAAGGAAGCTATTAAGAATGATCTCTCATGGCTACATATACCCAACTTTCTGTGCTCCCCTAATTTTCTTCTACAATGCAAAAAATTTTAAAGCCTTTCAGTATGACTGAGCTTTATAATATTAAATGCAATGTACTGTAGCAGCAAAAAAATAATAATTCCAAAATAAACTTTATTTCCAAATTATGCAGTGATTGAGATTCAATTTCCAAAAAGTGCTCAAAACATCTGGGGATATGAACAAAGCACTCCTCTGCAGTCTATTACAACATCTGTGTGTTTTCTTGGAACTTTATGGCAGCAGTAGAGAAAGTGCTCATTTTTAGGACATAATACAGATTCTTGAAAAAGTTGAGGACAGATGCTTAAATTCACAGTCATGTATTGTCCGAAGTATCTTTACTAAATTTGAAGTTTTGTACAATACTGTTACCCATATTTTGAGTTTTGAACTACAAGTAAAAAAAATCAGCATAAGCCAAAATCATATTCTGAAGAAGCTATAATTTCTTGAGTTCAGAAGCTATAATTTATTGAGTTCACATACAAAAATGGAAATTCCCAATCTTTTCCTAGCAGCCCTTCAAAAGGAAAAACCCACTGACCCAAGTGGTATACAGCTGAAATCATGGTCTTCAGTATAATGTAGCCAATTTAAATGAAGGATCACATTTCTACCTTTATTTCTAAAAACTATGAATATAAATGAATACATAAAATCCAACACATAAAAAAATCTAATATGCAAAAGTTTACTTTTTAAACACTTGAAACAAAACAAATTCAGAGAAATGTGGGTTGTTGTTTTTTTCAAAATATGTCAAGAATTACTGCTGTCTGTGTGTGTGTGTACAAATTACAGTCTACACATGAAAAGTCATTCCTAATATTGCAATTCCCAAAATTTCAACACTGTCCCTGCTGTATTCAAAATCTACATCAGAGCTCTGCAATGTTTCCATCTTTGCAGACCAGCAGAGGGGAGGAGGGGATGGATTCTGCAAGTGGACAGCAAGTGCACACGTGCATGCAGCTCCATTTGCACAAGTGGCAAGCACGCGCACCTGCCATTCACACAAATGGAGGTACACGCTCGCCCGCTGCTTGCACAAATGAGGATGCGGGTGCATGTGCTTGCCAGACGTTTCCATGGCCCAGTTGCAAACCCCTCATAGCCCACAGCTTGGGGACACCTGATCTACGTGAAGCTGGTCATCTGACCACGAGCAACACTTCCGCTCCCTCTGCCAGAATTTTCTTGATCACCAGTGGTATCAATGGAAGAGGTGTAAAAGCATACAAGAGGCCGGGAGGCTAGCAAAATCATAGGGCGTCTGTCCCTTCTGCCCCAGGACACTGAAACCCGGCGAAGAACTGAGGGAGATGCGTGTTGGCTGGAGTGGCGAACAGGTCAATCTTCAGGAGGCTGAATCTTTGCAACAGCTGACAGAACAACGATGGATGGAGATGCCACTCCGAGTTGTTGATGGTAGTCCTGCTCAGCCAGTCCACGGCCACGTTGTCCTCCCCCGAGATGTGGTCCGCCCGCAGCAGTGCCAGATGACGCTCCGCCCATCGGCCCAGTACCTCCGCTTCTGATGGTTTATATATGCCTTTGTGGCAATGTTGTTGGTCAGTATTAGGATATCGCGGCCCTTGATGTGATGGTGAAAATGACGCAGGGCAAACCTGGCGTCCTGGAGCTCCAGCCACTTTATGTTGTGAGTGAGCTCCGCCTGCGACCACCTGCCCTGAATTACGTGAGTCTGGAGGTGAGCGCCCCAACAGTATAGGCTGGCATCTGTTGTTATGACCAGGCACTCTGGTTTCTTGAATAAGGATCCCTGTAGCAGGGCCTCCGACTGCCACCATCTGAGGGATCGAACCACCCTTGGAGGGAGGCGCACCACCCTCCTGGAGTTGCTGGCCTTGCATCTCTGGATCAGTAAGAGGAAACATTGGAGCTCTTGCGCATGCAGATGCGCCCCACGAACCACTGAGATGCAAGAGATTAGTTTTCCTAGCAACTGGGAGAGAGAGATGATGGACGCTGACTCTGCCGCTCTGATACGTCTCACCAGAGATCTGATGCTGTCCACCCGCTCCTGTGTGAGAAAGACTTTGCAGCTCCTGGAGTCGATCACCGTGCCGAGATGCTGGGTTCTGGATGTTGGAGTCAGGTAACTCTTGTCGAGATTGACTGAGAACCCGTGGCGTTGGAGAACGCAGATGGTGATGTCGAGATCTCTTTGGGCCTGCCCCTGGATGACGAATGAATGAGAATGTCATCCAGGTAGCATTCGAGTCTCACTGGGAGAGATCGGAGATGCGCTGCGATGGTGGCCAGAAGCTTGGTGAATTTCCTTTGGACTGATGAGAGGCCGAAGGGGAGGGCCCTGTATTGGTAGTGCTGGTTGGCAAACTGGAACCTCAGGAACTTGCAGTGCGGTGGATGAATGGGGAACATGCAGGTATGCCTCCTTCAAGTCGATGGAAGTTAGGTCGCCCTGCCTGATGCAACCCAATATGGTCTGAAGAGACTACATCTTGAAGCTCTTGTACACTAGATGGATGTTGAGTTTCTTGAGGTCCAGTATTGCCCTTACTCCCCCTGAAGACTTTGGGACCAGGAAGAGGATCAAGTAGAACCCCCTGCCCTCCTGCCCTTGGGGACCTTCTCTATGGCCACTATCTCCAGCAAATGTCCTATCTCCGCCCGCATCAGCTAGCGCTTGTGGGCAGACTTGGGAATGGGACAACAGACAAAGGTCCGGGGGGGAATTGAGAGGAATTCCAGGGTCAAGCCGTGACAGAGCGTATTCAGAATCCAAGTGTCCATTGTTGTCTCCTCCCATTGAGCGGTGTATAGTTGGAGACGACCGCCTATGGGAGCAGACCGGTGATGGTCACTTCGACTTCCGAAAGGAACGGTTGGAATACCCCCGTCGGAAAGGCCTGCAGTTGCCCTGTTGCCTGTTCTGTAAGATGACATGTCTTGGGCACAATCCTGAGATTGGAAGTATGACCGGTTAAATCCCCCAGAGGCGGCTGGGAGGTTCTGCATTCCAAAAGGGCTGCCTACGAAAGGACTGACCCTTGCGGTCTGTCTTTTTGGTGACCACTGGCAGGATTTCATGTTTATCCTTGGATTCAATGAGGACCGAATCCAAGGCCTCCCCAAAAAGCTTTCCTCCCTTAAAGGGAGTGGAAGCAAGCTTCCACTTCGCCTTCATGTCTGCCTGCCAGTGGCGAAACCACAGCAGACGGCACGAGGTGACATAGGAGGCGAGGGCTCTGGAGGAAAATTTTGTGGCATTAAGCGAGGTGTCGGCAGAGTACTCAACAGCCACTATGATTTTATTCACATCCTGACGCGCTCTGGTGTCCCCCGCCAGTAGGCTAGACAGCAGTTTGTGGAGCCAAAACAGCCCTGCTAAAGTAAGAAGAGGCTCTCATGGCCCATGCAGTGGCCAGGTAAGTTTTATGAGAGGCCTTCTCCGCCCTCTTGTCCTCAGCCTTTAAGCCTTCCAGGAGGTTGGCTGGAAGCACTGAATTGGAAGATAGTGCTACAATGGGATCATACACCTGAGGAAACTTTAAGAGATCCTCAAGGCTACTCTCCATGGTATACAATTTCTTATCTACCCCACTGGGACTAGCCATCAAACCCGGTTGGGCCCATTGGCGCTGGATAACATCCACGAACAGCTGGGGGGCTGGGACCAGATCCTGGGAAGTGGTCATCTTGAAGAGCCCCGCGCCAGGATCCTGGGGCCCAATAGTATCTTTATTGCCCTGATCAGTGGAAGGCTTGTCTGCCTGAGCTGGTAGACCCATTTGGGGGGTGGAAGCCCTGCCCTTGATAAGGATAGCTCTAAACATTGAGGGCTTGAATAAGCCTGAGAAGATGGGTGTATCAGGGAGAGGATTTTCATCCTCTGATAGATCAGGAGCATCCTGCTCACCTTCCTCTGCCTCGGACACCTCACTGACTCCCGAAGTGGTCAGAGAGGAGGCTCTAGCTGGTGAGTTCTTAGTTCCAGCAGCGTGAGCCCTGCTCAAGTTGTTGGCCTGTCTAGGTAAGTTGATCCCTAACTGTTGGATGCCTTCCGCAATCCCCTGGGAAATTGCACGTGCGACTACTTCTTGCATTTCCCTGGACAGCTGATGCCCTTGGTCATCAGGAGGGCACAAGGCCCTGGGTCTGGCCTCAGGTGGAGACAAAGATTCCTCCTCAATAATAGAGCAGGCCTCATTCATGGCCTCCTCAGCTAGAGATGGACAGGGAGACCCAGGAGAAGCCCTAGAGGGATTGGGTGAATCACCAAAGTCCTGTTCCCCTGCCAGGGATGGGGACCTATCCCGCTGGGAAGTGGGAAGGGAAGGATCTGCAATCTCCTCCATGGGTGGAGAGGGATCCCTTGCAGGTCTCTGGACCGATTGAGCCCTTTGAAATTGCTTTTCAAGGGCCCTTTGGCATCTCTCAGCCATCTTCTCTGCAGCCTTGGACGCCTTCCTGGGTTTGGGCTGTTTCCCCTTGGATGGACCCCCAGCCCCCTCATCCTTAGCAGCAGGGTTGAGCCTGCTGCGCTTACTGGTGATAGGTCCCGCCTGGGAATTGGATTCAGCATCCATGGTGTTAGCCATGGTATCAGGCACTGAGACAGAATTGGCTTACTGAGCCGAAGAAACGACAGAAGATGGGAGCTGAATGTCCTCAGAAACAGTCAATGTCCCAAGTGTTGAAGAAAAGGCAGGAGAAAATGGCGCCGGTCAGAATGTGTCTAGGGCGCTTGCAGATCCACGCTAGATTTAAATACCAGGGGATGGCCAAGCAATAACCAAAATCCCTGCAGCCGCCCAGTTGGAAGTCCTGGGGGGGAGGCCTGTCTGGAGACCCGAGCGAGGTCAGATAATTAGAACTGCAAAGTGATCTGCAAAGGAATAGGTGGCTCCGATTCAAAAGACAATTCTCCGACCTGCGAGGGATCTGTTGCCTCACCCTGGGTCTGATGAAACACTGTCCTCTTCACCCCCCCTTCAGGAATTCCTGGGGGCTGGGGAGGGCAGAAATGACCGAAAAACTGGCTATTTTGGGGGCCCATCAGCTTCCAGCAGCACTCTATAAGTATCCATAAGGCTATGCATGCATTTTTTTTTACAAGAAAATGGGTCTGTTTTTGCAAAAAATGGGCCATTTTTTGCTCGTTTTTTGGGGGGCCACCTCCCACTGGAGCACTCTGCAAGCCCCCCTCCCAGGCTAAACATGCCGGGCTTTTTTTTTAAAAAATGGACCGTTTTTGGGAGGGTTGCAGAGTGCAAAAACTTTTTTTCCTTTTGGAAAGCTCTTTAACTGATTGATGAGGATTACATTGATCAAGTGCTGTGCCAGCAGAAAGAAAGGTGCTACAGATTGGCAGTGATTTCCTTCATCAGCATATGGATAAATACACCTGGAAACATCTACCTACCTGTTGTGACTCAGCAGATTTCTTCTGTGAGTCTTTTCAGGATGCAAGATTAACTATGCAGCTGGGGCTCGTTAGGGGCATATTCTGGGGATAAAAGGACAGATGGTGCCACGCCCTGGTTGCAGGAGTCAACGTTCCTTGGTTCGTTCAACATGGTTTGATCATCGGTTGTGGTTTATGTAAGATACACTTGGATAAGTGCTTTGTTTTTCTGTAACCCTGATTCGTAGACACTTTGGAAGAAGTGCTTTCCTTTTGTTTTGTTCAACTTGTGTTGCCGTAAAAAAAATTTGTTTTTCATTCCGTTATCTTCAGGCAGAGAGTGTAATTATGTTATTTTTGGGCTCACAGCCAGTCTGAGCCGAGAACTGATAAAGAGAGTTCCTTTCAAGTTGTTTGCCTGTCGTCTGTTTAACGAGCGGAGGAGGGACAGAACACCTACCTACTCTCTCTCTTGCTACCTATCAACTGTATTTCTATTTCTCTCTCTATTTCTCTCTCCCTCTCTATCCCTTTATCTATCTACCTACCTACCTAACTACGCTCTCCCTACCTACCTACTGTATTTCTCTCTCTCCCCCTCTCTATCCCTCTATCTACCTACTTACTTTTTTTTAATCTGCCTCTTCAAAACCTGGGTGAGTCTTATACTCTGAAAAATACGGTAAATATGAATCTGATATGGGGAGCTTGTAAAGCAGAGGTTTGTGATTTACCTATTTGACATGATAATTAAATTGAGTGAATATGACAATAGAAGGACAACTAAGCATGGGTCAAAATCTATGAAACATGGACATATATAGAACCTTTAAGATAATGAACAAAGTGAGATGTTTACCGCCTGTTACTTTACATGATACATTAACAGAAGCGTAATGAACACTGAAAAGCGAAGATTGTCCTCTAGAGATAATTGAGGGTAATCTAATCCAAGATATAGAACATGAAATATACCTACAATGGGAAACTATTGTGATAAAAAGACAGAATCACAAATTGGGGGCATGTAAGGATGTATAACTATATAAAGATAATGATGAGAATAGCTGGGAATTGTAACCAGGTTTACAGCTCAACCAAAATTAGATTGGGGGGGTGGGTTTAAAAGCACAATGACTATACATGTATACTTTTCTGTTGTACCACTTTTTTTCTACTAAAAAGGAGGAGAAAAATTAAATATGTATATTGAAAAAGAATTATAAATACCATCAACATAAAAGGGAGCTTGCTCAGAAGCTGAAATACACCAAGTAAATGAGATGAAGAGTGGGAAGTAGAGGAGAAAGCTAAGGGAAGGCAAGAGGGATAGGAGAGAAGGCAGGGGGGGGGGAGAGGAGGAGAGAAATGAGGAGTGGTAGGGGGAGGGAGGAGAAGGAAAGCGGAAGGGGAAGTTGAGAAGAGAAGGATGACAGAGGGAAGAAAGGAGGTAGGGAGGGGGAGGAGAGAGGGAGAACAAATTGATGGACAAAGTACAAATACCGTCTATGGAGAGCAGAAGAGCCAATAATTGGTTTTTGGGAGTTATTGGTAAGATGACTTGATGTAAACATTTAATAATACAATATGATGTTGGTTATGTAATAGTATACATGAAATGGAAAAATAAAAAACTTTAATAAAAAAAAGAATAGCATGGTGTGCATGGCAAGGTTGCAAGGAGAAAGCCACACTATCCAAAAAGAACACTGCTGCCCATCCAGAATTTACAAAAAACTACATTGATAAACCAATTATTATTGGAAGAATGCTTTGGTATGGAGTAGACCAGTGATGGCTAACCTTTTTGTTGTTGCGTGCCAAAAGTGCATGTGCTATAGAATGCACATGTGCCCCCTGCCCCCTTGCATATGTGCATGTGACACCCCCCTGCACCCCATTTTGGGCCTAGTAGGCCTCCCTGCAGCCTTCTGGGAGCAAAAACGGGCTGGGGGGAGCACTGCACCCCCACACATGTTCACAATCTACCTGTGGAACGATCTACCTGTAGAAATCCGGA
This sequence comes from Thamnophis sirtalis, assembly GCF_051295495.1. Classification (NCBI taxonomy): domain Eukaryota; kingdom Metazoa; phylum Chordata; class Lepidosauria; order Squamata; family Natricidae; genus Thamnophis; species Thamnophis sirtalis. Next base: position 24,892,856 of record NW_028261388.1, on the reverse strand, counting down.
CCCTTACCACTCTCCCGGCCTTCCGTAAAACCACCAAGACCTGGCTGTTCCGGCAGACCTGGGGCTGTTGATCAATGTCCAGCCCCACTTAGACAGAATGGATGGTGTGTAATTTTAACAACTGTATTTTACCTTTAATTTTTTAAATGCTTTTTTATCTTGTCTGTAAGCCACCCAGAGTACCAAGCAAATGGGCGGCATACAAATTTTTTTAAATTTCAAATTTCACACAACCCCGCCCCCGCATACGTTCTCCAACATGCCCCCCCCCATGCATATGCAGACTTGAAAATCAGCTGGCTAGCAGGAGGCAGGCACATCGCATGGTGGAGCTGAGCTGGTGCTCTGCGTGCCACCTGTGGCATGTGTACAATAGGTTCACTATCATGAGAGTAGATCAAAAGGGAACATTTTGATTTGAATGAAAAGCATTACGTTTGGCAAAAGGCAAACACTGGATTGTTAAAAATTCCTTGTTCATGTCACAATACTCAACCATACTGGTAAAAACTGGAGCATTACTGGTATAGGAAAAACCACATTATTGAAATGATGACAGAAGCAGCCACAATACAAGTAGTTCATCAATGCACAATGAATTCCACGAAAAGGTAACATAATCCAAATTCATACTATTCAAAGTTATATAGTTAATGAAGAATTGGTTCCAGCTTGATAGAAATAGACAATGAAAAAAATGAAACATGATTTTATATGCATATTAAGGAAATATTACACCAAAGAAAAAATAATATTTTATTTTAAATTTATGGTTAATAAAGTCACAAAGTAGTATAAAAAGCAAAACATAAAAATCTACTGTAGATTCAGGCATTCCAACTCCTCTTATTTTAGCATTGCTATGATCATGTTTATGTCATTCAATTATATCAAATTTTTCATTCCATGTAATAAGCCTCTTCTTTTTTAAATTGAGTGTTGCATTATTCAAATTCACACAATTTGCAACCTCTCTATATCACATACAATGGGCACATACATCTTTTTAACAGACCACAGAAACCATGTTAGCACAATACCCTGTCCCATTTATCCTTCTTTGGAGAGTAGTTATGCAATACTTTATTATAAAACATTTTATTATTATAAACATTCATATACTTTTCTGTAGAATTACCTTTTGCAACCTAAACATCTCAAAAGTCAATTACAATTCCTATAATCTTTAAGAAAGTTGAACAAGTGGGAATTATTTAATAACATGCTTGGTAACATGTCTTCCGGATCTTGAAGAAGTAAATTTAAATTGTCCACAGCTGAGAAGGCTGTGACAAAGTTTCAGAACCACAAAAGGTAAAGAAAAAAAAATCCAGAATTAATCCTGTCTTTCAAATATTTCTAAATTCCTTAGACAAAATCAATTCAATACTGATTAATTTCTCAAAGTAGAACCTTAACATCAAGTTCCAAATTTGTTTTATGAAACAACCTGTTATATATTTTTATGCTTACAGATCAAAACTAAGATAAACACTTGTGCTGAGTGTATGTTCTGAATTTTAAAGAAATTATTTTTATTTATCAGTTAATGCTTCCTTGCCTTCAGGCAGTCACAGGGAAAATTGTGAAGTATTCTCTCAGCGTTTGCACCGGCTGCAAAAGTTGTGGTTGCCTTAAGGGAAAAAAGCCTGTAAAAAGACTGATGCAAAATGTACTTCAGAGTAATGTTGATGATTAATAGATACATTAAATTGTTTTATAAGGCATCCCCTTTTCCCCTAACAAGGCACACAGGGGAGATTCAAGAAATTATAGGTTAGTCAGCTTAACATCTGTTCCAAGCAGAAATGGTAATCAAAGAAAAAATAATGAGGTACACAGAACAGGCCTCACCAAAACAGAAAAAATAATAATAAATTCTCACCAACCTTCTCAAAGCATTTGTTAAGGGTCAACAGGAGGAGAGGTGAAAGTAATCTCCTGTTGACATTGTATATTTGGATTTTAAAAATAATACTGATTCAATTCCACCTGAATCAAAGCCTCCTGAGCATACTTGACAGTTATGAATAAGAGATCCTTCCTTTTTTGGATTGTTACTGTGTTTAAAAAACAGAAAGTAAATAGGACTAAATGAGCAGTTTGAGCTCTTCTTGAAGGAAGGGAGGAATAGAGCTCTTCAAGGTTTTGCACTGAGACTAGTGGTTGTAAACTTGTTCTTTCGTGATCTTGATTCAGAGCAAGCTCACAAATCTACAGGTGAAACTCTAAAAATTAGAATATCGTGCAAAAGTTCATTTATTTCAGTAATGCAACTTAAAAGGTGAAACTAATATATGAGATAGACTCATTACATGCAAAGCAAGATAGTTCAAGCCATGATTTGTAATAATTGTGATGATTATGGCTTACAGCTCATGAAAACCCCAAATTCACAATCTCAGAAAATTAGAATATTACATGCAATCAATAAAACAAGGATTGTACATAGAACAATATTGGACCTCTGAAAAATATAAGCATGCATATGTACTCAGTACTTGGTTTGGGCACCTTTTGCAGCAATTACTTCCTCAATGTGGCGTGGCATGGAAGCTATCAGCCTGTGGCACTGCTGAGGTGTTATGGAAGACCAGGATGCTTCAATAGCGGCCTTCAGCTCTTCTGCATTGTTAGGTCTCATGTCTCTCATCTTTCTCTTGGCAGTGCCCCATAGATTCTCTATGGGGTTCAGGTCAGGCGAGTTTGCTGGCCAATTAAGCACAGTAATCCCATGGTTATTGAACCAGGTTTTGGTGCTTTTGACAGTGTGGGCAGGTGCCAAGTCCTACTGGAAAATGAAGTCAGCATCCCCATAAAGCTCGTTTGTGGAAGGAAGCATGAAGTGCTCCAAAATCTCCTGGTAGATGGCTGTGTTGACCCTGGACTTAATGAAGCACAGTGGACCAGCAGATGACATAGCTCCCCAAATCAACACAGACTGTGGAAACTTCACATTGGACTTCAAGCATCTTGCAGTGTGTGCCTCTCCATTCTTCCTCCATACTCTGGGTCCTTGGTTTCCAAATGAGATGCAAAAGTTGCTCTCATCAGAAAAGAGGACTTTGGACTACTGAGCAACAGACCAGGTCCGTTTTGTAAGATGCTTCTGACATTGTTTGTTGTTCAGGAGAGGCTTGACAAGAGGAATACAACATTTGAAGCCCACATCCAGGATCCGTCTGTGTGTGGTGGCTCTTGATGCACTGACTCCAGCCTCAGTCCACTCCTTGTAAAAGTCCCCAACACTTTTGAATGGCCTTTTCCTGACAATCCTCTCCAGGTTGCGGTCATCCCTGCTGCTTGTGCACCTTTTTCTTCCACACTTTTCACTTCCACATAACTTTCTATGAATGTGCTTTGATACAGCACTTTGGGAACAGCCAACTTCTTTTGCAATTACCTTTTGAGGCTTTCCCTCCTTATGGAGTGTGTCAATGATGGTTTTCTGCACAACTGTCAGGTCAGCAGTCTTTCCTATGATTGTAATTCCTACTGAACCAGACTGAGAGAGCATTTAAAGGCTCAGGAACTCTTTGCAGGTATTATGGCTTAATTAGCTAATTAAGAGTGGGACACTTTGAGCCTAGAATATTGCACCTTTTCACAATATTCTAATTTTCTGAGACTACGGATTTGGGGTTTTCATGAGCTGTAATCCATAATCATCACAATAATGACAAATCACAGCTTGAACTATCTTGCTTTGCATGTAATGAGTCTATCTCATATATTAGTTTCACCTTTTAAGTTGCATTGCTGGAATAAATGAACGTTTGCACAATATTCTAATTTTTTGAGTTTCACCTGTACTTGCCATGCCATGCTGCCACATTCTTCTCCTTCTTTACTTCAAGGTTGGGTATTGCCACAGGATTTGTTGCTCCCACCCCACCAAGGCAGCTAATAGACCTGTCACAAAAATGGCAACCAGAGGATGCAGTGAGCACTCTTGAGCAGCAAAGCAAACAGTTGCTATGTCCCTCTCTCTCACCGAACAGGTATGGCCCACAAATCACAGATTTCCAACCTTTCTACTAAACTGATAAAAGTTTTCAAATCCTATAAATTAGTCAAAGTGATGAAAACCACAGAAGAATCCCTATTAACTGGAAAAATAGCCAGAGATAGAAAATGAAGTTAAATGTAATTTTAAAGTGATCCACATTGGAGGAAAATCCTAATTTTACACACACACACACACACACACACACACACGTTATAACTAATTTAAAAAATATTGTTGACTCACAGAAAATAATTCAATAAAGATGCCAAGCAGATGTGTATGCAAAAGTTCATTAAAATGCTAATATTGTAAGGCTTTTATAGAAATAAAAATGCATCCATATCTGAATATTGTCTATAGTTGTATTTGGTATTTGAAAAAGTATACACCAAAGTTGGGGAAAGTACAAAAGAACATAGCCAAAATCATGAGGAACATGTGCACCTTCCATGCAAGAAAACATTGCAAAATATAAGAGTTTTCAGCTTGGGGAAAACAATAAACAACAGGAGAACATAATGAAGGTGTGCACAATAATGCATATCATGAAGAAATTGGGCAGTTGCAATTGTTTTTCCCCTGCCTCAAAACCCTAGGACCAAGAGTCATCCAATGAAGCTGAATGGTAGATTTAGAATAATAAAATGAAAGAATCTCTTCCATGAAACTCTTTATTATAAAATATGAAAATGGGCACTAACTTGGACTGAATAAATACAAGGAGGACCAAAAGATAATTTTGTGACTTGGGAGCAAAATGCTGCCAAATATCAGTTGTAGAATGACTATAGCAGGTGAAGGTACTGTCCTGCTTGTGAGCAGAGTAAAGGCTTTTAGCTGGCCAATGAGGGAAACAAAAATGGTGGATTAATATAGGCTTTCTATGATCCAAGAGGGCTATTCTAACATTCTTACATCTCCAGGAAACAGATGTTCTCTAACAGTGCTAGTCTGTAGCATCTGGGACACTGGTATGCTGCTATCAAAAACGTAACTTCAATTTAACCATCACTGCTGAGGAATAAAGTAAAAGTACATGGAAACAAGAATTCTTTTGCACCTTGATTTGTTGGGAATGAGCTGCAGTTACATATAATCTATTTCTCCCTGCTAGTCTGTCTACTAATCACTACCACTAGTTCTACCAACCAGGATTTTTTTAAGTTAGCAATCTGCTCTTCAAATTTGGCTTTGCTGTACAGTTAACCAGAATATGTTTTCTTACAGTTTCTGCTCATTTCATTTTTATCAGTTGGGTAGTGTTTTATTTGAAGAGGCTTTAAGCAAGACATAATATATCTTTTCCAGCCTACTTGACTCCATTATTGATCATTTTAGGAAAACATCTGCTCTAACCATAAATGAACTTTCTTGATAATTTTCCAGTCAATTAAATGTTCGCTAGTGTTACGACCAGTTTCTAAGCAATCTGATTTCATCTTATAACAAATCCTGCACATAATTTATGGTTAAATAATATCTCATTAGATCTAATCTACTTATATTTATTGTATTTCTGTAGAAATTTTATGACTATATTGCCTTATATTTACATTTCTCAGACAATTTCATAGTCAGTCTCTTACTTTTCTACTTCCATCCATCTCCTTTAGCACTTCGATTTTACTAAATTGCACTTGTATCATAGAGACATTGATAACATTAAAAAAATCCCATTCAATTCTTAACAGTTTATCATTTATATAATCCCAATAGACAATCTATGGCCCATTGGGTCATATTTTGAGAGAAATGAACATTAAATTTTCCCATCCAATTTTTGTTCTCACTTCCCCACAATATTTGGGGTCATATCTTGATCATGATATCCCCGCTATCTTTCCACATGTCATAATAAGGTTGATCATATTTTTTTTACCCCAATGCTGGACATTCCTGTCATCATCGCATAAGAATAACTATATTATACAACTATGGGGATGCCACAGTGGGAATGTTGGAATAAAACTGGTCTGAATATGGTGGAAACTTTTATTTAACAATAATAATGAGTTTTAATAGTATATAATATGTTATTTTAGCTTCAGGAGTTCCTATTTTCCTATTCTGACTTTTACCACCAGAATTTAGAAGCTATTCCTTTCTAAACATAAGTATCCTTGTAATTTTGATTTTAGACTATAGCACATATATATATATATGTGTGTGTGTGTGTGTGTGTGTGTGTGTGTGAGAGAGAGAGAGAGAGAGAGAGAGAATGTATGTATGTATGTATGTATCTATCTATCTATCATCTATCTATCTATCTATCTATCTATCTATCTATCTATCTATCTATCTTTATATCAGTGGCAGGTTGCAGACGGTACGATACCAGAGCCTGCCCGGAGCACCAGATACCATTTAGGTACGGTGTTCAGGAGGGCCCATCTGAGCTCCTTACCTGTCTTTTAAGGCTTCCGAGCACATGCATGGCACGTACAGCGGCAGCACGATGCTCTGCTGAGCAGCTGGAGCATCACAGAGGCTCATGGAAGCAATAAGACACACACATCCATGTGGACGCTGCTGGGCCTGTTCCAACTGTACCAGTTGGAATGGGATCCGGAACCCACCACTGATCTATATCTATCTATCTATCTATCTATCTATCTATCTATCTATCTATCTATCTATCTATCTATCTATCTATCTACCTACCTACCTACCTACCTACCTACCTACCTACCTACCTACCTATCTATAATACACAACACACAAACAAACAAACACACACACACACACACTTATACGAGGTTAAGTCCAAATAAAAGTTAATGAAGCTAACTTCAGAGTAGATATGAATAGAATCCTAAATTCATTGTGCTTCTCAATCTTACACTTGCTATCTATCAGTCATATTTCATACATATACACAATTATCTTTTATAATTAGATAAATTTAAAACAAACAAGCACCAGGCTATACTGTATTATTTTAAGTTTCAATAAGCAACAATTGCTAAAAGAAAAATCCATACGTTAGCAGCAATACAGGTAATCTTTAACTTACAACAATTCCCTTAATGAGTTTTGGAGTTACAATGGCACTTTAAAAAGCAACGTATAACCATTTTTCACATTTATTATGCATGTGACCATGCAGCATCTCCATGGTCACATGACCAAGATTCATATTGTTAGCAACTGACTCCTGTGTATGACAGTTGCAGTGTCTCAGGGTCATGTGACCACCGTTTGCAACCTTTTGGCAAGCATAGATAATGGGAAAGCAGATTCACTTAACTGTGTTACTAACTTCATAACTACAGTGATTCACTTAACCACTGTGGCAAGAAAGGTAATAAAATAGGGTAAAACCCATTTAACAACTGTCTTGTTTAACAACACAATTTTGGGCTAATTCTGGTCGTAACTTGTATAGAGGAAGTGCAATGAAAATGAGAATGGCAAGAATTTGGTACTGTATACTAAAAAGTAATGTGTTTTCAAATATACATTTTTAAAAACATTCTCTTTGCAGTATGTTTAAGTTTGAAAACACTCTTTTATCTGTGATTGCCATAAAAGTCAACACAGGATTTTGGCTTTGGCAATTAGTACTTTGCACTATTAAATCTAATGTGCTAGCTGTATCTCATCCTGAGTTGCTTAGATTTGGCAACAGTTATCCAAGTTTAAGTTACAATCTGTCTCTACTAGTAGAACTTGCTACATTTGGAGTTACCCTTGAAAAGTATTTGAATGTTGCTGTTGGTACAAAATGTGGCAGCTAATCCACCAATTAGTGATAATATTAAGAACATAGTTTTCTGGTTATATTGACACTAACGTATAATAATATCTCTTGGCTGCTATTTGTATTTAATTTTTTTTGCATTGTATTTTAATCGATTAAATTGTTTTTATGATTGTTTTACCACCCAGAGTCATTCAGATGGACAGCTATACAAATCAAGCATAAATAAAAAGGTACAGATAATGTTCTGATCAAATAAACAGACTGATCATTGTTTACTAGACACAATTTAAGTTATTGGAATTAACCATTATCATTCTAAACTGTTTAGAGATTGATTATTTTACAGAACACTTCTCCTGTTACAAATCATTCTGCTTATTAAGATCTTCAGGAGAGTTCTTTTGGTAATACCTCCATTGCCAGGTGTCTGCTTTTATGACATGCTTTGCTCCTCCTCTCAGATTTGGTCTTCATTCTTTCAGGATTTAGAAGATCTAAACATGCATCTCTTTTACCAGGTTTTCAATTATAATACTACTTTACTTTTTATTTTTTAAATTAGTATTAATCTGTGTTTTTATTTATTTTTACCCTTCTGCCTTTAAATTACTTTAACTGCCTGGAATGCTTCCAACAGTAGGAAGGAATGACATAACAAATGCATCTGACCAGAAAAAAGTATCATTAAAGTTTATATCTGTTTAACAGAATATCATAATAAAATGCAGTATAGGTAAATTCTCTACACTTATAAATGTATGCACTTGCATACCGTCACGTTTTGTTTTCGCATGTAAACAAAATTTCAATACCTGCATATTTTTACCAAATAATACTTAATATTTTTACCAAAAATATCAAAATACTAAATTATTCCAGTCTTACTAGATACTAATAGAAAAAGAAACTAAAAAAAACCTTATTATGGTTATTCAATTAGATTTCTTTAGTGCAATTCAAACAAGTAGCATTATGAGAAAAAAGAAACATGTAAAGTTTATAAATAATCTAGTTAAAATAATTACAAAACAATATTCAATATTCAAAAAGGAAACTATTTTATTGCTAGCTTCATGACTTTAGCAGAAACATTTTCTTAAAGATTTTTCCTCTCTTTTTCAAAATAAAATACAATACATAATAAGACTTCAATAAAATTACAGGTTAATAGCAAAAAAGGTAGATTGGACAACTCAAAACTAATCTTATCAGCAATTAAGAATACATTACAATTTCTTGGGAAGTGAATGCTATACAACCACTACTAAAAAGCATTCTTTCTTGTTACAAGAGAGAGAAAAGCTCCATTCACAAGCTCTCCACAACTGCAGTTTAAATTCTCTTCTGTTTTCTCTGCCAGGCTGATACAACAATTCGTACTATAATCATATTTGTTCACATATACATCAACTAACAATGGAAAGGGAAGAAAAGCAGAAGGAGGAATATTCTCCTTCACAGGTAATCAAAGAAACACAGGATGTATGTACAGTCCATTCTATAAAGATTTCTACACAACTTAAAAGATTTCAAAATACTTTGTAAGCTTTCCAAATTAAAAAACCATTAATTATCCTAACTGCTGAGGAATTTTGAAATCATACATTATAGTTTTCACTATAAATTATTACTATCTAATTAGCATAAAAGGCTACACAGAATAGAGGGGGGTAGAACTATCCCAAAGATCACATTTCTTCTTCAAAGCCTGCAGATATACAACATGCAGGCAGTCCTCGATTTACGACCACAACTGAGCCCAAAAATTTTATTGCTAAGCAAGACAGTTTTGCCCCATTTTACAATCTTTTTGTCACTATTGTTAAATTACTGCTGTTGTTAACTTAGTAACAACAGTTGTTAAGTGAACCTAGCTTCTCCATTGATTTTGCTTGTCAGAAGTTCACAAAAGGTGATCACATGATCCCGGACACTGTAACTGTCATAAATACAAGTAAGTTGCCAAGTGCCTGAATTTTGATCACATGATCATAGGGATGCTGCAACAATCGTAAGCATGAAAAACAGTCATACGTCACTTTTTTAGGTGCTGCTGTAATTTAGAACAGTCACTAAATGAACTGTGGCACCACCTGTATAGGTGCCTCAATAATGTGTACACAGTTACACATACTATGGACCGAGAGAAAACCCATTTAACCTCCATTCAATTTATCATGTAAGTAACTACCCTCATGGGTTCATAATGCAACTGTAAATCTAATGGACATATGGTTTCAAAAAATATGGGAACTATCTAAGCACATTAATAGAACAGCAAAGTGCTCAGTAAAATACACTAACTTTGAGTTAACAAGTTCGACTCTATAATATACCTTACTGTGAATACTTCTAGATCCCCACAAGCTCCCAATTCTTCAAACTGAATTCCATTAATTTGAACAGCAGACCCACACCTACAGGAATGGCATCCCTAATTTTACTTCGGAGGCTTAATAAGCCACCTATTTGGTTCTCTCCATAAAGAATGAAAAGAGATCCTTGAAAGATTCAGATTTTTTTTTTAAAAAAAAAAACCCTTTCAAAGAAAAGTCCTCTAGATGGCTTTTATCGCAATGCTTAAAACGCCGATTTCTCACCACTTCCCATCCACGCCCCCCCCCCGCAAAAAAGTGTGGAGGCTTTGCTTAATCATTGAATCGCCAACTCCCAAACTGCTACATTAAAAACCCAGGCGAAAGATTGGGGTGTGTTGTGTTGGGCGGCCACTGTCTCCGTTGCTGTTGCTGCTTTCTCCGCGAGGACAGAAAGAGATGCCCTCCAATGCTTTTGGCAAGTTGAGTGTGTGTGGAAACGGGGGACGGGGTAGCGGCTAAGTCGGGAGCCCCCTTTTTTCCCCTTCCCTCGTCCCCAAAGAGGCCCAAACAGCCAATGGCAGCGGGCAAGGGGTTGAGCTGGGGCAGGGTCCCTGCGTGAGGAACTAGGCCAACTGGGACGGGCAAGGCTCCAGCCAGGGCTGTCCGAGCCATTCAAGCCTTTTGCAGGAAAAAAAAAGCGGCTCCAGGGGCGGGCGGGCGGAACGAAGGGAGGCCGATTGCAGTAGCGCCACATTTGAGGGAAGGAAGCGTCTGGTGCTGCTGCCGCCTCCTGTCGCGGCCGCTCCTCCACCTCCTCCTCCTCCGCCTGTCTTCCTTTAAGGAGGCTTCAAATGGAGACCCCTGAGGACCCCGCGGGCGGAGAGGGACCCCCCCCCCATTGGATTCTCCCGAAGGGAAAGAAGGCGCTTCGGACAAGGTCGCCCGCCGTTACTTCTCGCCCGCAGGCTGCCTCCGCCGCCGCTCAGGACAAGCCCGCACACAAACAACACCCACAATCGCACCGCGGAGGAAAGGGCGGCAAGTTCAACATGCTCACTACGGCTGAGCGAGGCAGGGATGGCGGCGTAAGAAAGAAACGGCGTGAGGGGAATATCGGGAGGCGAGGAGGGGGGTGGAGGGGGAAAAAAGCACTCGGGCCACAATCCGCCTCGCTTTCCGGATGCCTGGACGACCCGAAGAGCAAAAAAGAGGAGGCGGGGGACGTGCAAGGGGGGCTCCTGCCCGAAGAGCCCCTTCGCCCTTCCACCCTTCTTACCTTTCCGCGGCTGACTGCCGTCGCCGTTTCTGCTTCTTCCACCAGCGGAGACGAGGCAGAGCGAAGCCCCTCGCGCTCCTCTCCGGCCCGCCGCGTTAGGCTAGGCTAGGCTGGAGCAGCCGCCGCTACCGCCGTCGCTCGCCAACGCAGCCAATCGCCTTCCGCAGCTCACCGCGGTCCCCCCCCCCCCTTTTCCGTCAGCTTCAAAATGGCGGCAACGAGTCCTCCGTTCCGCGAGACCCCGCCACCGAGCAGAGGGGAGAGGCCGTCCTCAAAGTGAGGTAGCAGCGACCCCTGCAGGATCCGAGGCAAAAAAAATTAAAAAGGCGCAAAAGAGCGGGGAGATGAAAAGAATGCACACGATCCCACCCACCCCCCTCGCCCCAAGCCTCCGCCATAAAATAGCGGGAGAGTTTTTCTTTCCTTTTTCCGAGGGAGAGTAAGTAGTGCTGCGAAGATAGCATTGCACAATAGTACTTTGTAGCGCGTGGAAAACTTTAGAACTGGATTTGTTGCCCCTGCAGAACTGGATCTGTGAGTTAATAGGAAGTGGGTGGACAAAGAAGAAGAAACCGGAGTATCAGACTTTTAGGACATTCCGTAACATCATTCGGTTCTCAGTAATCTGACTTGGAAACCAATTTTGCTCTTTGTAATGCGGATTGTTCCCTGAGGCATAAGGTTGCTGCTCTATAGGTGTGTTTCCTTGAGAGTAAAATGTTTAATATAATACCTAAATAGATATCACTTGGGGGAAAGAAAAGACCTATTCCGAAAATGGCAGGGCACAAAATAATAGATTTAAGTTCATTTATGAGAGGAACCAACTTTCTAGGAAGGTGGAAGTTGAGATGGAGGCTAGGCAGACACCTGTCAAAGATGTTTTAATTTGAATTTTTGCAGGAGTAGGTTAGACAAAAGGGTTCATGGTGACCTCATTCTAAGGAGTGTAAATATTTGCTGAATAATCATATTTACTATTGTTTCAATTTATTTCATATAAATGAAATATTTGTAAACCACCCAGAGTTGTTGGGAATTGGGAGGCATGTAAATTTAATTAACAATGACAACAACCTGCAAATATAAGCGGAAGGTGGTACCAATAGTAACAGGTGCAATCCCAAAACACCTGGAGCTTCACTTAAATAACATCTGCATTGACAAAATCACAGCCAGTCAAATTGCAAACGACACCTTTACTAGGAACAGCTTCCAATACCTTTAACATCATCAAATAGCAACATCTGTCTATTCTTCTGAAAAACCACATATATAGATCCCTGCAAGGTGCTTAAAGATCACATATGGCTTGGAAAAAGATTAGAGGGTAATTTATTTAAAATATTTGTATGGCTGCCCATCTACAAACACAACTTTCTGGGCAGTTGAGGAAAACAATAAAATCCAGAACTACAGAAACCATAAAGCAAAAACAAAACCCAGCATCTCGGTCATCTCCTTGTGATGCCAGCAACCAACATCAAATATCTTCACATATGGCAAAAGCCCAATTGACATACATAAAATGTTCAGTCATGGGTGATTTCGAGTGTTCTGGAAATTGAGTGTCTTCTGATGTCAGAATAGGTGATGTCTGAGGTTTCTGGAATGTTCTGTAATAGAACATTTTAAACATCTCTAGAGCTCAAAAGTACAAATGTACTTTTGCCTGGTATAACACTTGAAAAGAGGACAGCCCAACTTAAAGGAGATGAGTAAGATGAATTTTTGATATTTTATCTTATTACAGACTATACTATGCAAAGGAAATGAGTGCATGCTTTGACATTCTATTATTACCTCTACTATAGCTATGTAGTGATAAATTTCTAGATAGAATATGTTGCTATCAGGATGAAAACAACAGAAATATATATGAGTTAGGCTAATTGTGCAGTGTGAGTTTTTCGGGAAACCCCACAAACAAAACTCAACTACTTCAATTTACTTTTCAGAAATTAATGACAGGAGAATAACTTTTTATTCTCATATAGGTATCATAACAAGAGCTGTGCAGCATTTCAGATTTGACATACACAATCTGCTTTTGAGCACGCTAGAAAAGAAATGTCACATTTGTTGCCAACATATTAAAGTTGTAGCTGCCTAATTTGGGAAAAGAGGCCACTGCCTTTAAGAAATTGTCCTCAGGGGATATGCAAGTAGTCCTTGACTTATGAACGGTTGTTTAACAACTGTTCAAATTTCAATGGCCTTGGAAAGGTGTTTTATGGCCCATAAAGCACTAGCCATTGTAAAATGTTGCGCCTTCCCCACACCTCATGGTCACATGACAGCATTTTGGGTGCCTGACAACCATGTATTTATGGCTGATTGCAGGTCCCAGTCACATGACCGATATTCACAATGTTTTGACTACGCGCCCATTCAAGGTAATTAATTTGGTTAACGATTATGTGATTCCTTTCATGACTAACACTAAAAAGATTGGATTCAGTTAGGTTGATTTATGATGAAAATTCTGGTCCCAATCTCATAACTCTGAACTACCTAAACTTCCACTCTAGAATGCACTTGAAATATTTAATCTGAAGCAGTGGTGTGTCCTAATAACTGTATCAGAATACAGGTAGCCTCATTTAGCACCCACCCATTTAGCAAACATTCAATGTTATGGCAGTACTGAACAAGTGGTGGTTATGATCAGTCCTCAAAAGTTCTGGCCATCCTAGCAGCCCTGCGGTCATGAAATTGCAATTTGGGGCATTTGGCAACTGACTGGTATTTACAACAGTTGCAGCATTACATAGGTTACAAGTTCACAATTTGTGATATTCCTTGCTGGCTTCCCACAACCAAAGTCAATGGGGAAACCTGCAGGGAAGATCACATGTTGCTTGGATGAGTCTTCCCCACCCATGCACCCTCCCTCAATCCCTTTGCACTCATGCCATGCTGGCCATTTGCACATCCTTCCCATTCGCAGCAGCCATCCCATTACGTGCCACAGTTAACCTGCATCTCCCTGACCATCCATGTACCCCATGGTCAGCAAGTGGTCAGCAGCCACTTATCTACTTGGCAGCCTGACTGTGAGCCACTCAGGACTTGCAACTTCCTGCTGGTTTCCCCACTGATTTTGGTTGTTGGAAGCTAGCAGGAAGTTGTGTTGAGATACTCACTTAACAACCCATGATCTTCCTTGCTTAATGATGGCAACAGGAACTGCAGATACAATCACTTGATATCATGTTTTAAAACTATTTTTGTTTAGCGAAGGAAATTCTGATTCCAATTGCTATTGTAACTCAAGGACGACCTGTTGCATATCCGCTTGAAGATGGGTAATATCTGACAGATGGTGATTTTGTCTTATTTAATAAATTTCAAGGAGTATAAATGATACTGTACTGTCATTTTCCTTTTTTCTGATTTCTTCACATTATTTTTTTTCATCAGAAAGAAAAGTATTTCATGATTGTACATGATTTTTACATTGATAGTAATAGAAACTTTCAATTTCAAAGTGCCCTTACTCCAGGCACACTACTTCAGGCAAACATAGGCATGATGGAAATGAGAATTCAATGTGTGTACTTACGTCTTAATTTGTAAAGGGTCAGACTGAGAAGAATTCAATTAGGTAAAAAACAAAATTCTGCACACCATTTTTTAAAATGGTAAATGAGGAAAAGACATAATAAAAATAGGAAAATTGAGCTTTGAAATTAATGGATTAAATTAAAGTTCACATTTCAAAATGATTTAGCATATATGATGACAATTTGTTATTTGATCTCCTTTAAAAAAATTGGGATTGAAATAAGAATAAATTGCTTACATCCAGCAGAAACAACATGTCTAACATTTTGTGGTAAACATACCCATTTGTGAAAAGCTGTGATCTCCAACATTTTTATTTAGCAATTTGTGAAAATGTATTCTACCCACTTTCAGTTCTGAAATTATGGTCACTGAGTTTTCTAAGCTTCACATAGGTCCTATAATGTTCCTTGTTTATTCAAGCCCTTTATTGTACATATTGGTAGAACCCACATGTAGCTTGGAAAATATTCTATGCCAAAAATATGTGGAATTAATAAAATCCAGATTAAGGTGAATGCATATTTTAAGTAATTGCTATATTAGGCAAATAAAGCATAAGGATTTGAGTAGAACAAATGTGATTTGGGTATATTTTCTGTTAGACAAATTTTATTATTGCATTTCTTTAGGATCAGGTTATCTAACTTGTAAGTTTTATTCTGCAGGTATATTTGTAATGTAATTCTTTATGATTGCAAGCATCTTAGCATTTCATTCTAATTTAGTTCTTAAAAATATTTTCTTGGCAGCAAAAAGCTGTTAATTTGGGGATGTTTGCTCCCAAGAAAGATGGTATGTATAAAGTAAATTAGTTTGATTTAGGACATCTTACAAGAGCACTTGTTTTTAATGCCTGAAAATAATGTTGTCTGCTTCCAAGTTAGTTAAATCAAAATAAAATATACTGTGTTTAATGGCACATTCCCCAATAGATGTAAATAAAATGATGTAAGGTGGTATTCCCTCCTGAAAGCACACTTTTTGCTGTAATTCACAGGGACTGTAATTCACAGGGATTAATGGAATTACAGTCCCAGCATATCTGGAGAATACCAGGTTGGAGAAAGCTACTTTAATCACATTAAAAATTATTAAAGAAACTGGTATAAAAATGAGTAAGTTATAGGCATCAGTAGAATAATATGCCATTCAGTGAATGTTTTTGTATAGGTTGTGACACTATTTACAATGGCCCTTACCTTCAATATTTAGCAAATAGGCATTCATCCTGTTATGTGAAAAATTAACCTCTAGACTCTAGAGGATGAAAATAAGTCAGCTAATTAAAGTTATTTTAAATTTATTTTATTTATTTATTTATTTTAGAAAATTTGTATTGCTGTCTACTCACCCTTGGTGACTCAAAGCAGATTATAAAAACATCATATAAAATTAAAATAATAAAATAAATAATAATAGCCCACCCCCATCCCGCCAACAACACATGTACATAAAAGCCATTTAATGGGCTCCATTCTGCTCTGTCTTTCCCAGATCCACTGGCAGAACCATGTCTTTAGCGTCTTCCGGAAGAGTGTTAGACTGGGGGCCAATCTAATATCTCGGGGAGTGATGTTCCAGAGAGAGGGAGCCACCATGGAGGAGGCCCTTCTTCTGGGTCCCGCCAGATGTATGTCCCTAGGGGATGGGACCCACAACATTCCTTGCCTTCCTGCTCTAGTGGGTCAAGTAAATGTGACCAGCAAGAGGCGGTCCCTCAGATAACCTGATCCCAAGCCATGAAAGGCTTTAAAGGTGACAACTAGCCCAGTGTTGGGTTCCTACTGGTTCGGCCAAACCAGTAGTGGTTTGGTGGCCTGATTCCCTGGAACTGGCAGTGATCCAAGCCTGCCAGGCCCCTGAACTGGTTCCCCAGGTAGCGCCATAAGCGCTGCCAACTTTTTTCAGTTCTGTGCAGAACCATTTTACTGGCACTGCAAATGTGCACATAGTGTGCACCCAGCGCGCACACAGCACGCACATGAGCAAACCAGCAGTAGTGCCTGCTGGAATCCATCCCTGAAGCAGCCCCTTCAATTGCACTAGCCTAAAAAGCAGGAGACCATGAGTTCAAGTCCTGCCTTAGCTATGAAAGCCAGCTGGGTGACCTTGGTCTAGTAACCGTCTCTCAGCCCAACTTACCTCCCAGGGTTGTTGTTGTGTGGAAAATAGGAGGGTGTGCTAAGATATCTTTGCCGCCTTGAGTTATTTGTAAAAATAAAGGTGGGATACAAATAAATAAAAACGATATAGGCATTTCTCATTTAGCATCCACTCATTTGAAGTTCAAAGTCATGGTGCTAATTTAGGGCACTTACAACCCTTCATAGTTGCAGCCATTGCAGCTTCCCTACGATCACAGGAGCTTGGCAACTGGCTCACAATTACAATGTGGCGGCATCCTGCAGTTGCATGATCACTACAGGTAGTCCTCAATGTATGACCACAATTGAGCCCAAAATTTCTGTTAAGTGAGACATTTGCCTCATTTTAGGACCTTTCTTGCCACAGTTGTTAAGTGAAACACTGCAGTTGATAAGTTGGTAACCTGGCTGTTAAGTGAATCTGGCTTCCCCATTGACTTTGCTTGTGAGAAGGTTGCATAAGGGGATCACATGACCCCGGGACACTGCTATCGTCATACATTTGAGCCGGGTGCCCAAGCATCCGGATTTTGACCTTGTGACCATGGGGATGCTGCAAAGGTTGTAAGTGTGAAAAACGGTCATAAGTCACTTTTTTCAGTGCCATTGTAAATTTGAACGGTCACTAAACTACCTGTTGTAAGTTAGGGACCACCTGTATTTGCAATCTTCAATGCTGGCAACAGCAACAGGGATTGCAGGTACGGCTATCATAAATTGGTGCAATCATATTCTCACACCTTACAACCATATTGCTTAACAATGGAGTTCCCAGTCCCAATCACCATTGGAAAGAAATATTGCATATACATAGGCAGCAGCTAAGATGAAACTATAAACAAACATCGAAAATCGTATATCAACAGAACCATCTCATGGACTCTGGCCAATATTCTGACTCCTGTACTCAATGATGCAGCCACATCATCAAAGTCTTATGAAAGGGCAGCAGGGTTGGGAGTAGTCTTATCTCTGGGAAGATGATGCTCCAAAAGGCAGACATAACAGAAAAGGCCCACTTCCTGGGCCCCACCAGAGGGCATTCTGGAATGGAGAAGGCCCATAGCCTGCTTCTATTGCTGGATCTGATAGGATGACTACATAAAATAGGGGAGAAACTATCCCTCAGATACACCAAGTCCCAGGCCATGAAGGGCCTTTTACATTTGTAGCTAACAAAGTAAAGCATAGCTTACATTTAATTGCCAATTTTGATTTCAGCTGCTATTTTTTCAAATCGTCCTAGTACACGTGCTGCATAGATTATGGATATGTGAAAATATTTGTCTTGTAGTGTAGTCCATTCCTTAGTCTGAAGTACTTGATTGATTTAATTGCAGCAAATAGATCAGTGGTGGGGTTCAAAAAAAATTCTTGCCGGTTCTGTGGATGTGTCTTGGTGGGATTGGCATGGCTGAGGTTTGGTGGGCATGGCAGGGGAAGGATACTGTAAAATCTCCATTCCCACCACACTCCAGGGGAAGGTTACTGCAAAATCCCCATTTCCTCCTGATCAGCTGGGACTTGGGAGGCAGAGAATAGATGGGGATGGGGCCAATCAGAGGTGGTATTTACCGGTTCTCCGGATCACTCAAAATTTCCACTACTAGTTCTCCAGAACAGAGGAGATTTTAATATTCAAGTAGTCATTTCTTTGACACAACAGCAAGGTTTTTATTTTAGGAGGTACTGCCTTACCACAGTAATTAAGCAATGGAGTACACTGGATAATGCAGATTTGAATTTATACATAATAAATTAAAAGACTGCTTAGTTTTCAAGCTCACGGCAGCTTTCAATTATGCCTATTGTGGAAATGCAAAAATGGAAAAAGAATTTCTACTTGTTGCATAGGAAGGAACTGTAGGCAAAAGGGCTAGAATAGAAATAACAACAGCACTTTAGGAATACAGTAAAAATAAAATGTGTACAATCAACGAATTCATGTGGGGCATAGCAAAAACCCCATGCAGTATAGCGCATCCTGTTAGGATTATGTAAATTCAACTGAAGTCTATAGTATTTACTTCTATGTAACCTCCTATGTATGAGAAACCTTCTAAAGCAAAGGGTCTCTAAACTTGGCCACTTTAAGAACTGTGGACTTAAACTCTCAGAATTCCTCAGCCAGCTTTCTGGGAGTTTAAGTCCAGAGGTCTTAAAGTGGCCAAGGAGAACCCTGTTCTACAGTGAGTTCGAAAGCTGCCCGGAAATAAAGCCATTTGTAATCGGGCGAAGACATCTGAGCTGCAAAAATCAGAACAAAAGAAAAATATAGGTTTTGTACCTCGTTGCTGCCAATTAGCGATCATCCGAATGTTTGTAAGGGATAAAGGGTAGTAACACTAGGTGGTAAGACACACAAAGGATTTTCCGGGGACGGCTTTAATTACTGAGTCCTGGATTACAAACAGAGATTTATTTTAAAGATCTTTCGAATTTACGACCGTTTTACCTGCTACACCAAGGTCGATAAAATACGAGAACCCCCCCGCCCCATTCTAATATATTTGCCCCACCACTTTATAGCATTTCTGTGGTCCGCTCTCCCACCAGTTCCGCTCTTCGCTTTTCTTCTTCTATGATGTCATACCAGCGCTCTAGGAATGTCGGGAAATGTATTTTGTAGGCCGCGAGAGCTACCAAAAACGCATGCGCGGAAGCTAACGAAGCCGCCATTTTGGACGGAGGCGATTTGAAGTTGTGTTTGGGTTCCGGTTTGCTTTGGTTTGGGACGCGTAGCCGTCCCCGCTTGACCCCCGCGGAATGCTTGGCGAGCGAGTAGCCGATTTGTTTTGAGGTTAGTCTGCAGATGCGGATAGAAAGTCTCTTTGGGAAGAGCGAGGCCGAGGCAAGGGCCGCCAGGAAGCCTCTGAATTGCACAGCCCGAGGGAGAAGAACTGGGGTGGGGGGGTGGTCAGAGGCTTGTTTTCTGTGTGACGCGTGTTTACGCAGAGGATATATCCGCCCGCTTTGCCCAGCCTGGGCCTCTTGAACTACAGCTCCCGTTGCTCTTAGCTGTAAGGGCAGTCGCTTTGCCGTGAGGGATGGGACTTGTAGTCCAGTGGGAGAAAGTGGAGGCAAGCCCTTCATTGGGGCTGTGCTTTTGTACCTGAGCTGTCACTCTTCGCATGAGGAGGTGTAGGATTGACATGCCTCCCTCCCCAGTGATGTTGGGGCACCTGATGCGTAAAAACAAGGGGCAGTACAGATAGCTGTGGCCACAGTTGTCCCGCGGGCAGATCATTTGGAGGGGCTGACCTCCCAAAATCCGGATCATGAGTCTTAAGTAGCACATGGGACCTTTTAGAAAAGGGCAAGGCTAAATAAAACGGTATGACTTGGGATCTTAATTCTGAAGTGGCAAGCGCTTACTTTATTTTGTAGATGGCTGTTGTGTGTTTTCAAAATAAGCTCTAACCATTTTGTTGTTCTTTGGCCTCAATTTCTTCACAACTTTTTTTTTTTCCCCAAAGCAATGCAAAATGCCTAAACAATATGTTTTACCCTTAGGTTCCTTTTCACAATCTCTCACTAATGTTACAGTAACATTTACATAGAAGAAAAATAGGTTGGCTACAATGGGTGCATCCTCAGTTCGTCTTGTTTAGCTTCAATCATTGCATGAGTAATGTGTGGTCACAATATGAAACTTACTTGATATAATACTTTATATTTTATTGTTTTTAAGATGCTTCATGCTGCGTATAAGTCAAGATACTTTGAAAATCAAGATGTCTCAGTAGCTGAGCCCTCTTCTAAAAGGATGAAATCTACAGAAGAGCCGTATGGTAAATCCTATGATGAATTACAAAGACTTCATGAGGAAATACATATAAAAAAAACCCATTCTGGCTTTATTCCATTGTCGCTACCTGATGATGATGGTGAAGAGGAGAAGAAAAGAGGGAGAGAGAGAAATGCAGAAGCATTAAACTCATTTAACCAACTACCTCCTGGGCAAATACCAAGTTCAACAAATCTTTCACATTTAGTAAACAAAACTAAAATTAAAGGAAATGAATATTCTTCTGTTACTGACAACAGCAAAGTAGCTCAAAATGGAGATAACAACAATTTCATTAGTGAACATAAAAATAAAGGGAAAATGGAACTGTACAGCACAAGCAAGGCATTTATTGGACCCATTTATAAAAGTGAAAGTAATTGTGAACAAAGGCAAAGGTATATTGAAAACAACTGCCCAAAGAGATCAAATACTATTACTGGTAGAAAGTCTCAGAAAGAAATAGTGCAAGCTATCTCCTGTGATACACCAAAAATAGAAGATGAATTGTCACAATTCTACAAGGAGATTGATCAGCTTGAAAGTAATGAATATTGTCCAGATACTTATTTACAGGAGACAGAAGCAAATTTACCTTATCCACGTCTGGACTGTAGTAAATCAAATCAAGTAATGCATGTAAAATCTCAAGAATGGTCTCATAAGAGTAATGAGGAACAATATTTTTATAATGAATCAAATTGCTATAGAACTGGCAAAGACATTTGTGACCCAGATGGTCACAGAACTGGCATGGAACAAAGTGAACATGGAAGAGATGCATGGGAAACCGAACAACCATGTAATAAACAAAATTTTAGATTCTGTAATGATTTTGTACCTCAGTTTAGGGATAGTGGTCCACAGACCCATCCATTTGTAATACCTTACAATCCACCACATCCATTTACTGCTCACTTCAATTTTCAAAAAACTAATTCTTTATCACGTTGTTCAGATAGCTTCAATTCTTCAAATACAGAATTTAAAGAAAATAATATGAACACTTCAGAATGTGGTCAAAGTAATCCATACAGTAATCACTCTAATATTCATAGTATGCATACAATCAGAAATGAATGTAGTGTACCCGATGGATATATCTTTAATGGTTTCTGTGAAACTCAAGCAAATTGGAAAAACAGTAAAGCTCACAATTTTGATGAGTCAAATAATGTTCTCCAACAGCATCCTCAGGACAAATTATATGAGTTTAAAAAGCGGCTTTTAATATTAAGAGGACTTCCAGGCTCTGGAAAGACAACCTTATCTCAGTAAGTGAATCATGAATTTATTTTAAGAATAAAATGCAAGTAATTTATGTCATAGATTTCCTCTTCTATACTGCTGCTTCCTTTTAATCTCTTCGCCCTCTACTTATTCCCTCTATCTCTAGATCGAAGTCAGGACTTTTTAAATGGTTGGCCAATGGTCTTAAATCATTCATCAAAATGTACTATTTAATTTATTGTTTAAGCTCAAATATCAATCCAAGTATTAACATTTTAGAAACAAAAACACCTTATTTTGACTATTTGAAGATTATGAGCTTTGAACAATTTCAGATCAGTTAGTTCATTTGTATTTCTTTTTTTTGTTTAAAATGAAAAAAGAGTATATGGGAGCATAAGCAAATAGATGGCCAAAAAATTAAAAGGTAAAGGCTGGGTAATTCCCCTTCAAGAAAGCAAAATTTAAAGCTGTTGAAATTATAGTTTTCAGATAACTGGTGTTAGTATTAGGTTTACATAATTTTTAACTCCCAGCTAAGAAAATTGGCCTTTAGACATACAGTGACTGGATTCCACAAAAGGCCTTTCTGAATCTTATCTGTAAATCATGTTTTCTTATTAGACTACATTTTAATGATTATTTCTTTCATTAGAATATTCTGTAAAATTTGGGAAATAATTTCAATTAAGATAGCTATAAATATGTTTTAATATAATTAGCATACATTCTTTTAATGGTATGTTTAGGGAAATAGGTCAAAGCATTTTTGTTGAAATGAACTGAGCTAGAACAATTTTTAGCTTTGTCTGCATGAGACATGTATTTATCTGAATTTAAACAATTAATGTACATTGGCTGTTTATTGGTTATTGTTATGCAGCCTTTTTAAAAAAAAATGCTTGGATAAAAGGATGAAAAGTTAGATTTGGGAACTGTCGTAGTCCTAAGATGTCTGTCAAAAATGTATTGGAAATGTTTTACTAAAAATTCAGTGTAAGGTTTTGTGTTTTTCCAAACCAACATTTGGTTATGTGGTAATAGACTTCCTTTTTATTCCTTTGACAGTATTCTCCTTGGTCAGAGTTGTAATGGCATTGTATTCAGTACTGATGATTACTTCCATCAGATCAATGGATGTTGGGACTATAATGTTTCTCAGCTTGGTGCTGCTCATGAGTGGAATCAAAATCGAGGTGTGAAAATATTAAGATATGTCAATGTAGAAACATTTACAATGAAATATGTACTTAAATTAGTATTATAAATGTGAGAATTTGTAACATATTCATTGGTATATGCAATAATATCCCCATAAACAATAGGGAGTTTGAATTTTTACCATGGTTCCTTACTATTTTTCTCTTTTATGGGATGTTTTGGTAAATGGAAACTGTCTTGTGCCTATCTTCTCTATAGGTACAGACAAATCTAAAATGTTAAATGTAAAGGCAAACCAAGTTAAGCTTACTACTCTTTTTTTGCAGATTGTACTTTCTCAACATGACCTATATTTTTCTATGTGAACAACCACTTGACCATTCATTTATAAATTCAGATTTGGGGCATCTTTGGATATTAATGGGAAAGGTGAGGCAGTGTAGATTATAACATTATACAAAAAATGTAATGGCTATCAAAACATTTTGCTAGATCTTATGAAATTAGAAAATGTTTATGGTATTAAGTACAGCCCTCAGAACTTAAGAAGAGCTAAATCAAGCCAGTGACTAGACTAGTCTAGCATTCTGTGCTAGTGCATGATCAATCGGAGATATTTAAACAAAAACAGGGAGATGATAGGCCTCTTCAACTTTTATTCTCTTAGGAGGTTTTCAAAAGATTAATTATTTTAGTTGCCATTTATTTAATTCTTATGTGTTGCAGCAAAAGAAGCAATGGATTTAGGAAGATCCCCAATTATTATAGACAACACAAATACACAAGCCTGGGAAATGAAGCCTTATGTGAAAGCGGTAAATAAAGCAGCCACTTTTAATGGAGATTCACTTTTCTATCTTAATATATAAATCTAATTTCTGTAAATGTATTAATCATTTTTGTCATACATTTCATCATATGTTCACTAAGTCTTATGATCTATATAAATCTCAATAAAACTTAAAACTTTTACTGGAATAAATATGTTAAATATGCTGAAATTGAAATACAATCTTATACATGTTCTCTTAAAAGAAATCCCATTATACAAAATATGACATTTCCAATTTGGTATATACAGGGTTGCAGATGTTCAGAAAAACTATTATTTGATGTTCCTTTTATAACTGTAGTTCTTGTTGCTTAGGCTCTAGAAAAAGGCTACCATGTGGAATTCCATGAACCAGATACATGGTGGAAGTTTAATCCTGAAGAACTAGAAAAGTAAGACTTAAATTATACTTCACTCATTTGAAAAAAAAATGTACGAGACTTCCATCTAATACACTCATTTCCATTATTGTCCTTAAATATGAAACTTGAAACTTTTGAAAACTTTTGTATAAACTTAAAATTATCTTTGTCCCTGCTCCAAGACAAATTTCTTTTCTAGGCTTTGTGAAATAGAACCGCACACTCTGCTTTCACTTGGATATTTTATTAATTTTTAATTATGCTGATGCTTGTAATTAAGTAAGGTGGATGAGTTCAGTTACAGTGACAACAGCAACAATGGATGCATATTTGGAAATTAGGAACAGATCGTGGGAGAGAAAATTTGTCTAGGTGATCTCTAAGAGTCAACATCAATTTCTTGGTATAAAGTCTTATAACTACAGTTTGCTTTTACATGCATGGAGTTGCATTCACAATCTCCTTTTGTTATTCAGTTGTCCTGATCCACAAATTCCCTAGGACTTGCAGGCTACATACAAGTCTTATCAGTGACTTGCCCCAGAGTACTATTTATAGTACTATATTCAAGTACTATAAATCCAATATATCAGTAGTACCCTCTGCCAGGATACTTGGCAGCATTTAAATAAAGGAAATGAAGAAATATATCAGTGTAACAATAAAATAAATAAATTCAAGAAACTATGTAGCAGCAGCCTATAACAAAAAATGCTAAGTTTATGTCCCTCTTGATCTCTTCATTTTGTCTACTTGCAAAAATCCTTGTTGGTACCTGCCTGTCTCTGATACTTATAAACATGCAGGAAGTTGGGAGGTTCTAATAAATTTGTTTTAGATGAGAAACATCTACAATTAAGCTATATATTTAAGATGGACACAATGCTACTACTGACATCTTTTACGTTCAAAATCACTGCTCAATTGCTATTTTTCCATTTAAATATATATTAGTCCTTGCAATTTTTTTTTGAAGAACACAAACTGAAGGTATTCTAGATGGTATTCCAAGATGGTCAGATTTTTATTTGTTTAAATTATTTCTTTTATAGGAGGAATAAACATGGGGTCAATCGTGAGAAGATTGTGCAAATGCTGGAAAGATATGAATATCAAATCTCAATGCCCATTGTCATGAATTCAGTGCTTCCTTTTCATAAAACTTCACAAAGACCATATTTACAAAGAAGACAGAGGTGGGGAGACTCTTCAGTCTCTTGGAATACTTTTAATGTATCACATAAGCGAGGATACATTTAAGGTCAAATTTCTTTATCAGTAATAGCTTGCCATTTATAAACAATTAGTAGAGTTAAATCTATTGAAAAGACTTAATTTCTTGATCTGTTTTAAATATGCAGTTAATTTCTTTTGTGACTAAAATAGGTTTAATGCAGATTAAATATCTTGGAATTATTTATAAAAATGTAAATGTTTAATATTAAAATGTAAAATACTTTCACATTTTATATTTGTACTAATCTTGATTTTATTGAAACTTGCGATAATCACTTATTTTTAGTGCAACATTTTACTTATACCGCAAACTGCTGAGCAGTTTCTTTTTCTCAATAGAATATCATGGATTTTTAATAAACAAATAACAATAGGGTAACTTTTAATATAGGATTTACATTTGAACAATTTTTTTTGCTTTTAGTAGCATTTCAAGTTCTGCCTATCTATTGGCCACAGTTATGTTATTCTGAAGCTTATCAATCAAACATTGATATTCGACTGAAGTTCTTAGGTTTCCATTTTCTGATCTGTACAGAATTTTATCTGTGCAAGTTGTAAGTTGTGGCTTTGAATATCAGCATGCAGCATGTGATTTGTATTCTTACAAATCAGTTCTCACATAGAACTTTTTATCAAATACTAAATCCACACGATTATGGTATGTTAAATGTTTGCCTTTTGATATGGGTACTTAGTTTTCTTAAAAAAGAATTAATACATTCAAATATGTTGAAAAAGTGAAACTGACATTAGTTACACCATATTACATTTGTTTATGATATGATATATACCATATCCACTTCATGGTATGTTTGTGGCTGAATTCACAAAAAGTCTTTGTGCTAATGCCATGTAATAAATTGAATGCCTCTTTTCTTTTTGCATGATTTTGTATGGCTTCAGCAATCCAGTCTCAATGGAATTTATTTCTCCATGGGAACCTTTGGAAGTTAAAGAGTAGCATGCCCTGTAGAAAAAGTTCCTACAGGCTATTGGTAGAACTATTGGTGAAAATAATTTGACTTTCATGACTAGATTTTTAAAGTAAACGTACTCAGGGCCTAATATCCATGCTCAGTGATGAAATCTGAAAAAGTAAAGACATTCATTAAAGCAGCAGCCTGAAATACAATTTAAACGTACTCTTCCATAATATTTCTAGATAATCAAATTATTAATGGGAACATTCACTTCATCTCATGCTTAGGCTAACATGTTGTTTATGAATCTACTGACTCAACATTACAGAAAACATTTACTTAATTGTATGATTTTGTATGAAAACTTCAACCTTCACCAGGATATCCACATAATGGAATAATGGTTCCATTATACTTTGCCCTTTGACAGTGAATTCAAACGTAGGATAGATTGATTGTTCTACACCCACAGAACTCTTATGACAACCTCACCCTCGGGTCTGTGAGCTCAAACTTCCAAATGTTCACTAAGGATCATATTGGCTGGGAAGGAAAATGAAATCAACACATCTCTAGGGCACCCAGGTTGAGGAAAGTTACCTCATAATACGGATGGAATATTTACTAGTCAAAATACTGTAATTAAGGTTTTTTTTTCCAACAGTAATATTTGAAAACTCCAAATCTCTTTAACTCCATGGTAATAGCTACTAATATTATCTACTGAAGTGCAGTTTTGATCAATTATTTTTCCCTACAACTCTACTTTTTCTATTTTTTAATCATTTATTATAACTTTATACAAACATACAAACTTGACTTTCTTTTCTTGTTTTTCTTTTTCTTTTTCTTTTTTAAATGATAAACACATAGAGGGTTGAAGAATCGTGCAAATGGGACTCAAAGTCCAGATGGAATTCTGGATATTTATTAATTTTTGTGTGTCCTAATCTTTAATGTATTGAAAAACATGCATGTAAATATTACTAACTAGAAATAATTAAAAGATATTTTGGATAATTTACTGCTTAATTCGTTTGCTCCATTGCCATTTCCTTTCTTTAAGTGGAAGAGGTTCTTGTAAAAATTAAGTTCAGTAAGTTTAATATATTAGACTTCGCATTTAACAATATGTGCTTATAACTGTTAATGGTGCACCACCAGTATTTCGCAAGTTAATAATACATAATACATATTTTGTCATTAGTAATATGAGAATATTGCTTTTGTTCATCTCAGCATAATTATGTAGATGATCATGATATGCAGAAAACTAGGGAGATAACTTTGAGGCAAAGGTTCAGGAACGATTACCTAAACAAAAAGGCCCAAAGCATTCCTCGGCTAAAAAGGAGATAATATTAAGAAGAAACTCTCTTGACTCATTGAGGAGCAAGGGGAGGAGAAACTCTTATCAAACTTGCAAGATTCTGTTGCTATAGTAATAGTCTATCTCAATAAAATGCAGCTCTAGTATTACTGTATTTTCTGATCTGGTCTACCACAAAAGCCTCATATGATATGGAGGTGGCTTTTCCTTTCAGAAGTAGACATTATTTGTCCCCAATTTTGTACCTTATAGCAGACAACGAGCTCCACTTTTTCCTACTTTTATATTAATCATCATCTTGTTGCCGCAAAATTGAAAAATAAGCATATGGACAAGTAAGGCAAGTCTTCACCTTTATGTTAGTTTGAACAGATTGAATTCCAGCTTTAAAAAAAAAAAGAATCAGTAGGAAAACAAAAAATTATACATCCCAGGGCATACAGTATGAGAGGTTGGGGAAACTCACAAGGCACAGTTTGGTTTTCAATACTACTTATACTACTTAACAAAACTACTATGATTGTTAGGTGTTTGGGGACTGGGTATCATCAATATGCTGATGACATTTGAGTTCTTCTCTATAACATCAGAAATAGAAGAAAGTTATGATTTGAAACTGGTGCATTTAGGAAATAGAGGAGGGCCAATAAATTGAGGTTGAATCTTGCAAGACCTTGTGAGGAATTACCGGATATGGGAGTTAAGAACTTGCCTGTTTGCCCTCATTTAAGAAGCACATAGCTTGGTAGTCTATCTAGAGTCATGGTAATCAGTTATGGCACAATAGCCTATGATTCTGGGGTGCTTGTAATTTTAGTTGTATAACAGATCCTGGTGGATTACTGCAATGTTCTATGTGTGGTACTATCACTGATTTTATTACAGAAGTAACCACTAATTTATTCAGTGGAATAGCCTAAATAATTTACAGTAGACTCCAATTAGTTACTGAGATACGTTAAAGGTTTTACTTTTGACATAAACTATTTGAAAGCACATACAGTATCTGACAGACGTAGTCCAGGAAGATCTTCCTGCATGTGCTAAAAGCAAACAGTATCTTGCAGTTATTTTACAGGTGGCTCCTCCCTGCAAATTTGTGAGGATCTATTGTTACACTTTTTTATACCTGTTGATAATTTGGCATTTCTTCCAATATTTAATTGATTGAATGTTGTATTGTTATTTTTGTTTTCCTTCTTTTTATAATTGCTACTTTTATATTGTTTTAGTTTAGTGGCTGTATTATGGAATCCAAATTGCTTTATCATAAGCTGCTTTTAAGATTCACAGTATGGAAAAAACAATATGTACATGTTTTTAATACTATGCACTTAATTTATTTCCAGTATTTGTATCCTAATCCTACAAGTAACAAATATATATATGTTTGAAATTTGAAATACTATTAATTAATGCAATTAAGGTTTAATGTATTTTAAAGTTAAACCTACCTTTATTTCAATCTTGCCTATCTAAAGTATGTATACAGATAGTCCTTGAAATAATGGAGCTTGGCCATTATATGTTCATGTGATGATGGCCTTAAGAGAAACATTGATCCTCCCATCCCTGCTCCCTCCAGTGAATCATTAAACAAATATGTAGGTCATTAAGTGAAGCACTAATGGGTGCCTTAGACGTGAGGGAGGTCCTGGGTGGATTAGCACAGACATAGCCCACCCCCCCTGCCCCAGCTCTCCAAAGGTCACCCCACCCCATGAGATACTCTGTGTGCCGTTTCCCACTCCTTGGGTTCTTATACTGTAGGCCTTTTCCCAGTCCCACCAGGGGAAGAAGTGCCTAAGTGAAAACTTTGAAGGACCGTCCTCTTCCCCCTCTCCATATACTTTTACAAGATAAACCAAATGGCTAGCATTTCCAATACCATCTTGTACCCCAGCAGCAAAGGAGGAGGGACAGCATGTATGAAGTTGGTGACTTCTAGGAATTAAAAAAAGGCTGTCCCGAATGTGCATTGGGAAAATTGAGGTGCGCAAAAAAGATGGGAGGGAAGGCAATATGGAGGGAACATGCATAGCTCCTGTTTGGCTTCCTGCACAGCCAAGCTATTTGCAAATTGAGGGTGGGCATGCATGCATCCAATTATGCTTTTGTAAAAGCAAATGCACACTAATGTTTTAGCAACATTATGTTTTTAGCCTGAATTCAAAGACTACCTATAATTTAGAAATTGAATAGTGTAGAAACTTTAAAAATGAAACATTAAAAAAGAAATAAAACAGAACAATAGATAAAATAACAAATTATAAAAGAATCAAATCTTTTTTAAAATGTGGAATTGTGGGCAGATCTCCTAAGGCAGGAAAAAGCCATTTTTAATTTTTATTCATTTTTGTTGTGGGGAGGGGACTTTGTCTTTTTTTTAAATCAGCTCCTAGGACAGGGGTGTCAAACTGGTGGCCTGCAGCCAGATGTGTATCACACAGGCCCACCCCTGCTCCATGAAAAAAACGTCTCGAAACGTCACGTGATGCAGCAAATTTGATACAGGTGTTCTAGGAGATGATTGATTGGGGGGGGGTCCTGATCTGAAAAATAGACAATGCCAAGATACATTTTGGAAGCAGAAATCAAATGAAATTATGACAGTAAATAAAGCAAACGTAAGTGATTGTAGATAATAATTTATATAACAGTGATTAAAATGATCAAGGTATGTCCCCTACCAGTTAAATATGATTTTTATTAACTGTGATTATGCAGTCCTATACATGCTCATTCAGAACTAAATCCCATGGTATTTATTAAAAGGAGGTTAATTTCTCTATAAATTTACAATATAAATATTAAGCCTTAATATTGCCAATACCCGCCACATGTCTTAGATTTTGAGCAGAGTGAGAGAAAATGCAATTAACATATGTGGAAGAATAAGGTGCTAAGAACCACCCCTCTTCCTACTACCATGAAGATCATAAATAGAAAATGCTAGTTTTGAATTACTTCCCACACACAAAGAGAAAAATAGTAGATAAGGAAGAACAGTTCTAAATTTATTTCCAACCTATGCCCCACTGGGTCATCATTTCAGAGATATTTGCTTACCTAAAAAGAGAAACAGAATGACCAAAGGTGGGCAAAGAAGCAATGGGATCAGGAGCGACTTCCTGCTGGCTTCCCCATTGAGTTTCCTTGAGGGAATCTGGCAGGAACATGAGAGATCTTCCTTTCCCTATCCTATCCTACCCAACAAGCAGGTAAGTGGCTTCAGTTTGGTGGGGGAGTGGGTAATTACAAGACAGAATGTTGAAAACGAAGAGCATGTAACTGCAGCAGCAGTCCAGCACTGCGTGACCCGACAAAAGGGCATACGACTAAACCGCGCCGCTGACGTCATCAACGCGGCGACAACAGCCAGCGCGGAGAAAGAAGGGCGCTTTAAATAGCACGTCGAAAGAAAGCCGATTTAACTTAAGGTAAGGGTTAGCTTTAGGGTTAGGTTTAGGGTTAGGTTAAGGGTTAGCTTTAGGGTTAGGTTAAGGGTTAGGGTTAGGGTTAGGGGTTAAGTTTAGGTTTAGAGTTTACAGCGTGCTTCTGTCTCCGCGCTGTTGTCGCCGTGTTGATGTCAGCGACGCGGTTTAGTCGGGCACGGTTTTGTTGTTCACCCTTTTGTCGGTGAACCCAGCACTGCAACAGCAGCCACAACTTTTTAAATATTTCATTCCCTCAGCAGTCTTGGGTCTCAGAGTTCGGACACATTTTGCAAATTAGTCCATCTGTGGTCTCTTGATTTAAAAATTGTTGCTCTACGATACACTGTTTCATCTAGTTTAAACATGATAGAGTTTGGATCAATCTATTTGGTATATATTTTCATATGACTGCAAATAGACGTGGGTTTATTCATGTGGCAGTGAACAGCTGGTTAGAATCTTGCTGAGGGAGGGAGGGGGGAGAAGAGACAGAGAGAGAGAGAGAGAGAGAAACTGTGTGTGATAGTTTAGCACATTAGTATCAAACTCAAGGCCTGGGGACCAGATATCTTCCAAACACAACACTGTACAAGAAAATTACTGGCAAGGAGGTTCTGAGGGTCACGAACAAATCTTCACATTAATTAAACAAATTGTTTGCTGCAAACTCCACTCCCCTTTCGCTCCTCTTTATTCCCTGTGGGAGGGGCCATTCACTGTCTATCTGTGCCTTTACTTCGGAGTCAGCCCTTGTTCCTTAATTGTTCCCTTCTCCTTCTCTGCACATGCACACATCGGGAACAGGCTCCAGTTATTCTTCTGCCCCACTGATCTCTGACTCTGAATGCAGCTGATAACTGTTGGACAGACCTGGCCCCATCCATGCCTCTGACACAGAGCACTCATCAGACTCCAGGACAGGCCCATGTTCCTCCCCAACCTCCTCACTGTTTGAGTCTGCTACCAGCTCCGCTGGCCACTGGCGAACAACAACAATCCAGCCCGCAGGGTGCTTAGATCCGGCCTGCAGGGCCACCCTGGAAACAGTGAAGGACCGGCCCGCGATGTCTCTGACAGTGAAAACAGAGCACAGGAGTGCTATGTGCACTCCTCCCAAGTTCCATTTTCACTGGTAGAGGGTTGCAGGAGGCCATCGCACCCGAAAACGGAGCTCGGGAGCCTGTTTTCACTGGTGGAGCACTTGGGCCACCATAGGAGTCCCCAACACGAGTGATGTCAAGCTGGCCATGCCCACCCCAGCCTCTCAAGGTCAAACACAACACCCTCAATGAAATTGAGTTTTGACACCTCTGATTTAGCATATATACTGTAGCTTTTTACAGTGTATAAGAATGTCCTACTCTGACAAATTTGCAATCAAAAATCTGTCACAGGAAATCAAGTATAGAAGTCACAGTGGGAATAAATACAGAATTTATACTTAATTGACCAAAGGAAATTAGGTACTGCTAGGTGAGACCTAATGCCACTCTGTTTCAACATTTCTGTTCCATAGTGTCCATGCATAAGTTCATTTATGGAATTCTATATGAATGGATGCATAAATTAGCCAGTTGATATCAACTAACTTATTTTATGTACTTTGTTCTTCATTTAGGGATTATCCATAAACAATTTGAGAATGAGATGAGGTGAGGTCAAATAGTATTAATAAAAATATGACATGTTTAGATGAAAATGATGACCACACTTTCTGGTTTAAACCAACATCCTCCCAGTATCTTTTCAGGGCAAAACGTCATTTCAAAATGCGACATGAGTAAAACTATGAAATAATGTAAACAATGTAAATTAACCATGTTTTTCTCCAGACAGAAGTACACTTTAATGTAAATGATATTCTATGGATTTCAGTAGAACTTAAAGATATGGAAGAGTTTCATATTTCAGTTAAAAGCAGATTGGAGCAGTTTGGTCTTTGATTCCTATTTTTAAAATACTCGTTTTACACACTACATACTATAGGCATCTTGTAACAGTTCCATGATGAAACCATAATCAGAGAGGATATTTTCTTATGTCTATATTACATATAGTTGTCTATATTACAACTGGAATACATTTTTGTACTATTATTTTCTGGTTAGAAATTCCTTCTCGTA
The DNA here is from genome assembly GCF_051295495.1 of Thamnophis sirtalis. Taxonomy (NCBI): domain Eukaryota; kingdom Metazoa; phylum Chordata; class Lepidosauria; order Squamata; family Natricidae; genus Thamnophis; species Thamnophis sirtalis. The sequence continues at coordinate 24,859,415 of NW_028261388.1, read as the reverse complement.
GCAAAAAAAATATGATAGGAATGTCTCATGCTGGTGAACATATCATGCAAAGACATGTTCTGTTTTTAAGCTTGATTATCAGTACATTCTGCTCTTATCTAAGATTTAAGTACAAAATATTTTCTGACAACTTTTGAATATTTAGAAAAAGGTTATGAATCTTTTGATGTGATTAAAGCTGGATCATTCCATTTCTGTCTTAAGGGAATGCTTCATGGCTTATAATTATTCGTCATTATGTGTATGCCTGCATTAAGAGCATCCTTAATAATTTGTTCATATTTAGTTCTTTATTCTATTTAGGGAACTGGTTGTAAAGAGGAAACACAGATTACACAAGATAAAACAAAAAAAGAAACGAAGGAAGAACAGAAAAATAAAAAATACTGTTATTACATCAGTGGACATAAAATCAGATGGACACTTAATTCCAAGTGATGGGGATTCATCACAAAGTGAGCAAGAAAATTCAGAAGACAATGAACAAACAGAATTAGTGTCTGGCCATCCAGATGAAGCTAAAATTGATAGTGAGAATGGCTCAATGAAATATAATCACTTACAACTTTCTGAATTGCAAAAAAAGGAATTCCTTGATTCTGTTGTGGTAAATTCAATGTCTTTAAAGAAGTCACTTAAAGCAGATATTACTGAAAATGCGTCACTATCAATTACTCTAAATGAAAATATAGCTGGCCAATTATCCAATTGTCATTTATCAAATGGGATCAAAAGCATGTCACTTGCAGAAAGTGACAGTAAAACTTTAGATCATAATAAAAATTCATTTCAACAATCAGATCGAAATGATGCAAGAAAAAATATTGTATTGACTGATAAAGAAAACAAAAATACATCTGCTGAAAACTTGGTCCAAGGAAACCAAATGTTAAGCAATGAAGAGGAAACAACTCTTCCACATCCACATGGAACGTCAAAAAGTAATGAAATGAATTCCTGGGCTTTCTTTTCCTTTGATTTGGTTGATGAACAATTTCAGACAAAGACAGAGAAAAATGAATCCTGTTTGACTTGGCCAAAGGATGTATCTAAAATGTTTCAGCAAAGACCAAAAAAGGTCAAAAGGCCTAAGAAGATGCTTTCAGATACAATAACAGAAATAACCGATCATAATTCTAGCAAAGAATTAGTGAAAGAAAACACTAGAAGACGACTGCATGAAAATAACGATACAACAAATAGCTCTTTGTCATTATTGCTGATGGAAAATAAGCTATATGAGAATGATAGTGAATTTGTGAGAGAAAGTGGAAAGGAAGCCAGTTTCACAACGGATGAATGTATATTAGCTTTACCAAAGAAAAAAGAGAAATATAAAAGAATCTTCAAATTGGCCCCAAACTTTGATTTACCACGGCATATTCTTCCTAAAAATAATCAGAAAGTGCTAAACAATATAGATACAGTAACAGAGAAAGAAGACATTTCAAATGAAAAAATGATAAGAAAGAACAAACAATGCTGTAAACTTCAAGCATCCAATTACAATGCAGTAGCTGAATTTTCTGATTTTGATGTGGAAGTTCCCTTACACAATGGTTCCAATCAACTTGCAGACGAATCTGTGAATATTTTAACAAAAGACTCTGATATTGCAATTCATGAATGTACTTCTGATTCCTGTAAAGCTCCCTCATCAAGTGAACAAGAATTGTTTGAATGTGATGAAACAATAGAAATTAAAGAAAAGAAAAAGATATATCCAGATATTTCAACTACTCAGCCAGATATTTTGCATTCAGTTAAACTAATTACTGAATGCCTTACAAACACTATGGCTGAACCTTTTGAAAATATGGAAGTGATTAATGAAAGTGAACAAAAAATAAATTCTCAGATCAAAGATATTCAAGATTCCCCATATACAAAATCCAGAAATTTGGAGCTTCCTTTATCACTAAGAGTTGTACTTCAACTAGTAGAACTTTTCGGTTCTCCAGGAGTTCCATTAGGTAATTATTAGCTAAAATAAAGTTGAGAAAAATGTAGAATTTCATATAGTTGAAGTTTAAAAAATAATTTAGTAGTTTAAACTTTACCGTGCATTTTTAGCATTCATTGCCTTTTTATATAGAAGTTAATTTTATTTCTTATTTGGGGGGTAAAATGCCAGGTTCTAAAAACTGAAAATTCCATTTTGATGTTAATGATCAGGATATACCTTCATGAACTAAGAGTATCCTCATAAAAATCATGTGCTTAATTTTTAGATTTCAGGCTTGCCAATTTTCAATTTAAATTATTTTCTGTCTATTTAATTATCTTACGTGTTTTTTATCATGGCCAGTAAATGGGCACATCAATTCCACATTTGCTTAAGCAATGCCTTAGTTTTTGGTTTTCAAACAATTAGTTCAAGGGAGAAGATTGATATTTTAAAAATATTCCAGCCCTCAATGCCTTTTCTCTTTGAAAATGTTTTATAGATATGGTAGGATTGTTCAAACTATTCTGGGAGTGTTTTGCTTATAGGAACAATGTCAACATCACTACAATAAATAATTTTCACAGTCTTGTTGATATTCCTTATTCTGGTCACATGATCTACTATTTAAATTGTCACCACACTGACAATAGGTTGATTTTGCAACTTAGTAATACTAGAACTTTTAAATGAGACCCTCTAGATATTTTTCCCCATTAGCTTTACAAAGGATCCTACACAATATCACCTCTAGCTTATTAATCTTTTTATAATAACATGTAAATTCTATGACTCACCTTATGTCACGTTGCTTCAACATATAGACTGTGAAAATTAACTAATTGTGTTGAATGAATCTTTGGCTTCTATTTTAAAATTGAATTTAGTACAACTGGATCAACTGCTCCTTGGCTGAAAAGAGAGTGTGAATAATTGATAAAGGTGAAAACACCTACTGGTGCTATTACCACTGAGATGCCATCTTGCAGTTGCCTAAGTCAACTTTCTTGATCCAGTGAGCAGCAACATTCAAAATCACAGCTGAGCTCCAGTCTAGCTGTTGGCCATTCTCTCTGCCAACAATCCCCATTTTAAATCTTAAGAAACAGTTCCTAAATGAGTTCATTATTTCATCCAAAGTGAAACGGCAATAGCAGCAACTGATCTCTAATAGCAACTGAGCCAAGACCATGATCACCATTAATGCAACACCATTCTTGCTATTGAGGTGAATTGCGGTTGATTGCTCTTTTCAATCTATTACCTAAGATGAAAGGGCTCATAGAGCCTTAAAAGCCAATTATCTCTGTCCAAATAAAACTGCCAGAAGAACTCCAACTGTTCGTTTTAGAATGGAATATGTTGCCCACTGGTGACTTCCAAAAAATCTAAACAAAAAAAAATCACACAGTTGGCTTGCTACTATTCCCAATCCAAGTGTGGAAAGCCCCATGAAGAATGCATCTTTTTTCACTCTCTCCTTTGTCTAAATCTATCAATAACTGTTAAATTTATATATACCTTTCTCATCCAAGTTGTCTTTCCCCTATTGTTTTGTAAAACCCATTTAGATATTATGGTTCCCAATTGTTCATAATTTTTCTAATTTTTTTCTTTAATTATACCTTTTCCTTACTGCACTACTGTATATCTGTTGCAGTAAATTTAGTATGTAGTGATGATGTGATAAAGGACAAACCATAGTTCAGAGACTGGATTCAGTCTGTTTTGAGTTGTTAAGTGAATCTGGCTTCCCCATTGACTTCGCTTGTCAGTAGATTGCAAAATGTGATCACGTGACCCCAGGACACTGCAACTGTCATAAATATGAAACAGTTGACAAGCATCTGAATTTTGATCACATGATCATGGGGATGCTGCAAAGATTGGAACTATGAAAAACGGTCATAAGTCACATTTTTCAGTGCTGTTGTAATTTAGGGTGGTCACTAAATGAACTGTTGTAAATTGAGGACTACCTGTATTTCATATTTGACTGTTGCAATTATATTGTAGCAAACATTTTCTATCCTGGATTACATACCTTCATTTAATGCCGTTCCAAAGCATCAGTATATAAACTAATAACCAATTTCAATAGACAATAAATGAAGTCACTCTACATATTTTATTTTCATTGCTCTCAATGTAATATCTCAAATAATTAAAAAGAGCTTTTCAGTTTTCATTTCATTCAGCACGAGACCCAATTTTAAGTTAATAAACCTTAAGTAAAAAAGTGATATGTGGAAGTGTGAATCAAGCTTTAATAGCTCAGTTATCTTGCACATTTAATGTATGCCATTAATTGTAGCATCATAATTAAATAACTACTGTGCCCTTAGGCTTGATTTGCAATCAAATGACTGTCACACCTATGTAATGTAAACTTTCAATGAGTAGATTAGAAACACTGTGTGTGATCTTGTTTTGTAGATATTTTATTGCCAGATGATTATGTAGTTCCTCTTCACTGGGAAATATCAAAGGAGATCTATCTACAGTGGAAGACATCTGTGGAGGTATGGCCATTACTCCCCTGCATAGTATAGAAAATAATTGATGGATGTTAATCATCTTAAATTATACCTAATAATTTATGCAAAGATACACAGCAGTTAGTAGACAATAGCAATAGCACTTAGACTTATATACCACTTCATAGTGCTTTACAGTCCTCTTTAAGCGGTTTACAGAGTCAGCATATTGCCCCCAACAATCTGGTTCCTCATTTTACTCACCTCGGAAGGATGGAAGGATGAGTCAACCTTGAGTTGGTCAGGATCACAGGAATCTACATGCCTGGCAATGTGAGCAAAGTTGGCCTGTAATACTGCATTATAACCACTGTGCCACCACAGCTCACGGCAAAATGGATGTGATGTTGGAATAAGCACTGTTTGTTCCTTTTGTGAGGTCCTATTTTGCTAAAGAATTCCCCCCCCTCCCCTGTGGACAGAAGAAATATAAGATGAATATTGCATTTTCCTTTATATTTTATTACAGAAGAAACAGGAAAATAACCAATTGAAAGAAAGTTCCTTGCTTGGTGAGTACAATTTTGTGACTTTTTACCTGATTTATAACCAGGAGGAAAATATTTGTTATAATACAACATTATAATAAGATTAAAGTGCCGATACTGCACCAATGTGTAGTAAGCAAGCAAACATAGATTGATGCTGGGAATTTGGAACTGGGAACCCTGTCCTCCTCCTTCTGGCGAAAGATCCTGACAAGCACAGAAACAAAGACATGTAAAATCCTTACGCTGTTTTATATTGTTTCTTTATCTGTAGTTGCTGCAGCTGGTGTCCAGCGTTCAAATAAGGATAGTCAAGAAAGAAAATCTTCAGAGATAAACCCAGAAATGCCTTTGGAAAAACCATCATTGCTCTGAAAAGTTGTTTGAAGCTACATAATCCAAGTAATAATGCTAGCCTCTCTGAAATTTTATTTGAAAACAATCAACCTTTTTTGCAGAAAGGTAATTTCTTCCTATGGTTTGATTCTGTTGGCTCAATGCTTTGAACCATTCTGAATATGGAATTCATAGACTGGACTCCCATAGGGTGAATATGGTTGCTTCTGGTTTTGCTGTAGTCTCATTGAGGTGAACTTTGCATTATAAAAGAAATGTCAGGGGATGAAGAAAAAAAGAAAAGGAAAGAAATGGTTTGTTTTAGAATATTCCCAAGAGTAAAAAGTGGCTTTACCAAGAGAAGATCAATATTATTACTGTGGCAGTAGTAATATATTTTTTAAAAGCCATAATTGCTGAAGATGTGTGTTATTTAATATTGTTGACTACCCATAGTTGAGTGTGAAAATCTTCTAGCACTCTTACCACTCTGTTTTAAATTGTAAGTTCTTGCATTACTTTAAAAGAGTCTTATTAACACTATATCAATATTTTTATTTATGATCAGAGCATAACATTTGGCTACAAGCTATGCTATTCTGTGTAAAGCAGATGCAAAATATCGAATTATCCAGAACGAAAGGTTATTTAACAAAACTACCATTATAATAATGTGGAGAAATGAATTAACTGCTAAGTAAAAAAAATAGCTAAATTTTGTGTGCAACTGAAACATAATATTATACATAAGCCCCAGTAAAATATGAATTTTATTTAATTGCAATTGTTAATACCAGCATATGAATTATAGTTTGAGTGGATGAGAAAGTTGTAAAATTTTAATACTTAGGTTTGATCTTTCACTAGATGATGATGGTTATTATTATTATATTACAGAATGTGCTTGCTTTTTGGCTTTCCCTTGGGTGGATTAACAACCATCTAGAATAAAAGTAAACCACAAGAATCAGCAAAAGTACAAAGCATCAAACTTTTTGAATCCCTATCAGAGTCACCTGCTGCTTTTGAATTTCATTTACAAATAAAACTGTGAAGCATGATTGTCATTATTAAAAGGACAAAGTGAAATAATGTGGTTTCAACTGTTTAAGTCATGTAGGTAGGACTCCCCCCACAAAAATTAAGGGATATAATGTCATAGATTTGGAAAGCATTTGCAGGCCTTCAAGTCCATTCTCCAGATGAAAGTCATATCTGGCCTAAGATCTATCCAGCATCTTCCTGAACATTATGCAGTGAGGGGAATTCCTCCCTATGAATTACTGTGTAACTCTTCATACCATTAGAAAATTTCTGTGAACATTTAACTGGAATCTGCTTGCCATTAGATCATTATCATTATTAGATCATTATTTTATGTCCTGCATACTGGAACAAGAAAACAAGTTCTAATTGTCTTCTGTGTGACACCCCTTTGGTCCTAGGCGACTATCCTATGCCTTCAATAGGCATTTTACAACATTAGACAGACATGTCCTCATATATCTTAGTTTCAAACCCCAAGATTATCCTTATTGCTTTTCTTTCTATCACTTTTGGTTTCTCGGAATCCTCCTTAAAATGTGGTATTCAGAAATGGACACCATGCCAAAGGTAGGACAGAGCTGAATTATTTATTTTTATTATTTCTAAACTATATTTCAATTAATTTAATCTATGAGTACGACAAGTGGTAAATTCCAACTCCTAATACAACACGAGATCTATGTACACAAATAGAATTGCAATCTGATCAGGTTAAATAGTACATAGTGTATTGTTCTGGTACAATGCAAGTACATAGAGAGATAAGTGGCTAAGAACAGTAAATAAAACTCTAAGGGAGGAGAGGGAAGAGAGAGAAGGGGAAGAGATAGAAGTAACTGTAGTAGTTAAATAATACTGGATAACCAGTAATATTTAACCGGAAAATAAAAAATAAAATAAGCAATATAGTGTTGCAGAAAATTAAGGGACTCAGATATCAGAATCAAAAGAAGTTTCTTTATTGGCTCAGTCCCCTTCGCATTTCCAATGGATGCTGCATAAGCTGTCATGTCAGGGTGGCTCTGATCATCTCGGATTGCTGACAGCTTTGCTTCTCTGTCAGCTGCTCTTCCCTTTTCTGCTGGATCTGAGCATCCAGCTTGGAGATTGTGCAGATCCCCCATATGAGATCTTTAATTCCCCCAGGCAAGCACACTAGTTTGTCTTTGTTTCTAATAGTTCACGAATTGCATGACTAGTAAATATAGTAATTGGCTACCCACAAGTAAATTTATTAGCTTCCTTGATCAGAAGAGCAGTTGTGGCCAGGAGTTTAAGGCAATGTGCCCCCCCCCCCACTTTGCTACTTCATTGTTGTTTTGACAAATAAGCTGTGGATTGTTGCCACTTCCCTTTTCTTGAGTCAAGAAAGATTTCTCAAGGTTGGGAAGTCCCTTAACATGAGCTTGAGGCAATGTTTACTTTAAAATCTCAAATGCCTGTTTTGTGCATAACAGAGAAAGGCTGGAGCAACCTGATTAACAATGGCATGTGTGCCTTTTGCCAGCATGTATCGAGTGACAAAATCAGTGAGTATTTTCTTTCCAAATAGCCCCATGAGCGTATAAAACTCTAAATGCATATTTTCTGTCTGCGTAGACATTAACCATCTTCCCTTTTGCTAACTGGAGGGCTCTTCTTCTGACTGGGCGTGGGATTCTAACTACTGACCCCTCCTCAACAATTCTTCCAGCAGTTCCCCTGGCCTCCCGCTTTTCCTGTCTAAGGGCCTCGGCGAGAAAAATTACATATCTTCTTGCCCTTTTGAGTTCCTTCTTCTCTGAGATTTTGAGCCCACTTAATATACGCTTTGTATGCTCATTCCACAAGTTCAGAGATGCCTTTCCTGCCCCCCCTTTTTGTCTTCTGTGATTTTTTTTACCTAATGTCATCTGCAGAGTGACTAATGAAGATCTTATTGACCATTCTCTTATTTTCTTCAACCTCAGGATCTAACGTGGTGTATTGCCTAAAGCTTTGATAAATGCATTCTAAGAATTCCCCTGAATTTTCATCCTTTTTCTGTTGAATTTGATAGACCTTCCCTAAGTTCTTAACTTTTGTTTGAGACCGAACAAAACCAAGGTCCAATAGTTTTGCAGCCGAATAGACTGAGGTTCCCAATCTGGTAACCATGTCCAGTCTGGATCTTTTGCATGATCCTTCTGAAAAGGCTTATTCATGGTTCCCTTCACCAGCCTTCTTTCCTCTGGGGTTAAAATTTCCATCAGACTTTGTATGTCTGCCCAAGTAGACTGGTGAGTTCAGAAAAATGGATGCAAAAAGGACATGCATCTCATCTGGATTTTCTCTATAAGCAGGAATTTGATTTTTTTTCAATTATATAAATCAGTCATTGAGAATGGAGCATATATCCACACTTTACGTAGCTCCCTCTCAACTCCTGGCAATAAAATTCCCTTAGGGGCAATTTGAGTTTTTGTCTCAACTGCTCCCTTGGACCAGGTTTGTGGTCCACTTGATCTGTCCCTTCAGTAACCTTTTTGGTTTTCTTCCTCCTGGCCCCACCTAATGAGACCGTCTGTTCTTTCTAATCAATATCAGATTCACCCTTTTGTCTCCCTGGGTCTCCTACTTCTTCAGTGTCATCCATTTCATGTCAAAGATACACAGGTTGAGGGTACTGATGTCAGAGACTCTCTGTTTTTTTTCTTTTTAAACACTTAAACACATCAACAAGGACAAACATGCAAGTTAAAACTACACAGGAACTAAATGTTCCGTTGAGACTCTCCTATTCTTTTTCTTTCTTTTCTTTCCTCCTGGAGGCTTGTTACCCATCCTGGTAACTGACTATATCTCAGGGTTTTCCTAAGAGTGTTGTATTCTGTCCACCCAGGACTACACACCTTACAACTCCTTTTTTCCTGTCCTCCTTAAGCACTAGATTGTTAATATCTCTCTCTGCTCTGGGGTGTTCAGTGTCTTCTCTTTTCTAGTTTGGACCTCCCAGCAAACCGCTGGCATATTTTTAAAGATCCAAACTTTTCTATATCTATCTTTAATCTCCCAGCAAGCGCTGGCATATTTTTTTAAAGATCAAGGTGTATAGACACCTTTGTTCATATTGTTTGCATTCAATCAGGTTTCTAGCTTGGATCTCCCATTCAGACAAGCTTTACCTTTTTTTTTTTTACCTGCTGTTAAATATTTGGTAATATGGTCTTGAATTGCTTGTACAATGGGAGTGAGGATAATTTCTCTGCCAGAGACTTTACTTGAATGACTAATGGTGTATGGTGACCTGCATGTTCTGGAGGATTATCTTCCGCCCATAATTGCTGCATTTCAAACTCCTGCCAGGTATAGTGGACTCAAACCTCTTGGGCCACCATTTTCACAGAATTTCTTTAAGTCTCCTGGGTTGGCCTTAGGGTCTCCATTAAAACCTTTCTTAAAATTTCTCAACATGCATTGAAGAGGCGTCCGAGGAACACTTCCTCCACCACCCATGTTCTATTTCTAAGACACTGTCACTGACCTGGGCTGCCGGAGTATCACAATCGCCTTCAGGAACTGTGGTGATTTAACCACCCACACAACTCTTGGGTTACATTAGGTTGCACCGATCCTGGACCCTTATATTCTCTGTTCATGCATTGTAATTATTTAATTGTTCATTATTAACTAGTTATCTGCAAAGCAAAATGCAATAAACCCTCATGTCTAAAATATTCTACTGTCAAAAAAAGAGCTAATATGAGAACATACTATTGTAAAATTCTTATATTTATTATTCACAAGAATTGTCATCTCCAAAATAATAGAAATTGAAAATTCTAACTAAATTTTTGTTACAGCACTAACACTAACTACATTTGTCTACTACAACAAATATAACGAAATATTCACTAGTTTGAGTAATAGGAAACCCTTTGTTTGCTTTTCCATCCACTCACTCAAAATGATCGAATTCCAGATACTTGATAGAGATAAGTAACTAAGCTCATCAATTGCAAAATAACCAGTGGATATTTTAAAATATTGTATTTACATACTGTGTGTAACATTTTTGGAGATAAAAGACTAATTGATCGGCATGGGAAAAATAAACGCTAGGAATAAATGACAGAGACTACATACAGAGTGCAAGCTGAAATGTACAGTACTACAGAGAAACAATGCGGGTGACTTTTTATAGTAATTGACAATAACACATTCAAAACTAAATTAAGTTACGAAAGGTATCAGCCACTGTCCAACGGCAGAGAACGTGACAAATATTCACCGTACGCAATTTAGGCAAATTGTTCAGCGCTTGCCAGTATGGCTACGCTTTCGGGTGGCTCCTTAATACAGTTCACACAGGCTCCGGAACGGGACTTCGCTCCCCAGAAAGAAAACTCTCTTCACCACCTAATGGCTGCCCGGATTTTTGCAGCCACAGCTGGCGGCTCCAACGCCCCACTATCGGAGGCTGCCATCCCATCCAGCCGCTGCCTGGTTTCTGGATAGATAGATTGAGGGGAAGCGCCAAACCCATTAAAACTGCTTCCTCTCAACGGATCGTGACCGAACTCATTTCGCGGGAGCCTCCATCGGCTGGGCCTTTCCTGACTGATTGAGACCAGCCGAGGTAGGGCTCTCCTCAGCGTGGGCTTTTTACACGTTAGTTAGCCGGGACCGACTCTAGTCTTCCGGCAAAAGTGCCACGCGCCGGCCTCCCAAGAGCAGTTCTCGGAGGGTGAGGAGGGGCGTCCAAAGCCCCATTTTCGCTTTCGCCCGGCTCCTCTGGCGCGGCCCTCCCTCTGCTCCGGGGAAACGAGGGCGGAGCGGAGCGGAACTGGGCGGCGCTGCCCATCTCAAGTCACGCGGCCGAAGAGCACTGTAAACACCACCAAGTGACTCCGAAAGGCGCTGCCGGAGATGAGGAGGCTGCAGCTGCTACCGCCGCCGCGCCGCCGCTATGGAAGATAGCCTGGTCCGCGCCTTCGGGGGCCTCAGCCTCCAGCAGCCCCGCCGCCCTCAAGGCAGGCCCCCCGCACGCCGCTTCAGCGGAAGCCTCTATTTGCTCCGCGGCCTGCCCGGCTCGGGCAAGAGTACCCTGGCCAGGTGAGCCTGTCCTAGCTGCAGCCCTTCCCGCGTCTTTCAGCGGTCGCGCTGGGTTCAGGTCAGCGGAGGGGCGTCGGACGACTCTCGGGGGTCTCCAGGGGATATTTGACCCTGGGGGGGGGGTGAAGGCGGCGGCGGCTTTGCAGGAAGCGTCGTCGCAGCTGGAGCCGCTTGGCCCCGACTTGATAACGAGGCAGGCGGTTAAGTCGGGGTGAGACAAGGAAGGAGCCGTTGTTCCGCTTTTGGGGCTCCCCCTTTCCTCTCTCTTAAATCCTCCTTTAAACTTAAAGGAACAGCAATGCTGTTAATGGTGTCCAGGAGAGAACTCGGAGCCAGTCCGGGAGAGCAGAGAATAATAGGGAGAGTGGGTGATGGGAAGGGCCATCGTTCATCTGGACTCTGCCCTACAGCGATAAGCACCAACAGAAAACCTACACGTGAGGAGGAACTACTAGTAAAACGTAAGGAAACAGCCGTAGTTAGGTGGGTCGATCAGAACGCCCGCTTTTTAAGCTGAAATTCGTGTGCCATCCATTCTACAAACACTGCAACTTGTTTGGCAAAGTTGCACTGCTGTGTTTGAGTTGCCCTTAAGGCGGTGGGTGACTTTCCCCCAAACTATGCAGCTATCAGAAGGGGCAATTCCCACCCACTTGTATCTTTTGTTAGGAATTATACCTGTTTGGCCACTTTGGAGAACTGATTAGGTTGTGAGAATGCACTGTGAAAAAAATGGAATATTTATTCTTTCCATTGTATACAATACTTTAGAATTGAGCTCAGTGAAATTAGTTAATATATTTTCTGCCTGTTATTTAAAATTTAGATTGGCAGCTGAATCCTGTCAGAGCCACTGTTTCTCTGCACTATCAGCTAATTTGTCATAAATATTTTATACTGAATGCATATCAAAAGGTCACTGTTTGTATGCAAGGAAGTGTACATTTTGTCATGCACTAATAATGCCTGTCAATTTCAGACAGTTTGCTTATTTTTTTAATTCTGGAAAGTGAAGTCCTTCACTTCTGTTCCAATGGTTTCAATTCTGCAAAAGTTACATAATTGACACTTAGTTTTAATTCTTATTTATTAAACTGAAGGAGCATAACAAGCAGTGGATTTAAAAGACAAGCAACAGGAGTATGATAAGTAGCTGGATCTGGAGAATTGTAATTTGTGGTTTACCTTAATACTGGCTCTTTTTAAGAAAAAAAAAGTCCTCAAAAATTATTTTGTTTTACAGACTGAACAAAATCTATCATTTTGATAACAAAATAATGTTATAAAAATAAACCAAACAGTACATACCAAACTGATCTTTCAATATTATGCAACTATTCATAAATCAACCTAAATCAACAACTAATAGTATAAAGCAATCCATATATGTGACAAATTGAAATAAATAAAAAGTGTGGAGAAGAAAATGCCTGGAAATGCCTAGCATAAAAGTAACTCCATAAAATTTGACAAATTGAAAGTGCTGCTATTTTCCCTTTGACCGTATACTTCACTGCTGCAATTCAGGTGTACTAAACTTTGAATGTAAAGGAAGGCCGGTTCTGTTTAGCAGAAGGTTCTGTTTAGCAGTCATAAAGACATAATGGGTCCTAAATTTAATTTTCATTTTCTATTCTATGCCAAAATGGAATGTATTTTGAAAGAGTGTTCCTGAAAAGACAGAATTAAGGCATGTGGATAATTGAATATAGGGATAAGTAATGGGGGTCTGTATCTCAAATCAGTAATGGAAAAGAGCATTGAAGAAAAGCCGAACCTTAATGCATCATGAAAAGAAAGCTATGCTATCTTTATAAAATATGTACTACAAACTTGAGAAAGGAATTTTATACTTAACCAACAAATACCAAATGCATAGGTATAGAATAGGTAATACCTGGCTCGACAGCAGTAATTGTTGTGTAATCCCAGAGATCTAGTGGATAGCCACTTAAGTAAGAACCAGCAATATGCTTCAGCTGCCAAAAAAGTCAATAAAGCCTTTGACTGCATCAAAAGAGGGATAGTATAAAGATCATGTGAAGTGTTAGCACTATTTTATACTGCTTTGATAAAAACCACACTTGGAACACTGTGTACAGTTTTGGTCACCATGACAGAAAAAAGATGTTGAGACAAGAGTGCAAAGAACAGCAAAGATGATTAGGAGGCTGGAGGCTAAAACATACTAAAGTAGAATAAAATATGGATTAAAAATATAAGAATGAAGAGGTGGCATAAAAAGGATAGTTAGAAGCTTGCTTAAAAGAGATGTCATCAGCCTCTAACCACAAGATGTTCCAGCCAACGTCCCTATGTCAAAAGTCCAAACCACAAGGTTCAGATAAAGTTCATTAATGATACGTAGTCCATACCGTAACAAAAGGAGAAGTAAGACCCCATCTCCTTATAAGGCTTTCTCCTCAAGGTATGAGAAATGAGTTAAGTGTTTCCGTGTTACGCTGCCTTTGAGAATGTATAAGAACGCGTGCTTCGATAATGAAGGTTGTTCAGAATTTGCAATGTTAGCTATTTCGCTAACTTTCTGAACCTGGCTGCCAAATAAACTTTTCCTGTTTCCTGAGAAGTCTAAAGCCTGTCATTTTCTGCAACAATATGAAGAATGATTGCATGAATTGAGTAGTTTAAAGAAAAGCAGGACTAGGAGTCACATGATAGCAGTGTTCCAGTATTCAAATAGAAGAGGGGTTCAGCCTATTCTCCAAAGCACATGAGGGTAGGACAAGAAGTAATGGATGGAAACGTATCAAGGAAAGTACCAACCTAGAACTAAGGAGAACTTTCCTGACAGTGAGGACAATGAATCAGTGGAACAGCTTGCCCCCAGAAGTTGTGGGTACTCTATCACTGGAGGTTTTTAAAAAGAGATTGGACAGCCATTTGCCTGGAATGGTATAGGGTCTTCTACTTGATCAAAGGGTTGGACTAGAAGACCTCCAAGTCCTTTCTAAGTCTGTTAAATAAAAGTTGCCATGACGTGTTCTTATCTTGTCAAGCAAGACAGCTAGCTGAATATAGTGGGACCAATCAAGTTTATATTTGAATTTAAATTCAGTTAAAATAATCCAGATTCAATCAGATTATTGGGTTGAACTTTTGGGGGAGGAGGTAATTGTCCCTGACTATTTCCCTTTAAAGTTGGAAATAGTAATTTCCTATCCATGGACTAATTGCCAGGCCCAGATATTTCTACAGGGATGCTGGCATTTTGGTGAGAGGAAGCGGAGAGGACTAGAGTGATATGTATATGATGTTTTTGTTTCCTGAATTATTGTGCTAATCTCTATATGAAGTTTCTGTTTCCCTGCAATGATGTAGTGTAGGAAGGGTTTGGCTAGCATTGCTTTAAATAGCTGGTTTTAAGTGAGAAGCTTCAGTTCTTGCCTAGAGCTCTTGTTATCACAAACCTTTCAATAAAAGCTCTTTTTGGAACAACTGCAGTTTCAAGAGCCCTGTTTTCTTGGGAAGATTGGAGAGATAAGACCTTACACTAACTTAGCTTTTTTGATATCAGCCAAGGTCAGTTAGTGCTTTATCTTCTGTGTCATTGATGAAGCCAATATACCAGTCTTGCAAGACCTTTTGAATAGGAGAAAACTGGCATTGTATCCTTCAAATACAGAGTGAAACAAATACAGAGTGAAACGTGTCTCAGAAATCCAGCAGAATGACCTGAGTATACTAAACCATTGTTTAAGAATCATTTATTAACTATACTGCACTTATCTAGGTTCACAAATATATGCCCGGAACAGATAACACTTTTAACTCAACTGATATGTGTTGGTATTCCTAATACTATCTATGTGGGGCTATTATTTTCATCTCCCCAAGTAGATTTTTCATGCTGATTATTTGTTCTAGTGTTGTGACTTAGGAATTGTGAGATTTCAGTCTTCCAACTTGATACTTCTCAGAAGTGTTTGATTTCAATTCTGATTCTGGGTAGACATGTAAAGATTACATCGCATAGCTTTTTGGACTTGTAGAAAAGAATTACATATGGAGTATATTTCTTTTGAATGTACATCTGTCCTGAAATGAGGGACCATCTGTTTTTGTCAGCTTAGTTTACAAATATACTGTATTTTCCTTTCCATTGCTTCTGGATATGCCATATTCCCATATACCCTTATGTGATATATATCCAATGTACTGAGTTTCTGAACAGAATAGAATTCTTTATTAGCCAAGGGTGATTAGACACACAAAGAATTTGTTTTTGTTGCTTTATATATGAAGGAAGTTACTTTCTTTGTTTAATATGGAACTCCTGCTGCTCAGAGATAGGCTACTGTTGTGGCCCAGCAGGATCCGGTTGAGCTGCTGATGGACTCGGATAGCGAGGAACCATATGAGTCTGCCCTGGATGATGTGGAGGACCCTGGGCAGGGTTCACACTCAGAGCAGGGAGGCTGGTTGGCCACCAGGAGGCGCCTGAGGCATGGAGCAGTGGGGAGGATCAAAGGCAGTTTGTCCCTGATGCTAGATTGAGAAGGGCTGAGAAACGGAGGAAGCAGCAACTCCGTAGGCAGACTCACAGATGATGATTAAGCACAGGTGGTTGTGGATTGGCCTCTCCCAAGAGAAATTATAGGTGAGGCGTTGGGAGGAGACATTTGCAGGAAACAACCATTCGAATTAGTAGCTAAGAAAATCTATCTGTGTATTCTAGCCGTGCCTGTTCGTTTGGACTATCTGCGTTGCTGCGTTTTGAACTATCTGGGTTGCTGCAGAGCTAATATTGAACGTGAGTTGCCTGGGCCCTCAGCCAAAGAATTGTTATCTCAGTAATTGAACAGTGGCAAACAGCCAAGCCTGTGTTCTGGTTTATTCACAGGCTGGGGGGTCAGAACAAGCTACTAACTTTTTTATGAACAAAAATCAGTGATAAGGACTACATTTAAAATGTGTATTTTATTTTAGATCATAATCATCCAAGTTAAGAAGTTATTTTTACTCTTATTATGCACAGAACAAATACAAACACAATGATTCAGAAATTTATTTGTGCACCGAATATACTGTATATGCCACCACAATCCCAAGAACTTTCAGTGCTTCACAGGGGACTGAAGGCTAAAACATATGAAGAACAGTTGCTGGAATTGTCTAGTTTAATGAAAAGAAGGACTAGGGGAGACATGATAGCAGTCTTCCAATATCTCAGGGGTTGCAACAAAGAAGAGGGAGTCAAGCTATTTTCCAAGGCACCTGAGGGTAGAACAAGAAGTAGTGAGTGGAAACTAATCAAGGAGAGAAGCAACTTAGAACTGAGGAGAAATTTCCTGACAGTTAGAACAATTAATCAGTGGAACAGCTTGCCTCCAGAAGTTGTGAATGCCCCAAAACTGGAAGTCTTTAAGAAGATGTTGGATAGCCATTTGTCTGAAACGGTGTAGGGTTTCCTGCCTAGGCGGTGGTTGGACTAGAAGACCTCCAAGGTCCCTCCCAACTCTGCTATTGTATTGTATTATAAATAAAAATGTATTTCTTTAAGTAATTGCAAAAATCCAAGTATTGCATTTGAGAGTCGCACCAAATGGCATTTTCAAAGTAGTAGAAGTTTTTCTCTTGTGACATCACATTGTTGGATCCAGTGATGATAACCAATTAGCACTTTGTTCTTTTTTCTTTGCTTATCAGGCAACTGAAACGTGAATTTCCTAATGCAGTCATTTTTAGTACTGACGAGTATTTTATCATGGAAGATGGCACCTATGAGTTTGATCCTGATTGTTTGGGAGACGCACATAAGTGGAACCAGAAAAGAGGCATGTATGACTGGTTCTCCTTAACATTACTCCTTATCTAGTCTATCAAAGTGGTTTTCTAAACATTGATTAGAACAAATCATTACATAATAGAATTAAGAACAGAATAAGTCTAACTCTGAAGTGAGAGTTGATACGCTTACTGCTTAAATACTTTCTGATATGGAAACTAAAGACTACGTCGTATTATGATGTCTGGTATGGCTGTGGGAAATTGATTTCCTCTGCCAATTCTATGATAACTCCCAATTGGCTTCTAGGAGGATATTAAAAAATGGGTAGAAGTACATGAAAAATAACCTGGACTTTTACAATTTTTGATAAATTGTAGGACAGAAATGGCCATCTGGAAATACGAGCCTAGAACAGAGGCAAAAAATATACTTGGGTTTGAAGGGTTATCTGGGCCTAAAGAGCTACTTCGAACTTAATTTTTTAAAGTTCATTCCATTTCTACTTTGACTGCCAGTATACATTATCTCTGCATTATTTTCTTTTCAATACCATGCAGTTAATCCAGGTACTTTACAGTTAACAATACGAACATTTCCTGCAGCTGTGATCTGTATGGAGTCAAGGAGCATCTTAGACCTATTTTTGTAGAACCATTAATCTAGATTGCAGTGAAATCTAGATTCCACATGTTGAAGTGAAAAAAAAAACATGCAAAAAGTTTAATATATTATTTTTGTATCATGTCTGATATATGCCTACCGCAGCTACAAAAAGACTGCCTATCTCTGTGTTATACCCTAAACATGAAGCTTGTCAGAACAGGAAGTAACAGAATTCTTATATCAGTAATTAATGAACTTGCTGATTTTAAATGCAATGACAATGGTTTTTTAGTTCAGATGAATTAGAAATTGCAGATGATGAAAAAGTTTCTGGGTAATTCCAGCAAGATGAAAAGTGAGGAAAATAGGAGTAATGTGAGGATAGATAGATAGATAAATATGATATATTTTGTAGATTTAATCTAGGTTAATCTCCAAAACTGAACACTTCAACAAGAGAATAATTATGGAAGCTATCGAAATAGAGAAACACCCTCACAACGTGAATAAACGTGATGATACCTTCCGCTTACCAGACATCTGGAAACCAGCCCTGGTAAACAAACGAGCCCCACCCACCACCCAGGCCGTTACAACACAAAACAACAACGGACCCACAGCCAGCACCAATCAACACCAATCTACCAATCATGATACAGCCACACATCCAATCAATCCACTTACTGAAACAAAGCCAGCATTCCACACACCCCCACCAAGATTTATAGAAAGACGGCAGCTCCGGTCACGCTTTAAGCCAAAAACACCAGCCTGAGGATGGCAAGTGAGATCTCGCCGAAACGTTGCCAAGACAATCTGAATCTTACACTGGAAAAGACCTGAATACAACAAGACCAGCATACACACACACACACACACACACACACACACACACACACACACACACACACACACACACACACTAGTATTTGAAATCTCAAGTTCTTTTATTATCTGAAGGATTTAATATAATTATCTAAATAGACGATAATTCATTTCACCTACTAAAAACCTGTACTTTATTATATTACAGCACGTAAGGCTATGAAGAAAGGGAAATCCCCAATTATAATTGATAATACCAACATCCACGCTTGGGAAATGAAGCCATATGCAATAATGGTATGTAATATTGTGACTACTTTGTAATTCTTAATAAGTTCGGGCTCAAAAGAAACCTGTAACTTTATCATTATCAAATTAGGGAGGAAATTTGCAAGAATCTGTATTGTCTATAATGTTTTCAAATACCATTTTTCTTCTGCTTGAATTCTTGTTCATCTCCTTGAAGTGTATTCTCCAACTTGGCAATATTGCAACTATAACACATTGGATGGGATTTATGGGCATCTGGAAGGCAATAGATCTTTACACCATCCAACATAAATTCAGCCTTTCTTTTTTAGGTTACATTTAGCTCTTTTTCTTAAAATTGAGAACATTCTCGGGAATCAAGCACAGTTTTAAAGGAATGTTGCTTTATGGAGCCACTGAAAACATAGTTCCAGCTTTTGTGAAATATTTCTTTCTAGGCCAGTATAAACCTTGCAATGCAGTCAGTGCAATCACTTTTTAGATTAAAATATGAAATTACCTTATATTGAGCCATATCATTAGCTCATCAGATACTTTCTGATTGGTAGCTGTTCTTTTAAAATACAGATATTTCTGGCACTCGAACCCCTTTTAAGGGAGATAGCAAGGACTTTATGGAGGCAAAAATATGTCCTTTTGATAGTGCTAGAGACCATCTTCCAGTTTAAAGCAGGTTGTAAGAAATACTATCCTTTCCTTCCGTTGCATTACCATTGGTGCTAACTTAGCATTCAAATAATTTGAGTGAAATACCAGTTGAAGGTGCTTAAGGACATAAGCATAGTCTAAGCTCCTCTTAGTCTTGCATTTCACTCAGTGGCCAACCAGATGCCTGCCGGTGTTCCTTTCCACTTGGTACCTGTCCTCAATGGATTTAGCAATTTCCTTTTCAAAGCCATCCAAATTAACAGCCACCACTGTGTTTTGTGGTGATGAATTCTTAATTATTCTGTGTAAAGAAGTACTTCTTTTTGTCCGTTTAGTGATATTGGTGATTGTTAAAAATTAGATGCTTCCTGGCACACCAATTAAATAGAATCTCTGCCCCTCTTAGTAATAAAAATCACTTAAGAATGTGTTCCTCAGAAAATCTGCTAATTCAAATTTCAACTCATTTTTCTTAATATAGTTTTGACAGCACCAACAGTATCAACAGGTAACTGTTTCAATATTCCTAGCTCTGTTTTGAGAGCAATTTACAGATTACTGCATGTCTAACCAGCTTTGCTTCTTTTCTTGAGAAGCAATATTTTAAAAGTCCTTGAGATAACTCAATAGCAATGTTGGATTTTTTGTTTGTTTGCTGTCTTATTTATAATGCATTGATGATTAAAAGTCTCATATAATTAATAGTGAGTAGTTAGAAAAATCATGAAGAATCATACTGAAATTTATTGACAAAACATTTGGAAAAGTATGAATAGTATAGTCATGCTTGAATAATTCTGAGAAATACAATAAATAACAGAAGATGTGTGTGTGTGGATTGCAAAACATATTTCGCTTAAGCTTCCAACAAAACAATCCTGCTTTGTTTGGCAGAATATAATTTGTATTTTAATAAAACATTTCAAGTATTCCAGTCCTTGAAAACAGTGGGAACTTCCCTTATTTTTCATCCCAGGAAAACAAGGTTAGATGGGATGTTACTCAAAAAGAAAAACCCAATTTACAAAAGAATTGGGCAGATTATTTTATTTTCAAAACATTAAAAATAAGTCTCAGGAGGTCCACGGAAAGAATTATTCCTTGTTGTTTTTTATAGATTACCACTCCGCTGTTAGGCAAGTCAAAGCAAAAAGGATTTGTTTGAAGTCAGTCATCCATTCAGGTTGCTTTTTGCTGGACCTCTGTCTGCACTGTTTCTGTTATGTAGTTGAAAAAAATGCTTCTGCTTAACTCTTGCATGAATAGTAACATCAACATGGGAAAATAAACAACAGAAATGTAATATAATCTGCACATCATTGTATCCTGAAGCTCAGCTCAATTCAATCTCATTCAAAAGAACACACAGAATATCCAAATTCATTGAAGTACATTCATGGTAATCTCTGCGTTTGCAGCCTAAATTCCCAATATTGGAAGTTAATCAGCTGTAGTGTGCCTTGTCCTGCAGCAGATTTCGCCATGGGTCTGCAATCCTGAAGGATGTGCTTAGGTAACAGCAGATTTGATGGGGCACTCCTAATGTCAATCCATCCAGTCAAAGCCAATAGCAGTAGGCGTATAACTACATTAGTAAATCTGCTGACTTTACTAGCCTGGAAATAAATCCTGAAGTATAAGACACCAAGTTCTAGTTTCTATGCTTGGAACAGCTATAATGCATAAGGCAATGACTCTTACAACTAACAACTTTTGTGAGAATGCCCATTTCATTTAGAACTCAGTACAGTATTCTCTAAATGATTTTTTCATGGTAGTCTTTTCAGGAAGTTGAAGGAATTCAACTTGAATTAGTCATTTAAAAAGAAAAAAGAGGTAGAGGGCCTTTCTGTATGCTGTGGATTCATGTCAAATAAAAAACTGTCTTTTTAGATACTCATAAAATGTGGATAGTGAGGATTAACATGCTTGAGAAGCAAGTAAAACCTACTTAGCCAAGTCCGGTGGAGCTGTATGAGCTATTGTATTTTTTGGAGTATAAGACACACCTTTTTTCCTCAAAAGAGGCTGAAAATCTGGGTGCATCTTACGCACTGAATATAACATCTTTTGCCTCCCAAAGCCCTGCCCCCTTCACCAAAATGGCTGTGCATAGTCTCTAGGAAGCTTTCAGAATGCTCCTGGAGGCTGGGGAAGGCAGAAATGAGCAAAAAACACCCGATTTTTGTTCAATTTTGCCCCCCCCCCAACCCCCAGGAGCACTCTACAAGCCTCCTAAAGGCTATGCATGCCTGTTTTGATGGAAAATGGGCCGGTTTTTGCTAGTTTTTTGGGGGGTACTCCCCGGGGAGCACTTTGCAGGCCTCTTAAAGGCTATTCATGCCCTTTAAAAAGGGGGGGCATTTTTGGGAGGTCAGCAGTGTGCAAAAACTTTTTTTTTAATTTGCCTCTTCAAAATCTTGTTGTGTCTTATACTCCGAAAAATACAGTACATTTACATTACATGATGTTTTTAACATTTATTTTTTGGTGGATTGGTGTGTGGTATGCAGTTTATTAATCAGTGTATTGGGTTTATTCAGTAATCAGGTTAAATGTGTTCTGCAACTCCAACCTTTGGTATTTTTTTTCTCCCTCATGGTAGAGAAAAATAGGTAAAACACTGTTTAATAGATTAAAACATAGTATTTTCTAAAATTGTAGCATAATAACAATTTGTTTGTTTTTCTTTAACCAGGCACTTGAAAACAGATATGAAGTTATATTTCGGGAGCCAGATACACGTTGGAAGTTCCATGTTCGGGAATTAGCTAGGTACATTTTACAACCAAATTTAGAAAAACGAGGTAGAACATTGTTGTAATCATTGATTGATTTGAATTCTGATTTTGTCTTGAGAAATAGCATGTAGGAAAGTTGGCTTCTACTAGTCTAGTTGGAGATATCTAAATATTCATCCTGTTTATGTATCATAGTAATGTAGTCTCTTGGATATGTTGCACAAATTGTGACCTAGAAACTACAATGAAGACAGATTGCCATGTCAGTACTATATCTCATGAGTCAGAAATGGAGTATATTTTAAACATAATTTTCAGTATTTGAAAATATCTTGTAAATACAGCAATTTGCAAATAGAAAACATTTGTATTAAAGGTAAACCTGCAGCAATGATTTATTAAAAACATGAGATTTGAAAAGTAAGAAAACTGGGAAAAATTAAATGTTATTTTTAAATTGATAATTATTTGGCAAGATTTATGAAGATTTAAGAAGTGTGATCTTGTTAATGTTGATCTCTATGTTAATCTAAAATTGAGAAAGTTTGGAGCAAAAACTTCAATTGAGAAAGCATGAATTTTATTTCTTCTGTGTCCAAAGTTATCTCACACAAAGCATATTGGGAGCTTTATATTCATAGATTTGGGCGGGATATTTATTTAGACCACTGAGTTCACCTTCTGCTCAGGGCAGGAATCTAAATTAAAACATTATAATCCGATGGTTCCAATCTAGTGAAGCAAATCACATCACTTCTCTTGGCAATTGATTCCATTGCTGAACAATTCTTACCACCCAGAATTTTTGCGCAAGATTAATCTGAAATTGCATTTCTATAATTTAAACCCATTATTTATCTTCTATCACAGGGTGTTAAACTGGTGGCCTGTGGGCTGGTTGCGTCACGTGGAAGCCATGCCCTCCCCAGCTCCACAAAAAGAAAAAAGGCACGAAATGTCACGATGCCGCTAATTTGACACCCATCCTGTATTCTATAAAATGATCAAGAATGGGTCTATTCTTCTATAACGTGTTTTTATTTGGGGTTCTTCCCTATAGCCAATCATCATCGATGTGTTCATGCTTTTTAAAATTAGACTAACAAAAATGTTCTGAAAACCAGTGTTAAAGTTCATATAGTTAGTCTGATAACTCTCTTCTTCAGTAGATCAGTTTTGGTTCTGCTTGTACTGAATATATTAAATTGCCTAGGGGCTTGCTGTAACAACTGGTCCTTTTCCTGCCCTCTAGTCAGTATCCCATAGTTAATAAAAACACAATTGAGTCTTTAACTTGGAGCCTTTTTCTTTCTTCTGTGATTCTGGCGATTACTTTGCTGAAAAGGACCCTTCTCAGTGGTCACAGTTTGATCACATAGGTGTTGGATGTAGTTGAGTTCAATATTAGAGAGTGAATCTATTGGTCTCTTAATCAATATATAATCATCTCAACCATACCCATATATGCATTTACGGGACTAATTCCTGACTGTACATATAGGAAATTTGCCTTCTGAATCTGTATGTATCAGGTACTAGATTCCCCCCACCCCCACCCCAAATCACATACAAGGAATACTAATGCATGGATCAGGGGCAATTAATATTCTCATGCTTTCCTTGTCATATTTTTACATTTATTTTATAGACGTAATCATCACGGTGTTCCATTTGAGAAAATACGATGGATGAAAGAGGAATACGAGCATGATGTTACCTTCCATGCAGTGCTTCATTCTGAAGAACCAGCCAGATACCACAATTCTGGACGTTATTTTTCCAACAACAGAATGAATAAGTCATGAAATTGAAGGATTTTAATGGGAGACCTAGTGGGAGATTTTAATGGGATTTTATAGATTTTATCAATTTGTATATTGTTTTAGATTTTTAGCAATTTTCTATTTTTCTATTGAACTAAAGTAGGTCTTAACCTGTTTAAACTTGATGTTCCATAATTATTGCAGATTTTAAAGAAAATTATAGAAGAAATAATGTAAACATAAACCATATCATTGTTGCTTTTTTACATTTTCATACTAGGTTATATTCACACAGAAAATTACAGGATAGCCCCTCTTTAGATCTACATATGTCAGCCAATTGTTGCTTTTTTACATTTTCATACTAGGTTATATTCACAGAGAAAATTACAGGATAAGCCCCTCTTTAGATCTACATATGTCAGCCAAATACCATGCTGACTTGGCATTAAAATGCTAACCATGATATATGAGATATCATTTCCCAAATCCTCATATATTAAGAAGAGCAATTCTGTGGTAGCAGCAGCCATAAATGTGTTTGATTTCTCACTGACCAAAAATAAAGACTCCAATCCAATGGCAGAAATATTCAGTGAGCCAGAAGCCTGAGCTTTCAAGAGAACCAGAACCAAGCATTTTATGAATGGCAGTGGGCGAAGCTTTGGAGCTGCAGGATAAGTAAACCTGAAGCTGTTCCCAGTATAGATTTGTGAAATCCTCAGAATTGTAATGGTTGTTAAGTAATATTTAACATAAGATCTTGTTTCCTAAGTCCTATGGTTTCTGTGTTCTAATTGTTTTTAAAATGTGTATCCATAGTATGTGGCTTCTTTTACTTTTCTGATTTTTGATTTCCCCTTTAAAAAATCCTATTCAGGGTATTGTTCAAAGATATGAAGTGCTTCATTAGATCCTTATTTTTGAATTCCTGGTTCTGATGTATTTTATATAGCTGGTAGTAATTTGCTAACATAAAATACTACAGAGCAAAAGCACGGGCTCAATTTTTTTATTTTTACTCTACAAAAGTGGTAATTTTGTAGAATTTGGGTTTTGTGAAACAAGATGCACCTCAACTTTCCTATTAAGTAATAAATACTTAGATGAGTCAGAAACCAGCATAAATGTTGAAAACTAGATACTAAAACTAAAATATTTAAATTATTACAGCTGCTATTAATATTGAAAGAATAAACTTTTCAGAAGAAAAAAAACTTTTCACATCATAGTAAAAACTGGATTCTTTCTCTTCACCTGATTTTTATTTATTCTTTAAAAATTAGCTATAACATTCTATTATTTTTTTAAATGTTTATTATATTTTAGGGAGACTAATCTTGCAACAGGTTCCAATTTTAGGCACCCAAGCCAATTAAATTTGTGAAGCATATCAAGCAATTAAGAAGATATAATTAAATATGCCAGGAATTAACATATCATTTGCAATGAATTTAACTCTTTTATCATGGATATTATGTAGTTTTTAAAATGAAATTGTGGCTATTTTATCCAAACAAATTTATACAGGTAATGATCATTTTATTCATAGTTGAAAACTGCTACTGGTTTATAAAGATAGATTAGTGTTCAGCAACATTGTCATTATGATTTAGAGATCACTGTAATAATATATCTTTTTGCAGAAATCAGTTCTTGGCAACAAAAGAATTTATATTGATTTCCCCCGTGTTGTTGTTTTTTAAAATAAGTTACAGATCAGGTGATATTCTCATTTGTAAAAATTAAAGGATGAAGGATCATTTTCTTTTTTAGGGAAGAGGATAATTTGATGCTATTTTAATATTCAAACTTGATAAAGCAACGTGTCTGTTCATATAATTTTGGACCTTCTAAACATTGTTTAGAATAGCTGTTTATGCAGCATCTTTAAGAAAGGAAAGAAAAACAAGAAAAATCATTTTGTGTAGCCTTTTTATGTATTCTTCTGTTAAGCCGCTTGTTCAAAAGCTAACTTTGATATAAGATGAATATTTGAGATAAAAATTTGGAACGAATAACTTCTGACCCAGCAATGTACGTGTGGCTTACATATCAGGAATTTGCAAGTTATTCTTACTGAAGTGTCTTAAAATGCTTGTTTTGAGCTAAAATATATAATAAACAAATCTAAACAAACTTTTACAGCATTCAGAGTTTTAAAAGGTAATTCACACATTAAATACAAACTATATTAACAGTGACATTATTTGCTTTGCCTCTAACATTTCCCACACCATAATGAACTGTTTGTTCTGTTTTCCTTTAAAGGAATTAATTTTTTGGGGTATTTCCCTCATACTTTTTTTTTAATTAGCTGGCTGGACAGAATGATCAGCCTGAAAAAACTGCAGCATCATGTATTGGATATCACATGTTCAGTGTCACCCATAGATACAATTCCTTGTTCTTCTGAAAAATTACTTAAGAGGTCTTGGGTATTTATCATTGCAAGTTCTTCATCAGCAACAAAATTGGTTTCAGGAGCATAATCAGCCCCATTTAACTTTAGCAGCGGATGTTTGCTATTCTTTCTTTCAGTTTTTTTAATTGATGTTTTGCTCTGGCCACAACTGCTTCGAGGAGGCTGAAATGCTTTTTTTAGAGGTGGTGAAATAAATATGCAGATTGGCTTCACAGGTGGAGGGGAAGGGACTCGACTGAGCAGATCCATTGCCTTTCGTTTCTTACAGTTCTTTGGAGTTTCTTGAAAATCTGGTGTCACTTTTGCAGATCCAAGAGAAAAGGATGGTTTTATGTCTAACTTTCCAATGGTCAAAGGACTTTGATGTCTTAGTTCACTGTTGGGAATTGTAATCTTTAAAAGACAACAAAAATGATTATTTTTACTCACTAAAAACATTTGAATTAAATAATGTCTTTCTCTTTAAAATAACTTCCTACAAAGCAATTTTAGGAGATCTCTCTATCAGATATTTAAACGATCAGTATAAGACAGCAATCCTGGCCTACATGACCTGGAGATGTGTGTCTAAACTAGAATTCTCAGCAGTGACTATAGAAGATTACGAAATACCCTAAAATATTTTAGTTGAAATTCTTGATAGGAAATCCAATGAACATAGAATAATTTACTTTTGAACAGCATTTATAAAATTGTTCTTTTGCTAAACTTACTGCTTGTTTATTTCCTGCATCGCATTTCCAGGGAGGATCCAAACCACATTCTTTGGAAAAATTAAGTAAATGCAAGGGATCTGATTTTAGAAAATTCATGACTTTGCATTGTGCCTCTTTGCTAAAGCAGCCATCGTTCTACAAGACAAAAACAATATTTTTGTATTATAACTGCATTCTGGTAAAATATGGATATTATTATTTAATTCATATGGCCATCCACTTGACATACAACTCTGGGGCTTGAACAGCAACTTAAAAACAAAACAACAAAAATTGAAATAACACCTGTTATTTCAGGTGTAGTATCAATACATGTTTTATGAAATTATTTTAAGTATGCAACTAACACCTTATTTTTAAATGTCAGGAATTACCAAAAGAACGTATTATGATTGCTTGTAATGAAGTATATATGGTTGTCTTCAATAAAGGCAATTGGGTGTGGAATTTCTGTTGCTAAATGCCATGGCTTTAAAGCACTACCGCATGTGACCTCATTGCTTAGTGACACAATTTCAAGCACTTAAGAGATACTATTAATCAAATCAACATGGTTTCTTAAATGAGGACCTTACATGGTCACCATTTGTGAACTCCTGTTGGCTTTCCCATAGTTTTTACATATGACAAACTGGCAAGAAGGTTGTAATTGGTGGTTGGGTCACTTTGGGATACTGGGACACTGATATTGTGGGCATCAAGAACCTAGATGTGACCACAAAGACACTGCAACCAACAAATACAAGGGTCATCATAACTACCATTTGTTCTGCACTGTCGTAAGTTTAAATAGTTGTTGAATAAGTGGTTGTTAAATGAATCCTATTTGTAGGACTGCAGCATTTAGATTCATTTCCACAAAGGGGTTTTGGGAATGTGGAAGGTTGTAGAAAATTGATGAAGACACTGAAACCAATTGTGGAATGCTGTGTTTTAATCTGCATCACAAAAAAAAGTGACTACATGCACTGAATGTACTTAACTGCTCTTTAGAAATAACTTTACCTGAATAGCATTTTTAAATTCTTCGAATATTTCTTGGAGATGCTTTTCCTTTGGGTTTGAAGAAAATGCAGAAAGCTCTCCAGCAAATAGGGTGGGAATTTGTGATTTGAATTCAGGTCGCCACTGAAGATTGGTTGCAGAGATCAATGCATATGGAATGATTATATCTTCAATAGCAAACAACTTGAGATCTGTACATATCTGGATTGCTATTATATTATGATGTTCATCTGACAAATATACCAATGTAGAAAACCCTACATAAAAATGAAACATACAACTTATTATATTTAATATTAAATTTTACATTTTGGCCACGTTGAAGTTTAAAATTTTAAAATCCTCTACTCCTTGCTACCACAGATAGAAAATTATAATCTATTTGCATTAGGAATGCAAGGGATAAAAAAATAATCAGCAAGTCCTGTGATGCCTTTCCCCTCTAATGCATTTTGCCATCACTATCCAGTAATCCTACTGACCTGATCTTTAACTCAGCTGTTCATTAAGGATCACATTTTTTGTTTAGGAATGGACTGAAGAAGCAAATTGTTTCTGCCTGTTACT
Organism: Thamnophis sirtalis; assembly: GCF_051295495.1. Classification (NCBI taxonomy): domain Eukaryota; kingdom Metazoa; phylum Chordata; class Lepidosauria; order Squamata; family Natricidae; genus Thamnophis; species Thamnophis sirtalis. Next base: position 24,830,677 of record NW_028261388.1, on the reverse strand, counting down.
CCCAAATTCATCATATTACTATTTTTTAATTTCTACAAAATTGAAAGCTAAATACCGCAACTCCCACAATTTAAACGAAAACAATTGTGAAAAGTAATACAATAACAAACACAAGAAACCTAAAAATAACCCAACTCTTTTTTTATGTATAACACTATTGTGGCTTAAATTTTCAGCTATTATGAAACCCAATTTAAAGAAAGTAAACACACGCCCATGGAATATCACACATTTGTTAGATGGAGCTTGGTACAGTGAAAGGAGAAGGGAAAATATTACAAATCAGCACTTTCCTGATACACCATTAAAATATTAGGATTTGTAGATGGCAATTCTTGGTTTATATTGATGCAGGTCCATGATCACATTAACATTAATTGATTGATTTATATGGTGTCTATGATTTCTGTTCACAACTAGATGTAGACAGTTTTAATTTTCAATAAATATATATTGCAATTAATTTAAAATTTTAAAACCAGGTGATTTTTTGCCATTTGTTACATAAAGAAACTAAGGTAGAATGTATCCATTTTACCCAGAGGGTGAGGTGGGTTATTTCATCGCTTATGTGAAACTTCAAAGAAATTTTACAACTTCTACATTTCAGTTTGGGAGGGAAAAAAAAGACTTTAAAGATACCAACTTGGAATGCATATATAATTACTTATATATATATGTTATAAGTGTGATTACAATATGTAACATACCTGCTCTTTTTGTCAAGTAAACTACATATCCCACCAAATCCACTTCAGAACAAGGTGGTTGGAAGGAGGGCTCCATTAGTTTACCATATAGCAGACATTCCCTTGGTCTGTAAACTTGTAATAGACTTTCTTGAGAAACCTAATAGCATTATAGATAATAACATTATGAAAATTGCATAAAACTGTAGCTTAAGTAGCTCACTTTAAGTCTTAAAGAACACTTACTGGCAGTTGTAGATACTGGGTTTTCTTGGTAGCTGTTAACTGTACATTGCTGGTTTTCAACTTGCCTTTGGAGTGAGATGCAGATAACTGTAAAATTCTATATCGTCCTCCTTCCTTTAAGAGGCTACAAACATGTGAGGGTGGACGCCAGATGTTCAGTATAACTTCTAAAATTAGAATTAAAAATATAGATTGTATTTTGACAACATGGTGCATCTTTAAAAAAATATTCTTGCTGATCATTGACCATATATAGTCCTTAATTTAAAACCATTTGTTTATCAACCATTCAAAGTTATAATCGCACTGAAAAAAAAGTGATTTATGACCAGTCCTTGCCCAACTATCGGTGTCTTCATGGTCACATGATCAAAATTTGAGTGCTTGACAACTGGCATCCCAGCTGCAGCATCCCAGTCACCTAATCTCCATTTGTGACCTTCTTAGCTGGCTTCTGACAAGCAAAGTCATTGGGAAAAGCCAATTTGCTCAATGACTCTTTTAATGATGTATTGTTTTCGTGTTTGTAACTTGTTTGTCCTCCCTCCCCCTGAATTGTGAGCCGCCCTGAGTCCCCTCAGGGAAAAGGGCGGCATACAAATAAAGTATTAAAAAAAAAAGTCATAAAATCAAGTGTGTTTTGTGTAGTAATGGAAGTTCTGGTCCCAACTGAGGTCACCAAGTTGAGGCCTTCCTGTATTTTATTCTTAATAAACAAAAACTACACATAATATGCATATCTGCTACAGAAGATTTTAAATTTACTTTTAGAAATGTTACTATTTGCATAGTGCTACAGTTAAACTGTATCAAGAGGTGACAAACAATGAATTCAAATAAACAGGTTATATGAATAAAGCATTACTTAGATAATATATTATTACATTTTTTTACGGTCAGTATGTCTTTCAGAGCGGATTAAGAGCATATTTACCTTTTGAGTTTTCTTTTGTCCCATAATCTACAATTCGTAGTTTGATTATGTTGGATACATCCCTTCTGCAGGAGCTGTTTTTCTCTTGCTCAGCAGATTCCACAGCTTTCCTGAATTCTGCCTCTATCTGGGCTCTCCTTTTATCATTGACCATCTGCCTGTGACTATTCAAGGCTTTTAATTGATCTTCATTGAAAAAACCCTGCAATAAACAGTGGTAAAACTGAAACAGCTATGTAGATCTTAACAAAAACGAAACATAAAATAAGTCCCATTTCCATTATAACATGGAGAATTAAATATATGAACATGTTTGGCTATCAAATGTAATTTTTTTCCAGTTAAATCCTATACATATCTATTTAGATATAGGTAGAATCCGAATCAAAAATAGCTATTTGCCCATCAGTTTAAATTTCCTACTCAGTGAAAGAATCCAAATTAAAGTATCCTTGGGAGTAATAATCATTATTACTTTGACGGTCATTGTGCATGGGCAACACTAAAATGTCCAATAAGTGCTTTCTATTCTCATAATTAAAACATTTTTCAAATAGCCCCCTTGATGTGGAAAAGGGACTGTTTTTAGACTTCTTTTCCAATTAACTTTTCTTTTTATTAACCAATTCATGTTAATCTTCTGTTTTTAAAAACACAAATTAGAGTAAAGTGGTCATGACATAAATTCTTGTTAATTTTTTATTTGATAATGTTTATATAAGAATTTTGAACTTTTTTTGTAGAAAATGTTAAAGAATTTGACACATGGCACATTTTAAATTCTGCTTGGTCTACCATCCCTATATTCTTGAATAGGACTGGTCCATTAAACATAAAATAGTGAGGTCTACTCTTGAAGTATGACTGATTTACACAAGTGGAAAGTCTTCTAAAAACTATTGTTACTACTGTATACTTATTAAACTAATTATATTGCCAGCTATTGAAGTCTCTTGTTAAATTACTATGAAACCATACAAACAGAATGATAGCCACAAATATTAAAATCCAAATCATCAAAATATAGTAGCCTGTTTAAAAAATAATAATTTGGAGATATTTTAAAAACTTAGGTAAAAGTAAAGGTTCCCTTCGCACATATGTGCCAGTTGTTCCTGACTCTAGGGGGTGGTGCTCATCTCCATTTCAAAGCCGAAGAACCAGCTCTGTCCAAAAACGTCTCCGTGGTCATGTGGCCGGCATGTCTAAAAGCCGAAGGTGCATGGAATGCTGTTACCTTCCCACCAAAGGTGGTTCCTATTTTTCTACTTGCATTTTTACATGCTTTCGAACTGCTAGGTTGGCAGATGCTGGGACAAGTAACGGGAGCTCACTCCATTACGCAGCATTAGGGATTCAAACTGCCAACCTTTCTGATCGACAAGCTCAGCAACTTAGCCACTGATCCACTGTGTCCCTTTAAAAACCTAACAAAGAGATAAATTACCTTAACTCAGTAAAACTCTAACTCTAAATTCTGGAGTAGCTAAACAGAAGAATCAAGCCCAAGTCACTGATATGTAATCCAAAGCCTACAAAAGTTTAAAGATAATACCAATATTTTGTACTGAATTTAATGGATCTTACTTTTAAATCAAGTACTAATATTCTATCCAATCATGGCTACAAGAAAACAGACCTAAATTTATCATGGGCATTGAATTTATACAATAAAGCTCATACATTCATTTCAATAAGTAATACAATGAATCCTGTCTTTTCTTTTTTTCTCTTTCCTGTTAAGATTCAAAATATTATTGGAGCCAAATGCTAGATCTCTCATATAAAAGGGTTCATATATCATGCTGTTCATTTTAATTGTTATTGAACAACATTATACTTGGGTTCAGTTGTGGCATTCAGCCATAAAGCATGGTTCATAAACTATGTTAGGATTCAAAGAATACAAATCATTAATAGTAAGGGTTTAAGGGGAAAGTGTAATAATAGGGTTCTTGATTTTCAAGGAAACTGACCTATTTTGGACCTGGACTTTAAAAAAACATTAAGAAACTCAGAGCAATAGTAAAGTGGGATCTCATGGGAGGAGTTCAAGATGGGAGTTCCTAAAGGTGATATTGAAAGTACCAATAGACCAGCCAGTCTGACATCAATATACAAGATACGTTGATATCTGAGATGCTTTAGTGTGGATTCCTGCACTAAGCAGGGGGTTGAACTTAAATGGCTACCTCAAACAATGCATCTAAGCCCTCAAACATTTTTGTGTAGCAAATGAATTTAGTTATACATTTGTCTTCGTTAAATTTCCCAATATTTGTAACAATGGTTGAAATGTAGCTCTTTTAAAATATTAAATGAAATTTCTCTTAATTTTCACCATCTCTTTTTTGGGGGGTGGGAGTTTTTAATTCTGTCTTCCTGCTTCTCCCCACCTGTGTCTACTTTGCTTTATCCCCTTTATTCATTGTGTTTGTTTTTTAACTGGAGCCCTCTGGCAAAAAGGCAAAAAATTGTAGAATGACTATTTCTAGCATTGATTTTTTTAAAAAAAAAACTTACCTCCATATAAGATGGATCAGCAGAATTAATAATTGCTTCATAAAGCTCTGCACCATCTTGTAGACCACGTATCTGTTGCCTTGTTAGAGCATGGGATCGCAGTATTCTTTTGCCTTTATCTGTTTTAAAAATTAATGAGACATAAAATTAATATGTCTCAAATACCTATTGCTGTGAATTCCCAGTTAACAGTAATCAAATAGAACTGAACTTAAGGTGACTGTTAAATTTTTGAAAGGAAATTGTAACAAATCATGATAGGTTACAAAGGAAGCACCAGCAATTAATTTAAAATTACCATTCCAAATAACTTTGGTTTTTTCCTAAAAACAATAAAAATATATTTAATTTCTTGTGTTTATAACATCATTTAAAAACACACCCAAACAAGAACCAAACAGGATCACCCTATTTTAAAAAATACTGTTTAAATATCAAGAATTGGCAGAATTGAACATTTTCTCCACTATCTTTTAGACCTTCCATGAGCCTCCCATAACTATTGTTGTTAACTCTTGATATCAGTTCAGTCAAAACAACAAGCTATCTTCTTTGGCAGGTAGCTACTGCTTAAACAAGGAAGAAGCCAGACAGTCCAAACTCAAGTGTTCCCTCCACCTGTGGCTCACCCTTCTTCCCTGCAAAAACAGAAACTCTGACCACCTAATTTGTATCCCATAAACCTGTGTTATTTAGTATTCCAGCTCATCAGAAGGCTGATACCATATTTCTGCATCAAAATCAATTTATAACTTCAGTGGCACACAGTTTTCAATCTAATTTGAAATAATAACACCATTATGGTGGCAGATTACTATGTTCATAAACACAGTAGTAAACCCAATCAAGCACAGCAGTTAAACCCTATCTATGGAAGCTTGGTTTGAACATTGCATTCAGCAGGAACAAAGCTTGGTATGCTTTAGTAGGCTTAAATAGAAAATGATTCCGTCTGATATTGCTTCATATTTCATCATAGAAAAGACAACCTGCAGATCATTTATTGAATGTGAGGGTGCGATATTTATTTAAACAATTGGGTACATACAGTAGGGTATGATTCTGTTAATGCAATGAATTGTAAATCTGGTTTATAGTTAGGACAGAATTATTATTTTGGAGTGAGAAGTATTCTGAGGAAACCATTTCTAAAAGAGAAACGTTAACATTCATTCTATTTATGTACCATATTTTTGGAGCATAAGACGCACCAAGAGGCATTTTTTTTTAAAAAAAGTAGGTAGATAGATAAAGGGATAGAGAGAGAAATAGAGATAGATAGATAAATACAGTAGGTAAGCAGGGAGAGAGAGTGTAGGTAGGTAGGGGGATAGAGAGAAAGAAATAGAAATAGAAAGAGAGAGAAAGAAATACGGTACAGTAGATAGGTAGGGAAAGATGGTTCCACCACAAAATCGCGGAGGACAAAATCTCGCTCGACGAAAGCGCGCATTTGACGTCATCACAGCGCGACGAAAACATCGCGCTGTGATCGAAAAATGTAAAAATAAAGCGAAAACCTTACCCTAACCCCCCCAAACCTAACCCTAAACCTAACTCTAACCCTAACCCTTAACCTAACCGTTAACGTAACGCTAAACCTAACGCTAACCCTTAACCTAACCCTAAACCTAACGCTAACGCTCTAAACCTGACCCTAACCCTTAACCTAACCCTAACCCTAACCCTTAACCTAACCCTTACCTTTATGTGAATCGGCTTACTTTAATTTTATTTCAATTTTTAATTTTTTTCGTCGCGCTGTGATGACGTCACATGCGCGCTTTCGTCGAGCGCGATTTTGTCCTCCGCGCTTTTGACGGGTCACGGGGAAAGATAGAGTAGGTAGGTAGATAGAGGGATGGAGAGAGAGAGAGAGAGAAATACAGTAGGTAGGTAGGGAGAGAGAGGGGGTAGGTAGGTAGGTAGAGGGAGAGAAATACAGTAGGTAGGTAGGGAAAGAGAGAGGGGGTAGGTAGGTAGGTAGCTAGGTAGGCAGGCAGAGGAATAGAGAGAGAGAAATAGAAAGAGAGAGAAATGCAGTAGGTAGGTAGGGAGAGAGAGAGGGTAGGTAGGTAGGTAGATGTTTTCGGGTGTACTTATCCCTGTGCTGGAGAAGGAAATCATTGACAATCTGCAGCACATAAGACTTTGTTCCTGCTGGCACAGGACTTGATCCATGTAATTCTCAATCTGTTAAAGAGCTTTCCAAAAGGAAAAAAAAGTTTTTGCACTTTGCAATCCTCCCCCCCAATGGCCCGTTTTTCACGAAAACGGGCCAGTTTTTTTCAAATAAAAGGCATGAATAGCTTGGGGGGGGGCTTGCAGAATGGTGGGCCCCTCAAAAATGAGCAAAAAACAGCCCTTTTTTTTGTAAAAAAAAAATTGCATGCATAGCCTTATGGAGTGCTGCTGGTGGGACAAAAAAGGCCCATTTTTGCTCATTTCTGCCCTCCCCAGCCCCCAGGAGCTCTCTGAAAGCCTCCATAAGGCTATACACAGCCATTTTGGTGAAGGGGGCGGGCTTCAGGAGACAAAAAAATGCTGTATTCGATGTATAAGACGCACCCAGATTTTCAGCCTCTTTTTTGAGGAAAAAAGGTGCTTCTTATACTCCGAAAAATACAGTAACTGGAAGAATTAGTTTCTTAAAATCTGATATCATTTAAACATTATTGAATCAGTAATATTACTTTATAATATTCAGGCATATGCCAGAAGTGGATTGCTCCCGGTTTGGGCGAACGGTAATAGCGGCGGCAGGAAGCTCTGCCCACCCGCCCAGACGCTTCTGCACACGCACACGAGTGCACCCACAAACACAAACGAATCGGTAGTAAAAAAATTGGCAACCCACCACTGACATATACTATATGTGAGATATATTTCTATACTTAAGAAATGTAAATTTTTCAAAGCCTAAACATTTCACAGTAACTCAATCCTGTTTATAGGGGCTGGAATCAAATATAATTGAGAAGAGATATCAATAGTTTTCTAAACAGTTCTGATACACAAAGGTTGAACAGAACAGATAGGTTGTGTAGCAACTTTCATATTTCTCTATAAACAGACATTTTTGTTTTATTACATGGAAAATATTCTAAAAATTTAAAAATATAGGTGTATATTTTACCATCAGTCTCTTCAAATTTTGCTTGTATTTTTGCCAACAGTGCTTCTAATGTTTTCTGTCGATTTTCAGCAAATTTTGCAGCTTCTCTTTGTTCTGCTCGATTGTTACGAAACACACAGGACCCTGTTGATAGTTTTTCCATCCACTAAAATAAATATTTGTTGAAAATTAGGCCACACATATGACTTTAGATTTGCTTCTCAAATACCAGTAATTATGTATACATTGAGGGCTAATTAATATACTAAATTACCTGTAGAGGATAAATCCTTTGAACAATGACATCAATGCAACCAACAGTCCCACCATCACTAAACAATGAGCATAAAGGCAAAGAGAATGGCCGAGGATCACGATAATATCCTAATTTTGCATACCATCGAGCACGTCGAGTACTGTTAGCTGTAATCTAAAATAAAACAAGTACTTCTTTCAGAATACATTGTTGCAATGTAGCCTGATAGCCATGTAGAGTTTTAAACATATAGCACATCTTGTTATAGAGCAAATGTTAATTTCGGAGAAAGGGAATAAATTAGATCTGTCAATTGTAAGTGCAATAAAAGTAGTCTATACTAATCATTTTCAAATTGTGTACATTTTATTTATTTACTTGATTTCTATAGCTGCCCTTCTGACCAGTGACTCTGATTTTGCTGAAGATACTATGTTTGGTTTCAGGGAGGTGGGTATGTGATCTGGACACGGGATGTTGTCATCTGTCCCTTGTAATAGACAGATCCTTACCAAATGACCCTGGAACCACCTTTGCAAGGAAGTAGCCTTATTGGATCAGCCTGGTCCAGGTATCTATAGAACTCTATTTGGTTTCAGAGAGCATTTAGTTTTTCCCTCAGGATTTTATTTCTTAAACCAAGGCCTCTTGATTTGTTAATACTTTCAGGGAGGGTGCATGTAGGTGGATACCAAGTCATGATAAAAAATATCTCTTGAAGAGCGAGATGATTCCACAAGTTCTGAAAAATGGAGAAACATCTGCTATTCAAGAGACCATCCTTGGGCCCAATCAATCTGGACAGCTTTCATCAGTCTCCAACCTTCAGAGAAGGTTGCTCAGGTGGTGTTCAACTTCCAGATTCAGAGAACTCTGGAAGAAGTAGATTATCTGGACTCTTTGGGGCTTTAGAAATGGGTTAAGTACAGAGATGGTTTTTGTTGTGCTGGTCAATGATCTAGTCAAATTTAGGATGCGGTAGTGATTCATCCTGACTCTCCTTGATGTGTCAGGAGTCTTCAATATATCACCACCCTCCAGGCCTTCCGCAAAGCCCTTAAAACCTGGCTGTTCCGACAGGCCTGGGGCTAAAGAGCTGTTGCCCCCGTCTCGAATGGTATGACTGTTGTGTGTTTTTAAATTATGCATTTATGTTTTGTTTTATTTTTTGTCTGTACCCCCTTCCCTGATTTGAATTGTGAGCCGCCCTGAGTCCCCTTCAGGGGAAAAGGGCGGCATACAAATATAATAAATCAAATCAAATCAATCAAACCATACCCTTCCAAGATCAGTAAAATGAGGACCCAGATTGTTGGGGACAATATGTTGACTCTGCAAACCATTTATGGAGGGCTGTTAAAGCACTATGAAGTATATAAGTCTAATTGCTATTGCTTTTTTACTGTAATATTTGTTTCTCCCCTAAGCATTTGGGTCTAGTCAAATGAGTTATCTATGGTTAGTGATTTATCATGTTTGGTTGACATTTTATAATTGGATTGTTTTTTAACACTATATAGTCCCCCCCCCCCCTGATTGTTTTCATTCTGCACAGTTCATATGTTTGAGTTCAATGCCCTATAAATAGGTAAGTAAATAAAAGGATTTGTAAGCGACTCAAATTATAGACACTTACATAATGTTTCACTTTAAAGGGGTGGGGGGAGCTACCTGACCTAGAGACCTACAACTCTGAAAGGAAAATAAAAAAAGAAGAGACAACTATGCAGAAATGTTTATCATTGTCCATTCTACAACAATATATAAAAGTCATTTTAAAATACAATCATACCACAGGTTATAAATGTACCTTTAACATCAGAGTTTCTGGTGCTTCTAAAGGAGTGCTTGCATCCTGAGATCCCACAAGTTCTGCTCCATGTACAACAATTTTCTGGCCAACTGTAAGCTTCTGCCTAGATAATAGTGACTGAAGAGGAGGATCCAAGACTGCCCTAATTCCATACCAACCATCTGTAACTTCAATGATTGCTACTTCTTTTTTATTGTCCTCAGTGGTGCTTTTGCTGTCGGCACTGTGAGGCATATTTGTGCTAAGTGATATAATTTTAGAGATGCACAGTATGATTGTTTTTCCAGCAACATCATCTCTTTCTGTTATTCTTTTGATGGCTGATCGTTGACTTTTATCCACTTCTATATCATACCTTTAAAAAATTGAACACATATTTCAAATTGAATTTGGATGTTTTTGAGAAGTAATTATCTTGCTAAGTAATACCACTTAATTTAAGGAGTAAACAACAGTCTCATTTGAAAGCAGAGCGGTAATTAAGGCTATACAGACACAAAGTAAAATTCAGGTCATTTTCCCAAATCTTAATTTTAATATTTACCTGAACTTTAGCTGAAGTAATACTCCTTCTGGTGTCAAACATTTACTGGCAAAATGCAGTGGAAATGCAACCTCCATAGCTGCCAGTTTCCATACAATCCACTTATAATGGTTATAAACCCAGGCTTTGGAAATTAGATTGGGATCTACACCAGGCGTGTCACACAAAGCCCTGCACAAAAAATTAGAAAATTTATCAAACTATTGGAGGATAAAGCCTGAGTTTCAACATGGAAAAGACAATAATAACATCATAATTCAACTTTTTAAATGCATGTTTTGAAAAAAATGATAAATAAAAACACAGCCTAGACTCCATAGCATAGAAGCTAAGAAATGTCCTGTGGAGTTTCTTCGTGTTACCTCTTGCTTTAATACTTTTCACATTTAAACTCTAAATCACTACAGGCAACTACACATATTTATCTTATAAAATTCTATATTTTAGTCAAAACACAATGAAAAATAATTTTAAAAAGAATTGGATGTGCTAAGATTAAGAGAAAATACTGCAGTTAGGATGTAGAAGACTATGAATGTAAAAGAGAGGTACTTGATAGAACTCAAAGTAGAGTGACGGACATGGAAGAAAGTAGATGTCAGGTTTGGATGTAAATTGCAAATTCTGTGAATCACAGAACCTGTGCTGGAAATATATTTCAAAAAGATTAATGGATTTGCACGCACGCATGCACGCGCACGCACACACACACATGCATATATGCTAGGTGGAAAAGGGTTCTGCATGTGATAAAGCATGAACAAAGAAGTGTGCTTATTATTTTCCTTTACATGAACCTAGAGATCATATATTTCAATGAAAAAATAAGTTTTGTAAAATATTTTAGTAAGAAGGAAAGGCATGCAGCAATACTTGTAACTGATATTAGTAATATTAATGATCTAGTCAAATTACTAAATAAAAAGGTGCATTTATTTGGATATTAAGGATATTTGCTTCCTCCCCCCCCCCCCCGAAACAAAATAATGAGTTCTAGTCTTCTCTTAGACATGACAGCTAGCTGAGTGATTTTGGACCAGCCACTTTCTTTTAGCAAAGCCCAACACACCTCACAGGGTGGTTGTTATGGGGAAAATAGGGGAGAACATTGTGCATCCGGGCTTGAACTGTATAAAACAAAGGCAGAATATAAATCTAATAATAAGTAAGCAAGCAAAACCCTACCTTATACTGAGCCAAAATACTGATACTACGGTTGCTCAGTAACTTTACTGAATAAACATTTCAACTTGTAGCTGCCATTCAGAGACCAAGTGGGGTCAAGATTTTCCTTATGACCTATAAGACCCTAAACAAATTCTTAGCTGATTACTTTCACCATTAGTGATCTGGTCAATCCCTGAAATACTCAGAAGTATCATGTGTGCCATGAGAACCACAGAATGCCATCTAGAAATGCTACAGTCATTTCTAAACAGGTTTTTCATGCAGGTATGAGCATATTTTGAAATATTCTCTTTTAAGTATATGAGGTTTCTCTTTCACATGACTAAAAAATATCTTTGCTTTCAACCAGGACTTTCTGTAGAAATGTTAAATGGCTTTTTGATGCTGGATTAAATGTAAACAGTGTGTTAATCTTATAGTTTTTTAGAGAGAGAAATAAAAACCAACTTTTTAATTTTAAACAAACAGCTTCTGCATTGTCCTGGTACTGAGAAATATAAACCTTTCTGGCATATTTAATAACATATTACATACTCATGGATACATTTCCTGAACATCATACCAAAAGAATTCTTCTTTTCCGGCCTTTCCCTCATCATTAGGAATAATATATCCTCCATCAGCCAACTGTATTCCATGGTCTTCTAGAAAATATTTTTTACTGAAAAAATCCTGGATGAGAAATTGAAAATCTTCTGCGTTTGTGCTATTAATTTTTATGCACTGCTTGGAAACGCCAAAAGCATACAACTGCAAGGATAAAAGGCAGACAGAATATTTTAGTATTATTAAATACATATATGCTCAATATATAGTTACTAACAAATTATGAATGATACTTCTCAGCATATTTCTCAAAACAAGAAATTACAACTATAAGTCCAGATATTGTATTACAGATATTTAGTATCTGTAATACAATAATATTGATCTCTAGAAACAAAACTTTATAACTTCTTTGGCTAATTTAAATTAATTATTCAAAAGGTAAAGTGCAAAATATTCAAAAAACAAAAATTCAAAATAATCAGATCCCTGGATTTAAGTAGCTTTGACATTTAGGTAGGATCTTTTAGATGCATTGCAGAAATCTAATAGTCATTCGCATCTTATGAAATAATAGAAAATGACAAAAAAATCCACCTCAGGTTTAGGCATTATGTTGATGGGTAAATACAACTAAAGCATTGATTGGTTTTCATGCATAGAACATGGTCCTAGTCATATATGATAAATTATATATTATTCATATAGGAACAAACTGCAGGTAGCTTTGGTTAATTCGTTTCCCCTTCAGTTTCTCTCCCAAGACTGGGAAAAGGAGAAAGATTTTAGAAACTTTTATTCAAGTTCAGCATCACTGAATTTAATAGTTAAATCTGAATTAGGATAAAACTGTAGTTAATATTACTTGAAATCTCCATGTTCAGAACAAAATATATGACTACATATTGTCATAAACAATAATTAATCCAGATTAATCAAAATTAGAAGAAAAAATATCCTCAGGATTGTGAACAAAAAAGAAAGAATATCATTTGAAATTACCCAAGTTCAGAACAAAATATACAATAACCATATTGTCACCAATAATTAATCCAGATTAATCCAAATTAAAAGCAAAAAGTGATCTCCTCGGGACTGCAGATAAAAAAAGAAAGAGTAAGAAACATACATCTGAAACTTGGGTATGTAACATTGTATAGTTTTTAATATATCAAAATCAGATCAATATGCCACTTGGTATATTAGGAATGTTAATATTATTTTCCTCTTGAAAGAAAATGAAGAGGGGGAAAAAAGAGGATGAGAAAAAATGATGGAGATGGGGAAATTGGTTACATACATACTATATATACTGTAAGTCTTATGCTTCAAAAATATTAAAAATAAAGAATAGAAAGATATTAATCAAAATTAAGGAAGAAAATAATGGATATATATATTTGTACATAGAATAATATATATATGTCTATACTATACTATATGTATATGTATATATATATGTATATATATATATAGTATTCTATATACAAAATGGTGCGGAAGATAGCATAATGTACCAAAAAATAAGTTAAAACTAACTATGTTAGCACAGGTTCCAGCACAGGTTCCAACTATGTTGTTGGAACCGGACATATAATTCTAAAATATTTCTAATCGTATAGACTTGAAATAAAACAAATAAGGTGTGCGTAGTTTTGTTACAGATTGCTGCTTAATTACAATTGTAATTACATTTCAAGTGCAATGTATATTGTGCACTAATTTAGCTTCTGTGAGGAGCACTTATGAAGAAACAATAAAAAGCCAAAGAAATCTGTATTATGGTGGGGTTTTGTATTGTCACTAAATCTGTGCTACTTTAATTTTGATATATCACCATCACTAAAATTAGTATCTTTGTTTACAAAAAATGAGAAATATACCCACAGAGTCATCAGAAAAATGATTAAATGAAATTAATCTGTAGCTATCATCTACGGCAGTTATTGATCAATGGCTATAATAAGTGTTATGTGAATAATTGTGTTACTTTTACTTACTTTTTGTGCAAACATCCAATCAAACTATAAAGTCTCCTAGCAACTGGACTGGACAAAATGAGAGGTTTTTTTCAACTTCAGCACACAATAAGTATTAAAATACTTATTATAGTATACCACCTTTAAACCATGAAAAAACTTGTATTTTCTAAAACAAGTTACCAAAGTTTCCAGACAAGATGAAATGCAAATTTTAGTTTATATATTCAATTTCTTAAGATTCCAAAGAGGTTGTATATGCACAGACAGGATAATTTTTAATTGTAAGCTTTTTAAAAGATACTGTGCTTACCTGTTCACTGGAATAAAAGTCAGGCAATTTCTCTTTGACTGAAGCTTTTAAGGGAATTCTGCAAAGACCAGAAGATCTTTTTACAAGGTACAAGCTGCCTGGTTGTGGATGAATTATTTGATCTTGTTTCTTTGTAATTCTCATTTGTTGTAAATTTCTGGCATACTGAAGATATGTTGTCATTTTTGTTATATCTGCCAAAGTATTAATGAAATCATAGCTATTTTAATTTAAATCAGAAAGTTCAAACTTGCCTAAGATAGCAACACTGAATTCTATTTAGTGCAGATCACATATGGACTATTTATGAACAAGAGATTATAAGAGACATATTGCCCTTATTTCAGCACCAACATTGTTAGTGAATAAGCTATTTCTGTAATTTTTACATATCTGAGTTAGTTTTGTAACAATGCATGTATTTTTAAAAAATCCATGGTAAAAAGATCCTTAATTAATAGGAGAGATATACTTGAGTAGTATTATAAATTTTCAAAGAGTAAATAAAATTGTATATAACTGAAATTCCCCAGTCTAGAGATGGCATTATATAAAAATTAGGAAAAGAAATTATAAGATTGTCAAGTCATAACAAATCATAACATTTGTGAATTTGCTATCTATAACTGTTGTGTATTTTCATAACTAGAAGTCTAATTGTTATTTTGTATACAGAAGATATCCAATTAGATTATAGTCAGCATTATTTCTATATTTGTTTCTTAAATGGTATTTTTTGTTATAATAAGAGTTTTAGACAATATATCTGACCTGGCAATAATTAATAAGTAGGAAAAAATGAAATTGTTCAGCTTAAACTCTGATTTATAAAACAAAATTAAAGTACATGGTGTTAAAGATATTAGATGGGTATAAAACAGATCTCATATCTAACTTTCAAAGGTCTGCAACATAGAATATGTTCAACTGTATATTGAATTTTTATAGAAATTGTTACGAACATAATAAACATTGCATACATGCCAAAATAAAAACAAGAATGAGGTATCAAATGTACCTTGAACTATTTTATTACATCCAGAATCCAAAACTGATATTCGTGCAAAATTATCTTTTTCTGATTCAATGAAGGTTTTGTTAATTTCTTGTGTGTTATATTCTTCCATTTTGTTGATACTTTTGCAACTGAATGAGCAATGGTCTTTGACATTACTTATTTCACCTTCTGAAGTTCTTGATTTTATTTTAAAAGGAGGCACAAAGATCTTGGTAGTTTTTTTCCCTGAATAATGATTGTGTGTTTTGTTTTCCTCATTTACGATTATTCCAAACTGAGCCAATGACCTAACTGAAGACTGCTCTGAAAAACCACTGGACTTAGATCCTTTCATAACTTGTTGTGGAAAACTAAAATTTGGATTCAGTACTTTTTGTCGTTCATTTGCAGAACTGAAGGAATAAAAACATTTTTATAAGACTGAATGAAAGACTAACAAGAATTATTTTTATGTTCCCTCTAGGAAAGTCATTCAGTTAAGCTGCCATGTATTGCACACATACTTAATTTACTGGTAATTTACTTATATTAATACTGAATAATAATTTAGTAGTTTCCAGAATAATGTTACAAAGATTATCTAATGCAATTTTAAAAATAATACTGCTGTGCATTGCCCAATTTCCTTAGTTGAGATGAGTGGCTACATGACTATTAAATGAAATGAAAACCAAAGATATTTGCTACCTTATTTATATTTTTGTGGCTTTATTATATCTTTTGATGGTTTACAAATTACAAATTATATAATTAGAATAAACTTCAGTAAATCAAATGGAACTATGCTTCCTTGAATCACTTTTTCTACACTGATTTTGCTACTATGATCTAGAAAATTCAATCTAGTTAGCTAAGATTTTTCCAAAACTCTCAACTACTGCTTTAGATCATTGGGCAAAGTTTTGGACAAAGTATAAATAACTTATGTTAAGGAAAAATTAAACCTAAAATGAAATGACAGTCTACCCTTACCTAAATGAGCCACAGATGACAGGTTTTAAAGAGATCTTGTTGGATATTATTTTTCTGTCATTTATTATACCTAAATAAAAATAAGTTCTATGAATCAAATGACATTTAAAAGAATATGGATTTCTATGTTTATGATAAAAATTAGTTTTAGCTGAGTTTTAAAAAATTATCTCATGAACATTTTTGGAAGAATTAAGTTTGTACTAATTTGAATAACATGTCAAGTATTGTATAACTTAATCACTACTATGCCTTCTGCAAATAACTGGATGTAGAATAACTGGTATGTGGATGTATAACTGCTTTCCACCAGCTTCCATTTATTGAGATAAGCTTTTAGAAAGGTGAGAACAATTATAGACTATTATTCTACAAGCAATAGCAAGATCCTTGGGGTTCCTACGATAAGTTACTCTATGCCTGATATAATTGCAAAAAACTTTTAGACAAGTGAATATGGTTGTAGTTTTTTTTATTATGCCCGCTCTGGCACAATTATAAAATTAATCTGAATCACTGCTCACATATCTATATTAAAGACTGCATTTATTGCTATGGGAACATGGCTTTTCTCAGAGTTCTGGAATATAGCTTGTTCTTATATGCAAAGGATATATTTGATCACCAAAGAAAAGAAAATACCTCATCTCTTGTCTATACATGAAAAGTGTTCATCTGCCAAAGCTCTGTGATAGTGTAATAATATAATATGGAAATACTATTACCATCACAAAGATCACTCAATTTTGAATGAGTTGAAGTTTCTGAATGGATTTGAAAGGCTACCTCACACAAAGTAAATTACAGTAATCAAGCCGATAAGTAATAAAATCATATCTTTATCAGTATATCCTGTGCCAGAAAAGGTCACAAACTATACCAGCCAGAACTAGACCAAGTCCTCTTGGTCATGTTTTACACCTTCTCTTCAAGCAGCAGACCCTCAGAGTGCATATTATTTCTCTCTGGGAGACCACACTCCCACCAACTTTGAAATTCCTAATAAAATAAGAAATAAGTGATTCCAAAGAATATATTTATTACTGCTCAAATGTTCTGATAACTACATTGTATTTATTACTGCAGATTACAGAACATATTATCAAGCAACAACTCCAAGTCTTGTGGGGGGGGGGGAGTGGTGAGTTATGCGGGAAACTCTTAACAGCCTTTAGTTCTCCACTATTATTCAGAGATAAGATCCTACTTCTGAAGTTGGGCTTTGGGAAATAGTGACTGCTGCAATTGTACTAGCTTCTTTTCTCCATAGCAGTTTCCCTAACCAGGCCTGTGGACAAACTGATGATGTTTTCTCAGACTTAGGTAATTGGGAGACTTCAATTTGTTATTGCTCAAATTATGAGGGTTTGGAATTTCACAGCAACCATGACAACTGTAATCCTTGGTCTGATTCATTCCATAGAGGTCACACAATGTTTTTTTTTTTAATCTTAGAGCGTTTATTATGTTATCTGAAGGATAGTAACACCTGTCACCTGCTATAGTTAGATTACTCTCAAGATGGCCTGCAATTTTCTGGTACTATTCCCGCTCCCATAGCTGGGACCCCTGAATAGTTTGCTCATATGCCTAATGGACTCTTAGTTTTCAGAGCATTTGGAGATTTAAGGTTAAGGTTAAGATGGAAAGTTCAATTAAGGCTTTAGTCATCACTTGGAATGAGCATGTAACAAGAACCCTGGATCAATCTTCACTTTTTACCCAGTAGTCCCTCACTCAATATCCAAAACAAGAAAAATATGCAGGCATTATAAAACACACAAGAAAAGAAATGGAGTACCAATGAAGAAAATATGTATGCATCTTTGAGATGACTTACATAGACTGAAAAACAAAAATTACCATAAGGAGAAGATTTGAAAGGTGATCTACTGGATTTTTCAGATTGTTCAAATTCAGGCAGCAGTTTTCTTTTAATAGGAGGTTGTCCTGAAAAAGATATGTCACTGAACATTTCAAAATGCATATTCAATAAATACAAATTTATATGGAACATTATTAAATCATGGTTGATGTAGCTAGCAGGGCTCTTTTTTGAAAACATGTGGCTTATTGTATTCATATTTTGGATTGATATATTATGTATCTTTATACTAGACAGCTAAATATTACTTTTTGAAATATTTGTAAATAAAATATTTACAAATAAACCCAAGGTCTAATTAACTCAGCTCCCGATGACTACAGAGATACAACCTTCCATGTTTTTTCCCAGACATACAGTAGTGATTTGCCACTGTGTTTTTTAAAAATGTTTTTCAGTTTCCCAGCCTGGCCTACAATCTTGGCATTTGCTATCAGAAATTTCAGACTAAAAAGTAAAAAAAAACCAGGAAGCAATAGAGGTAAAAAAAAATCCATACAATTGTTAAAAATGGCAGATATAGTCACCAGAACCTGAATCATGGAGGAATATGAGAACTTTACACCACACATTCACAATTCTTCACATGAACATTTCTCATTATTCAAGAAAAATGTAGAATGACTAAAGAAAAAGGGTTGAGTTATTTGTAGGGGACACCTGTCAACTTTTTTCAGGATATTTTTCCTCTCAATGTGAGACCTGCTAATAGGATAAAAGCTGTAGAATATTTATAAGAACAGCTATTATTGCTATTATTCTACTCTTCTATCAATCTTCACTGCAACTCAAGGGAACGCTACACTGGCAACTCTTTGCAATATAAATTTGAGACTGTGAAATAAGATTTTTCTTCACTGAAATCAATAATTGTGTAAAACACCAATCTGAGTTATTGGCAGTGTGCAGTATCTTAAATGAATTTTAAGGTTGAAGAAAGCAAAAAAGTACTTACCAAATGTGTTTTCTTTTTCCAGATGTCGTTTCCCACTTCTTGTACGTAACAGAGAATTATTAGCTGTCAAGATATTTTTTTGAATGTTTCTTTGTATTTCTGAATCAGTGAAATCGTCATCTTCTATGAAAGCTTTTGCACTTTCTGAAGCTTCTACATCTGAGTAATTATCTGAAGTTTGGGAATAAGCAGGACAAAAACAATCCAGATTCCCTTCTGCTGCATATTTAGTACTGACTCTGCTTTGGCATGGTTGTGTTATCTTCAAAGGTTCGGTTAATTCTTTTGAACATGAAAACCTTCTTTTGAATTCTGCTGGTTGCTTGTATTTCTCAGTAGAAGTGATGGACATAGGTATTTCAATATTTAGCAAGGATTTAATAGTTTTGTTTTCATTCAGATTTTCTCTGGTTTTGCATTTCTCCTTCAATTTAGATGACGAATTAGCTTCATGCTCCTGTTTAACTTTTGTAATGGGAGTTTTTATTGGAGAATTATGAGTTTGGTTTAAACTTTCATCAACAAAAAAATCACTTGCATTGATATCATCAAATTCTTTTAAAAGTCCCATAACATTTTGAAGAGCCTTGTGAGAAATCTTTACCTGTTTTCCACATGCTTTATTAAAATCACATGGAATGCCTGAATGTTCTTCTACATTTGGATTTTCCCCCCTTTGGGATATATGTAATTTATTTTCTCTGGGAAATATTTTTTTTCTGTTAGAATTCACAGTGTTATAATCATAATTGCAATCTGGGTCAGAATTCTGATAAACAGATAAATCAGATTCAATTTCAGAAAAAAGTAGGCTTGCTTTCTTTAGTGATTCTTTAGATAATTGAACAGGCTTACCACTTGCGGTGCTAAAAAACCCACAGTTGTCAGTAGAAAAGTCTGATTTGCATTTCTTTTTGTTGGAAGTTCGAGTATCAGAACACGTATGCATTTCAATAAAGTCATCTGAAGCTTTGCCATTTAATTCAGGAACAGTTTCCATTGATTTGGGTACAACACATGATAATGCTTGGGAGCTTTCACAAATTTTTTTGGTTACAGGAAATTGGGTCAGGCCTGAATATTCTGTTGGAATCTTCTCTACCCTCAAATAGCTGGAACCAATACAGTCCCTGCTACCACAAGCATCAGAAGAACTTCCAAAGGTGTTACCTTTATTTATTTCAGACTGAGATTCTAAGTTATTGAGGTTTTTATGAAGAAAGTGTTGGGCATTTTTTAATGCTTTCTGAGAAACATTAACAGTTTTACCACTTGCTGTGGTGAAACTAAAGGCAGCTGGTCTAGCTTTCAACTGTTTTGAAGGGGAGTCTTTTTCTCCATTAGTTGATGATTTCTCTAAGGTACTAATATCCAAGAAATGTGAGCTACACTTTGGTTTCATCCAATTTTCATTTTGACAGGTTTCTCCAGATATGTTGACATTAGTTCCTGCATTAACATCTGACTCAGATGTATTCATGTTCTTCACTGTATGTATCTTATTACAGCTGAAATTGTCATCTGAAACAAAATTCTGATGACCTGATAAATTAGGTTCAATTTCAGAAAAAAATTGTCTTGCTTTATTCAGCGATTCTTTAGATAACTGAACAGGCTTGCCACTTGCCGTGCTAAAAAACATACATTTATCGGTAGAAAAATCTGATATGCAGTTTCCTTTGGTGGAAACCCAGGTATTAAAACACTTGCCCATTTCAAAACTTTCATCTGAAGTTTCACGATTTGTTTCAAAGACAGTGTCCACTACCATGGGCATAGCACATGGTAATGTTTGGGCAGTTCTACATAATTCTTTGGTTGTAGGAAACTGGGATACATCCAAATATCCCATTGGCATCTCCTCTACATTCAAGTAACCAGAAGTAATGCAGTTTTTACTGCCAAAAGCATCCAAAGAACTTCCCAACAAGTTACTGTAGTTTTTATGAAGAAATTGTTGGGCATTTTTTAATGCCTTTGGAGAAACTTTAACAGTTTTATCACTTGCAGTTTTGAAACTGAATGCAGGTGGATTAACTTCCAATTGTTTTGAAGTTGAGGATCTCTCTTCATTAGTTGGATGTTTTTGTAAGGTACCAGTATCCAGTAAATGTAAATCACATTTTGATGTCATCCAATCTTGATTTTTATATGCTTCTTTCAAAATACTGATTTTTTTTCCTCCATGAAAATATGATTCAGATGCATTTATGTTCAAGGTCAGTCCTTTAAAGATCAGTCCACTCTTAAAACCCTGTTTAACCATGTTTGACAGCACTCCCAAAGAATCTTCAAAATTATCTTTAGAATGTCCAATTTCTCTACATTTTTCACCTCCTTCTCCAAATTTAAAATTCTTTTTAACTGAATCTTCAACACTAAATTTTATAAGACTACCAGTATTGTTCATATTTCCACAGAGAGCTTCTTCTGAAAGAAGATGCCTAGCTTTAAGTAAAGATTTGTCAGTAAATGTAATTTGCTTACCACTAGCTGCATGAAAACCATCAGTTTGCTTTTCCCTGTTTTCAGAGACATTATTATGGTTGCACCCCAAAAAGATTTCAGTCTGATTTAATTCTGTACTCTCATTCATAGAAGGGATAACTTGTTTATGTCTAGCATTTGTCTTCCTTTTGCAGTAGGACATATTATTTATCTCTTCCTGTATATCAGAACCTGTCAACAAATTAAGTCTCTTACTTTTTTCTGCAAATGTGTTCCCATCAGTAACAGTGTGAACGCTCTGTAGAAAATATTGTTTTTCAGGCTTATTTACTTTTTCCTCTTGTTCTGAAATAAAGCTTTCTTTTGCACCTGTATCATTCCAAGTATTATTTTTTTCAGTTTTAGCAACTTCAACTAAACATGTTAGATCAGACAAAGTTTCTGGGCAATTATTGTTACAGCAAGTTTTCCCACAATTTACAAAATGTACAGATAAAGCATTTTGATTTTTAGTGGATAACAATTCATTTTCTGATATATGTACAGAATATTTTTGAATAATTTTCAAGTTTACTTCTGTGGTGCTAGTAATCTGGACAACACTATCTTTATGGCAGTCCACATCTTTTAACTTATTTTCTGTATCTTCTTTTACAAAAGCAATTGTTGTATCTTTTGTGGTACCTTGTATTATATATTCAGCGTTTCCTTTTTTGGCTTTCTGGGGCCAATCAATATCTATTTCTTTCATAGGCATATGCCAACTACTGCATTTGTTTGGACCATTCATTTTTATTTTATAGGAGTTCAATATTTCACCCATTCCATTCTTATTGCTGGCTAATTCTGTATCTCTTCTTGTAATCTCATCTTTGTTCTTAACTGAACTATGATTTCCCAGATCAGACTGTAAAGGATCTGAAATAACTGGAACAAAACAATTATTTTCTTTTCTGTTTGATTCCAGCAATATAATGTGGTTGTTGCTTTGTCTGTCAGTATTATGTTCCCAAGTATCTATATGCTTAAAGGAGGACTGATTATCACCTGGATCGTCCACAAATCCCATATCTTTACAATTCTTAGAATTTAAACATTTTTTATCCAAACATCTAGTCTCGTTAGTGTTATTGTACATCATAGTCTTGTGTTTTCTAAACTGGGTAAATTCAAATTGACTGTCTGTTTCTTCCAATATATTAGAAAGTTCAGTAATTTCAGCTACTTGGCTTGCGGTTAAATTGTGTTTTTCTTCAAGGTGCTGATTTTTAAGAACATTTTGAACAGACTTATTGCCATATTCAGGAAAAACAATTTTCGTATCATCTGAGTGAATAAAATTTACCACAGAATCAGAAACATGTGAATTTAGTTCATTTTGTCCAACTGAAAAATTCTCAGCATTTTCCTGTTTATTTTGACTTGAAATAGCACTCTTTTCTTCATTCTGAAAGTCTTCAAGAAGTTGATCTTCTATATCCTTGAACAGTAATTTGCCTTTTCTGATTTTATCATCAGATAGCACTATCTGTTTATCAGATGCAGTCTTAAAACCTTTCTGGATTTTCCCAAGACAAAGACATTCTAACTCTCTCTGCTTATCACCAGGTGCGCTTTCTTTTAAACTTAGTAATGGAGACAGTTTTGTATCCATTTCTTGCTCCAATAACATAGTTATAGATTTTGATGCTTTCGTTGAATGAATACCACTGTCCAAAAGTTGTGCTGTTAATTCCAAGGTTACTTTTTTATTTTCTGTTTCTGATACTTGCATTGGTACTGTGCATGCTTCAATAAGTGCTTCTTGGGATGAACTATAATTTGTGAAATCAGTCTTTCTATCCACCAAAGTACTGCTGTGACAGATTTCATGGAATCCTTTTTCAGTTACCTCTGTTTGATAATTAGCAGCAAGATCTCTGGAAAACATTACAGCTTCTTTCTTCATATTATTTTTTAGAAGTAGTGCTGAACTATCACTAGTGTTATGTTCAATATTTGACTTGTTACTACCTTTAGTTTCATATAACACGTTAGTAGATGTATAGCATTTTTCAGAATCTATTTGTTTTCTTTCTTTTGTGGAATGATCAGCAGTTTCAATTTGTCCTGTAAGAAGTTGAATTACAACAGGGATGTGAGTTAAAATGGTATCAATATAAATACATTCTAAACTTCTGTAGTATAATATTGCACTAAAGTACTGTATTCTTCGGAGTATAAGATGCACCTTTTTCCCTCCAAAAAAAAAAAAGGCTGAAAAGCTGGGTGTCTTATACACTGAATACATTTTTTGCCTCCCGACCCCCCCCCCTTCACTAAAATGGCCGTGCATAGCTTGTAGGAGGCTTTCAGAGAGCTCCAGGGGGCTGGAGAGCACAGAAATGAGCAAAAAACAAGCATTTTTCTGCTCAAATTCCCCCCCCCCCCCCGAGCACTCTACAAGCCTCCTAAGGGCTATTCAAAAAAGCACTGGTTTCGTAAAAAATGGGCCATTTTGGGGAAGTTTACGGAGTGCAAAAATTTTGTTTTTTAATTTGCTTCTTCAAAACTTTGGTGCATCTTATACTCTGAAAAATACAGTATTTTTTTCAGGGTGTCAGCTGAGAAGCCACAACTTTTGCTTTATATCTGAATTGTAGATTTTTATTGCATATATGAAAAACCATTAGGTATTAAAGCATTTTTATGCATTTATATTTATAGAGAAGAGAATTCATTTATTTTTAAGGTATGTTATTTTTAAGGTATGTTATTTTTACTTACACTGACCAGCAGGAGGCAGTATATGATCAGTTACATTCTATCTGAAATTGTCAATTGTCAATTACTAAGACCCCATACAAAGCTCTGTGGGCTGTGTATACCTGATAAGTCTCAAATAGAACAAAACAGGCCTCCCTGTAGTAAGTATCCGGAATTCCAGTATTTTTCTGTTTTTATAATTAACCATTCACTTATTTTATCTATCTGAAAATTCCTTCAGCAACATTTAATTAACATAAATACAGTATATTTTAGTAGACTTTTTCAATGCAGTAAACAGAAGTCCCAACAATGAACTGACATATATATGGAATTTTAAGACTTAAATTTTAGAAATTAATACACAAAGGAATATAAATATTGTACCTTCATTCTTGATTAGGATTTCAGAAAGTTCAGAGGTACCAGTTTCTAAATTTGTACATACTGGCACAAAACAAGTAAGTGATCCATCTCTCTGGGTGATTCCTTTTTCCCGCTGAACTAGAGAATTGTTTAGAGCATATATGAATTTTTTGGGTCGCCTTTTCAAACTGGAAAGTGAGCTAATATTTTTCAAGCTTGATTTTGTGTGTTGTCTGCCATCACTAGCAGCTTGATTTGAAACATGATGGCCTGAAGAACTTTTATCTTTTCTTGAGAAATCAGAGTGAATACTTTGGACTTCTGAGGATTCTGTTAAAGTTCTATTCATTAAGAAATAATTATTCTTTGAAAAATTTACAGAAGAAAACTCCTCATCCTCAGCATGTTTCAATGACACTGAATCATTCTTAATCAATAAAGGTGAGTTTTCGGAAACGGATAACTTTTCTGGAGAACTCATCTTACCACCTTGTATTACACATGGTGTGTTTAACATAGATGATTTTAATATTTTAGGACTACTGCATTTTTTTTCAATAGATGATGGACTACCTGGAGAAGTTTTCTTGACCTGTAAGGTAGAAGATGAACTAATGCTCTTCACGAACTTTTTTTCAAGCTGTGTTAGTTCAAAACCAGACAAGTCCAACTGAGACCACGGACAAAGCAAAGATGATATCATATTTTCCTTTCTATTCACTGCATTCTGTATTTTTGGGACATTAGTATTCAAGTTACATTTAGAAGATTTTAACTTTCTTTCAAATTTTGTTTCATTAGAAGCCTTAATCATTTCATGTTCTTTTTCAAGTTCATCATGATTTTTTTCATAAAAAAAAGCTTTTTTATTCTCCTCAACTGAATTAATTTTTTTAAGAAAAACTCTGCTGCTGGCAATGTTCAGAGAAAAATCATTCATTCCACCATGATTATCTTCATCCTTTGGTACATTTGATGGCTTTTGGGATCCTTGTAGCTCAACAGGAAATGCATTCTTATCAAAAGATTCATTTAAAAAACTTTCAAGAGCTGTAAATAATTGCAAAACAACATCATCAGAAGTAAAATTCCACTAAAGAAATTTGGTTACAAAAAATGACATGAGAATTCAATTATAAAATCTAGGTAAAGGCTTAGAAAATATTAAAATACTTATTTGTACATGAAAATCCAATGTCCATTTGAAACTATCTGTCTGTAATGGTATGTGGGAATAATCTAAGGAAACAGGGCAACAAGTCACAGCCAAGGGATCAGAAAAATAAATTATTCTGCAGCAGGAATGTGGGTGGGGCAAGAGGTTCAGAAATACTTTCAGATTTGCAAGAGTTTGTTAATGTAACTTTGCAACAAAACAGAATTAGTTCATCTGGTCATAGTATGTCTGGTCTACCTAGTAAGGCCAAAACTATCCAAAACATTATCAATTATAGTTCATTTAATTACTAGACAGAAATAAACAAATTACTAGACCACAAATAAACAAAAAAAAAGTACCCTAAACAACTATTTTGGCAAATATTTGTTTAATAAATATAATTCTTAAAGGAAAAGAAGCAAACTAAGAGTTGTGAACCGCTAATAAAGGAAAAATGCTCACTGTGGATTTTGTTGTCCATTTCTGCATGTGAAATTTCAATTCCTGATGAAGATTGCCTATTAATATTATTGCTCTTGAGACTTTTTCCATGTTTGGAAAAAAGGCCACACATGGTCTAAAAACCAAAGCAATGAAAATTTAATTTATACACCTACATATAAGCTAAAAATTCTAATACCAAAAATGCATATTCTTTACTTACAATATCAATTATTTCATTATGAATCTTTGTTCCAGAAACAGAATCATTTCTTCTTTCTACAATTCAAACAATATATATTAGTAGTTATTTTATGACTCATTGATGGAAATCAATGTTTTATGTCAAACTTATATTTAATGAGCCTTTCTGAAAATTTTATTCCAAAGTACAGAACATATTTAATGAAATAAACTGAACAATGAAATATTCTAATAAAACTATTGGCACTTTTATTAAGCTTGAACAATGCAACCACTTGCAATGGCTGCAATGAACTAATTATATGATTCAACATATTTATCTCTTTTAGTTATCTTTCTTCAGATACTCCTTGAGTTATGACTGGTCATTTAGTGACTGTTTTAACTTACGACAAACCCCACACAACCCATAGTCACATAATTGCATTTTCGGTGCTTGGCAACTGGTTCACCACAGAATATTATTTGCAGCACCCCACAGTCACATGATTACAATTTTTTGATATTTTTTTTTTTGCCAGTTTTACAATATTTAATTTCTGTTTCTAGCAAAAAAATACTGAAAAAATACTGATCCTGTGGTACCAACCTATGACCACAGTGACTTATGTTTGCAATTCTGGGCTCAACTATAGTTATAAGTCTACTTGTAGGAGATCTGTAATTATTCAACTTAACCACATTTTTAAGAATACATTTGATTTCATATTTATTTATACTCAGCCTTTCATTAAAAACTCAACTCACTGTAGTTCCTCCTATTTCTTTCTACAAAAGCTTTATTAAGTACGCTGAACTGAGATAGCTCCAAGTTATCCAGTAAGCAGTGGCTGATGATATAGTCAAATTGCATTTTTCCACTTCTTATCCTTCACAGTAACCAGTATGTCACACTGATTCTATTTCTACCTCTTTAATAATACCTCTTCATATTGAAAATGAAACAATTATATGGCTAATAATTATCAGCTAATTTCAAAAGAACAGTAATTTTAATATCAATGTTAACTACAATTTCAAAATGTTTTTATCTTGTAGTTACTCTGTATTTACTGTTCTTTATCCTCATATGTTTCAGTCATATCAGTGTTACCTTCATTACCTATTATGACAGTTGGAGAAAGTGTAGGTGGTGTTGCTAATGAACTTGTCCAAGACATATCAGGATCTGCTTCTGCTCCCAAGCTCTCAGAAATGCATTTCTGTGTCTGAACCTAAAACATAATGAACAACTGTTTAATCACAGACACACAAACATACATATAGCATTCTCATAATTAAAATATTTTAGAGTAAAATTACCTCAAAAATCTTGGGTGTTTGTAATAAACTTTCATTTAGTACTGAAAATATGAAAGAAGGTATTCTTAGAATGAGCATATATTTATAAACTAATACAACTTTCAGTGCAATAGATAAAAGACATTAATATTTACCATATTTATTTTTTTGTTTTTCTTGTATGACCGGACTGAAATATAAAGGGAAAGAGTAGTTATTTAAATCAAAAGCATCCTTAAACACAATTTTAATTTCTATAACTTCATAAAATATAATGAATAATGTTCATATATCCAGCGCATCTAAACAAAGTGCATTTTAAAGTAAATATGGATATCTGAGAGATCCTGATTCTATAGCACTAATGAAGCTAAGTACAGTGTTTAATTAGTTACTTTAATTTCTCCAAAAAGCAACAATAACTATTATATAATGATATTTTATATCATAGTTTGAGGGTAATTATTTTCTTATTTCTCTGCAGAAATACATTTACCTATCAGAATTTATCTTTAGGAAAATGTACATATCATAAGTATCACAGGGGTAAGTATCACAGGGGTATACTTCTTAGTTGGTGGGATACGGGCAATAGTATAATGGCTTGCAAAGAAATCTCTGGAGCACCTGCACTAAAGCAGTGAGGTAATATTAGGTTTTGATTGCACTTATTTTGATCAGAACATGTCCAAACTGATTAATACTGTTCTTGATAATGGTGAATGTGACATGGCTATGATTAAAATTAGTAACCTAGTGTAATTCTTTCCCATTCTACCAAACTGGTAGGTGAAAGCCTCAATTGTTCAAATCTGTGATCTAGAATACAGGGGTCCATGTGCATATGAAGACATAACATATGAAGAAAAATGTATGTATAAGGGGTTCATAGGTTGAAATAGGGTGACCTGAATGAAGGTGAACTTAGATGATCTTGTAGAGTTAAGATAAATATATGTTGGGGAAATGAAGATGTAAATTTAATTATAAATGAAAAGACTAAAATGTATGTCACAAGGTATGAATCCATGACATCTAGACTGTTGTTGATGTGTATGAAAGTAGAAATTCAGTAGTAGCTGTTACTATTCAACACACTGTGATTAAAAATGAGCAAGGATGTTTGCAAACAATTGTGGAACATTCTGAATGAAAACCTCTGTTTGGTAATGTAAATGAAATACAGATAGAATAGAATGTACGGAGTAATGCTAAGGAGGAGTATGCAAAAAGATGCTTGGTAGAATAAAAAGTAAAATCTGAAAATAGGTCCATATAGGAAGATTATTGTTTAAAAAAAAGGAAATATGTTGTATCATGAGAATTAGGTAGTCAGGAAAAATATATATTTAAAGAAGATGAGAAAATTAAAATAAGCAGAAAAAATGCAGAATGATTTTGCTGGAAACATTTTTAATAAGAGAAAAATACTAAACAATATCCCCCAGCAGAATGAAAACTATTAAAAATAAAAGTATTGAAAGTGTTTTGGGTGAAATTAATAGTGGAATATAAGAATATGTTTCTGCCCTTTTTGTTGGATGAAGAGGAAAAAGCAGAAAATTAAGTTGGAACTGGTATGATTCTTAGAAATGGCTAGGCTATTTATTATGCTTCCAGAAAATGTATCCACATCAATGTCATTACACTCATTTCAATATACCAAATAATTAAACAGCTAAAGTCTGATGCACTTGTAGACATGTTGAGTTAATCTCTTATAGCAGTGAGCCAATTAGCTAGTTTGCTTGGTTAAAACCACTGCGCCACCTTGGTTAAGAGCCAAGGTGGCGCAGTGGTTAAAAAGCAGCACTGCAGGCTACTGCTAGATCAGCAGGTCAGCGGTTCAAATCTCACCGGCTCAGGGTTGACTCAGCCTTCCATCCTTCCGAGGTGGGTAAAATGAGGACCCAGATTGTTGGGGGCAATATGCTGACTCTCTGTAAACCGCTTAGAGAGGCCTGAAAGGCCTATGAAGCGGTATATAAGTCTACTGCTATTGCTATTGCTAAAGGTGTCAGACTAGAAACCAAGAGACTGAATTTTAGTCTTTCCTCAAATGCAAAGCCAGCTAAGTGATTTTTAGCCAATCAGCCCTAAAAGGCAACAAATGTTTCCAAGAAATCATCATGGATATGCCCAAACATTATGATATCACTTTGATTCAAAAGACAAATTTAGCTGTAACAATGGAATTCTTTTTTGTGTTGCTATAGAAAGATCCATATCTGCATCAGCATCCATCGATAAATAAATAGGATGCACCTTGCAATCACACAGGAACGAGAAAGATTCATTCCTTCATTTGATTCATCCACTTGTGTTCTCAGCCTAGGCATTTCACTGAAAGTTTTACCTGTATCAAAGAAATGTAAGCAAAAAAAAACCTTTCACTACTAGATAAATCAATTTTTTCTCTACATTTGTCTAATTAAATCTTGAATGCTACAGGAAGTAAGTTTGTTACTTAATCATTTTTTTAACCATTTAAACAGTTTTTAGTCCCTTTTAACAATTAAATTAATTTAGTATGCGTACAGGATCTAGTAATCCAGGATCTAGTTCAGCCAAAAATGAAGAGTTATTCCTTCGCCTTAAGGCTTTTGAAATTTTAGCTATGTAAATTCATGGCATTCTTGAGAATAAAAACTGCTTATAGAAATGAGATCCTGTCACAAATATTATGTGTATGTTGTAATTTGTTTTTAGTCTTTGACCATAAAATATAATAATTTTTTAACCAGAAATAGTAAAACCCATTTGGTTAACTAAAATTTACAAATTTATGAGAAAAAGTACTAAAGTTAAACATTTGATAGTAATATTACTAGATTTTATTTATTTATAAAATGTATAGGCCATCCATCCTACTTCAAGTTAATCTCCATCTAGATCAGTAATGGCTAATCTTTTTCTAAAGGTGTGCCAAAATTGTGCACGCGTATGACCTCCCCCCTTCCTGCGCATGCATGCACAACCCCCTTCCTGAAGCCTAGGAAGGGCGCAAACGGCCGCCCCTGCCCTCCGGAAGGCCGAAAATCAGCTGGAGCTGAGGGCTGTCATGCCGGCAAATATGGCTCCGCCATAGGTTCGCCATCACGGATTTAGGTTCTTTTTCCCTTTAAGGTATCAAAATAGTAAACACTGGGATCTCTATTCTTTTTATTTATCCTCCAAACTCCACTCTTATGGGTTAGGTTCACTTGAAAAATAGTAATTGAATGAGTTAAGTGAACTGTACAGAGGGAATGGGATTTAAATATGGGTCCACCCAGTCAGTAGCAGTCATTAGTTGCACATTGGCTTGATTACCCTAAATTTGCTGTCAATTCCTTCCTATTGGTGGGAATTACCATTTTTAGTAACTTAAAGAATTCAGAGAACATAAGACATTAAATCTATGAAACATAATTTACAGAGATTTTGCAGATCTATATTTTAAATAAAGTGAGTGAATATAAAAGATAAAGGTAAATATTTTCTTGTGCAGTCGTGTCTGATGCTAGGGCAAGATACTCACCTGTTTCTTGGCCAAGGGAGCCAGCTTTTTCCTAAGACATTTTCTGTGGTTATGTGGCCAGCATGGCTATATGGCATGGGCGCACGGAGCACTGTTACCTTCTCACTGAACTGGTGCCTATTAATCTACTCGCATTTGCATGCTTTTGAACTGTTAGATGAGTAGGAGGTGGGACAGGAACAGGAACTCACCCTGTGGTGTGATGCTCATGTTAACCCAGGCTGTCAGCTTTCCAGTTGACAAGCTCAGCATCTTTAACTAAGCCATTTCTCCCCAAGTGAATAGTAATGATTAATAAAACATATGAAGATTCTAAAGATACAGATGCTAAATATCATTTAATAAACCATTACAATAGATTGAAAATGCTTCAGAAATTAAAATTGAGTACTAATTAGGGATATGGGACATTTAGTGTTCCATTTTCTCCTGACTATGCCATTCCAAGCACAATTGCAATTTACAGAAGTCCTTTGAACCAATGTTCCAGATGTGGTATTCTAGAGGATCTGGATTATCCCTGTCACTATTGTGTTTCATAGCCAGACTGCCCCTGAAATAACTCAATGTTTCTTAGTTCAAAGGATTTTTGAAATTATCAACCACTGTAAAAAGAGAAAGGTTTTGAAGAAAACAAAAATGCTCTGTTCCTATACCAATTAATCTTGCCTTCAAGATACAAGCAAAAGTTGAAATATAGATTACGAATACATACTAAACAATTTATATCCAAGATGAAATCTGGTCTATACACTATACAGCGATGGCGAACCTTATTTGCTTGCGTGCCATAAGGGGAGAAGCGCAGGGGATCGTGCACAGGCATGCTGCACCTATAATGCAACGCTTGACCCCTCCAATGCACATGAGAGGCGCTCCCCCCCATTTTTTGCATGCTTTTTTCACCCTCCCCAGGCTCCAGAGGCTTTATAGAAGCCTGGGGAAGGCGAAAACAGCCTCCCCCGTCCCCCCGGAGGCTTCAGGGATCTTCAGGCGGCTTGTGGAGGGCATAAAACCAGAAGTCACTTTCAGTTTGCTCGTAGGTTGGTTTAAACCCTCCGGAGGCTTCAGGGACCTTTAGGAGGCTTCCCTGAAGCCTCCGGAGGACTATAAAGAACCCTATGAGCAAACCGGAACTTCAGGGAAGCCTCCTGAAGGTCCCTGAAGCCTCCAGAGGGTTTAAACCGACCCTACAAGCAAACCAGAAGTCCGTTACTGAACTTCTGGTTTGCCCATAGGGCTGTTTTTTTGCGCTCCGGAGGCTTCGGGGAAGCTCCTGAAGCCTCCAGAGAGCCTCTTGGGGGGGGGAGCTCTTTTTGCCCTCCCCAGGCTCCTATAAAGCCTCTGGAGCCTGGGGAGGGCGAAAATGGCTTTAAATTAAGCTGAACTCAACTTTTTTGCATGCCCGGACAAATGGCTCCGCATGCCACCTGTGGCACGCGTACCATAGGTTCGCTATCTCGGCACTATAAATTCAGAAGTGGCTGAAATTGTCTTCTATTCTATTGTTTCATGCTTTTATGGAAATGGGGTGAAAGGTGTTCTTTTATAATCATCAACCCAATATTCCTATTTTATACAACACAATGTTTGAACTGACACCTAATATCCCCCAAATTAGTCACTTTTCTAGTTGTGGACCTTTATGTAGCCAGAAAAGTACAATTTCCACAGAAGCGGTATCTGCATTGTAACATTTCATTTTCATACTACATCCATTTTGTAAATGCTTTACGTACAAAAAAGTTTACAATTTTGGTTACATATTATTTCTTATCTTACCTGTTTCTTCACTGGACTGAGCTGATTTTTCTACAGGAGAAGTAGATGTTTTTAAATTTTTATTCCGGTCTTTAAAAATCATGGGAGTTGATACTGATGAGTTATTCATAGACAATTTCCCTTTTGGGGTTTTGAAAGTATTTTGATCCATAGTTTTGTATAAAGGGTCTTCTGTTATTTTCACATCAAAAGGTGGAGCTTCTGAACTGAGTTCTTCAAACCAATTGAGACTTATTGGTCCTAGGTCTAACAAAAGCAGTCAATACATTATTTAATGTATGTTTCAAGTTATTACTTTAACATTAATTAAACATAAATAGTTATTGATTATTACTACAGATTAATAATTGGTTCCATTAAATTACTAAATATTAATTTCATCAGAAAATAAGAAGTAAGATTATTTTGCAGGATCTAATCTGAGTTGGCCACTGGGACCAGAGGTTTTGTCTTCTGAACTTTCAGACTCATGATGGAGCCCATCCTCAGAGAGAAATACCCTGAGGATGAGCTCCAGCATGAGTCCGAAAACTTGGAAGACAAAACCTCTGGTCCTGGTGACTGACCCAGTTTGGATCCTCCAGCATCATGCTAGGACAGGTATATTCACCTTCATTCGTAAGATTATTTTTTTACACAATTACTGATGTAAGTTGGCTTTCTAAAAATACAATGTAACACTAGATTTTTAAATAAATATGAACTATCATCAAATATTACTTACTACTGCTACTACTACTATAGATATTTTTCTAATAGGCAGGACATCCTATGGAGAATATCTTCTCCCACTTACTTTAAAGGTAGAGTTCAAATTACTCAGAAATTCTTTCTGTAGGTCTTTTCCCATATCAACCGCTCAGTCGCCTTGAACCATGAGATGGGTGGCAAATAAATGTAATAAAAATATTTGGCTCTGCCTTGCTTTGGGGAACATGAATGCCTATTAGGCATGTGACCAAGATTTACTTACAAGCTAAAAACTCTTTATCAGGTGACTCTTTTGTAAACAACTAACTGCAAGCTTCTCTGTTATCAGCAAAAAGATTCACCTCCATGCCAAATCACTGGAAGTTTTTAGAGGAAGAAATGAAGCCTCCGGGCTAAGGTATATGTTAGTTCCAATTGGGAAACAGCTCAATTGCTGAAGTTGTTGTAATCCTATCTTTTCCTTCTCAATAAAACTTGCTAATGATTTATAATAATATATTAATAATTATGGTTCATTACACATTAATTGTATTATTTATAGTAACAGACAATAACAGAAAATAGTGAAAAAACATGAGAACCTGGCAGTAGCTACAATTAAATATGCACATTTTCATCTTAATTGTCTAACAATCTGCCTACGTTTTCATTATGCTCTTTTTTTGACTTGACAGTCTGAAACTGGGAAAGCAGCTATCCCCCTCAGACCAGGAATATCAAAATAATTTTCATCTGTCTTCAGAGCAAGTAGGAAAGAATATCCACTGTAAGAAACATTGTATCACTCATAGAAAATGAACTTGCAATGTACTATTTACAAAGGTAAGTCTCATATTTCAAGGGAAAAGTTTCATATAAGCTGTCCTCAACTTACAATTTGTTCAGCAACTGTTCAGAGCACAATGGTACTGAATTAAGGGGCTTACAACATGTACCAAAATTTGGTTAAGATTTGGCCTCTTGGCACTCTATCCGTACTTACAACCACAAGAGCGCTGTTACTCCCACCATTTATGCCCTTTTGGACCTCGGTGTCTCCCCGCTGACTTTTGCTTCTGTTTTCCTCTCTTCCACTGCTGCTGAGGCACACCTGGCCTGGCTGTGTGCTGTATGGTACTGGCTTCATGCAAAGAAAAAGGGATACATTCCCCTACCAAAAGCAGCTTGAATTGAAATAGTACCTGATTCACTGAATTGTGTTTTGAATATTTCAAACAAAGATGGTTTCTTCGCAGATATATCAACATTTTTCTTTTCCATTGCACTGCTAATACAATTAAGAAAGTCTGCAAAATAAAGTGTTCTCAAAATTATATTGGTAATTTATCATATTTGACAGAAATTCTATTTTTCTTCTATGGTCACAGCACTAACATCATGAATGAACCAACAAAATATAATCAATGAAAACTGCTGGCAGTCTTTGATGTGTGACGACTATAGTAGTTGATCTTTAAAGAAAATTAAGCCAGACTTTTAATTTAAATTGTTTCAAAATGGTTAGTTTATAAGACTCATTATTCTTATGCAGAATTGTAACATGTTTTTAAGTATGTAACTTCTATCAATAAGTACTGCCACAACAAATACAAAAATATAGAACAAAAATCCTGCAACTACAAGTCTTTTAGAGAAACAAACTGCCTGAAAGCAATGATATTACAGAAATAATCTACATCCTACACTGGATAATAATACTGTAATTTTTCAGACACTGAATGATAGGTCCATATTTGTATACAATCAATAAATCTGAAGTAGATTTTCACAATCAACAAAAAATCTAGACAATGATGCTAATGTGGAAACCAACTCCTGCAACATTCCCAAATTGTACCTACATCTATATCAACAGCTGAAATAAAGGCCCCAAGAGTATATTAAAGAAGTTTGAAGATCCTTCATAGGCGTTTCCTCTAATGGAATATATGCTACCAGCCACTAACAATGCTCCTACCCCTCTGGGTTCTGTCAGGTCAAATGGTGGAAACTTTTTCTAAAAGAATTAAGGGTAACAAGTTTAAGATCAGATCACTTTTCCAAATAAAAAAATGCTATTTTAGAACAAAACAAAAAAAAAAAAAAAAAACACAAGGCAAAATTGAGCAAAAGATTCCTGAACCTGGATACATTACAACCAGGCTATCACATGTCAACAAACATGTTTTCAGTACAATTATATAAGTAAAAGGTACGTATAAATCTTTCCTACATGCAACCTGCATCTGGATAACTAACCTACCTTCAATTCCATTCTCTCCCCTCATTTCATTTCAATATAAAGTCAATTCCAGTTTGAACTCTGCAAAGGTGAGTTGTTGCTCAGATAAGCTTTTAACAAAATATGTTTGTCAGAAAGGAGCTATCACACTGGCAAAGGAAATGAATGTAGATGGAATAGAGTTCCAAAGACTTCCTCATATTCGTTAAACTAGTAACAAATAGTCAGGATTTAACATATGCTTAAAACCTTGTGAACCCTCTTGAATTTTTAATATTTCTGCATAAATATGACCTAAATGTGATCTGCTGTCCAAACAAGTCCTAAAATTAGATAACAAACAAATTATAGAAGTGTCAAAAACATTATACTTGTTCATTTATTGAGGAAAATTATCCAAAGCTACTATTTCTATGTGACAAGAATATGTGAACCTCTGGGATTATCAATTCATTTGAAGGGGAAACTAGCATCAACAGGTGTTTCAGTTAGTGGGATAATAACCAGGTATGAATGTGGGAGGTCCTTTCTTATTTAAAGAATGAAAATGTGGGATCATTGCAACACAAGCATGTAAGAAGTGTGTCATGGCTTGAACAAAGGAGACTTCTGACGACCTCTTTAAAACAGTTAATTGAAGCACACCAGTTTAAGGGTTACAAACTATTTCTAAATTGTTTAGATTCTACCAGTCTGTCAGGTGCCAGGAAGACTATGTACAAATGGAGACAACTTAACCTCATTGTTTTTTCCGCCAGAAGTGATCAACAGACCAAGGGCAAGGTGCATAATGCTCTGGGAGAACCTCAGGATGGTGTCAAAGAAATCAAAGTTTCTTGCCTATCTTGAATTGGTGAATGTCAGAATTCATGAGACCACCATTAAGAAAATATTGAACAACAATGGTATGCATGGTAGGGCTGCAAGGAGAAAGTGACTAATCTTAAAAAAAATTGCTGCCCATCTATAGTTTATGAAATACCATTTGCATAAGCCAAAAAGTTATTAGAAGAAAATTCTCTGGATGGATGAGACTAAAAGAGAACTTTTGGCTTAAATAAAAAGATGTTTGGTGAAAGACAACATTGCATTTCAGCATAAGAACTTTATCACATCTATGAAACATGATCGTAACAGTACAGGTACTACCGTTCAAAGTTAAAATGGCACTGAAAAAAGTGACTTATGACCAGTTTTCACATGGCTGCTGTAGCATCCCCATGGTCATGTGATCAAACTTCATACACTTGGCAATTGATTCATAACTGTGAGGGCTGCAAGATCTCAGGGTCCCATGATCTCCTTTTGCTATATTCTGACAAGCAAAGTCAATGGGGAAGTCAGGTGCACTTAACAGTTTATCTAATTTAACAACTACTGTGGTTCACTTAATAACTCTGGAAAGGGCAAACTCACTTAACAAATGTTTCTCTTAGTGAGTTGAGGTCTACCTGTAATATGGTTTAAGACTGATCACAAGAGCTTGCTATCTTAGATGGAACTATAAATTCTGAATTGTACTCAAAAAGAATTGTGCTAAAAAAAGTTTTTGGAATGGCCAGTAAAGATCCTGATATCAAGTGTAGAAATATGTTAAGGGATCTAAGCAAGCAGTTTGTGAGAGGAAGCCCACCAACATCCCTGAGTTAAATTTATTCTCTAAGGAGGAATGGACTGAATTTTCCAATATCAGGTTTGATGTAGTGGTTAAGGTATTAGCCTAGAAACAAGTCACAGCCAAGTTATTTCTCATAAATTGTTATTTTTAGAGTTTTGTCTTAATCTGCTGGGATTTACAGCAATTCCTATTTTTATGAATCCTTTTGAATTTTCAATGTTTCTGCATAAATATAAACCTAAAACATGAAAAAATTCCAGACCTTCATTTTTGTATATGTAAAAATGTAAATGTTTGCTTTTAGTAACTTATGGGCCCTCTTTGGGCAGCAATAACCAATTAAACATTTCCAGTAACTGTTGATCAAGTCTGCAAACAAACTGGAAAAATTCAGTCCATTCCTCCTTAGAGAATAAATTTAACTCAGGGATGTTGGTGGGCTTCTTCTCACGAACTGCTTGCTTAGATCCCTTAACATATTTCTACACTTGATATCAGGATCTTTACTGGCCATTCCAAAAACTTTTTTTAGCACAATTCTTCATTATACCCTGTACAAAACAACTATTGAGAATGAAGTAGATACCTCTCCCACCTCCACATTCGCTAACTAGGTTCTAAGAACATAAGCCTGTACAAAACAGGGCTGAATCCAATTGGAGAAATTTGCAAGCCTACTCAACAGCCTATGCCTGTTTTTGCTGCTTTAATGTGCATTTCTTGAAAGTTACAAACTTAGCATAGACAAGAATTTGGTGGTAAACTAGAACTATTTCGACACACAAAAAATTGTATTTCGATGTCTTACTGATTGAGGAATGATGAAATGTTTGTTTTAAAAGAAATAAAACTTTTGAACTACAATGTGCATTTCTTTACAAAGCAGGAAATTAGACTTGAATTATTTAGCCTATTTATCAATTCTATCATTGTTAAGCTTCTATCCTAATAAATTTACCTGGAAGTAAATCCTTCTATTTACATAAGATCTATAAGTAAAAAAGTACCCAATAGGGCTTGCCATGGCTACTCAAGTTTTGCAGGATTAAGTGGGCCCCAGTTTGATGAAATACCCGTATCAGCTGTGCTAGCACAACACAGAGCACTAATTTTTGTATATGACGAGCTGGCATAAGCATATAGCCATATATGTATTTTTATTTAAGTCTGTATTTTACCTACAGTAAAGCTATGATCCAATATTTTCTATTTCTACACAGTTGGGAATATTGAATTCAAGTACTAATTTAAGGTACTCTTGAGTTACAGGAATAAATATTAGGTTTGTCCATCACCAGTATAGGGAAAATGAAAATATAATCATAATCATTTTAGAACCAGTTGGTCTAGTGGTTAAGGCATCAAGCTAGAAACCAGAAGCATGCAAGTGTCAGCCTTGCCTGGAGCATGAAGCCAGCTGGCCGACCTTAAGCTGCTTCAGTCCTAGAAAGCAGGCAACAGCCTATATCAGGGCTCTCCAACCTTGGCAACTTTAAGATTTGTGGACTTCAACTCCCAGAGATCCCTCTGGGAGTTGAAGTCCACAAGTCTTAAAGTTGCCAAGGTTGGAGACCCTTGGCCTTTATCACTTTTGAACAATCTTGCCAAGACAGCTGCAGGGACTCGTCCAGACAGTCGACAGGAGTAAAAAAAAAAAAAAAAACTGACTGGGCGGCACAGAAATTTATGCTCATGTTTACTGAACAGTAACAGAGTTGGAGGGAACCTTGGAGGTCACCTAGTCCAACCCGCTGCTCACGCAGACCTCTACTAGGGATTCGAACCGCCGAACTGCTGCCAACCTTTCTGATCGACAAGCCAAATAAATGATCCAACGGGATGCACCGTCAGCGTCCCTTTCCCTCACACCGCACAATCCCAGCTCTCAAGCCCTGGAAAACCCGACCCGTCTTTCGCACTCACACACGTTTCACCTCAGTGTCTCTCTTCATGGGACAGGGAGTTTCTTCTGAGCTAAGAAGAACCTCAGAAGAGCAGCCCTGCGGAAATGTAGTTGAGGGCAAAAAATATATATAATCAACGGATGAAAGGAAGATGGCCAACCAAAGAAGCGAAGCGCCACCCCGGTATCGCCGGGTTCCAAGTCACCTCAGAAACAACTTCCTCTGAAAAGACAAAAGAAGGCGCCAAAACCCCGCCGACGCATGCGCAGTTTCAGAAGGGGGGGAAGCAATCATTTCCTCACAGCTGATTCACTCACAATCCGGAGGTTTTTCGTATATACCGATCGTCCTACAAGGAAATGAAATAGGTCTCCCGCTGGGAACGGTGGAGCCCAGCTCTTGCCTCCGTTTTTCACTGGCAATAAAGGCCCGAAACTAAGAGAAGAGCCAGCGGGAGACTGTAATGGTTTACTCCTGCCGCACTCAAAGGATCATGGAACTTGTGGTTTTTGTTTTGTTTTTTACAAAAAAAAAATTGGCCCGTTCTCGCTCACGAGTTTAAGTAAGGTTTAAAGTATGCCTCAAGCCACGGAATTCTGATAGTTCTGAGACCGGCACATAGTTTCATTTTTTCCCCCCAGGACTCAGGACCTGTTAAGATTCTTCTCCCCCCCCTCTCTTCAAAGCTGCAAACTATCCCATTGAAATATACTCACTTCTTTTATTTACTGTGCATTAAATACAACAATGAAAATCTGAACCTGCAAATGTCTTGTGAAAAAAACTTTATATTTTACAGAATTAACTGATTTTCTATTTATATTCTGCCTTTCTTCCAGGAGTTCAAGACCCAGAGGGCTTTCCCTTCTCCATGTTCTCCCCAAGGTTGGTTGTCACAAAGGTCCTTTTCCAAAAGGCAATTGAACTTCCTTGATTTTTTCTTAAAAGCATTTCGCTTCATTTCTGAAGAAGCTTCTTGGATGAGAAGCCAAACGTTTTCAAGGGGAAAAAAAATCAAGGAAGTCCAGTTGCCTTTTGGAAAAGCACCTTTGGGACAACCACTACCTGGATAATTGAAAATCTCTAGACACTCTGAAGTTGGTTTTACTGTGTATGACTAGTTCAAACACAGAAAGGTGAGGAACGAGCTCTCCCCGTGGAGATTCGGACCCTCGCCACCCTTCAGGCCTTCCACCACCCTTCAGGCCTTCCGGACAGCCCAGCCGTTAAGACCTGGCTGTCCCAGCAAGCCTGGGGTTGAGTTCCCCCCCCCTACTCGAAATTGCTGTGCTTGCTATGTTTTTAAATCGTTTGTATCGTTGTCCTGTTTTGTCTTACATTTCTGTATTTGTTCCCCTTCCCTTGGTTTTTGTTCAGCCACCCTGAGTCCCTTCGGGGAATAGGGCGGCTTACAAATTGAATAAACTCCAAAGTATGCTTTTGGGCTTGAATCTGGATGGGTTTGCATATAAAGACACACACATTTTTATGTTCATGTGACAAATTCATACAAATTATGCTAAGCCACAGTATGATTTTGTTTTTCATATTGTGTAAAGTCTGAAGTCATATTAAAACTTAACATATATTAACAACACATATTAAAACTTAACACTCTGCACCATAAACCTAGTTAACAAATTGCAATGTTTAAGCTAAAACAAAACATCACATGAACAATGGGTATTGCATGAACAATGAGCCATTTGTGGTTTATTCTGGGTTAGTACACTATTAACATAGTTAAGTGTGATTTCTTCAGTAAAATCGGAAGTTGGGGCCTATATTTTCAACTTGATGGCCTCCACAATATGCCTCATCATTGTATGTTTTTAAAGCTTGTTTTAATTTAAACAGTTAAATATAAAGTTAACATATTACTAACCAATGTCAATCATAAAATTCCACAAAGCCTATTAGAACATGCATATATTCCAGAAAAAGTGTTAAAATACACATGAAAGTAAACAAATCAATGCTACTTGAATTATGTTCACTTGTTTAAAAGATTAACAGAACCATCCAGAGTGGTTGGTGCTGAACAATCTAGCCAGGTTGCTTTCTGACAAATGGGGGATTAGTTGGATTGAGACAGAGGCCCCTTAGTTTTACTGCATTGAGTCAAATTGCCTGGATTCACAGAGCATATTGAATAATTTAACTCTTATTGTTTGGATTTCCATAGCGCACTAAATCACATTTTGACCAAGAGAACCAGTGCTGTTTGGGTAACTATGTTTGTAAAGACTATGGTGCTATATTGCAACTGGGTCAATATTAGTTATTGAATTGCATCTCCAAAATTCAGTTGATATCAATGTGTACTACCTTGGAGTAAATGTTTCCACTCCCTAATATTCTGGTACGACTTAATTTTCGGTAAAGTAACTCTTTATCTTCAAAGGATCTGCTGAATCCTGTTGTAGTTTCATCTTTCCGGTTGCAACCAACTCAATCCAACACCTGTCCGATCCAACATGAAGGGTTCTTGGTTGCAAACATTTAGGGGAAGCGCTTTATAAAAGCAAACTCACATTGTTGTTAGCAAGTCCAAAAACCCCCCGTTAACTCCGCACAACTCCGGTGCGTAAATTTCCAGCGTACTTTACGATCGGCGTATTCAGTACAACTGTTCCTTAATTAAGGAAGAGGGTTTAATGCTTTTAGCCAGTAGTAATGAGCACTAATTGCAACCGACATTCCTAGGGCCGATAAAAGCGAGGGAGGCAGGAAGCCTCCCCTTAAACCAGGCTCTCTGTCCCGGCATGGAGCGTTTCGTTTATCCGCCTTACAGCGTTTATCAAAGTTATGGAAGCAGCTTTACTCCCAGCCACCACGTGGCCTCGA
Source organism: Thamnophis sirtalis (assembly GCF_051295495.1). Classification (NCBI taxonomy): domain Eukaryota; kingdom Metazoa; phylum Chordata; class Lepidosauria; order Squamata; family Natricidae; genus Thamnophis; species Thamnophis sirtalis. Next base: position 24,788,454 of record NW_028261388.1, on the reverse strand, counting down.
GGCTACCACCCAAGCAGAAGCAGCCGAGCTGGAAGCAAAGCAAGTGCAGCGGCATCTCCAATCCCTACCAAGGGGTGCTCACGGCCCCCTCCGCGACTCCTCAGGTGTCTTCGCCCGAGTATTTGGACACTTACAAGCGAGCGCAGCTAAAGGCGCTGCTGTCGCACGTCAGCCCGGGCCTCAACCCGCGGCTCCGTAAAGGCAACACCAAAGAAGTGGGCGTCCAAGTGAACCCGCGGGCAGACGCTGCGGTGCAATGCTCGCTTGGATCCCGGCCGCTGCAGGCCGTCCGCCCTCAAAGCCCCACGGGCCGGCTCAGCCAGGAGCCGCCGCTCCCAGGCTTCTATTCGCCTGTGCTCGGTCGCCGCCTCTTCACTTTGCCCGAAGCGGCGGAGAACCCGAAGGCGCACCCCGAAGGGCCGGCTTCGTTTCAGTTCATCCAGGAATCCGAGGGAACGTTCGTAGAGAAGGCGGAGGGCGGTGGCGAAGAGAAGGCGGGAGCTGAGGACGAACTGCCGGGGCACGCCGTCGGATACTCTGCCCAGCAGCAGGTCGCAAAAGGAGGTGAGGCTGAGGAAGGCGGGAGTCACCTCGACGAAGCGAGAAAAGGGACCACCTTCCAGGTGAGTGGCGCGGTGGTTTTCCCGCGGACGCTGCGCTTGGTTGGAAATCCCTCCCGCCTCTGCCAGCCGCGCTTTGATGAAAGGTAGAAGGGAAGTTTTTTCCCTTCAGTCAGTGGCGGATTAAGGCTCCCTGGTGCTCTAAGCACTGACAAATCTTGGTGTCCCCCTCCTTTGTACATACTGTACAAATTTTCATTGGCTTTGTGGTGCCTGGTGCCCTAAGGACGTGCTTAGTCTGCTTAATGGTTAATACACCATTGTTTTCCGTGGAAGAACTTGGTGTTATCCGGATCCTGGCTTGCCTGGTTTAGCCTAGAGCAGGGTTGCCCAACTTCAGCGTCTTTAGGATGTGTTGACCTCAACTCCCAGAATCCCCCAGCCAATTGGGAATTGAATTCTGTGAGTTAAAGTAACTGAGGTTGAGAAACGTTGCACTAGCCTCTTCTGCAAGGCCTGAAGTTTAAACAAGCCAGTCAACCTGTATGGTGAATGTGCGAATGCAGCCGGCATGTAATGATGTTTGTCACGTTTCTGCCTCCCTACCCCCACCCCGAACACAGGCATGGCTTAACAGTATATTCGCAAGAGATGTTGGGATTAAGAATTGTATAGAATCTGGTTACAGACCCTTTTAAATACAGACCCTTTTAAAATACTCCTGTGCATCTGGCTTTGGGTATTTTTTTTACTTTAGTACTTAGGTTTCTGTTAGTAGCCTTTCTCTCTGGGGTAGTACTGTAATTGTTATGTGGGGTAACTTTGCCGCTGAATAAGAAATGTGTATAATGGATATATATGGCTGTGGGAGTAGTACAAAACTGTATTTGGCCAGAAATAATTATTAATATTTGGAGAATGATTTTTTTTTTCATGCTTGCAGAACAAGGTAAATATATGAATGGGATTATTTTTTCCTCAAATTTCTGAATTTAAAAAGTGTGCTTTAAATGTTATTTTAGTTAATGACTTAAATGTTTATGATTTAACAATCTTGCAAAACAAATTTAATATTTACTGTTCATGAACAACTTTCCTTTGCAGTTCTTAGAACAGAAATATGGCTATTTCCATTGCAATGACTGTAAGACCAGATGGGAAAGTGCCTATGTATGGTGCATTTCTGGAACCAATAAGGTATGTTTAGGGGAACATTAGAAAAAAATGTTACTGTTTAAGGTGTAAATTTCAGAAAAGATTCAATGTCTGGACTGCACAACTGTCTCAAACTTGTAGAATCTTAGATGATGAATCTTGTAGATGAGCCAAGGTGGCGCAGTGGTTAAATGCAGCACTGCAGGCTACTGCTAGATCAGCAGTTCAGCGGTTCAAATCTCACCGGCTCAGGGTTGACTCAGCCTTCCATCCTTCCGAGGTGGGTAAAATGAGGACCCAGATTGTTGGGGGCAATATGCTGACTCTTTGTAAACAGCTTAGAGAGGGCTGAAAGCCCTATGAAGCGGTATATAAGTCTACTGCTATTGCTATCTTTTTAGGCTCAGTTTTAATTGAACGAGAGGAGCAAACTAGAAGTGATGTTTTAGTGCAATGTTTATTTGTTAACTATAGTGACCAACTGCAAATGCTGGAAGCAGTATGTTGGTCCGCAATTCATGATATTCTTGTTCATTTTTTCTTAACATCAGTTATAAGTTACATTTTGATACACAAACTTTTTTTTTCCCTTTTGAGTTAAATTGTGCCATGTTAATAGGAAATCATAAAATGATTTGAGTAAGAACTTTTAATGTCTGTTTGGCACAATGAGTTTTGGTTCAGTTGTGCCTCAATGTATAATTTTTGGATGCTACATTTTAAAGATCCTCTGATCTGAGGCTCTCCCGTCTCAAATGTACCACTTTCATTTTTAGGTATACTTTAAGCAGCTTTGTCGCAAGTGCCAAAAGAGCTTTAATCCCTATAAAGTAGAAGCAATTCAGTGCCATGTAAGTAAGACTCAATATTCAGCAACTTCTATTAACACATTAAAGTATCAGAATAAAAAAATTGGGTTTTTTTCTGGCTTAAAATTGCAGTTATTAAAGAACTAGTTGATTAATATTGTAATATGCAATACAATTCTCTGAGACAAATTGACTTCCATAAGTAGTCTTCCTTTACCTCAACAAATAGTGGCAATAAATGTGGAACTTTGAAACTTCTCCTAGAAAGGATATCATTTCGCAGATTTTGGATACAATAGGCAGAATGTCAGGTCAGACTGCCCATGGAAATTGGAAGTTTGGTGCATATAAACTATAAGGCACTTTTGAACTTAATAGACATTTGGGAAGAGTTAATGAATTTTCTTCCTCTGATGACTGTTCATCAACAAGTATGGATAATTCAGATGCTTTATTTCCGTGTTCTTCAAAGGTGTCAAACTCGTGGCATCACATCATCACATAATGTATCTCTTTTTTCCTGTTTGCTAAAACGGGGGTGGGTGGGAGTGGCCAGCGCATGATGCATTTGGCCCACGGGCTGCGAGTTTGACATCCCTGTACTTAATAACCAAACTAACCCGAGGAATTGGATAGAGAACTTCAGAGGATGATTGTTACTGCACTATTAAAAATATAGGTTATGGCCATTTTTAAAACCTTTCTTAATTCTGGTTCAATATGGGTGTAGGGTGCTTATCCTTATGAAAGCATACCTTTGTTTAATGTTACTTGGCATCTGTGGCACATTTGTGCAATAGGATTAACTTGTATCTTAGTTAATAGAATATTTTTCATCTTTTATAGTTCAAACATTTCTAGAAGATCACTAAGTATAATAACAAGAAAATAAACTTTAGAATAGGTTTTGATTTCTTCTACTAATTAAAGTTTGTTATCCTAAGATCTGTTCAAAGACTCGCTGCTCCTGTCCCCAGAAAAAAAGGCACATTGACCTCAAGAGACCACACCGGCAAGAGCTATGTGGACGCTGTAAAGGCAAAAGATTATCTTGCGACAACACCTACAGCTTCAAATACATTGTTTGATCTGTGCAGTTTGTGTGCTGAGGTTGCATTTAGCTATGCATTTTGTTTCATAATATGGATTTGACTTTAGGATTCTGACTTGGCAATGGATAATGGACTAAAGATGTTTGTAATACTAAAATATATTTGTAATTTATCACTGTACTGCCTAATTAATAAAACTTAAATTCTAATTAAACTTATTTTCTTTGATCATTAAAAAGAGATGGGAAAGCTGACATGCTTTCTAGAAAAGGTGGAAAAGATTAAATCTTGCAAACAATACTATATTCCTGCAATCTTTTTGTAGAAACAGTGATATTGAATATTCTGAATATAAATGAACATATTGAAGTTTGATAAAGATTGAGCAGTTTACTTTCATGTCTACTATGGCATTCTATAAAGACACATGAAATTAAGTCTTAAATCACTGAAGGAAAATAGAATATGGAATAGAATTATATCATAGGGGTAACAATCATTAAATGGAATATAAAGCACAGTAGTCTTCCTGAATCATCAGATGGCCTGTCTATCTTGTTGAAATTAAATGGAAAAATCTCTAAGTATATTAATGGTTAAACTTACTTAGGTATTTTGTATTAATAATGTAGGACAAAGTCAGATTGCTAAAATACTACTTTGAATTTTTGGCGCATGTTAAATTACGTTAGCACTTTTGTCCTAGGAGGGACATTACTCTCAAAACTAATTGGCAAGAATGACTGATTTGGCCTATATTAGAAGAGGTGCATACTGAATTTCATAGCACTGTAGATATGCAATTTCAAGCCAATGTCAAAACAGGAAGAATTTGATAAGATTTGGCCATTCTTCATAGGCAATTGAGATTTTCATATCTATTTCGTATACTAATTAAAAAAAGTAACCTGAATAGTTGCATGCATAATGAGTTTACCCCCATTTCTGTTGCATTTTAGCAAGGAGGTGTGGAAACATGATTAAATGAAGCTTCCATCTTATTTTCAGTGGTTTCGGATGATAAAAATAGAAAAACACATGTTCTGAAGTTGCAAATGGAGTTCAATTAAGCATGATTATGATAGCTATGCACACACGTGTTGACATTTCATTTCAAAAAATGGTTTAAGCCTGTGCTATACAAGAGTTGGTAAGTAGCATAATGAAGAAACATGAACTTCATCCATTCAATTATATTAGGTTTACTAACACTCAGAAACATCTGTTAATCTCTTACAAAGCATTCCTCTAAAGAGAATAGTAACTAAGTGAGTAGGGCAGCACTCAAGTCACACCGTGAAAGAGGCACTTCATGTTAGCTTTCATGAGGGTTAGCTGACACGGACTTGCCACACAAGATTATAAGCAATAATTTTATATTCCATTAATATTCCCCAAATTCATATGATTATGGTAGTAGGCCTTAATCACTAAGCATAAAGCTCGTCTCTTCCAACTCAATATGGAAAAGGAAACCAAGATATATACCTAGCAAATGTTGATTTTATAGTCTGAATGTGAGATACATTATTTTAATCCCTGTTTGAATCATTTTTAGGAAACAAAATTTTAAATTGGCTTCTATAATAAAGGTAGCACAATCCAACAGGAAGAGGTTCACACCTTTAGAGCCCATCTGCTCAATTCTGGTGTTACAGAATAAGTACACTTAAATTTTGCATAACATAATATATTTCGTACAGCTTGATTTTTCCATTACAATTCAAATTAACGCCTTGCTTCTCATATATATGCTCAAATTACTATTTTGAGGAAGGGAGAACAGAGAAGCCTATCAATTTTCACATATTCCCAGAAGCCTTTTCAGCCTGGTTCCTTTCCCACTTGTTTGGATTGTAAGTCCCAGAATTCCAGTATATTCTCTAGTTAGAAATTCTGGTATTAGTGGTCCCAACATCTCTGGAAGACGCCAGATTGACAAAGTTTACCTAGAGAGAACTGGTTCAGCAAGAATACATTAAATTTAAGAGACTTTGTTCAATTTATATCAATTTGTGCAGGTTAATGTTTGGATGCATAGTGAGCACATAAAAGTTGGACTAATTTACATGTTGATTCAAGCCCAACTGAAAAATAACCTGATTTCAAAATATTCTTATAGAATTGTTTCCATATATATTATAACATAAACTCATTACAATTTAATACATTTACACGCTAATGTGTATGTATATACATATATGTATGTTTGCATGTATGTACACATACACATATATAGTCTTTTATACTTGAGATCTGTAATGATCAAAATATTAAAACAAAATTCACAAAAACCTTTAAATGTATTTACAGGGTGAGTAAGCGACACACACAATGTTGGAATAAAAGTGTCTCAAATGTGCAATAACTTACATGCACTTATTTTAACTCTTTACAGCAGTAAGTGCAAACAAAAAATTGCCAGAAAACAGGAACATATATTACTAATAAGCAACCCCCCCCCACTTGAAAATAGAAAGTAAATCTGATCTGTATTTAATAATTTCAATGTTAAAATCCAAATATACATTAAAATTAAAAGATGCATGTACCAGTTCAAAAGAACTTAAATCAGACGTGATATTTTTCTACAAAATGACAACTTATGTCAGACCAGAATTCTTAATATAAATATACATAAAAGCAACTCTCTAGTAAAAAGCAGCCAAAATCTTTTTAAAAAAAAACTTTGTCCATTCATAGGTACTTGGGTCTTAATAACAGACCTCTTGAAATAGGATCGAGTACCTTCCAAGACAGTAGCCTAGCAACATCAACAAATGTACTTCATAGCAGCTTATTTTTTTCTCTAGTTAGAAGATACAGTAATCATATTTACATACAGTGCACATTTGTAGTCCTTTACAACAACTTTCATATGCAGAGGCTCTCAGCTTTCGCAGTGACAGTCTCAGTACCCTGTCACTAGCTTCATTCTGCCTGTTTTTAATAACTTGGTCAAAGGAATAAATGTACAAAACTAAAAAAAAAATCCTCAAGTGAAGGAGAGATTGCACTTTTGATATCTAAAACTATTTTCTAGAAAGGAAGTCTTGCTCAGTGTAGTAGTCTTTGGTATGTAAGGAAGTCACTTCTTCAGTAGTGAATTGCAGTTGCCCTGTGAAAGTCATTTGGGTGTGTAGTTCAGAACAAAGGATTTGATGCTACCTTTGTCCTTATATTATGACTGCACTCTGAAAACACTGCCCAACTTTTCTTGGAAAATATTGTAAAAGTAACAAGATTGAGTATGACTTGGCCAACTCTTTCTAAAGCTGAAAATGCACTGAACCATCTCATCCCAGCATGGAAGCAATCCCAGCCTGAAAGAGGTAGGGGGCACCAGACTTTTGTCAGAGGCTCGTGCCAGAAACACTGGGATCTGGAAGAAAAGAATTGATCACTCGGTAGCTTTGAGCTCGCCGGATCATGTCCCTGATTTCTATGTTCAACTCCATCAGTTTCGTACAGATTTCGGTCAGGCTTTGGTTAGAGCCTACCAATGCATAAGTACCAGATTGCCCTAATGTTTGGTGCCGGAAGTAAATATTCAGTAGAGTCTGGACTTCATCATCGGAACTGCTTCCAAAAATGTCATTCGGCCATAAATTCCTGCAATGAAACAAAAATATAGGATATGCTACTGAAATGCTGTTTAATGCAAATGGAATCTCATTTCTTTATTTCTGTGGCTATACAATGTAAAAAGGTAAAAAAACCCAACAACAAACAAAACCAGTGTTATGGATATCACAAAATGAAGAGAAAAAAACCTTCAAGTGCAAAGGTATTAATTACAATATGTACTGCAATGCATTTAAGAGGATTCTTCTTCAAGGTTTGTCCCTCTCTTTTGAAGGAAGAGAAGAAGCTTCATCATTAGCTAGTAACTTTAAAACTCCTGGCTTTTTGTATAAAGCAGGTTCTTGCTTGACCCATTGGGTTTTACAAGCTAATGCTTCTGACAAAGCAAACAGATATGCTGGTGGGGTTTGCTTTGCTTTTAGTACTATCTCATGTATATCTTCCATGCAAAAGCAGCTTGAAAACCAAGCCATAGATAGTTTAGTGGACAAAACCAGTATGTTCACCACTAAATTGGCAATACTAGAACTTTATTCCTTTCAACATACAAAACTTAATTTGTGATCAAGACAGGTTTTTTTTCATTTCAATACAGAACCTTCATTTCTCTAAGCAAGGGAAATTGATAATAGACTGTATTCCAAAATTAAGAGAGCACGGTACCTTTTAATTATTTCTCATTTATTAGATTGAAATGAGTCCCTTTAATCTGGATCCATCTATGTGCATTCAGCAATCACATTCAGTATTATTCAGTAAAAACATACAGTATTTGATAGCTGCTCTTCAGAGAAAATAGGAAAATATAATACAGTAGCCATCTATTCCAACGTACCTGCATTCTCTTATTTGGTGTAGAGCTTTTCCAAGTTCATTGTTTTTCAGACACTCTAGCATAAATTGAATAGCTATTTCTGTAGAAGTGAACATGGGTTCAGAGGTACCACTTTCTATAATCGATGGATCGAGTGCAATGGCAGCACTAGCTTCCTTAAGGTTTTTCTTTAACTCGCTCAGTTCTCGTGACATATTTATCAGCTGTGGAAAGAAAAAAAACCACAATCATTTTCACCAACGCACATTTTTTTCCTCCCATATAAAAGATATCAAATTCAAGGACAGGTGAATTATTTAAATTAAGAGGAACAATATCCATATGAAAATTAATTTAATAATTTATGCATTGAAATATATATTTGGTGCATCTTGTCCCGATTTTAAAACCAGGGGAGGAATATAGGATATTTAACAAGTTAAAGAATATTGTAAAATCATCCTTACTTTAAAAAAATGTGATATTAATTAAAATAAAATTTTATTTACCCCATTAAGCTCAATCAAATATTTGGATATGAATCCAACTTTATGGATTTATTAAGATTTTTTTAAAAACCAAAATCAATGCTCTAAGCATTTAATCATGCATTTAATGGGGTGGACTCTGCTTAGCTCCATGACTTCTGGATCATGAATCCCAGATAACACAGAATTATTACCCTTGTATTTTTAACCTTCTTTATATAGCCCACCCTCTATAAATTGAGGTGGGGAAAACTGTGTCAATAATTTTTAAAAATCTGAAAGATCTCATGAGTTTATTAAAGACATCAAACTTCACTTTCCCTTCTTTTTAAAATCAAGGTGGGACAGGTGTTCGCTTTATGATTTCATGAAAGCCAATTATAACAATATGTTATTGTAGACTGCAGCTTACGGCTGCAATGATAGATCACTTGAGTCCATTGATATCAGTACTATTAAATTTAAAAAGCTGTATTGAGATGATTTCAATTTAAACATCAATTCCTTGATGTTTGAAGTCAAGGCATCATCAGCAATTCTTACCTGCAGGTTATATTTTATACTTCTAGGTGGCTAGGTTCTGCTTCATTTTGGACAAAAAATAGAGCAAGAATACCAATTCCAAGGAAAATAATACTATTATTCTGTCACGAAAAGTAGATTCTACCATTTCAAAATTTCATGATAAGCGAATTATAGCTTGAATAATAAATATATAGCAATAGCACTTAGACTTTTAAATTGCTTTTAGTGCTTTTACAGCCCTCTCTAAACTGTTTCCAGAGTCAGCATATTGCCCCCAACAATCTGGATCCTCATTTTACCCACCTAGGAAGGAAGGAAGGCTGAGTCAACCTTGAGCTGGTTAGATTTGAACCGTGGAACTGCAGCTAGCAGTCAGCTGAAGTAGCCTGCAGAACTGCACTCCAACCACCATGCCACCTCACATTTAAATAAGCTATGCTTTTTAAAAACCATGCCCCAAGCCTATTTAAGAGTAGCTCCCTATATTCTTCATGCAGCTTACTGCAATACTATAGTTTCATTATTATAATTAGGGTAGGGGAAGTCTTTTCTCAGCCATGAAATTCAACTGAGGAATATTACATTAGTCACTTTTTGCTAATATTTTATTTAACACTCCTGTGGGGGAAATATGAGGTGTAGAGACTGTTGTGCATACCAACTTTAGCTCTTTCTCTCTCTCTGTATAAAAGAGAAGCAAAATGTATATGTAAAAAAATATTGAAACGTTTTCTTAAAATGAGACATTTTCATAAAATAAAATGCTCTAAAGTTTTCTACATTTATAATTTTAAAAGACAATGCTAAATATACAATCTGCAGACCACAATGTGCTGAGGGGCCAATAAAAATATAAGAGTGTGATTGGCACCAGAATTTTCCCATGATTCTGTGATAGGAAATGTGTAGAAAAATTCTAGTGTAGGCATTACACAGTTAAAAAACTGGGGGTGGGGTGGATGGAGCAAAAAAGAATAATTAATTCTACTCCTATTAACTTTTCATAATTATTCCTTCCATTATGATTCTTGTCCACCAAAATTTAAATGTTCATTACCAACCACTTAAAATTCACTTGATCTGGTGCAAGAAATAAATATTAATCAGAAGAATACAGCAGTTATTCCAGGAAAAGATTCTTCTGTTTTTTTCTTTTCTTGTTACATACCTCTGGCATTGTACTAACTTCATGCACTTGTCCGATGAGTTTACAGTATGACTGAAAAAGTAACAATAACTGGAAGTGCAGCTTATATAATCTCTGACACAGTTCCAATTGCTAAAAAATAATAATAGTAGAAGAGAGTTACAAGGTGACAACTTGGATTTTTCCATAAGGTGCTTTGCAACAGAAACTAAGAATCAGGAGTTACAAAACAATATGAAGCTATTATGAGTATCTAATGCTATTTCTACATCATTTGTTTTAATGTTTCTTTAGGCAGATGATGAGTTAAGCAGCAGAGCTGCTAAAATATAAGCCTCTATATCAGTTATTCCTGATATAATTTTTTCCACTGCCATGAACACAGTTGCAAGCCATTCTTTCTTACTCCCAAGCAATATGGAGTTAATAATGATGATCTATCTTATAGGACTTGAAATGCTGAGTCTTATTAAACTCTATGATGCAGAATCTCTTCATACATCATTTATTTTTATTAAGCTAACATTATCAGAATGACTTTAACATTTCATCTATTTTATCTCAATACAGTGTGCATTCCTTTTACAAATTAATTGTGACAAGAAATGTAAGAACCAGCAAGTTGTACTTTTACTTCAAGTAGTATCATAAACTACATTCTAGGATTGTAAACTATAATTTATTGTGATAGGAAACAGATAAATGCCTCTATATTCTCCCTTTTCTTCTCCCATATGTCCATGCAAAGAAATTTCAAGCCTTCTTCCATTTTTATTAATTTTATTTTACTGCTTTGTGTTCGGTCAAAATAATTGTGGCTAATCTTATCTATGTTTTGTTCAAACAACAGAATTTCAAAGCATGGGTTATGAAATTAGGTTATTATAAAAATTCTTATGAAAAAAACTATAGTTTAGACATAATTGTTACGGGGTGAAATTTCCAGTTTCCCAGTGGCAGAGCTGATAGTTGATTTCATTGCAAAATCACTTGGTTCATTGTGAAATGGCACAATGGATTCTGGGGTCATAATTCATTCATAGTTTCATGGAATTACTGACCCCTTGAATAAATAAATAAATTATGGACTCAGATATTCGGAATAGGTAAATAATTTTTATGGGAACTCTTGCTTAAATTGAGCCAAATAAATTAAAATTAAAAGATTTTCTCTATATTTGTTGCATGGTTTACGTATGTTCATGATAATTCCCTAACTTTAAAAATTATAGCAGCTGTTCCTTAAAATTTTCATTTATCTAGAACATTTTATTTTCATTGAAAGCCTTCAGGATCACCACATAAACCAAAAACCTGAAACTCTGGAACTGTAATATTAGAATTATTGTTGTTGTTGTTTCACTAGCCTTCCCTCTTGAAATCTTATGAACATGGTGTAAGAAAGCCAAAATCTTGGGAGAATTTGATGGTATTGTATGATCTGGACCCAGTTTTATTTTGGAGCCCACTCAAAGAAGTACTTATACTAGGAATTATTGCCCTATAGCTTTTGTAAGTGATTGCAAATGACTACTTTAAATTCTGAAACTCAGTTACTTAATGTCATACCAATCCATGTGGTTGTAGATTATCATTTGTTACTAGATGATAACTCATTATAACAGTAGCCACTTAAAAGCAGTTGAATTCCTCTCTTGCATTATGAACACATATAGTGAATTTGTAACTGATAACTAGATATCTGGTCTTTGAGAGAAATGATCAATTCAGGCTACAAATAACAGTCCTCTCCTATGAAATAATAATGGAGCTAGTTTGCTACAGTGATGGCTGATGAGATCAGGAAACAAGTCACTTTCTTTAATAAAATATTCTATTAGTTTGATTTATTTAGAAGAGAAGCAACTGAGTGTCGTGATAATTAAAGAAGGCTAATATACTCTCAAATAAAATTCATATAATAATTGGAGTTAAATGTGACATGATCAGAATTTATAAACAAAGAAAGCTCCCTTCAAGGAACCTGGGAAACTGTACAGTAAAATAAAATAAAAACAAATGATTTAATAACAATGATTGTACACTGAATAAATAAGAAAGTGAAAAGGGAGAAACATGCTAAGAGTTAAAACAGTGTATTAGTCCATATTTTAATGGACAAAGAATATGAAAAGAATGTTTAACTTACTGCAAGAGATTCCATTTGCTACACAGCAAGCATGGCACAGGAAAAAGGAAAGGAAAGAAAGTAAAGTGTCAGTGTAATGCATGCAACTGGAAAAGCACAGCCATTCCTACTACTCTCTTACTACAATTAGCAGAGCTTATTTTGAATTGCTAAAGTGATTCAGGATGTATCAAGTACACAACATGCATGGCTCAGAAATCTTAATCATAATTGTAAAATCAATAGTTGCAATTCTCTTATAGACCAGAGTGATCTGAAAGAAAAATAAATCAAATCCCATAATAAGATAGTTTGTATTGGATTTGGCCAAATAATATAATATAATAATATAAATCACTAGCTTGTGATTTCCAAAATTTTCATCAGCAAGATGCAACAGACTGGAAGGAAAAGGTCACAAAAACAGGACATTGGAATATTGGAATTATGAAGTCTATGTTTTCATAATCTTAAAATTTCTATTTTAAGAAATTTTTAAAAAGCTGTGGATGCAAATTGATTAGGCTCTTTTAGTATCATGCAGGTTTCAAACAATATTTAGGCGGGTTGAGGTAAGCAAACATATAAGGTAAGCAGGATTGTCCCATTTTTGAAATAGGAGATCAGGTCCAAGTTATTTATAGTATATTCACTGTCAGATTTTTAACAGCACGCTCTGCCACCTACTTATTACAGTTTAGGAGGCGATTTAAAGCTCCCTCATGTTTTTAGATTATCTTTTTTTAAAGATGGTGATTATATGATTTTTTAAAATAGATTTTCTGTATGTTGTAATCCTTTTGGAACAATGACAGAATATGCAGCATATACCTTTCTAAAAAGAAAATAAAAAGAAATAATACCCCCCCCCCCATCTCATCTATATTGTGCTTAAAAGATTCTCTAAAATGTATGTACAATTTTGTACTTGCTGATTCTGGTAAAAATCCTCATGTGTGCTATAGATGTTAACTATAGTTAACCTGTTTCCGAAAGCCATTTGTAAATTAAGCTATCATTTTAGTGTATTGAGATCTTTAAAATATAACGTATGATAGGAATATTTTCTTACAATAGCTGAGAAATTAAATTGCCCATAGCATTCAAACTGCTGACAAAACTATCAATATTTGCACTAGAACATGTTATATCCAACCTGAATATGAAAGATTATGATTCTGTGAATCATGAGCCTGTATAATATTTCTTTTTCCTAATAAAAATAGCACCAGTCACTTATTTCAAGAAAGCTCTTTTTCAAACATCTACTCAACTGTAAATAAGGAATACAATATGTGTGAACAATCTACTCTGGGACCATCTTTCCTAGATCAGTGACTCTAATGTCCAATGCCATATTGACCCATCAAATAGGACCAGCACTCTATTACTGTAAGAAATGGAGAAAGAGAACGCCCTACCAAGCAAACATTTCTGAAGCTTTGTAGAAAAAAACGAAGGAACTGAAAGATGATTGCTCCTCCAACGATCTCCTGCTTCAGTGATTTTCTCTTGCTATATATGCACTTCAAATCATAATTAATTTGCCATGGAAAGTAATGTTAAGAAATGCAGCATTTATATCTATACAATCTAGCTAAAACTGAAGTATTTGGATATATTTTGATGATAATGATAGGACACAAATCCCAAAATGTATGAGTTTATATACCCAGAAGTACAAAAACATTAAAAATAACATTAAAATGTCATTTTTATTATTAAACTTTTATCTCACTTTTTCATGTATGACTAAGGCAATGAACTTACCTAATTATTATGACTAAAACAGCTATTACGTTTACTAATATTATACTAAATTATGATGATGACACTTGAACCTCCAGAAGTTGTCAAAACCTATTATTTTTCACTTAGACATTAATACACCATTTTTAAATTATGTTGCATTACAAATAAAATATGTAATTCTACCACTGCCTACATCCTTCATTGGATAAAAACAATGAATTTTTGGCATTTAAAAGGTTTTTCTTAGTAGTATCTCCAGTTGCACCACATATGGGTAACCTTGACTTACAACCATTAATTTAGCAGTCGTTTGAAGTTAAAATGGCACTGAAAAAAGTGACATGACCGTTTTTCACAATTACAGCTGTTTCAGTATGCCTTAGTCATGTGATCAAAATTCAGTCGCTTGGCAACTCACATGTATTTAGGGTAGTTGTAGCACCTTGAGGTCATGTGATCACCTTTGCACCTTCTGACAAGCAAAGTCAATGGGAAAACCAGATTCACTTAAAGACCATGCAACTTAACAACTGCAGTGATTCACTTAACAACAATAGCTTGTAAAATGGGTCAAAACTCAATTAACAATTATTTGCTGGGAAACAGAAATTTTGGGCTGAATTGTGGTCGTACATCAAGGACTACTTGTACAAATTTGTGTTAAATCTCATACCTTCAAGGTTTGACTATTTTTCCTTACTTAGCCTTTTCTTTATGGCCACTCTGCTTCCCTAGCCAGAATGAACCAATACAACTGTTTGCTGTACAGCATGAAAAATGAATAAAATAATATTGATTTTAAATTACTCAGCAGTATCCTGAAATATCCTAAAGCGGCATATTTGACTGAAAGTTGCCTTGCTGTACAATATTATATAAAAGCACAGCTAAGCATCAAACAAAGTTGTTAGCTGAAATCCACTATAGCCAGTTATTGGTGAATTAATCATAATGTACTTAATATAGGAAACATTGCACTTTAAGCATTTATTGCTTTAGTTGATACATATAAAAAGTCTTTCCTGTAAAATGCCATTTAACTAGTTCGGTCTGGTTTGGTGAACTAAACATGAAGTCAGATGTGACCTGACAAATGCGCGCCCGACAACAGCGCGCCGACAAAACTGCAGTGATAAAACCGCGATGTTGACAGCGTACCGACGAATGAGCACAGAAGCACGCCAACGAAAGAGCACCGACAGAAGCCCTATTACGGTTAAGGTAAGGGTTAGGGTAAGGGTTACATTTAGGTTTAGGGTTAGGTTTAGGGTTAGGTTCAGGGTTAGGTTAGGGTTAGGTTTAGGGTTACCTTTAGGGTTAGGTTTAGAGCGCGCTTCTGTCGATGCGCTGTTGTCGGTGTGCTTCTGTGCTCATTCGTCGGCACGATTTCGAACTCGCGCGGTTTTGTTGGTGCGCTTTTGTCAAGCGCGTATTTGTCGGTGAACCGTCAGATAGAAAGGGATGTGAGATCTGACAGATTTTTGTCAGAGTTTGTCTTATAACCAATATCCCAATTTTTTGCATGACTTGAAGTACCCTCTGAATATTTAATTTAACTAATATAATAATCAGGCAACATATCATCTTCTTTGAATTACTCAATGTAAATGAATGAACACATTCTAATAATGTAATCTTGTCTCCAGAGGGGACACAAAATATAGCCCTGGAATGCTACTTTGGTCTGTGAATTAAAATATATTGTCATTTAGATGGAAAAAGGCATCAGAAATTCAGTTTTAATTACATTAGATAGATTTGGTTAGATTTGGTTAGAAAACCCCCTGATTTGGGGCAAATGGACTTGGTCACTGCCAGGCTATATAAAGCTTATGGCATGCCAGGACAAACCAATAGATCATTAATAAATGCTTTTTCACTAAAATAATTATCACTGGCTAAATTCTATGAGGGTTGGAAACTAAAAACCTCATTATCTCGGAAAGATAAACATGCCGATGAAAAGTTAAAGCTGAACATTCTCTAATTCCACAAACAAAAATAAGGACAAAGGTTTACTTTCTCTTTCTTATTTTATGCATATGGCCAAAAACTGTGGGAGGAGACCCAGTGCAAAGAGAGAAAACTGATTATGTGGGAAAGTAAAAACAAATATTTTTAGCACTGACTAAACCAATAACACAGGTACATTATGACAGAAGGGAAGTTGAAAGAGTAATCTGCAAATAAATCAAGAAACCAAAAGCTATCAAAATATTCAAAACTTTACAGGGGAAAAATACATTCAAGCTACATGATGACCTTTGTAACATTATCTGCAATCTCTAGATCCTGGGAATAAGCTATTTTTTTTCAGTTATGGCAGATATGCTGCCTTCATTCATAATTCTTCTCAATCCTATTGTTTCAAAGAAGCTGAAGTGAAATTCATCTCCAACCCTTTTGCAAAGAAACTGTCCTACGTTGAGACTAGGAGTGCAATAGGCCATAAGTACTGAGTACTGCTTTGCTTTCTATGCGTTGCAAAGAAATACATAAATGCAGAATATATTGTTCAGCCCCTGACTCTGAACATGGTATGTCCCCAGTGACCAGTGTATTATTCAGCACTGGATTCACACAAAGACATTAGAATTAACAGTCCATTAACATTAAAATATGTTTTCAATGTTGATTTAAGAGCTTCTTAAACAGGAACATATTAATAGGCCAGAAGAGAAGAGGATGTTATGTCCTATTCCAAGTGGATCAAGTAAAAGTAACTGATTTGCATCACAGAATCACAAGGTTGGAGAGGACCTTGGTAGACTAGGTATGACAGGAATGATGAAATCCTTTGTTTATTATTCATATCTATTTATGTGATAAGTTAGCAGGCATGATCAAACTAGTACTCCCTATTTTCTGGTATGGTACTTACATTATCTGAACATTTCTTTTTAAGTTTATGTGGTTATTTTCAAACTAATAGTGGATTTTAATTCCAGCTAGAGGATTAAACTGCTCAGAGTTGGCAGGCTGGCCTATAAGGCCTTAAACATAATATATACGTACTTAAACAAATTAGGCCATTTATTCCACCTCTTTCCCAAAGTGAATGTAAGCCGAAGTTCTAGATCATCCTTTCATGCTTTTTCAAGTGCTTTTGACTTGAAGGCAAAAAGATGCTTTTGCAGTAAATGAATAATCCTGGAAAAGGCATAGCTACTTTAAGGAGTTACGGACCAATGCTACTATATTCACTTCAAAGCCGTTTTTTGCCTTCTGGTCCAAAGTGTGACATAACCCTATCACTAATACATATCTATTTTCTGATTAGATAGCAATGATGTGCAAAATGTTCAAGGGGTTGTTTGCAAAGTCATTAAAGTCGAGGCAGCTTTGAATGGGCTTTCCTGTGTCACCTCTGAGTGCAGGAGCAGGCACAGGCCTTTTGTTGCTAATCTCTATACTGTATATGTACGTGAACAACCTGAAAAAGCCTTTGAAGAGCTGGAGGATGGCTGTTGGAAGACAACCTTCTTCTGGCGGAGGAGGCTGGCCCATTTGAAGATTCCCTTCAAATCCATGCACAGACTCATTAGAGGCATTCTCCCCACAGTTTCTTGGGTGAGAAGCAAAACGTCTTTAAAAAAAAATCAGAAAGTCCTGTTGCCTCTTTAAAAAGCACCTTTGGGATAACCATGACTTGGATGACTGAAAATTTCCATAGAAATGCCTGTTTCTTTTTCCATTATTGGCATTTGATTGAAATGGGAGGCCACAGCAATTAAATTAATAAATTTCCATGATTTTTAGATATGTACATGTACTTTGACATACTGATGGGGATTTGAAGGGAGAAGGGATTTTTCAATGTTCAAACAAACATGGGAATATAAACCTCTCTTCAGCATATATAAGAATAATTCAGAATCTGCTTATATTAAGTTTCATAGTTGCTATGGTATTAGACTGAAATTGAAATCAATACAAGGCACACAAAGATCTTCCTCCAGAAACACCATCATATAACCCAAATTTTTTATTACCTTTTCTTCTGAATCTCCTGGCTGACAAGTGATAACCCCATCTCTTGAACCCCCTGAAAAAGTTGCCTTGCAGTTTGCCAGCCACTGTTTGTAAAAAATAATATATATGTATATATGTGTATACATACATACATACACAAACACACCCACACATATTTATATAGGCATTAGCACAGAAGACATACACTTTCAGTTTTTCAAAAATCATACTTTTGAGATAATATATATTTTACTGAATTTCTAAATATTTTCTGGAATAAATCTAAGAAAGGATGCATTACATTACTGAATATAAAATTCTTGAATGAAAATGTAGTAGATACTACATTGTAACTTAATCAAATTTAATCACATTATGATAACTCCAATCCCTAAAGTCTTGTTTACTTCCTAAAATGTTTTAAGTTTTTAAAATTAAAATCTTTAACATACAGTATATTCTGAGAATAATGAATATACATCAGCATTAACTAGCTCTGTGTTCTCCAAAAAATGGTTTACTGATGAACTAAATTTCCTTTCAGATTTTATATTTAAAAGTAAGACAAAATCAACATAAGACAAAACATAACGATCATGCTTACAGAAAGTGTTGCTTCTTTTCTGTTATTATATGTATCCAAGTATTCTTGTAGTTCTAAGACACTAAACTTTAATTTCTCTAGAAGCCCACAAGAGAGAAGCTGGAAAAAAATAAAGATGCTTCAGTGAACATTGTTTCTTTCAAAGACTGGTAAAATTGCTCTCATTGAGTAATGAAAATCAGCAGGGACGATCCCATAAGAATTAAACTCTGGAATGGTCATGAAGAATGGCTTTGTCTGAGGCACAATGCTTCATGTGAGATCAGATGTTGCAGAGAAACTCTCTGGTCTAGCTCAGGCCTGTTAAACTGGCAGCCTGCAGCCCAGATAAATCACACACAGGCCATGCCCACCCAGACTCCACAAAGACAAAAAAGCAATTATCATGACGTATCGCAATCGAGTTTGACACCCATGATCTAGCTGATGAAGATTGTCAGTCATCCTGATAAAGTTGTCTTAAGGCTCATGGAAACTAGCCTTATTTTCTTGTTAGTTTGAAATGTTTCACTGCTCATCCAAGCAGTTTCATCAGTCAGAGACAGTTAGTTAGGCAGAAAATCGTTGGAATGTACCAACTCCTCCTGCAACAACCTCTCCTCCTAACAAACTTGCTCTGATTGGTGAAGCTGCTTGGATGAGCAGCGAAACATCTCAAAAATCAAGAAAATAAGTCCAGTTGTCATGACTCAATCTTCAGACAACTTTACCTGGATGGCTGAGAATGTGCACTGACATATTTTAATGCACTTCAAGGAAGAAATGCCTGAGGTTGATGTGGGAGGAGTTGGTACATTCCAAGCAATCTTTGCCTGATTAACTTGCTGTGATTGATGAAGCTGCTTGGGTGACCAGCAAAATGTCTCAGACTAACAAGAAACTAAATCCAGGTGCTGTGATTCAACCTTCAGACTCTAGTTTAGCCTACTTCATGAAGAAAATGGTTTGGAATTTGAATGGTAGCACTTTGGTGATGTAAGTTTACATTTATGGTCTGACATAGTAGTTCATATAAAAACAGATTTTGGTGATTAAGGCATCTGGATAGAAAGTGGGAGTCAGTTCAAGTCCTGCCTTAGGCATGAAAGTTGGATGATGTTGGGCAGTTACTCATTCTGAACCCAACCAACCTCACAGGCTTGTTGTTGTGGGGAAAATGGAGAAGAAAGGTGTGTTGGATATGTTTGCTATCTTCAGTTAATTGTAAAAATAATAATAAAGATGGGATGCAAATAAATTTAAAAAATTAAAAAATATATAATTATGCAGTAAGGCTCCGTATTATGCAATGTATTTCTAATTATCCAGGGAACAGATTTTCAGGAAAACTGACATGCTGATCATGAAAAGATCTGATGAAATTACACATCCACATAATTCTAATTAACATGCTGCTTTTGTGTGATTGCTTATGTAAATATACTCACGGTTTCAGCATCTACAAAAAGGGTAGGACATTCGGAACACGAAGTCAGCATCTGTGATGAGCTCACAAACTTTGAGCCAATTCCTCGCAGATTATCACCGAGATAGCTGGCAGCGTCACAAGTTAGAAAGCAGAATCTTTTTTGAATATTCTGTAAAGTAGAATTACATTTGCTGTAGAATCTAATGCATCTTTAAGTTTCATAGATAAGCAGTTCTTGCATTACGACCATAACAGAGCTTGCCCATTTAAGGTTGCAAATGATGACAAGACCCATCCTCTGTTCTCCCTGATGCAGTTGTTGAAACAAACGTATGGGTTGTTAAGAGGGTACAGGGTTCCTCAGGGGTGAGGGAGGCCCTGAGAAGCCTACTGCAGGCCCAGGCTTGCCTTCCCTAGGCTTCCCAGGCTTCCTCAACCTCAGGCACCCCATTCTCTGCTTCTCGCTCCTTGGGGTCCTCAGAGCCTTTCAGCTTCCTTCCCACCCAGCGACCTGGGGGAGATCAGGCTTGCTGGAGTGTGCAAGCAAGGAGAGGCTGGATGCTACAGCTTGTCTGATCTCCCTTGGGTGAATGAGTTCCTACTTGGCAGGGTGGGATGGGTGAATGCTGCAGAACCCTGTGCTTGGTCATAAGCAACCATACATTTGAAACTGGGTCATAAGTAGCTTTCAAGCCAGTCTGCCATAACTTTGAACAGTTGTTAAGGAACCAGTGGTAAGTCAAGGAGTACATGTAATGATGTTTTTTGTATGATTCAGAATGAAATATGTAACGTAAGTGGGGTATATATTTATGGTCTTAAGGATATATGCATATCTGTAACAGCCTAATTATACACTATTAACTTTTTGTATAGCACAGGTATTTATTAATGTGCTATGCTAGTCTCCTTCCTGCCTGTCCTATTTAGTGGTTGTTACAACTGTATGTTGTGTAGATGACTCCTGTTTTTTCTTCTGGGGCTACTGGGTCTTTTGGTTTAGTTAGGAAGTGTTGGAAAGTTTTGCTTGCTTGTGTGCGATGGTAATGCAATGTGGTTGTACTAGTTTGTGGTTGTTTCTGAAATTTTTTGATGTGTGACAGTGTTATCTTTTTCATAGCATTTATTGGTTGTCCTGTAGTGGGTTGAGTGGTCAGGCACTTTTAGATAAAGTTGTGTGCGTCTCCATTTTTATTGAAATATATTTTATAGGTGGCCTGTTTCCTTTTTCTGGTGTTCTGGGTTGCTGCAGTGTGTTTGTGCTTGTCAGAATAATGTTCTTACACAGTTTCTCTTATGAGAGGTTAGGTTGCTACTTTTGTATATATTTTTTCTATTTCCTTGCTATTTTTTATTTTTTTTCTATTTTTATTTCTACAATACTTTTTCTTTTTCTGCACTTTCTACTTTTGTTTTTCTTTTATTTTTGTAGTCTATACTAGTTTTTTTACCTGTTTAACCATAATGTTTAATAAAATCATTATTTAAAAAAAGAGAATCATAGGAGAGGCTTCTAAACATGTACTTATTATATACAAAATTTGTAAGTATTGCTTGAAAAAGTTCTTACACAGAGAGGTTCAGCTGGAAACTATGAGAGTAGAATCTCTTTTTTTCTTCTTCATTGAGATTGTTTTCCCCTAAGAAATACTCTGTTCTAACTGGAAACAACTATTAATAATTTCAGTTTATCATCTGAAAACCATGGTGGGAATTTGTTGTGTTGGATAACAAAACAGAGTTATCAGGGTGTGTTATTACCAAATGAGTATATTATATAAAACAGAACTGTTAAATGGATGTGAGATTTGTTTCATGACTAAACAATTTCAAATGGTTTTCCTGCTAAACAAGATTATTTAAAAGTAAAAGGTTATGTCCCGGCATGATTGTTTCCCAGTAGAGTATTGCTTTTCAATTTCTTCTTGAATGAAGAATTTAATGTTAATGTTAACTAACATTCATCTCGATTTAAGGGTTTTATTATAAAGGACATTGTATATAATGTTCAAAATACTGTAGATGTGTTTGAATATCTACAATTTTGTCTCAACTCTCCTCCTTCCCCAAGTGGTTAGGTGTAACACTGGTACCTTTAATGTTTATTGCAAGTATGCTTTAAAATCCCAGAATGATAATTCTGCTATATTTTCAACAAACTTTACCGAGTCTTCTTGAAGCAATGCAAATGGTTCTCTATTTCAAAACAATAAAAAATTCTATTCTATTCTGTTCTATACTCATTTAAAAGGTCCACGTGAAAGCACCTTTAGGAAGGTTTGAGCACGAGAATTAGGAATGCATAAATTTTGTAAACTAGGGATTTAAAGAATGAAAGATAAGGGAATTTTCTTCTTCTAGACACTTGTACTACAAATTATAAGCTTGTTATATTTACCTAGGATTGATAGTATAGGATTCTAGAACCATTTCCTTACCTTAAACAAGGACGAAAACACATGGAAAGTATAAACAGCACAGGACCCATCTGAGTCACACATAAGCTGGTTGATATGACTACGCCAAGCTTCTTCTGCAGCATCACAGGCAGTAGGTTGAAATGCAGCTAGGATAGCAGAAAAGAATGGGGAAAGTTGGGGTGAAGCAGTGCGATCACCTTCACCAAAACTGTAACAAAGAAAATATCAAAATGTTAGATAGGATAGATAGGGTGTCTAAAAGGTCTTGGTTTTCATACATTAATGAGTTTAATGATTTGACATGAACCGTTTCTTAAACTCTGCCATGTGTACATTTTTTAATTCACCCTGGCATACCTACCATTAAACCTCCGCCTCTTGAAGTTTATGTTACATTTCTAAACATTTCCCCTTAGTTTTATTTTAAGAAATAGTTTTCGTTTATTTGAACCATTTTACTATGCTTTGCTATGCTGTGAATTTTGTTGCGTGCAGTGCACTTTTAGTTTATTAAAAACAAATATAGATAAAACTGCTCTCATACATAAATATATGTATAAAGAAACACAACTTTGATTGTATGAGTGGTGCCTCAAAAGAAAACAAGACAACAAAAACACAGACACGACTATGTCTGTATCAGGGCTGGGTTCCTTCCAGTTCTAACCTCTTCTATAGAAGAGGGTCCACAAATTTACCGTGCCGTTTAGAACCAGTTCCAGCTCCTTTCCACTGCCCGTCCTCACCATGCTTGCCTCGCCCGCTGCTCACTAATTGACTGGCTCACCAATCGCCCTGCCAGCCTCTAAGAGTCCTATCTAATTCTTAAAGTCTTAAAGCTGCCAAGTTTGAACACCCCTGGGTTTTTTTTCTAAAGGGTTAGGGGTTCAAGGATCTTGTAACTTGACAGCTTTAAGACTTGCACATTTCAATGCCAGAGTTCCTGAGCCAACATGACTGGAGGAGGAATTCTGGAGTTGAAGTCCACAAGTTTTAAAGCTGTCAAATTTGAACATCTCTGGGGTTTTTTTTCTAAAGGGTCTTGTAACTTGACAGCTTTAAGACTTGCGTGCTTCAAATGCCAGAGTTTCTGAGCCAACATTTTGGTTGCTAAAGAAGAGCATTGTTAAGTGAGCTTCACCATATTTTACAAGTTGGCCATGCCCACCAAGTCACATGACTGTCAAGCCACTCCCACCTGGTCACATGGCCAGCAAGCCACTCCCACAAAGCAGGCCACACCTATAGAAGAGGTTCTAAAAAAATTTGAAACCCACCACTGGTCTGTATCTAAAAATACATTTTCCTTTCAAGTAAATACTGTATGAAGAATATATAAATATGAATATATATATTCATATGAAAAGAAGTAAAGTCTGGTGTAAAACACAACTGGTTTGGAGCAGCAACAAAGGTGCTGGACTAAGAGCAAGAAGGCTGTATTCCACCAATGGCCACAGAATATTATTGGGCAACTATCGGCCACTCAAACCCGCAGCCAAAGAGGGAGGTTATTATTGGGAACAAGGGAAGAAAGTGCTATATATATTGCCTTAAACTCCAAGGAAGGAAGGAAAAGGAAGGGAAGGAAGGAAGGAAGGGAAGGAAGAGAAGGAAGGAAGGGAAGGAAGGGAAGGAAGAGAAGGAAGGAAGGGAAGGGAAGGGAAGGAAGGGAAGGAGGGAGGGAGGGAGGGAGGGAGGGAGGGAGGAAGCAAGCAAGCAACCCACCTGGCAAGTGCATATTGGTCTAGCAGTCGGTCACCTTTTTCTTCAGCTTCAGTCATATCTAGACTAAAACTATCACTATATTCAAATGCTGGTGGGAGTTCACTGGTAGAGCCAGATAGATCATCTTCCTGAACTGAGGTATCTTCTTCTTCTTGGGCACCTTCCACCTAAAGGAATCAGTTACAATTATTAGTGCAATCTATATTACAATTTGAGCTGAATTTTGTTTCAAATAACTTAATGAATGTGTCCCCATGCTACTCCTAGAAACAATGTAGTGGATTGCTCTTGCTTTGTTCCAGAATGATTTTAAATTTCTGAGTCTAGCTTACAACTCTTGTTAGCTAAAATTAGTTCTGATTACTTCTAAGCCAAGACAAAGTCACTTACATGTGCTTATAAAGTCAAATAATATGGATACAGCTAAATAAAAGTTCCTTTATCAAATATGGTCATATGATATGATGTAGTATTTGTTATACAGCTGCATGGAGCTAAAAGTATTCATTTGCATGAAAATTCCAAACATGAGCAATCAAACCAAAAAGTTACTTAGAGCAAAGGAAGGAAGAAAAAAAACAGGACCGAAGTATATGGGGGGGAAATCCTATCTCACAAAATTTACTGAACATTTTTAAAAGAGCGTATTTCTAAGAGAAGAAAACAGAAATTACAAGCACAACCAAGGCAAATCTACTAAGCCATTATTAATTTTACTAACTTTTCATAGTTGTGTCCACGATAAGCTTTGTTTCAGGCATTTGAGACTTACAAAACTCTGCATACTGTAAACAGCATTCTCAAAGTAGCCCAAACAAGCAAAAATTGAATCCACTACAGTCAGTAGCACAATAGTACTCCCACATTTAGGGGATGGAATAGAATTCATATTAACTCCCACAGACCATTTATTGCACTGCTCTATTATAGCTGTAAAAGTGTAATGCCAACATTTTCCAGAGTAACTTGAGAAACTTATATATTTAATGTGGTGGCCAAAAGCATCTGACTTTGTTATACAGAACAGTAAAATGTTATTTTGCAGACCTAATCTTTTAGCAAATATGTGTCCTAACCACCCCCACCCCCCGGCCCACTGTTTCTTCAAATTTTAAATTCATTCACCTTTGAATCTTCGGAGACCTGGAGATTATTCACTTCTGGCAAAGATGTGTTAAAGCTAGAAGTTCTTGAACTGAAAGGAGGTGGACCTGATGCTGCTGCCTCACATGGTGTGGAAAGGGCATCAATGTGATTTGTGTCCTCAGATGGGGAAAGTGTCATGATCTGTTAAAAAAGAAAGAAAGAGAGAACATTCCTCTGGGAGATGCTTCTGGGCAGGCCAAAGCCACTGAATGAGAACTGCCCAAAGATTGCTCCTTTATCTGTCCCATACAAGTCTGAATATGTGGGGGAGAGAGCTGACATCATTTTCCCACAGTCTTTCCTGAAACTATTTATTATTTTCTTCTGGTGAAAATAATACCATGAATATATTATTTTCATAACCACATCTTTAAAAATAAATACGGACTCCTTGTGAAGTTTTTTCTTTTTGTAATATTCTACTAAAAAGAGTGATTTGAGAGTATATGATACGAGAATATCTGGCAACTTTTGAAAATTGGGCATTTTTGTTTTCATATTTGTTGACTCTCAAAAGGTGAAGGAATTCAGAACATATTTACTCACTTAAAGGTTAGGGTCTCCAATTTCATTTGAAATGAATTCAAATATCAACCTTTTCTCATTTTTAAATGCAGTTTAGTTTCTAGCAGCTTAACCTTAAGTACTTACAAGTTCTGATTGTTCCAAGATTTGACTTGTTGTAAGGTCCTCCTCTTCCGATGATTCATCAGAATCTTCATGGTTGATTTTGTTTAGACTGGGGATACTTCCTGAGAGCTGGCTTTCTTCCAGAAGCTGCATATCACACTTGTCCAAACTGTCAAGAGAACGCCTACGAACTCCCCAGTTGAAATTGTCCATGCTTTCACCCTGCAATCATAGCAGTGCTTTATTTTCTCTGCTACTAGACAACAAATTCTTCCTACCTGACATTTTAAAAAACATTTATAAGTTTGTGCATTTAAAGGATATATGTATATATATCCTTTATTATATATTTTAAATCTGGAAATATAAAACCATAGCTATTTATGGAGGAAAGCTTAATAATATTATGATCATTTTCTCTAAAACTCTTCTATTTTCAAAGCTTTAATTTCTGGAATGGTTGAATGATGAAATTCTATTTATTTTCATATGTCTGACAATGAAGACTGAAAATTTAAAATTATGAGGTATCCTTAAACGTACATACTTAGTAAGTAAAGAGCAATGTCTATTATGAGGGGCTTCTACACATATAAAACTATTTGTTCATACAGTTAAAAAAAGTATTTTGAATATCAGTTTATATGTTTTTCCTTTACGATAACAGGAGCAATATAAAATCCCAAAATATTTGAGAACTTTGCTTGCTCAGTCAGTCTGTCTGTCATATCTACCTACCTACCTACCAGTGACGTGCAGTCAGGGGTGGCAGGGGAGGCAGGGTCTCACCACTGTCATCATGAAAAGAAAAAAAAGTAAAAGGAAAAAGGCTGAGCTAGTTGCTGCCAGAGTCACAGTGGATGACTCTGCTTAGTGCTTAACTGTTTAAAAAAGCCTCTAAAAAAGTGCCCTCTACAGGAGGACGTGGAAGAACCATGTGCCTCATTTAGTCTGACTTTATGATCACTCAAGCAGCGTGACCCGTCAAAAGCGCGGACGACAAAAGCGCGATCGACAAAATCGCGCCTTTGACGTCATCACAGCGCGACGAAAAAGATCGAAAAATTCAAATAAAAATTAATAAAAATTAAATTAAAGCAAGCCGATTCACATAAAGGTAAGGGTTAGGGTTAGGGTTAGGGTTAGGGTTAGGGTAAGGGTAAGGGTTAGGGTTAGCTTTAGAGCGTTAGCGTTAGGGTTAGGATAAGGGTTAGCGTTACGTTTTTCGTTACTTTAACGGTTAGGTTTAGGGTTAGGTTTAGGGTTAGGTTAAGAGTTAGGGTTAGGGTTAGGTTTAGGGTTAGGTTTGGGGGGGTTAGGGGAAGGTTTTAGCTTTATTTTTACATTTTTTCGATCTTTTTCGTCGCGCTGTGATGACGTCACAGCGCGCTTTTGTCGAGCGCGCTTTTGTCCTACGCGCTTTTGTGGTGGAACCCTCAAGCAGAGTTAAGCAAGGGTTAAAAGCCGAAAAATTCCTTATGTAGATGAGGCACGTGGTTCTCTTGCCTCCTCCTGTAGAGGGCGTTTTTTTAGAGGCTTTTTAAACAGTTAAGCAGAGTCACCCATTGGGGACTCTGGCAGCAGCTAACCCAGCCTGACCTCAGCAGTTCTTGCCTTTTTCCTTTTATAATTTTACATTTTCATAATGGCACGCAAGAGCAGAGTTGAAATCCTCTGTGATTGTGAAACAGCTGGAAAAGGTATGTGGGTCGGAGGGAGGGGGAGGAATTCAAAATTAATGTAATTTGTAAGTAATTGTAAGTAGTGTGTGTGTGTGTGTGTGTGTGTGTGTGTGTGTGTGTGTTTGTTTCTTCACTCAGAGGGAAGAGGGTAGGAGAGGCAGGGAGGGCAGCCCGTCAGCTTTCTTTCTCTGTGTTGGGGCAGTGTTTGTTTCTTCACTCAGAGGGAAGGGGGTAGGAGAGGCAGGGAGGGCAGCCCGCCAGCTTTCTTTCTTTGTGTCGGGGCAGCCCGCCAGCAGAAGCAGGTCTTTTACCCGCCTCTGCTGGTGGGCTGGCGCTTTCTTTCTTTTGCTGCAAAAGAAAAAAAGTGGCTTTTGGCCGCCCTGCCGCTATGTCCGACATAGAGGTGTCCCGCCTCTATGTCGAACATAGCAACGGGGCAGGCAAAAGCTGCTTTCTTTCTTGAAAGAAAGCGGGGACGCCTCTATGTCGGACATAGCGGCGGGGCGGGCAAAAGCCACTTTCTTTCTTTTTGCCTCACCAGCCATAAACCTCACCGCACGTCACTGCTACCTCCCTCCCTCCCTCCCTCCCTCCCTCCCTCCCTCCCTCTACAATGTTGAAGAGCAGAATTAAAATAAAATGGAATACTCAAATTAGCATTCATAATTCAAGATTCCAAAATCAAAAGAGCCTTTATTTTTAATCCTGATTTTCTAAAAATAAACCTAAAATTATTTTATGTGTAAAAAACATGAATATTTCTTATTTAACAATAGTTTAATTTTTAAAAAAATCTTCTATGTTTACATTTTAAATCTAGTTACCATTGTATAGTGCACTTACACTTGCTTCCATAGAAACAAGTATTAAAGTATTTAATTGGGCAGAACGTCTAATAGTTTTTTTTCCAGTCATTGATGTGTTGACAGGTTTGCTCACTTCTAAAAATGAATCTTTATCATTGAAAACACTGAAGATCTTTACAATTAGCTTAAAACATGAATGAATTTGATTAATAGCATGTACTCCAATTCTCCTTACACTTTTTTCCATTTGTGGCACAGTCTAATATTAACAGACTGTTCTTATTATTTGTCTGTATGTGGTCACTATGAGTCAAAAACACATAATCTCATTATTTGTGCTAGTGAATTGAAAGTTTACTTTTGGGGAGCCCCTATTAGAAAGCAACATTTTATAAGATTTTAAACTGTGCTAATCTAACTGTGTGGAATTTCTTACGGCATTTATTACAATGATAAAATAAAAATAAAAATGAAAAGGTTATACTTAGATAGCTTATTGATATAAATATTTTCCTCCCACAAATATTTCCTACGTCATCTGTCAAGAATATATATCAAAAAATATATTGCTTATTTTGCTATTCTCACAATCGCTATCACAGAATAGAATTTGACAGGATCTCCTAGGCAATTGTGCAAAACTCCCAAGGATCCCTGAAGTGCTAAGACAGCTATGGAAAATGCAAACACTACATTTCATACCATCTCTCATAATAATTATGCAAGAATTAAGCTATACATAATTTATGGTTTTACAAAAATCCTGTCATATTTAAACCACAACCAGAATGTACAAATAAGTGGGTTAAATTTGATCTTGTCAAACTCATGATTTGTAGACTTCACAATGGATGAGAATTGTGGTCTTACTGTGGGTATTATAAAAACCTTGAAACACTTGCCTTTGAATTCTAAAACATTTCTAAACCTGTGCTTAAGTATAAAACTTTCATACATGTAAACAAACATACACATACTGAAAGAGCGGCTCAGTAAATATTATAGGATACAAACAATGCATTACATTTACTAGCACATGAGTTCAAATAGCATTATCTTACCTGAAGTTCCTGAATAGCAGATATAACAAATAGGAAACAAATAAAGAAAAGCTTGTGTAAACATATTTGATTTAAATATACTTACAGTCATTACTGCAGCTGACCAATTTATTCCTGTATTTCATTTTTAAAAGCTTAAAATACTGTAACATTGGTTTGAAAAACAAATTAAAATACTAAATCACTTATCTCTTAACCCAACTAAATGATCCAACTAAATTAAATTCATATTCACACAAAAGATATGCTTAAAAAGTGGGGGGGGGGAATCCTAGAACAGGTTTAATTTGTTGACATTAATTCGTTTCTATATCTCATAAGTTCAGATCTATTAAAGCAACAGTAAGAAAATGAGCCAAATTCTACACACAAACCAGGGAGGAAGACCTAATGTACTCAGAGGGACATGAAGGGGACATGCATAGAATTTTCTTGAAAACCAAAACAGAGTTACCTTCTTCCCTGAGACAGAATCTGCTTTTTATTTTTTTATTTGTTAAGAGCAAAGAAGTTAGAGTCAATAACAGGAAACATATTACACCACCACCTAGCAACATTGCTATTGTTACTGAACATGTTTTTCCATTATACATACATTCCACTTTGTATCCTGATACCTACTGTCCCAGCTGAAGTACAGGCTCAATATTTAGAATACCTAATTATCAATATCTCACATTGATAACTGTTGGAAAGAAATGTAGAATTTCAGGAATTATTCAGCAGATTTGGCTCTGAGTTTTGCTATCAAAAGAATAAAATTTGTACCATAATTCCTGTTCTAATTCCAGATCAATTATTTAAAATTCCTTGCATCATTTTACTTACAAAACATTGTTACTACAGGAAATATATTTTCTTTAGGATGCTTTGTTAAAATATTCCAAATTTAAACATAGCACAGGGCAAAAATTGGGTTTTATTTCAATTAATTTATTTCCAGTTCAGCTCATCAAAAGTAGAATAATGGAATTCAAAATCAAACAGCTTGGTAGTGATAGATATGCTTCAGACCCTGTAAGTAGCTAATATCAGATGCTCTCTCACCCTCTCTCATCATTGACATTAGCTGAATAAGTTTCTGAACAGATCAAGACACCAAATTGTTGCTGCTACTTCTCCTGTCTCTCCCTCTTCAGGACAGCCAATATCTGACCTGTTATTTAGGGGATCTTTATCTTTAATGTGGCAAGATGATTTATTTACAGGCTTGAAGAGAGGCTCATAGGTGATATTACCTTCCCTAAATTATTTCTTATTTTATGAATCCCCTTTCTTTCCTACATTCACTTTCTGTTTTTCTTTGCAGAAGGGAATGGGCCGAGATATTGTCAGAACACTAAGCAGTGTTCTTTAGCACCAAATGCTGATCTTTTCTCTAATTAACCAGAAGCAGTTATTTCTAGAGGGAAGGGATCCATATTAGCTACAAAAATATTATTTAGAAATAAAATAAAAAACACAAACAAGACATGCAGATTAAATGCTAGTAATCTGCTAGCAGCAACTTTTCAGCAACTTCAATTAAAACAGACAAGCCTTTACCTGCTGAGACATAATTACAGGCCCTCAAGCTCCTGTTTTTCTTCTACAGACCACCAGGCTTTCTAAGTGCACTCTCTTAAGGTAGTGGAAGCATTAAAGATTTACACAGAGAAAGCTTTAGCTTTCTGGAAAGTCATTGATGTAATTGCCTGCTCTTATAATGGTTGTGCAATGGGTTTATGAGGTATGTATTCAGATCATCAATCAGCATGTCAGGCAGATGGTTAAGAATGCTTAAAGTATTGTATTTTATTTTAATGTATGGAAAACAAGATGTTTAGCTTTAATTTTAGTATTAGAGTAGTTTATTAAGCTCTAACGTTGTGCTAAGGTTTCCATGCAGAGCAGCAAAGTAACATAAACCTTAAAATATATTTGGCATGGTAACTTGCCGAGTGTTATATCCTTTTACCCCCTATTGTTAAAAACGTTCTGAAAATGTTCATGCAAAATCAAGATTATAGCTACTCAGTTATGCACTTACTAAAATATAAACAGAACACTATTACTAATTCGAAGGGCAAATATGGGGCTTAATCTATGACAAGAGTAAAGGTTTTTCAAAAAGAATGTACCGTACCTCACCATCTTCTAATTCCACATCTAGGAAATCAAAATCTCTAAAGACTCGGAACTGTTGCTCGCTGTTAGAATCATCCATATTCTCTTGTTCACGTTGTCCGTCTTCTGAAGCTACCAGACTATTTTGGTGCTCAATCAGATCCAAATCTCCACAGGAAGAAAAAATGACCTAAACATTGAAAAGGGATGACTTTCTTTTAAAAATTCTTCTATGGTTCCTTCTACTAGCCTTAAAACTAGTGGACTATTCAGAAACAGTATTTTCAGTACACACCTAATTCCTTCAGAGTATTTTTAGAAGATTCTTTTTTATTATTTATGTTGGACAAGTGCCTTCAGATTAAACTTAAACAAAGACACAACTCTGAATTGTAGAAACCCATCCAATTACATCCTAATGGCTGCAGACCAAGCATTTATAGAAACAAGATGCAACTACAAAAATAAGCATTCAAGGAGCTTCATAAAATCAGCCACTCCCCACAGTTGTTCAAGTTAAAACATGTGGATTACTTAGGAAGCATTTTTGCTGATCTAGTTTTTAAATTTAATTTTTTGCAGAAAAATGCAGAGTTGCTTCTTGATAGACTGTGATCATAAACTATAAGCAAATAAGCCAAATGAAAAAAATAGGTATGCACTATCTATTATTCTACTAAAATTTAACTAGTCTAGATGCTGATACTGGACATTCCCTACAGCAGAAATTTTGAGAGAATACAGTCCCACTACTGTAGAATTCCTGAAACAAAAAATAAATCCCAGCTCAAAAATTAGGCAATCCCAATATTTCAGATACTTTCATTGTTACTAATTCATTTACTAGAAATAATGTAGATTTGCACTTTAAAAATAAGGGGCATATAGAGTTCTCAAAGGAAGTGTCAGTATAAAATAAAAGACAAAATTCAGATAAAAATTAACACAATGTGTTTTATTAAACTGCATTATATAATGGACAAAAGAATTTGTTATCCAATTGTATGCTGGATAGAAGAGAGAGAGAGGAACAAATGGGATGACGTGAAAGACAAGGGTAATTTTGTCTTACGTGCATTTTTGGCTTAAATATGGTAGAACCTATTAATTTTTTCACAAAATAATGCCCTTCATGGAAAATAGGCGTTGGTACTTACCTGATACACTAATTCTCACGGCAGTTGGAAATGTATTTCTGTATGTATTTTATTTATTTGAGTATTAGACTGAGTGATATTTTGACTGATTGTCAAAATGCAATAAAATTATAAAGCTAAAATAATTAAACAAAACAATGCCCAATAAAACAATAATTATACTTCAGGTGCCAGCCCCAAAGTACGTAGTATACATAACTATACCTCTAAGGCCTTACAGAAAAGTTTTGATGATGGCTTTTTGGAATGATATCCATGTGGGTAACAAAATCCAGAAGATGGCATGGCAATCCAGAAAAGCATTATTGCTGACCACCACCACTTTGGCACTTCCCATACACACAGAACACTTAACACCTATACTTTTGTTAAACCTAAAGGACAGACTGTTGCACATGGAGGAGATAGTCCTGATTATACTCAGAGCCAAACCTATGTTGGGCTTCGTATGTTTAAGTCAATAATTTGAATTGCATTCATGTCCTACTGGAAGTTAATGCTGTTACATGGCTAGAGCAGTTCTTGTCGGTTGCAGGAACTGGATATGTCTAGTTTAATGAAAAGAAGGACTAGGGGAGACATGATAGCAGTGTTCCAATATCTCAGGGGTTGCCACAAAGAAGAGAGTGTCAAACTATTCTCCAAGGCACCTGAGGGTAGAACAAGAAGCAATGGGTGGAAACTAATCAAGGAGAGAAGCAACCTGGAGCTGAGGAGAAATTTCCTGACAGTGAGAACAATTAATCAGTGGAACAGCTTGCCTCCAGAAGTTGTGAATGCCCCAACACTGGAAGTCTTTAAGAAGATGTTGAATAACCATTTGTCTGAAATGGTATAGGGTTTCCTGCCTAGGCAGGGGGTTGGACTAAAAGACCTCCAAGGTCCCTTCCAATTCTGCTATTGTATTGCATTGTATTGTCTGCTGGCATGTAAGATATGCTACATTCCATGTAAAGTGCATTATTATTCCAGTGGTGACGAGGGCATAAGTCCCCAGTATCAGAGCCTTCCACTCTTGATAGGCTCACAACTGGCACCTCAGCCAAAGATTGTCAAAAGCCAAAATGCCCTCCACTTGCAAATCCAGCAGAAGCAGTAAGTTCAGGAGAAGTATGTCAGGCAAGTGAAAGATAGTATCTTAAACTGAAGATATAAATTAATTGTACACAAATGGTGTAAGAAAAAATATGACACTTACCGAGGGATTTTTGCTCAGACCAACCTCTTGACCACAAAGACTAAGAACATGCACCAACTTTTCTTTTGTTTTTTTCTTTAAAGAAATAAAGGTGAAAGAACAGATTTTAAAAATAATAATGTTACACATATGATTTTTTTTAATAATGAGAAAAATTAGGAATGCTTGTAAAGAAAACCATAACTCTGGCTCTAATTCTTCATAATTTTAATTAATTAATTATAATTTAATCTGACAAAATATTACTTTGGTGCAGTTTGGATCCTCAATATTTCAGTACTTGTTAAACAATATTTCTATATTTCTGAACAATAATTAAAACTAAAGCGAATGAAACAAACCACTGATTAGAGAAAATCAGTAAGAAATTTACCTGGGAATACTGAGGTCTTTTCCAACTAACAGGCACAAGGACATTGGAATTAGACCCAGAAGATGTTGAAGATGTGCTTCTTGTGACAGGCATTATTCTATGTTTTCCATCACGACCCGAAGAAGTCTGCAGCTCATCATACCGCTTGCCAATAATTGGTGTCTTAAAGTAAAACATCAATAAAAATTTAAAATTGACATATGTCATTCTCACAGTGCATATAGCAACTCTTAGCATGTGGTTTAACTCTGAACTGTACATGATCTTATTAATTAATAATGGCTAAATTGCCTATTTTGCTTAAATCATTAGTTTGTAATATTAGTTTATAATATGTATACTAGTGGTGCAGTGGTTAAAGTGCAACATTGCAGGCAAATTCAGCTCACAGCCCTCAGTGTGGAGTTCGATCCTGACAGGGCTCAAGGTTAACTCAGCTTCCCATCCTTCCAAGGTTGATAAAATGAGGAAACAGATTGTTGGGGGCAATGTGCAAATAATGCTTACATTGTAAACCTCCCAGAGAAAGCTATAAAGTGTTGTGGATCAGTATATAAGCCCAAATGCTATTGTTATCTTAATTATGGTAAATACAGTACCTCAGAAATATCAAACTGAAACTCTAAAGTTTTTCCAGGCAGTTCCTTGGATGCATTATTCCAGATGCAATGTATTTCCATTTTTGAAATATCACTATGCTGATAAGAGGGTAGAACAAGACTTGCTGAGCGTGCAACCACCAATTTAAGTATATTCAGGGCTTCTCGCCAGTGAATGCTCTGTAAATAAATATTTGCACAAATATTCACATACAATCACATACATTGAACAAAAATATATTTGTAACATTAAATACATCAGAGACTGATTGTATTGAATACAGAAAATCTGACTATTCTGTAATAATAATAATAATTTGAAATATTCCATGTTAAAAAAAACCCCATATACTAAATACAAAAAGAAGGAAATGTTACTGTAGTAATATTACAAAATATTATCATGGCTTCTTGTTAGGCTTCTATTTGGCACAGAATCAGATAGCTTGGCATTTTTTATGTTTTCTAAACATTAGTTTAAAAGAAAGCAAGACAATATTGAATATTTTGAGAAGATTCCCAGATTTATTTTATTTTCTAAAACAATAAAAATAGTAAAAGTTATATCTAATGATTAAAGTGTATTATTTTTGTACAATAACAAATTTAAAATAGCAGGCTGAGGAGTATAGTGATGTTTTTGCTCATTGGTTCTATTTTCTGTCTGTCTTTATTTTATTATTATTTAACAATGTCAGACACATTTACCATGCCAATTTAACATACAAGTATTTACTGGAAACTTTGGTTTTAACAATTCCTGAATAAAGTAACTATAATAAAAACAACAACATACAAAGGATCATTTCATAATGTATAGTTACAGTATTTTACTAAATACCAGGCAGACATTAACATCATATTTGCCCATAATTAATATCTGTTATCTACTGTACAATTTATTGCCAAAGTTGCCCATTATTTTGTTCTTAACCTCCACATTTGCTACATTGCAAAGTTATCAGAATCTGCTAGCAGAAAACACATTTTGCTTGGTGAAGTTCAATTATCCTTCAGTAGAAGAGGAATTTAATTGGTGCAGAATTTTATACTGAGTCCCACAATGTACCTGCAGATTTAATTACACTGTGATTACTTCTGACATACATTGCAATACCAAGAAAGACGTTAGGCAAAGTGCTAATCCCCCAATTATTTAACAATGTTAAATGAAGGAAGAAGAGTGCTAGGTCTTTGAGACTGAGAGACATGGGAAGAAATGAGTGAATTAATACTGATTTCTACACAAGTACTATGAGCAAAATATACTTACTTGTACGTATTTTTCTATGGTCTTTAGTACTTCCATGTTAAACTGTTTAACAGGTAAGTTTGATAAGTCCATATAACTAAGAAGACTATAGATTATTTGTAAAAGTGATTGCTGCATGTTAGGAAGCCCCTTTTCCAGTAGCTGTGAACAAAATTAGACAAACTCATAATCCTTAAATAAACCATAATAATAATTACTGTAGACAGCTAAAGATTAGAATTTTATATTGTAACAGAAAATAGATTAGTGTAGAAAAAATATGTGAACATCTGATATATTGAATTAGGAAACATAAATGTTAGCACTGCACATTTTTTCCAATTAATTTCAAAAGGTTGTTCAGAGCACATATAAATGAATGCAGCATCTGCCTATAAGTCTTTAAAGGAACTCTGTCTTTTCCCTTTAAATGAGCTGTCTTTTCCCACTCCCACATAGTGCAGTGGTGTCAAACCTGCAGTGTCACATTGTCATCGCGTGATGTATCACACCTTTCCCCCCCTCGCTAAACCAGGGGTAGCCGTGGCTAGTGGGAGTGAACCCATCAAGTGGCTTGCTTGATTGAGGGGGGCTGTATTGTTTTTTTATTGTTTGTATATTGGATTTTTATTTTTGTAAGCCGCCCAACATCACAGAGTGAATGGGCAGCCATACAAATTTTCTTAAATAAATAAATTTAAAACTGCTCCTCTCCAAGGAAACTGGAGCACTGCACAGCCTTATTGCAGGGGTGGGTTCCTACCAATTTGGACCAGTTTGGCCAAATAAGTTGGACATGTGACCATACGGCTCATTTTTGCCCATTTTTTGCAAAAATTGGGGTGTTTTTACCTCCTCCCCCAGCCCTGCTGAACCCTGCAGAGTGTCCTGGAGGTAGGGGAGGACAAAAACTTTGTTTTCTTACTGGGCAGTTTGCAGGCATTCCCTTAGCTCTGGTGAGGCTGGAAACCTCCCCTCCCCCGTAAAAACTTTTCGCCACCATTTCGGTGGGCATGACTTGGTGAGGGGGTCACATTCTCCCCCATCTAGCCATGCCCACTGAACTGGTAGTAAAAAATTTTGAAACCCACCCCTGCGTTATTGGCTATAATCGTCACCAACTTGATTGCTGAACGAAAGTTGTGTTTTTACTATTTTTCTTTGTTCACATTTTGTTTTGTTTTTTTGACACTGCACCCCCCCTCCCTTGTGGTTGTAAGCCGCCCTGAGTCCCCTCAGGGAAAAGGGCGGCCTATAAATCCCAATAAACTCTACAAACTCTACAAACTTTTTTACATCACAAATAATTTCTGTAATCTGTATTTAGACTCAGTGTTGTTCTAAATCTTTCAGGAAATCTATTATTAGAAGTATGAGAAGGAGGGATGAACTAATTAAAACATACCTCAGCAAGATAAGTAATCATATTCAGAGTAATGTCAGCAAATGCTTCATGAAGGTAACGGCAAACAACATTCACCCAAGTTGCACAATCTCTTGTATAGCTGTGTGTTTTATAGAGAGTCATGACATGTGCAAGATTTGACAACTTTGGGTTCTTTTCTTCTAGACAGACCTAACAAGTGAATGACAACATACATTAAAAAGAAAATGAAAAAAAATACAGCCCTGGATTTAAGAATATCCACATAATATTAAGCATAGAGTACCTGAGCAATCCTCTCTGCTATATCCTTGCAGAGCTGATTTGGGCCATCAAAGTGCTGAATTAAATGAGGCAGAAGGCATAAAACATTCAATGGAAATCCTGGCATTAAAAAATAGAAATAAACATAAATGTGACACTGTAATGTATTAGATGATAATAAATGAAACTGACTGAAAACATACATTATATACCAAAAATACAATCCATGTCTCTTTTCTTAATTCCAATTATGTGAAAATAATAATTGGGTACTTTGAGTCATTTATCATTTCATTAATTTGCAAAATGTATTGCTATTAATTATT
Source organism: Thamnophis sirtalis (assembly GCF_051295495.1). Classification (NCBI taxonomy): domain Eukaryota; kingdom Metazoa; phylum Chordata; class Lepidosauria; order Squamata; family Natricidae; genus Thamnophis; species Thamnophis sirtalis. The sequence goes on along the minus strand of NW_028261388.1, from coordinate 24,750,323 downwards.
GCATATAATAATATAAATGTATACTAATTATACACATAACATTTCATATCAGGTGTTGTTTGTAGATTTTTATGCTTGGGGATAACAATGATAAAATAATAGATTATACTTTCTTCTCGAGTAAAGGGTTAACTGGGCATCTTCTTACATAGAGGTAAGGAGGAATGTCACAATAACTTGGACAGAAAGCTAAAGGTAAGAAAAGAAAGGTGGCTTTCCAATTCCTCTTTAAATTTTAAATTAGTACTCAGTTCAGTAATAGAAAGGAGGGCGAGCTAAAGGAAGAATGGGGAAACTTGGAATATGACACAATATTATTTTTTCATTTTAATTTACCAGGAAGCACAGACAGTAACCTTATGACCTATGTAATTGCTTAGCCTGTTTCCAAGGTTTTGTAATTAGCTATTTATATAAAAACGTATTACCAAATCCAAGTTTAGCTTTCAGGATTTTATGCTCATTTTATTTTTGATATAAAAATAAATAAATGAAACATGTATTAGATGTACCTATAGCCTGAGAGGAATCAACCATGGATACACGTGACACTGGAGTCAGCAAACTGAAGAGCTGAAGTGTGAGATCAGTAGTTGTTAGAGAAGTAAAACCTTTAAGCAGAAGTTGCTGGAGCCCTGAGAAATCTGTCCATTTTAGTTGTCCTTGTAGCTTTTCTAATTTTTCCCTGTTTTCTACTTTATCCAGTGGCAGATGAACGAGTAGCTTACTGAGCAATCTTAGTGCCATTAGGTATTCAAATTCAAAATCAGATTCCATCAAAGCCACTGCTCCCCAGAAAATGGTGGCCAGCAGGTTAGTTGGATTGTTAATATTGGTAGGGTCTGAAAGACTGTCCTTCAAAGAAGAGGAGCTCCTAGTTTTGGAGGAAAGGCCTTGCTGTGTGCAAGCCTGAATCCTATCCAGAGTGGCACTGCGAGGGGGATCAGAAGTTCTGTCCACAACCCCAAACTTTTTAGGCACTGAAAAACTCCTCTGATGTCTGCTACGCTCAGCAGTGCCTGTACTGCCACTGGCAGCTCCTGAATTCACATTAAGTTGTCCTGTGCTCTTCCGATTGGCTGTCAGTTTTGCACTTGATGTCAAGTCTGGTGAGGATGAACTAAGAGAAAACAATCATACGAATAAATTATCAATTTAATTGCAGCTGTAATACTAAGCAGAAATATCTTCAATGAGAGGTTAAAAAAACAAAGCTATTCCTTCCATAGATTTTCTGCTCATTGAACTCAAGAGATCATATCATGAAGGGACAAAAACAAAAAGTGCACTATGCAAGCCATCTTCCTTCTCCTATGTTTTAAGAACACTTTTTTTAGAAAGCAGAGAGTAAAATTATAATGGAACTATTGTATGAAAGTTTGAAATGCATACAATACAGTACTGAGTCAAAGAAAAGAAAGGAAAGGAATTCCTGTGGACTTTACTCTGCTAGTTACTGCTGATTATAGGTGGCGCCCGTCCCTGTTTCAAGGTTGAGCCAGCACTGTTTAAAGACATTTCTGTGGTCATGTAGCCAGCATGATGTCATGGAGCACTGTTTCCTCCCCACTGAAGTGGTACCTATTTATCTACTCGCATTTGCATGTTTTCGAATTGCTAGATAAGCAGTAGCTAGGCGAAAACAGATGCTCATCCTTGTTGCGAGACATTTTATTTTTCATGCCGCATTCAGAAGAGTATTTTCTTTTCTGTTTCTCTTTTTTGCTGTTTATTCATGCAGCATTCTACTCTACCAACAAACTAGTAACTTGACATGACAGGGGACTACATTAAGGTGAAGGTTAAACGTGTTCATCTTTAAAAGGGTTCATATTTTATTGTGCTTCACTGCTGGGAAGCAAGGAAACTACTAGTATTCCAATATCAAATGTTTCGTAATCACTCACAAATGTTAATATATTCACATCATTGCAAAATGTAACATAACCGAGGTGGGAAGGCTTTTGACATAAGAGGCGATTTTGCCTCAAGCTATACCAGTTTTAGTAGATGTTTTATTTCAGTTCTTTAAATCTAATAACTTCTTTGACAGGATAAGTAAATGACACACTTGCAGCTGTTATCACAGCTGAAATCTGGATGAAAGACTTCCATGTGGACAGATAGAAAGCTAAATATTGTAAGCTTATCTAATGAAACAGGAATATATGAGTCTTCATAAATTATGGCACTGTTAATATTTCACAAAAAAAGAACAAACAATATCCCAAATTGATTTACTAACGCCTACTCTTTTACAAGATCCATTTCTTTGAAATGCCAAGTGGGCTCAGATGTTGAGCCGACATAACATAAACTTCTATCAATATTGCAGAATCTCTACACTGTAACTGTCTATTTTGCACTTGAATTACATCCTCATTTCTGTGTATACATGTGTAGTCCCGAATTTCTGGAAGTGAGGGAAGCCGAAGGTCAACTCATGAAGCTTTCTTGACCTGCTCCTGAGTTGCCATAGGCAGGGGTTGGGAAATCGCACCTTGCAGCTGCCCCAAAGAATTCATGCCTCTGTCAAAACAAAACACATCCTAGCCGCACGAAGGTCAAGGCCATCTCCATGGAGTCCCACAACGGCCAGAGGGAGTGACTTCTACGACCTGCGCGATTGCTTCGTTGGGAAATGTAGCTGGTGACACACCTTGGGGTAGGGGGCAACAGGGTCAAAGGCAAGATGCGAACTGGGTGAAGTCACAATTGCCTTCACTTAGTTCGTGCCAACATGGTGCTCTTAATAAACAACTGGATGTTTCTTGCTAAATGGCTTGGGGCTCTTGCTTTTATTAGGGCATCGGTCAGAACCCTGACAGCAGGCAGTTGCATTCTGAATTCCATAGCCAAATCTTTATAGAAAATGCTATATTTAATTGAATAGAAAAACTCATTACCATGATAAAAGATCACTGTTTTTCAGACAATCATACAGAGTATCCACAGTGGCTTCTAATGTAAGAAGGGCTTCCATAACGTAACCCTGCCAAAAATACAGAAATATGATCATTTCAGTATATATATATTTCACTTATTTAAAAGATTTCTATGGTGACCCCTCTTAAGCTCCCAACAATAATATAATCATTCCATTACTACCAGTAATGTGAATTATTAAACGTCTACTGCCTAATCTTAGTTTTCATTAAATATTCAAACAAACTCTAGCATGACTGCTGGAATTAACTGTGAAAGAGATACTGTTTATGATATGTGGTGCGTACATTTGATATTTGCTAAACTAAAATTAAGAAAAAAAAACTAGAAAAGAAACTGCTAGTCCTTATGAAAAGGGCTGAGTTAGATCGTCCAACAATGAAAGGCAACTTCTTATGTTTCTACAAAGATGAGTTAGGATAGTATTTATACCTGAATTTCTTCTCCATGTTCTCCTATAACTTCCACTAATCTTGACAGCAGATCGGACAATGCATGTGCTGAAAGTGGCTGTTTTAGAGCCCGAAATATCTGAAAAGATCGGCCAGCATAATGTCTCGAGGAACTAGAAAGAGCTGTTTGCAATGCAATTTCACTAAGCTGCTGCTCCAAATGAAAGCCTGATGAGAAAACCAAACCAAACCAGGATCAGTGTCATATTATCTCATAGATAATTCATGAATTTGAAATATATATTGCAAATTTTCATTTTTGAGGCAACAAAAATATAAAGGAAGACATTGTCAGGAACTTTTACATTTTTAATCATAGGGAGGAAGCAAAGGCAAGTTAATGTGAAAATGATTATCTGAAGCATTTTTTATTTATCTATCAAATTTCTACACCAGCCATCTCATTTAGGTAATTCTGGGCAATTTACCATAAAAACATAAAAAGTGGCATAAAACCATAAATACAACAATGTTAACAGACTTAAGTACAAACTTGAAATTATTACATATTAAAAAAAAAAAAGATGGAGGGAGCACTCTCATGCCTGAGGTCCATACCACTCATCAACTGCCAATTGGTAGAGCCAGGTCTTACCAGAAGTGATATTCAATCTGTTCTCTCCAGTTCAAGTGAACTGGTAGCGGCAGCTGCAGGAGGTTCCACCCACCCTTTCCTGATGTAATGTGCAACCTTCTGCGCATGCACAGAAGGCAGTGCACATGCGCAGTTGCAGCACATGCACTCACATTTGTGAACTGGTAGGGAAGGTAAGTGAATACCACCGCTGGTCTTAATATTCTTTTGCAAAGACGAAAGAATGGGGTCTCATCTCACTTCTGGGAGTAAGATGTTCCAAACATGATCCACTGGTCAAAATTATTTAACCAATGGGATCTACAATATACTCCCCACCCACGTCTGATCTGGTGGGATCGGACAATGTAATTGGGATGAGACAGTTCCTTAGGAAGGCTGGTCCCATGCCTCAAAGGGCTTTACATTTGATAACTTTAAATTGGACCCAGAAGCAAACTGGTATCCAATGCAGCTTGTATAGCAGAGATGTTACATGTTTGAGAGTCTCTCAAAACTATTCATGCCACTGCATTCTGCACCAGTTGCAACTTCTGGATATTCTTCAAGAGTAGTCCCATGTAAAATGCATTGCAATTCTCCATATAGGAGATAATTAGGGCATGAGTGACTAAAAGAAAGGCTTCTTGATTCAGGAAAGGGCATAACTGGTGTGCAACATGAAGCTGAGCAAAGGCCCTCCTAGCCATAACTACCACTTGGTTCTCGAGCAGGAATTGTGAGTCCAAAAGGAACCTGAAATTATACAGTAGGTCCATCTGGGACAGTGCAACCCCATCCAAGACCAATGATGTTAGCTCCCAGATGCAAAGTAACCTACACACAGCCACTCCATTCTACCAGGGTTCAGTTGCAGCCTGTTTGTACCCCATCCAGTTCTCCACAGCCTCTAGGCACCATGAAAGAAGGTTTACAACATCATTTAATTCACCTGGGATGGAGGTATATACCTGCAATATACCCTCCCTGTCTGATTAGGTGGGATGGGACCTCAGTATACTGGGTAACATCAGCATACTGATGGTACCTCCTCTTATGGTGACATATGATCTCACTTAGCAATTTCATGTAGATGTTAAAAAGGAGATGAGACAGCAATGAACCCTGCAGTACCCCACAAATCAAGGACTGCAGTTGCACATCTCTTTCCTTATCAACAATGATTAGGACCAGTCCCATAGGAAAGAGATGAACCAGCATAAGTGTGCCCTGAATCCCAATTCCTAAAGATCAAAAGAATACCATGGTTGACAAAATCTACCAAGAGGTCAAGAAGAGCCAGGATGGATGTACTAGCTCTATTCCACTCCTGCCAGAGGTCATCCAAAAGTGTGACCAATGCTGTTTCATTCCATATCCGGACCTGAAACTTGATTGGAAGGGCCTAAATAATCCTTTAGAGCTGCAGCACAATCACTACTCAACATCTTCCCTAGAAAGGAGAGATTGGAGACTGAATGAAAATTATCAAGAGTGATAAAGTCCAGTGATGGCTTCTTATAAAGAGGATGTATAAACATCTCTTTAAATGGTGCCAAGAATAGCATTCTCTGTCAAGAATGAATAGTTCCTCTCTAGGATCCACCCACATGTCACCTCCTAGGTGCCTCAATCAAGCAGATGGGGCATAGATATGAACCACAGGTGGCCATACAGATTGAAGACTGTCCATTTTCTCAGCACCAACAGAATCAAACAGATGCCAGATAAGATGCCCCAGGCATCTCCAATGTACCATGCTTGTCTCCAATTGAAGAAATGTCTTTAAAACTCTTTAGAGCTTTATGTCCTTTTTAGTGAAGAATTCAATGGATTTATTTAACAAGATATTAAAGGGTTTTGCAAATTTTGTCTCTGAATCCCTAAGGAATGCTGGAAAAATCCCTCACCTGAATCCTGAGAAAATCAGATTCTCTTCAATTTGATCAGCCTCTGTTATAAACCATAGCCAAATAGGAAATCAATAAAGCAATACAACTAAAATCAATTTCTTGTGCTCCTAATTTGTGGCAATACTCAAATCATAAAAACAAATCTATGTGCCATGATTTATTTTATTTTTACTAGTGATCATGAGCAACAATTATTGTGAAAATTGGGATTTTGTCCAGCGAAATAAAATGAGAGAAAGCTGCTTATTAAGTAAAGGTGTTATACAATTTTAATTAAGGTGTTAACAACAATTAATCAGTACCTGATTTAGATTCTTTAAAGACAGACACAACATGACGCAAGAAATTGGTAAGCTGCTCTGCACTTTTTGTATTCTGGTTTTTGGGTGTGATATCTTCATGGCACCAGAGCGGACCAAATGCCCTTAAAAATCAGAAATTTGATATATTTATTTTGAGATTTTAAAAAAGTATTTTAAATAGCATAACACGATAGCACAGTTCCCATACATCCTCCTTCAGATTATAGGCAAATGGTTTACAGTAATTTTGTGTAAAGTCTTAGTAAATAAATAATGATTCAATCCTATTAATTCTATTAAAACTTGGAGAGGGCATACCTTTGATTCAATCTTGACTCCTGTCAAACACTTTTCTTGGCTACATTTTTGTAGTGATTTACCCTTGCCTTCTCCTTTCTGGGACTGAGAAAAATTACCAGTCCACAATCATCTAGCTGATTTTGTGCCTAAGACAAAAGTATGTAGAACTCACAGTTTCCCAGGGTCTAAGAGCCTAGTGCTTTAAACCACTGCACCAAACTAGGCCTCATTTATCCAAACACATCACAATTTTTTTCATTCTTACAATAAAGAGGTCAATTTGTCACAGAAATATACCACTCTAATTAGGAAATCAATCAAACTTGTCTATAGCAACCTTTCCCATCCAGGTGCCTTTCAGTCAACCCAGGAATTCAGGTTCCAATAGTTTATAGACACAATTTGGGGAAAGGAAGACACCATTTTGATACTCTTATTAAGAGCAAATGATCATATGAAAAGTTCTGAATTATGCTACCCTCATGTTAAATGGCTAAGAAGGAAGAGCTTCGTAGTCACTATATGGTCACAATAGAAAGCAAAATAATGCCCTCTTGATGTGATGCTCTTTCATTGAATTATGGCTCTTTCCTTGCTCATTCTCACTAAAACTTGTTGTATTGTCAGGAAATTTAGGTAAGCCTTTTAACTGTTCTAAGAGACTACTGATGTGCACAATGTATAAATATGTTTATCAATTTTTAATAAGTCTAAGAAAAGATGAAAAACACAGTTTTAGTCTCTGATGCAGAAAGTATATCTCATTTCAGCTAACTATGAAAAATATCAACAAATATTAATTTAAGAGTCTGCTCTGAATTTTAATGGGGAATGAAGTATTTGAGTGACAGTGCCAATTTTTATTTCATAGAGTGATGCTATATCTTTTAAGAAGCAATCTGCCAGCTGAAAAAGAATTAATGTATTATACTCTTCTTGAAATAAACTGCTCCAAGCAAGTCAAATGCCTTTCTACATCTGTTTCCTATACCTCAGGGGTGTCAAACCTGATCACATCGCGGGCCATATTGTGATGTATTGTGATGTTTTGTGCCTTTGTGGAGCCGGGGTAGGCATGGCCTGCATGGGCTGTATCTGGCCCGCGGGCCCACAGTTTGACAGGCCTGCTGCTATACCTGTTTAATAGTTCACTTCTGGCTAAGATTAGAAAGAGGGAGCCTCAAACCTGCCTGTTACTTTACTGTAAAGCAGAAAATGAGACATCGTGCCCATGCTGTTATACTCAAGAAACCTATTAGTGAAAGATACTTTTTTTCATGAATTATGAATTACACAAATTCTTTTAAAGCACACAATACTGCTTTTAAGAATTAAAATGGGATATTTATTCTGCCTTAGTTACCTGGTAGTTAAAAACTCTATTAGTTTGTTTGCTTTTTCATTTGTCTCCACAGTTGGGTCAATGTCTTCTATCTCCTGGGTGATTTGTGGGAGATTTCCACTGCTTCCTCCAAGGCTGATGCTGGAAGAAGTGGAGCTGGAGCTGAGCCCAGAGTCTGGCACAGGGGAAGACTGATACTCCCTCAGAAAGTCAAAACCACCTAGCAAAAACATGGGGGAAAATCTATTTTAACATAGAAGTCATAATTTTGCTACATTACAGTCACTGTGAGATAGGTTACATGCATATACACACATATATTTTATTAAGAAATATGAAAATATGCCTTTGAAGAAAAATCTGAAATAGATAGATCCAGTTAGAACATAGTACTAAAACAATATATGTGTCTAAAATGTGCTTCTGCAGAAAAGGAATCTTTGTTATAATCATTCTTTTCTACGTTGAGCACCACAGAATTATGAAAGTGATGACACCCAAATTCAAACAAAATTGAAATAAAGCAGAACAATTGGTTTTTCATTACCTGTATAGAAGAATTCAGGCAAATGCACAGGCTGAACTGTAAGCGTCTTGGTTTCATTCATCTCTCTAGTCTGAAGAAGCATTGAGGCTATGGCTTGAAAATTGCTATTGCATGACAACACAATCAGCAGATGTAGCAACAGCTTCCTGCTATGTTCAAAGACTTCTGGACGATAATGATCAAGGCCTAAAGAAAACAATCAGGAAGTTTAATTAATTAAGAAGCACAAAAAGTTCATATGTTAGAAAAAGGTAAATGTTTGGAGGGCCTTTTATTTGGGAAAACCAAAAATATAATTTTATTCTTGTTTATTCAGCTTACATGATTTTTATATGTTCTAAAAATAATAGTTGTAATATTTAATTGGATTAATTTATTGATTTATTGATGACCGGATGCATTATTGGGAGACCTGATTGGTTGGGTTGAGAAAGATCACTCTGAAAGTTTTATTTGACTGATTGCTAAGAACTGATTCGGCACATAATTTAAAAGTTAATTAGCAATCGAGATGCAACATTTAATTGTATTAATTTATTTTAATAATTGTTTGTAATAAAGTATTAACACGCTTGAATAAATCTTGACTCCTGTTGATATATGTATATGGACAGTCATAACTAAATTCTATAGTAGTAGTTTGTCACTTCATTTTCTGGGATTTTTTTAAGCTCTAGTTTACAGCCCAGAAATTCCATAGACATCTCCCATAAATTATTACAGCATGAATTAGAGGAATTCTACCTCTAATACTCATGTCTTTGAAGACAGACCCATCATCCTAGCAACAACCAAAAATTTAACTAAAACAATAAACATCATACTATCTATGACTACAATCCCAAACATTAGAGAGAGAGAGAAAATAATTGAATCCAGTGGTAGGTAAACATAAAAAAATCTCATAGGACAATTGGTTAATCTAGAGTTTATTAAACTGTGGACTACAACAACAGCGGGGTTGTGACCAATTTTGAGAGGTTTACACTTATTCTGCTCTGCCTGGATATAGATGACCTTTGCTAAGCTGCTGGCCCTAAGCTTTCTAAGTTTTCTTTAATAATCTTTGCACTTGCAGCAACAGTTCCTTTCATATCTCCAACCTGTTCGGTGGGGTCATTCCAGGCGGGGATTGAGGTGTTCTTGCCTAATCTCATTGTTCTTCTCTTCCAAGGATCACTGTTTGGGATTTCTTCCTGGAAGGCATCATGCTAAGTCTTTGTACTGAACCTGGATATGTCTTCCAGGCAGTCTGAGTGCTTTGTCTTCTCAATTTTTGCTGAAACATGAGGCCTCATGACAGGAAGTTTACAGTACTATCAAAATATAGTCTGCCAATTTTATTCTTGGAGAAATGTCATTCAAATTCATGTATTATTTTAGTGATTCATCTCACTTTCAAAGTTTGAAAATCCCAAGGACCAGTTAATAGTCTTAATAGTATTTCAGGTTCTAAATGGCCACGATTTAATAATTTCCCACCAATAGTATAATGCAGGGGTATCCAAACTTGGGAACTTTAAGACTTGTGCACTTCAACTCTCAGAATTCCCCAGCCAGCATGCTGGCTGGTCCACAAATCTTAAAGTTCCCAAGTTTGGACACCCCTGGTATAATGTGACTGATGCCATTTTAGAATTAAAGTATAAAATAAAATTAAGTACCATAATAAAAAGTTAGAAAAACTTCAACCTTGTTCATTTTTTCCCCATACAGAATATATGGTTTCTGATTCTATAAGATGTTATTGTGGGAATTTCTGTCCAACATTCTCTCATATAATTTATTGCCATTTTTTTCATAAATGTAATACTTTTATTTGAGGGAAAAGATACTCTATTAGAAGATATGAGGGAGTTGGTAGGAATAACACAAAGGAGTACAAAAAATTATAATTGGGCCAAAAATGAATGAGAATAATTGTTTAATGAGGAGATGCATAGAAAAGCTTTGTTAACATACTCAATTTCCACTTAAATTTTTGTTTAGTCTTTATTTCTTACCTAAAAACAGAGCATGCAACAGCAATGGAAGATGAAGAGCCCAGTCTTCTCTTACACTATGATCTACTACCATTTCAGTCATGAAGATAACAGCAATATTGCATCTAACAAGAAAAATAAAATTAATCAATTCAAAAACTGCAACAAGAAATACGAAAAAAGCAGAAAACATGAAGAAGCAGTTCAAAAAATACCAAGAATAGTACAGGTATGTGACAATTTCTAAGCTATAGTAAAAGTGAAAGAAATAGAAGGGTGTAGCCTCCCGCCCCCGCCCCTACTGGTTCGGCCGATCTGGGCTGAACCGGGAGCAACCCACCACTGATCCTATCTGATGCTGGTATTTCTTTATGTTTAGAATATAATTGATCAAACCATTTTCATGTGGCAAAATGGATTTATAATTGGAACAGATTCATGAAAATACTGTCTCATAAGCTGCAAAGTTAGCAGTCTTAAACTAAAAAAATAGAAAAAATAAAAAGAAGCGAACTTAAATAATATTTTCACCTGTATCATAAATATAATTTGTAGACAGAATAACCCTGTTATTGGAAGAGAAAAGCAAGCAGAATTTGGCTACTTTACTAAATATCTTCAATTGTTTTTAATTTTATTGCCCAAGCCAAGTGCCAATCTGGCCTGCTGGATGATATTTGTAAAGTAATAAAGGAATTAAATAGTGCTGAATTTCAAGGAATGGGTTTATAAAAAAATAATAATTCTAATTTTATAATTCTGAACAAACTACTTTAAAATGGATTCACAAGAGACATTAGAGATGTACGAAGAATTAATAGCTATGGTAAAAAATATGTGTGAATCATTACTAAAAGGAACAGGTTTTGTTTTGTTCTAATAGTGGTTAAACAATTTTCAAACAAAAGGTAGATCAAGACAACACAAGAAACATTAACTAAGGTGGAACAGATTTTGAAAGATTATTCTGTTTATGCTAAGATACAATGATTAGAGGTGTTCTGTTTAAATTGTATGAGTAAATAACTGAAATACACAGCCCTGCCCTATCCATAATTTCTAGTATATAAAAAATACCCCAAAGCATATTTACTTTGAAGGACTGAAACATTTGCTGACACCCACTCTATGGATTTCATGATGCCACTCACCATGGCTTTTATGGCTTGCAAGCAGAGGCCAAAATCATAGTACAGCCCCCAGATTAAAAAAAATATTGTCTACTTCCATAGTCCTACAGACTATGTCAGACTATGTCAGACAAACTCTAAAGACAGAATGAACTATTAGATGAACCAGTTAAAATATGTTAGGAATCTGAGGTTTCTTTATATTGTGCTTACCTATGGAGCGGTCCCCGTGGTGTAATTGTTTCTGGAAGGTAGTCAACAAGTGGTGCCCAGCACCCTCCATTAAATGGCATTGGCAAAGGTTGTGGCTGTTTCATTTCCACAATATTCAGAAGCCAACTTGTATATGGAGAAATAGGATCATCTGTGCAGAAACATTTATTACATTTCTACACTGTCCAACAGCCAACCCTTTTGGAGCAGTGTTCAAGTAAATTAAGATCAGAGAAACAATGCAGTACAAATATCAAATCTTATATAATAGCTAAAAGAAAGCAATATATGCCTTTGGGAGGCTATTAATTAATTTATTCATTCAATTTATATGTTGCCCATTTTGCCTGACCATAGGTGGCTTACAATAATTAAAAATAAATAAAGATATTAAAACAATAAGAAATAGTAACATTAATTAAGATTGACAAAAACTAAGGAGGAAAGAAGCAAGATGCACAAGAGTGGAGTGGGGTCTTGTCTTAATCTGTTAACCATCTCCAGACTGATGCCTCCCCATTGGGGATCTTTTCAGGGTTTTAAGCAGCATTTTAAATAAATCTAGATAAAAGCAGTGCAGTTAGAAGATATTGGCACAATGGCATTACTAATGCCATTGACAACATTGCTCTTACTAGACTACTATATTAAGCTAATACAAAATGTTCAAAATCATCAAGATAAAGCGAGCATGGAACAATCAGTTTTGGCTGATCAGTATCAGGACTAAATGTTTTGTCCAGCCACAGCCCCCAAACACATGTACTTTGGGTAGAGGCATTCTGAGATGAGGAAAGACAGACAAAGGAAAGGTCATTGGTAACAATTTGTGGCATGCCACCTGGAGGGCATTAGTAACTATGACAGCTTCTTCTCTTTCCTTGTTTTTCTACCTCTGTGCTGCCTTTTGCTCTTAATGATGGGATGTGCCTGCCAGTCACAGACTGGTACATAGGATACGCTGAGCCATAAGCTAGCCAAGAAATTATATTTCTCCATGCTGTTTGAATTGAGCCTTTGTGGTTAGTGTGCAGTGGGTGAACTAAGGGAAGGTAAGGAAAAGCCTGCCTCGTCCCCCAGAAGATCAGGGGGAGGAGGCAGGCCACCCACTTTAACATGGTGTGCTAGAATTCAAGGTAGGATGAGACTAAAGTACTGGAAGGTGTATAGGGCTAGAGCCGAGACATTTATTGCTCTGATAGCTGAACCATATGTTTGCTGTGCTATATGCTGCTGATTGCTTTCTGTTTGACAATTTAATAGATAGGGAGTCTGATATTTCCATCATTACAGTCAATGCACACTGTGAATACTCGATGCATTTTTTATACACAGGTATTTAGATAAGACAAATACTAATCAGATGCTAATCTTCAAGTTTAACTGAAATTTGAGTGTTAAAAACACTTAAATTCAACCAACTGAAAGATTTAAATGAGATTGAAACAGATATTTAATACTTTTTATTGAAATACTCTGTCAAATACTCTGTACAAATCATGTCTACCTAATATTAGCAAATAACAACATTCACAAAAATTAATATTAATCAAATATCAAGACATACTTTTATCATCGTCGTAAGATCCTCCGGAGCTATTGCTGTATCTTGATTCTAATCGGTTATGTGCTCTGATCACATTACTAAACCTTGCAAATTGGAAGAAAACCACACAAAACCTATTTAAAATCTTAATACATGCTCAATTCATAATAGCATTATATATCCTGGTGGATGGATAAAAATGTATCCATTCTTATTTTAAATTCATCTCTCAATTTTTTCACCTCTAACATCCACTAGGCCCTCTACTCATATTAGTTTAGATTCTTTTCCAAACAAAAAGTTAGGTAAAAAAAATTGGCAGCATTTTTATCTAAAAGTCCTTTCTCCATAATCAGTCTAAAAAGTTTAATCGTTTCCAATAGGATATAACTTCCCTGAGCCTGAAAATTTCTGAATTTCAAAAATGAAAAAAGCTTAGTTTATTAGCAGAAAGCAGAACTTCACAAAACAGGGAATAGATATTAAAAATATAAGCCTTTCTATAAGCAATGTCTAGATACAACTGAGACATTTACAGGTAAACATTTTTTAAAATGTTAAAACTTATTTTATAGAATTGTAAGATCCAGATGGTAGAAGTAGCTTTATTAGGGAAATTTGTATCTTAAAATAATAACAACAGAAGTCTAGGTTTGTTCTTTTCCTCCCATGAATGCTTCCATGCCCTCTTTCTACCATAATAAATATTGATAAAAACTTGATAATAAGTCCCTGATGGATGTTAGTGCTGCCTGCACATTACTTGTGGCAATCTCTCAACCAACCACTGGATATTAATGCTACCTACAGACTATTTGCTATTTGTTTTGATCACCATAAACTAGGGCCACACTAGTGTCTGCCTCACTAGTGGCTTCTCCATTGAGATCTTGAAGGATCTGTGTGGACTGGTAAAAGTTGCATAGCCTTGTATTAGAGAAGAGCTATCTTTTCCTTCAACAGGTAAATGATCTGAAGAAGTCTAGCTACTGGGACAAAGATAGAGAGACTTCAATCAGACATTCAGTGAGATTGGCTGAAACCTCATAATGAGAAGTAGGTACAAATAAATGTTCACTATATAGACAATCAACCTGAACATTAGAAAATATACTTTACCCTTATCCAAAGCCCATCCACAGTTTTAATCATGAAAATATTACTCAAAACAGTTCCAAACTGTAAATATATGAAAATCAAGTTTATGTGTATTCCAAGTTCTAGTCTTTAATTGTTAATCTCAGAAACCACAGATCATTAGATTGGTTAATGTGGTTAATGAGGATTACCGGTAGTCAAATTGGAGAACTACTAAGCATTTTCTAGTCCAGAAAAAAAGGAGAAAAAGTCTGAGATGTTTATTACAGACCTCTCATCTGTCTCTTTTAGAATTCTATTGTCTTCAATGTCTGGAAAACTATCTTGGCCAGCTACAACAGTGTTACTACTTGATGTAGTTCCTATATATGTAAAATCAAAAGTATTACAGTATTATTGAAAATAATCATTTTCAAACCACATAAATACATAAAATACATCCAACACAATGCATAACTCAACGATCAGCAAACCCACACCATATTTGTTGGCTTATATAACATGTTAAGTCATGTTACAAATTAATATCTGTTTAAATAAAAAAAAACATTTTGCTGTTAATATCTTTCCATCTCTCTCACATATGCAACTATTTGCAAATTATAAACTGATGGAATAGAACATCAGATCAGAGAAAGCCTCTTTTGACCCCTATCCTTAAATTACTTCCATATTTTCCCTATAATAGATTCCTTTTGATGATGGTGGTGGTGATGATTCTATCATTTTATGCATATATGATTAAAACTTTACATATTTCAGGCTCAATGTATATGAATAGCGATACATATATAATGAATATTATATCTGGTTATATTTTAACTTCAACACTAATTGTGCAATACAGATCAAACATCTGTACTGCCCAAACTTTCCAGAATCTTGTAACAGGACATAAAAGGTTAGCATAATGGCAAACTACATTGTGAATAAACTGAAAGGCAAAAATTGAATCAACCAATAACCTCAGGGGAAATCCTACAGGTAATTAAATAGTTAAAGTCAGGGAAGGCACTAGGCACAGATGGCTTGACAGCGGCTTACTATAAAAAACTTACAGTTGGAAATGGTAGAACCTCTTAGAGAATTATTTAATAAGATTCAAATGGAAGGTAAGGTACCCCCTTCATGGAAGACAGCCTTTATATCCTTGATACCCAAAGAAGATCAAGATACTACCCAACCAAAAAACTACAGACCTATTTCATTACTTAATGTAGACTACAAATTTTTTACTAAAATATTAGCAAATAGGTTAATGCTGGTTAACCAACAATTGATACACGCTGATCAAACAGGTGAATAAACTGAAAGCATTTGTCTGTTGTTACAATAGGGCTAGCTCATGAATGTAACTATCCTAATAAAGCCTATAGCATGTCTTCAGTTAATAAAAACTTGCCATTTATTCTTAGAAACACTAAATCTGACAGCAAATAAAAATAAATCTAAAGATTCATTCTTTGTTCTGTAGATATTAAATGTTGATTCAAACTTATTTAGAGTAGGCCCCCTGTGATCAAGAATATTTAACTTAGTCGTGGTTACTTGATTTCAAAGAATGTACTCTAATCTACTTTAACTGTGAGGACTAGACCTACATATTTATATCTTGATGAAATATTTCATCATTTCTGAGAAGCACCAAGCAAGCTATAAGAGAGACAGTCAAATGTAACACACACAACTCTGTTCTGAAAGGTCCATAATTCCTTCCAATGTAGTATCTCTTCCAATAAAAGTAGAAAGATTTAATTCTTACCAGAAACAACAACTGAAGCTTTGTTGCTGGCAGTAAAACGATAAAATGGTGGATTGTCACAATGCTGAACTATGGGATTCACGGGATCTGTTTGCTGGAGCTCAAATAAAAGTTCTTCCATTGTTTGAATAGTATTGTTCCGACACAAATAGATGGCAACTTTTTTGATCTGAAGAAAAAGTAGTATTTAACAGCTTTTATCTATAAAATGGTAACGTGAAAATGTGCACAGTGGACATATAGATGATATTTTTGAATTATATAATAATAGTAATATAAAATGACCTTCTTCATATTACTGGCTGTCAGATGACAGAATAATCTGGAAAGCACCTGAATGAGGAAATACCGTTTTGCCCAGAAACTAATGGGCCTAACAGCTATTCAGGATTATTCCCAGAATATGAAAGCATACAGAAACTGATTACAGAAAGATTCTGTAATAGAGAAATAAAGAAATCACAACTACATTGTAAAATAATATTGTCATGCCATTGAACAAGTTCTCATTACATAAGGTAGAAATGGGGATTAATTTTTGTGGTCTGCAAAGGGTTATAATTTTGTTTTGAAGTTGATCTGCAAGGACTTCAGAGTACATGTTGATTTTAATTAATAGGATAGGGGATATTTTTTATTAATTTTGGAGTGATTTAGAGTTAATATTCTCAAAAAACATTAAAATTAAACAAAGGCATGGTTTCCTTCAGCTTAACAGGGAGTTGTGTGCATACAAATGTAATAAATAAGTAAATAAATACAATTAGAATTTAATTCTTGATGAGTTTATGGGCACGTCCATATTATATATTTGACTATAATATAAAACTGTTTCTTGTTAAACTCTTCCAGATATGTCTTTCCCAGGCTGATCCTACAGCTCTGTGTTTCCTAAAGGTCTTCCATCCAAATGGCAACAAGATTCCACCATACTTAGCTTGAGATCAATCAGATACAACTAGTAGGTGCTATCCATAAGTTCAGCACAGTTAAGTTTACCAGAACTTTTAAAAACTGTTTTACAGCTTTTTTGTCTTTGTTTTAACTGTAGTATCATCAAAAATTGATCATTTGTAATCAAGTGTTGACAATGCAGTTTCTGAGACACTACCCTTGTTAAACTTTGGGTTCCACATTTCACATGAAAATAAAGAGATATCCTTTATAAAGTCTATTGAATATTTGGTATCTTTTCTCCTACATTCGGGAAAATTATTAGAACAAATTCATAAAACTGTTCCTGATACATTATTTTGAATAGATATTGTTTTGTCCCATAAGAATAATACAACTTTTTTAAAAAAATCACTTACGTATGGTAAAAGAATTGTATCACTGCTGACTCCACATAAGCTTATCAGAAACTGCAAAGTTATTCTCAGGTTGTTGCTCCATTTTTCATTATTAGCTAAAGCATTCCAGACATTCTCCATTTCTGGTCCAGGAACTTCATCTCCATACTAAACAGAAATATGAAAAATGAATGTGATCGGAATACAATGAGTGATTGCTAAAATAAGTGAAATATAAGACAAACTGAAAAGTAATCAATGGACTAAGGAGACATAGGAGAAATATCTTTTTTGTGCACAGAATCCATTTGAGTAATAAAGGTCAAGCTACATTAAATCCTTGCTGGTATAAAATTGGAGAAAAGTACTGACAAATACGTACTGACTGATATTTAATAATCAGACCTTTCCAATATATCATTATGTAGCATTGTGCATATAGAAAAGAGGAATAATTATTTATGCAACTTTCAATCATAGTCTATGTCACTATATTTCATATTTTATAGACTATTATAAAATATGAAATGTAGTGGCGTAGTATTAGACCAGGATTGAAAATTGCCCGGGTATTTATAGATGTCAAAGCATTTGTCTGACAGGGAGTCATTGAGAGGGGCCTTTCTTTCCCCTACTGTCATGCCCATCAACCTGCCTTCTCCCTTCCCCCTCCTATTCACTCCTCTTTCCCACCCTGTCTACGATCCTGGCACTTTGCCCCAAATCCATCAAGCGCTTCCCCATTGGTCCACTGCAGGCCAAATGTCATGGCTGGCTTTCCAGAGGAAGCTGTGAAGGAACTGACATCACAAACAATTGCCACTCTAGGATGCCGCACTCGCTCTCCTTAACGGCCCAGGTTCTCCCTTCCCCCCTCCCATGACATCACAATTGACGCTCTAGGCCGCCGCACTCACTCTTCTTAATAGCCCAGGCATTCCAGAGTTATGCTGGAACACATACACAGATACACACACCCAAGGGTATCTTACCCCCTCCCCTCAGTATTTGTTTCCAGCGGGTAAGTCATCTGTGTACCAAGTTTGGTTGAAATTGTTTGTGGCGCTCCAGAATTATGCTGGAACATACCTACCTACCTACCTACCTACCTACCTACCTACCTACGTACAGCCTTTTTAATATAGATAAGAGAGAGAGAGAGAGAGAGAGAGAGAGAGAGAGAGAGAGAGAGAGAGAGAATAGGAGGAAGAAAAAGAAGAAGAAGAAGAAGAAGAAGAAGAAGAAGAAGACGACTACCATTTAGTATTTTCTTGCTTACCTTAGCTGTCATATACATCAGATTATTAAGCACCAATGATGTGGCTTCTGGTGAGCCCCAGCCATTTCCCTTTAAGCCACATGAAACAGTTACTTCTCCATCCTTATCCTTTATTTCATCTTCAGGGGTAGTAGGACTTGAACCTGGGAGAAGAAGTCTGCTGTCCACTAGCTCAATGTTATGAAGCCAGGGTAGCAAGTAGGTGAGCATGATCTGGCGCCCATTTGGGTGAGTTGTTGGAAATCGTTGACTTACTTCTAAAATTGAAAAAAACAAACACTCCTAGGACCGTAGCTTTAGGGGAAAGACAATGAAGCATTTAGTTCCAACAATAAATTCTGTCAAATATATTTCTTCTGATAAAATGTCAAAAGGTGAGTTCAACGTTTTTTATTATAAAGACAGAAGTAGCACATATTTTATTTCCAGCAACCAACAGAGAAGCAGAGTCTTTGTAGAACAGCGATTAGATGTTGGACTAGGAGCAGGAAGATCAAGATTACGGATCTACTCACTCAAAGGCTCACTGGGAGAGTTTGGGCCAGTCTCTCAACTGAATCAAATTTACTGCTTATTTACTTTTCCTTATTCAGCCCATTATTAAACTTTGATTATATTCCAAGCACAATTTTCACAAATAAATAGTATCTAAAGATAAATGCATTAAGAAGAACATATGAGCTTTTAAACAGTTACTCAAAAGTTTCAAATATGTAGGGTAACTACAATGAGATAAAGTAAGTTAATAAAAATTCTTCTTGTTATTCAAGTAGTATAAGAAAATTGGAATCATATCTTTAGATCAGGTGTGTCCAACCTATGGTCCATGGGCTGCATGTGGCCCCTGACAGCTAGTAATGCAGCCCCATAAGATCATAAACCTGTAACATTATGTGATTTATATATGTTAACTATATTACAGATTTTATATGTGGCCCAAGACAATTCCTCTCAATGAGGCCCAGGCAAGCCAAAAGGTTGGAAACCCATGCTTTCGATGCTGATGTATTGTAGTTCTACTGCTTTTGCCATATATAAACGGGGGGGGGGGGGAACCCCTAAAGATGCAGAACCATGTCCTATAGTTATAATAGTTTACATATATGATATGTGTGCAGATCCACAAGGGGTTAATAGATCATCTTTCCACTACTAAAGCTAAAGATATAAATAGAAAATTGTACCTGAAAACAATGGAAGTGTCAGCTCAGGGTACATTCTTGCCAGTTCGTAGGACAGATGAGCTAATGAGACACTGTAAAGTGGTGGCAAAGGACCATGAGTCCCATAAAGAATGCTGCCAGGTCTTCGCTCAGCTATTTTCTTGGAATAAATAAAAAGTTTTGTTTCCAAAATCTGTCAGAAGAGTAAAAAGAAACAGAAATGATATAGATGATAAATGAATGATAGAGTATTCTTGAAAATAAATTTTAATGGATTATTCAGATTAGCAGTCTCTATCTATGCCCGGGATGGCGAACCTATGGTACGTGTGCCACAGGTGGCAAGCGGACTCATTTGTCAGGGCATGCGAGGCATGGCCCTGTCAGCTGGCCAGCGCATGCCTTTAGCCTTTTTTTGAGGCCATTTTTCACCCTCCCCAGACTCCAGAGACTTTATAGGAGCCAAGAGAGCGCAAAAACAGCCCCCCCCAGAGGCCCTCCGGAGGCTTCAAGAGCTTCCCTAAAGCCTCCAAAGTGCAAAAAACCGGCCCTACGGGCAAACCACAAATTCAGGAATGGACTTCTGGTTTGCTCGTAGGGCTGGTTTAAGCCCTCCAGAGCCTTCAGGGACCTTCCGGAGGCTTCCCTAAAGGCTCCAGAGGACGAAAAATGAGCAAACCGGCCCATAGGGCTGGTTTAATGCTAAAGGCATGCACTGGCCAGCTGGCCAGGGAAGCCTCTGGAAGACCCTTGAAGGCTCCGGAGGGCTTAAACCAGCCCTACGAGCAAACCAGAAGTGACTTCCAGTTTTGCTCGTGGGGTCCTTTTTCATCCTCCGGAGCCTTCAGGGAAGCTCCTGAAGCCTCCCGAGGGCCTCCAGGGGGACTGGGGAGGCTGTTTTCACCCTCCCCAGGCTCCTCTAAAGCCTCTGGAGCCTGAGGAGGGTGAAAAAAACATGCAAAAAATGGGGGGGAGTGCCTGTCATGCACACATGCGCACTGGGGGGGTCACACATTGCATTATGGGTGTGGCACATCTGCGCACGACCCCCCCTGCACTCTCCCTGCTTTTGGACACGAGACAAAAACGTTTGCCATCACTGGTCTATGCTTTTGTATCTACTACCAAAGATAAAAAATTTCATATGTATTTGGGTTACCACAGATTTGGTCCTCCTTCCCTTTTCCTCCCATAAGGAACTCAACTCATCTTTAGCTGTTCCAGACCAAACAATTTTTGCCAGGGATTTAGTCTAGAAAATCTGATGGATAGATGATATGGTTGCTTCACAATCAGGGGAGGAACGGTCCCATTCTGGTTGACTGCATGGAGCTCTTGCAGGAACTAGACCCTCGCCTCTATGCCGGAAAGGGCTCTCTATGGCCACTTGGGCATAAATTGCAGGACCCACTGGTTATTTGACTTCTTCAGAAACATGTCTTTCTAATGCCTGATTGTACTTTTCAATAATGCTAGCTAGTCTAAAGCAGAATTCTTAGAAACACAAGTTTAGTGAAAGCACATTAGAAGTGAATTTAAAATAATACAGAGAATGTCTGGTGGCTGTTTTCCCATTGACTGATAACATTTGGGAAACAAAGCAAATTCAGGGAAATCCACCAGTAGTTGTCCTTTATTTGTTCTGCATTAAAACAACAAATAGGTAATGTCCTTCTGAATGTAAAGCAAACTGTATAATTGTTTACTCTTCCTTATAGTTTATAAAAAATTTTTAAAAAAATCATACATGCCTGCATGAGTTGCATGGAAATTTCATAAATCTCTCTGCTGGTGTCAGATGCTTTAAACAAGACTAGATTTAAAAGAGTCACAATGTCAAAAGGGTAGTTCCTGAAATAGCAAACAAAAGTGATTGTTTGAGGTTTTTAAGTTTAAATGAACATACTCAATTGTTTTCCACAAAATAATACACTCAAAGCAACAAACTCAATAACCTAACAGTTATAGAAAACAATGAACTATATCAAACATAATGAATTCTCTTTCTTTTTCCAAAAGACAACTATATAGCACTAGCACTTCAAAATGTATGCAGTCCTATCAAAACATGAACGTATATCGTATTTTTGCACTATAAGACACACCTGACCACCTGACCATAAGATGCACCTAGGTTTAGAGGAGGAAAATAAGAAAAAAATATTATATCAGGCAGAGCCTGAGAGGACCACAGATAGGTGTCCTCTCATCTGCCAGCTCTATCTATTAACTCCTGCAGGATGGAAAAGAAGAGATGGGCAATGACAAAGACAGAAGAGTCGGGGTTCAGCACGATAAAAGGACCCCACCACTGCGGTCCGGTTGCTATTCACCAAAGGACCAGCACTGACACACAGACATTTCCACCCACTTTTTTTGGGGGGGGGGGAGGTGCGTCTTATGGAGTGAAAAATACAGTAATTTAAGTCTATCCTTTTCAAAAGTTCTAGGGTAATTTATTTATTTTTAATTTTTACATGGCTGCTGATTCACTCGCAAGGACCACTTTTTCTGCTTTGCTTATTGTTGATACCTGCTTCCACACACAGTTGCAATGGCTTTGAAGCATCCTGAAGCAAGCTGATAGGATCCAGTATAACATCGATCTATAGCCCAGTTAAAGAGATTGATTTGGTCAGGATTCAATTCCAACAATAAGACAACAACTTCACAGCCAAGCTGATGAACCTGAAAATGCAGAGAATGCGTAAGGGGTTTTAAAACAACAGTAATAGTGTTTTATATCAACAACTGACAAAAACTCATTGAGATCAATATTCTGTTTTGTTTGTTTGTCAAACTTAGGGTGCTGATAAACATGACATTAAGAGGCAAGATTAGGTAATTCAGAGACAACACATGATGTCTCTTTGGCCATTTTGTAGCACCTCCATTATTTGTTTTTGAGATGTGAATGCTCACAATGTTAAGCATGTTCTTTTTTTAACATTGTTTTGCTAAAATGTTTCCTTTAATTCTTTGCAATTTTGTCATTATATTTGTTTAAACTGCTCCTTCTTACTTCCCACCTCCTCTGGTCTTATCTACTTGGCACTATCCCTATCCACCCCTTCAATACCATTCCTTTTTTTAAAGCAATCTTTGGAGAGCTATTTAGAGAAAAAATGAGGCAGTTACCAAAACATTAATGATCCCAGGAAAATAAGATGGAAATAAACTTATTTTACTTGCTTGTTTGTATATAATATTTGAATAGCTGCTCATTTTATGTAGCATAAACCTGGGTGGCTCACAAAAAAGATTTTTTAATAAAAGTCACTCTGCCTTGACTCTCTGGTATAAAAGGAAGGGAAGGGAAAACTCAGAGGCTTCAAGGTTTTATTACTCTATCCTGTATCAATAAATAGAACACCAGTATTTCTTCTGGAGTCTGTTTCTTGACCTGGCCTACCTCAACGGGCTAACTGTGATGAAAATAGTCTGGATTCCTAGGAAGGAAGAAGTACAGTACATTCCAGAGAAGTAAGTGACAACTCAGTTCAGATTATTTGTCTGAAAGAAAGAGGTTAAAGACAACTCCTCCTTAATGGGCCCTACAGTATATGCTTTATGAGGGTTTGGTTTGCTTTAGTTTGGCAAGATTCTGTCCACAGGTGAGGAATAATGAAGAAATCTGCTTCATTATTCACAATGTGTCTTTCTTGTTTTTGGAGCCTGTCACAAGCAAAAAACCCAAATGTTACCTATAATTACTGCTATACAATGGTCCTTACCTTCCTGGTATTCTTATATACATATATTTAATTTGGGATATTTTAAAACAATTTTGTATAATAGCCATTGCAAGAAAGGGATCTTCATTAATTCCAATATCCAAAATTGTAACGGATTGCATATTTGCTTCCCCTGAACTTTCTAATCTTTTTTTTTTAATTCACTGAACTAGTTGAATTTCCCTTTTGTGAAGTTTAAGGTAAAATATTTTTTCAGGCCAGAAATTATTGCCAGTCCTTGTGGTTCACAGTACACATTATATTAAGAAGTGGCAATTTCCTGTCAACATTTTGTTCATGCTCTAAAATATTTTATAAATCTATTGTGATTAGCGCCTCCCCCCCCCCCCCAATGCATCCATCCATTTACCTGCCCAACTATCTACTCACTTAGTCCCTATTACTTATTTGGAAAGACCATCTAGTTCTAGTCCCACCTTAGCCATGAATTCAAACTATACAAAATATTTTAAATGTAATACCATTTCCTAAGGTAATTTCCCTTGATGCAAATCTTTCTATTCAGATGTTCTTAAAAATAAAAATAATTGCTAAGTCAAAGCTCCCATGTGGCCTGACCTAATTTTAAAGTAATTGTTCAGATAATCATGTGGTTGTAAATCTAAACACATTCTTCAGAATAAGTGGATTTTTGCTGAAAACTAGCAAAAAACATCATACATCTCAGTCACATAATTGTGAGATTAATTTATTAAATTTGTTTGCCATCCATCTCGCTGTAAGGAATGCTGCAACGAGTCCTAAACATGAACTGTTTGCCAAGCACCTGAAATGTGACCATAGAGGGATGGGTGGGGGTGGGGGTGGTAACATTTTTTGATGGCCAGAAGTGCTTTAAGGGCTGTAAACCACAGTTTCTGATGCCAGCATAACTTTGATTGACCATTAAATGGCCACTCATAAGTCAAGGATAACCTATATTTCTTAAGACTACTGCCACAGTACAAACACTAAACAAATTCCATTTGAATCACAATGAATTCATCTTTAGAGTAGACCATGTGCAATAAAAATAAAATGTAATACATTTAAAAGTAAGAATCATTGCTGAGGTACTTACCCGTAAATCTTGGCAAGCTAGAATATTATCAAGCCATTTATAAAGATAGCCATCAGGGGAAAGGCCCACATTGTCAAACACAGGGCCACAGCACAGCACTGCTGACATGGCCTAATTAAAAAAGAGAGAGGATATGGTCCTGTTTACTGAAAGGTTATCAGTTTCAAATTCTAAACAAAAGGCAACAAGTCAAACAATGTAGTAATGAAGATTAATCATATAGACTCCATGTTGTCAGTCATGTCTGCAGAAAACATATTTCCAAATGCTGCAATGGCCCAATTATACTCTTCATTGCTTTTCTGCAAATGTATTGCAATGTCATTCCTCTTCTATTCCAAGGGTCCCTGAAATATCAGGTACTTCCTGGGCAAAGCATGTAGATATTATGTGTTCCCCAAATTGTGTTTTCTAAACCAGTTAGTATGCTTGCATGCTGCCAGAACTATAGTAAGGAAAGATGACTATATATGGATGATTGCATTACATTGGGTTAAATGTCTTGTGGCAGGAAGTTAATGTAATTCTTGAATGACTAGGTAGTTCTTGGTTTAATTTAATATTCCAGGTAACACTTTTTGGGTTTCTCTGCTCTTATTATCACTCTTCCTGAACCAATTTAATATGAATTAACACAGTCAATTTTGCATTTCCAAGTTAATCTTAATTGAAATATTTACAATATTTATGAATCATTTTTCAAATGAGACATTCAAGATTTAGAAAAAGAACAGACCACAAAGATGCACCAAATAATTTGTTACTTTGGATAAACTATTCCAAATTTAACTTGCCTTACCACTTTTCATTTCTAAATTTAAAATAATTTAATTTGATAAAAATTTATATGCAATGGAAGGAATCATGATGTACCTTTAAAGCACAATACTGGTATCTTGTAATCTGATGATTTCTATCACTATAACGATCCAGAGGTGTAAACATGATACTGAAAGGTCCAGCCCATTGACTAAACAGGATGAAGAGGTGGTGCCTCAAGCTTTGCTGAGGGAAAAGAAATCTCCTATGATGAACTGAGTGAATAAAAAAATAAAAAACATTATCAATAAAAGAATATTGTATTGATTATTTTATCAAAACTGAAACATAAATCTGATGCAAAAATGAATATCTAAGGAATTATTCCTAAAACACATTAATAATATTTGTCAAGTATATATTTATTGGAAAGGAAAGAGCCTTGAATTTAAGATTATCTCATGTAAAAAAAAGTAATTTATTCTTAGGTAAATAAATATACACAATACAAAGAATGTGATGTGGTAAGAGAGAGATTTGCTCAGAAACAAATATGGATTTCACAGACCCTCAATAAGTAAAACTACATGGCTATCCCTTTTGTACCAGATTGACACTAGCACAAATTAAATAAATAGTTAAGCAATTAAATTTGTTTTATGCATGTGGCAGTCACACCAATTCATTTATCATTTCAAGAAATCACAGTATGGCAAAATTTGAGAACCATTCATATAATGCATCTGAAGAGTTTTGAATCTCTAGAGTTTTGAAATTCTAAATATCAGGAGTGTCTGCATTTATATCACAAATACTCTTCAATTTTCAGATGCACACAAGGGTATAGATGGGACCAATGCACACTATATATTATGCATATAGATCCTTCATTCCAAACTGAAATGCTACATGGAGATGCCAAACAGAGTGAAAAGATGTATTCTGAGATGTTTACTGTTATCCAAATCCCTTAATGTTCAGTTTTACAATGGAGCTATGGATATTCTGTATGTTACGCTAAATTTAAAAAATCCAAGTGCTATTTTGATTTGTCTTGCTTGCTCCCATGCTCTCCTATTTTATATGTGTGTGAGTGTGTGTGTGTGTACGTACATACGTATATACATACATACATTTTTCTAATGAATGAAAACAGAAAATCCTTTGTTAGTACTAAGAAAATTCCATTCATTGAACATTTGGCAAAGCTGGATTTAATGCTTTTAAAGCAGAAGACTGATCTAATGGAAATTTTCATAGAAAACAGAAGTTTTCAGATGCCCCGATTAAGCTCCAAACCTGCAGGCTGATTTAAGAAATGAAATATACTCAACCTACAAAGAAATCTTTCAATAAACATAACCTTAAATAAATTAAGTTTCTGCTATAAGGGAAATTAATGATCACTCTACTTTATGGATGCTAGTTTTCTGCAGATGAAAGCTAATAGTTCCTTGGCTGTTCCTAACCACAACCATTAATGAGTTTCGACTACAAAAATACAATCAAAGGAACCTTGTATTTCAAATTTCCTATGCAAATTAGAAATCAATATTAATAGGTATCAAATGATAACCTGACTGATCCACAATACTAAAATTGTACGCATATGTATTAAACATATTTGACAATGTTTTTAAAAACCAAAAACTGTGAAGTAGACTTTCAAGTTCATTCACTGAAAAAAGACCAAGCTCAAAAGCAAATAATCTGACTCATGTAGCTTAGAGACTATATTAAATTTATAACAGTGGTCATATGTTCATCCTATGAGTACTAAATCCATAATCTTTATATTATATGTCCACAGTACTATTAGGATGAGAAATACAACAAGCAATTTGACAGATCAGGCATGTTTCATAAAATTGTATGTGGTCCACTTTTTCTTCATTAATTACTTGCTATATATTTCTTGCACTTTTTTCTTATCCATTTAATAGTAAGCATTATGACATTTTAAGATGTATGTGTTTAATATAGCACATGTTTTTATGAACTCCTGTCAACTCAGTTAGAAATTGAAACTTCAATATGGAAAATCCACATATTAAAGTCCCAATTTGACACTTCATTCACTGACAAGTCCATTCTGGTTAGTTTGTCCCAGCCCAATTAATTTCTAAGGTTATGTTTTGCATCTCTATGTGCATTCTGTTCAGTTCGCAGAGGAAAGATAGGATACAAAGAATAAATTTATATTAAATAATTAAAACATTTATCTCAAGTAGTTAACATAATATAGGGAATGGGCTGTCACTAGAAATCAAATAGAAATGAAATGAACAAAATATTGACAGTGATAATTACACAATGACTAACTCACAAACTATACTGTTGATAAATAAGGTAACATTTACATCATTTGTGGAATTTGTGACATAAACAATTTGAAAACTATTACTTTTACCATAATTTCCTTACATGATTACAACTCTAGAAATTGTACAATTAAAATTATATAAATTATACTTCTATTTAGTGTCTTGTTTCTTCTCTCCCCACTAACTACAAGTAGTCCTCAAACTTAAAAAAGTTCATTTAGTGACCAATCAAACTTAAAATGGCACTGAAAAACCTGACTTATGACAGTTTTCGAATTACAATCATTGCAGCATCCCCATGGTCACATGATCAAAATTCAGACACTTGGCCACTGACTTGTATTAATGACGGCTGCATTATCCTGGGTTCATGTGATCACCTTTTGTTACCTTCTGATAAGCAAAGTCAACAGGGAAGCCATATGCACTTAGCAACTCTGTTACTAACTTAACAAGTACATGATTCACTTAACAAGTATAGCCAGAAAGGTTGTAACATGGGGCAAAACTTTCTTAACTGTCTCACTTAATAACAGAAAGTTTAGACTCAATTGTGGTCATAAGTCAATGACTACCTGCATATGCAACATTTACTTCTTCTTTACCCAGCAGTCCTTATCACGCTTTTGTCAATCACCTCTTTTTTCATCTTAATGATTCTGTACTTGATATAATTATTGCATTATCATACCTGGCACACATTGAATCAAGTTAGCAAGCATTGCACTAAAATGGGCTCTCATGTCCTTGAGAATCTCAACTTCTTTATCATTTTCAGCTTCCAACAACATGCGAGTTAGGTCAACATATTCTAAGAACAAGGCTCCCAGTGCTAGGGTATCTCGTTCCAAGGCACCATTTGTACTGTAACAAAGGAAAACATTAAGGAATCATCCAGACTCGCAGGGGTCACCAACCTTTCAGACTTCAGGGACCATTAAATTCATAATTTTAAATCCTGCAGACCACTAATATGATTTTTTTTAAAGATAAATAGATTCTCATGCAATATAAAAATGCAAATAAATTTTTCGCATGGACTACCAGTGGTCTGCAGACCACCAGTTGGTGACTGCTGATCCAGCAGAAACCACAAGTGTGCATGACAGACTAGGATTTACAGGATAACTGTCAAAACTGTTATCAAGAATTAAAAGGAAACTATATAGCAACTACATTGGAAAAAGCTATTTTAACAAGAAATGACTGTGATCAGACAAGTAATTGGCATCATCACAGGGTTTTCTTCTATTTGAAAAGCAGTATATCCTACCTATCACTTATCACACCAGCATCAGCAAGTAATTCAAAAATTCGCAACAGCTGTAATCGTAAGAGATCTCTGCGCTCACGACGTTTCTTATTCTGTATTGCAGAAAAATAGGGCAATATTAGTTACATCTACTCTCTCCATGTTGGTCTTAAAAATAAAACCTAGCTGAGTAGTTCAGAATCTGTTTTAAAGCTATCCAGCAATTTTCAAATGGTCTGAACTTTCTAACACTGAAGATGGTTCTCCAGAGAACTGGCAGTGGCACACCAATTGCGGGGGAGGGGGCTTCTATAAAAACCATCTTGCTGGCTACTAAGCAAATCTGTATAGATTTACACAAGAGGAAATAAAGCATCAGTTATGGTCCAGCAGAGAAAGCAATAATGCAGAAACTGTTAATGACCTAAGTGGTTGCTTCCAGGAGGCTACTGATGCCTTTCAATGGGCTGTGATAGGCCTTTGAGCTGTTTTTAGATGCCAGCATGTGAACTATTGCCAACAGCTAAGCCATTCAAAAGGCCCAGTCAATGTTTTCTCAGGTATTCTGTAGCAGCAGCTGCTCACTGTGGTTAATTCTACTCACTGTATCTGTCAAGGTTGCCTGCTTTTTCAGTATCCTTCTTTTGCCTTTCTCTTTCTGACTTCTATGTTGCCACACATAGTGCTATAGCTAAACTCTATAAATAGTTGGGTTGTACAGTTTTAAGGAAGAGGGATAAAGGGACAGGAAGAGAGAAATGTGGGCATTCCAACCACTGCATGTCTTCACACTAATTTCTGTTGTCAAATAATTGAAAATCAGAAATCCCTAAGAGACAACAGATCTCCCAACAGTGTCTGATCACTACCAAATTTCAAATCAGTAACATTTTTCATAGATAATTCTTTTTTCTTTGTAGCAACTTTCATTGTGACAAATTAAATGCTTTATGTTGCAATTATTCTGTTTGTTGTTGATTACTACCCACACAATTTTCAGATATATCTTACAAAGGAAAGTTTATTAAAAAAATCAATTTATTTAATATTTTTGTCCAAAATAATTTATTAATTAATTTCAATCCTATTTATCATCTGTTAAATATTTACAGCTTAACTTTATTACCAACCTCTGGTCTTCTCTCCAATGCTTCTTTCATTAGAGGGTGAAGTTCCTCCACTAATTCTCTAAAGTAAAAAGAAAATATTTTTCAAATAAAGTTCTTTAGTAGATTGCAGTTGTAATATCTATGAGAGTATATACCCTTTCTCCAAATGCATGTTTATTTTTTGGGTGTATTGTGAAGATACGTGGATTCTTGAATATTTCCACAAAAACATATCAATAACCTTGTGATGGTGTATATATATTGAAGGCACATCAAAATGATTAAGTTCTTAAAAACAAGAATACTCTGCTTTAGATGGAGAGTGGAGTTTCTAACAGATCTCCTACAAGAGCAACTATAAGTGGTGAAACTTGAAACTTATCCTAACAGATGAGGCCAACAAACTCCAGTTAAACAATAATTGAGGAATCTGAGCCTGTAGCCTAGGCTTCTTTTTTAATAGTAAATGTATTAAAGTTTATAGTTGCAACCAAGGTAAAGAATAATAGAAACGAAAAAGGAAAAAGTGCAGAAAATAAATAAATAAAAATAATAGAAATATTAATTAGAATTTTTTTTACAACTCTGTAGTCCCTTAATTCAGGGTAGAGTTGGGGCAACTGAGTAGAGCTGAGCATTTACTGGTTGGATGCCCTTCCTGATGCCTACGTGAAGTTCGCAGCAGATATTTTTTCTTTGCGCCCTCAGAGATAAATATCTGCCACTATATAGGATTGAACTCTCAACTATAAATATTAATTATAATTACCATGCAATATAACAATTTTACTTTTTAGTCTTCTGCATATTATAGATTATTTACTAAATAATCTATTTGCATTATGCATTAATGTTTCAAAATTTATTATCAAGATGGTTACACTGTTTAAAGCTGTCTTCTATTTAATTCAGTGTTCCAATAATAGTACATTTTATTACATTTAATACTAAAGCAAATTTGGACTATGAATAACTCATGCCATACAAATACCTGAAAACAAGAGCATTCGTTCTTCCAAAGCCTAGTACAAGTGATTCAGTGATTTCTATGCTTTCAAGTCTCATCAAAGGCACTAGCTGTTTTAATAACACACCAACAGATGGAGTTCCAATAGCCTAAAATAAAGTGAAAATAAGTTTAATGGGTATGGTCATTAAAAATATTTAAAATTATGACTAGCAAAGTATGCATAGTTATAATTGTTGCTAATGAATCTTTAAAAGGCACATTTTGCAAGGCAGGATTATGTTCAAAATAGCCAATAAAATAAAATAATATACTGTAAGTGGCACATTTATTAAAGCAATGTTTAAAAATAGTTCAGTAGCAGAACTGTAACATGTACTTTTCTCTTTAACATATACAGTCTGATTTACTCCTGTTTAATATCACTGTTATCTTTGCAAGAATGAGATTGGAAAGACATTTCTGAATGGTATGTGGAGCTTGGTAATATAGTTTTGGAATAGAGTCATTCTCAGTTGAAAAGGAGATTTTGGTAATTTATCTCACGCCTGATCTATAGAGTTTGGATATTTACCCTGAAGACAGAGGATTCAATTTTATTTTCTTCGAGACTACTGAGTGCTTTTGCTTTAATCTCTTAATTATAACTGTTTAAAAATCCCCAATACAGAAAATACATTTCTGAGCCCCTTCTACACCCTGCCATTCTTTATTATCTGCTGAAGAAGGGGAGAATAAACATTGTGTAAATTGGTGGCAAAACAAGAACATCTAACAGAAAGGCTGCACAGTTGGGGACATTTAAAGTTCTTTACCCGAACAATAAGACATTCCAAAACACCATTCATTATTTCAGAAATGATTATCAAGAGATTTATCTCTTTCATGATCTTTCACTTGACCTCAAATGCTAACTCCGAAAAGAAAGCAGGCCTTTTACCCAAAGGTCAAGCATCTGAGGCTGGTGCATTTCAGAGACAAAAAAGTAATTGGCGGAAAAAGATAATCCTAAAAGCAAATGGAATGATATTTTCATACTTGTCTCCTGCCAACAGAATGGCTTACAAAGCAAATTAATAGTCAAAGAGGGAAAGACTAGCCCATTCATTCATTGTTTGTTTTCATACTTTTATATCTTGCCCCACTCCTGAGCTAACAATGGACTAAAACATAGAGTACCAAAACTAACTAGATAAAAACAATACACTGGCTAGGGAAATAACGATGAACTGAGCAAAACATTTGAAGGTGCTTGAAAAAGATAGTATTAACAGTGCCTTACTGCTGGTGGACAATTGTGAGACTGCAGAAGATAGTTTAACTTTTCTGGAGGAGTCCATTCAGATCTGTTACACTCTTTCTTCCCACAGCATAGCACTACCCAAACATTTTAGTGCAGAAACAATAGAAATAAACACAATTACATATCTGTAATTGTCTTCTTCAATTCCTTTTTTTCCAAAATTATATCCTAACAACTGATTAGTAATTACAAGTTTGCTTGGTGCATATACTGCAGCACCTCCAGGGGTGGGCTGCTACAGATTCGTCCAGGTTCAGGAGAAGCCGTAGCTAATGTTATGGCTGGTTTGGAAAACTTCCAAATCCCACCCATGGCTGGCCCTGCTCACACCTCCCCTCCCCTGAGTCTCCATGTGGCCCATTTTAGATGCAAGTAAGTGCAGGGGCTAGGTGGAGGCTCAGGGAGGGGGGAAAACGGGACTCTCAGAAGGCCTCCAGAGCCCAGGGGAGGCAGTTTTTGCCCTCCCAGAGGCTCAAGGAAAGCCTCCGGCGACTGCGGAAGGTGAAAATGGCCCCTACGCCAAGGTGCAGGAGACTGACTAGGCCACACCCACCATGGCCACGCCCACCCAGCAACTGGGCAGAGAACCCATTGCTGAAATTTTTGAAGCCCACTCCTGACACCACTTTAAAATCTGCAGGAAACAGCATATTATATGTACGAACAGTTTGAGGACATTGTGCAAAACTGTATAATAACTATAAACATTTTAGTCACATTATAAATTATTTTACTGAAATATGTAATTACCTTATTATCATAACTAATGGTACCATCCGGCGTAGTAGCCATGATCTCTGGTGTAGAAACACGCAGATGTCCAGGACTCATAATGCTGGGTTTAGCTACTCCAAAGCAGAGAATCAGATAGTTTCTCCACAAAGTTACATAATGATCCCCAGTGCTGGGTGTACTTGTTTTCTTTGCATTCACAGGACTACTAGAAATATGGTTTAAAATAAACATTTTTCAAATTCAAATATTAAATATAATTTTGTTCTATATTTTTTACAATACCAATAACATGAAGAAAAAGAGAAGGAAATTAACACTTTATAACTCATCCAGTTATAAAATAAAATTCATTTAAGAGATTGAATCAATAGCAAACGAGATATTTCATTCTGAAATCTTAGAGAGTAACAGCAGGTTAATAGTAAACAAGATAAACCTATCGTCTAACTTAGTAACTAGCCTCATATCATTGAGCCACACTTTACTGAATGAGTCATATCACACTAAGCATAACACAAAAGAAATAACTTGGCTTAGCATTTTATATAGACCTGATCTATAAAGAATATTTTCCAATATATCTAATAGTGGGTACAGCAACAGAACATTCTTCAATTTGGTTTTTTAAATTGTTAATTTTAAATTTGTTACTCGATCTATGACATGCTAATAATGAAATTCACCCACATGTAAAATCAAGAGATGTAGAGATCAGGGGAGACAAAGAATATTTTTTTTAAAAGTGCTTGATGTCCAGCTGCAATTCTTTAATTAAATCATGCAGAAGACTTAAAATATAATTATTGTTTACAAACATATAATTCTCATACATCCTTGAACTGTTAGGTTTATTCTTTAAAAAGTAATCAAATATATCTAACATAATAACTTCTCAGAGGTGGTTCAAAAATAAATAAATAAATACACCTAAGTTTGAAAACAGGTAATAGGTAACATTAACAGAACTTACTTTGGATCAACCAAAGGCATCACTAGCTGTAGCCTTGTAAATGCATAAGGCCAAGCATAGTTAAGAGCTGTAGGACAATGCTTTGGTAAATTCTCTTGCCTAAGAAAACTGAAAAGGCAGAGAACCCAAGGATCTTTGACCGACTGTGCAAATATCCAGACATGGGATGGGCTTTTTACATCATAATGGCTATTAACAAGTACTGCATTCCATTCTACCAGCCACTGCAAATCCACATTATATGTTAGTGGTAACGTTGTCTGTGAAAAGAAATGAAAAGAACGATATCTCAGAAAATAATCTACTTTTCATATTTTCTTTGGTACAAAACTCTGCTAGATATCCAGGCCTCATGTCTGATGATGAGGCTTTCTCTACTGGGATGGATTCTCTAACATATACAGAACTGATATTACATTTTGCTGATTCAGCATTCCATTCCTGATTTATTTACATATTTCTTATTTAAGTAACCAAATGTTCTCTGTTTATTGCCGTTGTTTCTTCAGCATTCAGATACAGAACAGTTTGTCTTCATCAAAATCCACTCAAGGAATTTGTTTCTTAGTTCATTTACTTGGTTAACTTACTCAAGCTCTGTGCATTTATATTAATCCAATAAACCGACAGTATGCTCTAATGGAAGATGAAGTGCATTAAATTAGCAGCATAGACCTAGTAGATAATGGAGCTGAAACCTCGTTCTATGGAAGTCTCTTGATACAGATAATTCTTAACTTACAACCACAATGGAGCTGGAATTTTGGTCATAGGTTGTGGACATAAGTCAAGGCACCATATGACTGGACTTGATTTTATAAATTTTTTAATGGTCACAACAAATCATCATTGCTGTTAAGTGAATCCAGCATATTCAACGTTGTTTTCTTTTGCCAGAAAACAGCAAAAAGTCCCATCATAGTTACGTAACTAAGAACCAAAGCAACTGGTCATAACGGCGTCAGTTGCCAAGAGCTCAAAATGTAATCAAATGACTGCAGAGCTGGTGGTGTGACAATCATAACTTCGAAGGTTGGTTATAAATGGCTTTTTGCAAATATGTCATAAAATGATAATTAAGCAACTGATTGTACATCAAAGACTACCTGTAGTTAAAATTGTTATTAGATGATTGATTTTCTGCTAAAAATGGAAAAATCTATACAACAATAATTGCAGGCTACAATGTTTATTTGGCATTTGTATATTGTTAATGATGAGAAATTACTTACTGAGTCAGAAACAGCCACGTGAATAAAACTTTCTAGAATAGAAGAACTTAGCTGGTCCATAACATCAATCATAGGTCTATCATCATCCTGTACACATGAAAGTAGCAATAATTAATTGCATGTGTGGAAATGATCTCTCTCTCTCCCCCTCTCCCTCTGATGTGGAAACATCCACAACCACATATACTCGATGGGGGGAGAATTTTGTAAGGTAAAAGATGAATAATTGTAATCTCTTACAGAAAAAAGTGACTCAATATATTATACTTATATTAAGAATTATCAAATTTATCAAAAGTAAGTAAGCACTTATTTTAGGGCAAAACGCTATCACTTTATTTACAATTTTAGCAAGCACGTACTTTTATGCGTGTATTCTCTAGAAAGAATGTGGTAGTTAAGTTTATCTCTACTTTCCCAGAGCATTTGGAATTGCATTATGAGAAGCTAGAATGTTTAAGAAAACATTCCGTTGGCAGAAACTGAAGCTTTTCCTTATGAATTCCAGCTATTCCAGTAATGCTGGGAAGAAAAGAAATAAACCGCCCTACCTTGTTTGTTGAATTTTATTCATGTCTCTGCAAGTGATAAAAGTAAAAGAGATACCATACCCAGTAATTACATACTAAATCACATGTGATTTGATCAAATATGTTAAAATACTCCCTTTCAGAAGTTTCAACAGTTATAAATTTGGTACCAATTAATACCATAATCATAGCAATGTGACATTCTGTGTTTACCAGATTCTATATGACTTACGTCAATATAACCTAATCGTCTGAAAAAATAGATTACTTTTTTCTAAGAATCCCAATGGCATAAAGCTAGAATATTTTAAATCTTCTTTAATAATTAATAGCAATAGCACTTAGGCCTATATACCACTTTACAGTGCTTTACAGCCCTCTCTAAGTGGTTTACAGAGTCAGCATATGGCCCCCAACAATTTGGGTCCTCATTTTACTGACTTTGGAAGGATGGAAGGCTGAGTCAACCTTGAGCTGGTGAGGTTTGAATTACTAAATTGTAGGCAGCCGGCAGGCAGCAGAAGTACGTAGCCCGCAGTACTGCATTCTAACCACTGCGCCACTACAGCTCTTGTAATGTAGGGTTACAAACTAGGAATATAATCTCTATGATTTTATAGTTGACAAATAGGTATTAATACCCTTTAATTCTGATGTTTCTCAACTTTGGCAACTTTAGAATAGGTTAAGTTCAACTCTCACAATTCCCTAGCTAACAGGGATTGAACTATAATTTAAATTGCAAAGGTTGAGAAACTCTGCTCTACTGTCTTAAGACCACATTGCCATCTGGTTTTTCCCGATGTCATGTTATAAACATATTAACTGCAAAGTATGTTTGCAGAAATATTTTTACATCTCATACCAGGAAGGGACATTTGGTGACTTGGTCTTAATATGTCTTAATACCAATGCCCCTTGTTCAAAATCAACTCAGTTCAAAAATCAATATTAAACTATTTTTCTGGGCCTGAAAAAAATATTAGCTGGGTAAAATAGACAATGAGAAGCAGGAAAGAGGGTTTCAAGCAGTGAGCAAGTCACCTTTAAACTTGTGTAGTTCCTTATTAAGATTGAAAAAGGCCTTCTCGTTAGGGAATAAAATCTATTTCAAAGCCTGCCGTATAGCTTTGGTATTCTCACTGTTCAAAGGTAGCTTCAATAATATCTCTGCAAAAACAGATTCAGCTCCAACTTATAAAAAGAAACAAAAATAGCCCCTCCTGTATGTTACCTCTTCTTCATGATAGCAAGTTGGCTTAACAACCCATCTCCTAACTCATTTTCTTGCAGTTCCAAAGCTGCAAGAAACTACTCTTAACTGAAAGATACTTCTGGAAAATTTGTAGTATTTATTGCCATTACTCATTTTGGAAACCTCAATACTTTAACGTAAACAGTTTGGGAAAACTTTTGGTGTTTATAATAGGTTTTAATGTTCTCTGATGTGTTATTCAATATTTTTTTGTCTTTAACCACAAATTAAATGAATAAAATTAAACTAACTTAAATTGCAATATTCAGAGACCCCATGGAATTGATATCCATATGATACTTGCACATTTTCACTGCTGGGGTTAAATAGCAGCTTTTAAGAAATTAATCTTGATCAGAAATGTAATGCATATAGAAACAACTGACCTCCTTGCCCTGCCATGTGGTCCTAATCTGAACTTTCTGTAGCCATAGTTTATATTTTTAGAACTCTAAATATAAATCACATATCTTTTGCTGTCACAGCTGATTTGGCACTCACTAACTCTCACATCCACAACAGTGATGAAAACTAAGGGAACCTAAAAGCAAAATGTATTGGTTATTGATCTTGGTAGTAATTAATTTTTAAGTAAACTTGCACTAAATTTCAGCCCGAACTGATAAAGCGAAATTTCATTGTTGGGGAAAGTGAAAGTCATGATACAGTCAAGAAAGCCATACCTCTGCTTGTCCTAGTGCATGAAATAAAGCACGGACCTCTCTGAGAATCAAAACTGCCAGTTTACGTGTGGCAACTTGGAAACTGCAGAGTAATACCAGTGCAAAACCTTCAACAGCATGCAGTACATTTGAATAAGAACTTCGTTCAGTCTGGGTCCTTTGACCGGATCCATTTGCTATCAGCTGCAATATAAAGCATTTATTAACTCATCCAAATATATTTCAAGTTTTAGTCTTTAGACTGTTCTAATTTAGAAAAATATATAATCTGAACTGTAAAATTTGAAATGGAAACTAAAAGGCACTGACTTGTATGTTTCCCTGTTCACTGAAGTAATAACTACTTTTCATTGTTATTCTTCAAAAGCATTACCCTGTGTTATACTGGTTTATGGCTGTAATAAAGATTTTGATTTGATTACCCTGTGGTGCACACAGGGACGTGCAGTCACTAGAGGCAAGGGAGGCGGAGCCTCCCCAGTCTCCTGAGAGAAAGGAAAGAGTTTAATTTTTTTTTTTAATGAATTAAAGCCAGGATAGTTGCTACCAGATTTCAAGTCACAGTGGCTTGGTGTCTGCTCTCAGTGTTAACTAGGAGGAGGCGAGAGAATTCGGAGCCTCTTTTGCTTAAGGAATTTTTCGCCTTTTAAAAGTTAAGGCGGAGTTAAAAAGCAAAAGATTTAATATGCAAAAGAGGCACTGATTCTCCCGCCTCCTGATCTGGGAGCAGCGAATCATGTCTTGCACTTGAGCGACTGGGAGGAGGAGGAGGAGAAGAGCGGTGAGCTCTTGTCGGGTGGGGGTGGCTGGCTGGCTGGCTGGGAGAAGAGCGGTGAGTCCCTCCCCAGCCAGCCAGCATTCACCCCCACCCGACCTGCTCCCTGCTTGGCCGGCTGGCTGGCCGGCACAAAGACTCACTGCTCTTCTCCTCCCAGCCAGCCAGCCACCCACCCCCACCCGACCTGCTCCCTACCTGGCCGGCCAGCCGGCACAAAGACAAACCGCTCTTCTCCTCCCACCCAGCCAGCCACCTGACCTGCTCCCAAAATGTCAGTGGGGATGGAGGAGGCGGGGGGCGAGGCGGCAGAGCGCGGCAGCGGCGAGAAGCAACGTCCCCGCCGCTGTCTCGCCTGTCGGACACAGTGGCGGGGACGTTGCTTCTCGCCGCTGCCGCGCTCTGCCGCCTCGCCCCCCGCCTCCTCCATCCCCGCTGACATTCTTGGGAGCAGGTTGGGTGGCTGGCTGGCTGGGAGGAGAAGAGCGGTTTTTCTTTGTGCCGGCTGGCTGGCCAGGCAGGGAGCAGGTCGGGTGGGTGTGGGTGGCTGGCTGGCTGGGGAGGGACTCACCGCTCTTGCCTCACCAATGGTATCCTTCACCGAACGTCATGTGTAAGTAACATTAACTGTCTGACATTTGATTTCAGCCATAATTGGATTTTCACAACAACAAAAAATTGATATCTGCTCTCTGCTACTATTTAAAATTACAATTAGGATAAAAAGAGAAGCTAAATTTCCATGCCAGACATCTTTAAAGCAGGTGTATAGCATGGGAAAACCAATATTCAAAGCCCATCATCCATAGTTCTGAAATTTTAATATAATTTTGAATTACATACAGTAAATGGCCAAATTATGCACTTCATCTACTCTGGCTAATTCTTCTTCTGCAAAATAATTACTATTTATAGAGATGCTATCCAATCCAATCAATTTCAGGATATGTAGCATAATCTATTACAGATTTGAAAAGCAAAATCCAAACAATAAACAACACAAAGACTCAGTAAGAAACCTCCTCTGTTGGGTGAACAAAGCCAGTTTGGGAAAAATATATATAATTGCAGAAGAATTAACTGGAAGAAAACAAGGTCCATTTATTGAAGCATTTGAGGGTACAAGCTTATAATCTATTTATAAAACATTACTTTGCAATCTTTTTATAAAACATTTTTCTGTTTTTCTCATTCTTAAGCTTATGTGTGGTAATATTATTTAAACATAGAAATAGAAATTCCAAGGAAATGCAGGGCAATAAAGATTAGGTTAGAAACAACACCAGAATGTTTCCTTCCTGCCTTCCTTACAGGATTAGCCCTGTAAAGTGGAAAAAAACAAAATGAGATTTCTTCCAACAATTGGTTCTCCAAACTGCTTAGAAAGTTAACAACCGGTTCCCCCAAATAGGTGAGAATTGGCTAAATCCAACCACTGGGTTCTTTCTTGTTCTACTGATACACAATAAGGTCCTTTTGTAGTTAACTATGATGAACAATGCATGGGAAGCATGAGGTTCATTAATTATATTAAAATATATCATTATTAAATATAAATACGATGCCATCTTTCATGTGCATAACATAGTATAGTTATAAAATATGGAATAGATATTTCCTCCCATGTTAGATACATATGATATAAGTATTTTTCTCTTTCATTTAGCTGTTAGTAGGATTTGAGCATATCTTAGCTTGATCACAAACTGACTGCTTCAAGCATCTTTTCTGTCCTTTTTATATGGTGATGAAATTTGTAGACATTCTCAGGGAGGTTGGAATTCTACATGAAATTTTTGTGGACTTGCTCCCTAGAAAGTATGTATGTAACGTGTTTCCCAAAAATAAGACAGGGTCTTACTTTCTCCCCCCCCCCCAATTTTGCTTGTGATCGGGTGCCTGAAGAGCCAGGCACAGCCTCAGGGGCAAATGGCTGTGTTGCATTTTCGCAGTAGCGCAACAAAGCCGCTATGAGGTGACCACGCTCATGAGCAGCCGCCCGGCAATGCCCCTTTCCAGCCGGGCAGAGCACCACTCACCAACCCAGTAATATCCCAAAGGCGCTAAGCCGCATGGCGCTCTGCCCAGCTGGAAAGAGAGGTTGCGCGAGCACTTGTTCTACCTCCAGCTCGCGTGCCTCCCTGCCTCACCATGCCCAACTCTCCCTGCAGGGCTAGGCCAGGGTGCCGCCGCCCCACTGCTGCCGCCGCCACCCTGCTGCTGCCATCACCATGCTCTGAGCATAACCGGCTTCCAAATTCCGGAGATTCGCTGCCGAGTCTTCTGGCAGCAGCCGCTCTGGGACTACACTCCATGGTTGTGGGCTGGCTGCGGGAAGACTCTCAGAGACTCTCCTGCAGGGAGAGTTGGGCATGGTGAGGCAGGGAGGCATCCGAGCTGGAGGCAGAACAAGTGCTTGAACCACCTCTCTTTCCAGCCGGGCAGCTTAGCGCCTTTGGGATATTACTGGAAAGGGGCATTGCCGGATGGCTGCTTGTGAGAGCAGCCACCCAGCAACCCCCTGCTCCAGCTGGGCACAGCGCCACCCACCAACCTAGCGGTATCCCAAAGGCATCAAGCAATGTGAGTGCATTTGCCTCCCTCCCCCTGGCTCCTGCGGCTTTGCGCCTTCGAGATATCGTTAGGTTGGTGAGTGGCGCTCTGCCTGGCTGGAGGGGGGGATGTCTAGGGGGCTTATTATTGGGGGATGGCGTATATTTTTGCCCACAGGAAAAAAAATGGCAGGGTCTTATTGTTAGGAGATGTCATAATTTCGGGAAAACACGGTAGGAGGCTACTATACTTGCTGAAAAAACACATCTGCCAAATTTAGAACGGGTACTCCAATTCGATAAAGTGAAAGAACATGTTAAGAAGACAGCGTTATCTTTACTTTTAGAATCTTACCTCTGAAGATCGGACTTTTGTCTGTTCGTTGGTCTTCCCAGAAGTTTGTATTGTAAGCTTCCATTGTGTTAGCAACTGTAACAATAATTTTAAAGATGTGTCCAAGAGGCTATTATGCACATCATTCACTTCACGCAACAAAAAATTTGTGAAACCAAAAAGAACATCCTCTCGCCAATCAACAAAATCAACTAATAGACCCTGAAGTGAATTTTGAGCAATGTGCCGAAGTTCATCATCCATATGTATAGAAAGCCTATGTAAAAT
Organism: Thamnophis sirtalis; assembly: GCF_051295495.1. Lineage (NCBI taxonomy): Eukaryota > Metazoa > Chordata > Lepidosauria > Squamata > Natricidae > Thamnophis > Thamnophis sirtalis. Next base: position 24,708,599 of record NW_028261388.1, on the reverse strand, counting down.
AAAAAAAGGGAAATGACACATTATGGGCAACTTCTATAGAAAAAATAATCACAGCATCTATTTCTAATAGCTACTCATTTAGATCTACAAAAACCACTATTGTTATACATTTTTTCTCCATAGTTTAGTATATCTAATAACAACATGTAATAGAATTTGTTTCTGAACAGATTTGAGTAAGTTTATATGTTAAACTTTTCTTGAAATAACTTATCAGAAAGTGTTTAATTTTAACATAAAATATATTGCAAATAATATCGTAAAATTAATCTTGTTTCAATTGAAGTTTAGTTCAGATAGATGATAGATATTTCTATTTTCAAAACAAAACAGTAAAGTTCAAGGCACAAGGTGAAGGTAAAGGTTCCCCTCGCACATATGTGCTAGTCATTCCCGACTCTAGGGGCAGTGCTCATCTCCATTTCAAAGACAAAGAGACAGCACTGTCTGAAGACGTCTCTGTGGTCATGTGGCCAGCATGACTAAACGCTGAAGGTGCACAGAACGCTGTTACCTGCCCACCAAAGGTGGTTCCTATTTTTTTACATGAATTTTGTACATTCTTTATAACATGCTTTTGAAGTTGGTTCCTATTTTTCTATTTGCATTTTTACATGCTTTCCGTTACTTGTCCCAGCTGAAGCTGGGACAAGTAACAGGAGCTCACTCCATTATGCGGCGCTAGGGATTCGAACCACCAAACTGCCAACCTTTCTGATCAACAAGCTCAGCGTTTTAGCCACTGAGCCACCGCCTTCCTACAAACAAGGCACAAACAACATTCTTAATATTCTGATTTCAACAAAATTACCAACCCAGTTATTTTTCTTCATAACAAGCAGGCTTTCAAGAAAGCTACCATTCAGGCCTAATTTAAAAAGTATTAATATTTGCTCAATTTCTTGCAGTTTATTACAATTATGTCCTGATTAATTTTGAAACTTTAATTTCCAAGATATATGTAAACTACTGTATGTAAGCTATAATTTCCCCCCTAATCTAAAGTATGAAAAGAATTGGGAAGCTCTGGTTTGTTTCTATTTCATAAATGCCAACTATCTTGCAATTGTCTGCATTCAGATACCCTGTGACAGTTTTGATATATGATATTATAAAAAGAGTACTAGGAATGAGCTGGTAGAGTCAGTATCCAATTTCATTTCAATTAAATTAAATTACCAGAGGAAAGAATAGTAAATACTTTAAAATAAACTGCATATTGTTATATAAAGTTTTATAAAGTTGCTAAGGCATTTTTAAAGAAAAGAAGGACATTGGCCTTGTTATGTTTGGAGCTAGAAGCAAAATGTTTCCTGGCTTTTCAGTCAACAATATTGTAATCTCCTAATGCAGAGCAGGTCATTTAGTACTTTCCAGATATCCTGTATTTTAACTCTTACTACCTCTGATCACCAGAATGGCCAAAAAGCAAGGAACTATGAATTAGAGTAGAAAACATATGTCAGGCATCATTTTGTCTGTATTCAAAAGTTGAAACAAGTATAAAAATACCACACTGCATGTTGGTCTCCTATTCTAGAAGATGCATATGAAGACAGATACTGGAAGAAGAGTAATTAAAAAACTGAATTTGCATACTAGCTTTATTTTACTCAAATAAACTAAATAAGGTTGATACAAAATGAGTTAGGAAGAGGAACTCAGAATAGCAATCGGTAGTCTGTATATAAACAATAGTGGCAATATTTGTCATCTGGTTCATAGTTTGAGTTTATTCCAGCAATAATATTTAAAAAAAGAATAGTGTTTGTTTCTTGTCCTGTAGTTTTGTAATGTAATATCACAATGAGAATTTGGAATGAACCGGAGCAACCAATTTGACATTTGACATTAGAATTTTCTTCAGCTGTTTGTATACAAAGGAGTGGCAAATTATGACACATACATAGTGACATCCATTTTTGTACTTGAATCACATGCAAGAACGCATAGGGTGGCTCTTGCATCATGACAGTCATTTTGTCATTCTGTTGTATGTGTACAAATTCCTTTCTGAGGAATTTCAAAAGGTGTAGATTCTATACATAGGGTGTTTAATATTTAACTGTGACTAGCACTATGAAATCTGTACTGAAATGCTAATTTTTGAAATATGAAGAAGGAAATTAGGAGGTCAACATCATAATGTTTGACATGAACACAGTTTATTCTTAAGCAAACATCTTAATCTAACAATGTTTTAAAAAACAACCGCTTTGAAGTTATTCAAAGCGTGCACAATAATAGCAACAAGTAAGTATGCATTTCAGCTAAGCTTCAAAACTAAGGCAAATGCAGCCCACCATCAATACTGGGGCCTGCTAGTTTCTTGACATTATTTGCAATTATTACTTTCTAAGCCCCAGACAAACAAGAAATACAGGGAATGGTGATACTGGTAAATAAGAGGGTGATCTGAACCTTAAACTGGCAAATTTATGTGGGTAGACACTTGAAGCCTGTTTGATGGGTTCAATTCTATGTTTTAAATTTAGCAATAAGTTTGCTTGGCTACCGAAAGCCCCATACATTGAGTAATATTAAAATCTCAGATTTAAACCGAATATTGTTATGCTTGTAAGGTTACTTAGATGTGAGGTGGGTTAATCAGTAAGGGTAAATTTTAGAAATTGGAAGACATTTTTTTGTGTGTGTTTTGTTATTTTCACACAGAAGCCTAAGCCGATTGCTAGCTCTTCATAATCCCTTAGAGCAGCTGTATCTTTTCTCAGGAAGGCATGGTTGGCTTCAGCAGTTACAGTGAGATTTAAAAAAAAAGTGATTTATGGAATTGCCAGCAGGTCCTATATGCACACAAAACATTTTCCAATGCTTCTTCCAAGGATGCTACATTCCAAGATGCAACAGAATCCTATTATAGCTCCATAGGTTGATCAGCAATGTCATTTTTGCCTCTAAAAATTCTTTAATGTGTATACAATTTACCTTGATAGCAAGTCAATCAGCTCTAATTTAGACATCCCATCAGGAAGGAGTCGTGGAATAGCAGCAACACAAGTCCTGAAAAGGTCAATTTTTGGTTTTCTTTCACCTCTGAAAAGAATATGAAATTTATTAATCATTTTTTCATACCAGAGGAAAGAAATATATAAACCATGGGTATTAAACTTGTGATGTCACGTTGCCATCATGTGAAGTTTCATGATGTTTTTCCCCTTTGTGGAGCTTGGGTGGGCATTGCCTGTCCGTGATGCATCCAGCCTACAGGGTCCCCGATATATACAATAGTAAAATAATATATATCTCTTATTAATCATTCTCCCCAAAATGGCAGTAATTATTTATAAATCAATACAGTCTAGAAAAAGCATTGTGGCACCATTCTATTGCGAAGGTCAAATTTGTCCCAAAACACAAATAAGATCTAAATCAGAGGTATGATGAAAAAAAGTAATTTTGCAGGATCACAAAGGAGATACTAATTCCACTACTGTTTTTAAAGTATCATAAAGAAAGGGTATGATTAACTACAATTCTGGAATTTATTGTCTATGTTTCTCAATATTGGCAGCTTGAAGATGTGTGGACCACAACTCCCAGAAGTCTCCCTGAATAGATAAGGTTTTGCCTTAAAAAAAAAAAGCATTAGCTATAATAAATCTAGCTCAATATCAATTATCATTTAAGACTTACGTAATCATATCTTCAGGTTCTTTGTTTAACATTTGTATATTTGTGAGCATCATGCACCGCCCAACTTCTTTATCAAGATGTCGCAGTATGTTGTCTACAGCTTTTCTTACTTGAGAATAATACATTGACATGCCTAGAAAAACATACAATAGCAATAGTACTTAGATTTATATACCGCTTTACAGCCCTCTCTAAGCAGTTTACAGAGTCAGCATATTGCCCCCAACAATTTGGGTCCTCATTTTACCCACCTCAGAAGGATGGAAGGCTGAGTCATCCTTGAGCCTGGTGAGATTTGAACTGCCAAAATTGCAGGCAGAAGTCGCCTACAATACTGCACCCTAACTACTAAATACTTACTGCGCCACTGTGGCTCATACAAAGGTAGATGTTTAAATTTAGAACAATCAGCTGTATACCCTTAAAGAAGCCTTCAAATATATACGTATCTAAAATTTCAGAAAAAATTATAAACATATGCATTTTAGGTGTTATCATTAACAATTGATTATTTTGATTTGTAATAAAAGATGTTCTACCTGACAATTTACTTTGGACTTGAATATTAATGAACCAAATAAAGAAAATATAAATTAAAAAAAAGACATTCCCTGATAGGTAAGTGAAATGCAGAAAAGGAACTTATAGTACATGCAGATAATGACATTAGTATCTGGTGACATTATATTAAAATGAGGGTGCTAAAGCAATAGCTCCTTATGTGATTCTTAGGCAGACTAGAAAGTTACAATAAAGCTTTTTTAAAAAAAGAATATTTCAGGTACTGGGAGTATGATTTTGCTTACTTAAATCTATCTCATGAATTCCTTGATATATATTTTTTTGATATTAGAATAATTGCATTGGGACAGCTGAATCCAAGAGTTCTGGTAGAAAAATGGGATTTTCCGGTCTCCCCATAGATTTTCCCAAACTATGGCATTTAGGATAGTATCAATACCATTAACTTATAAGCTAAACATATAGTGATACACAGACAGGTGTTCAAATTTAGAACAAAGAGCTGTATACCCTAAGTTTTTTTTAAATTATAAAACTCTAAATAGAATCATATAAGATTCTTAGAGAAACATTGCTTTGCTTTGTATTATATGAGTAAGCATGGGACTTTTGAGGACTTTTAGGATTAGTTGTCTCAACTGATTGTTCAATAAGCTCTAAATAGGAAAAAATTTCTAACAGCAATATTGAATCTAACTTATGGGCTGGTGCATGATCATCTCTTTAATAATGCCCATAAACTTAAAAGTGGAATTTCTATCAGCATGCTGTAATGAGGTAATGGATTTACAACTATCCTTTTCTTGTATTTATATTCAAGACAAATACTAGCAAATGACTGACACTACAACTAGTCTAACAAATGGCCATTGACAAATCTTTCTTTTAGAATACCGCTTTATTTTTCCCCAGTAGTTATAACTTAATATTAACAATGTGAATATCACATTATGAACAGTTTTTCCATGTGATTCCTATTTTGATTATATAGATTAATAATTACTAGTCCTATTCTGCTAGAGTTAAATTCTGGGAAAATTTAATACAAAAATAAATAAATAAACAGTACACCATAATAAATGGATTATACATTCTGTCACTATAGTATTTGCATAATTTTTGGTTGCTCCTGGCAACTAGAAATTGTCCCCAGGCAACCAAACTGTGATTCAACTTCCCACAATCTGCGTTCTCCCCCCAAAAAATTTGGATATACTCAGTTCAATAGTGAAATGAAGTCTCAGGGCTAGCAATGTGGGTAAAATTTGGGTCAAGCTGTCATACACATTTGTGAACAGGCAAAAGACATGTCTGATACTTGCCTATCATTTTAGCTTCCTCTTCTGTGAGAGTTTTGCTCAAGTAAGTTTTCTTCACTCGTAGGGTGTTTCCTGAAGGAAGTACAGCTCCAGTAACAGGCATTGGAGGCTCTCCATCTTTTTGCTGCAAGCTATCCGCAATGACCAAGAAAGCTCTCAGACCAATATTCATTCTCTGCAAATTTGATGGATGGGTGATGAAAGTAAAATAACAATCATGTGGTTAGCACTGATGCATTCTTTACTCTCACCTGACCTGAAGAGATTACACTGAAAATAGCTGGAGATCAATGCAGTATCTCCAAAAGATTCCAAAGAACACATTCCACATGTGAATTTAGATTCCAGTAAGAATTAAAGAGGACTAATGAGACTACAGTAACATGACAATGGTTGTGTGAAATAGTGGGGTGGCATCAGTAATTTTAGGTTTCCAACTAGTTACTCAAGAAACTAGAAGTATAATAGATACATAATATTTGAATAATATTTAAAAATATGCTACAATTAGCTAATAGGCCAAACTGTTGCTTTCCCCCTAGTTTTCTCAATACAACATAATCAAGGAGACAAGCCTTCTCTACTGAAATGTCTACCCTATGGAACAGTCTCTCATGGAGATCTGGATAGCCCCAATCCTGTTCGTTTATTGGAAGGTTGCAAAAACCCATTGCTGTCTCATGTGTTAAGGCTGAGGTGATTTCAGAGGCTTACACACATAGGCAAGTCTGTGATTAAGAATAATGTGTGAAATTCCTCAGCTTTTGCATTTTGTTATTTATTATATTTGCTTTTAATTGTATTTAAACTGTTTTTATTGGTATATCCACCAATAGCCATCCAAAATTATCTGTTTATGATGGGGAGTCATGTAAATTTATAAAATACATTTTTACGAACTACATGGAATTTTTCTATGTATGTAGAGCACTATAAAAACATGTGCTTAGGTAGTGTTAAAGAGCAATTAAGGACTTGATGAATGATACAGATGAGAATTGATCCCTTATGCCAAAATAAAGAGCACCAGATAACACTGATCCACTTTCTTTGCTTTTCTCTTAAAAACATATTATACTTTTTTTAAAAAGTAGGAAAAATATTAATAATAATAATACCTTACCTCTGGATTTAGACTAAATGCTTTTGCTGGTTTTCCAACACAAAGGAAATCAAAAATGATTTCTTTCATTGCAAAATCCAAACGTTCCTGTAGCAAAATATATATTGCACATAAACATACAATAACATTTGTTGCATCTTTAATGTAAATCTAATGATCAGAGTTTTAAATCAACATAGAATTTCAACTTATTTTAACAAGATCATATTTATAACAAGACTTTCTGCATAAGCAATGAATGGAGATTGCTGCTTATCTAGGAAATTGTAAAGCAGAAGAAAGCAGCCTAATTGTAATGTATCCTATGTAGAACTTAAATACCTTATCCTGATAGATGTGAGATGATATAATTGAGACATATTCAATCCATTACCAGAATTTACTGCAGTTTTCAATGTGAGACTTTTCTATAATTCATCCAACTGAAAGCTGAAACTGACTATTTAAGCATGTTATAACTAAAGAAGCAAAACTCAGACATGTAAAGTACAGAAAACACAATGTAAAACTTATCAATAAAACATTCCATCATTTAAAAAGCATAAAAGTTTTTCAAACCTGTGCAATAAACTGTATAATTTTCACAAAAATGTTCAGAGGCATGTCTCGTGGTACCACACCTCGGGAACCTTTTGGAAAAAGGGTTGTGATGATTGTTATAAGCCGACTGTAAAATTTAAAAAACAAACATTGGGACAAGTTTATTTCTTGCAATATATCTTTATGCTACTTTAATCAAACTTTTGAAAATAATTTAGAAAAATCCTACAGGAAAAATGCTAATGGACAAATATTGTGTTCCAGATTACAATACAATAGCAGAGTTGGAAGGGACCTTGGAGGTCTTCTAGTCCAACCCCCTGCCTAGGCAGGAAACCATTTCAAACAAATGGCTATCCAACAACTTCTTAAAGACTTCCAATGTTGGGGCATTCACAACTTCTGGAAGCAACTTCTGTTCCACTGATTAATTGTTCTCATTGTCAGGAAATTTCTCCTCAGTTCTAAGTTGCTTCTCTCCTTGATTAGTTTCCACCCATTGCTTCTTGTTCTACCCTCAGGTGCCCTGGAGAATAGTTTGACTCCCTCTTCCTTGTGGCAACCCCTGAGATATTGGAACACTGCTATCAGGTCTCCCCAGTCCTTCTTTTCATTAAACTAGACATACCTAGTTCCTGCAACTGTTCTTCATATGTTTTAGTCTCCAGTCCCCTAATCATCTTTAAATTATCTAGATTAAAAGACAGCATGTCGTTCTGCCTAGTACATTCTAAAATTTGCTAAAATGGAGTCAAGAAGAGATTTCCTGTGTCACGAACATACTGTAATACTGTAATACTGACAGCACAGCAAATGCGGTTAAATAAAAGGATAATTCCATAATATAAATGTGTATTTACCAAACTATAACCCACAAATATGCCCAGAATATAAATGTACTAAGATATTTTATCTCTTCCTTTGCATTATATGGCACTAATTATACCCTTGGATTATTCTGAAGGTAGAAATTATATTGAAATTAAAAATAAATATATAACAATACCTTTGGGTAGTTGTATTGCTTTCACATTTGATTCTAATCATATAAACCCATAGCAGTCTGTAGAGAGATTCCAGTGCAACTCGAGCCATTTTTGGATCTTTGTTCTAAAAAAAAAAAATCATGAAAATACTGTAATCTTGATTTATATTTCACACCGTCTTTCCCCAAGTCTTATTTTCTTTTGACCCACAAAATAAGTGCTTGGCCTTATTTTCAGGAAGGTCATTATTTCTGAGGTACAGGAGGCCCTTAATTGAAGCCCGCAGCCCATGGAACAGAGAGGGCCGGAAGTTCTATCTCTGTTTCTGGCACACTCTTGCCAGCCAAGAGCCAAGGTGGCGCAGTGGTTAGGGTGCAGTACTGCAGGCCACTTCAGCTGACTGTTATCTGCAGTTCAGCGGTTCTAATCTCACCGGCTCAAGGTTGACTCAGCCTTCCATCCTTCCGAGGTGGGTGAAATGAGGACCCAGACTGTGGGGGCGATATGCTGACTCTGTAAACCGCTTAGAGAGGGCTGAAAGCCCTATGAAGCGGTATATAAGTCTAACTGCTATTGCTATTGCCATAGCGTCACTGGGCCTACCCCTCTTTTTGTGGCTGTCACTAATAGAAGGGCAAGATAGCTAGGGTTTGTGGGAGCGATCTCCTCAAGGCCATTCCGCATGGATGGCAGGTGCATGTGGGGCCTGTGAGGCATGTCCCCCCTTTTCCTCTCCAGAAACGCATATATGAAACTCTATGCTGCACATGTGTTTAAATATTTTAGGGGAGGGCTTTTTGGGGGGGTGGTGGCTTATTTTAGCATGTGCACTCAAAAGTCTGATTGGGCTAATTATCCAGGGAGGTCTTATTTTTGGGGAAACAGAGTATAGTGGCTAAATCTTAAGGCACCTACATTTTTATTCATGGAACCTGAAAAAGGGCATTTTATTTGTAATAGACCTATGAGAACTATTAAGACTGACAAATCTACAAAATATGGATTATGGCCTTGTTTTTGTTCCTGGAAGAAAAGGAGAAAAAATTAGATAGTAGATTTTATGCCAAGAATGATATGACAGCCAAAGTATTTGGGCTGCGTTCTCAGGGCATGAACAATCTGAGCTAAGTAATTATATTAGAGAGAAAGAATTAGATACAGCATGCTGCATTTTTGTGGAATTGAGAAAAATGAGAAGTATGTAACAGATCTGAATGAAGTAATTTTGTGGAGTGCAGATGAGAAATATACATGCACAAAAGAAAAAGTAAGATAATGAAATAAAGGATCAAAATGTATGGTATAGAATGGATTATAATATATGTATTATATATTAAAAATATATGGTAATGAAAACTGAAATTTACAGCTAAGGCTGTAAATGTTTGAGTACAAGCAGAAACACAATGAAAAGAAAGTAATATTATGAATGCTGACAAATTGTAAGGCTGCAACTATAAATTATAAACTTGGAGAATTGCTAAAATTTGGATGATAAGTAAAATAATGCTATTATCACAGAGGGAAAGATAGAAATATAACATAAACAATAAACAATACATGTGCTTCTTTCATATCAATTAAATTTTAGAAAAGTAATGCATGGATATCTGTCTCTGTAAGAGAGAGCGAAATAGAGAGCAAACATTTAAGATATTTAAAATTATGATGCTTCTAGATGAAATATACTGCATTTTTTGGAGTGTAAGATGTACCTTTTTCCCTCAAAAAAGAGGGTGAAAATCTGGGTGTGTCTTATACACTGAATGCAGCATTTTTGGCTTCCCAAAACCCTGCCCCCTTCACCAAAATGGCCATGCATAGCCTTTAGGCGGCTTCCAGAGTGCTCCTGGGGCTGGGGAAGGCAGAAATGAGTGACAAATGGGCCATTTTTTGCTCGTTTTTGCCCTTCCAGCCCTCAGGAGCACTCTATAAGCCTCCTAAAGGCTATGCATGCGCTTTTTTTTAAAATGAAAAATGGACCTGTTTTTGCACAAAATGGCCCATTTTGGGGAGGTCTGCAGTGCAAAAACTTTTTTAAAATTTGCCTCTTCAAAATCTTGGTGCGTTTTATATTCCGGTGCGTCTTATACTCCGAAAAATATATGCTTGAATTCAACAGATTTGAGAAAGAACCCTTTTTTCCACTATAGCAATGGGTACATTGAACATGTCTTGTCTATAAATCTTAAAAGTGCAGAAGACTTATCAGCTTTTGGAATCAGAAATATTCTTATTGGTGATGACTTTTAAGTTTTGAATGGATAAGATATGTCTTCAGCTTTGTTTTGTCATCGAAGTCAAGCATCTACTGTAATTCTAAAGCACGCTAGAAGCCAAATAATCTGCTACACAAACACAACAGCTGGAGTGTCCTTTTAAAGCCAGCTGAGCAAACTGACTTGAAGACAGATTTTTTTTAAAAAAATGGCAAGATGGGAATATTTCATATCTCAAGCATATAACTGGTATATGACTTTTACATAAAAGTCAATGTTAACATTCAAAACATCACTTTAAAATGACACGTAAAAGAAACTCTTATTATTTACTGCATGTTTAATTGAAATGGTTTTAACAAAGAAAATGGGCTCTACCTTTTACAAAGTAATTTATCCACTCTGTCAGCTTTTATGTTTCATAATATTTTTATATACAGTTTTATAACATTAACTAGAGGGTGCACATTACAAATAGCAGATCACAATGGTCATGAAGTGTGAGATAGTGCCAACAAAAAGCCAAAAAAAAAATTACTTGATTTTGCAAATTACACAGGCTGGGTTTATTGAACTTGCTAAATCATAATAAAATGTTTTGATTTTGTTTTAGCATAGAACCTATGAACCTAGCAATTGTTATTTGTAAGCCAAGGTTTATAGCCTAATGTATTGTATGAACTCAAGCTATTGCATTTCATTGAACCATATGATTTAGTAAAATGCATTAAGAGAATAATAAATTGCACTATATTTTGTATCATGTTATGATGTTATTATATGCAACTATGATAGATTAATCAGACTTCACCCTAAGTGTGCCCAGATAACACACTTGAAAGAAAGAGAAACTGGAAAAAGTTTGGGGAAAGGAAACAAGGAACAAAGTTGTATGATGAAAGATGAAAGAACTAAGCATGTTTAATTTTCAGAAGAGAAGTTGAAGAAGTAATATAATAAAATACTGGTTGAAATACAAGACATGTTCTTGCTCTTTCATAGAGGCTCTAAAATGCTCTTTCATGGATGCGGGGGAGAATGTGGAGTCCAGTTGAGAGAAGATTTCATTGTAATTATGTTCAACCAGTTATCTGAACCTGGGTTCTCCTTCACTGCATGTATTTAAGCAGACGTTAGAAAATCATCTGTTGGGGATGCTTTCATTTGGATTCCTGCATTGAGCAGGAATTGGAACTGAGGCCTAAACAGTTCTTAACTCTGTGATTCAATAAATGTTCCATGACACCACAGAAGTTCTGCTAAGGATCTGTTAGTCTCCTTTACATTTTGCTAATTAAAAACAATGCAACTATTTAGCTTTGTAACCAACTATCCTTTGTAGAAATACCACAGAAATACTCAAATTGAATTTAAGCAAAACGAGTCAACTTTTCAGTGAATAATAATTTTAAATATAATTCAGTGAATAACCACATTCATATACTATTTATGCAGTAGGACACAAAAGAATTGGTAGCAAGGTTTCGAAATAGGAAAAAGTTATTATTTAAAGTAAAGCAACTGACAGTTTTAAAGCAATGGTGTTTTATCCAGCTAAACTTGAGAAGATAATAAACTTGGCTGTTAAATTTTTTTTTCTCACCAATCATAACTCTATTTGTGATTAAAAGCCATATTTCAGTTAATAGAGCTGGAGAGATTAGCCATCCAAACAGCATGTAAATATTTATGAAATAAAAGGAGAAAGAGTGAGTTAAAAACTCACCAGTCACCTTATATGACCTTTTCTGTTTTCAAATATACCAGTAGGGATATCTGGAATGTTTATGGTGGTCTTCTAACTAAAATAGTGATTCTGAAAAACAAGGAGTAGTATCGGCAGACAAGTTTTCGTAAAAGAAAAACTTTGTTTAAAAAAGATTAATCTGGGGATATGTTTAGGACTATGCAAACCCAGCATGAATTGGAGGGACAATCAAATGAAGTTTATTCAAATAACATATTCCTGGCTGAGAGGAAGATACAAGAACGTTTACATTGCAATATTTTTTGTAGGTCCGACTTACTTTTTTTATCTTTCAAAGTACAAAGATTGTCATCCCTTTATTTTTAAGAATTATATTAAGTATTCTTAACAATTATATTAAGTAGATGTTAAAGAAAATAATTATATTCCCTTTTTAATAACCATATATTTAGTCTGGACTGCCTGAAGGTTGTATGTTTGTAACTGTTTTATTGTTTAGTATTTGTATTTTTAAGCAGTTCAATCTACCAGAGAGAACAACTATAATTAATTCTTCATCATCTTGTTAAATGTAAGATGTGGACTTTATTATTTTAAAAATAATAATCTTATTACATTTACAAATGTACTTGCAAGCACTAGTTCTATTTTATTTTAAAGGTACTTAATTATGACAGAGGTTCTACATCATATAAATGCATTCTGACTGAGTCAGTATGCTATGTGTATTTTATAACTAGTAGAGATATGGGAAACCATGCATTGATTTGCAAGGAAGCCACTAAATTAAGAATATAAGATTGCACAGGTAGTATTGGCAGATTCATGACACATATACCCAGAGCTAATTACAAAGCCAACAAAAAATGATGTACTAACTTTGAGATTGGACAGGCAGTTGTTGAGAAAAATATGCCATCTATTTAGAAAGAACTGTTTTTGACTGACACAAAGCAGGCATGTTACTAGAGGATACAAAGCCTAAATAAGAGACAAAAGAAATACAAGATTATTTGAATGATAACAAAGGAGACATCTAATTTATCAACAGGTCCACAGTAAATATTAGAGATTACATCCACACTAAACTTTAGAGTTCCACCTCTCTCCTGACTTATATTAAATGCATCTGCCAATATAAACAATGATTATAGAATTCAGAATTCAAACAATATTTTTTAAATAAAAAATAACTCTTACAATTTTTAAAACCTTAATTAATATGTTTTTTGTGATCATTCTGTATAAAAGTAGGAATATGTTTACAATTAAATAATAAAATACTTCTATCCAGCGCTATCCAGAACACTTGAAATGTGGTCCAACATTACGCAGCAATAGAGTGCAGAATGATGTAACATTCCAAGGATAAATTGTAATAAGATGTAAATTATTGTACCAGTTAGATTTGTTGGATGTTAAGAATCTGCTGTCATGAAGCTATTAGAATTCCCACAGAATAGACCATTTGTATAGACTAATGTAGCCCTCTGCTTTAATGGCTCAATTAACAAACACATTCATGGTAGTGACATAAAAGCAGTTAGAGTTCTTCTTCAAACAACTGGTATTTTTTTCATCCCATTTTATATAATAATGAACCACTAAATAAATGTTTTTTTCTTAGAATTGTATTTTATTTGGCTCTATTACTGGAAATAGCCTAGAGAAATGGCTTGTCCCTTATAAGGTCACATAAATTTCTAACTTTCCTACAACACTTCAACTATATTATTTTTAGTTAAAAATATTCTTAAAGTTTCCTTTTCAAATAAAATATTGTAATAAAAAATAAAAGATTCCACAATTCACAGGTCAAGTACAAAGGGAAATGCTAGATGATCCAAAATGCATATTTGGGTAGTTTTTTTGTCCAACTTTTTGTCCTCTTCCAAATGTTCTACCTTGCACTTTCAGTTTAATGGGTTTTTTCTTCCCTTTCCCCCTTTTGTTTTGCTTAAAAGCTAGAGAAACAAAGTATGATTTATATGTATTCTGGAAAATGTCCACTACATTCTGTAGGAGTTTAACACTCTCAGTATTAAATGAACTATTTAAATCACAATCTTTCATCATTATTATCAAAATCATTGATCTAAAAAACCCTTTAAAATATAAATTACAGAACAGAAATAAAATTAGTTGAGGTCAGATGATATCGTGTCTTCACTACTACCCAATAATAGAGGTCAATTATCCTTATGCCTAGGTTAGGGTCTCATAGTAATAATTTAGTAGAAAACATTTCTGTTTTGCCTGGAAATCACTGGAAGATTGGTGCTCTATGGTACTTATAATATTGTGTGTTCCTCTGATTCTGATGTAAATTGTAAAACTAAATCTACTACTTTTAACTTAAACTGTAAATTGAAATATTATAAAATACCTTTAATTTTCTTAAAGTCCCATTCACTTTCAATTGATCTAGCCAATGGACATGATCTAGTTAGAGAACCATGTGTCTAAATCTTTCCAAATGATGTCAGTAAGACTTAAAAGTGTTTACTTTCTTCACATTCAGCAAAATTATTTTCTTGCAATGACTCATAATATATTCATATTTGCAAGTTTCATTGATACATTTTAACAACTATTTTTAAAAAATGAAGTTAATCTTAGCAATATAAATAAAATTGGAACAGTGCTAACATTTACCACTGCTGCCCAACATTTATTGAGCCATTAATGAATGCAGAAGCTTCTCTCCATCCCTAACCAGGTCCTGTACCTGTACTTAGAATATTAAAGGTATTTATAGAAACCCAATGCTTGGGAATAATTAACCCATAAACGTAATATAATCAAATGAAAGAAGGAAATGTTAAGATCCAGTGCATCATATCTTCATCTCTTCTATAGCTTTTCAAAATGAAATGTCTTGCAAAGTATAATTATACTTAGAAACAAGAAATAAAACTATTATTTTAACAGAAGTCATATTGGCTTGTTTATTAAGGATTACTAACCAGTGAATGCTTCTTTCGTGAAGATAGTTCGAGTGTTGTATCATAGAGACTTTCAACAAAGTTCCTCAGACAGGGAACGTTCACTTCATTTTTAACAGCCTGAAGAGAAAGAATAAAATAAAATTAAGTTCAGATTTTCTAATAGGTACAGCTTGGACACTCATATAGAAGAGAATGCTGCCTACAGACAGTCATCAGCTGAACAAGGGAAAATAAACTTAAGCAGAATCAAGGAAAGGCACTGTGGGGAATCATAATTCTAGCAACTCTGATAGATCTACTATCTGTCCAAGATGAAATAGAAAGATTAAACACAATATGCAGCTTGGGAGTTCTTGATCTGAATTTTACCCTGAACCTTGAAGTGAAATCCAACCTGTTACCTTCATCATATCTTAAATAATAATAATCTAACACAACTGTAGATATACTTTTAGCCCCCAACCATTTCTGTTTTGCATCCTTTTTTTGGCTACTCTTGTTTTATTCAGAAATTTCTATTGGTACAAAATATTGCTGCCGGTACAGAGCACACTATGCTAATTTTGAAATGTTAACATAGGCTGTTTATTTGTTTCTAGATATATTGAAACATGTCATTTACTACCTTTAAAGCTCTTGGGCCCAGGACACTGGCAGAATACTTCTTATTGTAAAATTCCCATCATTTATTAACATAAGCCACCAGAAGCTGGTCTGCCTATTTGCTATTTGGGGTCAAACTTTCGCTGTGGAAGCCCAAAGTCAAATTCCCAGTGCAATATAAGAACTGCTGTTAACTTTTTGTTATTAATTTAACTTTGGTAAAAATGCTACTTTAATTCTGCTTTAACATCAGACTATAGTTTTATGTATTTTAACTTATTACTACCTGTTGGATACTATGTGTACTAGCCAGGGCCTTGGTTGATGGGTGACGGGTTAGTAAACAAACAAGAACTTACAGCAGCTACTGGGACAAGAATTTCAACAAACAAGCCTGCTAATGCATGTTTGATATCTTTGTCTTTAACTTCAAGAAAATAATGTGCACATTCCTGGAATAAACAAAAATAGAAAATAAAGTTTCATAAATAAGCAAGAATACTTGTATTTTTGACAAAGCTACTACTTTGTTAAATATGCAACATTTTTGCCTTCATTTTACTTGAGTCTGATTCAAAAGGCAGTGCAAATTTATGTATGTTTAGCCAAAGGAGCTCCCATTGTATTTGAAGGTCTTACTCCAAATTAAATACAACAAAATAACAGAGAATAATAATCTGCCAAATAGAAAAATATTAAGCAAACATTATGAGCAATCAAATGAAAATAGTTTTTCAGTTATTGTGATAGGCATATTTTATTTTCCAGTTTTCATTACTATATGTCCTATGAAATAAAAACCACATGTTCCTGACATTAGTTACTAAACAAGCATTATAAAGGACTGAGGTTCCTTTGTATAAGAAAAGGACAACTTCCTCCTGATATGGAACTTTGCTACCTGCATAAACTGAAGGGAAGCTTCAAAATCTTCCACAGGGTACATTTTAATACGGAAGAATTTCATCCCCATGATTAGACTGATAATGCTTTGAACCATGTAAGGATTCTGCTCCTTATGCCGCAGCTCTTTTAATTCTGCCATAAATTTCTTTTTCACAGCTGGAAATCTAAAAACAGACAAAACAAAAATAAATTATGATTATGCTTGTTTCAAAGTAGATATTTGACAGCAAGATGGATATTTATATTTTTTATTATGCATTATATTTTATATACTTGTTTTAAATTGTGAGCTACTCTGAGTGGTCTTGGAGTTGGATAGTATCTAAATTTAAATAAATAAAACCAATTACACAATGTGAAATTTTTGCAATACCAAAGAGTCTACAACTCCCACAAGACTTGTGAAATATGTTACGGCAACTGGAAAAGAAAAGTCACCATCATACCCATAGAAAATGAAGTCTCCAATATTACATCCTAAATGAAATATACACTGTGCAATGTAATGTTTTAGATCTCCCATGGCCATGAAACGCAAGTATGAAGTTTTCCTTTTCAAAATTTAGCTTTGTAATGAAAAAGATGCAAAATTAGAACATAGGTTGTGTATAGTAATTACCAATTTATTGGGGGAGAGAACATTAAAATATCATTAATTATAATAATTATTACATTAATGAGGAGATCATTAATATTCCCCAAAAAACATCTAGACTTATTTACTTATCTAATCAAGGACAATCACTGGGAAACAGTGTTGTCACAACACATTTCTCTTTTCAGTTTCCATTTCAATTATCCTGGGGTGGCGGGGGGGGGGGGGGAGAGAAAGAAAATATAAAGAAAAGAAAAAGTAGGAGGGGAAGGAGGAACTTTTCAAAGAATTAGTTCATCTCTCTGATTGGATCAGCCTACTTCTCCCCTGCAATCCATAAGATAGAATGTGCATTATTAAGGGCATTTAAAAA
Source organism: Thamnophis sirtalis (assembly GCF_051295495.1). Lineage (NCBI taxonomy): Eukaryota > Metazoa > Chordata > Lepidosauria > Squamata > Natricidae > Thamnophis > Thamnophis sirtalis. The sequence goes on along the minus strand of NW_028261388.1, from coordinate 24,691,103 downwards.
ACCTAAAGGTGACTTCAATCAATTATCATTTTGGCACTCCTGGAAGATTATTCTGAGGAAACACTGCACTTAACTCCTGCTCTTGAGCTTCCAAAGATGGTATCGATGGAAGAAGATTCCAACTTTTAGAATTGTTTAACTAGCTGAAGAAACTACCTTCGGAGATCAGATAGCTCTCTACATCAAAAGCATTGCATTTGTGAAGGGAAAGGATCTATTCTTACAAAGGTTGGAAATATGAATGTTCACATGCATACATATACACAAACTGACTGACACACTAACATACACAGAAGAGAGAAAACTTTTCACTGAATAATCTGGCTTTCTGTGTAAAAGCTATCTAATATTTTGATTACTTAAATATACTTACTTTGCTTGTGCTAGTACCCCTATTACCTCAGCATAGAGATCTGCAACAATGTGCATATTTCCAGTGTTGGGACCTAGGTACCTGTTTAAAGTTAAGAAAATACAGACTTTTAAAACATTCATAAATAAATGTCACTGTAGGTTTAGCTTCATATGACTAATAATCTTTAGGTATTTCTATCATTTCTGAATGGACATACACACTTAGGCTCCGTTTACACATATTGGGTTTTGATTTTGTGTAGTTGAGTACACAAATGTAGTGGTTTATGGTTTAGCTGTAAGTCTGAACCTGGCTTAGTATATAAAGACCATTATCTCCATAGTGTTGAAATCTGGCTTAGTATATAAAGAAAACCCCATTAAAATCTAATTCTACATAATTTCACAAGTCATTAAAAGCAATCTTTATTATGGTCATACACCAGCATAGGGTATGAAAAAGTTAGAGAGTCAGTAATAGACATGAAATATTTGATTTGCCAGACAAATCTTGTTATGATTCATCACTATACTAGCAAAAGAGTAAGCCGTCCCTACAATAAAAACTAATTAATTGGAAATAGGGGGAATGGTATGCCTGCATTACAGTATTATATAGGAATTCTCTATCTATTTGTATACTATTATACAAATAGTAAATTTATGAAGGGGCTCTTAAGCTCTTAATATCAAACTTCCCTAAAGGAAGGCAGAAGTTACTATAATAAAATACAATAGCAGAGTTGGAAGGGACCTTGGAGGTCTTCTAGTCCAACCCCCTGCCTAGGCAGGAAGCCTATACTGTTTCAGACAAAATGGCTATCCAACATCCAGTTACTGATTGTGTAATTGTGTAAAAAGTTTAGAAGTGACTTCTAAAAGGAGGCCCTTATTCTAAAAATTTAGACTCTCACATTGTTACCTCATAACTAGATCATATTGCCAGGTGTTAACTACTAAACTTAAGTAAGTTTGGTCTTACCCTTCTTTGTATTTAAAGTGCTTGAAAGCCAAATTAATAACATCGTGTACCAAACCATCAATTACAGGATGAAGCTGAATCTGAAAAACAAATGAACAGCCAGTTAACAAAATTCATACTTGAGGATGACTAATGGCATGTATAGCCAATCATTACATGTTTCTGCTTTCTCCTTCAAAAGATAATACTCCTTAATTCTTTTTTACAAATATTTTTATTCATAAACGTTTTGAATACAGTGTATTGTCAGGGTATACCATTTACACACACACACAAAAGAAAGAACAGAGAAAAGATAGTAATAATATTAACACATGTATTAATAACAATAGTAATAATATAACTAAGTAATTATAACTGAGAATCTTTTTATATTAGCTTATTTACAATTTTGTTATCTATATTGACATGATTGTAGTTGTAAATTATCTTTATTTTTAATACATACATTCATAAGGCTGAAAGCCCTATGAAGTGGTATATAAGTCTAACTGCTATTGCTATTGCTATTGCTATAATCTTTCTTCTTCTAATTTCTACCTCTTATCTCTAACCAGTCATAAAATGTATTCCATATCAAGTAATATTCTGTGTCTTCTTTATCTTTTATTTTTAAAATTAGTCTGTCCATTTCAGTGCAATCTAAAAAAATTTGAATTACATCCTCATCTGGCTGGGTGGTCTCATTTTTCCAGTATTTTGCAAATATAATCCTTGCTGCTATCAGTATATGAAAAACTTAATATGTGGTCCCTTTATCATAACCGTCAGGTATTATGTCAAACAGATATATCTGCAATACTCCTTAATTCTGACAGACATGCGGTATGTTGAGTTTTAAGAATTATTGTACAAGTGCTTATAAATGTAAAATAGGAAACACAGCAACAAACTGTAAACCACTAAACAGAATCAGTTTAATTAATTTGCTTTACCTCTTGCTCTCTTACATTTAGAAATATATTTTGCTAAAATTATGAAGCTTTCCTTCTAGAAAATGTATTTAGAATTTAAGATATAATTCTTTCTTCCCATTACGTATACAGGAAAAACAGAAAGTTTCTATGACTCAACCTCTTTTAGAAAATGAAGTCTAATCTAGCAGATAAGAGATGGAGAAAAGTGGAAGAATAGAATGAAAGCACACCCTAAACAGGAACATATTTCATTCTCTCCTGAGTACATCAGAAAACGTTATTCTTTCTTTATTTGAAAGGCTTACATACCTTTCCCTAAAAGAGTGACAAACATATACCATTAAAATTAAACATTAAAAATTTCAAAATGACATACCTGTTTCAATACTTCTATTAATACTAACGAAAAAATAAAATCAATAGCAAGATCTCTTCTTTCCATTAAATAGTCTCGTTGCTGCTCATCACTTTAAAAAATGAGAAAACATAATTAAAGTTTCTTGTTGTACACCAATGAAGTATAACATTAAACAGTTTTTAATTAGTCTATTTTGGAGTAAAAACGTCAAAAATTCATCTGACAAGTTTTTAAGGATGTTTCAATATCTACTCCTTTCATTTTCTTTATTATTTCCCAATTTAAAAGATTGCGTTTCTGTTGGTTGGTTCTCTCTCAAATTTCTTTCCTTATTAAACTATGTCTAAACCTCACTATTTCTATACATCTCATATAAAAATACAACCAGTAAGGCAATTGACATAAAACATAGACATCAATATTTACCAGCAGATAAAATGCAGTGTCAATTGAATGTATGTAAGGATGCATTCTACTAACAGGCTACCACAGTCCAGGATTCAAATAATCTCTCTGAAACAAGCAGTTCTAATTGCAATAGCACTTAGACTTACATATATACTGCTTCACAGTGCTTTACAGTCCTCTCTAATGGTGCCAAAAATGGCATGATGGTTTAGTCTGCTGGAATAAGCCAAAGTGGGCATCTATGATTGGATTTACATTTCCTTCTATAGCTTATTTCTTCAACTAGGAAGAGTCATCACACAACTTTGGAACATACCCCACGACAGGCAGTGGTTGGATTCAAATAATTTAACAACCTTTTCTTTGCCCTAATGACTTCTTCCAACAACCAGTCACAAAACTACTCAGAAAGTTAACAACCAGTTCTCCCAAAGTGGTGCGAATTGGCTGAATCAAACCACCAACAGGATTATAGCTCAGAGTGCAGGCCACTGATTTTCAATTTCTGCACTCTTTTTCCACCCTTCTAAGGAAGCATTGGCTCAAGCATTGGTGTTCTCTGTCTATTCTCAACAGGAGAAATTGAACAGGAGTGAAGAGAATTCCACAGCTAGCTTCCTGATGCTTTGACAGGATTGGAGAATGAAAGCACCCTTAAACTATTGTCTGAAGCAAATCCTTTAACACACCCACAAATATTGTCTGAAGCAAATCCTTTACAGCTAAATTCTACACAGAGGCAGGTGTTGGTTTTTTTTTTACAAATAATCACAAAACATAGGTAGCAATCAGTAGTCAAAGTTATCCAGGTGCATACCTTTTGGATTTTGTGCTTGTTCTTGGTCTGTATTCATGAGATTCATCTTCAATGCCATTTTGTCTTTTATACCAATCAAACAAAGTGCGCAGGATAGAAGGTAAACAATACTCTGAAAGGGAGCTCATTGAACTTATTACCTATAGGGAAATGCATAAAATAAAAAACACATTTAGGTACAATATATAAAAAAATCTACTGTAATCTTTAGTCAGTTCTCCTTGAGGTGGGTTAGGCTGAGAGAGGGTAACTGGTCCAAAGTTACCCAGCAGGCTTTCATGGCTAAAGCAGGACTTAAATTCACGTTATCTGGCTTTCTAGCCTGTCGTCTTAACCACTAGAGCAAACTGACTGGTTTAATAATATTTTGTTTTGACTGGGACACAGCATGCCTTTAAAATCTGTATGGTGAGAGCTAAAGTTTAAGATTTATCATATATAAGGAAATGACCTACCCAAATCAGCCCTGATTATTTAATGAAGCATTCACACAATTGACTCAGGTATTCCTTTTATTAACTAACTGAACTGGGGGTGTTTAATTTTTCAACTAGCACATCACATGTTGGTTGACTTTATGAAATAAATGAACAAAAAGGATATAAATAAAGCTGTGATAAAATTCAGTTGTAAAGATTTGCTTTACAAATCTCATACTAAAGTGCTTTTTAAACAAAACTATAGTCTAGAAGATTCTAGAAGAATGCACAAATTTTCAACAACTGAATTATATTAACAAAACTGGAAAGTTCAAACCAAAACTATAAAAGGTTAAATCACGCCATATAATTAAATATTCCCACTCACAAATTACCCTTCCAGCAACTAGTGGTTTAAAGCCAGCCATTAAAAAATATTTGGTCATACAGTATGTCCAATAAGTGCAGAATATTAGAATAAATAAATGCATAATAAGTGTATTATCCTAATTTAATTAAGACTATATTTATTAATATTATTTATTTAGTACATATTCTCCTTTCTTCCGGAAGCTCATAGTAGATACATTCATTTTCACGGTAAAATATAAGTATAAGATAGGTATAGTTGAGAGAAAGCAAGTAAGCTTAATTAATCAGTAATAAAACCAAAACTTTTTAATGTCAAAAAATAAGAAGGAGGGTAACATAAGGAGGGCAGGATACAAAAAAATTAAAAAGCACAAAAATAAAAAATTATATTAAAAAAATTAGACATCAATGTTAAATGTAAACCTAAAAATATTTTTAAAAATCTAAAAAGAATCTAAGAGGAATGACAGGAACAGTAGTTGAGCATAGAGCAGAGGTGTCAAACTTGCATCGTCATGGTGACTTTTTTCCCCTTCGCTAACCAGGGCGTGGGTGTGGCCAGTGTGTGATGCATCCAGCCTGTGGGCCGCGAATTTGACAGCTCTGGCATAGAGGAACATGGTAAACTAAATATATCACAATACAGAGCACTTTAAAATCACAAACAAAGTGCTCATTAAAACTCGTTTATGGCACAGGTTATCTTCTGACAGATTTTAAGTGCTGCTGTGCACAACCTGGCAATACTGTATGTTGTAGCAGGTTTGATATCTGCAGGTAGCAGGGAAGTATATAATTATCCTACGCACCCTGGGTATTTATGAAATAATGGTGAGTGAGACTAGTATGAATTCTCTGTAGTAGAAAGAAGCACTAAAAAGCATATGTTCTGTTACTTCCTGGGTCCCAGGGGCATTCTCTCTCCAGGTATGGAATCTTCCTGAATCTATATCAAGCATATTTGAGGGGAGGAGAGTTAGCCAATAAACTTCCAAGGCTGACAAAAATTTGAATATGGATTTCCTGATTCTTACTTCCACACCTTAACCAATCTACAGCAAACCCATTATTTTCAGCAGAATGTGTAGCTGAAGTGAATCTCCTGAAATTTTTGTTTTCTTCACATCTCTAGCCCTTTTCCCATTCAAATGGATCATAAATGCAGTGCTGGATGTTTCCTCATGCAATTTTCCCTCATCAGAATATCTCCAATTATTAATTCTCCCATAATAAGAAAAACATATTTAAGTTTTTCTTTAAATAAAGTAAGTCAATGAAGGAAACAAAATATTGGGATTTCATCTTGGGGTTTTATTCGATCTGACTTTGACAATAGCGATCTCACAATTTGATATCAGTACAGGTTTTTTTCAGCTGCACAAACAAGTCAGTGTCGAATGAACAAGTTAAAATAAAAACGAAGATTGCCAAAATAAATGCCCTTTGGAAGACAGAAAATAAAATGGTATGGCATTCAATCTTAGGCTATATCTAAAGCTTTAATGAAACTGAAATAGTACTTGCAGGCTTTCTCCCCTTTCTTTTTCTTATCCCTAACCAATTTCATTGTATTTATTTTGAACAATGACAATAAAGGCTATATATAAATTCATATTACAGATTTCTTTCCCATTCCTGTGTATTTGCCCATCCTTGGTAATGGAATTTTGCAAATACTGAGATTTTTCTCAATAAATGAAGAGTGACCATTTCTTTCTCTGAATGCCTCACCTCTCATTTGTTCCTGCTTTTCTCACTTGGCAGATCTACAATGTCAGCTCCCTGTTCTGATGTACTTTCGGTAAACTTCTGAGTTCAAATAGATTTTCACCTGATGGTTATAGAGATATAGGGCCCTTCTATAAGGGAGTTGGCGGGTTATCAAGTTTGATAGACAAATAAATAAATAACCTTTGACACATGATTTTTCATTAATATTGTCTTATTTTTGTCACTGGGTATGTAGTCCCAATGGTCTATTAGTAAGATAATTATTTTAAAGGTATTATTGATTTGAACAAGCAAAAGCACAGGTATCAGCTTGGTTTATTAAGCATAGTATGTATAACTTACAGGTATGCAGCTTCACTTGTTAATGCCTAATTTATTGAACAGTGCTGCCCAATGTAATGTAAACTAAATACACAGTGTCTCCTTAGCTTTTTAACTTTTTCGGTCATTGGTCTTATAAGTCAGGAAGGAAGGGTGGAATTTACAGAGACTGACTCTTAGAATACAGGAAGGGAGGAACGTCTAAGTCAGCATGCTGGTTACTCAACCCCTCCATTTATTGGAAGCACAGCCAGTGTGAGAAGAATTCTAGCTCTGTGTTACTACTGAAAGGGAGTGTGCAGATGTACAAATGGGTCCTTGTTACACAAAATGATCATGTTCTTCCAACTTGAATGAACTACAGAGCATGCAGCTTGAGATACCCACCCTACACAAGCAAACACCCTGCTAGGAGGGCATTGAAAACAGTCTATACAAATATACTTTTCATAATTATTTTGGAAGAATTTGAAAAATAAGTCACCTAAAGTATTTTTGCTCTGACGTAAGTAATAATAAAAAAAGAGTTACTTAACTGTCAAATCAGAATATAAATCACTATATATCTTTATTAACTTTATTACTAGTAGGGATAGGCAATTCATTTTGGAAACCTGCTTCACAAAATGATTGAAGTACACCTCTGAACCATTCCTCAAAACTAAGGGCACCACACTGTTTCTAATTGCTCCATCTTCATAATAATTTCAGAAGTACTCAGACAATATGGTGCATCATTTATCTATCTGTTCTGAGCTTTTAACTGGATGTAGTACTTCAATTCTTTGCCAAGCACTCCTCCAAATGGATTGCACGTGCCTAAGAACCAAGCTACAAATGGCAAGTACACGCCATAGGCATCTGCAAGATCTTGTTCCTTTTGTAGGCCACACTGCAGTGCCCACAGTATGTTGCCCACAGTGCAGACTTCATTTACAAACCTGCAGGGCTCACATCACTATGGCATGATGGTGCTGCTTCTGTCATTGTGGCATGCTTGACCCTAAAAGAAAAGTCCACTACACATGTTGTTGCTTATTTAAAACATTAAGATATTATCTCCACATTTCAATCTTCACAATCCTTTTCTACAGCCAACCTATTCTGATTTTTGAGTGGGATTAAAACACTATTATCCCTCTAGTGATGAGTCCTCCTCCATGTTGTACTAATTAAATCTCATGAGGCTTTTCATATACTTCCGTTGATTCCCTCTGCAACACACCATTCACCACAAAACATTACTGGTATAACTTTGCCAGCAATAACTGTCTTACATTTTAATGAGACAGGAAAACTTTGATAGCCACTCAACTGTTGCTAAGGTTGTTATAAAACTAATAACGCTCTTCAACTTGAACAAGTTGAATAAGATTTGAATCTAAAGTTGTTTTTAACCAACATCTGGAATAAAAGTGTGCATCTGTATTGTTATAGAGACAGAGAGAGAAAAGGAGGGAGAAACCAAAAATAAATAAAAGGAGTTAATATGTCAATTTCCAGAACTTTTATGAAATTAATTTTAAACTCAACACCACTGAAAAACATAAGCCACAGATGCCAAATCAACAATAGCTCAGGTAGCTTTCTTATATTGCAGAAGAACTTCTATTTCATCATTTCTTTATATTTATAAACTATGTTATAATTTTTTCACTGCATATAAAAGCATGATAAAAATGTTAAAAGAAATAGTCATAAAAAGTAAGCATACTACCGTATTTATCGGCGTATAACACGCACCGGCGTATAACACGCACCCCCCATTTTAACACAAAAATTTGAGTAAAATTTTTTTTCATTAAAAATAAATGACTTGGAAGCTCGGAACTTAATGTTGGATTAAAATTTATAACATTAGAACATGAATTATAACATTAACTCCTCTTAAAAGGCAAATATGAAATGAAAAAACACCTCTTTGAGCAAAAAGTTATTTCCATTTTCTTCCTTATATAATATTTTCTGTTTCAACATAAAGTGCCTTCCTTCCTTCCCTCCCTCCCATCCCTTTCTTTATGTTTTCTTCATGCTTTCTTTTCTTTTTCCTCTGCTCTTTTTAAATCCCCCCCCCTTCTTCTCCTCCTCTACATTTAGGTTGGATTAGTTTGTACAACGGTCATCAAACTTCTGAAGTAAAAATAAATAAATAAATCATATTTAAGAAGAAGAAGAAAAAGGAAGACGTTTTTAGTTAAGTCAAACGTTTTAATAAAAGTTTCATCTTTTAAGATTTGTCCAACACATCCAATTGTAACCTTAACAGTAAAGAATATCACCCCAGCTGCTAAAGGTTCAACCAGTCTGAGAACCATTGAAAAGACAACAGTGCAAAATCCAAAAGACACAACTTCCTCACCGCCATTGCTTTGGTACCAAATCTTTGAGGAAGGGGCTCCAGAAAGAAGGAGGAGGAGGAGGAGGAGGAGGAGGAGGAGGAGGGAACCAAAGAGAGGCTTTTACCGAGTCTGCGCCCCACAGCCAGGACCGTCCTTGCGCCTCCAGCCGTGTTTCTTCCCCGCAAAGCCCTTCGGGCAACCCGAGAGTTCCGCTTGACGCCAGAAGGGCTTTGCAGGAAGAAACGCGGCGTTTCTTCCTGCAAAGCCCTTCTGGCGTCAAGCGGAACTCTCGGGTTGCCCGAATGGCTTTGCAGGAAGAAACGCGGCTGGAGGCGCCAGGACGGTCCTGGCTGTGGGGCGCAGACTCGGTAAAAGCTCTCTTTGGTTCCCTCCTCCTCCCCCTCCTTCCACAGTTTGTGTGACGCTGCCGCCAGGCTGAGATCGGCGTATAACACGCAGGCAGGGTTTAAGCTTCCAATTTTAGTTTTAAAACTGCGTGTTATACGCCGATAAATACGGTACTTATAAAGGATTTTTTCTTTTTAAATATAGGTGGACATATTGGTACTTTATTTACATTCAAACAGTATATAAAAGATAAAAGCAATGTAATTCAAAAAAGTAACCTATACAAATTTATCTTTGCAGCCATTTACTCAACAAAAAATTAAGAGAGATGTCATTTTTCTGTGTAAAAACAATAAGTATAAGTTGCTGACTCTAATATTTAATATTCTATCTTTGGCAGAAACAACCCCAAACAGGAGTGTCTTATAGAGATAGTCCTCAACTTACAACCACAATTGGGTCTAGAAATTCATGATTAAGTGCTGCAGTCATTAAGTGAGGCATAATATGACCTCAAATGATTTATTACAGTTGCTAACCAAATCACCTTGGTTGTTAAGTGAGACATCACATGACCTGACTTGCGACCCTTTCCTGCTGGCTTCCCCATTGACTTCACTTGTCAGGAGCTGACTGAGAAGGTCCCAGATGGAGATCACATGACTGTAGGGATGCTACAATGGTCATAAGTATAAGAACTGGTCATAATTCTTTTTTTTTCAACACCATCATAACTTTGAATGATGCTAAATGAATGGTCATATGTCAAGTACTACCTGTAACTGTCTATTACTCTCTGACATCAACTGAGAAGAATTTTTCCCCATTCCTCCATCTAGATTTTTTCAGCTGTTGATGTTCACTAGAACAATTAGATCCCACAGATTAGGCCTCCTCCGAATTCCATCCGCCGGCCAGTGTCGACTGGCAACTACCCGGAGGAGAGCCTTCTCTGTGGCTGCTCCGACCCTCTGGAACGAACTCCCCGTGGAGATTCGAACCCTCACCACCCTCCAGGCCTTCCGCAAAGCCCTTAAAACCTGGCTGTTCCAACAGGCCTGGGGCTAAAGAATTGTTGCCCCCGTCTCGAATGGTATGACTGTCGTGTGTTTTAAATTATGTATTGTTTTGTGTCGTTTTAATTTTTTGTTTGTATCCCCCTTCCCTGGTTTGAGTTGTGAGCCGCCCTGAGTCCCCTTCGGGGGAAAAGGGCAGCATATAAATAAAATAAACATTCAACATTCAAACATGTTCAAGGAACATTCAAGCACATGCCAGACCATCTTGATGGGTTAAAATCTGAATTTTGACTTGACCATTCCAGAATCCTCAGGCTACATTCTCCCCCACCCACCCACCCCTGAGATCCCTTTGTAGATAAGTTAGAATGTTTAGTGTTATTGTCATGTTATAATGTCTACTTTTGGTTGAGCTTCAATTTTCTGACAGGTGGTCTCATATTATCCTCAAACACCTTCTGCCATAATGAATTATTCATAGTGGCTTCTATGAAAGTTAGCTGCCCAGATCCTGATGCAGAAAAACAGCTCCAAATCATTACTTTGCCATCATCATGCTTTACAATTGGTATCAAAAAGTCTCGAGTTGTGAAAGAAATGGATTGTATTATTAAGCAATATACAGTAAAAACATATTGAAGTTTTTCAGAGCGCAAAGAGATTTAAATGAGCTGAAACAGAATGTTATCCAGCCTTGAGAACGGTTTAAAGTGAATATTTAAGGTTAAGTATGTTCAGTAAAAGCTGCCAGTTTTTAACGTCTTGATGAATTGGTTCTGCAATTGTAGGTTCAGTCTTGCACTTATATTTTCTAACCTACAATGACAGTACAGTATATGCTTTCTTAATAACAAAAACTAAAATAAATTGAAGATATCAACAAAGCAGATTAATCAAGTTGTAATTCTTCTGCTTTAGTCATATAAGTAACGATGGAACTATAGTGCAGACATCAAAAGGAGATAAACTTACTTGTCTCTAATATAACTTACTTGATCAAACTGTGGATCTTCTCCATGTTGCAGAGATTTGCTCAATGGTTTTTCCTATAATAAAATATATGAGATATATCATTTATTGTTGTAAAATGTTATTTGGCTTCTGTTATATAGTCATTTTATCTCAAGTATTCATGAAGTCAATACAACTGAAAATGTTTTTTCAGGATTCTGTACACAACATCAAATATCAAAACATATAATAAATTTCCCACTAAAATTTATAAACTATCTTGCGACCATAGCCAGAAACCTGTCTTCTTTGCCAGCATTTACCATATTTTTCAAAGTATAAGACGCACTGGAGTATAAGACATACCAAGGTTTTGAAGAGGCATTTTTTTAAAAAAAGTAGGTAAATAGATAGAGGGATAGACAGGGAGAGAAAGAGAGAGGAATACAGTAGGGAGGTAGGGAGAGAGAGAGTAGTTAGGTAGGTAGGTAGGTAGATAAGGGGATAGAGAGAGAGAGAAAAAGAGAGAGATAGAGAGAGGGTAGGTAGGTAGGTAGAGGATAGAGAGAGAGAAATAGAAAGAGAGACATACAGTAGATAGGTAGGGAGAGAGAGAGTTAGCTAGGTAGGTAGGTATGTAGATAGGTAGAGGGATAGAAAGGGAAAAATAGAGATAGAGAGAAATACAATAGATAGGTAGGTGTTTCTACTGGCACAGCACTTGATCAATGTAATTCTTATCAATCAGTTAAAGAGCTTTCCAAAAGGGGGGTAAAGTTTTTGCACTCTGCAAACCTCCCCAAAATGGCCCATTTTTCACGAAAACGGGCCCATTTTTTCCCCAAAAAAAGGCATGAATAGCCTTGTGGGGGCTTATAGAGTGCTCCTGGGTGTGTGTGTCAAAAATGAGGAAAAAATGGCCTGTTTTTCACAAAAATGGGCCCGTTTTTTGTAAAAATAAATGCATGCATAGCCTTATGGAGGCTTATAGAGTGCTGCTGGGGGGTGGGGGGCAAAAAAACAGCCCATTTTTTGCTCATTTTTGTCCTCTCCAGCCTCCAGGAGCTCTCTGAAAGCCTCCATAAGGGTATGCAAGGCCATTTTGGTGAAGCAGGCGAGGCTTCGGGAGGCAAAAATGCTGTATTCAGTGTATAAGACGCACCCAGATTTTCAGCCTCATTTTTGAGGAAAAAAGGTGCGTCTTATACTCTGAAAAATACGGTAGTTACAGATCCAGGCTGACAAAACTTCTTTAAGTACTCAATCCTAATTTGTTACTTCATTTACACAGCTCACACTGTGCATATTATTTGAAAAATTATAATTAGCAGTCCTCAACTTACAATCATTTGTTCAGTGACCATTTGCTGCTACGGTGATGGTGGACAAAGGAAAATACAGTCAATACAACACAATGTGGTCACATGATCAAAACACAGGGGCACTTCAATTCCCTTCACCACTTATCTCTACCCCTATTGGCTCTAGCAGCCCCAGCTGACCTTTGCTGTTTTCCTGCTCCTGTTGCTTATCAAGCATGCCTACCCTCCCCTTCATGGGGCAGCTGCTAACCACATGAGACTTTCTTCCCAAGATTGTGCATGGCGGTTTCCTCTCAAAACTTCTACTCAAGATAAACCAGTGGGGGCAATTGAAGGTAGTCCCTACATGGTAACCATCCTACCCTGGCTTGGGGCTGGGATGGAACAAGCCTAAAATGGCTTGGATTGGAATGGGTCCACAGCTGACAACCGGTGGAATTTGGTTAACAATGGCAATGGGGATTACCATCACTAAGTGATGTGGCACATGACACTGCAATTTACATCTGCATTGCTTAGTGATGGAAATTCCACTCCCATTTACCATCACTTGAAGAACTATTATAGTCATAAGCTATTGCCAGACTAATGGAAGGATGCGGTGGAGAAGTCAGTGGGTTTTATCTTGCAGAAATCACAGGGAAGGAAAGATTAATTTATACCCCATATATAATGTTCTTACTGGATGTATTTTGCTCTGAATGTTTTACAACAAAATTCAAAATCTAGGGAAGGGAGAAACTATTTATTGCTTTACATTGTTTTTCTTGATTGTTCCAGTCTTGGATTTGTATGTTCATCATGCAAACTGTTGGCATCAGTACAATATATATCTGTAAAATCTAGAAGACATTCTAGAAGACTGTCAGACTAATTATAATTACCCTTTTTAAAATTAGTGTCCTAAGTTACAACAGTCATCCTTTGTAAGATTATAGGAAATAACCTTGAATGCATTAGGAGACGGACAAAAGTATTTTTAGTTCTTAAACCAGGTTTCTCAGATTTCACCTGTTTTTCTTATCTTACACGGCCGCCTTTTGATGTCCTAGCACTAACAAATCCCTTGTTCTTTTGGAGTTCCTGTTATCTGGGGCATGTTTCCTGTTTTAGCTCACCTTTGTATCTTTCCAAGCCTACTCCTTTACTCAGTAATTTCATTCCTATCACCTTACCCTATTGTTAATTATTTAGTTCTTCTTCACACTCTAACGGTTTTACCAGTCTGAATTTCACAGTAAAGCTGTGAAAATACACTATGCCCGATTGTCAAATATGTCATTAGTATGGGCAAGCAATGGGTCACCTTGAAAAGGCATGCTTTTTTTATTTTGAAGATTTTCTTCCAAGCAATTCAACTGACAAATTAAAGGGAAACAAATGATGATTATCACTAAGAGCGTTAAGGTTAGGGTGGAAGGTATCAGGGTGGAGAAATTGCAACCTGGGAATTACCTATAACATCCAGCCTGTATATTAAAAATATCAGCCACACCTTGGTGGATTGGACTCCAGCCCATTTAGTCTAGCAGACTTTTCTTACAAAGGCCAACACATGGAGGTCCGCTCATCTCCCAGTAGATGCCTTTATAGGTATCACACCCTATTGCTTCCAGAGCATCTCTGGGGCCCTTCCAAAGCACTTTCCTGATAACTGGCTACCAGAAACAAAGGATAATAAAGTTCCAGGGATAAACAGAATGGAAGCAGACAAAAATTCTGGTCTTCTTGAAATTATGTCACTGAATTCTTGTTCTGCCCTCTATGCAATCAACTTTTGCACATGAAAGTTATTTTATGGCATTTTGCAGGACTAACAAAAAGTTGAATCAAGCTCAGTTCTGCCTCAAGACATGGCAGATGGAAAAGCATGATTGTTCTATGCTGAGGAAATGAAGAAGAAAGGCTCACAGATGGAAACAGATTAAAAAGGTATAGTTTTAGCTAGGAAAAACCAAGCAGCTTCACGAGTCAGCATAAAGGAATAGATGCACTCTCATAACCTAATGGCTCTTTGCACTATTTAGAACTAATCAGAACAGGCACAACTAGGAACAATTGCTCTACTGAAGCAGAACTAAAGATAGCTTCCAGGTTTTGAAGAAGCCTAAAATGCAAAATGGGGAGATTAAGAGGAGAAATCATTGTTGTCAGCCCTCGACACAAAGTACTTGCCGATTTTCTTTAAGACTTCAAACTAGAAATTGGTTCCAGAGAAAGACCACAGCGGAATTTTAAAATAATGAAATGCAAATATAACATTTCCAGAAATGAATTACAAGCTATGGTACAATATCTTTGTATGGTTTTCTACCTTCCTGAAAAAAGGAAAAATGTTTTAGAAATGAAATCTTTAAAAAAAAGGAAAAAGAAAAAAGAAAAAAAAGATTCCCTTTCAAAACTTTCAGAAGAAGAAAAAAAAAAATCCAAGTCATTATCCAGCACTATTTTCTCTAAATAAACTATTACTAGCCAAGCGGCAGATTGCTCACAAAGATTTACAAAAAGGATGTGAACCGTGACCCCCGTTACTTGAATAGTCAGTCCTGTGCCAATTAGTCATTATAGTGGAAATGGCTTCCTGGGAACATGAAAATTTCTCTCTCTGTTCAACTCAGAGAAAGGTCAGCCACAGAAGAGCAATCTGCCTGCCTGCACATGCTTTCTGGATTCATTTGATGAACGGGAAGGGAAATGATGCCGATTGCCAGGAACACAGCAGAGGTCTCACTGGGTAACAACAGAGAAAGGGCTGGTTCTGAGCCAGGAAGGCTGATAGATGATCATGCTGGTTGCACAAGGACAAGAAGAGAAGATGGTAGAGAATCAAAGATGGTGATCTATGGTACAGACACAAAGATAATATTTGGCAGCAGCAGTCATGAGAAGAAAACATCAAATAAATGTTACTCATAGGTGTATTGGATTTAATTACTTTGTGATCCAGCGCTTTATTGCATTTCTTTTATATGCTTTTCTCCCTAAATATAGTCACTGATTCTCTGTCCTCCCATTTTAGCAAAACTATTTTTTTATGGAAATTAATCTCTTCTAAGAAATTGCTGCACAGAGATTTCTCAAGTCTCTATTTGGCTACTTACAGTATTTGCAAAAAGAACATTCTTCACTCCACCCAAATGTGTCTATTGCAGTTTACTCACTATCTTTCATATTGGTAGGCTAAATACAGAGCCAAAATCTACAGCCATTAAATTTAGTATAAAAGGGGTTTATTCATTTTCAATGATTCACTGTATTTTGGACTGAAGCAGCTGTTACATAAGAACCAAAGAACTCAAAATAAACATATTCCTAATTTAATAAACAATGTCCCATTAAAGCCTCATTTTCATATCCTGAACTTTCATCAGAAGAATATACAATGCATTTAAAAAGAAGAGATACCATCTAGTTGTTTCACAAAATATATTTTTAAAAATTAAAATTGAAAAGGTTTTCAAGGTCATAATTATTTCTCTTCATCATAATGATTTTTAAAAGTCATAATAAGTACAGTTTGTGAGGCAATAGAGAAAAATTATGGCATCCCCAAAAGACAATGCCATGTTTCTTAAACTGGTATGGTAAATTTCAAATTAAAGTGTGAACTCCTTCTTGGTTCACAAATATTCTTCCAATTATTCTTTTTTTTTTAGCTTGTACAATTGAGTACAGGTAGTCTTCAAGTTATGACCATAATTGAGCCCAAACTTTATGTTGCTAAGTGAAACATTTAAGTGAGTTTTGCTCCATTTTACAACTTTTATTGCCACATTTAAGTAAATAATTCCATTTGTTAAGTTAGTAACAGGGTTGCTAAGTGAATGTTATTGGTTTTGCTTGTCAGAAGGTCGCAAAAGATGATCACATGATCCTAGGACACTGCAAGTGTCATAAATATGAAACCAATTGCCAAGCATCTGAATTTTGATAATGTGACCATCGGGATGCTGCAATGATCCCGAATGTGAAAAATGGTCATGTCACTTTTTTTAGTGCCATTGTAACTTTGAACAGTCACTAAATGAACTGTTATAATTCAAGGACTACCTGCATTACAACTTAATGTAAGCACTTGCTTTATCATTGATGTTTATATTTATATGCATATATAAAATTAACTGTTGACCATATTCTTCTCAGGCTTTGAATAGTATGAAGTGCAGTTAACAATCACTAAAGTATTTTATAGCTGCATATCAGAGGTGGTATTAAGCAGGTTCTGACCAGTTCTGGAGAATCGATAGCGGAAATTTTGAGTAATTTGGAGAACCGGTAAATACCACCGCTGGCTGGCCCCACCCTAATCTATTCTCTGCCTCCAGAGTCCCAGCTGATTGGAGGAAATGGGGATTTTGCAGTAACATTCACCTGCAGTGAGGTGGGAATGGAGATTTTACAGTATCCTTCCCCTTCCATGCCCACCAAGCCACACCCACCAAGCAATGTCACGCCCATCAAGCCACGCCCATGGGACCGGTAGTAAAAAAAAACTAATCATCACTGCTGCATATATGCATATGGTCTATAATCAAAACATGAGGACACTCACATTCTTTTGCAATTCTTTACCAACTGATTGCTACGAACTCATTGATAGGCTGAAAACCTCAAGATACAGTGAAACTATAATAATCCCAGCATTGGGGTATTATTTTCCTTAGATCTATATTCTACTCTAAGAGTTCACCCTGATATTCTTATTGAGTTAAGAAATACATGGTGTTCTAATTTATCCTTTCAGTCGAAAGAAGAGGACCAGGAAAAGGAAACATTAATATTATCTACGGAAATGTTGCAGACAAAAGAGAGATGATTACCGGGACTCTGATCTGAACAATCTGGATGACGGTCTATTAACAAAGGTTTGCAAAGCATGCACTGGCATGTCTGCAGGAAGCAATTGACCCAGAGATACTCAAGAGAATAATTAATTTCCACAAAATTTATGAACAAGATAGAAGTCATCTGTTCCATCATACATATATCAATACATATAATCATAAATAAAAATGCAAATTAAAAATGCAAATAAAAAATAACCAAATTAAATATTAATATTAGATAATATAATCATAGCAAAATGTAATAGATTTGCTGCATGGACATATCACACCTCTTTGATTAAAAGCTGCTTCTGCCACCAGAAAAAAAATATATCAGAACAGAAGGAAATTCCTAGACAGGTGCTCAGATGTCTATTCCTTCCTGGAGGGAGGGGGCCCTTGTGGACATGCCAGAATAGGGAATAGAGATGTCATCTTTTTAAGTTGACTGCTATTATTTCCAGTAAGAAAAGTTCTAATTTCAATTGAGTATTGATCTTTAAAATTCTTTATATCATTATATGTATTTGAACCTACAAATATTCTATTATTAAATAGATGCAGAATTTGAATACAAGTAATGAAGATAACAATGGGAATTTAAATTTACTCTAAATATCATATTCACAGAAAATGGGTGTAAGATATTTTACAATTGGCATTATCATTGCAGTTTTGATGGCTAAAGTTGATAATTCATTTTCTAAAAAAATGTTCCAACTGTAATGAATAGATCAGGGTTTTTTTTCATACACGGAAAATGATTCATACTAGAATGAAATAAATTTAAAAAGTCAAATTTCCATTTCAACCTGCAATATTTTATTGCATTTTATTAAGCCATATCTTCTCAGTAAGTAAATTGAATTACTTTTGTTTACTGCAAGGATATTGTGTGCTTCTTATTGAAAAGGTCATCTGACTGTCACTTTGGAAAAATGATTAACCAAATTGTGGGAGTACATTTCAATGTCCAAAATAACTCTGTACCTTACTAGTAAAACAGAAACAGAATTTTATGCCAACTTATTTGTGACTCAACCAAGGTTTGGGTTTTCAATGTTTAGAGTTCACATTTTAGTTTTATGGGACATTTAAATAAGAATAACTTTCCAGTTTTGCCTTTGTGATTTATTCTGTGTTGAGCATGGTTCTTGATATGTATCCGTGCTTAGAACTTTGATTTTTAGTTTTCTTTATATATTCATTTGTTCATAATTGATTAATGATATACTGGAAAATTATAACTTCCTAGACATTTAGATTCTTTGTTTACTTATTTATCCATTACTTCAGTATTTTCTTTATTTTTTCAAAAAAAATGTTATTGTTTGCGTATTTTCTGTGGCATGTTTAATAAAAAATAATATAAAGGAAGGAAATGCCCAAAATTTAGATAAGTATTCTAACTTGAAAATATCAGGCTAAAGCAAGATGCATGAACATTTTTGGCAACCCCTTTTAAACCACAGAAATCTGCTAATACTAATAAAAACAAATAAATAATATATAGAAGAAACCATTTCTATCCTAGAAAGGTATTCATATGGGACTAGTCCAACGACAAAATTCTAAAGAATTCTGAGAAATTAAGAGAAATAAAAATATATTTATGCAATCCTTAACCAATTAAAACACTGCTTTCTGTATTTTCTCCATATGTAAGAAATAAATTGGGTGGCAATTCATGTAAAATTTTCAACTTAATGAATGGGATGTTTTAGGGATGTCAGGAATCAACTTCTATTGATATAATGAATAAGGCATGAGAGAAGCTCAAAAGACCTTAACACACTGATAGACTTATTATCAACTTAACTACCACTTTAATACGTTTTGAAAGTGGACTTGTTCTTAATGCAAAAGTTGATTTCCTACCCTTATAGAAAAAAACCCTACAAAAAAGACACTCCTGAAAACATCTTAAAAGCACCAAATTGGATCTTACTTGAATTCTGATGCATGCACAGAAACATATCCTCACCAGTAATTGTCAATAAAAGTATTAAAGATCTATCTGATATGAAAGAGGACACACAAAGCAATGATTCCCTTTTCTGATATGTTTCTGGCATTTGAGACATGGTTATAGAGTCTAATAATCTCCCATTTAAAGTATTACAGGGCACTGCGTCTTCAAAAAAAAGGAAACTGCAATTAGTTGATATTAGAACAGCAAGATTATTAAACTGGGAAAAGCTGTTTTTTGTTGGCTGTACCACTTTCCAATGCATTTTCAAACCCAAATTCAAATGCTGATTTTACCTTCAACATCTTACATGGGATCTAGTTATATGAAAGATGCTTTCTTCCATTTGTATCTATCTGAAATTTTGATCTACAGACACCAGGCTTTGAGTACATAAACAAATTAACCACAAGGTAGACAACCTTTCTGAAAGTGATATTCTGGTATGGAAAAGTTGGAAAAGACTGAAACTGTTTTTAGAGTCTTCTTTAGAAGTATGCAGAATTATCTGAAGCGGGAAAAGTACTTTGGATCTGCATAGGCATGCATAGTCACTGCATCTGTCAACAGACTGATAAAGAAGCTGTGTCTTTTCCACAGCTTGCATTGTAGCTCTGTGGTTCCAGGAAAATATATGCTTGCGCCAAGAAGGCAGCAGTAGCTGAGCTACCTGTGGCTTAGGCAGCACCTAAAGTGCCCTTCATCTTGACTTAGTTTAATAAGAAAAGGTATATTCTGTGGTGATGTTTTGTGGACATTTGAACTAAGTACAAATTCCAGACTGTGGTTATGGTAGAGAGCCTTAAATGTAATCTGCAAACGGTGCCCACTTAAATTATGGCTATGTAGGTCATTTGAACAAATGTGAGTCCTCTACAAGCAAATGAACAGAGATGGTGCAAAATAGAACCCTTCCTGCAACAGAATACAACAAGAGTGGCACAGTGGATAGAATGTAGTATTGCTGGCTAATTCTGCTCACTGCCTGGAGTTCGATCCTGACTGGCTCAAGGTTGACTCAGTCTTCCATCCTTCTGAGGTGGATAAAATTAGGATCCAGATTGTTGGGGAGGGGGCAATCTGTAAATTGCTTATAGAGTGCTGTAAAGCACTATAAAGCAGTATATAAATCGGAGTGCTAAGTGCTATTATTTCAATTTTCAACCCTGCATGCATTATTCCTTTGTTGAAATAAAGGTGCTCAAGGAATTAACTTTCCCTTTACAATGTTTGCAGTGATACACCTGTAACAGTTCATGGAAAATGGCATCATGAATAAATATTTTATAAGACAATACAACTGTTATATAAAGAATCAGATATTAAATAGAAAAATCTAGGTATTTCTGTCTCAGCTAGTTTGCTCTGACTAATCTCAAAATGTCAGACTGCTTAGTGTTTGGAAGGATAACAGAACAGAATGACAGAGTTGGTAGGTCTTGAAGGTCTTCTAGTCCAAATTCCTACTCAAGCAGGACATTCTATACCATCAGGAGAACTAGACCAATAGATCTGATTGAAAACTGAAAAAAAAACATCTTAAACAAAACATCTTAAACAAAAGCAGTGGGCAAAATACTGTCACAAAGAAAATTACATGGATTTGTCAATTTGCTCACCAAGAATTGAGGTTTATTCAAGCAAGAATTTACTAAATATTTATGTCTCTCTCACACACCTTCATTTTAATGTTATCATCAAGTACTTCTAAAGAATAATATTTTTGCTTACACTCTGACCAACAACCCAAATCCTAATCTCGTTATTTAATTCTCCCAAAATCAAATATTTAGTGATAAGTATATGTAAGTATATTCTTTTCATTTGAAATAAATAGAAATTTAACATTTCACTGGTTTTCATTCAATGCATCTATTAAGACAATAGTATGTTTGTAAAAGTCAAACAAGCTACTCATCTTGTTCTAGTGATGTGGGCCTAATTCAAATATAGAAAAGTTGAATTGACTTTAGTGATGGAGCAATTTTTGTGTATATCTATGGTTTTAAAATATTCTCCATTTTTCATTTTGACTCTATTCTCTGTGGAAAAATACAAGTTTAGTAGTTGAGGAGCCTTGAACTATTCTGAAAGAAATACATTTTAAAATCTTCAGGAATGAAAAGCATTTTGCTCCCTATAGGCATAAAGTCCTCAGTAAAACAGTCGCCTTTCACATAGAATATACTATATGAAAAGTGCCTAAAGGCTCACAATCATGTTAGAGCTTGTACTATATCAGATAGGGTACCTCCAAATTATTACAAAATTATTCATTTCTTTCTAATAGATTAATAGATGTTGATATTCTATATAGTCAAAGAGACACAATGGCACAATGAAAAAGTCATTGACCATGAAAATGCTGATCAAAACTCATTGATTATTTTTTCAGGAGGATGAATACAGCATAGATTCTTCCATTATTTTTTAAGTGTTATTTTAAAAGTATCTCACAAGCACAGTTATAAACTAGATATTCTTTGGAAAATATAATTCTGCTTTGCTACCTTATTGTCATGGAATAGGCTTGAATTAAATCTCATACCTGAACCTGGTCACTCTGACTTTTTGTTTTCTACCAATGTTATTTCATATATTTCATTTCCTGAAGCTCCTCAACGAATCAATAATTTCCACATGATCAGCAATCAGGAAAAGGTCATTCAATAAGAGCAACCATATTGAGAACCTTGGTTGTCTAACAAGGCCTTTTACAGAGTTGTCCACAAGATAACTGGGAAAACATAGTGTCATCTGGAAACCCTATGACACATTAAGAGCCACTGTAACACTACAGACTTTGCTGGCTTCAGTTAGATTCATCACTATAAGGAAGTGGTCTGTCTACAACAAGGGATTTGTGAAAAAGTCAATAAGAACCAAGTAATATTTTCTGTGTTTCAAGATAAAAGCCAGGTACCATATATAAATCAGGCTAGTGATATCCAAGACCATTGTTATCATGGCAGCCAGAAAAATTTGAACCCAGAAAGAGGAAGCAGAAATTTCTCAAAGTCAGCAGCCTGGATGAATTAACATCCAGTGTAGTAATGACATAAAGAGGTTTGATGATAAAAGAATGGTAAAATAGCAATATCCTCTACTTCACCCAAAAGCTAACCTCACAAATATTAGTCAAATTAGTGAAGCAATGTTTCCTGTAACACCCATAGTGTGCCAATATATTATTGTCACTACTCTCCCCTTGCCCCAAGAGCTGACAAGAGCACACGAAACCTGGTCAAAGAGATTTCAGTTACAGGCATACACCTCTTTCCCGCTTTGTCAAGCAGCTCTTGGTGATACATGTCAAGTTTGTCCTGTTATCTACAACTGACCATAGATGGTGCTAAATATATTATAGGCAAACTTGGCATTCAAAAGAATACCTGAACCCAGTCTGATGCAATGACCCAAATGCCTGGGTTGTTAAATCTTGCTAATCATTTTTGTAAATGTATTAGAGCAGGGGTGTCAAACTCAAGGCACGTGGGCCAGATATGCCCATGGGGTGCTTAAATCTGGCCCACAGAGCGGGACTGGAAATTACAAAGGACCAGCCCATGGTGCCTCTGGCAGCTGAAATGGGACATATGGGTGTGTGTGAGGCCCCCTGCACATCGTTTTGGTTGGCAAGGTGCTGCAGGCAGCCATTCAGGCTAAAAACATGGTGTTTGGGGGGGGGGGCTCATGCTCCATTTTGGCTGCCAGAGGTACTGCAGATGAGACGTCTGTCCTGTGTCCCCCCACCCCCGCTGGCTCACAGAGAACTAGAATGCTGATCCGGCCCTGGAAAGAATCCAGTTTGACACCCCTGTATTAGAGTTATATTCCCCTTATCCACCGAGGTGGGTAAATACATTTCATACATATTTCTTATCTTAGTGGAGTTGCTATTTTACTGGTCCTTAATTCCCCCAAAGAGTAAAACAGTCATATTCCATTGGTTCAAGAGATACTAGCAAATTGATTGCAAATTAGTTTTAGTTCATTCTATACTGAAATGTTGATTTTTCTTTCACTTACCAGAGGTTCTGCCATGATGATGCGGATCTTGCGTTCAGCCAGGGTAGTAAAGTTAACAAATAAACTTTTCAAGACATATTCTCCAGGCTTACTATCTGGATCAACATTGATAGGTAGCATGGTTGGAGGTCCCTTTTCCTTTTGGGTGCCAGAAACAGAAGGGACTGGTGGTTTAATGTATCCGTTACCCACTGGAGATGCTGAAAATTAAAAATGCAATATATATTTAATAAAACATAATTTAGATTACAAAGTGATTTTATTCCAATATAGACTATATAATCTTATTAAGCAGCTTGCAAAGTGTAGATTGTTAAGATGTTGAATGGATTAAAGTCTAATATTATTTTTAATGTGAATATGTAAAGACATTGTAGAGTTGTTAAAATTAAATATTAGGCAGTGACACTATCTTCTAAAATGCAGAACACAAAGAAGATAAAAGCACACAGAGTCTCAAACTGTCTTACTCAATTAAAGTATCATAGCCAGTTCCTTTCCTATGTGTCTGTGTGTATAATCACAAGAGCATAATACTCACACATCACACAAATACACAGAAATAAGTTAATTATATTGCAGGAAGAATCCCAGACAAGGGGAGGTAGATTTCTCTGTACAATCTTTTCTGAACAACAGTCTCTCTTCTACTGTACTTTCCTAATATTTCATTAAGGAATAATGAGGCCATCATATAATGGTGTCATTGTGGTTATGTGCAGTTACATCTTTGGAAAAGGTTTTATAAGAAGCTTTCTTAATTAGTGGGTGTAATGAGTTCCACATAACTCAAGGGGAGCTGCTTCCAAAAATGTGTAAGGTTTGGCAGGAAATAACTCTAGTTACAACAAATAGGAATGTAACAGTGCAGAATGAGCAAAAAAGAATAAGAAATCATACTATGAACCCAGAGAAAACAGGATTTTAAAAGGCGAAATAAAGTATTGTGCCAGATTGAATGTTTGCCAAGAACGATGAATACTGATGGGAATACTAAATACTGATAAATAAATCAGACAGCTACTGATCATATCTGAAAGTTGCATTTAAAGTTGGACGGTCCATCTGGGATGTGGTCTAAACAGGCAATATTTCTTTAAGCTGATACACATGTTTCACACTAATCCCCAGAAGTGAAATATAGTTACTACATTGAACTCTGATTTTGCATGGTAATCAATATTAATCAAAAGCAGATTGACAATTCTCATTTTTTTCTATTTGGAATAAATCAAGTTAATATAAGAGGACACCACACAAATTAATTTTTTGGTTACTTTTCTGTTGTTTACATAACAAAAAAAGTAAAGTTATTTTTCCATACCAAGCATTACTGCATACAATTCAAGCTTTATCATATAAGAGACTTTTTCGGTAACCCTTCCTATTTTTTAACTAACATTATTCCAAATACATATATAGTTTTCCTGGTTTATTTCTCCACTCATTTGAGATCATCATAATAAGCCACCATTTACTGAATACAGATCATCAATAATCTAAATACTGCTTTAATTGTGAAAATATATTGCCAATGCAGACTATTCTAACATAGCATCTTCATCTTATATATGTGACAAGTGAGTCAGATATAACAGCATTATCAACAACCGTTACTCTTGAAAGTAACACAGTGTCCATGGACAATGAGAGGGCAGATTAAGGTTAAATATAAACAAAACTTAATTGGTAATTCATATTTTTGTTCTTATAGTAACTACTTAAGGAACTGTTAGTCTTGTGGATTTATAGTCTTGTTTTAATCTCCCCATGTCAAAAATCTTAAATACTACAGACAATTTCCAAACAATCAAAACAATCCATCTGTTGCTGAAAGTTCTCTGGGAATTAATAAAACACATACATGATTCTGAGATTTTTAGGCTGTAGATTACCCCTAATCATTTAATTTTATTTGCATTCAATAAAATTTCTTAAACTCAACTGTTTTTTCACTCAAGGTACACCACAATGACAACAAGTATTAGTACGCCATGTACTTTCACTTTACTTAAACTACAGTTACAATTTAATTACCATTGTTACCATTCTAATTTTATAATTAAAATAAGTTACAAAATATGAAATATAAAATTAACAAAAATGAAACATTAATATCCTATTCCTATGGTTATGCATCAATTAGCTATTTTTCCCCTGGCCAAAAATAAATATCTAAATAAGTAAGTTTACTGGCTGATAATTCTTCTCCATTCTCAACCCTTTATTACTAAATTTTCTTCCTATGTTATAGTGCTGTGTCCTTTATGATAATTAGAACTAAATACGGCAGATAGGATAGTAGTACACTATACACATGATACATGCATCAGAAGAATTCAAGATAAAAAATGATGCCCTTTCCGTAGTTTTTCAAATACACAATAAAACCAAAGATATCCCTTTGATTATAAAGCAAAATCAATGAAGAAAGATATATCAAGCAAAACCTCAATAAGTTTATCAAAAGGAGGCAGTATTTTTTTGTTATTTGCCCATATCTATATCTATAAATCTATATATATTTGGTTTTTAAATACACAAAACTCTAACAAGTCAATTTAAAATTCAAACTTATGGAAAGGCTTTTTGTCTTTCGTTTTACCTACCAAGTCCTTTTATTAAGCTGATCACACTGGATCGCCGCCAGCAGGCCAGTGAAATCTCCATGTGGATGACAATATCAAAAAATTTCCCGATCATAAAATTTATTTGTTTCTATAGCTGAGAGAAAAAAATGACTTGCTTCATGTCCCTGGCTTGGTCATTTTGTTACAGAAGTTTTTATTAACTTCAGATTCAAAGCTAGAACTTTGGGGTTTTAAATGACGACAACCTGCAGCTTCCTGATCAGAACACATTTTCCATAACCAAAGAGGTAATTTTTAGCCTCAGTGTATGATGATGATCTACAACTTGCAGAGTAGCTGCCAGTCTATATTTATCCACAAGCACATACTAGACTGACAGATTAGCAAAACTACTTCATGCACTCCAAGCACATGAGAGCTGCTTGTATAGCCTCGTAAACAACTCTTGCATACCAACAACATATATTATCATACAGGCCGTGGTGAAGGTAGCATTTCTCCCCAGAAAAGTTAGGCAACACTGAGATTTCAGAATAAATGATAAAAAAAAATTGCTTTGTAACCCAAGGTCCTAAATCACACATAGAAACAATATGAATTCCTTTAGACACAACACAGAGGGCGTCCTTTTAACAGTGTCAAAAGAAGTGTGAAATTGCACATCTTCAAAGAAAGTTAACAGTTTATACTGTGACTAAAACTTGCACATTTGTTGAGGATAAATCCTCCATGCTTATTCCTGAACGGGATTACAATATTAAACTGGTATGAAATGTCAACACTTAATAGAATTTAATATATTACAATTCACAGCAAATGTTGTCCTAAGATGACTTCCAAAATGTTTTTAAACCACCAAGAACTACATGAACATTTCCAGGCATTTACCGAGTTAGAACTCACTACAAAACTCACACGTACACAATCTAAAAAGTTAAAAACAGCAGCACAAAATGAATTCTATGGAAATTATATTAGCTATAATGAAAAGAAAGTTATTTCAAAGAAAAAAATGAAATTTCCAACAACTGCATTTAAGTTTGAATTAACAAGCTATTTATTTATAATAAAAATAACAACTACACTATGTCAAAAGGAAACATTTATCTTCTCAAGGACTAATTAAAATGAAAAATGCAAGATGGCTCACATCTGAGTAGCTGCCAAGAATAGTGCAAGACTGCCTACAACTTCTCTTCTTCAATTCATAGAGTCGTATTTTTCCAACAATCTTGCTATCTTAGGCAGAAATCACAAGGAGTTTCTCCAAACAAACTTGCCAAACAAACTTGCTAAAACTAACAGCAGCTAACTAACAGTTCACCCCTCCCCCACCCACACCTAAGAGGGTGGAACCAGAAAGAGAAGGGAAGACTTCAGCCCACTGAATTCTGCTTCTGATTTTTTAAAAATATTTCAATAAATATACATTTTTTGTCATAAAATCAAGCATAAATCCAAAAGATTTAGGGAGATCCAGTGGTGAAATCTAATTTTTTTTGCCACCGGTTCTGTGGGCGTGGCTTGGTGGACGTGGCTTGGTGGGGAGTGCTGGGTCGGACAAAGACAGGGGAAGTGATTAATGGGAGGGGGGACGTGGGGGGAGGGGAAGAATGTCGGAGCATCCTTTCTGATCAGGGAGGGAACAGAATTGACAGAGCTCAAACCTGCGGCTGATGAAAAGCTCCAGGTGATGCCGTGGCTCTTTTAACCTTACCTGGATGCAGGCAAGAAAAGGGGGGAGGTTGACACCTTAGGAGACTCACTTCCCTCCTGCCCTCCCCACCCCTTCCTAGAGTGGCAACTTTGTACCGCTGCCGCTGCTGCTTCTCACCTCTCCTCCTCTCTACATGGAGACGGGAGCTGTTTCTCCCCCAGCCTGACACCTGCAACCTCCGAGGGAGAGAAACCCTCCCCCGAGCCTGGTGGTGGCCGATCTGCTCCTCCCAATACTGGCTTCCCCGCCGCCCCCTGCACAGCATCTGCCTGCCTTGTCCGCCTGCCTGCCTCCTTTGCCAAGTCTGGGGATGGGGAATGAGAGAGGGTCCCCCTGCAGCCGCCTCGGGGTTCTGCATTAGCTCAGAGCCAACAGCAACCGCCACCTCCCCCCAAGCACCTTCAGGCCGCTCTCCTCAGCAGGGGCACCGCAGCCTTTGGAGCCGGAGCCCTAACATGGCCTGGGAGGAAAGAGGAACAGGGAGTCCCTGCCCCCACCCGCCATCCCCACAGCTCGCCCACCCCTCTACTCCTCTCTGACCCAGTGTGTTGGTGTGAGAAAAGGCGGCGGGAAGGCGGCGGGAAGGCGGGGCTCAGGCAGACAGCCTGACGGAGATGGCAGTGCCCGGCAAAATGGGGGTCTGGCCCAGCCTTCCTGGGTCTTCACCGGCTTGTCTAGAGTGGTGGCTTTTTTCCTGTTTATAGAGGTTGGCGGGAAGGATTCCCCATTCAGTCTCAAGACAAAAGAAGTGTGCACTTATTCCTAGCATTTTCCCATTTGTCCGAAGCTTTCAAAGCGAGAAAGTGCATGCTTCTTTTCTCTCGAGGCTGAATGGGTAATCCTTGCCCCAAGCTCTGCAAACAGGAAGGAAGCCACCACCTCCCCAGACAAACCAGGGAAGACCCCCAAGAATCAACCCTGCCAAAGTAAAAAAAAGGTTCCGACGATCATGCAACATTGTCACGGCTGATTGCCGGAACTTTTTTTTTACTACCAGTTCGGGCGAACCATAGAATTTTTTGCTACCGGTTCAGGAGAACCAGTCCAAACCGGCAGCATTTCACCCTCAACTTTCTTTATAGAAAGGAAGTTGGGATCTATTTATAAACTATATCTAGATCATTCAAGATACAGATATAGATTATCAAGAGCACAATGTCTAGAAATGTAAAATAAAGATAAAAAATAGAGGTAGATATATAGATGTATCTATAATATAGATATAGATCTATCTATAGTATAGGTAGATATAGAGATATAGGATAAAGAATATTCTATAGAGCTAGAAGAGCTCTATGGAATATTCTTTATTCTATTCTCTCTTGATATTGTGCTTGACAGAGATATCAAGAGCACAATGACTAAGCCAAAATATACAGGATATGGAATAAAATCAATTAATTAGTAAAAGTCTGTAGAGTTTCTCAGTCATCCAGGTCATGGTTGTTCCAAAGGTGCTTTTTTCAGGAGGCAACTGGACTTGCTTTTTTCTTCTTTGAAAATGTTTCACTTCTCATCTAAGAAGTTTCTTCAGCTCTGACAGGATAGCTTCCATTCCCCATTCCTGTCAGAGCTGAAGAAGCTTCTTGGATGAGAAGCAAAACATCTTCAAAGAAAAACAACAAGAAGAAAGTCCAGTTCCCTCCTGAAAAAAGAACCTTTGGGACAATTAATTAGTACTGTAGCTAACTTCTAGTCACTTTATGAGTTTACATGGTGTGTGATAGTGCTATAAGGTAAATATCAAAGACAGTTTTTCTACTTGTAAAAGATGTTGCAGAATTTAGGACAATTATAGCAGGATGGATTATTTCTGCAACCATTTGTGCAATCAGTTATGAAACAGTGCTATTAACTTTCTTCTTTTCATCCATGTGTTCAGCTTCAAGCAAAGAAAAGACGGAGAGCCAATATCAAGCCAACCAACTTCAAACAATCATACTAGGAATGTCACACCGTAGTGGACATAATACAATTACACTCCTTTCTTTCTTTCCTTCTACCCCTCAAGCACAAAACACATGGTCCTTTTGCAAACACAGTGAGGCTTTTAAAGCCTCCATACCTTCAGAAGCTATTTTCTAAAAGGTGGTCAGAACATGGGGTAGAAAATTAACCTCTCATGAGCACACACCTTCTTTTCAAAAATCACCTCTGCACAATCATTAGCCTTTAAAATAATCCTCACAATAGAAGTAATTTAAACCCTTGGGGGGAGGGAGGAAAACTTATTTCAGTTCAACTGTTTCCTCCTGTGGTGTTGCACTAGAGTGGAAGGTAGTGGCATATCTTTCTTAAATTGCCTTTGTACTGAATGAGAAACCAGAAGACCTGTACTGGGGGAAGGGGTGGCAAAGGCTTTTTAGTTTACACTCTGGAATTTTTTTGTTAAAAAAACAGCTGTAAAAAAAGCACAATTATATCAAGTGACTCACTAGTAGCAATCCTATCATCAGAACTACCATTATGAATTTTAATTAGTCAAATGTAAAACACAAGATCTGGCTATATTTCAAAAAATAAATGAATAGGCTGAAATTGGAAACCAGCAAGACTTGATTTTATGCTGTGTTGGAAGAAATGTCAGTTCCGAGTGGGAAGAAAGACACTGGAAACATGGAGGTTGTTTGGAAACATGGTTTTAATGGAGGACAGGACCACATGGCTTGAGGTCCTGGGTAAAAAGGCACATGGAGAGGAGAGAGGGGTAGATTTATACCTTCTGTTGGGCCCCCCCTTAGAGCTTCCTGTGTAAGAAATGTATCCCATTGGCTGTCAGACTCCCGGGGGCGGGGGTCTTAGCTAACTTTGTTGGCTGTCTGTGTCCCAGGCCTGGTTGAACCTTGATATATAATCTCCCCAGGTGCCATGTGGTGAGTGCTGTTGCTAGATGGGTAGAGGGCTATTCCTATCATATCCTGAGGACCAAGTCTTAATCCCATCACCCTGGAGCTGAAGATGGGGACAGGGAGTTATAGGGAGCTGCTTTGTCTTTAAAACATGTTTTTCTCATCCAGGGAAATATAATATTATGCCTTTTTAATATTTCCTAAAATATTTCATTCCTCCAGGAGAGGGGGAAGGTGCTACCTTCCTATAGCTGTATTAAGACTTTTATGACAATGCAATCAACCCAAAGAAACTACCGTAAATACAAAGTCTCATCCACTGCCTAAAACCATTTTCTGAAAACATGTACATGCACATAGCAAATCTCACCAAGATATACTCAATAAGAGACACTGCATCAAATATGCAAACTTTTGGCAGAATCTCAAGAATCATTAACAATTCTGCAAAAATATATGGATTTATTATGGAAAAATGAAACTTACACTGCCCTTTACACTTATTAAATATTAATTTACAGTGGCTAAATATAATTCAAAAGTACAAAATGTGAATCTTATGAGACAGCTGGTGTGACTGGAATATTGCCAACCAATATCTGATAAGAACCTGCCTCTATTTTTAATAGATGATGCAAACCATATATACAGAAAGGTTTAACTGATAATGCAAATACATTTTATATCAAGAAGGCAAAAGGCCTGAGAAAGTCTGAAACGTTTTTTTAAAAAAATATTTTTTTTGTACAAACTTCACATCTTTGCAACATATTACATTTTTTGCATATCTGTTGTGATTTTTTTATCTATACAAGTAAGTCTTTTATAACCATAGCTTTATATATTTGTGCATTTACATTATTTCATACATTTTTTTTCATTCTATATATAATAATCTATATATTCTATATATAACAATTTTTACTACATTTAAGTCTTTTGTATAATATTTATTTGGTATAGTCTATCTCATATTTCTATCTTTTAATCATTTTCCGGTTTTGTAGTTGTCTATCGATTTGTTAATCTTTCTTCCTTTCTTTTTGGTTTTCCTGCTCCCCTCCCTTTCCTCTGGCCAATTATACAATAAATCTCATACAGAGTAGTATTCCGATTCTTCTTTCTCTTTTAGTTCTTTCGTGAGCCTATCCATCTCTGCACATTCCAATATTTTTTAAATTATATTTTCTTCTGTTGGTGTATAATTATTTTCCAGTTTTGAGTGAATGTAATTCTCACTGCTGTAATTATGTGTAGAATTAAGTATCTAATAATTTTTTTTCATAATTTCCTTTTATAATTCCTAACAAAAAAATAATTCAGGTTTTAGTGAATTTGTAATCTCCTCTAGCCAATCTTTCATTTTTTTCCAATACTTTTTCGCAGATGTGCACATCCGCCACATGTGGTAGTAGGTTCCATGTTGTTGGTTGCATTTCCAACAGATAGGGAACATTTTCACAATTCTCACTGGTGGAAGGTACCATCCGTAGAACATCTTGTACATGTTTTCTCTATATGTCGTTGCCATCGTTAATTTGTAATTTATTTCCCAATTTTTTCCCCATTCTTCCAATTCTATACTATACCCAAAATTTCTCATCATCGTTTCTTTCACATTTTCTTCTTCCATTTTGAATTTTAATAAATAGTGATATATTTTTAAATCAATTTTTCTTCGGTTCCTTGTAGAATTTTATCCAGCTCTTGCGGCTCCTTATAGAATCCACCCCTTTCCCTGTCTTTTTTATACCTTGCCTGTATTTGTAAATAGGGCCACCAGCCTATATCTATTCCCTCGTCTTTCAATTCTTGCCTTGCTTTCAGTCTTTCTTGGTTGTCTAATATTTCTTTATATCTTATTATCTTGTTTATGTCCAATATGTTTGGGTATATCAGAGCTTCTATGGTGGATAGCCAGATTAGGATTTTGTTGTAGTGTTTTGTTTTGATTTTTAACCAAGTTTGTAGTAGAGCTTTTCTAATTAAATGTTTTTGGAAATAGCTATGACTTTTGTCTTTCCCTTCCCAGATAAAGGTGTGCCAACCCAGTTCCAAATTATAACCTTCTATTGTTAGTAATCTTCTGTTTTTTTTATTGATCCAGTCCCTTATCCAGGTGAGAGCCACTGCTTCATAATAAAGCTCCCAATCGGAAGTCCAAATCCTCCTTTCTCTACTATCCTGTAGCAATTTTAATTTAATTCTTGTTTTTTTCCCTGACCAAATAAAATGTGCAATTAATTTGTTTAAATCTATAAAAAAGTTTTTCCCTAGGCTAATCGGTACCACTTGAAATAAAAATAAAAATTTTGGTAGTATGTTCATTTTAATGATGGCAATTCTTCCCATTAACGATATTTGCTGTTTCCTCCAATTTTCCAGATCTTTCTTAATTTTCTGAATCATTTTAACATAATTATCTTCCCTAATTGTTGAGCATTTCCCTGTCAGCCAAATTCCTAAATATTTTAATTTTTTACTATTTGCATTCCCATGTTTTCCTATAATTCTTGCTCTTGTTTTTTGGTGAAATTCTTCATGACGATCTTTGTTTTGTTCTTATTAATTTTAAGTCCCGCTATCTTACCAAATTCCTCTATTTTTTAAATTAATTTAATTCCTGATTTTAATGGATCTGCTAATATGAATATCATATCGTGTGCAAATGCCTGTGTTTTATATTACTCTTTTTAAATTTTTAATCAATTTATTTCTTGATTGTTTCTAATTTCTGTTAGTAGAACTTCCAGTGTTAGTATAAATAATAAAAGTGATAATGGACAACCCTGTCTCACTCCTTTCCATATTTTAAATTCTTCTGTAATGTCACCATTTATTATTACTTTTGCTGTCTGAGCCGAATAAATTGATTCTATCATTTTTATAAATTTTTCTCCAAATCTCATCATTTTTAACTGAATGCCTATTCATGTTATCAAAGGCCTTTTGTGCGTCTAAGTAGATTAGTGCAACTTGTTTTCCCGGATTCTCTTCATAATATTCTAATGTGTTTATAATTATCCTCATATTGTTTTAACTGGCGTTTTGATAAGAAGCCGTTTTGATCTGTGTGAATGATTTTATTTAATATTTTTTTAATTCACTGTGCCATTATTGATGTAAAGATTTTATAATCTACGTTTAGTAAAGAGATTGGTCTGTAATTCTTTATTTGTTGATGGTCCGAATCCTCTTTGGGTATCAATGTTATATATGCTTCCCTCCATGATTTTGGTAGTTTCGCTTCTGTAAGGGCTTCATTAAATAGATCTAAAATCACTATTTCTGTCTGCTCTTGCGTGGCTTTATAAAATTCTACAGGTATACCGTCTGAGCCCGGTGTTTTATTATTTTTTTGTCTCTTCAATGCTTCCTTTAATTCTGTCACTGTGATTTTTTTGTTTAGCATTTCTGTTTTCTCTTCCTCAATTTCATGTAGATTCTTTTTATTTAAGTATTGTTCAATATTGTCTTGTAATATATATTTTTTGCTGTACAGTTTCTCGAAAAATTTCTGTACTATATTTTTTTTCCTCTTTCCGGTATTGTATGTTTCCCCTTTCATCTTGTAGATGATGTATTATTCTTTTTTCTTTTCTTTTTTCAATTTGTATGCTAACCATCTTCCCGGTTTATTCACATTTTCAAAATAGTTTTGTTTTGCAAATTTAATTTTTTGGGCCATCTCTTCTTGTATCATCAAATTTAATTTGTATTTTATTAGTTCTTTTTTCTCCTTTATTTTTGCTTCTTGTGGATTTTTTTGCAAGTCCATTTCCAATTTTTTAAGTTCTTTCTCTGTTTCTTGTTTTTGTCTCTTTTCCTTGTTTTTCCTTGCCAAATATGCTATTGTCAACCATCTTATAAAAGCTTTTGTAGTGTCCCATAGGTTTTGTAACAATTTTTCTTCTTTCTTATTTATTTTATAGAAAAGTTTCAATTCCCTTCCTATCATTTTTATATATTCTTTATCTTTCAATATTCTTTGATTCATTGTCCATCTCTTTTTCTTTTTTGGTCCTTTCCATATTATTTTCATTGGGTTGTGATCTGCCCAAGTGTTCATCATTATTTCAATCTCTTCTATGTCTCTTGACCATGATTTGTAGTAATTTGTGGGGATTGTAATTTGTGGGGATTTGAATAATATTTAAATTGTTTGATTCCTATGTTCCTTTCTCTCCATACATCTTTCAGGTTCAGTTCCTGCACCATTTCGAAAAAGGTAAATGGTAGCATTCTTTTTTTTTCTTATTTCTCTTGTTAGTCTTGTAGTCATCGTTGATATGTGTTATAGCACTGAAGTTGCCAATTAGACATATATCCTCATATTCTCATACGGAGACTTTTTCAATTGTAATTGCTTTGGAATAAACTCATATCCCATCAGTTAAATTTAAAATACAATTTTATTTTCATGAACTATATTGGTTCTCACGTAATTATGATCTTTGAGGCTGGTTCCTAATTGGTTCCTCATTTAAAACGTCCAATTGGTTCATTTTGAAGAAATTACAAGAGAACCAGTTCCTAATTGGCCAATCTTTGAGTCAAGCTGTTTACTAAAACTGCCCATAAGCAAATTCATACATTCTGATGCCTATAGAACAAGACTTACTGCACGCATATCCTGCCTTTCTTCCAGTGAATTCTAAGTGGCAAGCTAATTAAAGCAGATTCCATCCAATATCATTGGCCAGTACAGCAAATACTGTACTGTTACATCATGGAAATTTGTAAGACTTGTCCTACAACAAGACATCTATATTTACTGTTGTAAGTTATAGCTAATAAGAGAGATGTTGAAAGTAGTTTAATAATGATTTTTATTAAAAAATTTAAGAAAAGTAATAAGATCTATTACAAACTAGTATAAAATAAAAAGGGGGAAAGAGAAAGGGAGAAAAAAGAAAAAAACTAAAGTGCAGAAAGAAAAAATGTAGAAGAAAAAAGATGTAAACAAATATATAAAGAAATGACTTCTGATCTCCACAAAAGTTATATATTGCTTATAACTATTGTCTCTAAAATTACTTATAACTATTTTAACCTCTTTGTCTTTAAAGTTAGAAACTCTTCTTTCTATTATCTATTTTGTCAATCATCAAAAACATAAATCATTTATTTTTTCTTATTTTTATGCAAAAAGTTAATCACCAGTTTTCAATCACCAATATATACAGATATTGTCTTCTCTGTATAATCAAACAAGTTATTTTAGTCATCTCAGCAAGATCTGTCATCTCCACCAACCATTGTAGGTACTGCCAAATCTTTCCATGTTCATGCATACAATAATTATTCATATAAAAAGTGTTTTGTGGCTCTTTTCTAACTTTTTATTTATCAGTCCCAAGAGAAAAGTTATGGTTTCTGCTACTTTTTCTTTATTATTGCTTACGTGCTCTCTAAGTGAAGCAGTGCCAGAGATAGGACAATGAAAGAGCAGCATCCACTTCCTCACCCTTTTCTTCTGCTACTGAGTCCAAGGTGAAAGAGAAAACAAATTTTCAGGGGTATCAAAAGTCAGACCCCCATAAACTACTTATTATATTTAATTGGCTGCCATTACTTATTCATTTGATTCATGCATTGCCAAATACAATAACTTTCCCCTGAAAACAAAAAAACTTATTAAAACTTTTTGTGATTGGTCTATGGGTCTGTCCTTTGGTACAACCTGTAGAAAAGCTCCAGCAATAAGATGTTTCTTGGGGTTTACATCGAAGAATAACTACTTGTATGTAACCTAGAGCTCATTCTTTTTTGTGATTCCCTACATTATCTTCATGTATGTCTCACTTGGTAAAACAGTAGAAATCTCATAACATTTTGTCATATGATAAATTAACTAAAATCTTGAACATTTTAAATTGCATTTTCAATGCCTTTCTTAGATTGTTCTAAAACCAGAAAGTTGTAAGAGTAAAACAAATACAAGATCATCTTCTGGCAATCCAGATGCTATTCTACTTTTTATACTACTTTTT
The DNA here is from genome assembly GCF_051295495.1 of Thamnophis sirtalis. Lineage (NCBI taxonomy): Eukaryota > Metazoa > Chordata > Lepidosauria > Squamata > Natricidae > Thamnophis > Thamnophis sirtalis. The sequence continues at coordinate 24,654,471 of NW_028261388.1, read as the reverse complement.
ACTTTTCTTTATAAACCCCACAGAAATGAAAAAGCTGCAAAATGTTCTCATCCTTTGTACCCACCTTTTAGTTCTTCCTTTAAAGATGCAATCAAGTATTTGCTTCATTCCACAAGTGGGTAGGCATTCTCCCCAAAATGAGTGACTTACAGCAAATCAATAATTAGTAATCAGTCAACGAATGAGAATTTAAAACTTGTATATTATTAGTGATGTTTAGCTGACATGAAAATAAAACAATGTGAAGCACTGTGTAAATAAAACAAACAACTTGTATAGATCATTAACAATAAACATCACATGCCCCTTGAGAACATTTGTATTGGAACATCACTTTGTAACAGGCACAATGACATGCTATTTTGGCATAATGAATTATTATTCCTGGTATCATGAGATCAGCTCTATGGTGCTTCTGGGGGGGGGGGAATCACAAATTATGAGATAGGCATGTGAATGAAAGTTTAATTTTGCATTGTATATTTAAGGATGCATATATTATAATTGACTTCTCCTACAGGCATAATCTATGCCATTCCCACCCAAGAATTCACAGTCTGCTTCTTTCGACAACAGTTTACATTTTTGACATTTGGGGAATCAAGTGAATCCCATGTTTGCTTTTAGAATCGAAACCTTCCTTAATCTATGATTGCTGTATCAATACTAACAACAACTGATATTAATGGTGCTAACCTAAGGTAGAATGTTAATTTATCAGGCATTCAGTAGAAGAAACTTGGATGTTCTTCATAGGTTTCGTTGATGTTTCACTTACATAGAAATGTATGGAAAGAGAACAAATGGAGCCGAGGATGGATGGAAACATGCTAATAAAGTTATAGCCATGAATCTATCTCTAGGTATACCTATTAAAAAACGAATATCAAATATTTCTCAAATTGGGGCATGTGAGGTGTTCCTGAGTTTTTTTCTTGTGAAATAACTTGTTTGGCCCCCTTTCACCAGGAAGACAGCCCATATATGACCCCAGGAAAAGACACAGCTGCTTCACCAACAGGTGCTATGTGCGTGCTTAGGCACTTTCCAAATCATACTTTGCTTTCAACTCCAGATCTTTTCCCAGCCTGACTGACTACTTTTTCAGCTTCTGTTTCATGTAACTCACCTGAAGAGCATTATAGGTCATGTCTAAGGCTACAATATTAAAACTGTATTCAGCTGTTTTTGCTTTAGAGTAGGCATTCAGGTTAAAACACTTTTCTAAATTAACAGATGCTGAGCTGTTGATCCGCTGAAACAATCAAAACAGTTCAACAGCTGTGGGACTCAAAATAACATGGACAGCAAATTGCTAAACTGCAGCCTTGAAGTGAATGTTGACATTTTATCCAACAAGAGATCCTATAATTAGGTTTATTCACTGTGGATGAATAATTCATAATAGGTGATAGTTTTACTCCTGAATCCAGAAAAAAAACAATCTATATTCTCTTTATGTGATTTGTTATTTATATATATACTGCCTTTTAGATCATTAATTGATATTGTACTAAATTGACATTAATCAAGAAATATTTTATTAAACTTCCACTAATGCAATCTTGCCATAGATAGAAAGTGCAAGTGAAATGAAAGTCAGAGGAAAGCTGAACAGGACAGACGATGGGCAGGACAGAAGGAAGATTGGGTTAGAGGCAAGAAGGCTGAATGAGCATCAAGGATACCCAAGCTCAGGAATAATAATTCACAGTTCAAATTATATTCCAAAAAGCAACAAGTAGTAAGACTGAGACGAGGAGAAAAAATGTGAATCTGAAAGAATCATATATAAGACTTAAATTTGTATAATTTTGTATAATATAATTATAATATTTTTATAATAGTATAATTCCTTCATACTATGTTAATTTTTAATCTCCCCAAGGAACAGAAATCACACATTTCTGCTTGACATCAAGAAAGCTTGGATATTATGACCAAGGTATGCTATTGCAATGGAATTCATGAAGTCAAGACTGTGGCAAAACCAAGAATATATGGAGCTGGCTGTTATATTTGGATTTCTCACAACCAATCACAATGTGGTCATAAAACATGTTACATGACTGCATCACTTAGTGGCAGCACCATTGGCAGTCCCTGTTGCCATCATTAAGTGAGGATTGCAGGTTGTTAAGCAAGGACCATGACTTGTGACTTCCTGCCAGCTTCCAACAAGCAAAAGTCAACGGAGCAAGGAGTAGCAAGTCCCATTACAATAAGTCTTTCCTTAGGCAGCTCACAAATAGGATAGCAGATGGAAGAGTGCCATGAAGTGCAGAGAAGCGAGGAAAGAGTATTACCATGGTAAAAAATGGCAGGAGAAGTGTGACTTCCCAGAGTGACTTATAATCTTCTGGCTTCCACATTGACCTTGCTTGTGGAAAACCAGCAGGAAAAGTTGCAAGTGGCTGAATTATAATCACGTGACTACTGGGCATAGTTCAAACTGATAACATCAAGCACACTGAAGTCAAGAAAAAGGTTAGAAATGAATACATCCTGTGAGTGAAGAAGATGTTAAAAGTCCAAATTCAGGGGAAGACACATCATCAAGGCAATTAACACCTGCACAATTCTGGTCATTATATACACAGCTGGAATACTGGACTGGATTCAAGCAGAACAAAAACCTTGGATAGGAAGACCAGAAAAATAGAATATAATAGAAGAGGAGAGAAGAGAAAAGAATAACAGAGTTGGAAAGGACCTTGGAGGTCTTCTAGGTCTGCTTAGGCAGGAAACCCTAAGTGACAATGACAATGAATCATGTCCTTCATCCTTGACAGACTTTATTTACCAAGAAAAATGGGTGGGGCGTGGAATGTTGCAAGTATGTCAGATGGTTGACGAAGAAGAAAGGGCTTTGGAAGCATAGTTGAAGTACAGTGAAGAAAATGCACTGAAGCAAGTATATCAAGAAGGCTTACGAAGAACTGAGAGACAAACAAGACTACAAGAAAGACCTTATAAAGAACAAAAAAGATGGGAAGACAATTCATGGCCAGTACATTAAAAATAAGCAAAAAAGCAGGCAAAGAAAATAATAATAACAAGACCTGACAATGGCTAAGAGCAGGAAAATTGAAGAAGAGACAGGTGGGCTGTCCAAACCTTAAGAATAAATGAATACAAAACCAGAATTGAGAAGATAACAACAGACAGCAAGGGCTTCCTCTGTAAAGAACCTGAAGAAACAGTGGACCATCTGGTTAGCTGCTGCAACAAGGTTGCACAGACAGACTACAAAAAACAGCATGACCAAGCAGTAATAATAGTGCGTTGGAAGATCTGCAAGAAATACCATTTGCCTAAAAACAAGAAATGGGGGGACCAGAAAAAGTAATCGAAAATGAAGAAGCGAAAGTGCCTTGGGACTTTAGAATTCAAACAGATAAACACCTACCACATAAAATCCCAGGCTTAATAATTATCAATAAGAAAGACAAAAAAAAAACCTCATCAAAACCACTGGATAGTAGATGTGACAGTATTTGGAGACAGCAAAATAGAACAGAAAGAACAGGAGAAGATAACAAAATTCAAAGTCCTGCAAACAAAAATAGAACATCTGTGGCAAAGCAAAGAAAGCAAAGGTAGTATCAATATTAATAGGTGCCTTGTGTGCAATCCCAAAACAATTGGAGCACAATTTAAATACCATTGGCACTGACAAAATCACCATCAGTCAACTGCAAAAGGCAGCTTTACTTGGAAAGTATCACAACTATAATTTAGCAGAAGTAAAGTAAATTTTATTGGGATGGTTTAGCTTCCCTGTTTAAGGAAGAGATAGGTACAATATATTTCTTTAATATTTACTGCTCATTATATTAGGGTCTTCAGGTGGCTTCAGCATATTTGTGTCAAATCAAGATTTATAATTCTCTAAAATAAAATGTTAAAGTTTTATAAAGTCCAACGTTCCTCAGCATTAAATTCTACTTTACACTAGTCATCTCTTTTAGAATGTGTAAATAATCAACTTTGATCAGTCACCGGGATCAGACGTTTAGTCTTCTGAGCTTTCAAACTCATGCTAGAGCAGATCCTTAGGGAATTTCCTCCTTATCATTCTGGTGAGAGAGAACTTCCCTGAAGATGGGCTCCAACACAAGTCCAAAAGCTTGGAAGACTAAATATCTGATCCCAATGACGGACCCAGATTGGATCCTGCAATATTATTCCAGGGAACATACTGTATATTTTCCTTCATTCGTAATATTTAAGGGTTGAGCTTCAAAACTGAATATCAAGTTGAAAAAAATGCATTTCTTAATTTGCAAATAACTGCTGGATGCTTTCGTGATTCTTTATAGTTATTTTCCTCTATTAGAACACGTTTTGATTGCTGTATTCTTCAGTTCTCTTTCCCATTCTATTTGTATGGCAAATATTAGTTTTATTAAAAAGTTTAGTATAAATATTTTAATGAGAATTTCTTAGTTCTTGGTCTTAATTCTTCCTGAAGTGTCTGTACAGAAAGTAGTACAATGCATTCCAACTTCCTTAGCCAGGAATGTTAAACACACTTGTTCCTGAATAATTTGAATGTCTCTATGAAGGTTTTTGTTTATAGAATAACAAATCAATCTATAGAAAATAATAAAAAGGGAAATGAAAATATAATCTAGGGAATCTCGTGGTCAGAAAAGGTTATTTTTATGAAACTTTTAAGAATTCATGTAAATGTTAAGATACCTGACAAACAGCATGATTCATAACATATGTTTTGACAACCCTCCTTAGAATCATGACAGTGATTTAATTCAGCTGACTAAAGGAATAGAAATAATCATGAAGCTTGATTATTTTTATACTTGATTAGTAATTTAATGTTAAGCTTTTAACGAGTGAAGTTATTAAATAAATTAAAAAGTAAATAAATACAGTGCAACATGTAAGGGAATATATGCAAAGAATGTTTCTGCTGAGAGTCATGCAAAAATTCCATGCTGTAACAATCATTTTGCCAGATTTTCTCAGAAGAGCAATTCCATTCCATTCTGAGAACCAGGTGTACGCAGCTGTTGTCTATGCCTGAGACTGCTGCTTTCATGTAGACATGAACTGTAGTCATTAATTACTTTGAACAAATCCAGGAATACTGAATTCACCTTGGTTTGTCTATCAGAGGAAAAAAAATATAGAAGCACCTAGCGATGCTATTGAATAGCAGGGAAAATGGCATTAATTATCCTAGATCTTGGTGTCTAAGGTAAATAATTGCATGTATTCGTGGTTTTTTACATTTTTATGTTATTTTATGTATATGCAAAATGGCAGGCATGTGCAAAATATTTTTTTTACAAACCCATTATCCGTGCTCTTATTATTCATGCTTTTGGCCTGGAACAGAACTCATGTGAATAACAAAGGCCACAGTCATATTCATAAGACAGGTTTTAATTTCATAATATGCATCTGGTGTTAGCAACTTCTGAACTTCCTAAAGTATTATTGGAATGTGTTCTAGGAGCTTCTAAAAGTACAATTTATTTTTACAGACAGCTGAAATGTTACTAAGATAGATAATGGTAATTTGCAAGGATGTTGGATGAAAAAATTGAAATACTGTAGGCTATTTCAGTGGTATCATAATCCCAAAATGAGCATATTAAGCAATAAAATATTTTTGTTGGGCATTTAAGTTTAGGAAGAATTGAGTATTAACTTCTTTATACAGGAAATATAATTTATTTGAGGAGATTGTGACATCTATGATATGGGCCCTCTTCAGTTTAATAGTCATATTATTATTAAATTGAGTTGCTTTTCTTTATCATCTATCTATCATCTATCTATCTATCTATCTATCTATCTATCTATCTATCTATCTATCTATCTATCTATCTCACATTATTTTTATTAAAAAAAATATTCAAAATGGCAAACATACCTAACACTCCTTTCTCCTCCTATTATCTCCATAACTCTGCTAATTTTGTCTACTCTTGTGCTCACTGATGGAGAATAACCTCACAATTTGAAAGTCCTCCTGGACTTCCAGCCCCTCCTAAAATACCAGATGGAAGCTGAGGCAAACACTTGTCCAGATTTGGCTGGTGCACCAACCATTCCTTACCTACTGCAAGGGTTCTCACATTCCTCTAATTTCTTGTGTGGATTACAATAATTCGTTTTACATTGGATTGCCTTTGAAGATTATACAGAAGCTATCGTTGATCCAAAATATAACTTCCCCAATTCTCTATTTAGTCTTTATGAAAACATGTTTATATAAAATTGCAGAATCCGACATGTTCTTGTGTTTTTTTAATAGAAACCTGTAAAATGTCAAATCAAACAAACAAGGAAATCACACACACATCCCGTCATGAGTTTCACACAGAATGTTTCAGACACATCTCTTAAAAGTCAAGACATACTTAAAGTCCTTGCAATATCTTGTGGCTATCAAGTGGGGTTGCACTTTACAATTGCATAGCTTATCAATGGCAATGATGTCAAGTGCCATCATAAACATAGAACTAGGGTAACTCTATGAGAAGCATAGGACTGCATGAAAACTTGTAGCATAATAAGGAAGAAGGAGCTCGATGAAAGTATAGATAAAGTCAAGAGCCACTAAAATGAGACAAAAGAGATTCCAAAACATAGGGATGGTGTGGTGAGTGCAATATTTAACCTTATTATTAAGTGTAAAATGAAATTCGTTAGAGAGACTAAATATTTCAAAATTGAACTACATTCAGCATTTACAAGTTGCTCTGCTGCAATAATTTATTCTTCTCTTTGATTCATTTGATTTTATGTTTAGATCAAAATGTAAATTTAAGAAGAACAAAAGCAACACAATTCATTAAAATCACAACCAACGTGACCAGGAATTAACAGAATTGTAATTCTCTCTATAGTGCATTGTTAAATGTCTATGGGGATTCTCAGTCATCCAGGTCATGGTTGTCCCAAAAGTGCTTTTTCAAGAGGCAAGTGGGCTTTCTTGCTGAAGAAGCTTCTTTGATAAAAAGCAAAACTCTTCGAAGAAAACAAGGAAGTCCAGTTGCGTCTTGAAAAAGTATCTTTGGGAATTCTTTCTATACATTTATTTACTTAATACATTTATATGAAAATTCATAGTTATTAAATACTTTTATATTATTTAATAAATTATTATGTTTACTTAATAAATTTTTATGGAAAATAGGAACAAAATAAAACACAACCTGTGATTGAAAACATAAATAAGAGCATAAAATAACAGCCAAGAATAATCATACACCTCACAGTCAGTGTCACCAGATAACAGGCTCAACCATATTATCAGCGCCCAAGACTTGATGGGCAGGAGCAAGTTCTTAATTCCTGTGAAAACCCAGCAGGATTGGAGCAAATCTGATCTTGGGGGGGGGGGGGTTGATATTCCAAAGTGGGGGATATCATGGTAGAAAAGACCATTCTTTTGGGTCTCCTTAGATACACTGTCTTGAGGATATATCCCAGAGCATACAAGTAAGGCTTACATTACTACACGATGCATGTTCAATGTGAACTAATTTTAGTATCATGGAGCGTATTGTGGGGATCTGGATGAACCTGTGTACCTTCTGTTCATAATCTTAGGACCAAATGTCCAAACAAATTATAATGTGATATGTGTGGGTGTTTAAATTAAATATTGACTTTTCTTATTTTTGATAATAAAACAATATTTATTTTTTTTAAAAAACCTTATATTTTACTGAATGATTGATTTCTTTTGTTTCATTCATAGCAAATCACAGTTTGTTATAGGATATTGCAGATTGAGATGTGCATGTGTTCATGTGCATTGCTGTTTTTTATAATCACTTTTAAGTTTAACTCTGCTCTATATATCTCAGTTGTTCCTGTGTTCTATCCCAGGAAAATCTTTTGCATATCAAACTAATGTATCACAAATAAATAAGCCTAATCCAAGTTTACAGGAATAAATACACATAGGAATAAGTACACGAAGCCAAACCAAATTGCACTGATTGATATCACATTGTTCCTGATTATTCAAGTGCATCACTAAATTACATATTTTGGAAAAAAACACAAATACTGTACTGTGAAGAGAAACGTTTATTAGTAAATATGCCAGATATTTTTTTAAATTCTATTTTATAAAATAATTGATAAATACAACAAATTAGTATAGGTTTATGCTTTAAGAAGGAAGTATACATGGAAATTTAGAAGCCCATTTCATCTAATCTTAGGTATTTTTTTCAGAGAAAAAAACTATTTATTACCTGGCTATTGCTTACTTCACAAATTCTGTCTATCTTCGAGATTCAGGTCACTTGACAACTCTCATTTTGCAACAAGGTCGCCCTAAACCATTTTTACATCTTTCAACACACTGCCTTTTAGCCACATAATTTGATCATCTGATCTTTCAAATAAGGGCAGCAATTAAAGGCCAAAAATTCTACACTTCGCCTAAAACCTTGCATTTGCTTTTCCATGAAAAACATCACCGCACAAACATTTACTCTAATCTTGATTCATCATATTGTCACATGCTTCACTAAATCATACTCAAAAAAAATATATGCTTAGCAGGCTGAATCTCCAGCCTAACGGTGCAAAGTGTGAAATATCTGTCACAGTTAACAGTACCCCCACCCCCACGCCCAAGGGCTGGAATAAACTGAGTTTGGTATGGGAGGAACTTATCCTGGACTGAATGGAAAAACGTAGCCATGCTGCTTTTTGTTTTAATGTTATTCATTTTTACCTTAGATATTGTTTTTATTTTGAGGTTTTGAGCTGCCCAGAATTTGGTTCAAGACGGGGTGGTCATCTAAATGTTTTAAACAAATAAGCATGTCACATTATTTGAAAGTGTTAAGCAATAGCAAAAGGTTAAGCAACCTTTTAACAATATCAAATCAAATCTATCACTGATGTACAATTAATCTATGTATTCAATAGTATCTTATTTCAAGAGAAGACCTCAAGAAACCATTACATAAAGATGACTCAGTGTTTTAACTCTGGGATGTACAAACACATTAATATAAGTCTCAGAGTAGTTGAAGATGGCTGAGATAACATCTTTCAGCAAAACTTTCTGATTCAGTGGGTCCTAAATACTGTATGTGTTTTGACCAACAAACAACTCAGTGTGACAGATTTCTAGGAGTAACTATTTCCTCTGTACATTTTCATTTACATGGAAATGTTTATCCTTGCCACCCACACGCTTATTGCCTCTGGGCATCTTACAAGCAATAAAAGCAATACATCTAAAATTAAATCTTAACTTATATACTGTATGTTGAAAGAATAACATTAAAGTGTTGTGAAAATAAACATTTTAAGTCCCCTCCTGAAATGTAAAATACCAAGTATTGCTCAGCTACAGAAAAATTCACTAAGAACAAAGAAAAAAAAAGGTAAGGAAAAACCTGAAACAAAAATGTGTATTGGAAAATGCTCAGCTTTCTTTGAAGGATTCATCCATGGCCAATTTTTTTAAATTCAGGTAAAAAACAACAACAATCAGTACATGCTTTTCATTTTTTTTTCCAGCCTGAATTTAATTTTGATCTTGTGTTTCAATGAGATTTTGTCTCTTTTTCTAAATGGATTAGTTTTGTAGGACTCAGCAGTTCTTCATCCTGAATTTTTTTTTCATGCAATCCTATGTATTTTAAATTACAGAAACAAATAATGAGGAGAAAAGATTGAGCTAGTTCCAATCTCATTTACCATGACTTGGCAAGTATCACAATCCTTCTCATCTTTTCTTCCCAGAGCTATAAGTAGGAAACGAGAAACTTCTGTTTCCAGCTTAAGTTAACCACTCTTTATCTTATAACACATTTCAGAGTATGGATAGAATACTAGATTGCAATTAATGAAAAACAAATGTAAACCTTTCTAATATTTCTTTCACAACCATCCTGAAGAACAGAAGGGTTTATTATGATCTCTTCCAAATGATCAGTTGGATATTAGTAAAACTATGCCGGCAGAAGATAAATAGACCACCAGTTGAATGACAAAGTTTGTTTAGGTTTTTTTTTTAAATTATTGTTCTATAACTCAGGATCTTCCCATAATGTCCTGTCCAACCTCTCCTTTTTTAATTCCACTCAATCATGTCTGATTGTTGGAGACTGCCTGGAAAAATCCCTGCAATTTTCTTGGCAAGAGTTTTCAGAAGTGGTTTGTCATTACCTTGTCCTAGGGCTAAGAGAAAATGACTACACCATCTTCACCTTTAGGCTTTGTGCTTAAAGTGGCACTAGAACTCATAATGTCCTAATTTTTAGCCTGATGCCTTCACTACTACATCAAAATAGTTTTCATTCTGTCTCTAATGAAAAGTATTTAATGTGCTACTTGGTGGTATACCAAACAAGGAAAGCAAGCCAGAAAACTGCAGGTGAAGACTTTCAAACCCTGTCACTTGACCTGGTGCCTCTTTTTGCAAACATATTAATGGTTGTACACCAAACCCAGGCAAGCTTTATTTTAAAAAAAGATTACTACTTAAGCATGAGCAAGTTCATCAACAGTTTTTCAAACAAGTGACATCAAAGCCTCTCATACCACAGCCAGGTTAGGGAATCTAGTGGGTTTAACTCTGTTTTTTATAAGTACCCTGGGGTCTACTAAATACTGCCAGAAGCTGAAGGCCTACACATAAAATAATTCTGATCCTAGGAAAGTTGAATGTATTCTTTCCATATACAATCTATTCTAACTTCTACATCCCTCAACTTATTTGCAGCAACTTTCTTCCACTCCTAATTTTTAAAATAACTAAGTAGCTTTCAATTTGTTTTCTTATATTTCAAGCAAATAAATCAGAAGACAAGTTTGAATGAATTCTTGATTTCATTGATACTCAGATTCTTTTTTTATAACTCCACTTACATCTTAAATTCTCTGGGGGAGAAAAATGTTTCATAGAATGATATAAGTTTCATAATAACTAATTTAACTTTTATACAGAATTGCAGTGAATTCTGTTGATATTTTTTTAAATTTTACTTCAAAATATAGTTTATGTTTAATTAAGCTGAATAACTTCTAATTATATGGCTAATGAAAATTATTCAACCCAATGGAAAATACATGCCATTATAATCATTTAATTTTCATTAAAATTAGAAACTATATAAGTTAAAAACTATTTTGCTATCATTTTCATAGTATATATTTTAAAATCAGAACCTGTTCATAACAAAAATCTACCAACTTTTATTTCTCTCTCCTGTCCAGCTATAGCCTCTATTTAAATCAATTAACAATAGCTCAAAACACAAAGCTTTAATGCTATGCACAAGAATGATGATTAGAATTATTAGAATGATACCACTGTTACAATATTATTCACTTTATGGTTAAGACATTCATATAAACCTTAAACTAGTGCCTTTCAATATTATTCACAAATGATATTCTTGATACATTTGATTCTATGTCATATTTTAGATCTGTATTTGAATAATCAGCATCTCACCTCATATACAAATTTAAAACACAGCAAATGCCAGTGATTAAAGATATGGCGTCCACAAGCTATATGTTACATATGTAAATTTTTCAATATCATATTTATGTATCATAGTATACAAATTACACATAATATAAAATAGCTGTATCCTTCCAGAAAGACTGCATACTTTACACTGCATGCACAAGTATTAGGCAAGTTGCATTTATGAGGATTAATTTTATTATTGAACTACTACAGTGTTCTCTGTCAAACCAAAATGTTAATAAACCTCAAACTTGAATATTTAAGAAAGTAAAAGTGAGGTTTTGGCTTTCTCAGAAAAATATCTGTGTGCAAAATTATTGGGCAACTATTAGTGTGCAGAATTATTATACAACTAAATGAAAAATGATTTTTTCCCATCTGACTCATTTATTTCCATCTGTTAAAAATGGAATAATAAACAAACAACTTAAAATTTGCAAACATTTCTGACATTTCAAAAAAAATCAGTGACCAATATAGCCATCCTTCTTTTCAATAAGTCATAAGATTCCATTCATGGACTTGGTCAGTTTCTTGAACTGTTGGCGATCAACTGTTTGTGCAGAAGCAACCATAGCTGCCCAGTTACTGTTCAGAGAGGTGTACTGTTTTCCTACACTATAAATCTCCTGTTTAAGAGAGGGCCTATAAGTTCTCAATAGGGTGTAGGTCAGGTGAGGAAGGGAGCCATGTTGTCTTTCATCTTTAAGGCCTTTACTGGCTAGCCACGCAGTGGAGTACTTTGATGCATGTGATGGAGCATTGTCCTGCATAAAAATCATGGTCTTCTTGAAAGATGCAGACGTTTTCTTATACCACTGCTTGAAGAAAGTGTCTTCTAAAAACTGGCAGTAGGTTTGGGAATTGATTTTGAGTCCATCTTCACCCGAAAGGATCCGACTAGCTCATCTTGAATAATACCAGCCCATACTTGTAACCTACCTCCATCTTGCTGGTATCTGAGCTGAAGTGGAGTTCTGTGCCTGTTACTGATCCAGACACGGGCCCATCCATCTGGTCTGTCAATAGTCAGTCTCATCTCATCAGTCCATTAAACCATCTTTGAAAAATCTGTCGTCAGATATTTCTTGGCCCAGTCTTGCCATTTCAACTTAGGTGTCTTGTTCAGTGGTGATCAGGTTTCAACCTTCTTTACCTTGGCCATGTTTCTGAGCACTGAACACCTTATACTTCTGGACACTCCAGGTAGGTTGCAGTTCTGGAATATGACAACACTGGAGGATAATGGATTCCTGGTAACTTTACATTTGATTCTTCTCAAATCTTTGGCAGTTAATTCACATCTTTTTTTCTCAACACTTTTCTTGTGACCCTGTTGACTATTTGCAACAAAACATCTGATGGTTCTGGGATCATGCCCCAATATTTTAGCAATTTCAAGAGTGCTGAAATACTTTTTACAATTTTTGACTTTTCAGAGTCAGTTAAATCTCTTTTTGGGCCCATTTTGCCTGAGGAAAAGACACTGCCTAATAATTACACACACCTTGATATAGGGTGTTGCTCTCCTTAGGCCACACACTCCCTCATTACACAAATACAAATCGCCCGATATACGTATATATCCAATGTGTTTATACAACTTGGAGGTGCAAAATATGCATAAAAATGATGATATGGTCATCATTTTTATGCATATAAAAATGCATAATCGTCAAAATACTCACTTTCTAATAATTATGCATGCAGTGTAGAAGTGGGTAGAATCTGATGCCATTCAAGTATGCTGCCATAAAGTAGACATGAACAGGATACATTTTTCAAATGAAATTTCACTTACGAAAACAACCGAAGTAGGCAGACTAGAGGCTTTAATTAACTTCACATTAGTAGTGAACGTTCTTGACATTCACTGAGCTTTATTATAAAGAATGTTTCCTACATATAAAAAATAGAATAAGAGCCACTATAATTACCATCAGTAATAGTGACCTCTGCAAACATTGCATAGCTCCAGGTCCATTTGTTTACACTGTGGATTTCTCTCATTTGGTTCAGAGTCACTTACCACAAATAGAGGCAATAAAACCACAAAAAGGGGGGAAGAATGCGAATACTGAGTAGTTTATTATACCAGGACTCCATCCTTCCTACCTTACTCTATTATTCAGTAAATATGTAAAAATATTAAGATGATTTGTCATTTTCCCCTGTGTTTGTCCCTGTAGGAGAAACGCAAAATACAGTATGTCAAGTGCTGCTATTCCATTGAAGAGCCATCCTCCCCACAAATGAAAGTCACAAACCCAAGCAAAAACATTTAAGGATGGTAAACTAGAATCATGCCACCCTGCTCTTCTCTAGATTCAGAAGATGAACTTGAGAGGTCTTTTGAAAACCCCAGCAAAACCAGGTAGGAACTGAAATCCTACCTTCCTTCTAAAAATGATGATTATAACCCTAGCTATAATTATAACCGCAATTATGATTTGCTAGTGAAGTACATCATGGGAGCCTTCTTCCCACAGAAAGACATCATCACTTGGTCACCAAGCTATCAGCCCCAAGGCAAGGATGCACTGGCTCCATGCTACCAGCAATTCTGTAGGAGGTGGAGAAGAGGGGGGGGGAGAGAGAGGGAGGAAGCTCACTCACTATTGCTCCAGGATTTCAGTAAATATTTGATACTGATTTCAAAGAAGCCGGAATCCTGTTGGCTGGCCATGGTTGCGGTATACAAGGAGATTCTCCAAGAGCAGCTCGAGCGGCAGGTACTTTGCCGGCGAGATGGGACTGTCACCAGTTAGTGATGTAAACGGAGGGGTCAGGAGAGGAAATGAAGTCTCCGCAGAGCCTCTCCTTCCGCTCCTGAGGGGCGCTTGCTCCTGCAGTAGCGGCAGCTGCTGCTCTCTCGTCCGCGGACAATGAACGAAGCAGCCTGGGCGACGCTTGTCCTCGGCTCATCCTTCACCGAGCATGCTGCCTGCCCGTCGCACGGAGCCCGGGGAAGAGTCTAAGCGCCCCTTCTCACCATTCACCAGCTCGCTTAAAGCGCTCCTGCTGTTGCGGGCTGCGGCGGTTACTGCTGCATGAACACCGCTGTCTCCTTCTTCTTCCTTGCCGGGTATTAGAGAGGAGCGGTCGGAAGGAAAAACACCTCTTCCTGCAAAACGCCCCGCAGCAGTCCAGGCAGCAGCCGAGGCGGCCCGGTGATTCGCCACCGAGAAGAGCTTCAAGGGCCCTCCTCTCTTGCAGCCCCGGCGCGCGGGACGGAAGATGGGAAGCCAGCCGGAGTGGTTTTGTTTTGTTTTGATGCCAGCTGCTGGTGCTGCTGCCGCCGCTGCCGCCTTGTCAGCTGCTTCCCTCCCAAGAACAACAACAACGCCTAATTCTCAACAACTGCATCATGCTGCGGTAAAGCCCAAACTGCACCCATCCAGAGGGTGCAGTGACGGTGCCTCTTTTCTCCTCCTCTCCCTCCCCCAGGTTTTGCCCGGCGCTTCTCCGCGCTGCCTTAGTTGTTTGGGTTCTTCTTCTTCTCTCTCGGCACCAGACAAATCGGAGCGGCTGCTGATACCATTTTGTCTTGGGTCAGATTTAAAGAGACAGCAGCCAGCGGAATAATGGCTTACTATATTAAAGCCCCTCTTATGATTGCCCCTTATTCCATGGATAGGGCCAAGCTACAACGTCCCTTTTCTGTACCAAGTTGGCCACCATAGAAATGAAAATTGTACTGAAATTAAAGAGAGGTAACACTCTGATTTACAAAAACAGAGCCCTGAAAATTGTCACTACTGTGAACTGGATGACCATGGGGCACCCATATATGGGCACTCTGTACAGGGCTTCAGTGTCTGGAATATTGTCATTAAGCAATATTTGTTTGCAAAAATAGAGGACTTTACATATGAGGAGCAACTATGTTTCTACAGACAAGATTCTATGCATACATTGTGTATGTGTATGTGTATGTTTACATATGCACATGCACATAATGGGGGGAGGGGGGAGGAGAGAGACAGAGACAGAGAGAGATGCTGTACAGTATATTATGCTAAATATGGTAGTATTTAAAATGCCACAAGTGAGTGTTAGAATAAAAGCACAACATAGTTATCCCTCTGAAAAATTCTTCAATTCCATCAGTTAGACCAATTATATCTTGTTGCTACTGATTTAAAGGTAGTGTATATCCAAACAGCCATAAATAGTACCCTTTATTTACGTACCACAAGCATATGTGATATCTCATAGAATTAAAACTATAAAATCCTCATATCCTGTTTTGATTACTGCCAGAACCCTCTCTGACACAACTCCAAAAAGCAGCACTTGCAAAACTGATGTCAGCAGAAGTAGTTGGGACAAGAAGCACACTCTGTAAGCTTACATTAACAGAATCTTACAAGTCTGAAACTACATCTCTTGCACTTCATCTTTACAGTCTAAGAAACTGGGGGTGGGGTGTCCTTCTGCGACATTTGCTACGCCCCCATTCTTTCTGGAAGCTGGGCTGCTCTTGTCTGACCATTGCCTAGTCTGTGGCTCTCTCTCCTACCTCCCAAGGTCATTCTCACATCCCATTACAGAGACAGAGCTTCAATCACTACATTGTGGCCTCTATCTTGATTTTTTTGATGTACGCTGCAAACATCCCTGGCTCTTAAATACACGAAAAATCAGGATCTGCCAACTTGCAGTCATTTCTTATCCATTTTTAATTACCCTTGAAGAATGCTGAGATATCGCAGCTGATTTCTCAAGTGGTCAAATATGATTATTGCTAAATTTTAAATAACGTCATTAGTGTCACTGTCCTCTTCTAAAAAAATTTCTAATGTTTACAATAGCTCTTAATGGCTGCAGTCTGTATATCTGGAAAAAAGCCTGTTCCTAAATTTTAAATGTTAAGCTTACTCTTGGTGCCTCATGTTCTAAAGTTAGACTTATTAGTGAACAGGGAAGAACCTGTTCCTCTCTGAATGACTTCCTTGATGCCAACATTGATGTATAATTCAGAACAGTATGAAATCAGATCCGTTTTTAAAGGTCTTATGCAATTTCCTGTCTCATTTTTTTATTTTAAATTACTTTAATTGATGGCTACAGCCTGACCTAGAAGCTTTCAGATTGAAGAGGTACAAATATATTAAGCACATAAAATAGCAATTAAACTTTATATAAAATTTAATATAATTTAAAATTTCTAATAAGTTTAGTAAAATTAAAATGCAAATTTACTGTATTGATGAACATTATAATTGGAGGAGAATAAAATGCATAATTATATTTAGAATGAAAAAGTGTCCTTTTCTATTATAATTTGACATAGGACCAGGGCATCTTTTCATGCATTTTTAAAGAACAACCTTAAACTTAATTTGTTTAACCAGGTCTGCTCCAAAGTTTAAGTTATTTATTAATGTCCATTTCTTTTCTGAACATTTTGTCTAGTGTCCTCTGAT
The DNA here is from genome assembly GCF_051295495.1 of Thamnophis sirtalis. Classification (NCBI taxonomy): domain Eukaryota; kingdom Metazoa; phylum Chordata; class Lepidosauria; order Squamata; family Natricidae; genus Thamnophis; species Thamnophis sirtalis. The sequence continues at coordinate 24,637,551 of NW_028261388.1, read as the reverse complement.
CAAAATATTTATAATAGAATTTTCCTAATAGCATCTGCCAGTATACCTCTAACAAGTACTTTCATTACACACAAAATTGGCCATACATGATATGGTGTACATTAACTGCCTTGCTCTGGAATTACCAGTTGAAATGCAAATCAGCAATACTACCTGTGTGACCTGAAAAAGGGAATACTGATTTGCATATTTTCTACCTGTAAAAACATCATAAAAAGACAAATTCTCAACCTCCTTCCCAAGTAGACCAAAGCTGATAACTGAGAAGTTGAAATACCATATCAAATCTTAGGATGGATAAAAAGTGGGATTCTTATATATGTTTTTTCCTATGAGAAACATGTTCCTCTGCTGCCCCCAAGTGGCTTCAGAAACCAATGTTAGAGCAACGCAGGGATGAGTCATTAAACTATAGTATGTATAAACAACCAGTTTACCATGTTTTCCTCTTGTCTATTAACCAGCACAAAACTATGCCAGAGTTTAGGTTTACTTCAAGAAGAAAATGATGAAAATGTGTTAATGGGCGAAAATCAGAAAGCTGACTTCCTAATTCTTGTTACATGTCTGTCTTCTGTTAGATCTTCAGTAGGGTTCTAGCTGATCATGGTTATGACACTGAGAAAAGGATGAATCTGAAGCTTGGAAAGACAAGAAAAAAATAATTGAGAACTTGTCAATAATTCAAGTCTCCAGCATCAGATAGACTAATGGTAATCATTAAGAACTCCCATGAGAATAACAAAGTTCCAGAATATTGGAAGAGCACAAATATGATCTCCATCTTTTAAAACGAAAAAATAGAAGGTCTCAATAAACCACAGTCCTGTATACTTGACATCTTTACTGCAAAAGGCAACATATTGTGAAAGTTAGGTTATGTATGGTATAAATAATAGGATTTAGCATGGATTAATCAGAGATAAACCATGCTATACTAACTTTGTTTTTTTTTACAGACTTAAGTTTATTAGTTCAGGAGAATGCATTGGACATAGTGTAGAGATGAACCTCAACTAAGCCTCCAGCAGAATATGATAATATTCTGGATTATACTGTTAGATGTAGACACAGTTAAATTAATGAACCCTAAAAGTGTTCAATAATTACTCAAGTTTAGCTTGGAAGGAGGTTATCAGGTCCCACAGTATGCTATCCTGGGTCCTGTGCTGTCCAACATTTTTATTAATGGGGGTCTGGCCAGAACAGAGTCAAGTGGAAAATTGTGTAATCTGAAGTCTTGTTCTTATTGATACACTGTAAGATAGTCTTTGTCTTTTTAATATGATTATCACACTACTGGTTCATGTTTAACTTGTGATTGACAAGGACCTTATTGCCAAGCAAAAAATGCCCTCTCCTATACTTGTGCCTTATGTGTACAGGTATTTCCAAATGTTCAAATATAAGTATTTCAAATATTATAGTAGGCTGAACATACTTGGAGTTTTTAATCTTTCATCACAGGGATTAATTTTCAGACATTCACCATCTTGGTAGGTTTCCTTTGAACTAGCTCCAGTTTTCCACTGGGTTGTTTTTTTTCCCCAAACGATAGTGTTCAGAATCCATGTGCTACAGATGACTAGTCCAATTTTCTCCATTGGAATCTTATGGCTGGGTTGACAGATTATAATTAACTCCAATTTATTAAGTGCATTCTATGGCTGAGAGTGGTTTTGAACTTGGGCCTCAACTGCATCACCATCAGCAAAAGGGTGGGCTTTGGCAGAGATTACTGCCGGTTTACTCAGGGATGCGCTTGATGCGCGCTGTACAACTAAATTGCTCTGCGCATGTGCAGAAGCAAAAAGCAAGTCACCCAGGCCGTGAAACTACTGGTTTGGCCAAACCCGTCTGAACTGGTAGGGACCCACCACTGTCTCAGCAGGCATCAGTGCTATAATATTCAAAACACTTTTTACCTATACTCAATTTTTCTCCTTTCATGGGAAGAAACAAACAAAAGGTAATTTAATATAATTGTAACAAGATTACACAACAGAACAATCAATTTTCCTATCAGCATGAAATAACAAAATATTTCAGGATATTTCTTTTGTGTTTTGCAGTATATGGAAATTATAAGGATCAGTCAAAACAATTCGGCATGTCAAAAATTCCTCTGAAAGCTATCTTTACCTTAGGTTCTCCATGAAGTTTTAAACTTCTACCATGCCAAATCAGAAGGAATGTTCAAGCATAGAAGCACCTATGTTTTCTGAAGCATTGTAGTAGCATGCAGAATGTATTCATGATTTTCCTTATCACATAAATTTAGATTGAATGCACAACTTGAAGAATTAAATCTCCATGCAGTTCCTGAACACTCTGGATAAAGCCTGAAAAACCCATACAGAAAATGCAAGCACCTCTATTTCTGAATATATTGAAGAAAATTATGAAACACACAGAAATGCAATGAAAAACAATTAAATAAAGTTATATCTCATCCCAACCAATGTTGTGCATACATGGAAAGCAATCCCCAGAACTCCCTCCTATAGAATACAGGATAACAGAGTAGAAAGGAACCTTGGAGATCTTTAAGACCAACCCCCCTGCTAGCTTAGTCATTGTGACTTCTGTGGGTCAGAATAATAGTATAGTTCCAATGATCGCTACCCTATTTTCCCAAAAATAAGACCTCTCCAGATAATAAGCCCAATCAGGCTTTTAAGCGCATGTGCTAAAACAGGCCCTCCTCCGAAAATAAGGCCTCCCCCAAAATATTGCAACACAGCAGCAGCCATGAGGTGATCATGCTCACCACCTCCTGCACCTCAAAAATAATATGACCTCCCCAAAAATAAGGCCAAGTGCTTATTTTGGAGGTCAAAAGAAAATAAGACCCTGTCTTATTTTTGGGGAAACACAATAGTCATGAGTGCTTCTTGTCTTTTGACACGAGAAAGAGAATTTGGCAGGGGTGATGGTGTTTGTTTGTGAACATACTAGAAATATCCAGTAATTCTTTTGGGATTATGCAGTCCTAGCTATGGAAAAATAATGTAAGATATTATCAGCATGTACTGACTTGGATGGCAGCAGTTGGGAGAGTATATAGGTAGTCATAAAAATTACCTGATGTGACTGCTAATTGATTGGATTGTTTTATGACTTCTATAGTAAGTGTGCATAATACCATAGTAATGAATTATCAGTTTACATCCAACTTTTCCTGTCAACATCTAATGTATCGCAAAAACTCACTGAGAACAAAAGGTTTATTCTAAAAAAACATTGTAGAGGAATAAAACAAATCTATTCTCAACTGAAAGGCAAGGAGGAACATTCTCCCATTTAAAAACTATGAAGAGCCACAAGCCTCCTTGGACTTATAACCTAATACCTAACAGGTTTGAAACTCTCTGTATTTAAAAGCATTTCTATTTTTTAAATTAAGGATTAGACAAAGAAAAGTTCCAATCAGCTATTTGTTTACATTTTGCATTATAATTTACTAATTTGCAAATTTATGAAAGAAAAACATAGGGGGATCCATAGGCAAAGCCAACAACATTTAAATGGTGGGCACAAAGTCTTACTCCTTATTAACATGTTTTGTGTACCCACTGCACATATATAAAATAGGCAGAACTTCAATACCAGCTCACACCCACTTTTATTGTTGCCCCTCTGCCCCAGAATCTATTTTGTGGCCTCAGAATATTCCCAGATTGCAACTGAAATATATAAAAAGAGTCATACAAATGAGTAGTGTTTTGCTCATATTTGCCATTAAAAGTTTTCTATTAACCCTAGTGAGAATTAGGTTCTATGACATTTTAGTCATGGATCATCACAGGATGACACATAAGATTTGAAGACCTTGGATTCATAAACTATATTATATACTTTGAAAAATATTTTATTCCAAGAGACCCAGAAGCGGTGACTTTTGCATAAATTGTTATACTATAAATCTTTGTCATTCTCCACAGTAAAGAAGAGTTGGGCAGATTACCAGGAGGTTTCAATATACGTATATTGTTCAGCACATTCTTCTAGATCCATTGAGCATTAGGCTCATACTGTCTTGCTCCAATTTACTAAGATTTCCTTGCTTTTAATAATACATATATTCTCCCAATTTACTAACATACACATGCCAATGAATTATAGTCTGATTTGAAGCTTATCTAAATACCCTTTTGAAGCTGCCTTATTTAAATAATTGTATGCAACTGTAAAGCCAAAATGGAAATCAATGCCAAACTAAATTTCTGAGGACTTATTTCAAGTTTCCTTCTGTGTTTCTTCACAGCAAGCCTGGTATCAGTAAGAATAAGGCCAGCATCTGGCCACATACTTTTATTCACTAAGTTTGACTTCTCCAATTATTATTGTTAATTACGTTTCATCTTGGTCTACAGAAATAGATAAAGTAACTGGAAATTCTTTGATTCTATTGAGCTCATTTTTGAATGCTTGGGCATGAATGTGCAATAGTAGCTTTGAGGCAATGGATTAAGGATATTGATATGCTGTGCAACTGGACCTAGTATCTCTTCCCAATATTATATACCTCATTAGTTCCTTTATCCTCGTCAAACCTGCTAGATATTTAAACCAAATTATTATATCCAAATATAGCAAAGCAGTCTCTCTGGCATGATTTAATGTCTGCCTCATTTAATGCCCATGTAGCCTTTTTAGAAGGGAGATTAAAGAGCATTTCATCTGAGTTAAGACTTTGTCAATGTGGGGGAGGGGTTATTGAAACCATCAATTAAGTTTATTATATTGTCTATTTTACCCTAATACACATTTACTCTTGACCAGCTTACACTTAAACAAATTCTCCAGGCATCCTGATCACTAATATTTACCATTTTTATGTTAAGATATAGTACATGTGATTCTGTTACTTGAGGCATAGCCTAATGGTTGTGTTATATGTAAAATGCAAATAATATGTTTAACTTTATGATTGCTACTTCCATGCACATATGTAATCTGTTTATTACAACAAGTTTTATTACATCATTGAGTATATCGAGTACTCTATTCTTAAAGATGCATAATTTTCAAATCCTACCATCCTCCAAAAGCTACACTTGCTTTGTTTATTGAACAACTTGCTTCAAGTTGTTCAATAAACTATATAAACGAAATCCTGTGGTCAGGAAAAGGAGAGAAAATAAATCCCATTGACAAGTTCACTGGGGAAGAAAGAATAGAAAAAGTAGGTAGATACACCTGGTCTTGGATATGGTAGCACTGCCCAAAACAAACCCAATGTGTAATCTAGCGGATTATCTTGGAGTCCCAACTGTTTGAGGAGGTGGCAATCGTGGCTAGGAAAGTCTTTGCCCAACTGAGGGGTTATGTCCAAGTTACTCCCTTTCCTGGACCAACAATGCCTACTCACAGTCATTCATGCGCTAGTCACCTCCTGTTTTGACTATTGCAACGCACTCTACATGGGACTGCCCTTGAAAAGCATTTGGAAGCGCCAGGTGGTTCAAAATGCAGCAACCCACATAGTTTTGTGCAGATCTCGATGTGCATATGTGTTACCTCTCCTTTGGAAGTTGCATTGGTTATGTTGTGGCTTGGCAGCGGCCAGCAGAGCTGGCAGCAAATTTGAACAGTGAAGAGGTTGGGGAGGAACATGGCCCAATCCTGGAGTCTGGGGAAGGCTCTGATGCAGGCTCTGTGTTGGAGGCAGAGAGGGGGCGAAGGCCATATGCCAGTTATCAGCTGCCTTCAGAGTCAGACGAACAGGTAGAGCCTGTTCCCAGTGTGCGCTGCACACTTGCCAGATGAAGGGAACAGCTAAAGAACAGGGGTCGACTTGGGAGTAAGGCCACAGGTGAATGATCAATAGCCCCTCCCAGAGGAAATAAAAGAGGAGCAAAAGGGGAGTGGAGTTTGCAGGAGACAATTAGTTTGCTTAATTGGTTTGTGAGACTCCTCGCCAGGTTTTGCAGATATCGGCCTGTCAGCTCTCCAAGCCAGATAAGGTCTGTGACTGTGGATCCTCCCTTGAAAGACTTTGCTGGAAGTGCGTGAGCAGAATTTACAGTAAATTAATAAAAGGGAATTTTGTCATGACAAGGAGTTTGCTTCATGCTCTTGGGAAGCCTAGGTCAGAACAGGTTGTCAATTTGCTTCCGGGTGCAATTCAAGGTGTCACTTGTCACCTTTAAAGCCCTTCATGACTTGGGATTAGATTATCTGAGGGACCGTCTCTTGCCGGTCACATCCACCTAACTCACTACAGCGTGGAGGCAAGGAATGCTGTAAGTCCTGTCCCCTAAAAAAGTACAGCTGGCGTGACCCAGAAGAAGGGCCTTCTCCATGGTGGCTCCCTCCCTCTGGAATATCATCACTTCAGAAATTAAACTAGTCCCCACTTTGACACTCTTTTGTAAGATCTAAAGACTTGGTTTTGCCACAGGACATGAGGAACTCATAGTGAGATGGAGCCCCTCAAATGGCTTATTTGACTGTGTGTTATTTTTTTCCTATAATTGTTTTTATTGTTTGTAAGCTTCCTAGAGTTGCTGTGAACATATAGGCAACTATATACATTTCATAAATAAATAAATAAATAAATAAATAAATAAATAAATAAATAAATAAATTAAATAAATAAATAAATAAATAAATAAATAAATAAATAAATAAATAAATAATAAAATAAATTATGCCTTGGACCTACCACAAATCCCCCATTATCTTATATGTGATCGGCAGCGATGGACTGTAGTGACCCCCGTAGCCTGGAATAGGCCATAAATGGGGCATGCAGAGGCCGAAAACGGAACATACAGAGGCCAAAAATAGCCAGGGATGGAGGATGGTAGGTGGGTGGGGCTTCAGCAACATTAGCTGTATAAGATGCACAGACATTTCCATCCACTGGAAATGTAGGAGGGGAGTGCGTCTTATACTCCAAAAAATACAGTATTTTTATGCTCAATCTACACACACACACACATGTAGTGCTGAACTTGCCCTAATTAGGACTGAAAAAAATTATCATTAAGCAAGGCCTCACAGGATTGTACCCAATTTTACGAACTTTTTAGCTGTAATTGTTACTTGAATCATCATGGTCATTAAGAGAGACAACATGGGATTGTATCATGCAATGTTCCCTGCTAGCTCCTCCACTGACTTTACTTTTCAGAAGAAAGGTTGTAAAATGGGGCAAAACTCAAATGTCTCACTTAGCAACAGAAATGTTGAGCTTAATTGTGGTTGTAAGTTAAGGACTACCTGAAATTATGCACACGGAACTGGTCCAGAAAGGCCATACCTGATTTTAACTCTGCACATGTTAGTGAAGCAAGTGTTGTGAAAAATATCTGATTCAGGAATCAGGAAGTTTTATATAGCAGAGCACACCCAAATCACCTGACTTCCAAGCCGGACAAGAACTGTATGTCATATCTGTATTTAGTTAAAACTTTGTAGATGTCTGGTTATGGTTAACAAGTTAAGCCAAAATACAAAGACACTTGGAAATATTTTTTCTTCCAGAGCTTTTAAAATGTTTTTGCATTTATAATGTGTCCTTAAATCTGCTTTCACTTTTAAATTTTAGGAGATGTGTCCTTTTTAAAACAAGAATCCCAAATCTTTGATATCAAGCCTATATGAATTCTTAAAATGGGATTCTGAATTAAAATCAATCTGACTTTCTTATCTATATATTTTATTTAGCTTTTGAAAAAAATGTTGCACACATGCAAAAATATAGGTTCTTAATATGCTTTAGAACTTCTCTATCTGTACAATGAATTTACAAGTAATCAACATTTTGTCTTAACTCTTTTACTATTTTAATTTAAAGCTGTAATTCACTGTTCCTTATTTAATTAAAAATCTGATTGAGAAACACAAATCCACCTGAGGATTTAATATACCCATTACTGCAAACATTTCCTAGTTCAGTGCAAAATAAGGATTTAAAAACATGTCTTTCAGAAGAATTGTGTTTTTTATTGATAAGAACTACAGCTTGATTCAGTAAGAACTGTCAAAACTTCATACGAATAATTCAGAATAGAATCTGGTTGTTTATGCTTTCTTAAAAGCATTGTAACATCCTAAACCTTATAAAAATGCTACAATATAGAAAGCAAAATTATATTTTTCAATAGACATGTTTCAAAGCAATGAGGTGATTCAGTTCAATATTATTACTGTATGCTACCGTGATTTGGTATTTTAAAACATGTATCATTTTTGTGTAATAGATGTTTAGAAATCTCTGTATTTTTCAAACATAAAGAAAACATTAAGAATGTGCAACAACAACTTCCTGACATGTCCTACCTGGAAAGAGTGAAGGTCTTTTCTTAGGGCGTCTCGGATGGATGGGTTCTAAATTCCTAATATTTCTTTGATACTTTCCTTTAATGTCATTTCTGAGGAGTTCCGATGGTAGACTACTCCGTCTTAGTTTATAATCAGCTTGGTATGAAGTTAATTGACACTTAGTTCTAAAATGAAGATCACTGTCACCAATTGCCATTGCAGCACATAAAATGACTACTCAATTTCTGGAAATGAAACAGCTATGAAAGCAGAGTTGCAGATCAATCAAATCTTTTACTGATGAAAAGCAGTCACGAACCATTTTTAATGCTGAGCCCAGCACTTGTTTGGTAAGTTTAGCAAGTGTGAATAGGCGTGGGCAGAACTAAGTGTAGAATTACCACCAAGTCCCTCCTTTTAAAAGTCGAACACCTCAGGGGAGGAGACATAACAAAATCATTAATGCAAAGAGAGACATGTAGATTTCTGACAAGGTTACCTGACTAAGCTCATCAACTCCCATTACGCAGAGTAAAAAACTGCCTTTGAAAAGCTGCTGTAATTCATGCTTCACTGTTCATGTTTTTCTGCTTAGTGACAGATCAAACGCAGAGACATGTCTCAGTAAATACAGGAGCTCTGCAATTTAGTATGTGCTGTTATTTGCTTAAAACCAGATGTGAGCAAAACATTATTTTATTTAACATGTATAACTGAACAGTGTAGCTGTTTTCAGTCTACTGCTTTCAACTAAATTCAGGTGAATTTATTTAATGAGAATGATCGGATTAATAATCCCACAGGTTGGAATATGCAGAGTTAGGGAAGATGGCAGTATATTATTTATTTTTAAAATGGTAACTGTTTTGACACCTATATACTAAAGGATATTCAGGTTTTATAACAGATTTCAAATCTGCAAACCTGGAATGTATTTTTCTATAATCACTTAATACATGTAAGGAAAAATACAGCATTGCAATTTATTAGGTTAAATGCACATTAAATCTAATGAAACCACAAGTACAACTTGTTATTGTATCATCATTAATTTCAATATATTTATGTTAAATAAAATTAAGCTCTTCTCTCCGACATTCTGCTTTCTGTAAAGACATATCATACTTTTAACTAGATTGCCTCCAGAAGCTATTGATAAAGTGGAGAGGCTGAGCTAAACTTTATTTTAAAAAATTCATGCAGGTGTTGCAGATGGCATATTTTTATTACTTTATTTCTATGCAGTATTATAAAAACAACCCTGTTAATAAGCTGCAATTCTTCAAAAGCTACACAAAACCTCTGTATAAGAAATCTTGCATTAATTCCATTTCTATCCTTGTTTTCATCCATCCTTCGGCATAGTCAACAGACTCCCTAGATACCCTGGGGCAAGTTCTTCAGTTAATTGAAGTACAGATGGTAAAGTTTCAACAAGCTTTGTTTGCACAGCTAAAACTTGAATAACTGCTGCACAGCTTTGTAAACATGTTTACACCTGGACACTTTTTCTGTTTTTCTACCTCTTCTTTCCCACTTTTTGTCTGTGATTTAATCTCTCCGAAAACAAGTCTCTTTTTTACAATTAAAGAGATCAATTGATACAATATCATTCAAATCTTCTTCTCAAAACTCAAATCTAAATACCCCGGAGCTTTGGGTTTAAATGTGAATCTTCTGCAAGCTAAATAAAGTGACAACTTGTATACCTCCTGACCTTTTTGTAAAATACAGTTGGCTTTTAATATGTGGAATGATATGTCCAGCTATATATTATGATGCATTTTTCTTTGGTTTGGATTTATTTATTGCTGCCTGCTTCGAACCTTTATTTTTGAATAAATGCAATTCAAATAAATAGAAATGTTGAAATCCAAAATGCCAGTGTTTGAATGTTTTAGTTGTAAATATTCCTAGGACACAGTGAAGGGTCTTAAATACCAATCATTATTTGACCATAATCCAATATAGAGTCTCTTATGTCTATGGTAAAGGCATTTTCCAATCCTAGGGAATATGAATGTCCAAGAGCCTAGTAAACCATGAATTATGAAGATTGGGACTCTGTTCCATGCAGAATTCAGTATGTCCAATACATTAATTCATAAAATTAGTGGTTAGTATAGAATAAACTGCAGTGGACATGCTGATTCAAAAAGGGAAAAGACGTCTGTGTATATTCAAGGATTATTTGGCTCTGATCCTGCACTCTCAGGCGATAAAAAAGAAACTCCACCTCACCTTCTGGGTGTGGTCATTAGTCTCTTTAGTCATCTTTTCTGCAGGCTAAACATATATACTTAACCTTTTCTCACAGAGAGCCTTCACCAAGAGCCATGATGGTGCAGTGGTTAGAATGCAGCATTGCAGGCAAACTCTGCTCACTGCCAGGAACTCAACCCTGACCGGCTCAACCTTGACTCAGCCTTCCATCCTTCTGAGATCAGTAAAATGATCACCCAGATTGTTGGGGGCAATATGCTGAAAATGCAAACCACTTAAAGAGTGCTGTAAAGCACTATGAAGCAGTATGGAAGTCTAAGTGCTATTGCTATTGTTATCTTTGAAGTTCTCATCTGACTGAAAACCAATTTCATTGTCTTTTAAGTACAATGACAATAAAGATTATACTTATACATACTTTACTCCTTGAATCTATGCTCTTGTTAATACATTTCAATATAGTATTTGCTTTTTTAGCCAACACTGTTGGCTCATGTGATTGGCAAGGACACCCAGATTGTGTTCAGTTTTCCTAACGAAAAACCAGGTCATCCTATCCTATGCTCATGTCTTAAATTTCCCTACCAAACTGCATAATTTTATTTCTTTCATCATTCCAGCCCACTGTTCAGGCAAGTCTAGATCTTTTTGAATATTCTCTTTTTTGCCCACAGTGTTAGCTAAATTTCTTTATTTATTAAATCAAATTTATATGTTCACCGGGAAAGTTGACTTTGGGTGGTACAAAACAATAAATATGAAACAATCATTACTTAAAACTGTTATACAGTAGTTATTTAAAGCATTAAAATTATAAAAGTAGAATTAAAAAAGAAAATTATAGTAGACAGGGCAATGTTGATAATAATAGAATCACCTCATGGATTCCACCCATCCCTTCAAGCTCTGGCATAACCAGACCTTGAAGACCTTCAAAAGCTTAGGAGTGATGAGGCTGATCTCATTTCATGGGTGGTGGATGGTAAAGGATTCCATAATATGGGCACCACAGCAGAAAAGGGCCACTGTCTAGGGCATCCAAGATAAAAGGACACATAACATGCTAATTCTACTAAATCTGGTGGGATAAGCAGATAAAATTGAGAAGAGTGATCCCTCAAATAACCTGATCCAAAGCTATTTAGGACTTTAAAGGTGAACATCAGCACTTTACATTGGACCTGGAAAGAAACTGGTAACAATGGAGCTCATAAAGTGTAATGTGTACTCTACCAGAAACACATAACAGCTTGTACCACTTCATTTTTCAGATGCAACTGAAGTTTCAGCCACTGAAAAGTACATTGTAGGGCCCCTTAATCCAAGAATGAGTGCAACTGCTGCACAATACAAAGTTGCAGCAAGAGCCTCCTAGTCATAACTCCACCTGCTCCTTGGGCAGGAGCTGTGAGTTCTGGAAGACACTCACATTGTACACAGTGTTTGTTTGGGATAGCACAATCCCATTCAGCACCCGAGATAGTATACTCCTAGAATACAGGGCCTTCAAACCTCAAACCTCTTAGTTTAGCCAGGATTCAGTTGAAGCCTGTTGTTCCCTATCCAGACCTTCACAGTCTCCATACACCAGGATAGAGTATACAGAGCATTGCTTAATTTACTAGGGACAAAGCTATACAGTTGGGTATCATCAGTATATTGATGATACCTTACCCTATGGCAATGAAGGAGTTCACCCAGGGGTTTCATGTAAATGTTAAATAGAAGGAGAGCACTGATTCCAGCACCATTCCACACTAGAGGGTCCAAAGGCAGCGTATTTCTACTTGGCAATCATATATATTTCATATATATTTTAACTGTATTTAATTTGTTTTTACGTATTATGATGCACACTGCCTAGTCACCTGGGCAGCTATAGAAATCAAATAAATAAAACCTCTCCTTTCCAAACTACTGGCATTGGCCCTGGAGAAAGGAGGTGAACCACCACACCATGCTGCCCACCTAAATCCTCTGAGTCAAACCAGAATAATACCATGGTTAATGGTATCAAAAGCCACTGAGAGGTCAAGTAAAGCAAGAATGGAGTTTGCACATGTAATAAGTGTGCCCTCATCCAAACAATTGACAGACCTGCTGAACAACTTAGGGCCCAAGGCAATATCCTATGGCACTCCTGATATCATCCCCCGGGGGATTTTTTTAGCCATCTGTAGATTCATCTAACAATAGTATCTTCCAGCCCATATTATATTATTTTATTGAGACTTTAATGAAACTCTCTCTCAAAAGTTTGTAAGGTCCACATATATAATACCATCCTAGGCTATTAAATTAAGTAAGACAGAGTCTGATACAAACTTGTGAAAAACCTATACTGGCTTCTCTTAATTTTGCTATTCTTTCTCATCACAAGCATGTTGCTTGATATTCTCTACAAAGACTCTGCTTATGTAAAACATCAAATTGACAGGTCTTCAGTTTTCTCTCTATTTGAATATAGGCATAATATTCTCTCTGCTTCAATTTCCTGGGTCCTCACCAGTCCTCCAGAAATTCTTGAAGATTGCCAACAAGTCTCTTAGATCATGTCTGCTAGTCCTTCTGTACCTATGATGAATACAAGTGACCTTAAGGTACCAGAATACATTTAAATTAGCTAAATTCTCTCTTATTTTCTCTTATGTATCCTAAGCTGAAGTTCCTTCATTTTCTCAGTGGAATAATAGTGACCCAGTTGAATTCCATTTTCCCTCTGAGAGAAAACAGAGGCAAAATAAGATCTAACCCCACTTTCTCTTCTCATAATGGACTTGCGCCCTCTTTGGCTTTTGGTGTCTCTGGCTATTTGAAAGACTGGTCATCAGATTTAGAAAAGTTTCATTTATATCTTCTGCCTGGAGAAGTGGCCTAGAAGAGGGCCACCATGATATCACTTTTGTTTCTCTCTCTTTATTTTTACTTAAAACATTTTCAACATAATTTGTTGAAAAATTAAACTTTGTAGAAGATGCTATGATAAATGAAATATTTTGATATCTTGATTTAATATTATTCCAATATTCTTGAAGAAAATCAAAACTAACTTTGAAAACAATAATTTTGCCATTGAGATTCTCCAATGAATCCATTCAAAGGGATTTATTCTGTAGTTTAAAAGAACCACAGCACTAGTTCAAATCTAACTAATGCTAATTTTGACATAACAAAGGGACTCCACTCCACCCTTTCTTACATCACAGTACTTCTCCAATTGCTTGGGGCCAAGCTTTTAAAACACTATATCAAATAATATGCATGATTCAACAGGTTCCCTATATGAAGGAAGGAATCTTTCCAAAGCACTGAAGAAAAAGTAACTATATTTTGGAATGCTAAAATATTCTTTCATGGCACAAGGAAAAGAAGGGTCCCATTTTAGCAACAGGGACCAACATTGACTAATAGGAAATAAAAAATGAGTTTATACATTAAAAACTGTATTATTGTTTGTTTGGCTTCCGCTTAATGTACTGTGTAAGTCATGGTTTATGGCTTAACATAGTGTGTGAATCCAATTTACTGTCATTTATTCAATAAATGATGTTTAAGCAAACTTTTGGCTTGGTACAATATGTGAATCCAGTCTATATGCCTTTGTATTTTCTTTCATGTTAGAAACTCTATTGCCTGGGAGTTTCAGTAACCATCATGCTCTTGAAAGAGCACTATAATGCACTTGATTTGATCCTTTCTGACAGGTTCTTCTTGCAGCTTGTATTTCTTCGCATCATTTTATTTGGTTTTAGTCTCGGTTGGGACATAGGATTCCTGAATTATTCCTCTCTTAACCGGCCAAGAACAAACTTTGACTTTCAACTCTACCTTATGCTTCATTGATTATGAGAAGAAGAAATCAAGGATTTTATTTCATGTCTAATGCTAAACAAAGAATAGGCATTGTTTTTTCTTGCCTGCTAACAAGAAGAATCAAATGGGATTATTCAAGCAAAATGCATTGCTTACCCTTAAAAAAATGTGGTGTTCTGATGTATGCATATACTGCCAGTGTAAAAATCTCTAATGATTATATATAATATAATAAGAAAAAAATGAAATCTTTGCCCTATTTTCCCAAACTATTTTGCAGAGCTTAATTTCCACCCCCACCCCAGTATGTGTGTGTATGTGTTTGTGTATGTGTGTCCCTTTCATTCCTGCAAAGTGCCTGCAATTTCTTGGCAAAGTTTTTTTGGAAGTGATTTGCCATTGTCTGCTTCCTAGGGCTGAGACAGAATGACTGGCCAAAGGTCACCCATCTCGTTTTGTGCCTATGGCACGATTAAAACTCATGGTCTCTTAGTTTGTAGCCTGATACCTTAACCACTGCACCATTATCTACTTTTTCCTGTGGTTTATAATATGTCTAATTTTTAATAATTTGGGTAGTTTTGGTCTTTCAGATGAAATCTAACAAATTAAACATTGATGAGAAGAACTTTAGAAGTAACAATTACTAAATGATACAACAAAAAACAATATTTTTCCCAAAGAAAAAACAATACAAGTATTTCGAAGCACCATACATTTTCCATCATAATCTACTTACAAGTTTCAATAAATTTGATTAGACTTATTTCTAAATAAGTGTGTACAGCACTATACATGTTATCAATGACATTGATTAGTTGTCAAATTATGTACATGTGTTAAATAACTATAACATTTACTTGGTCTAGTAGACAGCTTATTATCAGAAAACATGACAAATATTGATCTTCAGGAATAAAGACTTCAGGCTGTACAAAAATCTTGCTTTAGGCATAATTTTTAATTATTCCATGTTATGTAAAGGCATTTGGGAAGTTCCAATGGATTTTTCTATAATTGAAATTGCTTTCAATCAAATAAAAATATGCTTATCTGTCCAACCAAATTCAGAAAAAAAATTGAACATGGTCCCTGGGCTCTTCTGTTTCTAATGTAGTTCATTAGAAATACACAACAGAATTCTTGCTTTTATGACAATTAACATGTATTTAAGCAACAAGTACCTTTCCACACTTCTAGAAGTTATGCTTGGTCAGGTTATATCTTGCTGCCTAATTACTATTACTGATGAACTGTATTTTAAAACACTTGCGGATTCACTGATAGCAAATTATTTTGAATGCTATTATTCATCTATTGTCCTACTTTGAATTTCTATATTCAAGTTTCTTTTCTGGTTTCTGTGTACCAATCCTGATGCTAAAATGTTTACTATTAATGTTTTAGAAAGTGGGAAATAGAAAAGAGTTTCTAATTTAGAAACTTTTTAATAAGTGCACAAAATTTAATATTACAGTGATTATGTTTATAATCATAATTTATATAATATGAGATCAGTCCAATATGCACATATCACCTAGTTGGATTAACATTAAGCATCAAAGGGAGATAAGGCTGGATTTACTTGTCATTTACTTTTGAATGATTGTTGATATTGATCTATTAACAGGAATTCTATTAATAGCATACACATGTCAAAAGAAAACAAAAGCTAATTTTGTTTATTAGTTTTAAAGATGAAGGTAACCCACTGAATTATTACTTTTTTCTACAGATTTTATTTTTTCCTATCTGATACTACTTTGCATTGTTTGAGCAATAAAATTTAATAATCTGCTGATTATAAATGAATTTAGTCATATGTGATTTCTATGACAACATACATATCCGATGTAGTCAGGGCTCCATTGGATATGTATGTTGGTATAAAACTGGAGGAATACAAATAGAATAAAGGCTAAATATCGAATTGGTTCTTGCAAAATGCTTCAGAGCTGCAGCAAATTACATTTGCTTACATAAATTTATTTAGCAAATTTAGTAAAGATTTCATTATTTGACTGACAGTTTCCAAATAGGTTGCAATTGAACTGGCAAAGGAACAAGAATCATTTCCGGATATGTTCCCTCATGGAAGACATACAATATTTTTAAAAATGTCCTTGGCATTGCTCCACAAGGTGAGTTAATTATATTAATGGAGGAAAACATCTAATTAAAGAGGGAAACAGCTTGAAATATTTCAACACTATCCAATGTGTACTTAACAAACTAAGATGTTTACAACGGATGAATATTATTTAAATATTTTTAAAAATGATAATATTTGAATATCAGCCTATTTAATTTTCCTAAACAGACAATATGAGGGGAGGGAGGGACGGAGGGAGGGAGGGAGGAAGGAAGGAAGGAAGGAAGGAGGGAGGGAGGGAGGGAGGGAGGGAGGGAAGGAAGGAAGGAAGGAAGGAAGGAAGGAATTTGCAATTGCAGTTAAACTAAGAAATCAACAAAATATCCAAAAAGAAAATAAGATAATTTCACAACATACTAAACCAAATGCCATGATTTGGGTTTATTAAAATATACAAAGCCAAAGTCAAAACTCAACTGAAATCCATTATGACTTATAATACAATACAATACAGTACAGTACAATACAGTACAGTACAGTATAGTACAATAGCAGAGTTGGGCGGGACCTTGGAGGTCTTCTAGTCCAACCCTCTGCCTAGACAGGAAACCCTATACCATTCCAGACAAATGGCTATACAACATCTTCTTAAAGACTTCCAGTGTTGGGGCATTCACAACTTCTGGAGGCAAGCTGTTCAACTAATTAATTGTTCTGTCAGGAAATTTCTCCTCAGTTCTAACTTTCTACTTAACATAATGCATGTCATTTTTATAGGGAAAGGCAATTATTTTCCTCAAAATGAGATGGAATTGGTCGGGGAATGAGAAGTGATCTGGTTTTAGCTTCATCCTCCCCCAATGATAAGAACAATTCCCAAACACTTTCAGGACATTTCAGATGGCGAGAAAATGGATGGAAAATCCATTTGTTAATTTTCTCCCTTGAGCAGCACCAATTACAACCTTCTGAAGCAGAATTTTTTTTCCAAAGAGGAATTAAAGGAAAAATTATGAATATGTGGTTATTCTATCTCTAGAAATCCTCCAGAAGCTTTCTGTAGATAAATCCCACATGCAGCCCAGTGGCTTACCTACAAGTAATTATCTAGATATCGCTATTAAACAATATAATACATAATATAATGCAACTACGGTAAGTAACATTTATCTATACATAGCACCATTAGAAGACATTTTAGACATTATAAATACAAGACCATATTTCAAGGCCACATTATAAACACAAAACATATATGATTAAATATGAAACCATATTATAAAACTGTTTTAGACAAGTAGAAAAGTGTTTTTTCATTATATGGCTAAATTATCTGTTTCTTCCAGAGTCAGCTTAATAATTCTGAATTAGTCTAATATGCTGTTGTACAACCATTATCAAAGTTAATGTGTACTTATCTGACATTAATGACTAAGCTATACTTAGCATTCATTACTTATGGAATTTGTATAGTACGTTTTCAAAATAAATGTAAAAAATAATGCACAGCACCTGTCTGCTAAGCAAAAAACAGAGTTAAGGCACAGATTCAGTCAAATATTTCTGATATTCAGTTAAGTAACAATCCAGCTACTGTTTTATAGAAGAATTGATTATAGCCAACCCTTAATTTAATACTGAACAAGAACAGGAACCAAAGGACTATATTTCATAACTCTACTATAGACAGTTTTGTGTTCTTGCACTTTGAGAAAGCTGTAAACATATAAACATGTACTATTCAGTGGATGGCCTGAATAAATACATTTCATAAATCAATTATGCTAAAATTGGCCTTCTAGAAACTGATGTGTTTTATTTTTTCTGTTGAATTGCCCTTAATGACAGGGATAAAAATCTTGTTTTAATTTGTATCAGATGATAATGAATAATGAATTAGTTTTTTCTCCTGAAACTGTAGAAGTTGCTTCTAAGAATAAAGATAATAAAGAACAAAGAAAGAAGCTTCTAAGGAAGAGTGAAAAAATAGCTTATCTGTTAGCTTTATAGCTTATCTGTTAGCATGGTTTTTGATAGCTGATCAAACTAAACAGGTTGTCAAAAACCTTATCTGTTATTTACATTAAGTGAAAATGTGTAATGCCAACAATTGCTAAAGACAGCAGGGGCCCAGCACAAGATGGCTTTTATACAGTATAACAGTGAGTCATTGATGTCCCTGTTTTTACATTCCTTCTCCTCATTTGTAATATCAAAACATATAGTAAAATATTGGGATGTATTTACACTACAGAAAAATCATTTCTCCTGTGCAAACTGTTATCAAATGCTTAAACTTGTTTAAGCTTTTTATTACATAAGTAAAGGTGAAGGTTCCCGTCACACATATGTGCTAGTCATTCCCAATTCTAGCGGGTGGTGCTCATCTCCATTTCAAAACCGAAGAGCCAGCACTGTCCAAAGATGTCTCCGTGGTCATGTGGCCAGCATGACTAAATGCTGAAGATGCATGGAATGCTGTTGCCCCCCAACAAAGTGGTCCCTATTTTTCCACTTGCATTTTTTTACGTGCTTTCGAACTGCTAGGTTGGCAGAAGCTGGGACAAGTAACGGGATCTCACTCTGTTACGCGACACTAAGGATTTGAACTGCCGGCCTTTCTGATCGACAAGCTCAGCATCTTAGCCACTGAGCCACCGCAAACTTTTTTATTACATAAAAATGTAATATAAATAACAATAAGTGCTTATGTGTCTTAGTTATGCAGAGATAATTACTAATGTATGTAAAATCTAATCTAAATAGCGATGATCAACTTCAATAGTAGCAATATATTAGTCATTAGCGTAGCAGATATTAAATTGAAGCTATTTAGTATTTTTTTATTACTGCGGTTCTGTTGTGTGCATGTGTGTATGTTCACACATAGGGAGAATGCCAATACTACAAGTACACAATACAAAAGCAAGACCAAATTTGTAGCACTAGGAAAAAATGATGGGTTAGTAAATCAGATTTATTAACAACTTTTCTCATCATTATGCTGACTAAAACAGCACTGAATTTGCTGCTGAAAGTGAGATAAAATGTAGACCTAAAATTTTCAAGACTATTTTAGTATCTGATCAACTATGATTTTTAGTTTAATCTAAATGTAATTGGTAATTCTGCACATGTGTTTTTGATGCTACAAATGAAACCACAGAACATTATGTTATATAAGCTGTAAAACGTGGGAATGGGGAAATTGTGCCCCTCAAGATATTGCTGAACTATAGATCTCAGCAACCTTGACCAACATGGGAAGAGGTACCTGGAATGTAAGGAATTATAGTTTATAAACATCTATGGCCAAATGTTACAAAGCTCTGTGTAGACATACAATTTCTACACAAATGGTACTTAGTCTGTTATAGTAGCTTACTTAAAAATACTGTAAATCAAAATATTCTTTGCCTCCTTTCTGGTCTGCTTGTTGGAGTGACATTTGCTTTTTATCCTTATTTTATATTTTGTGCAATTGCATGTTCTGAATATTAAGACTACTATCCACTGGATTATTAAAATGCCATTTTTGAACAGTCATGCTTGACATTCAACAGCTTATGGGGCAGACAGGGCATAACTAATTATTATTTGTTTTAATTAATAGAGAACACGAATATCTCTCCTAATAGTTATTTGGTTCCTGCTGTGTCAAAAGTGAGTATCTTGGATGTTTTTCAGTCTCACATCTACATTCATTGCCTGCAGCGACAAGAAGGTGAGGTCAGAGACTATATACAAATTATGATTGCCAATTAAAGAATTTAGTGAAAAGTTGTAGGGAAGAAAATGACTAAAACTTAGGGCTGCTGCTTTTTTACTAAACTCTGCAATACATTAAATAAAATTTGTTCAATCTACATCTGTCTCCTGGGGCCATATCACTGTCAATCAATATGCAAAGTGGTATTTTTCCATGCAGGCTATTTCTGAATTTCAGATTCAGAAGCAACAGCCTGTTAAAAATCCGTTCCTGATGAACAATGGCATAGGCCTTTCTGTATTGAGGAACTATTGAAAACTGTTCAGCTATCCCTGGTTGGTAGAAAAGTATTCCTGTCTCTAACTGCTAACCCCTATATTGACTCTACAAAGTATTGCATCTGCAGTCACCCGATTTTCCTCCAAGATAACAAGTAGCAAATAGATTTTACACATTTTGAGTCTGCCCTTCAACAATTTGGAATATGGCTAAAAAGCACATATTATATTAGATATAGGAACACTATTATAATCCTACATTTTTAATTTGCTTCCTTCCTAATAAAGTGTTATGAAATTCTTTAGCCTATTAGCCACATCTTAGAAATTTCAGACAAGATGGAATTTCTCCTCTTTCTCCCAAATGTATTACTATTGAACTTGCAGATAGCCAGCCACCAGCCCTCTTCAAGATAACCCAGTCCCTCCTAGGTAGGGAGAGGCCGAAGGAATATCTATAGGATTCTGTGAAAACTATCTGAGGCATATGTCAGATCTACTCTCAAATTGGATTCCCAATTGTGCAAGTTCTTTGGAAATAAATGAGGCATGGTATAGCTTTGTTACCTGGGAAGACTTCAAACCTGTTTGTCCTTACAGTATAGCCAATTGTGTGTTAGATTCATGT
This sequence comes from Thamnophis sirtalis, assembly GCF_051295495.1. Lineage (NCBI taxonomy): Eukaryota > Metazoa > Chordata > Lepidosauria > Squamata > Natricidae > Thamnophis > Thamnophis sirtalis. Next base: position 24,616,534 of record NW_028261388.1, on the reverse strand, counting down.
GTCTCCTGGATGATTAAGGCTTCTCAGGAGTTGGCATGTGCTTAGATATGAAGGTATAGCAATTTGGTATCCTTTTGAACTCTTCAATCTTCACTCTAGCTTGAAATATAGCCTCATTGTAACTGGCCTTCTTGAAAACCCATCTCTTCCTTCAGGAGAAGAGTTGTTTTTATTTTGTTGGTTTTTTTTTTCTGTTTTCATTTTATGTTAGCTACTCAAAGTTACAATTGTGAGTTGGGTAGCCATATATATATTGATTGAAAATAATAAAACTTTTTTTTCTTTTAGTTGTGGAATGATAGAGTTTATCTCTCTGTGTGGAATCCTGTGGATCTCTTTCTGTGGATTAACCAGCAGAGTTAATTGCAGCTGCAGAGTTCTATTAACACACCTCTCCCACCACCTAGGGAGGAAGGTGGAGAGAAAAGGTTGTGAAACCAGTTCTGCAAGCCCAAACTATTTCCCTGATTGAAACTTGAATGCTACTTTTCTATATGGTGTGCGCTATTTTAGGAGCAATACGCTAAAGAAAAAAAAATGAAATCTCACATGAACAAAGGACTTCATCACATTGCTAATGAATCAGATTAAAGAAGACTAGTATTTAGGATAACAGAAAGTAGTGGAACTTCTTAAATACTTTTCTTTAATAAAGACTTCCTTGGAGAATATATTATTAATTCATATGTGACAATGAAACCATCTGTCTCAGTTTTGTTAATTCTGATAGGAGACAACCGATTTCTGATTGAATCAACTGGACATACTGTACTCATAATTGTGGCACCATCTTCTGGTCTCTTTGTTGAAAAATTGCAAGGCTGAGTGACTAAGCAGTTTAATGAAGCTAAGCTCACTGAAATGAATGGCCTGTGTAGCACCATTACAATTTTAGTTCTCATATAATCCCTCAATGCTAAATCAGAAAGAAAATAAATTATATTACGAAATCTAGATATGGCCTGTCTTAGGGTGAATGAATTACAAGTTTTTTCATTTTACTTCATTTTATTCCATACACTTTCAAAGGTTAGGATTAACTTTTTTTCTAGGTAATCATCATTAGATGCAGCAACAACAGCAGCGTTGGAAGGGACCTTGGAGGTCTTCTAATCCAACCCCCTGCAGAAGCAGGAGTCTCTATACCATTTTAGACAAATGGATGTCCAGTCTCTTCTTTAAAGCTTCCAGTGATGGAGCACCCACAACATATTGCTTCTTCCATACAATTGCTAGATATGAATTTTATACACCTGAATCTTATTCAGATTTTGACTCCTTATATTCAATAAATACTTCCATTCTGATATTCACATATAGCTTTACAGAAATAGTAAGATATACACAGAGTATAATTGCAATTGACACATACAAATACATTAGAGCAGGGCTTTTAATAGCTAACTTCCCTATGTCTTCCCTAGCTAATATGAAGTTTTTTTTAAATATCAAAAGTTTATTCAACTGGAATTATACACACAACAACAGCAATCTGATTTCAGTTGTAGACCTTTTTCTAATGCTCTCTCTGTTTCCCATCAAATTCCATCTTTAAAGTTATTATTGTCCCTATAGCTTAACCAAATCAGTTTCTCAATAATTTATCATGTTAACATTTAAATGTTGAGGGTATTGTATCATTTCTTATCTATTCATCCTTGAATTCCTTTTGCAACTCTGTAGAAATGCAATAGAAACATGTATATATATATATAGAGAGAGAGAGAGAGAGAAAACTAAGAAAAAAATCAATATCATATTTCTTGGGAATAAAGTAGCCCAGTGAAAATTCAATCCTTAGAATCTCCATTCATCAGTCAATGTCAACAATACTAGATGGCTGGGCTGCTATCTGACACAGTATAAGGAAGCTTCTTTTATTTCTATGCTGCATTAAAATAAATATAAATGCAATCCAGTTTATTATCTTACCTTATTTTATTTTATTACCTTTTTGATTCTTTTTATATCTCTCCACATCAGATTACTGAAACAATACACCATATGGCCAGTTTCACTGTTACATTCTTCCATTGCCCACTGCTAAATTCAGCTTGTGCAAACCAAACTGCATTCATTAGATTTAATTTCAAAAGAAAACCATCTGGCACAATGGAAAATATCGCTGGAATATATTCAGTTTTAATATATCAGAACATTCTTTTGGAACATATGCATTAGTAGATCATGTATTCCAAGGATCAATTCCAGGACATAGGCATTAATGGTACATTGATGGCTAAAGAAGGTGATTTGTGCATTGTGACATCAGAATGCAAACCATCTTTTTTTGTAGTTGGATTTTAATATCAGTATATCAGTCATGAGGTTTGTGACATGTTGTCATAGCTCATGTTTCAGCCTCCTCTATGAATGGCTATGCACCAGGGGCTAATTAACTGAGCTCATTCTCACCTGTAAGGTGGAAAAAACAGAAGTGTGTGTGTGTGTGTGTTTGTTTCAGAATTGATATTTCTAAAAACCCATTTGAGATAACTATATAGCCTCTACTCCAGGGCTGTCACTCACGGCCCGCGGGCTAGATGCATCACATACTGGCCACGCTCACACCTGGTTTAGCAAAGGAGAAAAAAGTCCCAATGTATCACATGACAGTGCTGTGACACCACAAGTTTGACACCCCTTCTCTACACTGTATTATCAGCAACCTATGATCATATCTTTTTATTTAGCTTAAATGAGGAAGAGATTATTAATTTGATGAGAGAAGAGACAACTTTTCATTATATTTCAGTCCTTTCAAACCTCTGCATCCAAAAATACTTGACTTCAGAACCCTGAATGACAAATATTCATTAGGGTTTACTGTAGCTGAAATCAATAATAATACATTATTTAAAGATGAAAGTGTTCTTTGTGTTTTCCCATTTAAAGAAAAATGCATCAAATGAATTATACAAAGATAAATATAGGTTATCATATGCTAACTTCCTTAACACTTGTAACCATTTGAACAGAGTGAAATATGCTATACATATACATAATAGAGATAAATGTAGTCTCAGGCATACATACACTATATATAAACATCCTTTATTATTATTAAATGTCAACGTACATTTAACAATTCTTTTTTCAACTACAGTTCAATAGTAGTTACTCCAGTTAACAAAACATTTATACCTATAGCTATTGATAAATCTATCACATTTTAAATAAGTTTAATTATTCCTTCCTGCTTATAAAGGGGCTTCTATCATAATATGAAATATTTATTGTTGCATATTTATGTAAATCTCAATTTCATAATTTGTAAAACAGATCATAACTAATCTATGTACATTATCAAAAATTTCAATTATATTTTCAGAGGAAATCTTTTTCAAATATATATTTAAGGTAGACTTTCCTTTTATTATTAGTTTCAAGTCCAGCTTAAACATCAATAATCAAATGCATCCTTGCATCTAATGTAATGGATTTTGCATCGGCCAAAGAGACTAAATCTTTTTATACCAATTATACGGTTTGTCTATCCCTTCTGAATGCAATTTAAGAAGGCTCTACCAACATTGAAGCTAAGTAAAGAATCAACTGCATTAATATCTATATGCTGAAGCTGTAACATTGGCTTTTTTGTGCTAGTCCATATTTTTGAAATAGTCTGTTGAAGAAATCAATGTTGGTCCTTTCTTTTTTGGCTTTTAAGACCTAAATATTTTTGTTATTTCAGTTGGCACTAAAGTATCTGAACTGTTGAAACAGTTTTATCTGGATTTCCCATTTAATATTGTTTTAATTAATGATTGTTAAATTCAATTTTAGATTTTTATATGATTCTTTTAGAATTTATCTCCTCTACACTGTAGTCACTGGAAAAATTATTCTTGAGCTCATATTTCTCTATAATGTTATTTAGCATCAAATTTAATTTGCTTGTCTTAAGAAAAAAGGCAATGTAGCTAGAAACAGCAAATAAGTTTGAGTTAAGATATTTGAATTAATATGAATTAATGGAAGAGATGCACAAAAACATGTAACCAGCTGATATACTTTTTTATAACATATACTTGTGTTTTTTCTTTTTTTTTCTTTTTTTTCTCCTGCCTTGTTTTTTGTCTTTTTTGTGTTTTGATTCCCCCCCCCCCCACGGGTGTGGGCATGTGTTGTTTATGTAACAAAAAAATTATTATTTAAAAAAAAGAAAAAAAAAGGCAATGTAGAGAAAATGTTACATTAAAGAAAAAAATTAAATATAATACAGTATAATGCAATAACTAGATCTGTTTCTGCAGTCATACCCCTATGGGATACATTTCCCAAAAATCTACACAGTAGATAATGAAAAATCCCTGACGAATTTCCATTTTATTTTATTGTGAGCCATGATTCATTTTAAACATACTGTTTAATAAGCCAACAAATGGGCCTCTTTAATAAACACAGTTCTGAATCCTAAGCAATGATTTACAAGTCATGGTTATTGTGTTTGCATACCATGCTAAGGTAAAAGCAAACAATCATATAATGATTTACCAGAATGTACAAATATAGAGACTGTATATATGCTTTTCCCTAAGCATGTTACCTTCTCTCTATTATTTCTTACAAGTCCTGAACAAAAGATATTAATCCAAAAAAGAAGCAAGCAAACATACAACTCTATATCTATCTGCTATCTTTATTTCTCGAAGTCTTTTTCTTTCTTTCCATATTGTAATTAGAGGGAGAAGGGGGGAAATGCCCTGGCCATTATAAAAACAGTCTGATCCTGAATATAAAAATGTAAAGATTCTAAAATAAAAAAATGAATGAAAAAATTCCTGTGTCTCTCCCAAGCTATAAAGACTAGCAAAGTAGAAAAAATGACAAAATTAGAACTCAAGAGAGATTGCCATCTGATTTGCACTAAACAAGGGTACAAAATATTTAGCTGTTTTTGGTACTTGTAATGAGAAATTTGAGTATGGGTATATCTATTAGCTTCCAGCCAATCAGTCTTTATGAGATTTTTGAGTCCTGTTTTTCATGACTTTTTGAACATTTTTGGGTCATTTATTTGGACAATTTGCACATTTATTCTAAGGATTCTGTTCCCCAGTCTTTAAATGCCTTTGTGATCATAATCTCTATGTTTGAACAGTCTCTATTAGGGATATTTGGGCTATTATACTATTAGACCACCTACTGCCACCGGTAGCCTCCCACCGTCCAGTGCGATCCCACAGAGTTGGCTTCCTCAGGGTGCCGTCGGCCAGACAGTGTCGGCTAGCGACCCCCAGGGGGAGAGCCTTCTCTGTCTGCAATGAGCTGCCCCCAGAGCTTCGTATAACCCCCGACCTCCGGTCCTTCCAACGCGCCCTAAAAAGTTGGCTTTTCCAGCAAGCCAGCCTGGCCTGAACAAAGCAAAATAAATTATTGATCATTGTTAATTTTAATTTGATTTTTTTAAAAAATGTTATTGTCAATTCTAATTGGGTTTGTTTGGGATATTCTATTTAATTTTTTTAAGCTTTTGTATTATGTGTTTCTTTTAATGTTGTAGGCCGCCCTGAGTCCTTGGGAGAAGGGCAGCATATAAATCTAATAAACTAAACCAAACCAAACTCTGATGGAATTCAAATGGATCCAGGTAAATGTAATTTATTCTATTTGGGGGTGTGTGTGTCATATGGCATCTGTAATGTTTTTAACAAGCTTTGGGTTCACCAAATAAAAACTTTCAGCTTTGTTTCCATCCTACTAAAGGGAATTATCTTTCAAGGTTAGAGCTGAACACAAACATTTGGAATACAAACATCTCATATACAGGGCCAGGAGGTGCACAATTCTTTTTTCATTTTAATTTTTGAATATCTTCCATTCCTAATTCACAGCACAAAGAAGCGAATGCTCTATCTCATATGTCTGAATATTTCTTAACCCAAGAACTTAAAGTTTCCTACTAATTAGTTTAATATACAAGCATAATATATATGCAATAATAATTTATTGTTAAACCTAAGCTAAAATCAGTATGTAAAATTATTTCCGATTACATTTAAAAATGTATGCAAATACATGTCCATAACATATTCATTCTAATCAAACCAGGTATATCCAGAACTGCATAGATAATAAGTATAAACTGGTATAATTTCTCAATTAATCAATCAATTATGTACATACCTTGTTGAAGGAAAGGAGCATAGTGCTGCTTTCTGGATGACATTATGTAATGGAGTCAAGGGTTCTTTTTAAAACAGATATATTTGAAGGTTTTATTTGGCTTTCTGATCCATATGTCTTGAAACTCTCTGACACAGTATTTAAAACATTGCTTTTTCTCTAATGGAAAGCTAAATTAAGCCTTTAACAGCAGCTTTCGATCAACGTCATTGTAGTTCATTAATATTCTTTAGTTTTGCATATATAAATACATCATGCACAGTTGAGCAAATTGATTTTGTGAAACTAGCCAGAAGATACTGTTTGTTGCACTGCTGTTTATGAATGTTTGGCATATGCATGACCATTAAAGAAAAAAACATGTAAATAATTCCTAATGTTAGCAGTCCATCCATTATTCAAAATCTCAGTTCTTTTTGTGTTCTTATAGGTAGGTCACCATGACAACATCACCTTTCACTTCCTTATCTTAAATAATTAACTCTGTAACCAATTTTGCTTTCAACTGTTGGATTATTTGATGTGACACTGTTGCATCATGATCTCTACACAAAGTTCAGTATTTTTAGCTGCAGAAGTATTCTTTTGAGAGGACTTCATTGGATGAAGTCCTCTCAAAACTGCAGAAATATTCTTTAAGCAGAAAGGTTGATAGGTCATATAGTCAGCCTGGCATTTAAGCCTTAGGCAAGTGAATGGACTAACAGAGAAGGTACAGAGCATTTGACTTCTAAAAGATCACCTAAACCAGTGATGGCTAACCTTTTCCCCATCACATGCCAAAAGCAAGAGGAGAGCAGCAGGGTTGTGTGCTGGCGCGCCCACACTCATAATTTTATGTGCAGGACCCTCCCCTGTGCATGTGCGCGTGACCTCCTCCACCCTCACACTGTTTGCGTGTGATGGACCTGTTTTTCGCCCTCCCTAGGCTCCAGAGGCTTTCTAGGAGCCTGGGGAAGGTGAAAATGCCTCCCGGGTCCCTGAAGGCCCTCCGAGGGCTTCCTTGAAGCCTCCGGAAGGCAAAAAATGGCCCTACGGGCTACCCGGAAGTCTATTCCCGAACATCTGATTTGCACATTAGACCGTTTTTGCCCTCTGGAGACTTCAGGGAAGCTCTGGAGGGCGAAAAACAGTCAAAAATGAAGGCCAAAATCAGCTGACCAGTGCGCACATGCGCACTGGTGCTGATAGGGCAATGCCTTGCGTGCCATAACAAATGGCTCTGCATGCCACCTGTGGCACGCGTGCCATAGGTTCGTCATTACGGACCTAAACTTAATTGTTCATCATTCTTTTTTATATACTCCAGCAAGTATTATTGAGCATCCAGAAAATATAAGGCTTTCATTTTAAGATTTTGTAGGTGGCAAGAATGTTGAACTATCTAGGAACAAAGAAATTCAAATAATAGAAAGTTTGATCTTGGAAACAATTTTATGTTTAAAAGTCAATGCATAGAACAGCAAACGAGGAGGATTGTATTGTAATTCACAAAATATAAGAATAGATCATCAACTAAGTGTATACCAGAAACAAATTTAATTTTCAGTCCCAAATAAGTTTTTACAAAACAGTAAAAAGGCAAAATAATTTCCCTTGAGTTGTATTGTATTCCCATGAAAGGTCCCTGTGGCTTTTGGACAACAATTTGGAAGTGGTTTACCTCTGCCTTTTGTGAAAATTTTTAAACATCCCAATCTAGTTTATAGCCTTGGAATTTTCCAGTGGTCTTCTGTCCATGTAGTAGTTTAATCAAATTACTTTGATTAATATTTTTTCCCGATTATCCAAGGTTGGCTATATGCTGCCACCTGCTGTTGGCAAAAACACAAGGCAACTACACAACCAACCATGGTACTTTTTATCACTGTTATCAAGGACTCAGTTTTCAAAAATGAAAAGATGAACAAAGGGAACATTGCTTCCAGACAACACATCATTAACAGACGTATTATATTTATTGCTATATAAAATTTTATATAATTTAATAATGTATTAACTATAAATTCGAATAAATTAAATTTTAAAAGTTAAAGTATATATTCCTGTTTCCTTCATGAGGTAATATAGTAAGTTCTCATAAATGACCCAGTTAGGATATTAGATTTGCTGTATAAATGTGACTGTTTTGACCTAACAAAAATGATTTACCAAAATCAATAAAGTTAAAATAAAAAAAATTCAGCAATAAATCAATATTCTCAAATCTTAAACAGGGAACTATCAGATTTACAATTTTTAAACTTAAGGAAACTAAATAATTTCATAAATATATGTAATATTAATTTAAGCTCTAGTGAGAGTTACCATGTTAGGCAGTAAAATCTACTACTACGTTTTACAACCACTAGGTAATTTTCTGCATCTTTTTGCTCCCATACATTGGTCATCCAGATTTCTGCAGCCATAATGTTATCCCTATATTAATATAAAATAATGTAAGTTTAACATAAATTGATTTCAATGATTTATTTATTAACTACATCCACAATTTTTGCCTTATTGAGTATTACTTCACTGTGATTAAATTATGTTTTTCCTTAATTCTAATCCCAGAGATGGGATGAGATGAGGTGGAAAAGGTTTTGAGATTTTTTTCACAAAAGATTTTTTGGTATGAGAAAATGTCCAAGGAATACAGTCCTCAACGTCAGTTTCAAAATCATGTTGTCAACACTACCTGGCAACACTTCTATGATTTTACTTGCCAGGAATTTAACCAGAGACCTACGTGCAAACTATGTGCTACTCCTGGTAAATTACAGCCATTTGGGTTTTCTCTTATTATTTCTTCTTTTTTAAAGCTAAAAAGATCCAAACATAACCTTTCTTCTCAGAATTCATAATTAATTTTTCTTTCTATCCCATCTATATTCTGTGAGCAATTTAGGCAACTCATGTATCATAAAAGTACACTAATACAGAAAAAAATCAAGAGAAAATCATTAAAACAGATGCCCAAAATGTTTAAATGATACTAAATATTTCAATGATTTAAACATGCAAATCTTATTAAAGTAAATTGCTCCAGATCCCTAATTAATAATTTTGGGTTTTTCACTATGCATTTCAGTTCTTTTTTGAGATGCAATAACCAGAATAATACAGAATACCAATATGATTGCACCATAAATGCAAAACAGCATTAGCAGCTTTTTTTTACTTGGACCAGAATTTGTCCTTTTTTCATACTCAACATACTCCTTGCTGTTTTTAAAGGAATTGAACAATCCTCATTTTTTTTTCTCTCATTCAATTTCTGCTAGGTCTATAATAGAAATGGTTTACACTATTTTTTCTTGAGCAGTATTACCTTTTATTCTCTTTCCAACAATGAAATTAACTACATGAGAGGCAAACAAATACAGTGCTTCCAAAAGTGTTAGTTTCAGAAGATAATCTTTTACAAAAAAAATTACAGAAAATTCAATACCACTAAAAATACAGTTTTGAAAATGGAGATCTCATTCTAGTTCCAAGATTCACCCAAAAATCAAGGAAGAAAGAGAAGTATAAAAGAATATGTATGGTCTGTCAAGCAGCATTATCTTTATCCACTGCAATTAAGAAACATTATGGGTATATCTAAGCTCTATTCTGAAGGAAAAGATATAAATGGGGATGAGTTCAGTAGCTTTAGTACGTCAAATAACGATGTCAAAATAATCTTACCTAGTATAAATCCAATGAAACCTGGTCCTTCACTCTTATCAGTTTATTTCTATTTGATCTGACAAGAAAAGCCTTTCTTGTCATCAGAGATAGACAGGGGGCAGATTAAGAATCTACTTTTCTAGTTTTGCTGCAAGTAGCAGCAAAAATGATACAATCTAAAACATTATGACGTTATGTTTTAGATTATATCTTTTTTATGCTACTTGCATAAAAAAATATTGTGGATTAATATGAATAATTAATGCATTCTTTATTATTGGCAATTGAATATTTTAATTGTATGTCTTGATATTTCAATGAATGTTGCATATTGTGTATAAATTATCTTGAAAGGTTTATTACATTACATAAATGTCTCTTAGGGTGTTGTACATTGTTTTGAGTATAAACAGAAATTGATTATGAGACCTCAAAAGCTATTTGATGTTCTTTGAAAAATTTTAAAGGTATTAATAATGCATGCTGTTTACTGTGCTTATTCCTAATCACTTACATCACTGCTATATACTTAAAGCAAAAGCTTTTGTTTAAAATTATTTTAATATTTTTGAAAGGTATATAAAAGGCTAATTAAAAGCATAAGTAATAATATATGAATGATACTTGGTTCCTGATTTAGAATCTGCTATCAATAAATATTTGTTAGATTGCATTTAAAATCATAACAATTTAACACCAAATATCTGTTAGACTGTCACTTAAAATCACAACAATTTCACATTTTAAATCACAATCAAAAATATAATTTTTATTTTTGTAAAAGAATTAGCATCTAAACTTCCTAACTAAATCTTTTAACATATGGGGAAATTAATTGCAGGTTTGCATTAAATAGTTTACAATATTGGATCATCATTTGGTAATGTAAAGTCACCAAAGTTCTTCATATCCAAAAAGATGGAAGCAATTGTGTAATACTGTCTCAATTTTTAGTTTTATTTCTATGTAACTATAACATTCATCTCATAATAGCTCAGATAATAATATTGTTGGATTCCATAAATTTTATAAATGGAAGGTAAGAAGTGAAGAGATGAGCTATGGGTTTCCCTATGGTGCCAATCTGTCTGTGGATTTTATTCCTTAGAGGAGTTCTCTTAACTCTGTGCCTGCTATCTTTCACTGGCCTTTTAATTTAAAAAGTACTTTGTATTGTTAATTTTAACTTTATACTGTTTCAAATATTTTTTATTATTATTGTGTTTATTCCATTTTTCAATTTTTAATTTTAATCATGCTATTGGAAAGCATATCATAGTATAAAATAGATTATTCTGTATGTTTGCTTTAACAAGAAAGAAGAAAACTTTCATCAGTTTCTGTTCAGTAACCAGCCATGTAACTTTTGCCTGAAATGAATCCGAAAATAAAAACAATGATATCTACAGCACATTGTTGTGGTTACCAGTAGCATTTATATAGAACTTGTTATTATTATCTATATTATAGTCATCATTTGTTAACCTTGTCAGCTTTCTGAGCTGTGGTCTTAAATTCCCAGAATTTTCCAGGGTGCAAAGAGGTTGAAACTAAGAAGTCAAGGGAAAGATATTTGATTTAGTGAAACTTCTATCAACTTGGATGCAAGTAATTTTTGGCAATTCCCTTTCCAACTTGATCTTCTTCAGTTCATTCTTTGCTATAATTCAAAGAATATCCTAATCTTCTGGAGTAAATTTCAAGGCACCCCGAGATGTAAACCTCTTTTCTTCTGATAAAAGCCTTCACTGGATAAAGTATAATTCTATCAGCAAAATATCATTTTGGGTATCATCCAAGTCTTTCAAATTGCATGCAATGAAAAATGATGTCATTCTTGGATCAGACATTTCATCCATTAATTATTTAATAAAAACATTACAAAATGCCATTAGTACAACTGACATATATACAAGCATTCAGAGTTATGACCATGCCTGATTAACATAATAACTATGGCAATCCACAAAAGAAAGCAGTCAGTAATGCTATGCAGAATTGTCATTGATTCAGTATGGTGTAATGTCATTAGAAATAATATTTAAAATTCTCAAATAAAATATACAAGAATAGATTATCATCAGAGTAATTTATAATTCTTTTTTTTTCATCTTCCAATAGCATAAAACCACAATATTTTTTACTATTTAGCTTTAAATGTGGTACTTCCTTTTTCATTTTAGTTTCTATAATCCCCACCTCAATTCCAGAAGCATGTTTTAAAGATTAGATATCAAGGAGAAATTCAGCTGATTGAGATAATTGTACATTTTTTGTTACAGTGTAATACAGGTATTTATCAAAGCTCACATTTGCACTACATTACTCAGTAACCATAAACAAGCTATTTTATCCATTCTATCTGCAAGATAAGAGCAAATAAATATAAATTTATTTATATTTATAAATAAATATAAATAAATATATTTATAGAAATACATGCATTCAAATGTTGTGATTGCTCACAAGACATAAGCACCTTGAAACTGATACACAAATTCTAACTATTATTAACTATTTCACCTCTTATATTGGCTTTTTCCAACAGAACTACAAAGTTGTCATATTATGTCATCATATGCCACAAATATCACTACTTCGTCATATGACACAAATGAAATGCTCAAGGCATTAATGATGACATTTTTCATCTGTTAAGTATAAGCTCCCTTAAATCAATAATTTCAAGTATCTAAAATAAAGTTAGTACAATACAAAGTGATAATCCAATTATACTTACAGTGTAGCTGAAATCAAAAACCAGACACCTGTCTTATTCTTTGTATTAAAATATTATCTTACAGTCTTCTTAAGTACCCATATTTATCTGCAACAAAAAAGGTAACAAAAGAAATATAATTTTACTAAACAATTATTCTCTATGGCTTAACAAAAACAAAAGTTAAATTGAAAAAGAACTAAATATACTTTTTTAAAAGTTACTCTCCATCTTGATGATTTTCTAAATTTTTGCATATCTTTCCCATGAGTAGATTTTTGTGTTAATCTTTCTGATAAATATAAAGTGCATAAATAATATAAACATTTTGTGCTTATTTCATTAGTTCCATCACACAACATGCCATGTGGCAATATGAAAAACTAATCCTTCTCTTGGATTCAGTACTGGTTCTACATATTTTAGCCGCAATAACTATAACCACTGGTATTGATAATCAATTGCCAACCTTGCTGAATAAGAATTATGGTCCATTCCTCCCTGACAAACTGCTTTAATTGTAACATCCGGCACTTTTTCAGATTTTTTTTTTAAACCATTCATTATAGATCTTGCTATAATCTTCCTATGGGATTTCGGTCTAGACCTTGAGATACCATTCCAAATTTTTGTAGTTGTTCTTTGTCAGTTTCTTGTTGTTATATCTGGGCTGTGTAACCTACTTAGGCTTCACTTTATAGCCCATGAGGGAATATTATCCAGATGACGTGGCAAAAAAAATTAAGGCACTCTTACTTTCATGTTTGATAGTATGAGGTTGTTACTGTGGAACAGAATAACTAATACCAAACAATATCAGTAAATAATACAAAACAATATCAGTAAAGCCTGACAAGATTACTTTTGTCTCATGTGTTTACAGAACATTTTTCCAGAAATGTGGAGAATCATCTTGACCAACTTTGAGACAAGACCATTGTTTTTAGTGAGTCATGGCTTTTACATTGCTACCATCCTAAGAATCCTATTTTTACCCAGTGTTTTTCTGATGGTAGGGTCATTCTGTCTTTAGACAAGGCAAAATGTTTCTATGGTGTTTAGGTTGTTTGTGTTTACATTGACAATTTTATGTTGCACTCTTGAAGTGACTGACAAAATAGCCACTTTAGGAAGATTCATTATTGTTATAAATCTTCCCAATGTTAAGATAATGTCTCTGGTTGTGGAGTGGTAGAGAGCTGTAATTTTATAAATAGTTTAATAAACTAAATTTAGCAATTGTATCTAACAATCAATTACGCCTACACGATCTTTGGAAGTTCCTTTTAAGTGAGACATGAGTTGACTCTACAATCTGGTAATAACATTATTGTGTTGAGAGAAACCAACATGCATGTCAATTATATAGGGCAGGGTACACTCAAGATGTCATTCCTGTGAGGTAGTCCTGTCAGAAAGCACTCCCAGATGAACAAATTCTACTTTATTGTAAGGTTACCTTAATGGAATCTTTCAACTCTGACCTCTACATTTTCTCCCGTCATATATTCAGCCCAAGAAATTAGGAGAGTCCTTTCTGAGATATTTGCCATACCCACATTCCTGCTGCATACTAAGTTACCTCTTATCTGACCATTTTCCTGGTTGAAGTTCTCCCTGTCTCTCAAGATCATTCCCACACCATATACCACTACATCTGATCCTATTTATCTTATTAATTAAACTGAGCTGGGGAGAATTACTTCACACTGGTAAATCTACTGGATGATTTTATGTATGGGGTAAAAGAAACATATATGAACACTAGTGTTATTTGTTTCTTCTGACTTCTTTTATGAATACTACATCACACATGAAATTTTGAAAACATTCAGTGAGAAAGATATGCAAAAACTCAGCAAATTCAAAAAATGAATTCTAATTCTTCAACACAATTACACAAAGTATTGATAAAATATTGCTTATGATTGTTCTGAAGTGCATACATATACACATATTTTCAGTCTCATATATAAGGATGTACAATAAAATGCATTTGATTTTTTATACACAATAAATGTTAAACAAGTGAAAGCTACAATTTTAAAGACACTTTTGTGCACCAACTTACTGCTTTTAACGGAATCAAAGAATAACATTATTCATTCATGAAATGGTAAGAACTATTGATGTTAAGTGTAATCAATTACTCCTTTTATCATCTTAATAGCTACATTGAGTGGCTGAGTAAAAAATTAATTGAAACAGAGGGCTACAACACTACAGATGTTAACTTTGCAAAACTCTGCATTATTATAAATCTAATACTTTTTAAAAGCCAACCAACACAATGATTTGGAAAAATTAACAAATGCAGACGTTGACCCAAATGATATCAACTTATTTCATTTATTTTTGTTTTGGCTATAAATACTTTGCAACATTCAGCATCACTTGCTTCCAAATATGACTAAAATCAGACTGTTCCAGTCTAGACAGAACACTTTAAGATTACCCTATTTAGGAAAATGCATTAAAATATTATTAGAAATGGCTGGTGAAGTCACTTCCTTCTCACTATTTAAATATAGATTAAACTATTTATAAAGGCACCTAAGTAAATAAAGTATATCCCAAAATAAGTTAACTGGCACACATATGGCAGCCTTTTCTCAGGCTTTGCTTCAAACCAAGAGAGGGCAGCACTGGTCACCCACAAATATCCAATTGGTCCGCCTTAAATACCGAAAAAACAAACAAACAAACCACCTTGAAGGAGAATGTTGTAAGTAAATAACGATTTTTAAAGTACCCCTACACCTCTTCTCCAAAATAATAATTTAAAAAAGGAAAGGAAAGAAGCACCCATTACTGAAAAGAGAGAGAGGGGCTTTTGTTATTGTGGGTATCCCAGATGGGGCAGGAAAAGCAAAGGGAAAGCAGGAGACCTGGGCGACACGTGGGGCAACGAGTCATTCAACAAGGAGTTGGGAGCAGAGAAGAGGCGCAGGCTTATCACAGAATAGGGCACGACAGGTGGTGCTCCTGAAAAGCCAAGTCCAAGAGGAGAGCGGCGCCTTTTGAAACTCCACACCGGAGCGGAGGGCACCTGCTCGATGCCCACGGGCTCCCCTGATCCATTCCGGGTGGGGATCGGGGAACTTTCCCACGCAAAGAGCAAACACCCAAGGAGGGCCGCCTGCCAGCCGGAGGAAGGGAGAAGCGGAGGACAGCCGGCAGCCTCCCCCCCCCCCCACACACACACCTCGGTCCCCGTTTCCAAGGCGCGGCTCTCACCCCCACCCCCACCCCATCCTCCCTCACCCTTGGAAAGAGCCGCGCGCTCGAGTCAGTGGAGTTCCGTCGTGTGGACGCCGCCAAGAGCGGGCGAGCCCTTGCCCGGCCGCTTCCCTCCACTCACCCCGGGGCTGCCGGAGCTGTTGGCGGCGGTGGGGATGATGGTGATGGAGGAGGAGGAGAAGGAGGAGGCGGCAGCCGGCTCGTCTTCCTTCCCTCCCTCCTGTCAAGTGGCGCCCGTTCCCCACCCTCCTGACGTCGCGTGGACAGGATCCGCCCATCATAACACAGAGCCGGGCACCGACTCCCTTCCTCTCACCTGGGTCCTTCTGCCCCTTTCGTAATGAAGGCGGGCGGGCGGGCGCGGGAAGCGAGATAACCCCGAGATAACCCCGCTTTACGATCGCGCCCGTCCGTCCGCACGCGCCTCCCCACCTCCCTTGGCTCTGCCTCTTTTGTCTTCTTCCACTTCGCGCTCCTGTTTGCCCGCCCGCCCGCCTGTTTGCCCGCCCGCCCGCCCGCTTCAAAGTTGAAACGAAAGAACAAAGGAGGCCGTGCCATTCCTCCTGAGAGAACGCGGTTTGTTGCACTTGCGCCGTCGCTGCACGTGGCGCCCTGTGCCGGAATATAAGCAGCAGCTGCTCCGCTCCGACGACCGGCTTGTCGGGGGAAATGCGATTCGATAAGGCCCATGGGGGAGGGGAGGTGGGGGGTGGTGGAAAACGAGATCAGTTCTCATATTTATATTTCACTCTGTCTTTGAAGTGTTGATGGTAGCATTCTAATCCCTGGCGCCAAATCCCATAATCCCAGCAATCCCGTGAAGAAGGTAAATTAATCTGCCCAATTTCGCTTTCCAGATTATGTCAGAAAGTAAATTAAACAGGACCAATGAAACATGGCACTTCTCAACGCTGGCTATGGTACCTCCTGAATTTGAGGTTAGAAAATGATTCAGATTTTAGAATGCCACTGTAGTAAGGTAGCAGAAATAATAAACACCCAGCCAGGAGCCATAACCAGAGAAAGCCACACACGTAGCCAGGAAAAGGTTACACTCAGTCACAAAAGAAACATGAGAATAGGATTAGGAAGTTGGGGAAAACTCCGAATCTAGCAATGACCAGTCAGAATAACAAAAACACAAAATCCAATTCCAAGATAACACAAACATAACTATTTACATAGAGCAGACACCTTTGTATAAGCGCCAAAACAGGAAAACACCCTCCTCGTGTCATGATAGGATTAGCCCAAGGACAAGACACTGGATGAACGAAATCCGAAGACAGAGGATCAAGATCAGAGCAATCATCCAGAATAAAAGAATTTTATAAAATCCGAATTTACATAATAGCTTGAAGCAAGAAAAACTGTATAAAAAGGAAATCCAAACTGTATATGGTGTGCTGCAGACCCGGGAATGATGGAGCTGTGTCTCATCCTTCCCGTTCTTTCTTTCTTCAATAAAAACTCATAACTTCCAAGCAGCTGTCTTCACGAAACTTTCTTTTAGCGTCGGTGGTGACTCCCGGCTGGGAACAGACCGGAAACCTTTGCCTTCCAACACCACCATAGGTTATTATTCTCTCGTTGATTTTCAAATGATTATATTGAGGTTCCTGAATCTTTAAACTTTAGCCTCTTTATTCTTGCTGACGCGAAAGAAAGTCTATGGGAGAAGGACAAAAGTCTCAGGAGAAGGCATCAAAATACCCTCTTTTTCGTTCTGAATATAAAGAAGTGTAGGAAGTTATCACCAGCCCTCTCCCAGAAAAATGAAATATCCTAGGAAATATTGAAAAGGCAGAATATTTCTCGATGTGAAAAGAAAGAAACATGTTTTAAAAGACAGAATAGCTGGCTGTAGCTTCCTGCCCATCCTCACTTTGTCAATGGGCCATTAAGAAGGCCAAGCCAGTCCCTTTACATAATAAAGCGTTCTCCACTTCAGCTCCAGGGGATGGGATTAAGGCATGATAATATTGGCACTTTACCCAACTCACCACATGGCATCTGAGAACTCAACCAAACCTGGATTCAAAACGCAGCCTAGAGAGTTGTCCCTGCATGGCCCCATGGGAGTCTGACAACCAATCAGAATACAAGATCAAGATCAAAGGCCAGAGAGGGCATAAAACCAGGGACTCAGCATCTGAGTCTTTCCTTCTCTTCTTCTTCACCAACATTGAAGCATGTGATCACCTTTTCTGTTCAGGACTCAAGCCATGTAGTCCTGTCCACCAATAAACCATCTTTCCAAGTAGCCTCCATGTCTCCAGTGTCTTTTTCCCCACTTGGAGCTGAACCCCGAAGGACATTTCTTTCATCAGGAGAATGCAAAAGTTGACAGCATGACCAGCACTGTGGGTATTGGGATGTGCTGTATTTTGTTTATTTCCAATTGTTTATTTCCAATTCCTTCAGTGCTACCTGAGCTCAGCCAGGCTATAAAGGTCTATGGATTTCAAAGAATACAGAATCGAGGATGCCACAAAGCTACAAAGGAAAGAACTTCCTGCAGGGAGGAACTTTACTACCCACCATAAAAACTCATGCTGCATCTACTTTGTGGCCTATAACAGTCAGTTGGATGATTGCCTAATAAAGGAAGTGGCAAAATAGGGAAGTGTGTTCTTTTCAATTGTGTGCGCATTTTCCCACTTGAAACTAAGCTGTCAGAGTGCATTTACCAACCTATTTGAGCATTTTCATTTTTTCCAACGCAACAGAATGATGGAAATCAATCAAGTAAAAGGACTCAAGATTTCCCCGTGTCCCTCAATCTGTACCACTCCAAAAACTGAACAGAAAAGGACCACGTTTGGTGTGTGGAAAGAGACCAAGAAAAGATAGATCAGGGCTAAAAAAATAAAATAAAATAAGATTCGGCCAGGAGCTGTGTAGAAAATCTCCAAATTTGCCACTGCATCCTTCTGGAAAAGCAACTTAGCAACAGCTTGCAATACTGATGATCGGCTAATCCCCCCGTCCCTCCCTTTCTGTCCTCTCTCTCTCTCTCTCTCTCTCTCCCTCAGTCTTTCTCCTGGTCACATATCCCGCAGCAGCATATATATCAGTGTTTCTCAACCTTGGCAACTTGAAGATGTCCGGATTTCAACTCGCAGAATTCCCCAGCCAGCGAATGCTGGCTGGGGAATTCTGGGAGTTGAAGTCAGGACATCTTCAAGTTGCCAAGGTTGAGAAACACTGATATATAGTATGCGTTCTGCCATGTGCTTTCCAAGTATGCATATACACAGATATAGATGCAACATGTGAGAAAGGCAGAAACCCCCAGAAGCATATAAAGAGACAATATGTATGTGCCAACTCTGTGTAGTCCTTGAAGAGGAAGTTTGTTTTCCCCCCTCCCCCCAACACATGTATTTGTTACCTAGAGGCAATACAAAAACTTCATTGGCCTGCTGGTAAAAGGAAGCAAAGAAAATTTAGGCACAGACGTTCTGCATGCTTTCTTTTTATCTTATTTAAAATACAACATGCAATATAAGATGCAATCGAAAGGCAACTGCAACCTACATTTGTAACAAGAACATCAGGAAAAAATACATTGCTAATCAAGTTTTAAAAAAGGATGTTTGTACAATGTTTTTTAACAACAACAAAAATTGACAAAAACAATATTAACAGTAACAGAGTTGGAAGGGACCTTGAAGGTCATCTAGTTCAACCCTCTGCTCATGCAGGAGACCTGTACTAGGGATTCGAACCGCCGAACTGCCGACCTTTCTGATTGACAAGCTCGGACTACCAGGTCTGTCAATATCATGTCACAGGTTGGGCAGACTTTCACTTCTTCATTTCTTAACATGAAGAAATTTAAATTTAGAAATATTAGTACATTGTAAGGTGATAAATGCTGTTAAATAATTGAATGTTTATCAGCCTCTGCTGATATTAAAATTATAGAAGCCAAAGAATTGTTTTACATTTAATAAGTGTAGTGTTATTGTCAGTAGTATTAGAATGGATGCTGGCGAAGAGGAATGACCTGGTAAAACTGGAGAGTTTCGGGGTAAGCATATGAATTCAAACACATTGTCCAGCCTTATTTCATTAAGCAAATGGAAAAGAAGGCAACTTAAAAGAGTCTTAAGTTGAAGAATAAGACATTCCTCTTAAAACTACAGATGGAAGAATAATGTCTATTTTGAATTTGTCTGCCACATGATACACTAAGTATTTAAAAAAAAAACTAGAACCATGATAGTGAACCTCTGACACACAAGCCAGAAGTGGTCTCTCCCGGCACATGAGCCGTTGCTCTTCTGGATTCCGGTGCGCCGGCAAGCTGGTCTTCATGCATGAGGGAGTACCAGAAACTGAAAGAGCAGCTGCTTGGGTTGTATGCGCACAGTGGCCACTTGGTCTTCTGGTTTCTGGCGTGCATGCATGAGCAAAGATCAAGTGGACAGTGCACATGCATGTGTCAGAAACCGGAAGATCATCTTCCTGGCACATGCATGCACACTGTGCAGCTGCTCTTTCATTTTCTGGTGCTCCTGCGTGCATGAAGTCCAGGTGGCTGGCACACCAGGACCCGGAAGAGCAATGGGAGCAGAACTGCCAACCAGGACAGTCGAGCCTGGGCTTCCCTTCCTCCCTGCCCAAGGGGCTTCTTGCAAGGCCCCAGCCCACGGCACCAACATGCATCCACGTTCTGGAGCGCCTGGCTGGCTCCGGGGCAGCAGGGCAGCATTTGCTGGCTGGGTGCCCTCTGCTCCTGCCACCACAAGGGGCGAGGGGCCAGCAGCGGTTCTCACAGTTCCACTTCTGCCCAGGATGCTGGAACATCCAAGAGGAAAAGGAGGAGGAGCTGGTCTCCCTCTGGGGCTGTGGAATTAGGTTGTTGGTGGGGATGTCCCGCCACCCAGAAGGGGACCAGAGGGTTCGCAGGGAAGCACGAGGACCCCCGAAAGGCAAGGTGGAGCTAGAGCATGCGTATCAGACACTTGGTCTTTGTGCACACATGCGCACCAGAAACCAGAAAACCAGGTCGACGGCACACATTTGTGTGCCAGAAACCAGAAAATAATTCGGTGCCGAAAAGATTCCTGTTTCAGCACTCGGTGCCAAAAAGGTTTACCAACATTGCTTTAGAATATCAGGACAAGGCTGGTGCTACATCTGATAGGGTTTCTGCAGATTTTCTAATAGACCTTTATATGTGTTACATGGAGCTAATAACACATGATCATCAGATGGTAGCATTCTTTTTCTGCTATCCTTGAATTATCCATTTTTTAAGCTTAGATCTGCTAGACCGCGGGTGTCATACTCGCCGTATCACGTTATCGTCATGTGATGTTTTGCGGTGTTTTTCCCCTTTGCAGAGCTGGGGTGGGCGTGGTCTGCGCATGATGCATCCGGCCTACGGGTCACCAGTTTGACACCCCTGTCCTAGACCTATTACAGGGATTGGTTAGTAGCCTAATGTTCTGCATAAAAAATTATTAATGCTACTGGACCTATATTGAAACGTTGTTCAGCAAGAGGGGAAAAAGTGAGAATATTAGACAGGCTTTGTACCATACGGCAAATATAAATCTGTGTTTAAAAATACCATTTAATTAAGGCACAGGAACACTCAGGGATGAGTTAAAGGTAAAAACAAACACAGGCTGTTAAGAATATTGATTTCTGGGACTTTCTTCCAAAAACGTTATGAAATATTGAAGAATGCCATGTGCTTGCTCATTAGAGATTTTCAGAATGTGGTGATTTGCTCAACCCACATGCACAAGATTGTGCTAGCATGCACAGGCAACTTTTTGCATGATTAAATGTATCACATATAATGAAGAAATAGCCTGGTAAAGAACTGTGTTTCCTTTCTTTATATGCTTATCCATTATTATTTTATTTATTATGCAATAGATCAACAATAAATCTGTGTTAAACGAGAAAATTGGATTACTTTTTGCATTTAGTTGACAGAACTAAAGAACTGATTTACAATACTCACTGTTTCTGAGCAGAAAAATTTAGTCTCCAGAGATTTCTGAAATTGGACAATTGCAAGTTATTTTGGCAGTGTTAGCTGTAAGATTCTTTAGTGAAGATACCCCATTTTACTCCTAATTTTCCAGCTAATAGCAGCTGTATTGTGCCGCCCTTATTCTTATAGTTGTGGAGAAGATTCTTCTCTCTCCCCAAATCCAAATGAGCTTAAATGGAAAGGTAGAATTATTAATAGTGTACAGAATTCTCTTGTCACTGGCAGCTGGGCAGGCCCTGGACTGAGTCCAGGCTTGTTAATCTGGGGTGGTTGTTTAAAAGTAAACTCAAGAGAGTTTATATTATGTTGCCAAATGTTCATCGCTGCACTGTTTTGGTCCATTGCACTTTGTGGCATTACCTGAGTAATTTGAAGTATATGTGCATTTTGACAGAGGCTGCCTAGACAACTCCGGGAGCTGTTTTATGGGGTCTAGTTGACTTATCTCTTTTCAATTGGCTCATGCTACAAATACATGAAAGGCATTCCAGGGCTTATCTGCCTTTGTTAATATAATGCTGAAACATTCTGTGACATTCATAATGGTTTCTGTGTTTAGAAAGTATATTCCCCAGATATTTTGGTAGAGATTCACAGATGGTGAGACCCTCTATCTGGCTCTTCTGGGTCTTCTGACTCTCTGCTCCAGGTTCAGCTTTCTCTCATACAGAAGAAGATGGCGTATGTAGCTCAGTTCTCCATAATTCCCAGTACCATAAATGGGTTCCTGTTCTGACCGCCCTTGTCCCACACCAACACACAC
Organism: Thamnophis sirtalis; assembly: GCF_051295495.1. Classification (NCBI taxonomy): domain Eukaryota; kingdom Metazoa; phylum Chordata; class Lepidosauria; order Squamata; family Natricidae; genus Thamnophis; species Thamnophis sirtalis. The sequence goes on along the minus strand of NW_028261388.1, from coordinate 24,594,010 downwards.
TCTGAGCCAGAGATAAGTTACGGCATTTAATTAACAGACAGACAGGTCCTTGGAAGCAAACCAGCACGGACAAGCTTGGGCAGCAATAAACACAAATAAGGCTTGGCAGCAATCCAGCCTGCCAAGCTCACAGTAATGTCCTCCCACATTCAATCCTGCGTTGACTTCTGCAAAGTTGGGCGTGTGCACAATGAGTCTTTTTATGGTCTGGAGAGGAGCCTAATGGCCACCAGCTGAGTGCAATTACCTCCTGTAACTGCGCAACTGTTCCTGACGCCTAGTAGCTCTTCGATGGCGGGCATCCAGGAACAACTCACTACTGGCATCTGGCTCACTCTTCCTTGTCTCCTTCCCACTGGTCCAAGGCTCAGGTGCCTCCTGGTGGCCAGCCAGCCTCTCTGCGCCCTGCTTGGAGTCAGAACCCTGCTCCACATCCTCCAGAGCTGACTCATAGGGCCCCTCACTGTCGGAGTCTGGTGGCAGCTCCAACAGTTCCTGCTGGGCCACAACAGGTTCCTATTAGGGATTCATTTAATGTACTGGTTCCTTGTGATTCATAGTGGAGAGGAAACAGTCAGGTCTTACCTATATCTCCAGCGTAGCTAAAGTGTGGTTTCAATTTTTCTGTTTATTTTCCAGCTTTTGCTTACTATGAAACAAAATTTGTGTGATTTCTGCTTGGGAAATTTACCCGCGTTAGAAAAGGCCCATTTTAATAGTGCAGCTAGTTTGTCACCATCTTGGCCCTTCCCCAAGCATTTAGTTTAAATTTAGCTCACACTTTGCCTGCTATGTTGACCATGATCGTGAATCATTTCCATCTTCTAAAAAATATTACATTCCGTTTGGCATTCTTCACACAGCCGTCTTAACATTCTATGGAATTTATGGAAACCATATTTGTATCCAATAAGCCCTTGGTCTTTAAATATTTATAGACCTATTGTTCTAAACTGCCTAAAGTTTTATTTTGAATAATGTTGATTAATCCTTTAAACAACAAAAAAATACTGCATTCTTAAGAGTCAGTCTGCAAAATGTGATGATTTATGACTTTCTGGCCTGTATTGTTGGATTTAGCTCCAACAAACACACAGTCCAGCTTGCATCACAGCGGGTATAACAGACAAATATACTACATTTCTGCAGTGTTCTTGTGAATACCAAAGGAGCCATGTTGAAGAGAAATGCTTCTTATCCAAAACCCATTTCTTTATAAGTTAGAGCAGAATAGAAATATCTGCTATGTAGAGTCAGAAGCTCTGACATGAATGCTCTTATTAATTCCTTTGTAATCTCCTGCTTAGTGAACCTTCACAAACAACATTTCTTATCCTTCGGTTCCTCCATTGTTTTCCCATCATTCCATTCTTTGTCTGTTAGTCACAGCACAATAGAAGCAGCTACTACATGACTCAAGTATCAATGTTTCATTCAGTGTTCCACCTCTCCATGTTTAGCAAATGCCAAAGAAGAGTATAAAACACGAGAGTTACAGAAAAGTGGGCATAAGTAACAAATGGAAATAAAAAAGCAAATAGCCACCTTCAGAAGAAAAAAATGGATTTGGTGTCTTTGTCACTTGGAATAAGATAAAAACAACAATAACATTACTTAAAAAAAAACACCAAAGGATCATTGACTTGGGGAAGGGAGAATGGATATGCATTGACATTGGTTTATCATAGGTGAAGGTTCCCCTTGCACATATCTGTTAGTCGTTCCCAACTCTAGGGGGCAATACTCATCTCTGTTTCAAAGCCGAAGAACCAGCGCTGTCCGAAGACATCTCCGTGGGGCATGTGGCTGGCATGACTAAACACCCAAGGAGCACAGAATGCTGTTACCTTCCCGCCAAAGATGGTTCCTATTTTTATGCTTGCATTTTTACGTGCTTTTGAATTGCTTGGTTGGCGGAAGCTGGGACAAGTAACAGGAGCTCACTCCGTTACGCAGTGCTAGGGATTTGAACTGCCGAACTGCCAACCTTTCTGATCAACAAGCTCAGCGTCTTAGCCACTGAGCAACCGCATCTCTTCAGTCCCCTTAAACCTTTCTACTGGTTTATCATACAATCCTGCTAAATGAAAATGTAGTTCCTTTTGACTTGTAGCTCTACCCTTTGGTCCCACACTCTACCACCAAGTAAATTTCCATCATAGTAAAATTATTATTCTTAATCTCTGTCTCCTGAACAAACATGATGACCCACTCCATTCATTTCCCAAGTAGATTATTGTACTTTTCTTGCTTTTAGTTATTTCCCTATGGTCTCTTTATACAGTAGTCTGCTGCAAAAATCATTAATGTTTCAAATGGCTCTCATCATGTGATGGTCATCCTTAAATTTTTCTACTGCCTTCTTATCCATTCCCAGAACCAATGAAAGACCTTTGCCCCGTCCTTCTTTGCCATCTGTGGCATAATTCTCTTTTATCTTTTTGCCCATAAATCCAGATGCACTCCTGACTAATAATATGTGGGGCCATGCTCTTTTCCTCATTTTCTGACTGTCATTGCTCTCTTTTTTTCTCTCTTCCTCATTCTCTCCTTCTTCCTCCTCATGCAGAGGCTTCTCAGGAAGAATGATTTGCCTTTGACAGCAATTACAACTGAGATGGCTTTAGAAAGAAGGCTGAGGATTTAGTTAATCAATGTCCATCTTTTAAGCCACACACACTCAAGCAGACATGCACAGACATGTAAATTCAGGAGATAATTGCAAGCCACTCTGCAAGCAAAATTAGACAGACTCAACATCTGCACTTCAGAAAAAATGTATTGAAGCTTTCATTAGCTCCTGCTGCTACTGCTCTCTGCACAAATGTCTGTTTTGCAGCTTTTTTTGAGCAAATGGGGAGAAGAAGATCTATTTGTATTCTCTTGAAATATATACTGTATTTAACAGAACCTGAGCTGTGAATGAATATTTTAAAAGCAATATTTTAGACTGGATATTTCACCAAAACGTTTTCAAAGATATAATATTATGAACAGAAGATAACTAGCTTTCTCTTATATTCATTACTACATATCTTTTCATTATTTGTATGGATCTCTATGGTCTGAATTCATTTTCTACTACGTTTTACAACAGGATTATAATAAAATATAATTTTAAGCAAGAAAGCTAAATAATTCTGAACAAATTATTATTTAAATGAGAGTCCTAAGGCAGTGGTTCCCAAACTTTTTCAGTCCACTGCCCCCTTGGTGCTACAATCTGATCCTCAGTGCCCCCCACCCAGTGGTAGAATTCAATTTTTTTACTACCGGTTCTGTGGGTGTAGCTTGGTGGGCATGGCTGGGGGGGGGTGTCATGTGACTGGGTGGTTTGCACGACGGAAGGAAGATAGTAACGGTAAAATTCAAAACTGTAACAATTGCACGTTTATTCAAAATCCAATTTAAAAACCTTTTTAATTAATGTTAATTCAACAAAATTGTTGAACATGATCAAGTGATTTTCAAAGTCTGATAGTCATTTATCAAGAACCTTAGTAACTAGTAACTTAGTAAACTCAGAAAAAATTAGTAACTAATTCACTATTCAGTAAACTCTTAATGTGATGGATGGGCTTGATGAAGTGATACCAGTTTCCCAATGTCTGGTTTTAAGTCACTTAGCAGGAGTCTTAAATCACCATGTTCAATAATCTGTCTCTTTCTCACCTCTCTTCCTCCCTCTTTTCCCCTTCTCTCTCCCTCTTTTTCTTTTCCTCTCTTCCTCTCTTTCTCTTCCTCCCTCATTCCCCCCTTTCTCCCCCTATCTCCTTCCCACTCTCCTTTCTTACTCTCCTCTCTCCATCTTTCTCGCTCTCACTTTCTTTCTCCCTCCTCCCCTCTGTCACTTCTTTCTTCTTTCCCTCTCACTTCATTCCTCCTTTTCTTCCTCTCTCTCTCTCTTGACTTCCTCCCTTCCTCCCTTCCTCTCTCCTTCTTTTCTCTCCCTCCGTCTCTCCTCCTCTCCTTGTGAAAAAAGAAATAGCTTGGCAAAAAAGAAAAACTTTTCCCTCTCCTCCTGGCTGCTCTGTTGCCCCCTCCCCCACCCTGGATTTTAAACTGAATGCTAGGCTCAGCTCTGCAAGGGAGAGCCCAGAAGGAGGGAAATAGCTTGGGAAAAGAATAGATACCTTGGCTAGGGCATGGGGGAGGTAGCTAGAATAGAAGCAAAGGAAGACTCACCGGGCAGAGATCTGCTGGGCTGTGTGGTTGAGATAAGCGAGGGGAGGAGCAGCAGCAGCACCTGTGCCTCTAGGCAGGCGAGGTACGAAAAGGAGTGAGTGGGAGGGGTGGGAAGTGAGGACAGAGCCAGTCAGTGGTGCATTTTACTGGTTCTCCAAACTGCCCATAATTTGTCCTACCGTTCAGGAGAACAGGTCAGAAGTGGCTGAATTTCACCCCTGCTGGAAGTACTCAGCTGACTGGCGGCCAACAGAGCCACAGGCAGAATTGCGTCCTGCGAGGGGGCCACCTCCAGCACTCCTTTGCCACCTCCCTTGCCTCTTAGAACCCCCCTAAGTCATCCCACCGCCCCACAGGGGGTGGTACCGCGCACTTTGGGAACCACTGTTCTAAACATTGGACAGCTCCTCTTGATAGATATCACACACATCCAGTTCTGTATAATGCCAAATTTTGGGGTAGCAGCCTACAGGCATACATTTATGGGTTTTTAAAAATTATGAGCAGTGGTGAAATCTAATTTTTTATGCCACCTGTTCTGTGGGCGTGGCTTGGTGGGGGAGGTTCATGTGACTGGGTGGGTGTGGCCAACTTTTTTTACTTTTTAAAGCATTTGTTCCCTATCTATTTGCCCAAGCCAGCAGGAAAAAAATGCTTTAAAAATTGGGGCGGGGGGGGAGGTTTCGATGATTGTTCTGATGATTGTGCAGCACAACTGAGTGTCATGGAACCTGTTTACCCCCACATTTTAAAGCTTTTTTTTTTACTACCGGTTCTGGTGAACCTTAGCATTTTATGCTATTGCTTCTAGCGAACTGGTCAGAACCAGTAGCATTTCACCCCTGATTATGAGTGCTTACATTTATTTGACACTGGTGGGAGACGTTGCTGCAACATTTCTCTAGTGCTTCTTCTAAGCAGCACCAAAGGAAAGAGCACCAGCCAAAGAGTTACCATGACACTATAAAACCAGGGAAATACTTCTGGCAAATAATAATGAGATCATCTTTCTAGAGGAAGGAAGAGAGGAAGTGAATATACGGACATTGCATATCTTGGCAAAACCAAATGTTCTGGGTGGTGGGAGAGAAAGAGAGTGACAGTGACAGAGAGAGAGAGGGAGGGAGGGAGGTATAGATACATAAACACACCTACCCCCCACCAGTGGTGGGATTCATCCAGTTCGCACCTATTCGGGAGAACCGGTTGTAAACTTTCTAAGCAGTTCGGAGAACTGGTTGTTGGAAGAAATCTCTTTTTGTTTTTTTCCACTTTACAGTTCTTTCCCTGTAAGGAAGGCAAGAAGGAAACATTCTGGTGTTGTTTCTAGCCTAATTTATATTGCCCTGCTTACAGAAACTGCCTCTCCGATTAACCCATATTACATTGTAACAGCTAAGGTGAAGCGCCCATCGATGTGAGTAATGTTGAGTTGACCACACTCACCCAGTCACATGACCACTGAGCCCTGCCTACCCAGCTGGTCATTAGGGCAGAGAACCGATTGTTAAATTATTTGAATCCCCCCACTGCCCCCCCCACAGAAACAAAATGATTTCTAAGAATTCTTTTAGAAATATAACATTCTGAAAATCAGAGTAAACTAAGCTTCTTCTAAACCATAGTAAGAATAGGCATTCCTCAATATAAAGTTTCACTTCTTCAGGGCATTTAGGTATATGCTTTTCCAACTTCATTTCCAGTCCTCACTTTTCAACATGTCATAAACACTGTCAGAGATGTTTAATAAGAACTCAATCCTATTCACATCAGCGAGAATAATTTTCTGTATGCCTCGCAAAACGAAAGCTCAGGAAATGCAGCTCACAGGGAAGTTGATGGTTTTTTTTTAAATGAAAGGAGTACATTGAGATACCAGCCTTTATCTTCTGGAAAGCAATTCTAGTGAGTCAGTTGGCATAAGGGAGAGACTATGTATGACCAGATAAGCACAGAAGTATTTGTACAAAATGCTAAACTTGATAATCATTAAGCTTGATTAGGTATTTCATTGCTTAATAATTTGGGCAGTGGTTCAGTGTCCCCCAAAATTGTTACTCCAGTTACCAGGTTAAGCCTGCAGAGTTTTGTCTGTATATGAGAGATTAAAGTGAAGGGATATAACCCTGTTTGGGAATCTGCTCATGGGCTTTCGGCGGGTAAAAGCAAAATCCTCCTTTTATTCAGTGTCTGTTTTAAAACATTTTAATTACCATATATTTTACCATGATTTCCCTTCTTCTCCTTTGCTTTTCTTCTTGAAATATATTGAATTAGGTTCTTCTCTCCCAACCTTTGCTCTCCAGATGAGGAATGACTACAGTTTTTGGAACATTCCCAAGCAACACCCTCATTAGGAATTCTGAAAATTGGAGGAAAAAGGGATGAAATAAAATTTGTTAATCCTTTATGATTAATGATGTTAAGAAATTAATAATCATTATATACCTTAGAGCAATGCTTTCATCCAATTTTACACTATTGTCCAGATTATATTTTTATTTTCTTTGTACATATTGTATGTTAAGTTTTTTTTAAATAATCTAACAATAACAATCAACAATAATATAAATGTCACAGCTTTGTATATCCCTATTTTCAGAAATGCTGAAGTCTTACAGGAAGGACATGTGTTTGAATACCAGAAATATAATCAGTTCTTTTACTCATTATTGTAAAATGAGAACATTCTGCACTGGTTTTTCAAAAGAAACAAAGATCAACTGGCAAACTGCAAAGGGCAGGAATATTAACACATATAAATGATTAAACTTGAACGTTCTTTTTAAAAAGGAATATCAAGGGAAACACAGTACTGTACATATCATGATCACTGCATGGAATGCCGTGAAATGATAACCAACAATCTGGAGAGCACATCACATTTACAAGTGCTATGTAAAATTATGGCCACTTAAGAAACGGCTAATGTATTTTGGTTCTTTCCCTTTTCCGGCCCCAAAAATGCCTGAGACAACTTCCAATATCATTAAAGAGAAAGCATGAGTTGTCTATATGTTAATACTTTTGAACTTCAGGGCAATGAGATAAATAATAGAGAAGCACCGTTGTTTCAGCATGACCAATGTGTTGTGACTTAAACAAAACTAAAATAGTAACAGTGGAAGCTATCAACTTGACAGGTAAAGAAATAAGGAAATGGCATCCATTTAATCCATTTTAGATTAAAGTGAATTGTGGCTTTGTTGTAAAATTTCATTCAAAACTAAACTTAGTTCAACAATCCCAGGTTGGCCTTCTGGTTTGAAACTCCATGTTTCGAAATGCAGCAATGACAGTTAATGCTATGTGTGCCTGCATTAGTAATTACTAAAGTAGTTGAACCTTTATTTTTTTCTTAGAACCGTCTTTCTGTAATTGTTTCAAGTTTTATTGAAGATAGGAACAGTTATAAAACATTCTTACACGGGATAGGGTAATGCCTAGAGCAAAAAAAATAAATAAAAAATAAGTGAAATGGTTAAACATCCTTTTTTCTTTGTACAGATGCAAAAATTGTGAAGCATTCATACATGTTAAAAACATAGTCTTAGCATAAATGGAACTTTTTCTGTTCCCTGGCATTTTAAAGAATAGAGCAACTACTACCTCATCTTTCACATAACTATCTGACTAATTCACATGCTGGAAAAAGTATTTTTGGTGTGCTCTCATGCTGACATATTAGCTAAAATCTAACATTCTAAAAGTAAACCTATGTTCCATTTACTTTTGGTTTACTGTGATATGTGAATTTACTCTTGAAAATCAGAAAGAATGTGCACTATTTTATTTTTTAATTATTACATTTGTTTTCCATCTCGCTTTGAAGTGACTCTGGGCAGCTTATAGTTATTTTATAGTGAGGGGGGGTGCATTTCTTTGCTAATTTTTGGTAGAAATTAAAAGGGAGGGGGGGACAGGGAATAATTATTCTTATGCATCCGTACATGAAAGCAAGAACTAATCTATATTCCATGTAAGTAAGTAACTTGAGAGGTATTTATGAGAATACCTTTAATTAGTCAGAGAAATTATTTCTTTTTGTCTAAAGGAATCATAAATTGCTATGTCCCAACTACTACTAGGGATGCAGTGGCTCGGTGGCTAAGACATTGAGCTTGTCAATCAGAAGGTCGGCAGTTCAGCGGTTCGAATCACCAGTGCTGCATAACAGAGTGAGCTCCCGTTACTTGTCCCAGCTTCTGCCAACCTAGCAGTTCGAAAGCGTGTAAAAATGCAAGTAGAAAAATAGGAATCATCTTTGGTGGGAAGGTAACAGCATTCTGTGCACCTTCGGTGTTTAGTCATGCCGGCCACATGACCACAGAGATGTCTTTGGACAGCGCTGCCTCTTCGGCTTTGAAATGGAGATGGGTACCGCCCACTAGAGTTGGGAATGACTAGCATATATGTGTGAGGGGAACTTATATCTTTATCTTTTAATTACTACTTAAAACAAAGACTAGACTAGACTAAAATCATTGAGCTGGAAGGGATCTCGGAGCTTTTCTAGTTTAACTTCCTGCCCAAGGAAGGAGAACTTATACCATCCTGAACAAATGATTGTCCAATCTTTTCTTGAAAACCTCCAGCGATGGAGCACCCACTCTGTATGTTTCATTGAATAATTGTTCTCATTGTCAGGAATCTCTCCTTAGTTCCAGGTTGATCTCTCTTTAACAAATTTCTCCCCTTTGCCTCCTGCCCTACTCGCAGATGCTTTGGAGAATAAGTGAACCCTCTCTTTTCTGTGACAGCCCCTCAAATACCGGAAGACAGCTACCATGTCAGCCCTAAACCTTCTCTTCATTAGGCTAGACATGCTTAGTTCTTTTAATTGTTCATTATACAGTTTAGCTTCCAGTCCCCTTATCATCTTTGTGTTGTGGTTCCCCTGTGGCCTGCGGAACTGGCAGCAGAATCGGACAGTGAGGAGGTTGGGGTGGAACATGGACCAGTCCTGAAGTCTGGGGAAGACTTGGATGAGGGCTCTCTGTTGGAGGCAGAGAGGGGGCCAGGGCCATCTGGGAGTTATGTGCTGCCTCCGGAGCCTCCAGAGTTGGACATCAGCAAGGAAGAGGATCAGGGGGAGCCTGTTCCCAGTGCACGTATGCACAGAGCTGCCAGAAGGCAAGAATAATTAAGACAAAAGGGCCGACTTGGAGATGATTGGCCCCTCCCATAAGACATAAAGGAGCAAAAGCATGTTAGCATTTGCTGGAAGCAACTTTGTTCATTCTGGTCAGTTTAAATTCTGAAGCTCCGTTTTGACTCTGAGTTCCACGTGGAAAGCAAAGCTAATTGGCAATTAGGTCTTTGGCACTGTTTCAAGGGAGATAAAGGTGGGTGCTTATCAGCCTTATCCCGAAAGACTTTGGCAGACTTCGTTTGGACTCTTTACAAACTACTTGTAACTCATGAGCTGTGAATGAACATAATTCACAGCAGTTGAAATAAAAAGAGGGTTTTGGGGACTAAGTGTGTGCTTTTTACTGTCTCAGGAATCCTAAGTCAGAAAATTTTGTTGCTCTTTTCACCTTTCTAGGATCACAGCACCTTTTTTTATCTTGATGACCAGAAGTGGATACAGTATTCCAAGTGTGGCAAAGCAGTACTATCACTTCAAGATGCTCTCCTTAGTGAAAAGTCCAAGAATACGATATCCGGAACATTTCCCTGACCCACTGATTTACTCACTTTATCAAAGATGGCAATAGGATTTGTCTTGCATGACCTGTTCTTAACAAACCCACGCTGGCTTCTAGTTAATGCCTTGCCTAGGTGTTCACAAAGTTACTGCTTGATTATATTTTCCAGGATTTTCCTGGTTGTTGATATCAAAATGATCGGTCTATAGTTTCCTGGATCAGTCTTTCCCCCTTTTTTTGAAGATTGGGATCACATGCTCTCTTTTCAGTCCTCTAGCAATTTTCCTGTGCTCCACAGGTTCTGAAATGTTCTGTTTAGTGGTTCCAAGTTCTCATTTGCCAGCTCCTTCAGAACCCTGGGATGTAATCCATCTGGTCCTTGCAATTTGAACTCTTCTAGTGTGCGTTGGTGTTCTTTTATTAATTTCTTACATATTTTAACATCCATTCCTGCTCCATCTCCCTTCGTGCTGCTTTTGGTAGGTTGGACTAATTTTTTTAATTACAAATACAAAGAATGTATTAGGCAATTCTGCCTAATCCATTTCTAGACTGCTAATAACATATCTACATACATGTGTGGAGCATTGAATATGAATGTATATAGCTATGTATTAAATATACAGTATATCATGCTTTGCATGCACTGTGCCAAGGTGGCGCAGTGGTTAAATGCAGCACTGCAGGCTACTTCAGCTGACTGCAGTTCGGCTGTTCGGCTGTTCAGATCTCACCGGCTCAGGGTTGACTCAGCCTTCCACCCTTCCGAGGTGGGTAAAATGAGGACCCGGATTGTTGGGGGCAATATGCTGACTCTGTAAACCACTTAGAGAGGGCTGAAAGCCCTATGAAGCGGTATATAAGTCTAACTGCTATTGCTATTGCTATTTTTCAGGATCTCAAGGTGTCTGGAGTGCTCCCAACTTTTCCCAGTAAGGTTGCTTGACTGCTGGGGGAGTAGAGAAATGAGCCAGGCTTTCTAATCCAATATATATATTTGGATTATATATGAAACAAATTTTAAATTGAAATGAGAAGAATTTGAATTATACACAAGCAAATGAAAGCAATACGAAATTGCATTCTTTGATGTCAGTTTAATTTTTGTTAAACTTTCCACTTGCTGCAGTTAAATTTTTTTTGTCATGAAGACAAGAATCCAGTAGATGGCAGCAGTGACTACTGTAGAGAAAAATTTATTGGCAAGTACAATGTTTTTTAAAATATCGATCCTTTTGTGTTGTCTGGAATGGAGTTTTGGACAGAGCAAAATTTATACCCATTAAATGATGGTGTTGATTATCACTCATCCTGAGGAACAGAAAACTTTTTATATACTTCCTAAGAAAAAACTTCACTACACATAGACTTAGCACTAAACACATATGCATCTGTGTTTTTGATACTCTCTTCATAAAGATAAAACACCTTTATCTTTTATAGAGCTGCATAATGTTGCAATAAAAGCCAAACAAACTTTTCCTGTGCTTTCCATCTTGTACCAAAAGAACATCTTTCTTTTGTGGGGAGGGAGATAATTCCACTAAACATCTTTTAATTTGTCATATTAGATAGAATGATACAACACAGGATAAAAGTAAAGACATTGGCATAACAACAAATCACCAAAAAATTGAATTTGCTGAAAAATAGCAATTTTAATGGTATTATGTGATATTTCTAAGATTGAAAACATATTTTAAGACAGATAAAAGCAATTAGCATGCAAAGCAACATGAACAAACACATATCTCTAATCTTTGATGACATGTAGTTTTTGATAAACTAATGGTAAAAAAATTGTAAAGGTTTTTACATAAATGTGCTTGCAACTGCAATGCCCAAATTTCCTTGCCTGAACAATCAAAGCAAAAATGAAGGCAAAAACTGAGGAAATAGTCTGAAAATGATGATCATAATCCTCCTAAATCAATCTATTTGTGGGGTTTGCTTTCATTTATGCAGATATAGGAATGGAGAATAAAGAATATACATAATAAATGAAATTACTTGGCAGAAGGTGCAAAATTTAGAGAATTAGATTCATGGCAGGGCTAGGATAACAAACTATAATTGACTATCCATATAATGTGTTTGGCTTCAAACCTTATTATTATTTGAGAAAGACAGACCACTTTCCTCTAACCATCATTATTGATCTATGGATTTTAACACCAGAGGGGTTTCTTATAATTGTCTAGTCTAACCTTTTACACATAATGCACAGAGCTAAACACATCTGCCCTGCCTTTATTTATAGCTCAAGTGAGATTCAGTTAAAATAGAAGTACAAAAAGTACTATCACACTAGTGAAGGAGCTTCTTAAATATTATTAGTCTTTGTGCCACATATTAGATGCTTAGTATACCATCTGTGAGCACCTTTCTTTGTTTTTAAGCTTAATTTTTCTCTGCTGCCTCTAATCATCTCAGGATAAAGAAAAAAGGTAAAGACATCAACCCAGCCAGGGTCTTTGGGAAGGTCAAAAAATCACGATGATGGCTACAATCATGCAAGAAAAGTCCTGCCCTATCCCACCTTTTATGTGCATTGCACACAGGAAGCGTGGATTCATTGTTGGATGGCACTATAATGTTTAAACCTGTTCAAACTATCTCAGTAACTATCTCCTGAACTTCTGCATGCCCTATAAACTGAAGCAGAGAGTTTAGAAAACTTCTCTGATTGAGTACATTATTTGTATAATATTTATATTTTTAAAAGATCTATGTACCATGTTTTCCCAAAAATAAGACCTATCCCCAAAATAAGCTCTTGCATGTTTTTACATGTGCACCTAATATAAGCCCTACTCCCAAAATAAACTATTTAAGAGCAATCATTCTGTCTGGCTGATTGCAGTGCTGCGGCCACCAGGTGAGGCAGAGAGGTGGTGGGGCTGCCCCACACACTCACACTGGCTTACTTTAGGGGCCCCATAGTCAGGTCATCCATGCCCTGAGATCTGCCTTGTGGCGGCAGCACCAGCAACCATATGCAGCAGGAGCCCACATGCCACTGGCCCACTTCTGCTTGCTCACAGCTGCAACAGAGCAGGAGGCTAAGCAGCACATTGGTGCTGCAGAGGTGAGGCAAGTTTCAGGGCATGGATAGCCTGGCTGTGGGGCTCCTGAGGTAAGCCAGTGGAAGTGTGTGGGGTAGTTCCACCCACGCTTATATGCCTTATGGCCATAGCACCAGAACATCACTCGACTTCCTGCTCCATTGCAGCCATGAGCAAGCAGAAGAAGTGGGCCGGTGATCACATGGGGTTTTGTTCGATGGGACTGCAAGAGCTGTTGCCACGAGGTGAGGCAGGTGTGAGGGCATGGGTGGCCTAGCTGTGGGGGCTCTGAGGTAAACTGCTGTGGGGCATATGGGGCAGCACCACCCCTGCCTCACAGCGGTGGCTCTGGCGCATGGTGTGGCCTCCTGCTACACCACAAGTGAGCAGAAGTGGGCTTTCCTTATAGGGGAAACAAATAAGATACCCCCCAAAATTAAACCCTAGTGCTTATGTTGGGTCCCAAAAGAAAATAAAACTTGGTCTTACTTTCTGGGAAACACGGGCATTACATCTTTCAGCTAAGGGCATTTACCCGGAGTCTGTTCTGCTTAGCTTGTAGAAATGCATAGAAGAGTGTTTCTCAATCTTAACACCTTTAAGAGTTGTGAACTTCAACTCTCAGAACTCCACATCTCTTAAAGTTGCCAAGAAACATTGGGATAGAAACTCCTAACAATTAATCAAGACTGTTATTTCCTCTTTTCCATCTCCTGTTTCTGCAGATGTAAGACTTTTTTTTTTTTTTGCAATTGTAGAACTCAGTTAACAGATGTAGAAGTGCTGGCTGTATGATTTGGCCTTTTCCTCTCAACTGTTGACCCCTTGGCATATTTGCAATGTGATGGAGTTTAGGCAAAAGAGTTCAAGATGCCAAGAGTTATGCCATCCTAAGCAGATGGGAAGTTTCCTTGGAGTCCATGGGGGTGTCTCTGTGCATGTTTCAAAATCTGCAACATGGCTGGCACAGTGTTATGATCACACCTCTCTCCTTTTGCATGTGTGTGTGAGGTGATACACATTCACAAAAGGGATAGAACTTAGATTGCAACACTTTGTTCAGCTTCTTGCAAATTTTTATATTCCCAGAGACATTACTGGAATTCTTTCAGTTTACTTTCCTTTACTGGGCTTTTGGGAAGGGAAGAGATTAGGATTTGGTGCAAGCATGAGGGAACAGAGCAAGCCATCTGCTTATTGGTCAACAGGTCAGAAATGATGGGTTGATACTTTTTGATTTAAGAAGAATCCATTCTAATTGGCTGTCACGTTATCAGTAAGCTGCAAATTCAAATGGTGAGAATTGCCCAAAATATTATTCATACAATAAACTCATATTTAAAATCCACGCTAATAAGAATAATTTCATGATAAAACCATACTATAATAACATAAAAGGTGCATCAAAAGAGATCAAGCAATCTAACTCATCTATTAATGATCAGCCAATGAAACCAATATCTTGATCTTGCTCCTCCACCAATAATATTGTTTGCTTGAATCTCTCTTCTGTTGTGATATAATCCCCTCTGTTTCATGTGGTGGTTGTGTTTGAGTTATTCTTTTGCCAGCCAAGATTATATCTGCAGTCTACCATAGATTGACTCATTTTAGCAGTTTTATAGGTCTTAAGAGACTTATGTTGGTAGGAATGTAAGCAGCATCCACAGGATGGCAGTGTTAACTGCCAAGGATTTCCCCAATCCTGGACATTAATTCATCTTTCTTAGTAATTCTTTCTTGTGTAGCAAATAGAGGATTAGAGGTGGCTCTTATCTTTGCCCACACATTTAACCAAGTGAGGATTATTTATGAATGACATAACTCTGAAGGGCTATAACAACATCTGAAGAGCATCTTCTTCTCACTGCTTTAAAGTTCATGTGTTCAATAGTATCTTTATCTGTTTGATGGAATTAAACAACTATTTTATTTTTATTGAACAAATTGGCAGCTTTTTGCATTACTATATTCTTTATTCAAAGGACTCTGTAATTCTTACTTTTACCTCTAATTCTTAATTTTTTTAATGTACTTTTATGGCCAAGCCTATATTGTATAAATGGTAAAAATAGTAACATGGTTTACACATTTTGCTAAACCTTAAGACATTTGCAGTTGGTAGGCAATGTGATATTTAAATCATGATTTAAGGCTTAGTAGGTTGTACAAATCCAACCAAGTATAATTTTTTTTCAGTAAATTATAATTCAACAATCCATAACTTGATGTGATGTTTAAGCAGTTCTGATTACAATAAAGCTTATAAGCAGGGGCCAATCTAAGGAGAAAAAACTATTCAGTCTGCAATGCTTTATTACACTGGAATATTTCAATCCCATTAAAATTATATGTGTTTACTACTGATTTCAAGGAGATGTGGTGACTCAGTGGCTAAGATGCTGAGCTTGTCGATCAGATAGGTTGACAGTTCGGTGGTTCAAATCCCTAGTGCTGCGGAATGGAGTGAGTTCCCATTACTTGTCCCAGCTTCTGCCAACCTAGCAGTTAGAAAGCATGTAAAAATGCAAGTAGAAAAAATAGGAACCACTTTGGTGGGAAGGTAACAGCGTTCCACGCACCTTCGGCATTTAGTCATGCGGGCCACATGACCACAGAGACGTCTTCCGACAGCGCTGCCTCTTCAGCTTAGAAATGGAGATGAGCACCGCCCCCTAGAGTCGGGAATGACCAGCACATATGTACGAGGGGAACCTTTATCTTAATATTGATTTGAATGAGGATATTTCTGTTGTTACAATAGATTATAAATTCTGTACACGTCATAAGATGGAAGAGAAGGAAATTATTGCAGCTCCTTCCTGTAGAAGTTTTCCCCTACGGTGGAAATTAGGATCAGTTTGTGAACATTTATAGTGTCAAGGAAAAATAAACAGTCCTTAATGCTCCAATTAGCACAACTCTACCTCTCTGTCAGCGTTATATTTTTGAAGAGCTCATTGCCAGAAATAAAAGTTCTCATACGTGCCAGTTTTTCTCATTTCTCATTCTTTACTGTGCTGTTTAATGGGAAATCTGGGGATAATGGATTCAAAGTGCATTTTCTCTAATATCTACTGTGTTGTTAAAGAATCCCTGCAGGTCTAAACGGATAGACTAGCACAGATGATGCTCTATAAATTGAATCTTACATTTCTAAGTTAAAGTTGAATCATGAAGCATCTACTTTTCCTTTTCAACATGACATCAGATATATTCACACATGTCCATCCATGATTATTTGAGCTCTGGTTTACTAGATAATCCTACTTCCCCAGGTTTGCATATGCAGAACCATACATTAAAGGTAAAGGTTCCCCTTGCACATATGTGCTAGTCATTCCTGACTCTAGGGGCGTTGCTCATCTCCATTTCAAAAAGCCAACACTGCCCAAAGACGTCTCTGTAGCCGGCATGATTAAACACCGAAGGTGTACAGAACGCTGTTACCTTCCTACCAAAGTTGATTCCTATTTTTCTACTTGCATTTTTACATGCTTTCGAACTGCTAGGTTGGCAGAAGCTGGGACAGGTAACAGGAGCTCACTTCATTACGTGGTGCTAGGGATTTGAACTGCCGAATTGCCAACCTTTCTGATCGACAAGCTCAGCATCTTAACCACTGAGCCCTAACCATACATTACACAGATTGAATTACACAACAGACTGAGTTGCAAACTAGGCAACTGCATTGTGGTTTAACCTGTTCTGTAAATCCAACCACTGAATGATTATCTCCCTGCCTATCAGTCATATTCCTCCTTAATGTTTGATAAAGTTGTGGATTAATATTTTTTGATTAATATTTATCTGGACTCCAAAACTAAGCAGAATTGGTACATATTTAGTAAATAAATGGGAAGCCCAAGTCAGAAAGTCCCAAGGCTGTAGACTCAACTGGGAAATCAAAAAGACATTCAGGAAGAAGACCATTTCAAACCACTTTTTTATTGTTGCCAAGGAAACTACATTGATGTGTGCATATAGTCACCTGGAATTGAGTTCAGCTGGAGGGAAGTGTTATTTAATAGAAAGAAAATAAGATAAAATCTGGCTAGGTTGCAAAGCCATCTTATACTTGAATGGTTCCATCTATCCAAGTGATGTGTTGTATTGAAGCATATGCAGACTGTACTAAATTGTAGAAATATAATGATGTAGAGCAAATATATATATAGTGAAGTACATGCATGAATACTGTGCCCTAGATGGTATAATTCCCCCTATTCCTTTGCAGATAGAATACATGTTTTAGCTGCTGACCACTACATAATGTTATGATTGGATATATTTTGCATTAATTATAATGTGGTTTGAGTAAATATAACTAATAGTCCCATGGGAGTGGGCGGCATACAAATTTTATTAAATTGAAATTGAAATATGTTGCATAATTTGTGATCTACTTTTTAATGAGCCCAACAAATTCTAGTTTATTCAGTAAATCATGGTTAACTGGGTTTAGAGATCATTCTAGCCCATAATATGGAGCTTTTATTTCACAAAGCTCTATGGAATTTTTGGTTGGGATTCTATGTGGAATGCTTCTCTAATACACTTTGTGTTATATATGACCCCAGCTGATTTTAGCTTAGTTACAAAATATGACAAGCACGCAAGCCATAGCTTAGCATGATTTATGAGCCCATTCACTCTATGATGAATTGACGTAACAGAACAACCCATCAAAATACCCTATGAATTGATCAGATGAGTTTATGGTGAAGACCAGATACACATAGTCCTGCCCCCACACACAAAAGTCAGACTGTTGGTCTGTGCAACACACTCTTATTTCAGATGATTCAGATATCCTAGGCATATAGAGCTGTCAGCTTTCCTAGTTTAGGACTATAATTTAGATTTGAATCTACTTTGTATGTATCACATGAGCTCTGGCAGCCATCTACAGCTTCTCTGCATCTTTCCTTATTTACTATTATATTGTTTTAGTCCAAAATCTCATATGTGCTCTTTCCTGAATTCAAGCCTCCAAAGAGCCTACTTTATTTGTACAGATAGACTTTATATCTAGTCATCTGACTTCCCAACATTATTTTTTGGAAGCATCCAAAGGACAACTGTTGCCCTTTATTTATATTATATTATATCCCCACCCCCACCCCCTGTTCTCTGCTCTCTACCCCATCCATTTTTTTTAGTAATCATGTTGATGAATTCTTGCTATGTTCTTTTCATTTTTTGTTTTATTATTGTGTTATCTTTTTCTGTTCATACTCTTTTCATTTCTTCCATTTTACTGTCATAAGCCACCTAGAGTAGCCCCAGAGCTAGATAAGCAACAAATAAATTTAAGTCATAGTAATTATTATTTATATGCTGCCCAGAGATTATTATGATAATAATGATTTAGTCTGGAGGAGTCAAACTCCCACCTTCTATTTTCTAGGGTTGGGAAGCTTTTTCAGCCCTTACCTATTGAATCCCCTCTCCCCCCAAATATATATATATGAGGCAGAGGTGAGTAGGATCACCCTTTTTTTATATGTCAATATGTCTACTCAAGCATCTATGCATAATGCATAAACAATACTTTTTCTCTTAGAGAAATAGAAGCTAGCGTCAACAAGCTAGCAAAGAAAAAAATGTCCAAATTTGAATTTCCAAGAAAACCCTTTTTCTGTGCCAAAAATACTGTTTTAGCCAAAATATTTAAAATATGTGGCATTTCTTTAATGTAGGATTCATTATGGAAGGAAAAGTTTTAGTCAAGACAAGGAGAGAGTTTTCCTTTAAGGCTCTAGCATGTAACTAAAGGGGACTGAACAGGAATGCCTTTGAGGCTTATATGATTACCATATAAAGGCTCCCATATTGAGAACCAGATTGGTACAGTGCTTAGGGCATTGGATTAGAAACTAGGAGATCACTAGTTCTAGTCCTGCCCTGGGCACAAAGTCAGCTGGGTGACCTTGAGCCAGTCATTCTCTTTCAGGTCTAGGAAGGAAGCAATGGCAAATCACTTCCGAAAAACCTTGCCAAGGGACTAGTCAATGCAGATGCCAGGAGTCAAATCTGACCCACAGGGACGTACCTATAAGCTGTCTACATAAGAGCAGATGAATTGTGATCTGATGATGCTGGTTATTTCCAGTTCTCCTTTGTCAACGACAGATGACTTACAGGATGGACTGGAACCACTGACCATTGCTAGGAGGACAGACTGCATCAGGCACCTCATAGACCCAGTGGGGATACCCCATGACAAATACAAATAAATACAAATACAATAGCAAGTTGGAAGGGACCTTGGAGGTCTTCTAGGCCAATCCCCTGCCTAGGCAGGAAACCCTGCACCATTTCAGACAGATGGCTATCCAACATCTTCTAAAAGACTTCCAGTGTTGGGGCTTTCACTGGAGGCAAGCTGTTCCACTGATTGATTATTCTAATTGTCAGAAAATTTCTCCTTAGTTCTTAGTTGCTTCTCTCCTTGATTAGTTTCCACCCTTTGCTCCTTGTTCTACCCTCAGGTGCTTTGGAGAATAGTTTGACTGCCTCTTCTTTGTGGCAACCCCTGAGATATCAGAACACTGCTATCATGTCTCCCCTAGTCCTTCTTTTCATTAAACTAGACATACCCAGTTCCTGCAACCGTTCTTCATATGTTTTAGCCTCCAGTCCTCTAATCATATTTGTTGCTCTTCTCTGCACTCTTTCTAGAATCTCCACACCTTTTTTACATCTTGGCGACCAAAACTGAATGCATTATCCCAAGTGTGGCCTTAACAAAGCATTATAAAGTGGTATTAACACTTCACATGATCTTGATTCTATCCCTCTGTTTATGCAGCCTAGAACTGTGTTGGCTTTTTTTTGGCAGCTGCACACTGCTGGCTCATATTTAAATGGTTGTCCACTAGGACTCCAAGATTCCTCTCACAGTTACTACTATTGAGCAAGGTACCACCTATTACTGACAATGACAAGGCCTTTAAAGTAGCCTTGACACCTCTATAATCCAGTAGGCGAACTCCTGGAATATAGGCGTGACAAGGCTGCTTTAAAGGACTGTTCCAGTGCAGTTTTTCCTTGCCCACCAGCCAGTTGTACTAAGACACTCCAAGAGATGAAATGAGTAAAGAGATATCTAGAGTGATGTCGGTAGAAAATGAGGGACAATTGTATCAGGAGAGGTTGACCCTGTAATCACTTTAGTATAGGATACTCTGGGGCTTGTGTCTCTTGCATTTTATTTAACATGAAGTCTCAGGGATACATCTGGGACAAAGTATCAATAAGTAGATGATACCCAGTTATATATCTCTACCCTGGGCAAGTAAGAGATATAACGGAAATTCTCAATGCCCCCAGAATATCATGTCTGGATGGGAAGCAGCAAGGGTACTCAGCCCAAGCGAGACAGAGTGGCTATTACTTCAAAACCCACCAACTCCAGGATTTTATCAACATTGAGTCTGGATATGTCTGATATGTATAAAGAATATAAAAAAATAAAAATTTGATTAAAAAAAAGAGTCTGGATGGCTCTGGATCAGTGGAGGGATTCAAAATTTTTACTACTGGTTCTGTGGGTGTAGCTTGGTGGGCGTGGCAAGGGAAGGATTCTGTAAAATCTCCAGTCCCTCCCCACTCCAGGGGAAGGATACTGCAAAATCCTCATTTCCTCCCGATCAGCTGGGACTCGGGAGGCAGAGAATAGATGGCAAAATCCCCATTCCCTCCCGATCAGCTGGGACTCGGGAGGCAGAGAATAGATGGGGGCGGGGCCAGTCAGAGGTGGTATTTACCGGTTCTCCGAACTACTTAAAATCTCCAGAACTGGTCAGAACCTGCTGAATACCACTTCTGGTCTGGATGAGGTTGGGCTTCCTCTGAAACAGAAAATTTGCAATTCTGGAGTCCCAGCTCTTCTTCGGTTGAGGAACACAGCCAGGAAAGCCTTGTTAAGCTTCAGCGGGTGCTTCACTTGAGACCTTTTCTGGAATGTAGGCCTAATGATAATCACTCATGACTTTGCCATCTCTTGATAGGTTATTGTGATTTGCTTCACATTAATTTGCTCTTTACAGCTACCTGGAGACTTCAGCTGGCACAAAGTATGGTTGTTTGGATGCCTGTTGGCCATATACATGACTGTCTTGAGACCACTGCTTTGGGAACTGAATGGATTTTCCGTTCGTTGCTGAGTGCAATTAAAGATATTGCTTGTTACGTACAAAGCCCTAGAACACTTAGAACATCTGTATTTTTGAGATTGTCTATTCCAGGTAGAATCTGCCAAGTGATAGAAACAAAGAATGCCTATTGAGATGTGTCAAGAGGAGATTCAGAAGCAGGCATTTTTGGGGCGGGTGAAAGGGGCTCCGTTCCTATGAAACAGCTTTTTCCCGGAGGCAGAAACAGAATTTTTCCTTTTGGTATTCTGAAAGCTTAAAAAAAACCTGGTGGTACCCGTAGCCCTTAGGGATCCCATTATTTAAAAACTACACCACACAAAGGAATGCTGATGGATGTGCTAATGGCATTATTTATAAGGATTGTATACAAGGAGTATCGCTATGTTTTAGAATATCCATTATTAAGTACATACTTCTATATAGCCCTCATAGTGTCAACTGCAATTAAATTGGTACAATGTGTTGTAAATAAATAAATTTCTAAGTCTAGTTCATTAGTCATCTGACTTTGTGCCTGATGTCAGCTAAACTGTATTTTTCCCTTCTCTTTGTGATCAAAGTGGAATTTGTAGGAATTTGTAGTGAGCTATATGTTACCCAGAATGGCCCTAGAAGCTCTTGAGAGATTTCAAAACATTTTCCAACCATCCAATTGATATATATGAAATCTCCCCTTGTATGGATAGATACAGTAGCTTTACTAACGTGAGATTGAGGCTGCAGAACAAAGAGAAGCACATATACTCTGTCTATTTTCCCTGCAAGCAAATATGGACCAGAAGTTCACAAATAGCTCACTTTCTTAACAAGCTGGGGCCAACCTTCAAACTTTGAAGCATCTCACCTTCTATCGAAATCTGTGTTCAAATCAATTGCAAGAAAAATCAGCAAATTAGTGAACTCAATTGTAAGTAAAAACAGTGAATTAGCCAAATACCTGGTAGTATTGGCTTGAGAGCAGTAGACTTGTAGAAATCAATATTTCCACACAAGTTTGTATCATTTTATTGTATGCCTTTACAAATGAAACATCTGAGAAGATGATATGATACTAACATCCAGCAATTTCAGTTCTTCAGATATGGGAAAGCAGGATTGTACATTCTGAGCCCCCTATTATTAACCTATGTTTAACGAGACAGAAGGTGAAAATTACTAACAAAAATTACCCTATCGCAACCCCATGCATGCATGCACGTTTCCTGCATGCACCCTGCTTCCCGCACATGCACAGCAGAGACCCGAAAATCAGATGGCCGGCAGGAGCTGCACGTGCATGCGTGGTGGAGCTGAGCTGGGATGACTGCTCACGTACTCGCAGAGAGCGCTCTGTGTAAGTCCGCCATCACGGACATAGAACATGAGAATTGGAAGGAGTCTTGGTATTGTATGAGATGTAATTCTATTAACTGTACTTTACTATAAAGCATGGCATATGAAATATATATTTCAGAGATACATAATGAAACAGTCTGCTCCCCCCTTTGATATTTGCCTGGCATACTCCCTCCTTTTAGAAATGCTGAGAGTTGTACTCCATAATCTTTCTTTATTGGCTTGGTACATATAAGTTTCCCTAAATTGCTTTGCTATGAAAAGGTTATGTTTCCACAGAGTAGAATGTTAAGAAATTATATCAGCCAAATGCTGAATAGGGAACAGAAGTCGATGGTGATAGATGTTCTACTGTTGAGTCTTTAGTCAATAAACAAAGATACATTAATTATAAGTTACTGTCCAAATGTCATCTCATCCAGCATCTCCAAACTGGCTACTGAAAATTTCCTTTGAAGCTCATAACTATGAAGACAGTGTCGACTCTTTCCAAAACCTCCTCACCTTCCCTGATCCTGGTTGTTCCCTCTATATATATCACAACAGAGGGGTATTTATGAATTTGTCCAAACTGTGTGTTTGATAGAAAATCCTCCAAATTAATTACATGATGTATTTTCATAAAATACGAATTATAATCTATTTAAAGCCTCTGTTTCATCAGAAAATGTAGAATTCTGGTGTTATAGGGAAGTGTGACGCTGTTCCCTCTGTACAATTTTAATGAATTATAAAATGTGCATGTCTCAGTCATGTCCTCCTGCCTCCTTACAGCATAGTCTATTTTGAAATATGTCCCATTGCATTCATGTTCAGGTACACTTCCATATAACTTGCTTTAGGATTGTACAGTCAAGTGGTTCCCAACCTTTATGGCTCGGTGGCCCAGTAGGGAGCAGGGGGGAGAGAGGGGAACCAGCCCACGCAAGTCAAGCTTTGTACATAACGCAACAGCCTGCTGTTTGTGCAAGTTGAGCTGTGCATTTATGTGCTGGCCTGCCGCTTGTGCAAGTCACATTGCATGCGCCTGTTCGCCAACCAGCTCCTCGCACAGCCTGGTTCTGAATAGACCACAGTCCTGTAGTAGGCCACAGCCCGGGGTTGGGGAGCCCCGGCCTAAGTAATTTTTGAATTCCATTTAATGACAGCAGTACTATGCTTATTTATTTGGAAGTACACCCTCCTGAGTTAAACTGTAAATATCTAGGTATCATTAAGGACTGTGGACATTCACAAAATGCATTCACACAATATTATAAATTAACTATGTATAGTTTCTCTCCACCACATGCAGAACATAATCAAATAAACATCTGTTATAAATACGTAGAGCTACCCTGCCTGAGCTGGCTAGAATGGACAAAATTAAAAGCCTCAAAGGTTGGTTTAAAAAATTGCATACATTTAAGGAGGGAAGAAGTGATGTTGGTAGAATGAAAATGTTAATGCCAATTAATTGCACTTAGCAGATGGTGAGCTCAGCCTGAAAGCCCTCATAACTATGTCATAAAGTTATTTAGTGCAGTTAAAATAAAATTCATATCCACAAAAAGCACGCTTGGATGTAGTTATAGTATCAATTACTTTGTAGTCAGTGCTCCCTGACTTCCTTGGGCCACACAATACTTTCTGCATTTCCATTTGAGTAGGCTATGGATCCTTTCAAATATATTTTTACATTCATTATGTAAAAATAAGACCATTCTTTTTATGCTCATATAAAAATAACCAGCTTTGTTGTTTTTAAATAGCCTATCATATTTTCTAAGCAACTAAAAACAAAAGAGAACACCAAGTAAATATCTTGTAATGTCTTGCATTTTACATTTCTTTGACATTGTATAAAAGCAACATGCAATTAAATGGTTTTTAAAAAAAATATATCTGAATGGATGTTAACAACCACATTATTCATAAGTGGATGCTTCTGTGTGTGGGAAGAGAAAATCCTTGGATTAGTACCATGTTTCCCCAAAAATAAGACATGGTCTTATTTTCTTTTGACCCCCCCCAAAATAAGTGCTTGGCCTTATTTTTGGGAGGTCTTATTATTTTTGAGGTGCAGGAGGTGGCGAGCATGGTCACCTCATGGCTGCTGCTGTGTTGCAATATTTTCAAATAGGGCTTATTTTAGTGCATGTGCTCAAAAGCCCGATTGGGCTTATTATCAGGGGAGGTCTTATTTTCAGGGAAACAGAATATTTGAACATATAGTATAGTCATCAACCATAAATACTTCAGTACATGGTCAGACACTAAATTTTCTATTTTTTCAATTCATATTTGAATTTGTCATTTAAACCAATTCATATTTATTTATTTAACAAAAATTATGCAGCCACCCAGTTCACTCTCAGTAACTCTGGGCAGCTTACAAAGATAAACAAAGCTGCATTCATAAAATTGTATTGAGATTTCATTTTCTGCTTTTCACTTTCTCATTGTTCTTTTTTTCTTAGTGGAAGAAGACTGCTGATACAATAACATTTGATTGACAGGGGTAGGACCTGTCAATCAGAAATCAGACTAATATTGTCTACTCTGACTAGCTGTAGCTTCCTAGATTCACTTACTTGGAGGTGCCAAAAACTGAAATTCTTTACAAGGTATATTCATATCATTGAGCTCTGGCCTTTCCTGTAAATAAGTTTGCTATTGCAAAATTGGAATTTTGCAATTTCTGTTATGAAAGTGTTATAAGAGTACATCTGTTTACGGAAACAGGAAATTGAATGTCTGCTAATCACCAAAGGTCAAAATGAGTAATTTCTTTTATTCAAATTACATCGGCCACATTAACAGATGGACTTGTAAAAGACCATCCTAAAGAGATAAGATACTTATTCAGCATTACACGTAAACAATTGCTGTAACCTTGAATAAATCAGCTTGCTGTAAAACATTTTTTTCTGTATGATGATGATGTTATAAATAAGCACATAAATTCTAAAAAGGGAGACTGATTCAATATTTTTCAATGGATCCCAAGAAAATATTTGAGCAAGAAAATACACTAAGTACAGCCACTTATTTATTAGATCTCTTTCTAAGATAGCTAATATTACTGATAATTTGGGATTTTGGACTACTATGCCTTTTATCATGATATATATTCCAGTTTCCTTCAGATTAGCATAACTGAGATAAACAGCGCAGTACTAAATATCATCCCTGTTTGTGTAAGTATTTGATGAAACATCTGTAAAGTACCATTCCTGAAATGCAGACATGAGCACGAGGAAAGATTGATTGATTTTATTGAATATTCATTGACCTCTTGCAATATATGTTAAGTTACCCCATCCGCAGCTTCTGTATATGATTAAGGAGCAAACCTCAAATTTACTTGCACAGGTGATGTTACCTAGTTGGATAATGAAACATTTGCAAATAAAAAGCCAGCTCAGGGAACATGAAGGACACCATAGTTTGACCCTGAGCTACATACAATATATTCCCTTCTGTTGTTACCCCATCCTTCTTAAGAGCCAGCTACATCCATTAGTTAGCTAACAACCAATTTCATGCTTTTTTAGACTCACAAATAAACCAATTACCCTGGAATATAACATAAATTGTCACTTGTATTTCCCTCCCAGATTATTGTATATTGGCAGAGCTTTCATCATTGTTCCCATGGTTGGCTTCAAACATTTGCTATGTTATAATTTGTTTAATCATGTTTTGGGCTGAAGCATAGTTGACTGACTCACTTAATACACTAAGTTATAAACTGTGCTTCATTGAATAACCCATAACTGATTGTAATATAAAATAAGTAATAAATCATAGTTTAGAAACTATAGTACCTGAGTATGCTCTATAACTTGAACCAAAACCCAATAGCCAGCTTATATTATTATGGCCACATTCTATCAGTAACATTAGATTTTGCACCATATTGACTGAAAGGTTTGATGTAAATATTTTGTGAAATGCTCATATGGCAAACAGACTTTATGACAGACATTGTTCACTGAAATATCTTCAGTTAATTAAAAAA
This sequence comes from Thamnophis sirtalis, assembly GCF_051295495.1. Taxonomy (NCBI): domain Eukaryota; kingdom Metazoa; phylum Chordata; class Lepidosauria; order Squamata; family Natricidae; genus Thamnophis; species Thamnophis sirtalis. The sequence goes on along the minus strand of NW_028261388.1, from coordinate 24,567,609 downwards.
AACCCTATAAAATAAGCCCTTCATTTCTAATTAAACACAATCATGTTACATGTTCAAAGTGTTTTGCTATAGAACAAACAGTATTTTAAATGAGTGTTTCAATGTAATTTTGGCTACAGTCTGTACACCAACCTTCTACGACCTGATGTTTTCAGAATACTGATTACAATTCCAAAATATGATTAATAAATTTGGGCATAGTGGGGGGAGGAATCAGATTTCTACTATATGGCAGCAAAGAGTTCCATAAAACTGTAACTATTTGATACCATCTAGTGGTCATCCGATTTTTGCAGTTCAGATACTCTACCACAAGGGTGTCAAACTCAATTTCATTGAGGGCCAGATCAGGGTTGTATTCGATCTCTGGGGGCTGGGTGGGCATATCAGGGTGGGCATGCCCAGCTCGATGTTACTTGTGTCGGGGGCACCTGTAGTGGCCCGGGCACCCTGCCAGCAAAAACAGAGGTCTGTTTTCACTGGCAGAGGCACCGTGGGCTGATTCTTCGCTATTTCCAGGGTGGCTCCCCGGGCCAGATCTAAGCATCCCCCAGGTCCGATGCAGCCCATGGGTCTTGAGTTTCACACCTCTCCACTAACACAACTTAAAGCTTTGGGAACTATGGTACAATGTAGTCGATGAATCCCAGCTGCATAAAACTTCTAGGATTATTTAAAACAGTGATCATGTCAGGAGAAAAGCCAACACATATTTGTGTGAAATCTACATATATGCAGTTTATAATAAGGTCCAAATTTAATTAGAAAAGCAATGCTCTTTATAAGTAAAGAATCTGCTCTGGTGACCTAGGCGTATAGTCAGCTCCAACCCCCCAAAAGCGAGAAACATATTGAATTCATTAAAAAGAATTGATGTGCTTCTATGGGAGATTTTCTCTTCTGCTATGGACATTTGCTTATCTCCCTCCCCTCTTGAATCTATATACTATACGTCAGTGGTGGGTTCCAGATCCTGTTCCAACTGGTACGGTTGGAACAGGCCCGGCGGCTTCCACATGGATGTGTGCATGCGTCTTAGTGCCTCCGCAAGCCTCCACAATGCTCCAGCTGCTCAGCGGAGCATCGTGCAGGCACTGTATGCACCATGCGTGTGCGCAGAAGTGCCGAAGACGTAAAAAACCGGTAAGGAGCTCAGGTGGGTGTATTGGAATGGTATCCAGTGCTCCAGGCAGGCTCCGGTACTCCCGTACCAGGGTGTACCGCCTGCAACCCACCACTGCTATATGTTGTTAAACTGCTGCATTCCTATGTTTCTCTGTATGTTATTTTTGGTTGGGTATGCTGACTTGTGGGTTTTCCATTCAATCGAAGTGCAATATGTTTGGATGAGAATTGGTTAATTTGTGGTGTTGCCAGGGTGGACGTGGCCAACTCGACGTCACTCATGTCGGGGGCACCTGTGGTGGTCTAAGTGCTCTGCCAGTGAAAACGGGTTCTCGAGCATTATTTCCAGCTGTGCTGGCCTCATGCAACTCTCTGCCTGCAAAAACAGAACTTGGGAGGGCCTCCTGTGGCCCTCCAGAGCTCCGTATTTGCTAGCAGAGACCCTATGGGCCAGTCCTTTGCTGTTTCCAGGGCAGCCCCAGGGGCCAGATCTAAGTACCCCACGAGCCGGATCCAGCCTCCAGGCCTTGAGTTTGACACCCCTGCCCTAGAACAAAGGTCCCCAACCCCTGGCCCTCAACCTATTGGAAATGTACTGGCCCTGAACCCATTGAGAATCAGTCCATGCAAGCAGTGGGTGAGCATCCAAAGCTACATTTGTGCAAGTGGTGGGCACATATGAAACCATGCTCTCCTCTCCCCACCCCACTCTGCTGGTCTGTGGAGCTGGAAGGGTTAGGGACCGGAACCCTAGAGGTTTTTTCTTTAACAATTTAGAAAGGTTTCCCTCTTACACATTCTTTCTTTTGATATGTCCATATCCTTCTAATTATAAAATGTTAAAAATGCCATCCACATTTGCTATAATGATAAAAAAAACAATGTATTTAAAAATATATATTGGTACTATTCTTTTGGCTGAGCGTTCTTTTGGCTCAAGGTTGACTCAGCCTTCCATCCTTCCAAGGTAGGTAAAATGAGGACCCGGATTGTTGTTGGGGGCAATATGCTGACTCTGTAAACCGCTTAGAGAGGGCTGAAAGCCCTATGAAGCGGTATATAAGTCTAACTGCTATTGCTAATGTATGGGTGTGAAAATTGGACCATAAGAAAGGCTGAGCACCAAAGAACTGAGGCCTTTGAACTATGGTGCTGGAGAAGAGTCCTGAGAGTCCCTTGGACTGCAAGACGATCAAACCGATCAGTCCTAGAGAAGAACAGCCCTGACTGCTCTTTAGAAGGCCAGATCCTGAAGATGAAACTCAAATACTTTGGCCACCTAATAAGAAGGAAGGATTCACTGGAGAAGAGCCTACGGCTGTGTTAGATCGGCGGTAGAAACAGGCTGGAAAGGATTGCAGGCAAAAGAAGAAGGGGAGGACAGAGAATGAGGTGGCTGGATGGAGTCACCAAAGCAGTAGGTGTGAGCTTAAATGGACTCCAGAGGATGGTAGAGAACAGGAAGGCCTGAGGAACATTGTCCATGGGGGTGCAATGGGTCAGACATGATTTTGCAACTAACAACAACAACAACAACAACAACAACAACAATAACTCTTCTTTAAAAGAAGTTAGCTACTGAAGTTTGTGGAAGTGACATATTTATCCAACCTATCTAATCCAGTTTACTATAAACTTTCATCTAAACAACTATATACTCATGGGAAATATACATATATCCCAAACCATAATCTTTAAAATGTATTTCCTCCATTACGATAATATAGCAAAAAAGTATATAAGTAATTCTGAACTTAAAGCCACAACTGAGCTCAAAGCTTCCTTTGCTAAGTTGGCAGTTATTAAGTGAGTTGTTCCCCTATTTATGACCGTTTTTTTACCACAGTTGTTATGTGAATCATTGCAGTCATTAAATGAACCATGCAGCCATTAAGCAAATCTGGCTTCCCCCACTGACTTTGCTTGTTGGAAGATGGTTGGGAAGATTACAACTGGCGATCACGTGACCCCAGGAAGTATAACTGTCATAAATACATGGCTGTTTTCAAGCACCTGAAATTTGATCATGTGACATGGGGATGCTATAATGGTCGTAAGTGTAAAAACTAGTCATAAGTCACTTTTTCCAGTACTGTTGTAACTTAGAACTGTCACTAAATGAGTGATTGTAAATTGAGGACTACTGGTACTTATTTTCGAAGACAAGATAGCTTTTTTGAAATGCCAACAATAACATGTTTGAAAACTAAATAATTTTCTCCATTAATATTATAAATTCAAGTGTGAATTTAACCCATGATAAGGTCAGTCATCTGCATACAAAATAGCCAGCTGGCTCATCCAGAAATATCCAAAATCCATATCAGAACAAAAGGCAGTTCAAAGACGAACAATAATAATTCTGTCTAAAAATAGCAAATGAACTTACCATTGGATTATTAAGCTGGGTTGATAAAATTAATGTGGATTTTGGAATCATGCATTTTACATGCAGAGTGTCAAGTTCATGTGCTACATCTCATAAAAGGGCACATCTTTATTCTAAATGCTAAGATAATCTCCAGAGGGCTAACTGTCAAGCAAACATTGACAGCTACTCCATCAAAGTACTATGCTCGCTACAGTTTTTACTTACCTAGAATCTTTCACGTATGAAGTATGCTCAACGAAAACCTGGGGGGAGGGAGGAACCCTCAACAAATATTGTCTAATCATGCTGTAATCTCATGATGATAGAAAAGCAAATCAAAAATGGTTTTTATTAATAAGTCAGTAGTAAGTAACATGAAAGATGCGTTTCAAAAGGCATCCAGACATGTCCTCTATTAAGACATTGACATTCATCTTACTTTAGGAGCAAATGTGACAGGGTAGCTAGGAGCATGAAACAAGAAATCCTGGATTCATTTATCAGCCACAAATTCAGTAAATTGCTGTGGGTAAGCCATTGTTCCTTTTGGCCTTAACCCATGTCAAACGTGGAAGTAATAATAATATCAGTTTACCTTACAGGAATGTGCATGGGATATCCAGATAAAGCAATTAAAAGTTGTGGATATTTTGAATGCTTTAGATGTGTCAACAGAAAATGTTGCTGGCACCTTAAAAACAAAGGCATTGGTTATCACCTACATGTTTTTGACAACTGGAATTCATTTCTTTTCTGAAACAAAAGCTTATAGCATAATATATGTGTTATTTGTCAAAAGTATTTAATGTATCCAATGTAGTTATGCATTTTATAATACCTAAAAGAATTGGGGAGAGGTGTTTTTCAATATATACTGGTTAAGGTGTCATCAGCCTCTTTCTGCTTCTGCTGCCACTTCACTATCACTCTGGAAATTATATATAATCTTATTTTGTTCGGTAACTAGTAACAACTGCTCTGCTTGTGGAGCACAAATAACTGCCCACACAGCTGCATTCTGCACCAGTTGTTGCTTTCAGATAGTCTTCAAGGGCAGCCCCATGAAAATAGCAATAGCAATAGCACCCCATAGTGCTTTACAGCAGTGGTCCCCAACCTTTTTATCGCCGCGGACCAGTCAGCCTTTGATAATTTCACTGTGGCCCGCTGAGCACGCGCAGGGGTGAGGGGGCGTTGTTCGCGATGACACATTGATTGTTTATATATCAGATTGTTTTGATTAAACAACTTTTATTTTATTGTATTTAAACATGCCTTACAAAATAAAATACAATTACATAAATATAAAGTGCAAGGCTACGCTACTAGCGCTGTCTATGCTAGCCCTACGTAGCTGCGCAGGCGCTCTTAGGTTTTTTTCAGGAATCGGCCAGCGCTGAAGTGCTGAAAAGGAATGAGAAGGGCGGCGCTGGACACAGGGGGGCGGTGGGCCGCTGGTGACGTCAGAGTGCCACCAGCGATCCAGTAACACCCCTTGTGCCAGTTAGCCCTAATTTGCATACAGAAAGAAACTATGGCCCCCGGCCGCTGCAGCGATCATGGCCCCCGGCCGCTGCAGCGATCATGGCCCCCGGCCGCTGCAGCGATCATGGCCCCCGGCCGCTGCAGCGATCATGGCCCCCGGCCGCTGCAGCGATCATGGCCCCCGGCCACTGCGCGGCCCGGTGCCAGGTACTCCACGGCCAGGGGGTTGGGGATCACTGCTTTACAGTACCCTCTGAGCGGTTTGAAGAGTCAGCGTATTTCTCCCAACAATTTGAGTCCTCATTTTACCGACCTCGGAAGGATAGAAGTCTGAATCAACCTTGAGCTGATCAGAATCGAACTCCTGGCTGTGGGCAGGGTCAGCCTGCAATACTGCATTCTACCCACTGTGCCACCACGGCTCATTGTAGTAGTTCATTCGGATATGATGCACTGAATAAGGATAGATTTCTTAAATTAAACAGCATTTATCATAATGTCTTTGATTTAGGTACCATATGATATTAATTGCTGTTGATAATTGTAGTATATTAACTTGATCTTAAAAATAAGCTGAAATTTTTGGTTTAGGACACTTTATTAGGTAGAATTTAATTAAACTCACCTTGAATAAATCTACTCAGTCTTGCTTGACTTCTAAATCTCATGTGTTCTTACCTTTGGTCTTATTTTACCATTCCACCCCCACCCCCCCTGTTTTTCCTTTTTCATTGTCCAATAAATAAATAACAGTTAGCCCCAATATAGTTCCTCCAGGGGAACCCACTGTTTACAGGCCTTCATTTATTCCTACTCCACTGAAATGCTGGACGAAAAACATTCAAATATTTATTACTGAGAAACATTCACTGTTGCTTAGAATTTAAAGTAATACATTTTTGCCAAGTAAAATTATGCAGAATGCATTTCGTGTTCCTCCTAGGCCTTTCAGATCTTGTTTTTTGTTTTTAGTGCCAGGCAAACATTGTTCTCTCACTTATATGAGCAATATAATATAGGGGTAGGGGAAAAATCAATTTAATTGAGACTCTTAACATAGGAATCCTTAGAGGAGTTTATTATAAACCTAGATGCCAGATGGAGATGTAGGATTTATGATATGTTAGGGTAACAATTTGAAAACATCAGGGTTTAACAGATGAGATGTGTATCAATCTGTTTTGCTGGTTGTGGGTCAGAGAGCTGTCAAACAAATATTATTGCAAGAAAACCTTTTGCCAACCTACAGAATTCTTAATTATTTCTTGCTCCACTACCACAGCTACATCAACTAAATAAATGTTCTTGCTACAAGAAAACTGAACAGAACTACAGAAAAGGAAAAGAAAAGAAAATGAATGGTAATTGTTTGTTCTTGTCAAAATGAGCTACCGAGAAGAAAGAGAAGCCTTAAGCAACTCAGAAGGTGACTAAACTCGTTCAATAAGCACAGATCACTTTAGGAAGGAAAATGGAAAATAAGAGAAATAAAAGAGAACAGAAGGGGAACAATGGAAAAGGGGAAATCTTGCAATGCAACATTGCATTGGTACTAATCCCATTTGTGTCAGCATATTTAATGCCCATCGTTATTATATTTGGGCCAATTCTGTAATTATTTGAAATGATGCAGATGATCAAGTTGGTATTGAGGAAAAAAAGAGTGGGGGAATCTATATTGCAGTTTTCCAGCAGATTTTATACAACCAAAAGAATATGGAATACTAGCATTAATATATGCAACGTATGAGAAGAATAAAAACAAGTACAGATCTTTGTTTTAATCAGTTGATAATCTACTATTACAAAAGGGACATTATCCCATAAAAGCATTCACTTTGCAAATATGCATACTGTGCAATATATTATTTAGCCTTCAAAAATATATCTTTCAATTTCTCTTTCTACTGATCTACCATGTTCAGTAATTTCCTTGGCTGAAACTTTTTCCTAAAACACCATTATATTTTTTTTACTCATACAGGCACTTCTGGGCATTTCAGAAGGTTCATTACTCAATGCTTTCTAACAATTGCTGTGCAAGTGATGTAGGCAAAAATGCATATTGTTTTGAAATCTGAAACTGAAATTAAGTTCAATTTTCTTAAACATTAAGAGTGTAATCTTATACCTGTTTACTCAGAAATAACCTCTGCTGAATACAGTGAGCTAACATACAGGAGAATAAGTATTGCATGCTTGCATTAGCTCATTTCTGCATCTGTCTGTAAATTATAAACCATCTCTCTCTGTCTCTCTCTCTGTCTCTGTCTCTGTCTCTGTCTCTGTCTCTCTCTCTCTCTCTCTCTCTCTCTCACACACACACACACACACACACACACACACACACCTACCTTTCATACCCACTTTTCTTAACTCACTGGACACCTTTTTGTACATAGACATTTTTTGAAACTATACTTTTCCTATATAAATCCATAACTAATACATTTTGACATCCAAAATCTTCAGAAATTTTTTTAAAAGTGCACAATTTCCCCTCCAAGCATGTTTGTTTATTGTACCTTCACCTAAAAGTATCATTTTAATTTTATGTACAAACATTTGAATATATTCTCATTAATAAACACAATCAAAGCTACATCAAAAATAATAAAAATGGTAAAATTGACTATTTTAGTTTTAGTCAACAATAATTAATTAATAGGGCAGCTGGAGTGATGAAAGAAAAATAAGCTTTCAATTGCTGAAGGCCCTGCCTTTTTTATGTTGGTGGCATTAAAATAAGGCCTGAATCCATAACATAGTAACATTATTAACAGCAAGCTATGGCATAACTAACAGAACATCTCTAAGAACAAAGGACAGGCAGGCTTATATGGGAATTTCCTTGAACAGTTTACAGACTAAAAACACTACTGTGAAAAAAAGTGAAAAACTATGTTAACTTCAGTACAAGTCTGATTCAGGGACAGGGACAAAACAAGTTAAGAGACAACCAATTCCATTTGAATGGGATTTGATTACAAAAATAAATAATAAATAAATGTTTCTTTACATTTTAGCAACTCTCATGCTTTAAAGCTCTTGTTTCTATTTTTTTTTATCTTTTCCTATCCTATATTCTATTTTGCTATGTTTACAGGCTTATGGTCTATCAATCTGCATTCTATGGTTCTTGATTCTATCCTTCATTGCTACCCTGCCATTAACAAAAACTTATTATATGCATATTAAGAAATATCTATAATCCACTAAGTGCAGTGCAGATAATAGAGGCCCATTTTTACTTCATTCCAATCATGTTCAATTCTTGGAGAGTGCCTGGATAAGTCCATAATGCTCCATTAAAACTTTGCAAATACCTTCTTTCTCGCTATATATCATGTTTGAAAAATCCATTATCCCAGGTCCAGACATTTTTAAAGTCAATTACAGTAGACATAAAGTTACACAAACTTATTAAAATTTCAGTAGAAATATATTGAACTTGTTTTCAATAAAAGGGGAAAAAAGAAGAAATGGAAATCTAGACCACTCAATCTAAAATTAATACCACAAAATGACCAGCCTTTAGGTACTTTGAAAGAAATGCAGTGATTACTAGTTGTCATTAATCTTGTAAAGGACAAGTTTTGTCAAATAAATCTATTTCATTTTTTTGAATTCTCCCTAATAGATTCAGGGAATGCAGTGGAAACAACATATCTTGATTTCAGCAAAATGTTTGATAGAGTGCAGCATGATACTCTAAATTGTTTGTTTTGAATGATGTATTTATTAGATGTATCCACAGCTGGCTTGAAACCTAAATTCAAAATATCCTCAACTGTTCCTCACCAAATTGGAAAGAGATATTAGGGAGGAGGCAGGTCGTGGAATTAAGTCCTCTATTTGATTGCTAACCTGCTTTCCTGCTCAAATTCTAGAATAATCAAATTTTAAAATAGGTTAGAGAAGTGGCTGGAAATAACTAAAAGAAATTTATCAGAGATAAATTCAAAGTATGCCTAATGTGAGGAATTTAACATAAATGTAAGCAGAAGGGTATAGTTATTTGTAGTACACTAAGTTCTTCTGTGTTCTGAGTCCAATCTGGTCCTAACAAACAGTGAAATCACTTCTTCTCTGTTATTATCTTCTCATATCTAAATGGGAAAAAAATCCATGGGTGTAGAATGAGGGGTACAAATTGTACTAATCACATGATGAATATGAACCAGCACAGTTATGTGATTGCAAAAAGGCAAATATCATTTTAGCTTGCATCGAGAGAGTTATAGATTCCAAATCACGCAAAGGAGCCATTCCCCTGTGGATTGCATTGGTCCGAATCCCTGCAATTGCCATCCACTACAGTTTTAGAAAAATTCAGACAAACCGGGTCAAGTAGAAAAGGCAAATATATTCGCCCCTTGGGAAATCAGAGAAAATTACTGTAGATATGTTTAGCCTCCAGAAAAGTTGACTGAATGGGGGTGGGAGTGCATGCTTTAAGTAACAGAGGGATTTCCATACAGAAGAATGTCTTGACCCCTTTTCGTTCATCATAGAATGCAGTATGTAGAATAATGATCTAAGTATAGGAACATAGATGAAACTTCCTAATTATAAGAGCAGTTTGAGTAGAAGATAGATAGCTTTCAGCCCTATAAGACTAAGACACCAATAATATATAAATTTTAACCACTATAGTAACAGAATGTTGCAATTCTGAATGTGCTTCCCCCTATCTCACTTGATCTTTTGTGTGAACTAGGAAGGGGACTGTCTGAAATATTTTCTCACATTATTTTTTTGCAAGGTGCTCAAGTCCTCTTATCTGACAGTTGCCAAACCGTAGCATTTCTTCCTTCTGTCCTTCAAAGCCATTCCTTATGCTCTTTCTAATAACACCAGTCAGGGGTGGTTCCACCACAAAAGCGCGTAGGACAAAATCGCGCTCGACAAAAGCGCGCTGTGACGTCATCACAGTGCGACGAAAAAGATCGAAAAATTGTAAAAATAAAGCGAAAACCTTACCCTAAGCCCCCCAAACCTAACCCTAAACCTAACCCTAAACCTAACTCTTAACCTAACCCTAAACCTAACCCAAAACCTAACCGTTAAAGTAACGAAAAACCTAACGCTAACCCTTATCCTAACCCTAACGCTAACGCTAACGCTCTAAAGCTAACCCTAACCCTTAACCTAACCCTAACCCTAACCCTAACCCTAACCCTAACCCTTACCTTTATGTGAATCGGCTTGCTTTAATTTAATTTTTATTAATTTTTATTTGAATTTTTCGATCTTTTTCGTCGCGCTGTGATGACGTCAAAGGCGCGATTTTGTCGATCGCGCTTTTGCCGTCCGCGCTTTTGACGGGTCACGGTCAGGGGTATATTATATAGGATTCCTGCACTGAGCAGAAAGTAAGATTCAGTGGCCCTTCCAAGTTTATGGTTCTATAAAGAGAAAAGAACAAGCCCCAAAGTTGACATTAAATTCTCTCAATCACCACCAATAGTTTGGCAGAGAATCAGCCCTGCTGAAATAGTTGTCAATTAATTGTTCACTCAACTGTGCAACTTCCACAGCTGTTGCCACAGCTTGATGGTTCATAATTTTAGCAATGAATTGAAGTCCAAAATGCATTTTGTCCACAAATGGCAGCAAGGCCTTAGGCATGGTGCTTTATGAAAGCCTGCCAAGCTTGAGTTTAAAACACACATAGATGCTAATGGTTTGCAGAGGAGAATTAGAGTTTTATAGATTTTAGGCTTGATGGAAAAATGGAATTAACAGCTACAGAAACATACGTGAGTTCGTTAGCTAGCAAAAGCCTCATTAAAACCACATGCTGTGTTTCCTTTCAGAACACAGCTGTGCCTAAGCCAAACTGTACAAGAAACTAAACCCCTGCCTGGTATCCTGTAGCATCCGAATGGTGGAGCAGCTCCCTCCCTCATTCTTTTCAGTGTGAAAATTACAAATGAGAAGGGAAGAAGATCAGTCTCACCAACGCCAGAGGAATTGTGACTTCTTTTGAACTTTTGTGCACAAAGAAAGATGCATATAGGATCCTCCACACAGGTGCCAGATATGGCCATCGTGAATATCAATCTGAGGGAAATGATAAATCCAACCAATTTTCTACCCAATGAGTGATTCTCATAGCACAAAATAAATATGAATGCTGAAACTCAGTGTCTCTACGACTAAAACACTTTAAAAAAAAGTAACGATGATAAATGTGGACTGGCACTGAAACCCCCTACAGTTTGAGAGTAGGGTTGTGCTTGGCAGTTCCTGATGGTTTCTGTTGAAATGAATGTGTGTGAGCCTTGGAGGAGGCCACTGGGAGAGACAGTGTTATTTCCCCACATCCATTCCCAGATTGCTGTCACTCTGGGTTTATGTTCTGAGATGAATTGATTCCAAAGAAACTTGCAAGGAAATGGGATGTATGTGTGTTGAGAGAGGGCTGATTTACTTATTTATTAGTCCTTTGTTAAATGTGTATCTACGCTTCCTGTGAGTTGGGCTGGACTGAGAGTGATTGCCTAAAGCAGGGGTGTCAAACTCGATTTCATTGAGGGCCGCATTATAATTGTGTTTGACCCTGGTGGTGGGCAGGGGGACATGGCCAGGATGGGCATGGCAAGCTCCACATCACTTGTGTCAGGGCCACCTGTGGTGGCCCGAGAGCTCTGCCAGTGAAAACTGGTCCCTAAGCTCCGTTTTCAACTGCAACAGCTTCCTGTAACTCTCTGTCAGCGAAAACAGGGCTCAGGAGTGCCGTACGGAGCACTCCCGAGCTCCGTTTTTGCTGGCTGAGGCACCATGGGCCGGTCCTTTGCTATTTCCAGGGCAGCCCTGCCCTGGAAAGTACCCAGTGGGCTGGATCCTTCCCCCAGGCCTTGAGTTTGGCACCCCTGGCCTAAAGGGAAAAAATGATATTGCAACAAAAGGGCAAGCTTGGAAACATTATGCAAAGAAATTCTGAAGTATCTGAATGTGAAGGAGAAAAATATAAATCACTTTCATAAGGAAATAAACACACATACACATTTTAATATATACACTTTGTTTAGAACTGTTGGTAAATGCCCAACCAGGCATGAAAGAGGGATCAAGTGGGAAATTAATCTTGAATTGTTGCACAGCCACAAGAGAGTCTGAACTGACCCTCCAACCCCCAGCTCAATGGAACTTTATCTATCTGTTCCCAAAGGAAGGCAAACAGGTTCATTTCATTTCATTTCATTTTCATTTACTTTATTTGTATGCCGCCCTTTTCCCTGAGGGGACTCAGGGCGGCTCACAATTCGGGGGGAGGGAAGGACAAAACACGTTACATACATGAAAACAATACATCGTTAAAAAATACAACAGTCATACTATTCGGGTGGGGTTGAAATCTTTAGCCCCAGGCCTGTCGGGACAGCCAGGTTTTAAGGGCTACGCGGAAGGTCTGGAGGGTGGTGAGGGTACGAATCTCCACGGGGAGATCGTTCCAGAGGGTCGGAGCAATCACCGAGAAGGCTCTTCTCCGGGTAGTTGCCAGTCGACATTGACCGGCTGATGGAATTCGGAGGAGGCCTAATCTAAGGGATCTTATTGGCCTAGTGGAGGTAATTGGCAGTAGGCGGTCTCTCAAGGTTGGGGAGAGTCTTGTATTATAGGCAGAGTAAAATAAAGTACCATATTTTTCAGAGTATAAGATGCTCCGAAGTATAAGTATAACCTAGCTTTGGGGAGGAAAATAAAAAAAAATCTGCCTCTGCCTCCTAGCAATTTGCCTCCTTGCAGCAAACAGCAAATAGCCTGTTTTAGTTTTAGCACAGCCTGATTAGCATAAGAAAAAAATCTGCCTTTGCCTCCCAGCACTTTTCCTCCTTGCAGCAAACAGCCCATTTCAATTTCAGTTTCAGCACAACCTGATTAGCACAAGCAGCTGATTGTTGGTTGGATCGGCCTCCCAAAAATCAGCTGTTTCAGGCTGCAGAGATTGCCATAGCATATTGCCACCTCCACATGCGCCATTTTCCGCCCGTTCCTTGCGGCGGGGATCAGAATGGATGGAAAATGGGGCAAGTGGAGGCTGAAAATGCGGCAATCAGAGGCCAAAAATGGGGCACATGGAGGCAGCAATAGGCAATGGCAATCTCTGCAGCCTGAAACAGCTGATGGTCGGGAGGCCGATCCAACCGACAAAGCTGCTTGTGCTAATCAGGCTGTGCTGAAGCTGAAACTGAAATGGGCTGTTTGCTGCAAGGAGGCAAATTGCTGGGAGGCATAGGCCAAAGGGTGGGGGCTGGCTGGTGAGCGGGGCTACATTTGGTGTATAAGATGCGCCCAAATTTTCACCCTCTTTTAGGGGAAAGTGCATCTTATACACTGAAAATATGGTACCTAGCATGTGTGGATTTGGTTGTTTGTGCATGACAATAACTTAGGTAATAAATAAAACTAGAAGATGCTCCTACACTATAGATATATATGAGCTCCATTATCTGAAAAAACTTAAGTTTGGTTAGGACAATGGGTCCAATAGATGAACCTGAAAAATATAAACATCCACATTTATTGAGTTTTAAATATCTCTTACACTGTGAAGAATCATACATCATTGAATAAGAGTGAGGTTTCATATTCTCTCAGACCCTCTAATTATTAAATTTAGGTATTTTCCACTATGTTAATTGGGGGAGGGGAACCCTGCAGGAGCATCTGGCAGAGACTTTGTTTTCCCAGAGCTGTCTCTGAAAAAAATCCTGAGGGCAAAACCATATGTGAAGGTGCTAAGTGAATCACTTGGGCTCATATCATTAACAAATAATAGTAGCATGCAGGGGAAGAAATTTTCAACAGGATTTGTGGCAGTGGTGGGATTCAGCCATTTTGCACCTATTCAGGAGAATAAGTTGTTAACTTTCTAAGCAGTTTGAAGAACCGGTTATTGGAAGAAATCTCATTTTGTTTTTTCCACTTTACAGGGCTAATCCTGTAAGGAAGGCAGGAAGGAAACATTCTGGTGTTGTTTCTAGCCTAATCTTTATTGCCCTGCTTACAGAAACTGCCTCTCTGGTTAACCCTTATTACATTGTAACAGCTAAGGTGAAGCGCCCATCCACCTGAGTTATGTTAAGTTGGCCATGCCCATATGGTCACATGACCACAGACTCCCACCTACCCAACTGGTCATTAGAGCAGAGAACTGCTAGTTAAATTATTTGAATCCCACCACTGAAATTCTGTGGTAAAACAAAGTCAATATTACCTGCTTGGATATAAGAGAAAGAGAAGACCAACTTCAACATTGATCCATTTGCCAATCAATAAGCCAATAATGATAGGCAGCAGGTACCCATATTAGTTACATCATTCACAACCATCAAATTGTTTCCTCTGTGGTGCAGAATAGAGTTTACATCTCCTGTTTCTAGTTTGGTACCTTAAACATTGCCCCAAACTGGCTTCCAGGGGAAAAAAATAAATTTGATTTATGTATTGATTCAACTATTATTAGAAAGCTCGATTTGCACACTGCTAAGGCTGGGTCTGAGAAATATAAATTAAATATCTTACTGTTGTATCCTTTGCTGCTTAAAACAACAAAAAAGGTAGTCTAAAAATGCATTGCTTTCCTCATCAGTTTGTTTTATACTAAACAGAACTCATGTTCTGAGACTGAGTGGGAGAGACTGATTTGTAATTTGATGGGCAATTGTGTGGAAATTATGTGCTGCGAAATAGACCATGAAATGTAACACAGATAGCAATGTTGGGGGGAAAAGTTACTACTTGTCATTTTCAGAACTACTCCTGCTGGAGCATAAATGGCTTCCGGCATGTGAAAGCTGATTTTTCATTCTGTGAGTTCACTTCTAAATTCCATCAACCCATGCACACAAAGGCTTTGTTCCTCAAACAATTTTTATAACAAGTGGCATTAGGTATAGATGTAAATATGCTAATCTGGGAATTGGTAACCCAAGTTTCTGCAGCCCGAAGAGCATATGCTGATTCACATGCTATGGGCAGTTCTGAAACAAAAAGTCTTAACCAATACAAAATTGAAAAGGTTATCAGTACTGGCTTCATTGGGCTTTTAATAGGCTTAATTTGACATTGAAAAATATGTTGAAAATACCGTTTTTTAGACAGTGCAGCTCTTGGCAGCTGTAATAGACTTGACTCCTTTGATCAGCATAACCATTGGTATTGCTGAGGTTTACACATAGTCCTCGACTTATGACCCCAAATGAGTCCAAAATTTATGTTACCAAATGAGACATTTGTTAAGTGAGTTTAAGGTTGCAAAAGGGGATCATGTGCTATTGGGACCCTGCAACCGTCATAAATATGAGTCAGTTGCCCAGCGTCTCAATTTTGATCATTGATGCTGCAGTGGTCATAAGTGTGAAAAACAGTCATAAACCACTTTTTTTCAGTGCCGTTGTAACTTTAAACAGTCACTAAATGAACTGTTGTAACGATCACTAAGCAAACTGTTGAGGACTACCTACATATTGTATTTTGAGGATCTCAAGTTGGATAATAATGAAATAGTTCCATGAAGAATGGAGTTATAGCAACTCTGGCTGATAGCCTCCCAGCAACCACTGAAATATTCAGCAAAGGAGAGAGAGCTCAACTTTAAAAATCTTTAAAATCCATCCAATTTAAAATAAAAAGCAACAGGAAACAAGTGTTTATTTTTCAATATAGTTATAATACTTTTCAGCTTTAATGTGTTTATTTTTACTTTGGGTCTTAGAAAGTAAGGGCTGTGTCCATTAAATGTGATGTTAATGTTAGTAATCCAGAAAGAAAATCTTATAGACTGCATTTAGAAAATGCATGACATATTTGTTTTGTTTTGGTAAAATTATATTAGGCTGACAAGGGGAGGAACATACTTCAAGTCAATCACTAAGTTGACATCTTAGCAAGTATTTGAATTAATAAACATTTTTAGGGCCAGAATTTGCCTGAAGATGCCTGAGAATTGGAAAAACTAATGAATACTGTTGCTGCTACAAGTGATTCTTCTGAATGCTACCCCACCTGTGCGCTAATATTTGCCGTCCTTTTTTATATTCATATCAAGTGAATGGAATGCCAAATAACCAACTTCCCTCCCTCCCCCCGCTCTCCATGCGTTCTGCAGCTACATAACAGTAATCAATAGTACTTGGGGTAATGAGAATGAAACAAGGACATTTGTGGTCAATTAGCATATGTGACTTCACTATTCTAGTCAGTTTTTTAATTGGGTCGGTGCCTTTATAGGCCCACAGAGACCAAATGCTTACTTTTGCTAGCTCTTATGTTCAATGGATCAACATACTTGAAAGATATTCTTAATACATTATGCCAAGAGTAATTAGCTACCTTTTTTTTTGCACCATTTACAGAAAGTATGCATTTGTTTATGCTTTGCTGAGTGAAACCAAACTAAAACAGACCAGTAATAAAATAATGTAAACTGCGACCATCTGATCAAGAATTTAATGGAATGGTTGGGAAAAAGAAATCTTGATGCCTTTGGTTCTCCTGTGCAGCATCATAAATGCTGTCTGAATTAGTGATGTATCAAAATTTTAAAAAAAACAACCCAACATGGTTTAGTGGACAGAGGTCTCAGTGACAGAGGGAAATAAAATAAATGTAGAAATAAAATCTATATGCATCCTAAACACAAGTTTTATCACTGCTAGTTTCTGTAGGATAAATGAGGTAGGAGCTCATTATGGGACTTGGATCAATCAATAACCTATCTAATTTGATGTACACATTACCTTGATGATGTGTTCTTTCAGTATGGGTTCTGTTGAAAACTGGAATGGGCAGCTGTTGCCAACCACAAACTCTATGGCGTTTCATATTGCCATCTGTTTGGAATGTTAGAATTTTATAATGTGCAATAATTGCTTTCCAAAATGCGATGCCCTGTTGTGACAATAATTCTTAGGATTTCATTTCAACTGTCTGGAGGACTGAAGGTTGGAGAAATTTCAATGATCCGCCCAATTATATATATATATATGGGAGGGGGAGTGCATAGAGACAGAATAGATATATGCACTAAGAGACAATAAAATTTATAACGCTTTTTAAAATTGTCTAGAAGTAAATGTATAAATACCAACATTCTGTTGTCAGATTGGTGGCATAAGAAGGCCTTCCAGTTATGCTATGTCAACATTACTTTGTTTGCCTTAATTTTTATTGTTATTTGCAGGCTTCTTTGGAAATTGAAAATGTTACTTTCTGCTTTTACAGTTTTTTGTAGGCTGCATGCAGGGGTGGGTTTCAAAAATTGCAGCAATGGGTTCGCTGCCCCGTTGCTGGGTGGGTGTGGCTATGGTGGGCATGGCCTAGTCAACCTCCTACACCATGGCGTGGGGGAGGGCTTTTTCACCCTCCCCAGACTTCAGAGGCTTTCCTCGATCTTCTGGGAGAGCGAAAACTGCTTCTGGCAGGCTCCGGATGCCCTTCAGAGGCTGGAAACAGGACCTGAAGTGATGAATGTGGAGACTCCTGGAGGGTGGGGTGGGTGGGAGGGGAGGGGTGGGCATGGGTGTGGCCAGACAGGGGTGACATTTGGGGGTTTGCTGAACTGGGCATAATCCTACCAGAGGATCACACGAACCCGTGCAAACCCCCAACAGCTCCCCCTTGTAATTCTAATGTAAATTAGAATAATAAAGAATATGAATAACTTTACAACTCAAAATAAAGTATATCTGGTATCTATGGAAAGGTACCATTATGGGGGTTCTCTGATTTTCCACTCTGCTCCCTAAATTGTATTCACGATTGGCTCATTGTTGTGTATTTTCAATACTCCAGTTGGGCCATTAAACCTAAAATGCTGGTTGCACAAAATATTTCATTCCTACTGTAAAAGCTGGTATGCTTGCGTTTGAGAAGGAAAAAGACAGAGAATGACTTGCAAAGGTATTCTCACTTGAAATGCTTTCAGAGAACCTTGACATGCAGAGATGTCTGTAGGATGGGATCTAAAAAAGTAAAAATGGCAGTCCAATGATGTGATTGAAGCTCCATTTGTTTTTCACATTCCTTGATCAACCACAGCTGTCATCTTCACTTTTAGGACTATCCGCTTTGAGCACCCTTCCTTCCATGTTTTACTTTGCTCACTAATTTCCTCAAAAATAGGCAAAAAAATATATTAAAACAGCCTGAGATTGACCTTCCCAAGCAAAATTGTGACCGGTAAAGGTTGAAGATCTCCTTTACCCATTTGCATTGTTATTTTTGGAATTTGGCAAGACAATGTGACAAAATCACAAATCCTTTTGAGGGTGACGTAGTGGTTAGAGTGCAGTACTGCAGGCTACTTCTGCTGATCACCGGCTGCCAGCAGTTTGGCAGATCGAATCTTGCCAGGCTCAAGATTGACTCAGCTTTCCACCCTTCCGAGGTGGGTAAAATGAGGACCCAGATTGTTGGGGGCAATAGGCTGACTCTCTAAACCGCTTAGAAAGGGCAGTAAAGCACTGTGAAGCGGTATATAAGTCTAAATGCTATTGCTTTGTAAGCAGTAAATAACAAAATTTGCTATCAAGCACATTAACCTATTCCTTTTTTTAAAAAAAACCACCTTAAATTCCTTAAAGAAAGAATAAAAATGGCCCTCACCTGTCCATTGAGCCAGTGCATAACCAAAAACTCTGTTCAACCAAAACATTCTCTCTGTCCCTCCCTCCCCCCTCTCTCTCCCTCCCTCTCCCTCCCTCCCTCCCTCTCACTTTATATCCCATCATAACCAACTCAGCAATGCAAGTAAATACTGGCCAACCCTGTGAAGAAAGTCTATTCTTTCCCTTTTTCTGCTCAAGCCAGAAATCCCTTTTCTGCCTTCTTTCCAAAACATGCAATCTTCCCTTCCTTTGTTCTCTATTCCCAAGCCAAGCTGTACTTGTGCAATGTTCCATGTTTGCTTGGGGAGAAGCCTGGCGTTCTTGCTTTGGGAAGAACTCTTAGGGTGTGCATCATTTCCATTTTTATTATTCTGCTTGCTTCATTTGTGGCTGAACTCTCTCTCTCTCTACTCTTTTTGAAATTCCCTGCTTCCTGGATATTTCTTTGAATGCTCTTTCTCTCACGGAACTGAATGCAGCATATTTCCCAGGGATTGATACCTTTTTACACCTCTGTTATCCCACAAACTGTTATTTATAACTGTTGGATGCTACATGATTATTTGATTGTCATGTTTGCTATTCACTCCAAATATTCTTTAACAAATTGTACGAACTGGTTATGAATTCTAGATTCATTTTTGAGCTTCCAGAAAACATAAGCCAGTTCAATAAATAACCCATAGTTTTTGTTCTCTGGAATGGATGTTGTGGGAGACCCCAATATATTACCCTGGAATGCCAAAAGAAAGACTTCAGAGAGGAAAAACATATATAAAGATTTTGCATCTTCTTCATGCATTCTGACATGTTCCTTTATGCTCCATTTCTAAATATCTGTCACATGAAAGCTAGCGGTTTCTTTCCCTCTAGTGAGTAACATCAACATTACTTTGTTCTCCGTGATTTTAAGTAAGGACGTCACTTTGCAGAAAAATAAGCAAAAACTTATAGTTGCTGCTACTGAAGCAATTGATCTTCATACTCCACATGTCAGTCATTACTGGGGGAAAAATCACATCCTAAATGCAAGCAAAAGTGGAAGAATTTCCAAAACTATACCCAACTTTTTGAATATCAGATTTTATTATAGCTAGGGATGGCCATCTTTCATTGGAAAATCCTGCATAAAATGCTACAGATAGTTTTGGTTTAATAATCATAATGGAGACTGGCAACTCAGCCGCTAAATGAAGCAATTGCTAAGTGAAACTGTGCTTACAATTTTACTTTCTTTGTTTTGCAGACTCACAAAGTTGTAAATGCAAGGATGGGGTGTAAAGTTACTTTTTCATCACTGTTGTAGCTGGGAACAGTCCTTGTCCAAGGCAGTTGCTCAATGAGAATTACATGTATGAAATTTTGAAATGTGAAAGATAGTTTATATTAAACTTGGTAAGGTGCTAAAGTCTGTCTAGTTTCAAGCAATCAAATGAAAGAAAGCAAGAAAGAAAACAAGCAAGAAAACAAGCAGGAAAGCAAGCAAGCAAGAATGAATAAAAGAAAGAAAGAAAGAAAGAAAGAAAGAAAGAAAGAAAGAAAGAAAGCAGTGGCGTTACTTTATGTATTCAGTTAAATTAAAACTTGTCTTGTAGCAGGGGTGTCAAACTCAAGGCCCAGGGGCTGGTTCTCGCCCACTGGGTGCTTAGATCTGGCCTGCAGGGATCAGCCCATGGTGCCTCTGCCAGCAAAAACAGGCTCCCAATCTCCATTTTTGGCTGTGATGGACTCCTGCAACCCTCTGCCAGTGAAAACAGAGCATGGGGACTTCCTGAGCTCTGTTTTCACTGGCAGAGGGTTGCAGGAGGTCGGCTCAGCCAAAAACGGAGCTCAGGAGTCTATTTTTGCTGGCAGAGCGCTCTAGCCACCACAGGCACCCCGACATGAGTGACATCGAGCTGGCCACTCCCACCCCCGCCCCTACCCCACCCGAGGTCAAACACAACTCTGATACAATCCTCAATGAAATCGAGTTTGACAGCTCTGTCTTGTAGTAGTTCAGGCTTTCAAAGGTTAAATGAGAGCATTGGGATAGGTATCCAAAAAGGTTTCCCCAGCATGGGTTAGATAAGTGGGTTACGTTCTCTTTAAGATAGGAGTTTGGGATTCTATTAAGTTAATAGCCGGTAGAGTAGATGTGTTGTCTATCTGACAGACCATCCTTCTAATAGAAAATCTCCCCAAACATAAAAATAATAGTTGAAAATATGCATTATGTGTGGCTAAAATTAAATGATTTCCATCTGATTTGTGTTGGCAATGCAACACAATTCAATGACTTAAAATCTAGCAGGACATTGTAACTATTATTTTTGTTTGCACTGTTATACAATCATATTAGAAATTTAAATCAGGTCATCAGACTGAATACTTTTGTGGCCAATCCTTATAACACTTCTCCTATAATCAGTATTTACCCACCTCTCCCACCCACAAGGAAAGAGAGGTTTTTTTTAGGAATGAGTGACAGATCTTGTTCTTTTAAAATAAACAAGGGCAAGGTGAGGTCAGCCTAATCTTGTCATGACTCTATTATATCAATTCCATGCTGCTTATAGATGTGTCGAGATATGCATTTTCCCACTCATCCATCCTTCATCAAGGCATCAACCAGAAGGAATCACTTTCTTTACAGCTTCAGATCCACATCAATGGTTTCCAAGGTGATCGGATTTCATAGCAGATCAATCAGCTTTATAAATCCCTTTAATGGCTCTTGCACATGCCAGTCTGCTTCTGATTAATTAAGTATTCATCCTTATTTCTTATGCAAATCAATGGCCCACTAAGTTTGAGATTCTAAGCATACTTATCTGAGAGAAAGGCATAATGAAAATAGTGGTTGTTGTTTTTTTCCTTGAGCATGAATTATAGGATGTTAGAGTTAGCATCCAACAATAGTCCTACATTTTGTGGGGGGGGAAATCAATTGATGGAAAAGTCAAATAAAATGTAAAAGGGATTTGAGTTGATCCAGTTTTGCACAGTAGTAATAAATCTGAATAAATTTAACAGGACTCAGATCTCCAAACCTCAGAAACATGGATGTGATGATATAAATGCAGCTGCATGACCATTTTCGAATGGACAGCTTGAATGCATGAATGGAGAAGGATATCTGCATTAATAGAAACACGTAACTAAGAGTATACTGATCATATAATATTTTTGATATGTAGGTCATGATGTAGCACTCCAGATGTTTGTGGAGCTGCAGTTTCCAGCATTCTTAGGAAACATAATGAATTATGAGGGATTCTCGGAGTTGTTCTGTAACATCTGGCATTCCATGGGTTGCCTATATTAATCCAGAGTTCCTTTCCTATGGTCAGGTATCCAATATATCCTATATTGGCAATAATACACCTATCTGGGGTTGGTCAAAGGGTCTTTCTAGTATGCATGTTCTCAAAAACTCAGAGGTGTTACTGCAATAGTATATACTCACTACTTTTTAAAAAATTATTTGCTATGTTTGCAGGTCTATATTTTAACCATCATATGTACGGTTATGTTTTAAATGCTAAGGGCTGAGTAAACATGAAAATGAAGCGATGGGAAAATGCTGAATTTTCAGTCTTGGGAAAGGAGCTTGTGTATCTACACTATTGTTGATTTTATTTACAAACAGAATAATAGCATCACCAAAATCTTTTTCTGCTGAGTTTTGAAGACTCAATATTGCAAGTCCTAAGTGCCACAGAAATGGACCTGGAAAACTGCATGTGACTGCCCAAATTCCATGTTAACTGTTCTTCCTCTTGCTTTTATATCAGGATGCCTCTTTTATATTTTAGAGGATTGATCTTTCTCTGCTCCTACCTAATTGTAAATAATAGCTCACCCATGCTTTTCCTACCAGGGATGCTCATTAGTCTGCCATACACAATAAAAATCAGCATATGATCAGGCCCATTGTCCATGAGGGAAAAGATATTTATGCTCTCGTTATGGTTTTGTTTTTTGTTATGATTCTTATTGCAGTAAGATACAAAAATGGTGATTTAATTTTGAAATCTTCATAGATATTTTAAAGAAAGGTTGTAGATAAAGAGGGCCTTGTAATACACACCATTGTGTAACTATTCCAAATAGTCATGTTATCTTGGATTGTATTCATAATTGCTTATTTTAAATAATAAATTACTTATTTTACATTTTCTCGAGTTGTTGAGGCTATATTAGGATTTTTAAAGGAGAGTTAATTTCATTCTCGAAAATCATTCACCAGAATTGATATAAAAATATTGGACAAGCAGGTTTATAAAGAAAAATGATGTCAGATTTTAATCTTACGTTGTGAAGAGAACTTATTTGAATCTGCTCATTTGTCCCAGGCTCCCTCCCTACCCTACCCTCATGTCTATTATATTATTTATTGTAATTGTAAATTTTAAATTACCTTGAGTGCAGTAGTGAAAAGATGGTTTATAAATATTGAAATAAAAAAATCACTTAGTACTGTATCAATTGACTGAATTTATTGTTGCAAAATGTTTTGAAAAGAATCCTAGCTGCCAATTACTAAAACTAATTTTGATCTAAGATCTTGAAGAGAAAGTATCATTAACTTATGTTTTCCCCCACAGATTTCATTGTGATATACCCAAGAATATTTAAGCGTAACTAGAGTTAAACAGCTGTATGGCATTTGTTAGCTGCAGGTGATCACTTAAATGGAGCTTTCTGGATTCTTTTGCACACCTCTTAATTTGGTTCTCTCTTCCTAATATTAAATATTACATAGGTGTCTACAAGTAACCATGGTGATGAAAAATGATGAGACATATGTACAATAATGTCACACTGCAAATCCTATCCTTTTGAATGTTCATTTTGACATTACAGCTTAAGTTATGGAGTTTGCGATTCCAGGCATTTTTTATCACTTGTTGCCCCTTGTTTCCATATATAATGAGGAATGCACTGGCCCTCCAAAAACACACACACACACACCAGTGGTGGGTTCCAGATCCCATCGCAACCAGTACGCTGTGACGAGTCCGGGCGTCCACCAGCTGCTTGGCGGAGGGTCGTGCAGGAACCGTACACTGCATGTGCATGTTCAAATGGCCCGGTAGGATCAAATACTGGTAAGGAGAGTGGGTGGGTGGGCATGCCCTACGCAGCACCAACCAGAAAGGTATCTGCTGCTCCCATCAGGCACTGGTATGCCCGTACCAGGGCGTACTGGTTGTAACCACCACTGACGCACAGACGCACAAACAGATACACATGAAGACTTACAGGTTTGCCTCTATGCTTGCAGGCCTTAAGATGGCTAGCATCCTTTTCTTGACTGAATTTATGCCGTTATTTTTATGAAATATGTAAGATAGGAAGGCCCTTAAAAGGAGATGATAGTGGGGAGAGAGACATACCGTATTTTTCGGAGTATAAGGCGCACCTTTTTTCCTAAAAAAAGAGGCTGTAAATCTGGGTGTGTCTAATACATCGAATACAGCCTTTTTTTGCCTCCCAAAGCCCCGCCCCTTCACCAAAATGCCCGTGCATACCTTCTAGGAAGCTTTTAGAGAGCTCCTGGGGGCTGGGGAGGGCAGAAATGAGCAGCACTCTATAAACCTCCATAAGGGTATGCATGCAATTTTTTTGACAAAAAACAGGCCCGTTTTTGCAAAAAATGGGCTGTTTTTTGCTCGTTTTTGACCCCTTCCCCAGGAGCACTCTGGAAGCCCCCCAAGACTATTCATGCCTTTTACTTTAAAAAAGGGCCCATTTTTGCAAAAAATGGGCTGTTTTGGGGAGGTTTGCAGAGTACAAAAACTTTTTTTTTCCTTTCGGAAAGCTCTTTAGTTAGAGTGATTGATGAGAATTACATTGATCAAGTGCTGTCCCAGCAGAAACAAGTCTTAGATGCTGCAGGTTGTCAGCGATTTCCTTCTCCAGCACATGGATAAATACACCTGGAAACATCTACCTACCTACCTACCTACTCTCTCTCTCTCTCTACCTACCTACTGTATTTCTCTCTCTCTCTCTCTCTCTCTCTCTCTCTCTCTCTCTCCCTCTCTCTACTTACCTACCTACCTACTCTCTCTCTCCCTACCTACCTACCGTATTTCTCTCACTCTCATTCTCTATATCCCTCTATCTACCTACCTATCTACCTGCCTACTCTCTCTCTCCCCTACCTACTTTCTCTCTCTCTCTCTATTCCTCTATCTACCTACCTACTATCTCTCTCCCCGTACCTACCTACTGTATTTCTCCCTCCCTTTCTCTACCTACCTACCTACTCTCTCTCTCCCCCCTACTTATCTATTGTATTTCTCTCTCTCTCCCTCTATCTATCTAGCTACCTACCTACTCTGTCTCTCTCCCTACTTACCTACTGTATTTCTCTCTCTCTCTCTCTCTCTTCCCTTCTATCTACCTTCCTACCTACCTACTCTCCCTCCCTCTCTCCCTTCCTCCCTAATGTATTTCTCTCTCTCTCCCTCTATCTACCTACTTTTTTTAAATTTGCCTCTTCAAAACCTTGGTGTGTCTTATACTCTGATGCGTCTTATACTCCGAAAAACATGGTAAATCAGAGGAGGTTTATCACGATGAAAGATAGATCTAAGTTTACTAACATTATTGGAACCAAAGAAGATTAATATATTGTGGAATATATCTTTAGGTAACGTTCTATCAAATGATCTCTTAAGGCTCTTGTTTTTTTCAATAGATAGAGGGCAGCTCTCTAGATATGCTAAGGGGTTGATACATAAAAGGGCGTCTCTTGAACTCAGTGGAAGACCCCATCTGGTGAGGACCCCATTTGGAGATGCCTTCTACAACATGGTGTCCTTCAGATATCTTGAGACTAACAACTCAAAGAATTCCCAGCCAGGACACCCTGTAATTGAGATTCCTATACTATACTTTCCTTTGGCACCGGTCTGTTATTATCATTATGAACATGTTATTCTTACTCACACCTCAGTTGGCTTATAATTAATTGCCTGTATATTGTAGGCACCGAGTGCTATCTGAAACTTTACTTTTACCAACTTGTGTGTTGTTGTTTTTTGCAACCAAATGCATCCTTTGTCTCCCATAGGCCATTGTAGCCTTTTAGTTCCACTTGCTATTGTTAACAATCATTTCCAAGCCTCAAAAATGATGTATAGTGTAATATCTTTTCACTTTCTATGCATGTCCATATGTGCATACGGTACTAAAATTTGATTTGTTGTTAGTTATTGTGGAGTTGTTGTTTTGGCATGCATGGATGTAGCCCCTCCATTTGTACAATGGTTTTCAACTGAAAAAGGCTTTCAGAGTTGTTTATATAAGATCAGTAAAAACAAGATAGTTCCTGCCTCTAGGTTTACAACACAAATGGGAAAAAGGTTATGGAAAAAAGGAAATGCCAAGAAAATTCAAACATCAATCAAATATATAAAGTTATTATAATGGCTGGCTTAACGAAAACACACATAGGCTTTTTTTTTGGTCCATATGGTCTCATAATTAGCTTTAAAATGTTAAACAATTGACTAGTAATAGAAGCATCATAAACATCTATGAGGAGCACAACTTTGGAAAATATGAATTTAAAAAGTCTCAAAGAAAGAACTTTTACAGACAGGTGATCATCACCATGAAAACAATCTTTTATGGAATTTTAAAAGCAAGGTGAATTTAAGGGAAATTAACTCCACATGTAGCTGAGTAGCCTGAATTTGTTAAAGCAGATTTTGATACATTCATATCAATTGTCAAGAAGAAGACAATTTGAAAAGGTATTTATGGTGGCTGGGAATTCCTAGAAAAAGAAATGTAAAAGGACAATGACAATTCTAATGAGGGAGAGAAGGAGCAAGAGAGGGAGGGAGGGAGGGAGAGAAGAAATGTGCTTGTGACTACAGAAAAAGTTTAGTAATGTTCTGAAAAATATGAAAAAGATGCAAGTAGAAAATGGAATGTGGGTCAGCTCGTAAACACAGAGTATAGACAGATAGCCTGGAACTCTAGACCTGATATCAGAAAATGAAAGCTTGGAATGAGCTGAGGTTGGTGAAGGATGGTAAGAATACCAATTAGGGCTTTTTTTTAAAGACATGTTCAAAATAAAAAGAAAGGCATTAGTGTACAAGGAGGCAAAATGCTAATAAAGAGCAAACAGCCAGTATTTAGATTCTGCCTTTTCCATCAAAAGTTATCTGTTCCACCAGGAAATGGGAAGAGTAAAATAAAAGAGCCGGATTGAAGCATGAGACTGATTAAAAACATCTCAGGTAATACTTTTTCTTACTTTGCATAAGTTTATGTCTAGGATCAACGTTCTAGGATAGTGAAGGAATTAGCTAGTGGCATCAGCAAAATTTATATTTAAGAAATCCTGAAGACCAGATGAAATGCTAAATGACTGGATGAGAGATAATGTGGTCCCAGCCTTCAAAAAGAATAGAAAGGCAGATCTAGTAAACCACAGATGTAGCAGACTGACAAGACTACCTCATAACATTTCAGATCAGCAGTTCTCAATCTTGGCGGCTTGGCGGCCCGCCTGGGAAGGGGGAGAGCACATATCCAGCAGTCTGTTGCTCCCACAGGTTGAGCTGCGTGCATACGTGTGTGGGCTCCAACTGCCCACTTGTGCAACCCAATTCTGAATAGTGGGCCGTGGGTTGGGGATCCCTGTTCTAGGACAATTCATATTGTTTTTAATGGTATGCCTGTAGCACAAACTGCCCTTAAGTTCTTCCACTTTCTTCGGCCATGTAATATTAGGGTAATGAAAAATGATATAGAAATAGTCCTTGACTTACAACAGTTCACTTAGTGGCCAGTCAAAGTTTACAATAGCACTGAGAAAAGGGACTCATGACCGTTTTTCACACTTACGACTCTTACAGCATTCCCAAAGCCATGTGGCCAAAATTCAGATGCTTGGCAACTTAGAGTGTCCTGGGATCATGTAATCTCTTTTTGAGAACTTCTGACAAGCAACATCAATGGGAAAGCTAGATTCACTTAACAACCGTGTTACTAACTTAACAACTGCAGCGATTCACTTAGCTACCGTGGCAAGAACGTTCGTTAAATGGGGGAAAATTCACTTAACAAATGTTTCACTTAGCAATGGAAATTTGCGACTCACTTGTGGTTGTCAGGTGAGGACTACCTGTAGTTTTGTCATGCATTCATTCATCGAAATAGTAGGGGCAATGGACAATCAAATCCCACCATTAACATGCCTTTTATGTATGGCAATGATGTAAAAAAGGGGTGGGGCTTCAATTGATCTGGCTGCATCCCATTATCTTTATACTGTTGACATGCCCTGAAGCAGTGGTGAAATTTTACTACCGGTTCTGTGGGCATGGCTTGGTGGCATGGTTTGGTGGGGTCATATGGCTATGCAGTCATGTAACTGGGGGATATAGGCAGAAACTCACTTTAACAATGTCGTGCTGGAGGGTTGGACTAGATGACCTCCAGGTCCCTTCCAGCCCTGGATTATCCTCTGAAACTGGTTCTAGTGCCAGATTTGTAGTCCTTCCTTCCTCTCCTTTTTCCCTCCCCCTTCCCTCCCTCCCTCCCTCCCTCCCTCTCTTTCTTTCTTTCTTTCTTTCTTTTTCTTTCTCCCTTTTTCTTTTTCTTTCTCTGTCTCTGTCTTTCATTCCTTCTTTCTTTCTCAACACACACACACACACACACACACACACACACACACACACACACACACACATTTTTGGCTGGGAGCAAAAACAAACCCACCCAACCCCATTTTTGATCCCACCCCCCATTTTTGGCCTAGCAGGCTTAAGGAAAGCCTGCTAGGAACAAAAACAACCCCCCTCCCGCCCCATCCCTGTGCAACATGCGATCATTGGAACTTTTTAAAAAATCTTTTTAATTTAGTTTTTTTTTTTTTAGTATTTTTTATTACCAGTTCTGCAAACCAGTAGCATTTTTTTTACTACCGGTTTGGACGAACCTGCCCAAACTGGTAGCATTTCACCCCTACCCTGAAGATGTCTGTGGTACCATGCAAATTTCAGAAACTCCATGGCTACTTGAACCAACATTTCAATGAAATAAAGCGCATTCAAAATTTGATTGAAAGTACACAAAAGAGAACATTAAGCAAAATCTGGGATGTGCAATATGTTTCTTAGTAACGTACGTGGAGATCACAGTTTTGTCTTCACCTAGTCATTATGAAATGTACGAATATAAGAAAGATGTTTTCTTATAAGCTCACTGATTAAATATGAGAAAATGAATAGTTTGAATTAAGAAATGCTTTCTATGAATAGGGTGTCACAGATAGTTGCTGAATGTAATAAGAACAGCATATGACAGAAGTAAAGCATGCATGAGAATAAATTATGTGCTTAGCAAATTGTTTAATACTATGCAGGGACAAGCTGTATATTGCCTCTAATTGTCTAAGTTTCTTTACAGATAAATTTAGCAGGAATGCTTGTTTGTGGTGAAAAGGTATGTTGGCTGGAAACATGAATCTATATGTGCTTTTATATGCAGATGATGCCCTGCTGCTGGATGAGAAATCAAGTGATTTGCAGCAAGCGTTAGCTTGCATCTCAAAAGTTGATTTCCATTTGCAATCCAAGCCTTAATGCTTGACAAAGCCAAAAGCATAAATCCCGAAAAACAATATGTTACATGGCAGAACTTTTGCAAAGATCCTTTCATTTTTGAAGCCCCAAAAGTAAAAATACACTGATTAAATTGGTTAGGATCATGCTAGGATTGACAACTGCCTGTTGACATGAATATTTGTTTAGAGCAGAATTATGCATTGAGAGAGTGAAAATAAACACACAATTTCATGCCGCTTATTTTCTGATTTCCCCCCAGATTTGGGGAGGAGGAATTGGGAGCCACTTCATTCATTTTTATTAAAACTGACTTTATTGAAATCTTATAGTGCATTTTCTATAGATTAAAATCCCAATAATTAAAAAATGCTCCATGATGTCTTGTGGTAAATGATACTTTATAACTATAAAATCATATAATGAAATCAACAGCAGAGACTCTGGCTCAAGTGCCTGGGGAAACAGCTAGGTTGTCAGAACCTTCCGAAAAGCTAACAGGATCAGGATCTCTCAACGAGATGGAGTTCCATAAGGCAGGGGCTGCCATAGAGAACACAACTTCTAGGCTCAACAAGATAAAACTGTTTACAAAATAGAATAGAATAGAATAACAAAGTTGGAATGGATCTTGGAGGTTTTCTAATCCAACCCCCTGCTTAGGCAGGAAACTCTACACCACTTTGACAAATGGTTATCCAATTTCTTCTTAAAAACTTCCAGTGTTGGAGCATTCACAGCTTCTGGAGGCAAACTGTTCCACTGATTAATTGTTCTAACTGTCAAGAAGTTTCTCCTCAGTTCTAAGTTGCTTCCCTCCTTGATTAGTTTGTACCCATTGCTTCTTGTCCTGCCTTCAGGTGCTTTGGAGAATAGCTTGACTCCCTCTTCTTTGTGGCAGCCCCTGGGATATTGGAACACTGATATCATGTCACCCCTAGTCCTTCTTTTCATTAAATTAGACCAGTGATAGCGAACCTTTTCGACACTAAGTGCCCAAACCAGAACATTTGTGCATGTGCACATGCCAGAGTGCTGGAAACCAGCTTGCGGTGCGGGTTTCCGGCGCTCTAGCACACATGAACACCAGCTGGCCAGTGCACATGTGCGCGCCAGAAACTTGAATACCAGCTGCACCGCCCAGCTGGTCTTTGGGTTTCCAGTGCTCTGGCATGTCTGAAGACCAACTGGCCAGCATGCGTGCCCACAGAGGGCTCTGCGTGCCACCTCTGGCACATGTGCCATAGGCTTGCCATCATGGGACTAGGCATACCCAGTTCCCGCAACCGTTCTTTATACCTTTTAGCCTTGTCCCCTAATCATCTTTGTTGCTCTTCTCTGCACTCTTTCTAGAGTCTCCACATCTTTTTTACATTGTTACAACCAAAACTGGATGCAGTATTCCAAGTGTGGCCTTCCTTACAAAAGAGGACCTGGAGATTGGCCATTGTAGTAGATCTGGAGGGGTGAAGGGAGCAGTGGAAGAAAGACAGTCCTGCTAGTAAAGCCTGGTCCTCTGCCATGTACAGAGATTTACAGGTGACAACCAGCACCAGCACCTGCCCCCTGGGGAACCTATGTAGTTTATGGAGCAAAAGTGTTATATTGTTATAGCGAGAGATGTTGAAAACTGCCCATGATATTGTGTTCCGCATTGCAGCTTCTGAATGCTCTTCAAGGGCAACTCCATGTACAGCATGTTGCATCAATCCAAACAGGAGGTTTCAGACACATTGTAAGAAGTTAGCATGAAAGCATTATTTTGATCCTTACTCATATAAGAAATGTATGTTTCAGAATAATCCTAATTTGAATTTGAACTATCACTGTTGTCAGCCAGAGTCGTGTCCAATTTTTGGCCAGTCTAGGGACATCATTCTCCATGCCTCTCCGTCTCACAGCACCTCCTACAGATACTCTATGCTATGGTCATCCCAGTGTCATCTTTTATAACATCCAGCCAAAGAATACCAGGGTGATCCCTTCTCCTTTTTCTTCTGATCACTCTCTGCATGATTGATTTTCTGAGTGAATCAGCTTACATGACACAACCATAGAATAATAGTCTTTGTTTGGCGATCTTGAACATTATCATTAAGTTAATTATTACTGTAGAACAGCATATTGTCAAACATGTTTTAAACTAAGTTACAAAAGGAGAAATTTAGATAGTGAAAAAAATTTAAATGGCAGTATTCATTTAAAACTTCTCTTGACTTCACAATCATTTTCTCCCTGGCTAGAGAATTCTAGTTCAAATCTACACATATTAAAGCTGTCAAATTTTGAGATGCTTTAATATCATCTAAAGCACCCAATTTACTGTTGATATTGGAATGTATTTTGGTGGCTTCTATGTTTATAGTTTGGTTGTGTATGTATGTGTATCTATGCACACATACACACAATTAAAAAGCATTGCTAAGATCAATGCTGTTATTTGCAAGAACTCTTTAATTGCTAAGTTCTTAAATACTAGTAAGTATATTTTTATGACAAAATCAAACTATTCAAAAGTTTATTTTTCTTGCTTAGCGGGTACCATAGAGAAAGTTTTAAGGATTGTCAAGTTCATTGTGGTTGATGGTTAAGTTCATTGTGTTGTAAATGGTGAGTAGATTCTTATTCTTGCATATGGGCTTGTCCTGCTATTGCACTTCAGGAACAGCCTCATGTAAAGCATGTTGGAGTAATCTAAATGAGCAGCTACAAAGACATGAGTTACTGTGAGCATCACCTCCCAGTCCAAGAATGGCACAATTGGCATACCAGTCAAAGGTGCACAAAGGATCTCCTAGTAATGGCTGCCACCTGCTCTTTCCTGCTCTTTCAGCAGGAGCAGTGAGTTCAGGAGGATCCAACGATTGCACACTGGGTCTTTTTGGGGTAGTGCAACCCCATCCAGAATCAAAGGTAAAAGATCCAAATATCCGCAGCCACTCACTCTTTCTTGGTAGAGTTGAGTCAGAGTCCCAAAGGTGCTTATTCAAAAGGCAACTGGACTTTCTTGGTTTTTCCTTGACAAGGTTCTACTTCTCATCCAAGGAAGAAAGTCCAGTTGCCTTTTGAAAAAGCACCTTTGGGATAACCATGACCTGGATAATTGAGAATCTCTACAGACATTGAGTCTGAGCCTGTTGGACCATCCAGTCCTAACAGGTTCCAGACACTGGGATAGGATGCCCACAGCATCACTTAAAGGGCCTGGGGTAGCGATATAAAGCTGGGTGTCATCTGCGTATTGGTGGTGGAACTTCGTGAGTTAAAGTCCCCCCCCCTTTTTTTTTTTGGCAGCAAGACAACTGGAAGGAACAGATGTTCCAGTGTCAATGATTGAAAGAAGGAGTGGAAGAAGCCATTAAAAAAACATGCCAAAAATGAAGGGTGGATAAGGACATGGCATATGGTTTTAGATTACAGGAAAGCAGATTTTTCTTCTTATTTATTCAGTTTGCTTGGTCACTCATTCATCGCGAGTGTTAGGAGCATCTTCCCAATGGTATTCTGCTCTGTGTCAAACCAAGTACTTGTTTCATGATTCTTTCCCTGGAGATTGTGTGAGTCTGGGGAAGAATGGACTTCAGTTTATTCCTAAGACTGAGTAGCTATTAATTTTAGGATTTGCTGACCTTTAACCTTCAGTTATGAATGGGGTTAGCACTCCTCCTAGCAATTTGGGGGTCTTCTTGAATTCTCAGCTCCTGCTCTGTTGACAAAAAGTGACACTACAATATATTATTCAATTTTAAACCATTTTGTTTTATTTCACACGGTAGACATAAATAATAATCCATCCCATTCAGTACAAAAAGCATAGCAGATCTGAATCAGCAGATGTATCCATTGTTTAAGGCACTGAGAGAAGGAAATACAGAAACTATAGAAGACAGTGACTCCTTTAATTCAAACACTTCAATTAAAGCCATCTTGAGTAGGACCACTGAGTACACTTTAAAAAAAAAATCCAGGCTACATTCATAGTAAGTGTATACTGCTTTATTGATTTTGGTTAATTAATTAATTTTCCAAATTGGCCAATGGTCTAAGAATGACAGTGCTTTGGACCACAATGCTTTGTGCTATTAACCCCCCCCCCAAAAAACTACAATACCGCTTTAAGAATTTTTTTCTGGTTACAATTTAGCAAGGAAGGTTGAATTTATATCTTTAACTGCTTTTGATGGAAGAAATTTTATGGTATGAAAAGTTAGGATAGGATAGTGTAGTTTTTAGTGTAGATAGTATAGATAGTTTTTTTTTAAATTAAGGCTACAATAAATTTTGCTTGTATGGTTTTTTTTAAAAGAAAGGAAGTCTGAGATGATAGTAGATTAAATGTTTCACAAAATGATCCTAATTTACTTTTTGATTCACCGCATTCAGTTTGTTTGTTCCATTACTATTTCAATGCTGTTAGAAGGGCGGGGGGCGGGGGGGATGAAGAAACAGTAGAGCTGTGTACATTTAAAAATGATTCAACAGAAGTGCTTTGGATGTTTGGGCAAGCACAACACAAAAGCTCTTAAAGCAGATGAAGACTTCCACAGAAGCTTGAAAAAAGGAGCTGTTTTAATGAGTATCAAAAAATAAAAAATGCTGAGCTGCTGTGAAGGTGAAACATTTCTTCCTAACCATTTTTGAAGCATGTTCAATCCTTGCCAGTAACTGCTGCTTCTTGAATTGATTCCAAGCAATTAAAGTTCTTATGGGGAATGGAATGCCGTGTTATTGTCACACGGCAGTGAAACCTTGCTAGATGAAGAAACAAAATGAGGGCAATACTTTTTACTCAGATTCTGGAAAAACATTTTATCCTATTCCACTGTTCCTATTTTAAATAATTGCAAAATGATTACATGAGATAAAATGTGTATATGTGGCTGTGGTATTGTATCCCCCCCCCTTCAGAATGTATCCTTTTCTTTGGGAAGCAAAAGAATTAGAGAGAACAAAGAAAAACTTGTTGATGAATTGGCAAAGATCTTATCATCTTATAGGAGGTAATGCTTACAAAATTCTAGGACAGAAGCATTAATTTTAAAACTTTAAGGCCAATAAAAAGAAGGAATAAGTGCACAAATAAAAGTCCATCCATTTGATTTAGAGCAGCAATATTCAGAGCACGGTCTAGTAATAACTGTGGATCCTGTATACTCACAAGATTTAATATAAACTTGTTTCCAACCTATCCTTCATTAGTACCTACACAAAATAATGCACAATGTGGCAGTGGGGAGGTTAAATGCCTTGTGCACAGACACTATATCCCTAAACAGTGGTTCTAATTATGGGATACCAATTATAGGGGTCCAAAAAAAAAAAAAGCAGCATACTGTGCCAAAAAGTGGTACTGGATTGTGCCCATATTGTCTCATACAATGTGGGCAACAAATAATTATAAATAGAGCAATAAATTTTATCTACATTCTAAATATTAAGACCATAACAATATTTAATTACTTTCACAGCTTATAAATCCTCTCTGACACGTTTGCTTCCATATTCTAAATCTTGTACATTTGGAGCCAACCAGGTGAAATAAATCTTTACTGGATCAACATTCCAGTGTTTATGAAATGATATTGGAACTTGATGGGATAGAAAGTCCTTCGGATAATCCATTGGGCGAGCCTAGAATTGAAGTAAGAGAGAGGATGAGTTGCATACTTATAAAATATTGTCTTCAATTATAAAAAAGAAGCAACGATCAGATACAGCCCCATGAAGTGGATGACATGATAAGCACAGCAGGAATGTACGGTGTCTTCGCGGAAAATCAGTTCACGCTGATCTTTGCAAAGGTAGGTCTTTTTGACAAGATGAATCTAATATGGCAGTGAGACAGGGTTATTATTATTCCAATGAAACTTTGCATGTACAATTTGAATGGCTGCAAATAGCTAATGTAACTGCCGTGTATATGATAAACAAAGCTGTATTTATTCTTTTTAGGAGAAGCATTACTAAATCCCATTATCTGATAACCAATGGATAAAGCAAATTGTTCTACTGTCAACAAAAGATTACACTCAGAAAGAAAATAGAAAAAGCTAAGCATATTTTTTCCAGTAAGTTTTCCAGTAAGTTAAAAATATTGTGTTATTTCAGAGAAAGGTAGTTTAGATCTGAGAAAGTAAGATAATGAAGGGAAGAGCATAGCTTCTGGTCTTTGAAGCAATATAAATTTAAAAATGAGCATTTTATTAGTCCTCCTTATAAAAGTATGGATTTAAATTATGCACTTAAGAATAATATTATCTTCTTGTTTAGATGATGTAAAGGGATATAAAATGCTATTTTTTCCTCCACATTCTACAATCTGTCTGCCATGAAAATTGTGGTACTGGATAGTCCATAAGATACATTGTACTTCATACCAAATAATTATCTTGAGATCTTGGGAATATGGAAAGTCTATTAAGGATCTGGAGGATTGAATATGGCAATTCAAAACCATTTGTTTCTGAATGCATTCTCTGAACTCACAACAGCATTTGTTTTTTTCAATTTTTTGTAATGTAACAATGTATATTAGTGAAATATTTAAACAGAACCAAACAAGCTTATACATGAGAGTTGCCTTTTGCTTCCACAATAAAGAGAATTTTTAAAGAACAAAAGAATGTATCAGTTTTGATCAGCTACTTATATAAGAAGGTAACTTGAAGATAGATTTTGCTTCCTCATCTGTTTTGCTTTCTCCATTTGAAATTCAAATGTTAAACTAAATCCCAAGAAATGAGAATAAATAAATGAATGGGCAATACTTTAAGAATTGTGTTTGCACTGGAAAAATGATGAGAATCTGTCTTCTTAATTTTCAACATAGAAAATGTTTTTATGTCCTTAAATTTTCATATTTATTTTATAATGAAATTATTTTGCAATTCAGTGTATGGCATCTCTGGGAACTTCTTTTTTCAAGAGTCAAATATGATATGAAAAAAAATTATGTTAGCGTCCCTGAAAAGTTACTGGTAATCAAACATCAATATGCAAAATGGATGGTTGTGAACTGGAATTATAGAATTTCCTTTGCCTGATTTGTTTTATATTTTAATTTATTATTTAATCAATTTTTATTCTGCTTTCATATTAAGATTCATACATTTTTGCCTTATAACTCTGCAGAATGTTAAAATTACTGTGGGGATTTATGCTTCCTTGAGGCTATATTGTACCCGAAGGCTGGATAGATGAAAAACTGGATGATTTGGATAGCACCAAAACGTTTCTTTATCTGAAGTTAAGCATTTTGGCATAATAAGTTGTTTTACTTGCTGCATAATTAGAGAACAGATTGAAGTAAAAGCTTAAGAGGTAACAATGTTTTAATTCCTTAATCTGAATTGTTCAGCCAACAGTTGTAGTAATAAGATAATTTCTACATGGAGGGAAGTATGCAGTGGAGTACCCCAAGGCTCTGTTTTAGGCCCAGTACTCTTCAACATCTTTATCAATGATTTGGATGAGGGAATAAATGGGGAACTCATCAAATTTGCAGATGATACCAAGATGGCAGAAATAGCCAACACTCCAGAAGACAGGCTTAAGATACAGAAGGATCTTGACAAACCTGAACGTTGGGCACTATCTACCGTAATAAAATGAAATTCAATGGTGAAAAGAGTAAGGTTCTACATTTAGGCAACAAAAACGAAATGCACAGGTACAGTATAGGTGATACCTTCCTCAATAGTAGTAACTGTGAAAGGGATCTTGGAATCCTAGTGGACAACCATTTAAATATGAGCCAGCAGTGTGCAGCAGCTGCCAAAAAAGTCAACACAGTTCTAGGCTACATAAACAGAGGGATAGAATCAAGATCACGTGAAGTGTTAATACCATTTTATAATGCCTTGGTAAGGCCACACTTGGAATACGGCATTCAGTTTTGGTCGGCAAGATGTAGAAAAGATGTGGAGACTTTAGAAAGAGTACAAAGAGCAACAAAGATGATTAGGGGACTGGAGACCAAAACATATGAAGAACGGTTGCAGGAACTGGGTATGTCTAGTTTAATGAAAAGAAGGACTAGGGGAGACATGATAGCAGTGTTCCAATATCTCAGGGGTTGCAACAAAGAAGAGGGAATCAAACTATTCTCCAAGGCACCTGAGGGTAGAACAAGAAGCAATGGGTGGAAACTAATCAAGGAGAGATGCAACTTAGAACTGAGGAGAAATTTCCTGACAGTTAGAACAATTAATCAGTGGAATAGCTTGCCTCCAGAAGTTGTGAATGCCCCAACAGTGGAAGTCTTTAAGAAGATGTTAGATAGCCATTTGTCTGGAAAGGTATAGGGTTTCCTGCCTAGGGGTTGGACTAGAAGACCTCCAAGGTCCCTTCCAACTCTGCTATTGTATTGTATTGTAATTCCAGGACAATAATTATATACTTATAAAAAATTAAAATATTTAAGTGGATTCCCCAGCGTCTATATCTTCTAGAAGGATAAAGTGA
The DNA here is from genome assembly GCF_051295495.1 of Thamnophis sirtalis. Lineage (NCBI taxonomy): Eukaryota > Metazoa > Chordata > Lepidosauria > Squamata > Natricidae > Thamnophis > Thamnophis sirtalis. Next base: position 24,529,969 of record NW_028261388.1, on the reverse strand, counting down.
AATTGTATTGGACCATTTTTAGACAAACTAACTGTATAGTTCAAATACGAAATGGCTGCTAATTGTTGATATGAGGAAGCTAATAATATGTATACGTTGTTAATTCATTATTTAATATAGTTTGTATATTTAAAAAGCAAAATATACCATATTTTTCGGCGTATAAGACACACCTTTTTTCCTCAAGAGACTGAAAATCTGGGTGTGTCTTATATATTGAATACAGCATTTTTTTGCCTCCTGAAGCCCCGCCCCTTCACCAAAATGGCCGTGCATACCCTTATGGAGGCTTTCAGAGAGCTCCTGGGGGCTGGGGAGGGCAGAAATGAGCAAAAAATGGCCCGTTTTTTGCCCCCCAGCCCCCAGAAGCTCTCTGCAAGCCTCCATAAGGGAATGCACGGCCATTTTGGTGAAGGGGCGGGGCTTCTGGAGGCAAAAAATGCTGTATTCGATGTATAAGGTATATTCATGCCTTTTTTAAAAAAATGGCCCTGTTTTTGCGAAAAAGGCCCTGTTTTTGCGAAAAACGGCCTGTTTTGGGGAGGTTTGCAGAGTGCAAAAACTTCCCCCCCCCCTTTCGGAAAGCTCTTTAACTAATTGATGAGAATTAGATTGATCAAGTGCTGTGCCTGCAGAAACAAAGTCTTGGGTGCTGCAGTTTGTTAGCGATTTCCTTCTCTAGCACATGGATAAACACACCTGGAAACATCTCCCTACCTACCTACTCTCTCCCTCCCTACTATCCACTGTATTTCTCTCTCTCTCTCTCCTTTTACCTACCTACCTACCTACCTACCTACCTACCTACCTACCTACCTACGTAACTACTCTCTATCTCTCCCTACCTACCTACTCACTCTCTCTCTCTCTCTCTCTCCTCCTCTATATACCTACCTATTTTTTCTTTAATTTGCCTCTTCAAAACCTTGGTACGTCTTATACTCCGGTGTGTCTTATACTCCAAAAAATATGGTAAATATTTTAACTAAGTAAATGTTTATTTGAAACAGAAAAAGGTGCCCCAGACACTAAAAACTTCTGATATCAATATAATCATATGATCACTTCCTCATGTTTCAACTAATTTTTCAAAAGTTATACTAGTTACTTGTGTTTTTAAATGATATTTATGTTTCACTGAAACTTTAGGAGTCCGCTTTTCATATAATCCCCCTTCTTAGCATTTTTTTATTGCTTTCACATTACCATTACAAAAAGGTTCTAGATAAATTTGGTGATAACCAGCACATGTTAAAAAGTTAGACATTATATTTTGGAAATTACATTCATTTGAACAATGATAAAACACAACTTAGGGAAGAAAATTGTGTAAGCTATATGTGGAAATTGAAGACCACAAAATCTGTGGATAAAACTACAAGGAAATATTTAATTTCTCCTGGTTTTTTTTTTTAATGATCTAAACACATCTTGCAATGTTTTGACAGCTGTGTTGTGAGAAGATGCTCTAGTTGGAATTTGTACCAAAGCCAGATATTGATAAATATTGATAATATTTATGAAAATTAGCATTATTTGGGATATTCGTATGTTCACCTGTTTCCACTTTATTATTCTGGAAGGATTTAATTTGTGCAGACCAAAAAAAAGGAATCTTTTACTATCCTATTAATAATGTGTATTCTGTACTTCATTGCCAAAGTCCCAGCCTTCCACTTATAGTTTTGAAATGCCCTTGCATCCCTGTTCTCAGTTCTAAGTAGTAAAGACTCTAGGGAAAAGCAGGAGTGTTTTTGTAACATATTTCCCAGCTGTTGTATCATTTTAATTATGTTTTAAGGAAACTGAACTAATATTAACCATGAGAGACTTAGTTACATGTAACAACACTCACCTGATGGAAGAGAGGGCTGTGTGTAACTGGGATTCCTAAACCATTGAAGCACATTCCAATTACCATATCATCAGGGGCGTCATTGCTGTAGCACCGGCATTTACTCGCAAACAGTTTTTGGACTGCTTCTCTATTAAAGACCATTCTTTTCAGGCAAATCCAAAAAGAAATTAACAATCAAGAAGATAAGCATTATTATTGAATTAAAAGTTTTACCTACTAACATCAATTATGCATTCATAGCAGTCATTGTAAAACAGATTACTACTGCTCTGGTCTCCTAATGAAATCATAATGCTCTATGTCAGTGATGGCAAGCCTTTTTCTTACGGAGCGGCAAAATTGTGTGTGCGCACACTATTGCGTGCGCACACTATTGCGTGCACACACATGCCTGCACCAATTCAATCCTCCACGCGCACCTGCACATGCGCGCATGACACCCCCCCACATCCATGCACATCCCCTCCCCAAGCTCCGGAGGCTTTACTGAAGCCTGGGGAGGGCAAAAAATGGCTGGGCCATGGCCTCAATGGCCCAACCGGAAGTTAGGGAACAAATTTCTGGTTGGCCCGGAGGCTTTCTTGAAGCCTTTCTTGAAGCCTGGGGAGGGCAAAAAATGCCTTCCCCGACCCTCTAGAGGGGCGAAAAATCAGCTAGCTGGCGCACCAGAGTTGATGGCTGGGTTGCCAGTGAATATGACTCCGCATGCCACCTGTGGCACATGTGCCATACGTTCGCCATCACACCTCTGTTCTTCCATGTCTCTCGTAATATCAACATAACCTAATGGCTATCTTTAGTTTTATTGACAGTAGAATCTGTTTTAGGATTATTGACAAATTAGATGCTCAATCATATACCACTTACAAATACAACTCAACTGAAAAAAAACCCCAATATCTTTCACAATACAACAAGGTTAAAAAGAGAAGCCAGTAACTCTTGTTTTATTATCTGTAGGTCACTGACATTAAGCCAGTATTTTTAAAAGTCTGTCAACTTTCTTATTTGGACTAAGCCATGGATATTTTAGAAAAATCATGTAATAGCCTCGCCCCCACATACCTTTCACAGAAAGTATTCTACAGCTACAGTCTTCTAGTCTTTCGGGGAAGAGGCCCTTCATATATACAGCTTTGATAAATCAGAAATGATCTCAAACTTTACTCACAGTGCTTTGAATTTATTTTTGCTATTTTGCTATTTTGCTATTTATCTACTGAAACGCTACTGTAAGTTACCATATTGCTATTTACAAAGTGAGGACACTTTTATATTTTATATTCTTGAAAAAATTCTGTGACAACAGGACTATAAAATTATCATTCTTGGTGGCAGAGACTGATACAAGAAGAAATCTATCCATCATGAAAGCTACTGAAGTTATTGCTCTTATGTATCTTTACTCCTTTGAATAATTTAAATGACTTACCCTCCTCCACCAGTAATGTAACTATAGCCTCCTGATCCCAAACCATAGCCATAGCGTTCTCCGAGAACCACTGGCTCACTTAAGTCATAGCAACTGAGTAATTTCTGGAGCCTAGAGATGCTAGAACAAAAACCACATAGTGAAATATCATCATATTTAATTACCATACTTTAAAAAAAATCCCAAACCCTGAAGCTATCAGCTTAAGCAATCACATGTACATTGCTGAAACGGAATATTTAAGAGAATGTCTTTTGAATATTTAAAACATTTTCAGTAGTTACTTTTTTAAAAAACCCTCTTTGCTTCTCAACAATCTATATAATCATCGAATATTACTATAAAAATAATAAGTTTTTCTGTCATACTTTTTGGGACTTTTCTTTAATATAAAGGCCTATAACCTTGTTCCCTCCTAATTTTATGATTCCTAAAGCAAAAGTTATTTTTATAAAACTCTTGTATCAGGCTGAATAATTTAACTTATTTCTACAATTACACCCCCACTGGGAAAAATGACAAAATTCACAGTTGATGCCTGCAGCAAATCATGACGATGATGATGATGATGTGTGCTCATCTGTGATTGTAATAAAGATCTGTTTCGATGGTTTCATGATCATAACACTTATGTTGCCTGTCACCTGATGCAAGTACTTGAATTGTAATATTCCCATTGTAAATTCATGATATGCATTTCAACATTTGCCCCAGCGGTGGATAGCACTTATAGCAATAGCAATAGCAGTAGACTTATATACCGCTTCATAGGCCTTTCAGGCCTCTCTAAGCGGTTTACAGAGAGTCAGCATATTGCCCCCAACAATCTGGGTCCTCATTTTACCCACCTCGGAAGGATGGAAGGCTGAGTCAACCCTGAGCCGGTGAGATTTGAACCGCTGAACTGCTGATCTAGCAGTAGCCTGCAGTGCTGCATTTAACCACTGTGCCACCTTGGCTCTACCTTCACTACCAGTTCGCTGATCACGTAACCAGCTGATTTTTGGGGCTCACACAGGTGCTATACGTTGTGCACGCATGTGCAATTTGCCTTTTGCCATAAAAACAGGTATAGACGCGGGCGGGCAGGTCGGCTAAAAGAGCCACCATACCGGTTCACTCTCAGCTGCTCTGGCTGAACTGGGCCGAACTGGCAGCAACCCACCTCTGATTTGCCCCTTTCACAAAGGTCTATATCCAAATCTTGGTTATCTAATTACAGAATAAAGATTTTTCAGCACTGATTGCCCATATCCATGAGCTATTATACTTAGGGAACTTCCCATATGGAATTTCTCGGTAATCTTTGGTTTTGTTGGCAGCTCTCATTCAATTCTGGATGCAGTCATTCTCTTCCTGAGAGGCAGGCCCATGGACTCTTGGTTCCTCCTGAACATATAATCCTTCTGGAGCAACAGTTGGAGTAACTGGCCAGTTTTGGGTGGTTTGCCAAATACTGCACTTTTTAGAGCAGAAGGCTTTAGTGACAGTTACTCCTGGCTTTATTATTTCATTGTTGTAATAAGTACTACCCAGGGCTGTCCATGAAAACAACCTGGACACTATTGTTGGTATGAAATGCCATGAACCAAATCGACATTTTAGAAACATTTCAATAGTTTTGTTTCCAAGTTCAATTCAAGTTTCAAGGTGCTAATATTATTCTATAAAGGGGGTCATTTATATCATGCTTGCCCATGGTTAGAATCTTTGTTTTTATTTATTACTATGATTTTTTTTTATATTTTTATGTTTTATATTGGTTGTTTTATTTATTGTTGTGCACTGTCCAGAATCACCTTTGGTGAAATGGGTATCTATATAAATTTGATTAATAAATAAATAAAGTTGTATATTATGTAGTACCTGATTTTCTATGGGACTGTCTCCCTTGAAAAGGAATCTGCCTATTCTGTTTTTCCCACTTGAATAGGGAAGCTACAAGTGTCTACCCTTGGATGGGGAAAAACACAAAAGCAGACACAGAACCACTTCACAAGGGCATGACACAAATTAGGAGATCAAACCCTGCAGGACAAGATTCAATGGTCCATCTACATTTGAAAGACAAAGGGCAGTCTTCTGAAGACAGCAAAATCCACATTTTGGATATAGAGGATCACTGGTTTGAAAAGAGGTAAATTGGACCTTAAGAAAGGCTGAGCGCCAAAGAATTGAGGCCTTTGAACTATGGTGCTGGAGAAGACTCCTGCGAGTCCCTTGGACTGCAAGGTGATCAAACCGGTCAGTCCCAGAGGAGATCAACCCTGAAGTTCAGATCCTGAAGATGAAATTGAAATACTTTGGCCACCTAATAAGGAAGGACTCACTGGAGAAGAGCTAATGCTGGGAAAGATTGAGGGCAAAAGAAGAAGGGGATGACAGAGAACGAGATGGCTGGATGGAGTCACCGAAGCAGTAGGTGTGATCTTAAATGGACTCCAGAGAATGGTAGAGTTGAGGAAGGCCTGGAGGAACACTGTCCATGGGGTTGTGATGGGTCGGACATGACTTTGCAATTAACAACAACAAATTAAGCCCCTTCAACAGAGTGGGATGGATAAGACACCACCTATCTCCAGTCTACAACGCAGATTCTGCAGCAGTTCCAAGAAGATTCCACAACCAATTGCACTCTGATTCCGGTGACCCTGAGGGCAAAGATAAACTCCCAAGTGGCCTCATGGGCTTTCAGAGAGAGTGCTAAGGATCAGATGACTGCAAAGGGATATAATCTTTCCATCCTCCCCACCCCTTCCCACCATCCAGTCAGAACCCATTCTTCCATCTTCCCACCATCAATTGTCAGTACCCTTCCATTCCACCCGGCCCCCAAACATCAGAATTGAAGAAGCTTCTTGGATGAGAAGCGAAACTTTTCTTCTTCTTCCTCAAGGAAAAAAACAGCTGTGTTACTTTTGAAAAAGCACCTTTGAGACAATTATGACCTGGATGACTAAGAAGCTCCATAGATACAGAAGCAGACCTTTTTAATGTTTGGCTGTTGCCAAAAATTTATATTGCTTGTGCTTTGGAGAGTAGCAAATGCATTGCTGTTCCTTATAGTGTTTGGAGGATGAATATCTTGTTGCATAAGGTCATTTCTAACACTGCTCTTTAATTTTAGCATTTGATGTCAAATCTGAAATGTTTAATTATTGGTTTGAATGATTATTTATGATCAATTTTTGGAGTCTTTGGAAATTGGTGGGATATTAATTTTTGGAATATATACTATATTGCATTTTTCAATAGATATAATATATGTACCAAGATAAATAGCAAGTGGGTATAGTTTTATTTTTAATTTAATCACTCTGCTCTAGTAATATAGACTAGCCTTTAAATTATGCAGAAGAGAGGTCTGGGTGAATTTATATGATATAATTACATTTATATTCAAGTGTGATGTACATAAGGATATTTGGCATCAAACAGTGACATTTTAATTACTTCTGCAGAAGTGCTGGCTGTGTGATTAACTTTCCAGTGATTCTGTTGCCAATATGGAACATGAAATATAAGCTATCATAGATCAGCAGAAGCTGCATATTCCAAATACCAAAAAAAGCACGCCTAAATGGATTTCTTGTAATGTTCTATCTGTTTGGCATCAGTTAATTCATTTACACATCAGTAAATATTAGACTATTGCTTCACTAGTTAAAGAAAAAAAACTACCTGAAATCTGAAAGTGAGAACTTTACACATCATATGACCTCTTTTGTTGCCAAAAATGGTATATGTACACTCTTTCCTATGTTCCCAATGCAATAATTGCTCCTTAGTACTTTTCCAAATGTAGCTATTCAAAAGGAGTATAATCACTATGTGAAGATTTTTTTTTCTTTAAACATTGTGAACATTAATTTTTAAAATGTAGTGCAATGATGGTGGGATTTCCGTATTTGCTTTAGATAGTGAAATGGGTGAGATGGGTACATATATATTAAATAAAATAAATAAATAAATAATATTGTGTAGACTATGTAAAAATAATTCTTAGTATTGAAAATGAATTACATTTTACATCTACAGTGGGGCAAAAAAGTATTTAGTCAGGCACCAATTGTGAAAGTTCTCACACTTTAAAAGATGAGAGAGGCCTGTAATTGACATCATAGGTAGACCTCAACTATGAGAGACAAAATGAGAAAACAGATCCAATCACATTGTCTGATTTGGAAAGAATTTTTTTGCACATTATGGTGGAAAATAAGTATTTGGTCAATATCAAAAGTTCATCTCAATACTTTGTTATATATTCTTTGTTGGCAATGAAAGAGGTCAAACGTTTTCTGTAAATCTTCACAAGGTTGCCACACACTGTTGCTGGTATGTTGGCCCATTCCTCCATGCAGATTCCTCTAGAGCAGTGATGTTTTGGGGCTGTCGCTGGGCAACACGGACTTTCAACTCCCTCCAAAGGTTTTCTATGGGGTTGAGATCTGGAGACTGGCTAGGCCACTCCAGGACCTTGAAATGCTTCTTACGAAGCGACTCCTTCATCGCCCGGCCGGTGTGTTTGGGATCATTGTCATGCTGAAAGACCCAGCCATGTTTCATCTTCAATGCCCTTGCTGATGGAAGGAGGTTTGCACTCCAAATCTCACAATACATGGCCCCATTCATTCTTTCCTGTACACAGATCAGTCGTCCTGGTCCCTTTGCAGCCACAAAGCATGATGTTGCCACCCCCGTGCTTCACAGTAGGTATGGTGTTCTTTGGATGCAACTCAGCATTCTCTCTTCTCCAAACACGACGAGTTGTGTTTCTACCAAACAGTTCTACTTTGGTTTCATCTGACCATATGACATTCTCCCAATCCTCTTCTGGATCATCCAAATGCTCTCTAGCAAACTTCAGACGGGCCTGGACATGTACTGGCTTAAGCAGGGGGATACGTCTGGCACTGCAGGATCTGAGTCCCTGGCGGCATAGTGTGTTACTGATGGTAGCCTTTGTTACGTTGGTCCCAGCTCTCTGCAGGTCATTCACTAGGTCCTCCCGTGTGGTTCTGGGATTTTTGCTCACCGTTCTTGTGATCATTTTGACCCCACAGGGTGAGATCTTGTGTGGAGCCCCAGATCGAGGGAGATTATCAGTGGTCTTGTGTGTCTTCCATTTTCTAATTATTGCTCCCACAGTTGATTTCTTCACACCAAGCTGCTTGCCTATTGCAGATTCAGTCTTCCCATCCTGGTGCCGGTCTACAAATTTTTTTCTGGTGTCCTCCGGCAGCTCTTTGGTCTTCACCATAGTGGAGTTTGGAGTGTGACTGTTTGAGGTTGTGGACAGGTGTCTTTTATACTGCTAACAAGTTCAAACAGGTGTCATTAATACAGGTAATGAGTGGAGGACAGAGCAGCCTCTTAAAAAAATGTTACAGGTCTGTGAGAGCTAGAAATCTTGCTTGTTTGTAGGCGACCAAATACTTATTTTCTACCATAATTTGCAAAAAGATTCTTTCCAAATCAGACAATGTGATTGTCTGGATTTGTTTTCTCATTTTGTCTCTCATAGTTGAGGTCTACCTATGATGTCAATTACAGGCCTCTCTCATCTTTTTAAGTGTGAAAACTTGCACAATTGGTGCCTGACTAAATACTTTTTTGCCCCACTGTATAGGCACTGTAGAATTTCACGGAAAATTAGGCATACTTTCTGGTAAATTTCTCATTTTTAAGTCATGCTTATTTTTTGTATAAGATACAATTATTGGATACAGCACTGAATCTTCAATTTAACAAATGTAATGTAATGGCGTTTTAAACATGTCAGATTTCCTTCCATTCGTTACACTAATTGGTTACTTTAGCATGTAAGAACACAGGAAAGAGGGATTATTTATTTTCCTGTTGTATTAATTGGAAAATGTAATTTTAAATCATACGTGTCATGTTTTAAATTCCTCACGTTGCATGATTTTAATTTTTAATACTATAATCAGGACATTACCAAGGGAAGTGAATATTTGTAGTTCTGAATTGATGCAGTAGTGGGATTCAATTTTTTTTACTACCGGTTCTGTGGGCGTGGCTTGATGGGCATGGCGTGGTGGGCATGGCAAGGAAAGGGTACTGCAAAATCCCCATTCCCTCCTAATCAGCTGGGACTCGGGCGGCAGAGAATAGATGGGGGCGGGGCAAGTCAGAGGTGGTATTTATCGATTCTTCAAACTACTCAAAATTTTCATTACCGGTTCTCCAGAACTTACCAGTTCTCCAGAACTGGTCAGAACTTGCTGAATACCACCTCTGGACTGGTGGTATTACCTAATTTGATAATGAAATATCTGCAAGGAAACAACCAAGCTCAGGGAGTCCTAAGAACCTCACAATCAGGACATCTGAGGAAACTACAACCTGGCATTTGCTAATGTTTTTCAAGGCAGTTTGCCAGAATCAAAATAAGCAACATAAATACACGGAAGAAACAATTTGAATAAAAAATATAGAAGTGATTAACTTTGCCCAACAGGCTCCAATACCAAAGTGAAGACTATTCAGGAAAATCTCCAAATATTTGGGAAGGTTTGTGGGATAAAATTGTTTTAAAAATCTACTTTTGTAAAAAAAAATCTGCTTGCAAAACTTTGAACCCAACTTTCAAAAGTAGTCACTTAGTTACTAGGATTGTACATTAGATTTGGTCAAAGTTCAGAGGACAAGCTGTAGTAGGGTAATTTGGAACAGGAGTTCCTTTTGTTCACCAGACAATAGTAAATAGATCTGAATAGACATCTGTTCTGGGCTTACATGAATAGTCTTGATTAGTTTCACCAGACTGCTGATACCTTAGAAAAGCTGATGAGCAGGTATCCCAAAAGGACAAGATGTTTCTATTACTTAGCTAAGACATAATGACAGTGTAGGTGATGGAGGGAAGATACTGTAAATGGGTGATTAAATCACAATGGCCATCTTTGGTTGCCGTAATCACAGAAGTGTGGGAGCTGGAAAAACCTTTGGGGTTGAAAAAGAGCTCTATCATTTGTAGCTTTTCAGTGTCACCCAGTCTTTTTTTCTACATAGTTGTGTGAAAATACTTTGGGAGCTACTTGACCTCTCCTAAAAACTTACTTATTTTAAGATAAAGACCAGCCAGCTATACTGTCAAAACTATAAATCACCTCTACTGTATCCAGAAATAAACATCATCATTCCTTATGAACACTTCTTCCTCTGCATAATCTCCCTTAGCCCATCTGTTTGAAATCTGGCAAGCTTTCTCCCCATCATATGGTCTCCTAGCATAAAAGACTTCATTGCATTCTGTGCACAAATAGTAACGGTCAGATTTTAAAGGAACATGGCTTGAAAGCTCCTTCATCATGTTTAGTAAAAATTTGTCATGCATCGTCCCTTCATAAAGATTTAGTTCTCTCGAAAATCAAATTCCCTTCTAGTGAAAAATGAAATATGATTTAAAAATGTATTTTCCTGTTGGGCTAAAGGAGAATAGTGTTTTTGCAATAATTTCTTAAGCAAAGTGATATGCGTACCAGGTCCAATTCATTCCCCCTCACCCTCACGCTTCCAAAACGAGTCCTGGAAACTGGACTTTGAGAAGCCTGGTAATGTACTTCATGATAACAGAATAACAGAGATGGAAGGGAAGGTCTACTTGTAGTCCAACCCCCTATTCAGGTAGGAAACTCTATACCTGTGATGGCGAACCTATGGCACTCTGGAGGGCGAAAAACAACCCAAAGCGCAAACTGGTTCAGGAATGGACTTCCGGTTTGCCTGTTGGGCTGTTTTTCGTGCTCAGGAGGCTTCAGGGAAGCCTCCTGAAGGCTCCAGAGGGCAAAAAAAGGCCACATGGGCACTTCCAGTTTGCCCATAGGGCCGTTTTTCGCCCTCCGGAGGCTTCAAGGAAGCCGGATGAAGCTTCCAGAGAGCCTTCAAGGGGCAGGGGAGGTTGTTTTCACCCTCCCCAGGCTCCTAGAAAGCCTCTGAAGCCTGAGGAGGGCAAAAAAAAAAGATCTATCACAAGCCAAAAGCGTAGGGGAGGGTGGGGGTCACGCGGGCATGCCCATGCGGGGGTCACGCACATAGTATTATGGGTATGGGCATGCCTGCACATGCCCCCCCTGCTCTCCTCCCTTTTGGCTCTTGATGGGAAAAAGGTTAGCCATCACTGCTGTACACCATTTCAGATAAATCATTGTCCAAGCTCTTAAAAAATCTCCTGAAGCCCTAAGTTGACAAGTAAACATTCATGCTTGTCAGTCTGTGTGATCCAAAAATGAGCCATAGTCGATAATCAACTATGTCAACCCCCCCCTCACGGAAACAGAGCATGATATGGCAAAGAGATTAAACTTCATACAGAAGAAAATAGCCATTCAGTGAAGAACAGCAGCTGCAAGATCCCCAATTCCAGTGATGGGCTCAGACATGCTGAGTGCTTAGTGCATGACCAAGACAGAAGAGAAATATTGTTGGCTTGGACATCATAATCCTCCATTCTGCACTACTTGAGTGAGCTTTTTGGTTTGGGCAACCAATGCCATCTCATTATTTGTACATTTTCCCTCATATATTCTCATAAATCCCAATGCTAGAGCAATATTTCAAAATTGTCATTTTTCTAGACACTAATTCAATTTTATGCCACAATGTCCTCAAATATCCAGTAACAAATTTAACATTTGGGAGATGCTTTTAATTTGTTCTGTTTGGAATTGTTGTCTGATCCTCCCAAAATTTCATTGCATCATGAAACGTCATGTTTTACATTTCATCTGGAGTCTGCAAGTAATAACAACAATAATTGTTGTTATTAACAGACACTAGTATAATTCAATTTAATTTGATTCTGAAATTCTTACCTTATCAAGGTATCGTCATCCACAATGACTAACCAAGGCATTTTAGCAGGACTATGATTTAAAAATCTTTCCAAAATGGCAAAAGTCTTTCCACAATGACCTAGAAAGTAACAAAAGAAAAAAAAAGAAACTGGGAAGTAGATATTAAGTAAAACTTTGGATATACAGTATATCCAAATAAGGTACATCCTGTTACAGTATGGGTCAATCAGCTTAGTAACAATTAATTAGAACATCTAAACAAGACTAGAATCTGCTTGGTTGGCTGCCCTTAATACAGCAATTTAAAAAGAGGATAATCCTTGGCCATCTACTCTGCAGCACAGATCATTCTGCTATAATTCATCCATAAAAATGCTGACTTGGGACAGTTTTTTTGTTTGTTTGGTGCAATTAGAGTAAATCTCTTTTGTTTTTAAACAACCGCCCAGCATCCAAACTCTCAAAAATGGGCGGAACATTTTAACCTCATGGCCATGTTTATGCTGGCCCTGAAAAATAAATGAAAAGTAATTTGGAAGCTTCAATATGATTGCCTTTTCTTGCTGTAATGTAGAAAAACAGTTATTCCATGTGTGTGTGTGTGTGTGTGTTTCTGCTCCAATATTTGACCATTCCTGCTCAGCCCAATTCCACATGACAGAAGGTAGAGGAACTAAGGCCACCATTTGTACCTTAAGTATCACTTTTCAGGCTGCAATTTGGAGTCATATTAGTAATAATATTATATGAATAATTATATTGATAATATAAATAATTGAATTAATATTAATGCAGTATCAAGAGATTTTCAATTCAATTGTGCAGAACGTGAAGGATGTGTAGTTTTCTTATGTATGATGTACACTGAAGATGGCATTTAATTTCATTGTACAAGATACAATGACAATAAAGTAAACTCAACGTAAGCATTTCATTGTTGCAGACATTCATGTGGAATACTTGTTACAACTTGTGAAAGAAATATATTGTAACCCACCTCTTTCGGTATTTGGTACTCCTATATCAACAGTAGGTATTGAACTTTCTGCATAATCACTGTAGTATTCCATGAAAGTGGCTTCTCTTTCCCAGGTTTGCTTCACAATAGGTACTGAATTTTTTTTTTAAAAAAAAAGAAGAAGACAGGCAGGAGAAGCAAAATGACTATTTGGAAAAAAATAATAATACTCATTTAGAATACATAGCCATGTCTTCATGCCAAGCTCAATTTAGAATACCCTTTTAGATGGTATTCTAGTCCTAGATAGCTTTTGTGTTTGCAGTACTTCGGCTAATGAAGTAGTTCTTATGCAGCACCGAAATGAAAATGAGTTTGAAACCGCTCTCCTAGTTGGTGGGATACAGCAGCCACAGTATATTGACTTGCAAAGTAATCCTGTGATCAGAAATCCTTATTTGCACAGAACAGTGTGAAATGAACGCTTTAAATGTTCGCATCAAAGGGAAAAAAGAGGATGAAAAGGAAGGCAAAAAATACCATGAAAATGCTGGTGGCTGTAGAAATATCGAAACATGGATGGGATTGCTCATGAACTGGGAAATTCAACAAGCTCTTATGTGAGGCCAAGGAATGTGCATGCCATATTTTTGCTTTTCAAAAATTATTTTAAAAAGTTCATTGGGTGTTGATCTAGAGCAGTGATGGCAAACTTTTTAGTCACAAGTGCCCAAACTGCATGCATGCGCATGCCCAAACTGAAAGGTGTGCAAACGCGCACATACATTCACTGACATGTGTGCATGCGCAGACATGTGCAAATGTGTTCATGCACAGTAGAGACCCGAAGACTAGTTGGCCAGTGGGAGACAGGGCATCCCAATACCGGCAGCTGGCAAGAGGTAAGATCTTTTTCTTTCATGAGCTTCTCCATCATTTGCAAGGAAACAGCAGCTCATGAAAGAAACGCCATGGAGATCTGACCTGGGGCGATGGCACGCGCACCAGCAGAGAGAGCTCTGTGTGCCATCTCTGGCACGCCTGCCATAGGTTCGCCATCACCGATCTAGAGAAAGCATATGATACAATGAATAGAACCAAATAATGGAATACTTTGCATGATTATGCAACTGAGGATTAGTTGCTGCATGTGATGGAAGTAAAGCAGTGGTGAGAATACATGAAGGAAAAGGGAAAGGTTGTGAGCAGTGGTGAAATTCAATTTTTTTTACTACTGGTTCTGTGGGCATGGCTTGATGGGTGTGGCAGTGGAAAGAAACTGCAAAAGCCCCACTCCCTCTCCACTCTGGGGCCAGCCAGAGGTGGTATTTGCCGATGCTCCGAACTACTCAAAATTTCCACTACCGGTTCTCCAGAACCTGTCAGAACCTGCTGAATTTCACCCCTGGTTGTGAGGTATTCAAAGAGCATAAAACTGTGGTTGGATTTTTTCCAGAAAGAAATAAGGAGTTTAAAAAGCAGCAGTAACATATGAAACGGTATGTGAATTCATTTCAATAGAATCTTTTTTGAAATTGCAAATTGCAGAAATTAGCATTAGATATTTGCAGCAGCATAATTTGTTTGCTCTTCTTAAGTGGCTGCAGCAGTTAGTAATATTCTGGTCACCATTCTGTGTCCTCCTTTATGCTCTTGATTAGCATAGCTTTGGGGGTTTGTAGTACGAGGGGACCACAGAAAATTAAAGAGAGCCTTAAGAAATATTCTCAGAAAGTAGAGTCTGAGAAAAATCGACTTTTCTATAATTAAAACAAGTGATGAGTAAAATAGTTAAGTACTAAGAAAATAAATTCCCTCATCACCCTACAAAGATTATCAAAAAATAAAAGTAATGTCTGAAGCTCATTTATCATCTGTGTATATCACAGGATAGAACAGTTTACAGAGACAATAGGATCAATACATCTTTGTTGTGATTTGAAGGGAGAGAAAAATGCTGAAGGCAATTTCCTTCAAACAAGGACATCAGATTAATTTACAATACAGCCTACCAACCTCGTCACTGTTTGACATAGAAGGGATGCAAAAAATAGAGAACAGAAAACTCTTCACGCTTCAAACAGCTGTGATTAGAAGAGAAAGAAACAGCCACAGATGCTTCACATGGGCCCAAATCTTCACTTCCAACAAAACTCTGGTTAGAATTAAATATTTAACATTTGGATAACATGTATATGTCTATAAAACATAATACTGTATGCAAAGGTGTCTATGTCATGGTTATCGCAAAGGTGCCTTTCAAAAGGCAACTGGACTTCATTTGTTTTTTTCCTTGAAAACATTTCACTTCTCATCCAAGAAGCTTCTTCAGATCTGAAGTAAAGAAGTTTTTTGGATGAGAAATGAAACATTTCCAAGGAAAAAAACAAAGAAAGTCTGGTTGCCTTTTGAAAAGCACCTTTGGGATTATATGCAAAGGTTTTATTCATTTTCATATATACATTAAAATATATTTCAACCAAAACACAATGTTACTGGTTAATATTTTCTCCTATCAACCATCATTAGAGATAGGTTGCTATTGGCTTGCATCAGAATGTCAATAAGAATCAAATGATTACAAAAATTATTTGAGTGAAATGTGGGTCAATTCATGGTTTTCATTATTAGGACTACACTAGATTCTCAGTCTTATGTATCTAAAGCACCTAAAAAAAAGGAGAAAACTCTCCAATAGATTGTAAGCTGCCCAAAGTTATCTGATAGTGATGGGTGGAAAATAAGTTCAATAAATAAATACATACATACATAAATACATACATAAATATCTCATATTTAATAAATATTCCGTTGCTTTAGATTTATATCCCATCTTTTCTTGAGAAGCTAAAAGCACCAGATATGTTTTAATTTGAAAACTCTGGATTTGTACCTTCAATGCAAATTTCAATTTCTTTCCTTACTTCTTTTCTCACTAATTTTCTCACAAGTGATTTTCTACTAGAGCCGAGGTGGCGCAGTGGTTAAATGCAGCACTGCAGGCTACTTCAGTTGACTGCAGTTCTGCAGTTCGGCTGTTCAAATCTCACCGGCTCAGGGTTGACTCAGCCTTCCATCCTTCCGAGGTGGGCAAAATGAGGACCTGGATTGTTGGGGGCAATATGCTGACTCTGTAAACCGCTTAGAGAGGGCTGAAAGCCCTATGAAGCGGTATATAAGTCTAACTGCTATTGCTATTGCTATTGCTACTATATGTGAAAAGTTCAAAAAGGAAATTTGCTAAAAGAAAAGGCTATCTATACTTTTCAAGATGTTATATAAATTAATAAAAACAGCTTCAGAAAAAAAATGTAAATATACTCTTAATTCCAGAACTTACTTCTGTCTCCATGGAATTTCCGGCATGTTTTTACAGCAATAAAGATATCCGTTTTCTTCACAGGATCACCCTAAAAATAAAATATCATCTCCATATATTTTTCAATTTATGTATTTTTCAATTTAGATTGATAATTAGCAATTCATTTTTAAGAAAAGAACTACAGAAAAATGCAACTCCATTCTCCACAAAATATTTTAAAAAATATTATAGCTGTATTCTATATCTGAAAATGTAAACAATTTAAATAATGAAATGTTGCCTGGCAGCATTTGCCACTTAAACTATAGTAGAAATTCAGATTGCAGTTATAACTAGTGATAAATAAGAAAAAGAAATAGTATAATTATAGCAGTGAATGAATACTATACTAAGAATCCCGTTGATTTTAATATGAGGGAGTTAGGCAGGTCATATCTCACTAAATTTGGCTAGATCACATTTTCTTAGGATTCTGCTAGAGCTTTTTTTTACCTTTCTCCTGTAATCAACTCAAATATTTATAAACATATACAAATACATACACGAACGTATTTGCAACAAGAGCTATATTTTTATAGCCATAAATGGTTAATTTCAAGATTCTTTGGATCTAAGCAGAAAATGGTTTTTAAAAGGATTTCTGGTAGCTTCTAGAAATGGCACTCCAGTTTTTACAAGCACTTTGTCAAATGTTTTCTTCTTCTTCATGCAACATATAATCAAGCAACGAGTTAGCGAACACCTAGAAGTAAACAAAGTAATAGCCAAAAGCCAACATGGGTTTGTCAAAAACAGATCATGCCAGACTAATCTTATTGCATTCTTCATCAAAGTGACAAAATTAGTGGACCAAAGGAATGCTGTCGATATAATTTACTTGGACTTCAGTAAGGCATTTGATAAAGTAGACCATAACCTACTACTGGATAAAGTAGAAAAATGTGGGTTAGAGAGCATCACCATCGAGATGGATTCGTAACTGGCTGACCAAACCCACTCAATGTGTAGTCCTCAATGGAACTGCATCTTACATGGAGAGAGAGTGCAGAATACGCCCTAGAAATAGCCACCCGTACCCAATGACCAATGTCTGAAGAGGAGGCCTTGGAGCCTCTCTTACTTCCTGGCTGGAACTTGACGAAAAGAGCCTCAGATCGCCTGAAAGTAGCAGTTCGTTTAATATAAACATGTAAAGCACGTCGTACATCAAGGTAGTGCCACTTACGTTCCAGCCTGTGTGATGGCTGAGGACAGAAGTCAGGAAGCACCAATTCCTGGGTTCTATGGAATACAGAATTTACCTTCGGTACAAAGGCTGGATCAAGCCGAAGGACTACCTTATCCGGGTGAAAGATGCATAAATCTTGTCTGATGGACAAGACTGCCAACTTGGAAACTCGCCTCGCTGAGGTAATGGCTACAAGAAAAACCACTTTTAATGTCAAATCATGTAAAGACACCGAATGCAAAGGTTCAAATGGAGACTGAGTTAAGGATTCCAGGACTTTGGAGACATCCCAGGTTGGGAATCTGTGTATTGTTGGCGGCTTGATGTTTATGGCACCTCTCAAGAAACAACGAATAAGAGGTTCATGAGAAAGGGGCTGAGCAGAAGTCAGAGAGAGAACTGAGGACAGGGCTGTGACCTGGCGACGAAGAGTATTTGGCGAGAGTCCTAGATCCAGCCCGTTGGAGAAACTGGAGAATATAAGGAATAGAAGCCTGTAGAGGAACAATGCCCTTTGTATGGCACCAGACAGAGAATTGATTCCAAGTGGCATCGTAAATGCGGTTAGTAGAAGAGCGCCTGGAGGCTTCAATTGTATGACTGACCTCGGCAGACAGGTTTGGAGTCCTTAGAGCTTCCCGCTCAGCCTCCAAGCGGTGAGACGCAACCAAGGAAGGTCGGGATGTTGGAACGACCCCTAGGAGCAGTGAGGGGAATTAAGGCAGTTGCGACGGTGGAGCTACAGAGAGGTTCAGGAGGTCGGCAAACCAGGGCCTGCGGGGCTACCGGGGTGCAATTAAGATTAGTTCTGCCCTTTCCACCAGCAGTTTTATACCACTTGTTGAATGAGAGGGGTAGGGGGAAAGGCATACAGAAGTCCCGGAGGTCACTCGCTCCTCAGAGCATCCACACCCTCTGCCCCTGGAGTCGCATAGCGTGCAAAGTACCTTGGCAGCTGAGTGTTGTCCTGGAAGGCAAAGAGGTCGAGAACCAGAAGTCCAAACCTGACCATCAGTTGCTGGAAGATGCGCCGATGTAAGCTCCACTCTGCTGGATCGATGTGCATGCGGCTGAGGTAGTCTGCCTGAGTGTTCTGGACCCCCGATATGTGCTCGGCCCGGAGAGACAACAGGTGGGTTTCCACCCAAGATATCAGTTGGAAAGACAGAGTCATTAGATGCCAGGATTTTGTGTCCCCCCCCCTGCCGATTTATGTGTGCTTTGGTGGTGGTATTGTCCGTAAGGACGAGCATGTACGCGTTGGCCACGAGATATTCAAACCGAAGCAGGGCGAGAAACACGGCTCTTAGCTCCAACCAGTTGATACTGTTCCTCTGGTCAGAGGGTGACCAAAGGCCTTGAGCCCTGTGCGACAGAATGTGAGCTCCCCAGCCTTGCAGACTTGCGTCCGTCATTAGAATGATGCATGGGGGGTAGCGAAATAGAAATCCCTGTTCCACGGCAGGGGAGAGCCACCAGAGTACGGATCAGGCGAATTCTGTGTGTCGAGCAACTGCAGTCTGCCTTTTGATACGGTAGCAGCAGCCATTGGAGCTGGCGACTGTGGAATCTGGCCCATGGAACGATGTGGCACAATGATTGGTCTTAGAAGTGGCCTTTCATGGAGCAGGGTCAGAGGCCTTGTCAAGAACTGCACTTGGGGTAGTCACATTTTGGGCCTCCTGAGGAGGGGCCGACCTAGAGGCCTTAGCAGGCTTGGCAATAGAAGGCTTGGAGGCATAGGCTCTCTTTTTGCTTCTAAGTTCAGAGGAAACTGGAATAGAAGGGACAGCTGGAGTGGGTGAATCATCCCCCCGAGAAACCGTGGTCTCGTTGGTCGCCATTACTCATAGTTACTGAAGATTCCCAAAGCATCGTTGTAGGTTTCCTGCCTAAACAAAATGGCCACCACAGATTTTGTGCTTAAATCAAACGGTCGCCCCGGTAGATAGGGCCCCGAGTAAGGCCTGAGGTAGCAAGCCGACAAGGCGGCTTATCGCTAGCTAATTAGCTGCCCGCCAATCGCTATGGCGTCAGGAGTGGAATTTGAAGCTGTATGAAGGACGCTGCTGAGGCAGCAGGAAGAGGTGCCAGCGAGTGAAACACTCAGTGCTCCAGCGGCTCCTGTGGCTGCTGTGATTGGAGTTGGCTTCTCCACGGCGCGGCTGCAGCGATCATTTCGTCAGGTGGCACGGCTGCAGCAATCAGCTCTTTTGGTGGTGCAGCTGCAGAGATCGGCGTTTCGGGTTGCGTGGTAGCAGTGAGAGGCAATGAAAGGAAAACCTCGTAAGCTGGCTGCCAATGTTCTCTGCTGCCTAAGCAGCCAAGTCAGAGAGAGGCAAGAGCCTCCTGGAGGCTGCATCGTCTTAATAGGAGCGAAAAAGTAGCACCAATCGAATACAATTTGAAGGAGAGCCAAATAGAGATTTTTTGGTACAAATTTGGAGAAATTTTAGGGAAAAACGAATTAGTTAGCAAGGAGAGATACGGAGACACAGCTAATCGGAGGATCGACTGAGTCCATTTCTCGGGAGGACCCTCGTGGGCGTGTCTTTAATACTTGTAGACCTGGTCGCATTGGATCCTGACGGAGTCCTACCCATGCCTGGATGATGTCTCCACCTACTAGGAGAATGCAGAGAAGCGCAACAAAGATGATTAGGGGACTGGAGGCTAAAACATATGAAGAACGGTTGCAGGAACTGGATATGTCTAGTTTAATGAAAAGAAAGACTAGAGGAGACATGATAGCAGTGTTCCAATACATCAGGGACACACAAAGAAGAGGGAGTCAAACTATTCTCCAAAGCACCTGGGGGTAGAACAAGAAGCAGTGGGTGGAAACTAATCAAGGAAAGAAACAACTTAGAATTGAGCAGAAATTTCCTGACAGTGAGAACAATTAATCAGTGGAACAGCTTGCCTCCAGAAGTTGTGAAAGCCCCAATACTGGGTCTTTAAGATGTTGGATAGCCATCTGTCTGAAATGGTATAGGGTTTCCTCCCTAGGGGATTGGACTAGAAGACCTCCAAGGTCCCTTCCAACTCTGCTATTCTATTGTATTGTATATCAGAAACAACAGCAGATAAGCCTTGTTATTTGGCGCTCTCTCTCTC
Source organism: Thamnophis sirtalis (assembly GCF_051295495.1). Lineage (NCBI taxonomy): Eukaryota > Metazoa > Chordata > Lepidosauria > Squamata > Natricidae > Thamnophis > Thamnophis sirtalis. Next base: position 24,509,235 of record NW_028261388.1, on the reverse strand, counting down.
TCCCTTTCCCTCCCCCTCCCTCTCTGGGAGATGATAAAAATTCCTGTTGCCAGAAGTGTCAGCCAAAATGACACTTAAGAGAGAAGTATCAAACACTTGGTAAAACCATAAACGTACAAAACCAAATTGGAAGGACAGTAGAATAATTGTGTATTAACTGAACAATCATATTTTCCTTAAATTTTAATATTAAAGTTATGCTTAAGAATGAATGCACTTTCAATATCAAAAAGCTAACACACCATTTTCAAAAGAATAGACAGCCCTCATTTAACAATCCTGGGATCTGCAACTCTGCTGCTAAGCGAAGCAGTTAGTAAGGGGGAAATCATGGGAGTATGACTGTGCTTTCTGGCTGGAAAGGGACAAGACTAGCCAGTATACCTGGTTTGCCTTTGGCTTGCATCCTAACCATTCACCCCATTTCCCTTTGGAAAGCTCTATTGCCTGCTTACTGACTTATACACACACCAAAAGCCATGTGATTGCATTGCAGCCTAGTGCTGGAGCCAAACTCATGCTATGCATACAGTTTATAGTAGTTTCTTGCAGTCAATTTCTCTCCTCTATGTGAGAGGAGATGGGTTAAAAAACAGCAAGCAATTTCTGCAGGCAGCCTCTCCTTCGCTTGACCTTTCTTGTTGCGAACGCAATCGCATTGCTCCTAATGCGTAGAAGAGCAAACAGCTTATTTTCTTGCAATCCCTTTCTCTTCAATAAATCTGTCCTGCAAAGAGGGCGGGGGGAAACACACGCACAAGACAACGCTACGGACAGTAAAGGTGATCACTGTCTGAGAGATGCTGAAAAGATTGTAAGTGGTCTGTAAAGTTATTTTTTCAGCATTGTTGTAACTTTGAAAGATTGTTGAATGAATGGTCAATAAGCAAAGGCTACCTGTATGCCTTTTTTGTGAAAACTCAAATGAAAGTTAAGAAGTTTGCAAAATAAGTGAAGAAAGCTCAGACTACCAAGTCATTGCAGTTATCTCACACACAAACAAAATGGTATCCAGAATTTTGCAATCTAACTTCAACAACCCACGGAAAGAGAACTGCCTGATGTATCAGCTGGGTTTACAAGGGTCAGGAGCCCGTGGAAACATTTTACTAGCATCTAATGAATAATGGAAAAGGCAAGGGAATTCTACAAATGTCTAATTTTGTTTTGACTATGTAGGCCACATAGCAAGTTGTGGGTATCTCTTAAAAACATCTCATCTGCCTTTTGAAGAATTTGTATGATAACCAAAAATAACAGAAGGGAATATGGAAGAACTAAGTGATTCAACTTTGGCACAAAGTGCATCAGAATTATCTATTGTCACTTTCTTTAACTTATATGCAGAATATATCGTGAGAAATGCAGGAATAGAAGAAGTAATATTTGGAATTACTGTAAAATTGTTTGGAGCAGGGGTGGGTTCCGGCTTCTTTTACTGCCAGTTCGCTCGGGGACACATGTCGGGCACACACACGCTTTGCATGTGTGCAAGCAGTAGTCAAAAAATTGTTTCTGCGCATGCACAGAAGCAAAAAACAAGATGGTGGTGCCATAGGCCTCGCCAATAGAACTAGTTTGGGTATGTGGGTGGCTGAGTTACTACCTATTTGGACGAACCAGTCGGAACCGGTAGGAACTCACCTCTGGTTTCGAGCAATAATTACTTCAGATAAGTTCATGATATATATTATGATGGTAGAAGCAGGATAGACTAATGGAATCCTTTGTTGAAGATGAAGAAAGGGGAAACACCTATCTGACTGCTGCTCAATATTAACAACAACTGAAATTATCTCAGAAATTCTGGGTTCTGATAGTATTTTTTCTAACTAATGCATTTTATTTAAAAGCTTTCTTGAATTACAGCTTACTTCGTCGAATGTTTTTAAATCAAATTCCTTAATCACAGTTGTCCTACTATGCCTAAAATTACAGTATGTCAATAGATAATGGCAGCCTTTATTTCTCTGTAAATCAGCAAAGGAAAAAGTTGAACTACGGTAAGGTACAAGAAAAGGAAGAGCTTTTTTTCTCAAGCTGAAAAATTCACAAGATTAGTCACTTTAGTCATGAAACAGGAGGTACTATCACAAGCCTATGATATACCAAAATGCAAACACTTGCCACTGACATCCAAGTTACATATTGTCAAAGCTGTTGCTATTAGTTATTATAGATGGCCGCTGGAAAGGCTTAAACAAAGAAAATGATTCATTTGAGTTGTGGCACTGGGGAAAATTGCAATAATTTGGACTGGAATAAGAACAAATCACTCAGAATTAGATGAAGTGAAACAAGGCTGCTAAAAGCAAGCCTTAATAATGCGCCTAACCATTAAATATTTTTGGACACATAATGCAACAGCAAGATTCATCGGAAAAGATTCTACTGTTTGGACAAATCAAAAGCACTGGAAAAGAAGCCAACTGACAATAAGGTGGTTACATGACACAAGTAAGACCTTACAAGAACGCAAAGATGCAGTAAGTGACCCTTAGTCCTGTACAGTGATGATCACTGAATCACCAAGAGTCAGAAGCAATTGAAAAACAGATTGAAAGAAAAAGATCTCAGCTCACTGGTGATTAGTACAGTACCAACTTTGAACATTCTAAATGTTTTACATAGATGATTTTATAATTCTTTCAGCTATACGACAGCATTGCTATTGCCATATTGCAGATCCCAGTAATATTAACCATAGGTAGCAAATCCCGGCAAAGGAATTATGGATGAGAGTTAAAGAAAATGGATTGCCTGCCTGTTGTTTCCCAATCCTACTTTTCCCCATTTTAAGATAGCAATGGCACTTGCACTTATATACCGCTTCATAGTGCTTCACAGCCCTCTCTAGGCAGTTTGCAGAGTCAGCTTGTTGCCGCAAACAATCTAGGTAAAATCAACAATAATCATTCATTTATGAATTTGTGAACAAAAAATGTGGTTCAGTACAATGGGAGATGTTAAACCTGAGGCGAGTCAATTTGATGCAGTGGTTAAAGCAGTGTTTTTCAACCTTTTTTGTGCAAAGGCACACTTTTTTCATGAAAAAAATCACGAGGCACACCACCATTAGAAAATGTTAAAAAAAATTAACTCTGTGCCTATATTGACTATATATAAAGTAATTTTCCCACGGCACACCTTACACTATGTCACGGCACACTAGTGTGCTGCGGCACAGTGGTTGAAAAACACTGGGTTAAAGTATCAGGCTAGAAACCCAGAAGCTGTGAATTCTAGTCCCACATTCGGTAGAAAGCCAGTTGGGTGACCCTGCGTGAGTCAATCTCTCAGCCTTGGGTAGAACGCAAAGTCCTTGCAAGAAAACTGCAAGTAGACCAGGCAAATACCAGGAATAAAAAACTGACATGAATACACCAACAAACCAACCCCTGAAATGGTCGACGTCTTGGAACAGCCCCCCCCCTCTCAATTTCAATTTAAAGAACCATTTTCTATTCTGCAATGTCCCTTTTTTTTCTTTCTTCGTGCAAAACAGGAGTAGATGACACTGTAGGTGAGCACATATAGGATCTGGCTCTGCTTTATTGTTATTTAACTCAAAATGCTAGCATTATAAAAGACATACCAGAGATCTTCTTAATACAGAAGACACATTTGCAGTCGCAATATTAACAAACAGTGCAATTTCAAACTGCTTTTTCTCCTCCTTTGCATGAAATGGCATTTAGATATAGTGAATCAAGGAGACCTTTCAAATGTCTTGAGGGGAAAAAAAACCCAATCTATTTGTATATGTGAAGAAAAGTACCGAGAATCTAAGAAAACAAATTCTGCAGTTTTCTAGGCTATTTGGGAAAATGAATCCCCTTAAAAGCAAATGTCAACTTTGGAATGGATTGAAAAAATAAATCAGATAAGGTTTCTTTGCACGATTACAAGGGAAATCAAGAAATGATGATGACACTGACTATAAAAAACAGATTGGTAATGTTTCCCACTCCCAATTTAATTATGTTTTCTGAAAAGTTATCTTTGTTATCGGGCATTTTATTTGTACCAAAGCCAATAATTGAGAGAGGGGGGGGAGAGAAAGACAAAGACACAGAGAGATAGAGATATATATGCTGAAAAGGCAGTGAAAAGCACCCATTTTACTAGCTTCAGGCATGAGCAAAAGGAAGCGGTATTTAATAAGCCACAATTGCTGCATGGATAGAAGTTGCAAGTTGAATGCTAAAAACAGATTTATCCTGAAGTGTGGAAAGTCTATGCAAATGTCCCTTTTACTGTCTAAAAAACTAAGGTCCCTTTATTTTTACAGCAGAAGAATAAAAAGTTGGCCATGCCCTCTATTTGCACATAACCAGTGACAAATTTCAGTATAAATAGACATATTTCTTTTTCTTCTTTCTTTTTCCTTCAATTTTATCAAATTGTTTATACATGCAAAGTTCTCCACTTAGAAAAATCTAACAAGATACATATGGGATAGAATAGCATATTTTCTCTATATTCTCTATCGGGAGAAGCAATCAGGAAGTACTTACACATTGTGGGAGGAAATTGGTGAATGTAGTGGCACAGGTAACACCATTAGGAGAGTTGAAGTCTTTTGTACAGAATTCAGGCACCGGTGTGAGTTGTGGTCCATTCCCTTTCTCCCAGATATATAATGCAATCTTTCAAAATGTAATCACATATATATGTAAATATTCATTATCTATATACATTATCAGAGAGAGAATTACCCAAAGTTATTTATCAACTTTCCAAGAAATGTTATATAAACCCTTGACATTTCCTAGAAATTTTCTAAGAAACTTAAAAAAATGCAAAGCAGAAAAAGGTCCCGTTTTCTTCTCAATTAAAATAAAAATCAACCAAAGGAAAATGAAACATTTCCATCGCAAATATGAAAAGTTCCAGCACATAATCCTGCAGACAACTCCTGGCATCTCCAATAAGGCCTGGAAATACCCTGCTAGACAAGCCATTCTAGTCGCTTCTAGAACATCATTTTCCAAACTTGGCAACATGGTAGCTGGGGAATTATGGGAGTTGAAGTTCACACAACTTAAAAATTACCAAGTTTGAAAAGCACTGCTTTAGACACTGCAATATGATAGATAGAGCAATGGTCCGAATGGCAATAAGACAGCTACAGATGGGAATATAAAATTTATAATCTTCTCAGACTCAATTTGGAATTAGAAGAATCAATGTATGACATATTCCTTAGATGTTGTTTTTGAACATGCCCAGAAACAATATTTCCTTTGGACCTTTTTCCCGGACAAAAGTCACAATGTTTTGTTTCTCTGAGATATGGAAAGGGAAAACTAGAAGGGTTGAGGAGAGCCAACCTTAGAGTAAGAACAAATCAAGAAAAGTGAGCACATAATGCTTCCCTGCCCTATGAAACATCATTTCCACGCAGAGGTCAGTCTGGTCCTCATCTTGCTGGCCTTCCAGAAATATATACAATATATATAATCTAAAATAGTTATATTGTACATGAATTCATTTTGCTCTCTGGTTGACTATATGGTATGGTTTTAATTGTTGTAATGTTTGCATGCTTATTTTTTCCCTCTATTATTGTTTGGTTTTAATCTTGAAGGCCACCCAGAGTCACATATGTAAGATGGGTGGATAAATAAAGGAAGGGAAGGGAAGGGAAGGGAGGAAGGAAGGAAGGAAGGAAGGAAGGAAGGAAGGAAGGAAGGAAGGAAGGAAGAAGGAAGGAAGGAAGTTTTTTCAAACTAGGGAGTCAGTATCTCATTCCTTTATTTGCAAATTTGCCCTTTTACTAAGTTTTTTCAAACTAGGGAGTCAGTATCTCATTCCTTTATTTGCAAATTTGCCCTTTTACTAATTTTACCACATGTATTACTAAGTTACCTCATAAAACAGCACATACGCTTAGTGAATATTGTTTATTCCCAAATGGAGAAGATGACAACACAAATTAAAAATAAGTTTAGTCAGGACTGACAAGAACAGATGGCAGGGAGGGTTACAAAGGGCAGAGTTGCGTTTGTTTCTCTGTAGATACTTTTAACATTCAAATACATTTGGCAAACAATCAAATAATAAAAGTAAGAGACTTGCTTTAAAAGCATGTTTATACTGAAAGTGGAATGATTTACTATTTCTTAATGTAATATAAAACATGCAGCATTTTAGAAAATAATTAACGATTCAAATGCAACTTGACATTGGTGAAGAATTGGATTGGGTTATAATGCAGTAGGAGCTTGCCATTTCATTTTCAGAAACACTTCCTTTAAAAAAAGGCTTTGAAAAGAATAATTTTAAAGATATTCATAATACAGTCAGAATGTGCCAGGAAAAATATGAATATAATAAAAATATGGATTGTAATTAAAATACTAAAAATAATTATATTCTATCCAAGGCAATAGAGCACTGAACATAAATGAGGAAATCAAGAAAAATATGACTTGAGGCATCAAATACTTTTCAATGCTTTGTATTGAGTAAGAGTGAATCACAATTCCTTTTACTTTAATAACACTATTATTACCATAAAGTGTGACAATAAAAGGAAGTTAGTAATGTTTGAACATATATCTCATGAATAAATTCAGCTTGGTTTTTTGGGGGGAAAAGAATTTTTAATGGCTCTTACAAGCTTCTATAATCTCTACATTGTTAAAGATATAGAACAGGATGTACGTAAAAGAAAAAGAAAGATCTAAATGCTGGTAGGCTGTTTTTCAGAAATATTCCTTATTTACAAAGATTGCCTACTTCCCTTCAGGATTGAATTCTCAATGCATAAGAAGCCATTGTAGAGATTACTGACATTGGCATTACCATTGCTAAACCCTGAACCTTTCCTATGGTAAAGTGGATCAGATTGAATTTTTGAGGAAGTTTTTGAGCAAAATCAAAGAATCATAAAATGACAGGGATCTTGAGGTTATGACTTTGCTCAACAGAAGAATCAAAGCTAAATCATTCATTTCATAGGGCTACCTACTATTTGCCTGAAAATTTGTAGTTATATAAAGACTACCATCTCTCTGGAAATTAATTCACTCTAGATTTAATGTGGTTTTTTTGCCTAGTATTCAGGTGGAATCTCCCTTCGTATAATTTAAATCCATTATTCCTTATCCTGTTATCTGAAATGAAGGAGAACAGATCTTGGCTTTCTTCTCGGTCACATTCCTTCAAATATTTGAAGATTTTATATCATCCTCCTGCCTTTTAATAAAAAGTCTGACCATGCGTAATTCCTTCAATCATTCAATATAGAACACAAATCATCCTTGTTTCCCTTCCCTGAATTTATTTCAGTTTGTCTGAATCTTCTTAAACTATGATGTATATAACTGTGAACAAGGTAGGGTTTGGCAAATACAGAAGATAATGAAATTATTGGGTTTTTTTAAAATTATACTGGTTCAATATGTCTAAATTTGCTGTTTTTGTAGCAAATCATTACTCTTGGAATCCAATTTTTGACCCTGGTATCAACTTAGTAGAATTTATTTAGTAAATTCTCATGTATTCAGAACATCCTTAACTTTGTTATTTGGAATTTCACAGAGTTTTTGTCAAATGTTTTGCTGAAATTAAGGTAGTTATCTTTATAGCGTTCCTGCAACCTGCTAAAGAAATTGTCTAATCAGAAAAGTTGGTTGGGCAACTGTTTCTGAAAAATACAGTTTACTGGTAATTACCATATTTTTCAAGGTGCTTACAATGAATCACTACATAATTTGTTCTATAAACCTCCCAAGTATCACAGATTCAGTGTTTGTTTATAGCAGATTATTTGTAGTTCCCTGGATCCTGTTTCCCCCCCCCCCCCCCCCCGATTCTCCAAGACAGAAGTAACATTTAGCCTCTTCAATCATCTGGAACTTCATCTCTTCAAGTTTTCATCTCTTCAAGTTTTCTCATAAATATAATTCATTCAGATAATCTTCAGATCAATTAATCTGGCCCTAAAAATTTAAACTCATTTAAAGGAAGAAAATATATTGTAGCCATGTGTCATGACAGCCAAATAATAAATCCCATTTTTATTTCCATCTTCCCAACTGCTTGACTATATATCCTCTCTTCAGAGAAAACTGATAAAGTAGCACTTTGTCATCTGTTGGCAGCTGGATATGCTAACTCTTATAAAAATCTTATTATAAGAATCTTTTGTTGTCCTTAGCAGTTATTTTCTGGAATTACCTTTACAATTCTCTTCATGGTCTGGCATATACAGAGAGCTTTTCCTGCCTTTAAATCCTCATGGTTATTTTGTGCAGCAACATGTCTTGTGTTTTTACCTCATTGGAACTATTAGCAACTACATGATCATGGCTTCATTTCTCCATCTTCTGCCATTGTATTCTACTTATTATTGTTCTGAATTTGTTAAAATCCACTTTACTGGTCCAGGATAAATCTTCAATTACCCTCAGCCTTTAATTCTATTAAAATAAAGAAATTTAGCCTTATACAATCACTTTTGTCCAGTATTCCTGCAAACAAACAACCAGACTTGTATGTGCAGAGTTTGAGCCAACTACTTTATTATATTCTGCCTATACTACAGAAATCTCCCCAGTCTGACAGCCTGATCCTGAGAACAATTAGATAAGGCTCCAAGGAACTGGGGGGGGGGAGAGGGGGGGCTTTTGTTGCACAATGACTCCAGGCTAGCTCCACATTTGATCCCTTCTTCCTGACAGGATAGATGTCAAATCAAGAAAATTACACTTTATCTCTTACACTACCCGTAGAAAGAAAAGCTGGGAATTTCCTGAAATAACTAAGCTTGGCAGAGTTTGCCTCACAATTATATGTCAGTAATTAATTTTTCTTGGCATCACTACTTGAAACTTGTTTGAAAGATCTAAGTTTGCTTGTGGAAAGTTTAATCCATATTGTCTTTTTGCTTGGGCAGGTAATAGCAGACATAAACAACAATGTAATTTTTATACATTCTTTTACTTGTTTTAATTAGATGTTCTTGACAAGTTCATTTCCTTGAATTTCTGAGCAGGTGTGAATACTTTTAATATTTAGTTCATCTCCTCCTCCTCCCTTTCATTTGCTTCTGTTCCTTTTGAACAAATTATATCCTTCAGCTGCTGAAATATAATCCCCAGAGACATCCCACTGGGTCTTTTGTACTTCTACTAAATCAGATACATCTTCTTGTATTAACATTTCAAACCCATCTTTTTATTTCTTATAGATTGAAAACAATAGACAATGAAGATCATGCATTATAATTTTTTTTTTGCTTTTTTAATTTTAAGGTTGAGTTCTTTAACAGGGCCTCCATTAGATTAACACTCCCATTTCCTTCTGCATTGCACAAATTGCTTTGGATTCCAACTAAAGCCTTCCTCTGTTGAAGCTCACCAGGGTTTAAGCAAATGCAGTTTTATTAGACTTTTATCATCTTATGCCACATTCAAAGGGCAAAATGTGATTTATTACATGCATGAGCAGCCATTCAATCCCGGGAAAAGATGCAACTGCTTATAGTATTCCTGATAGGAGCAACATGTATTGTATATCCATTTATATACCAAATCATTCTTTGCTTTTCAAATCCATATTTCTGCACAATCCTAGTCCTTAAAATTGTATCTCCTGTATCTAAACCAATTCATAAACTGTTCATCAACAGCATTCTTCTTTTCTTTCCCATCCTTTTTGCGTGAACGTGAAAGATGGAAGGGAATACCACCTTAGGCTCCTGGTGCTTGATCTTTCTTCCTCATTAGATATTTTAGATACTCCTGGCAATATCATTTGTCCCCACATGGATAAGCAGGGAGAGATAATTGAAAGTTGTTCTGTCCCATCAATAATCTGTGCTCCTAGCAGACAGCACACTTCACGAGTTACGGATCTTGTTAGTTTCTCACCTGCAGCAGTGAGTTGTCAATTATAGTCATTCATTTGTCTTCTTGCACATGATATGACATGGTTTCACCTTTGAAAAACTCATGAATAAAGCAGTATGTCGATAAGAGTTACCGAATGGCATCATGCAGAGGACAGGGACTACAAATACACAGTATTCATAATCACTTTACTTGCTACTTGCAATTATTCTTAGCTAATGTATTTTTAATACAAAATTCTATAAAGAGGGGTTGTAAACCTCACCTACTTTTAGACTTGCTTTTGCCTCTAGCATGGATCAATAAACCAATTTATACTACAGCAAAGATGGGTGGGTCTCCAAGTAAAAAAAATATCAGCTATTCTCTTACAATAATGTGATTTTTGGCTACATAGGATTGCTACCAGAGATGAGATTACTGATACTTTGTTATCTGAATTTTATTATTGTACATAATGAACAAAAATACTAATATAACTTCTTTGTATTGATTGGAACCTGATTATATGAAGTAAATTTTGTTCAAATGAATCAGAAAGGACTTACCTCATGTTTTAAATCGATTGTAAAATCTGACTTTAAAGGTTCATTCTTCAGTCTCCTTGCAAGCCTAAGCAATAAAAATAATAAAAACATAATATGGATATGTGCAAAAGCATAGAACTTTTTAAATGAAGTTACCAACCATTAGATAGTAATTCTGTAACCCTACCTTAAATGATGGCATATAGTGTATAATTTCCAAATGTAAAACGGATGAAATATCAATGACTATTTGATAGAATGTGACCATGGTTAAAAAAAATATATCTGTGATTCATGAAACACAGAATACAATGCTTAGAATAAAGATAATGCCTACTCCGTTCCAATAATAATGGAGAACTTCTATTTCTATGCCTTCAGGGCAGCCAAAGTAGCTGCCAAGATGAACCATCCTTGATGAACTATTTTCAGCTTTAATATATGGGCAGTACAGCTGACCAAGACAGCGAGTTTGTTGTAGTGGTTATAAGATAAGGCTACAAGCCAGGAGCCTCTGAGTTCTAGTCTTGGCACAAAGCCAGCTAGGTGACCTTGGACCAGTCACTCTCTCTCATCCTTAGCACAGAGGCAATGGCACACAATCTTGGCAAGAAAACAGCAGGGACTGGTTTAGGCAGTTGCCAAGTGTCAACACTGACTCAAAGGCAGTGTGCACGCTCTCGCTCTCTCTCATGCACAAACACACACACACACACACACACACACACACACACACACACGTGGGTTGCTCCCAGTTCGGCCCAGATCTGATGAACCGGTACTAGCGGTGGCGGGAGGCTCCGCCCACCTGCCCAGACACTTCTGCGCATGCACAGAAGCATTGCACAGGAGTGCACACGAACCAGTAGTAAAAAAATTGGCAACCCACCATTGCTCACACACACATACAGAGACACACATACACACACATAGCTGGCCATCTGAGTTTTTGATTCTTGCCATTAAAAAATAGCAGATTATATGATGGCAGAGAGAGTTTTTCTTTCTGAAAAGTAGTGTTGTCAACTAACTTGAAAAATTTAAGCCATAAGAAATTAACTTGAAAAATTTAAGCCATAAGAAATTCAGGACCTAAGACTCTTAGTTGTTAATAATATTCCTTTTTCAGGTAAGTAGGGAATATTCAAAACCTCAGGTAAATACTTTTGCTGTAAGTCAGCCTTTCTAACCTGGCACTATTTAATTCTTGGACTTCAACTACTAGAATTCCCATTTCATTATGCCCACAAGGAATTTTGAGAATTGCAGTCCCAACATAACTGAAGATAATCTTCAAGCAGGTTAAGCAGAAAAACAGATGAGAACAATTTTACCAAATAATCACAAGGGCCAAAGCTCCAGAGTTGGAGAATATGAAACACGCTATATTACAAAGCTCAATTTTGTGTCTTTTACTGAATATTTAATCTTTCAAACCTGTGAGGCAGGCAGACATGGACCACCTGGGCTTCTGGAAAGACAGTTATTGTAAGTAGCGTGTAACCAAATCTTGAAAACCTGTCTAAGCAATTGTCCTGCTTAGTTTATGTCTAACAAAATTAAAGCAAGGTTGCTCCTTCTCAAATTCCCCAAATCCCTGGCCTGATGGATCGCTTTTGCAATAGTTCTTTTTCCTCCTGTTATTAAAATAGTAATATATTAACTAAAATTGTTATATGCAATTTAATATGAAAATATATTTATACATTTCATTTTATAGAATTTATATTTTATATAAAATTATATATCTGTTAGTTTAATCTTTGATATGCATTCTTCATCCAATATTTTTTCTCTTTTAACTTTGTACTTTTTAAAATATTTTTAATAATAATAATAATGTTGCATATATTGTATTAAAACCATTTAATACCCAGAATCATTTGTTTGTGAGATGGGCAGTCATATAAATTTGATAAATACATTCTATTCTATAAGTTTTTATTAATCTGTGAGCATTTCTTATTAAAGTGTTTGATTAAATTCTTCACTTCAATTGCTTTGCATTTTATTATGTATCAGATTATTTGAATCATCTTCCACCCTGGATTTTGTACCGAAACAGCCCTGGTTATCAATCCAGTTATAATCCGGGGGTTTGATATGGAGATGTCTCTGGTTGCTTGACAGAATGCTTCTATTGGAGATAGACTGTAACATGAGTATAGCAATCTTGCTATGTTGATTTATAGTTGGGCATCATAGGAACACTACTATAAAAATTCTGAATTTAACTTCAACCTGTGCTGCCATATTGTAAAGTCCAATAATGTCTATTTTTCTGTTTTTCCACATTTACATGCTGTAATCCTGTCAATATTGTGGTAACATCAGTCTCTAATTCTCTTTGGACCATTTTCCAAAGCTGAGTTGAAGTGTAGCCATCTTTCATTGATTCACATAAAACTACACTGGCATGAAACGTTCTGTTTCTGCTGCCTAATCTTAACTTGCCTCTATTGACTTTGTTCTGAGTCATGCCAAATAGTTTTCTCCTCATTAGGCATGGGCAATGTATAATAGTAACCTAAGTAATTTGCTGATTGTGTCAGCTTTCCTGCCTTCTCTTTCTCTTTAGCACATCACCAGCCAATAGGAAAGACATCTACCAAACCATGATACTTAGCAGAGAAGAGGAAGGTCTGACTGTATTATCCCACCCATCATCTCTGGGTTCCATCCTATGTCTAATGTTCCATTTTATTGTAACCCAAGTTAAATGAAATTAAAAACAAACGATGGGTCAATCGTGAAGAGGCAGCATTTTTATTTAACATTGCTTTTTCCTTCACTTTTTTTCTATGAAGAAGCTACATTTCCCTGTTTTCTTTTCTACATTTCTGATTCAATTGAGCAGGATATGGATCCTATCATTTCACTTTTATGCTCCTTCAGCTTTCTGCTAAATTAGGCCACAGGATCAAAGCACTAACAGTTCTGCTGTGCAAGTCATGTAATACCTATTATACAATTTTACAGTTTAAACAGTTCACTGTTTAAATTTATCAGTTGCTGATCACTTCCATAAACTTATAAAAGATGTAAAATAGTTTTATATATGTATGTGTGTGTGTGTATGTATGTATGTGTATGTGTATGTATGTATGTATGTATGTATGTATGTATGTATGTATATGTGTATGTGTGTGTGTGTGTGTGTATATATATATATATATATATATATATATATATATATATATATATATATATATATATATATATATATATATATATATATATATTCATTCTACATATTTGTGGAATAGTAACTTATATGGTATATGAAACTGGATTTTAAATGTTTTAAATGAGATAAAAGCTGATATGTGATTAGAGATTCTCAGTACTTTTTATATACATACAAACCAAGATGGAAAGACTTTTAATGTTTAACAGCATCACTTCTCCAAACCATTTTAAGAACACCAACTATTCAGTAAAACAATTTATAATAAATTACATTGTGCAATCTTACTTTTTTACAAGTGGAATACTAAGTGCCCAACCAGCAGCAAAATCTGGAAATTTGAAAACTGTAGGGTTTTCTGCAAAGGCATAATGGTGGATAATTGTAGATTCATCATCATGTAATGCTTTGCCTAAAAAAAATTCCTGCGGGAGAACAGAAATATTATTGAATGTACTTAGTGAATTTAACTTCACTAAGATCCTGAAGATCTATTACATGGTCCACAGAACCTTATAAGACTGTATTTTTCTCTATACACTTATTCGAGTGAACGAACACACAGAGAGTAAAGGCATCCTTAATTGTATAATAAATCATACTAATGCTTCATCTATCAAACTTAAACATGTAAACCAATTGTGAAGGTTTGGAAACTTGTGACCTTCCAGATATGGAGGAACCACAGTTCACTGCATCTTTCACCATTCGTTATGTTGATTGGAGGTTCTATTAGTGGTGGCATTTCAGCAAAATTAAAGTCTAGGTTTGCATAGGCAAAATTGGCTGGGAGACAAAACTAACTTTTAACCAGTGGTGGGTTTCAAAATTTGTTAGAACCTCTTCTGTAGGTGTGGCTGCTTTGTGGGAGTGGCTTGCTGGCCATGTGACTGAGTGGGAGTGGCATGCCAGCCATGTGACCGAGTGGGAGTGGCTTGGCAGTCATGTGACTGGGTGGGCGTGGCCAACTTGTAAAATATGGTGAAACTCACTTAACAACGCTCTTGATTAGCAACAAAAATATTGGCTCAGAAATTCTGGCATTTGAAGCACGCAAGTCTTAAAGCTGTCAAGTTACAAGACCCTTGCACCCCTAACCCTTTCGGAAAAAAAACCCAGGGATGTTCAAACTTGACAGCTTTAAGACTTCAAGGCTTAGATAAGACTCTTAGAGGTGGGCGGGATGATTGGTGAGCCAGCCAATCATTGAGTGGCAGGTGGGGCAAGCGTGGTGCGGACGGGCGGGGGGAGGGAGCTAGAACCAGTTCTAAACGGCACGGAAGATTTGTGGAACCTCTTCTATAGCAGAGGTTAGAACTGGCAGGAACCCACCCCTGCTTTTAACCAAGATAACAAATAAGTCTTTGCTTACTTGATATGTTCATACATCAAATCAATTTTTAAAAAAATACGTTTTGATGAACAAGTCACATGGACTTGTTTGTGGAAAAACAATGGTTCCAACATCATTCTAAACCTAAAGCAAAGGATAAGCTTATATGTGGGTAAGACCATGCTGCAAGAGTAGGTGAGGAAACAATATAGGCTAACTGCTATCTAATCTACAGAAAGCTAGTCAAAGTTTTTTTTTTTTTTAATTCACCCCACCCCACCAAACCATCCCAAAAATACTTGCTTTGGGATAGGGGAAAACCAGGAACAAAAAAAAAATCAGGTAAGAATAAAAATCTGTTAAAAGATTTTCCTCGGTCCAATTGCTGAATTTCTCAAAATAGTACTTTTCTCTTTCTTTAAATATGTTCTCTAAATGCTTATTACATTATCCCCCTCCCCCCAGGAAAAACTAATTTCACTCAACAATATTCTTTATGAGGACAGAAAATATCAACTTAGAGCAGGGGTCGGCAACCTTAAATACTCAAAGCGCCACAAAGGTCGTCACTGGAAGCCCCCCATTCAATTCTGGAGCTGACCGGAAGTCCGGTTCCCCCACCATAGAGTTTCCTCCCAGTGCAGCATCCTTTTTCCTCCACCTGTCCTAACTGAAAGCCCTATCAATTGTGGAGCCGACTGGTGACAGGGAACCACAGCAGAGGGATGAAAGAGCCACATGCAGCTCCAGAGCCGCAGGTTGCTGGCCCCTGACTTAGAGTAACAGACACAAATTCTATTGTGTGTTTCTTCCACTTGTACTGGATTTAGGGCTCATTTGTTCTAAATCACATGTGTCAAACTTGCAGTGTCACGTTGCCATCACGTGATGTTTCGTGGCTTTTTTCCCATTGCGGAGCTGAGGTGGGGGTGGCCTGTGCATGATGCATCCAGCCTGTGGGCCGCCAGTTTGACACTCCTGTTCTAAATGAAATATGTTTACTATGCTATGCATATTCCTAGCCTTCAGCTAGTTGCAAACTAAGTAACACTATATGAATAAGTGTGAACTACACTGCTAATTAATATGTGTTAACTTTATGGAAGAATATTTCCATGACCAAATGTAATTTTAGCCATAGATAAGAAACAACTCAGAAATAATACTTTCACACATGTGCAAGATTTCCGAACATCTCAATTCCTTATTAATAGTAAATGAACTAAGGTGAGAAGCTTAACTAGTGTTCTTAAAATTATTCCTATCAGTATGTTGTTGATATATTTACACATATAATAATTATTATTTTAGAATGTCTTGTACTATTTTTTACTAGTAGATGTAAAATAACATGTAACTTTCTATATTTCAGCTCTTTCTAAACACTTTTTTAAAAAAAATTCTATGCAATAATAGTTTTGATCTTTTATAATGAATAGATCTTGATAACTGAGATTTAATTCTTACAATATTGATATAAAACTGTAATTGTAATATAATGCAACTGTCAATATATAATTTATTATCATTAATTATACTGGTCTAAGTTTTAGACATGATGCATGTTAAATAAGAAGAAAACTGCTTTCTCATCTATTAGAGTGATAGCTTTATCAAAGTGCAAATTAATTTAGTTTTTGATTCTTTCTCACATTATAGTACATTTTTGAGTCAAACAATGAGAAATCATTTTAAAAAAATATCACCTTAGATTTGTCATATCTTCTAAGTGTTTTCAGTAGTTTTACAATCTGTATTCTTGTATCCTCTTCACAGAAAAAAATCCATGAGGAGTTTTTGCTGTATGAAACAGAAAACCTGAAAGAAAAAAAGTGTTTTATTTATTGTAAACATGGTTTAGAAAGAATTCGGTGATTCAAGTATTTTTGCTGATATTAGGAAATATTTATATTGATAATCTTTCTTGATTGTGGACATAATATTATTTATTAAAAACCAAATCAATATTGAGTCTTGGTGATTTACATTTTTTTTAAAAAGGACTACCGCGGTCTGCAATGTTAAAATATCTATGGTAAAAGTAAGTAATTTAAAGTAATGAAACTTACATAAATGCAAGGACAAAATATAAAAGTGACATTGATAAATACATAAAATTAATCATCAAGGTCAAATGAAATAATAGTAATAAATCAATATAAACAATTCAAAGTGAAATAGACTGAAATGGCAATAATGAAGAATTCACCAAATGCTCTTCAGAAAAGTTCATTTCAGTAGCTTCATGGATGTTAAAAAGATTACTGCTTTGTCCGAACTATACATGGATATATAAACTCATTGTAAAGAAAAAACATTTCTACCACCAATGCTATTTTCACCCATTTTAGGGCAAATAATATTGATTGTTTGACATATGTATCTGAACAGCCCAAATGCCATCAGGAATTGTGTTGCTGACTGTTGTACAAGTGACAACAGTATTTCCTTGTAAATAAGTAGAGATGGTCAAAGTTATATGAGGCAGCCAGTCAGTTTCCATGGAATCAACTGTTCAACATTTTTACCAGTAAAGTTGGATGAGGGAAATTTATAAGAGCTGCAGATGATAAAAATCTTCAAGGAGCGTCCCACTAGTTTAGATGAAACAGGAAAGATTTGAAAGGATTTAAATGTGCTTGAAGGCTCAGCAAAATTGAATAGAATGGGATTCAACAGGGAGAAATGTAAAACGCTGCACCTGACTAAGAAAAATATAAGGCAAAATATAGGTTGCGGGGCAAAAACTTGCCAACAGTACAAGTGAAACAGGTAGTAGATCTTTATTGAACAAAAATGAAATGTGACCCAGTAATGTGATGCAGCTGCTAAAAAGGCAAATGTTATTTTGGGTGCATTAACAGAAGCAAAAAGCCCAGATCACTAGAAGTAAGTGTTTCCTTCTACTTTCCTCCATCCGCATTTGGAGTATTTTGCCCAGTTCCAAGCACCAGTTTAAAAAAGACAACAATTGGAGTGAGTTCAGAGGATTCCCTCTCCCAGATGATGGGGGGAGGGAGTCTGAAAATGAAGTTCTATGAGAAAGTGTTAAAGGATCTGGATATGATTAGCCCCCAAAATATGACTCACAAGAAATATTACAGTAGTTTTCAAATATCTGAAGAGTTATCACACAGAAAAGTGGACTTTAGTTTTTAACCTATAAAACTGAATGTTACAACAAGAATTAACAAAACAGCTAGCCCATGGATGAGAGAGTAATGAGAAACAAGAGTTATTGGAAATATTCAACAGCAAAGAAATACAGTAATGCCTACAGAAGAAACAGCCTCTCAATCTCTGGAGGGTGACAGTCCTGAAAAACAGAGGGGAAGTGCTGCTATCACTAAAAGGATAAGAAAGTCATAATAATTGTTTATTATAGGACCTGTCTGATTGAGTGACTCGTGTTAATGTCTAGGAGCATGGATTAGGCAAATGATGGAGAAGCTGCCAAAACTTTCATAGTCTACAGAAGGTTATTAGAAAGGGGAAGCATAATATTGTAGCACAACAGCTACTTACAAAAATAGTGTAATGGGATACCAACTTTCTATGTGTCCACTGATAAAATAAACAACTTACATTTAGCTGGACTTCCTTATAATTTCTACAGCACTTCCAGCATTCCATTCTGTTTCAACTCATGTACTATAGACCAGAAGTTTACAAATGTGATTTTATGTTCATTTACATGGATTATATATATATATATATATATATATATATATATATATATATATATATATATATATATATATATATATATATATATATATATATATATATATATATATATATATATATATATATATATATATATATATATAGTCTTGTATTCGGGTCTTTTCCCGTGTAAGATTGAGATTGTCTTGGCAACGTTTCAGCAAGGTCTCACTCGCCATTTTCAGGCTGGGTTTTGGGCTTAAAGCATTGTCAGAGCTGCCGTCTTTCTATAAATCTTGATGGGGGTATGTGGAGTGCTGGCTTTGTTTCAGTAAGTGGAATGATTGGTTGTGTGGTTGTATCATGATTGGTAGATTGGTGCTGATTGGTGCTGGCTGTGTGTCCGTTGTTGTTTCGTATTGTAATGGCCTGGGTGGTGAGTGGGGCTCGTTTGTTGACTAGGGCTGGTTTCCAGATGTCTGGTAGGCAGGAGGTATCATCACATTTATTCATGTTGTGGGGGTGTTTCTCTATTTCTATAGCTTCCGTAAGCATTCTCTTCTTGAAGTGTTCAGTTTTGGAGATTAACCTGGTTCCTTCAAAATTAATTTCATGTCCTGTAGCTTTAAGGTGCTAGAAAAGGGAGGAAGTTTTTTCTTTTTTTCTTACTGTGTTCTTGTGTTCTGCGATACGTTCATTTATTCTCCTGTTCGTTTGTCCTATGTATGTTGCAGGGCAGATTTTGGATGGTATTTCGTAGACTCCTTGGTTTTCTAGCTGGATTTTATCTTTGGGGTTTCTTAAGATGTTGGCTATTTTTTGGTCAGTGTTGAAGACTGTCTTGATATTGTGTTTGTGGAGAGTTTTGCTGATTTTATCTGTGGTGCCTTTGATGTAAGGGAGGAGGGCGATGCCATTGTCCTGTTCTGTGTCTCGATTTTTGGGGAGAATCTCCCCTTGGATTAGTTTGGTAATTATTTTTCTTTGGAATCCGTTGGAGATTAATACGTTTGTGAGAGTGTGTAATTCAGTTTTCAGGTGGTCTTTGTCAGCTAGGCGTTTGGTTCTGGAGATGAGAGTCTTAGCTACAGAGTTGGTCTGTGCAGGGTGGTGATGGGATTGTGCGTTTAAGTAGTGGTTGGTGTTTGTTTTTTTCTGGTAGATGGTGTGTCCTAGGGAGCCATTGGGTTTTTTGTAAATTAGGACATCCAGAAAGGGAAGTTGGTTGTTTGCTTCTATTTCCATAGTGAATTGTATTTTGGGGTGTAGGCTGTTGAGATGTGTGAGGAAGTTGTCCAGTTTTTCTTTCCTGTGTGGCCAAATCACAAAAGTGTCATCAACATATCTAAGCCAGAGTTTGGGTTTGTGTTCAGATTTATCTAAGGCATTAGTTTCAATATGTTCCTTGTATAAGGTTGCGATGACGGGGTGAGAGGGGTGATCCCATGGGTGCTCCTTCTATCTGTTTGTATCTTTGTCCATTATGGATGAAGTATGTGTTGGTTAGGCAGTGGTTGATCAGGTCCAGGATGTGTTTAGGGGGGTTGTGTTTGTTCTGGATAGCTGTCAAGCCTTCTTTTATAGGCACTTAGGTGAAGAGGGATATGACATTGAAGCTCACGAGGTCGCTGGGTTGTAGGTTTTGTTTCTTTATTGTTTCTATGAAGTGGAGTGAGTTTTGTACATGTGAGATGATGGATTCTGCAAAGGGTTGGAGTTGTTTGGCGAGGAATTTGGCAAGATTCTGTAGAGGTGAGCCTATGGAGCTGACTATGGGTCTGCGTGGTGTTCCTTCTTTGTGTATCTTGGGGAGGCCATAGAGTTTGGGGCATCTGGAAGATTTCTCTCTGGGGATGATTCTTTGCTGGATCTCTTCACTGATGGGAGAGGCTTTTGTTTGGATTTGGTGGTTTTTTCCAGGTAGGTGGTGGGTTGTGTGTTTAGAAGTTTGTAAGCAGGGTCTTGGAGTAGGTTGGATAGTCATCACCACTGTGGCGTTACCTTTGTCTGCTGGGAGAATGATTGTGTTGTTGTCTTTCCTCAGGTTGGTGAGTGCTTTTTCTTCTTGTTGTTGTAAGTTGCTTCTTGGTGAATTACTGTTGGTGACAGCAAGTCTGATTTTATTGGTTTCATCTGGGTTGATTTTGGTGAGTGTAGCTTCAACTTTGCATATGATGTCTTCCAAAAAAACCTAGACAGCGTTCCCCCAAAAACCGAGACACAGAACAGGATAACGGCATCGCCCTCCTCCCTTACATCAAAGGCACCACAGATAAAATCAGCAAAACTCTCCACAAACACAATATCAAGACAGTCTTCAACACTGACCAAAAAATAGCCAACATCTTAAGAAACCCCAAAGACAAAATCCAGCTAGAAAACCAAGGAGTCTACGAAATACCATGCAAAATCTGCCCTGCAACATACATAGGACAAACGAACAGGAGAATAAATGCACGCATCGCAGAACACAAGAATGCAATAAGAAAAAAAGAAAAAACTTTCTCACTTTCCCAGCACCTTAAAGCTACAGGACATGAAATTAATTTTGAAGGAACCAGGTTAATCTCCAAAACTGAACACTTCAACAAGAGAATACTTATGGAAGCTATCGAAATTTAATCTCTTTTTAACTTTTGTATTATGTGTTTCTTTTAATGTTGAGTCCTTGGGAGAAGGGCGGCATATAAATTGAATAAACCTAAACCTAAACCCAAATAGAGAAACACCCCCACAACATGAATAAACGTGATGATATCTCCCGCCTACCAGACATCTGGAAACCAGCTCTAGTCAACAAACGAGCCCCACCCACCACCCAGGCCATTACAACACGAAACAACAACGGACACACAACCAACACCAATCAGCACCAATCTACCAATCATGATATAACCACAAAACCAATCATTCCACTTACTGAAACAAAGCCAGCACTCCACACACCCTCCACACACCCCCATCAAGATTTATAGAAAGACGGCAGCTCCAATCACGCTTTAAGCCCAAAACCCAGCCTGAAGATGGCGAATGAGACCTTGCCGAAACGTTGCCAAGACAATCTCAATCTTACATGGGAAAAGACCCGAATACAACAAGATCAGCATATATATATGTATGTATGTGTATGTATGAATGTATGTATGTGTATGTGTGTATGAGTGTGTGTGTGTGTGTGTGTGTGTGTGTGTGTATGTATGTAAGTATATATATATATACGGGTCTAGAGTCTCCATATCTTTTCTACATTGTGGCGACCAAAACTGGATGCATATAAGTGTGGCCTTACCAAGGCATTATAAAGTGGTATTATGTTTAAAGACCTCTATGGTGTGTGTGTGTGTGTGTGTGTGTGTGTGTGTGTGTGTGTGTGTGTGTATATGTATGTATGTATGTATGTGTGTGTATATATATATATATATACACACACACACACACACATACATACATACATACATTTTTTGACCATATATATCCTCAAATATATATATATATATATATATATATATATATATATATATATATATATATATATATATATATATATATATATATATATATATATATATATATATATATATATATATATATATATATATATATATATATATATATATATATATATATATATATATATATATATATATATATTTGAGGATATATATGGTCAAAAAATGTTCCTTAATATTCTGTATACTATATACTGTAGAAATAAATAATTGATACTGTAGAAATAAATAATTATTAAATTATTAAATTTATTATGTTCAATGACTCAAATGAAAACTCAAAGATAACATTTTCTTACAAAGTGTATGTTCCTTCATTTTCTATATTCTAATGCTCTAATGTTTCTATATTCTAAGCTTAGTATATATGATTTAATAGGTGTGGTATAACTGAGAACACTGGGATGATTTTCATGATTACAGCACAGGAACTTACGAATGCAGCTTGTTCAAAATGAACAATATTTATAGAAAATGAACAATGAATTTATAGAAAAATTCCACTAAATATTGAAAATACTGCACAGAGATCCAAGGGAATGAACTTGGCATTACTTAAAGAATGTAGACCAAAATAAGCAGAGGAATAATAACAACAGATGTTGCTGATGTCTCCTGCCAATCACAAAACCAAGAAAAAATGTTGATGATGTATTTTAGAATTTTTTAGAATTCGAACTTAGAATTACCTGACGTCCACTGAGATACACTGCCAGGGGTGATTCTTCCAGGAAATGTAGGAGCTGTCTTGCTCATTGCTTTTTCCCTCAAAAGATGAAGAAAGGTATAATGGGATCTGCTATTCTTGACTTGATCCTACCAAATAGGAGAGATTTAGTTGATGAATTGAAAATAGTAGGAACATTGGAAGAATTCTGGACATTAAGGGAAACTAAAACTAAATGTAAGCAAACATGTATCTTAGTCTTCAAGAGGTGGATTTTAATAAATTCAGAGTAATGATCAATAAGTTCAGATACTAGAGGATGCAAATGGGAAAATAAATTCATGATTGGTAAGAGTATTTAAAAATGAAATACCAAAAGTACTACTGAAAATAATTTCAATGAGGCAAAAGAGAAACTACACTAGAAGAAGCTACACAAAAACTTAATAAGGATCTGAAAATAAAAAAAAATGTATACATAGGAGGTGGAAAATCATCACAAAAAAGCATATACAGATATGCTGGTATTGTACAGATTGTATCAGGAAAGCTAAAGTTCAGAACAAGAATGAGATTAATGAAGGATAGTAAGACCATTCAGGAGCTTTTCAGTTACATTCTATATTTTAATGGAATAGTGTTTAAACTGTTCAGAGTGAAAATGGTAAAAGGTATAGCAAAGAACAAGCGTAACTACTATTTTGTCAGGAGACTGTGAAGAGTTGACTGAAGGGCAGGATTTACCTGAAAGCTGACAGAAAACAAGGCATAGAACAACTGACCCTGAATGTGTTTAAATCTCCAGAGCCTAATGGACTACATCTTAGGTGACAGGAGGAATTTCTATCCATTATCTTTGAGAAAGTGGAAAGAATCAGGTAGCTAGAGGAAGTGAGCTGTTTCCTGTCTTTTTCTAAAGTTGAAATAGAGTAATGGATACCTGGGAAAATTATAGAGCAGATGACAAAGGGAACATTTGTAAACACTCAAAACACCATTTATTAATTGCCAGAAGTATATATGGAAGTAATTACACTAATATTATTTCCCTTTTCAATTTGGTAATTTCTTTAGTTTATAAATCATGGGAATAATATGGCTACAATATAATTTGACTTTCAGCAAAGCATTTGATAAAGTATCTTGTAACATTCTATAAAGGTGGGATGAAGTCCATTGGAAGGAGCCACAGTTGGCTTGAAAGAATGCTCACTGACGAAGATTGTACAAAGCTTGCTCACTGACAGCCTTTCGTTAAACTAGGGTCAGGTATGATTGTAGTTAATTGCAAGTTGAAAAGGCAAAATCAATATAGTGGAAGTATAATTTACATTAACAGAAACAAAGTTTGACATTACCAGAAGAAACAATTCTGTTCTCTTCTGCACTGGCCAAGCTGCACTTTCAGAACCATATTCATTACTGTGCAACACATTTGAAAAAGATGCAGAAAAATTATAGAACATGAAAAGAAGATCTGCAAGGACGATCAAAGTTCTGGAATTAAGTCTTACCAGCAGAGACTGAGGGAAGTGGGCATATTCACAACTGAGAAAAGAAAACTGAAAAGGGACTCTTTGAGTGTCTAAAAAATTGTCACATGAAAAGCCAAGATCTGTTTTTTAGCAACATAGACGCAGGGCACAGACTAATGCTCTTTTTACAGTATAAGGCAGTTTCTAAAAAATTCTTAATGGTAAGTCTGACATGGAACCAATTATCAAAGGAGAGAGCTTTCCTTTGCTGGATGTTTTCAAGTGGAGACTGATTCATGAACTCAGCAGTGGGATGAAAATTAACAGCCTAAATAATCCCTTCCAACTCCAAGAGCCTGTAGTTCACAATGTCATACCTTGTTTTTACACTTACTCATGCATTAATGGTAAAATAGTCCATGTCCCTTCATGTCTGTCCATCTGATGAGTAAGCAGAACGGTAGGCATTTCCTTTTAAGAAAACACATTTCATGAACCACAGAGCAATGCACACCTTTAACAGAGTTAAAAATGGAATACTTTGTTTCATGTTTTCCATAAATTAAACATACCTATTCATAAATAACAAAATTATTTTAAACATAAGATAATTTTCGAAGGAGTAGTAATAAGTAATAAGATTAGCTATTCATAGGAATTTATTGAAAATAAATATTACATTCTGATCCACTGATATTTAGAATACTGGCATTCAATGTTCCCTCTAATTTTTTTTCAGTGTGAGCAGAAAAGTATAGTGTTCGAGTGGCACATTTTCATGTCTGAGCACCTGAATTTTTTTCACAGATGTCACCTAAGACAACAACGAAATCAGTATTATTTGAAACTCAAAGTTATGTTTATTCAAGGTACCAACTTAATTAAAAGTGTTATATAATATCAGTATCATTTAACAACGCTCCTGCTTAGCAACCAAAATGTTGGCTCAGAAACTCTGGTATTTGAAGCACCCAAGTCTTAAAGCTGTCAAGTTACAAGATCCTTGCACTCCTAACCCTTTAGAAAAAAAAGCCCAGGGGTGTTCAAACCTGACAGCTTTAAGACTTGTGGACTTCAACTCCCAGAATTCCTCCTCCAGTCATGTTGCTCTTTTGCCTCGGCGCCGTTCTGGCTACCTCCGTCCGGACCTGGCAGCTGCAGCAACATCATCAGCCTGGATCTGCTCCATCTTCGGTTTTTTCACCGGGCGCAGGGCCACCGCTGAAGATGTCAATGAGCCCCCACTGCCACCAGAATAACTGCTGCCGCCCACTCCTCCTCTTCCAAAAGCACCACATTTTCCGCCCGACGCTGCGACTGAGGTGAAGCCACCAAAGCTCCCGCTGGCATCCCTGCCCGTGGCAGCAGTGGTGGCGCCTCCCCCTCCGCTTGGAGCACCTGAGCTGGGCACTGTGTTACCCCTGCCGCTGCCTCCTCAACCATGCTTTTGAGAAGCCATGAGGCCTTTTTTTTCCTGCTCCTGCCCCCTCCGCTGCCTTCCTACTGGCAATAGCACCGTCGGGTTCCTCCTCACCACCTCACCTTTGCCAGCGCTCTGGTGCCCTTTTCCCCTCCCGCAGTCGGTCCACACCTGCCGTCCAGCTCCCACCCCGCAGAAAAAAAGGCCTCATGGCTTCTCAAAAACACAGCAGAGGAGGAGGGGGCAGGGGTAATGTGGGTCCCAGCTCAGGTGCTCCAAGCGGAGGGGGAGGCGTTGCTGCTATGGGCAGGGGCACTGGCAGGAGCTTTGGTGGCTTCACCTCAGCTGCAGCGCTGGACAGCAAATCTGGCAGTGCTGTTGGAGGAGGAGGAGGCAGCAGTTATTCCTGTGGTGGTGCGGGCTTTGGGGCTTCACCTCAGCCGCAGAGCCGAGCGCAAGCGGCTAGGAGTGGCTGCCCACAAAGGACCTCCCTGGGCTTGCTTTACTGAACACAGGGCGACTGATGGTAGTTTGAGCGGGCGCAGCCGGTGCAAACTACCGTCAGTCGCCCTGTGCTCATCAAAACAAGTTCGGGGAGGTCCTTTGCGGTTGGCCAGTTCTAGCCGCCTGCAAAGGACTTCCCTGCGCTTGCTTTGCTGAACATGGGGCGACTGATGGTAGTTTGAGCGGTACAGTCGGTGCCTAGAAGGTCCTAGGAGACCAGCTGTGCCGTGTAAGCTCCTGCCGCCGTCCCCAACCCCCGCCCCTGTGCTAACCCTAACCAGGACTGAAAATCTGAGACCCCTCAGTTTCTGGAGCCTGTAACATTAGAAATCACTGCGTGGCAGTTGGAAACTGCTGCGCGGTGTTTTCTTGCCACGTGCACGGCCGCACAGCCACGCACCTTAGAAAGAATATTGCTGGCATTGATCAGAGGTGGGTTGCTGCCGGTGTTACTGCCGGTCCATTTTGCTCATGTGTTGCTTGCGCAGAACATTATAAAATGACTAAAAAACATGGTGGCAACAGCATGAGCGACTGGGGAACCAGTTCAGAGGTGTGGTGAGCCTGCTGTCCCTACCGGTTCAGCGACCCAAACATAATTTCCACTCAAACCAGTGTGAACTGGTAGCAACTCACCTCTACAAAGTATGCACAGAATCCTGAAGGTAAATGAAATGCAAATATCAGGTATAAAAATTGTACAAGCATATTTCAGCTGCTAATCCCAAAGGATATGCCTCAGCATTTCTGAAATCTGTGAAAAAGCAACTGAGCTGCAATTCTACCTTTATTAAATTCCTTAAACTTGATCATTCTTTTAATATACAATGGAATACACACAGGCAAAATGCTGTTTTTGAGCAGTTAGTGAACCTAGAAATAAAAGGCTCAAAAACAATAAAAATTAAGTGAAAGACATTTTACCATAGATCTGAAAAGAAGAATACCTTTGCATTCTTATTGTTTTGCAAAAACTGAATGAGCAGATATTATTAGGAGTATATTATCCCAACCCCATTATAAATGCATTAGAACATTTATTTAGCTTAAAAAAACCTACATGCAGGCAACCCTACCTACCTAAGACATGCATATTTTTTTAATATCAGATGCATCTCCAGGTTTGATTAATGCAATTTGAATATATTGATTGGCACTAAAAGACACTGGGCAGTTGCAATAGTCAGCCTACGAGTTACATTCTGACCTGAGATTGAGAATCATATTTTAAATACAATGTTTTATTTTGTTTTTAAAAAATCAACCTATTGATTTTTGATACTCCTTTTTGAGTAGAGTATATTTTTTAGCAATAATATAAAAGCTAATAATATAAAAGTTATTTTGTGAACCTAACTATATGTATGTCCATGCTATACATTACTGAGATCCAAAATTATTTTTAATAAAATGAAGTGCTATTTTCAGAATTGTATCTTGTATATTACTACTTTTAGTAAAAACTATCTTTATTGCTTATTTTATATTTGCATGATAGATTACATGCAGATAACTGACTGAACAGATTTTAAATAAAGGACAGTTTTTTCTTGTTCTTCCTTTTCACATTCATGGCTATACAAGAATCAGCTATGAGAGTATATTGCAAATGTCTGACTCTTATCAATTTTATATCCACCCATTCATCATTTTTATAAGTTTATTCCAGCCAATTTCTCTAGTGATTTATGAGTTTGCTCCTTCCCTCCTCCCCCGAAAAGCAGGGGAAGACTGTATAAAAACGTGCACATTTTTACACATTTCTTCTGCAGCTTTTATTCATACTTTTTAAAAATAATTTTGTGTCAAGCAATTAGCTAGGGTTTACTTCATCATTACATATACATTTTATGAATGTCCTTTTTTTTAATACAATAGAGAATTATAAATAGGGATATAAAAGAAATCTATTAAACATTTTATAAGGATAGATTTGGAGGATCTGTCAGAAGAGATTGCAGTATAGAACAGATTGTAATGAATAAAACCATCTCTAGATATTCAAACTGCAAAATCAATTTTAGATACTGTAGAATTTGCTGTTTTTCAAGATCGTAATATTTCTAATTTTGCACAAATGCCAAATTACAGTCCTTTTGAAGACTAATCAAAAAGGATGGAAGCTTAACTGCAAGTAGTTATACCATCAACAATTTACATCGGTATGAGTTGTAAAAGGCAATAAAAAGTTGCCATACTCCAAATAGATTCCTGGAATTTTGCAGCATAACACTTATATCTCTTAAATTACAAGAATTATACCTATGTAGGTACTTCGTAATGACAGTCATTTAACCATTAAAAGCTCTCAGCTGAACAGCTGTTTATTCTTCTTGGGGAAGATATCTGGTTATTTGGAGATATATCTGCATAAAACTCTTTATATTTCATTGTAGGAAGCCGTATATCTAAGCCAGTGTTTTTCAAACTTGGCAGTTTTAAGATGTTGCCTTCTATATCTTCAATTCTCAGAATTCTTCAGTCCTGCTGTCTGGAGAATTCTGGGACTACTCAACTTAAAGTTGCCAAGTTTGAAAAATGCTGATCTCAACCTTTTTTCTTAGAGTTGTCAAAAATTTGATCATTTCAGGAAGATTATTTTAATTTATCTCATTTGCAAAAATGCCATTTGTCTAATATTTTATCAGCCACCTGTTGTAGAATGAAAATATAATGGAATATTATTCCTTATCCGAGAAGTTGAAGGTTATGTGGTCTATTTTCTTAGCGATCTTGGCAAAAAACATGAAGAAAAAAAGGTGTTTTATTTCCAGGAATATCAGTGGCAAGAAATCTTTGGGCCATGTTGAGAGGTAAATTGAGTTTTGATAATGTGATTTATGAATATTTCACTCCGTGGAAAAATGCTACTGTGGTAAAATTCATTGGCTTATTAGACAGCTTGGGTAGAAGCTGGGATCATTACTTTATTAGCAGATTTTTTAAATTATTTTTTCCCTTCTACAACACATTACAGTCATTATATCAACATTGTTATCTCATCATATCTGTACATGTATATAATATTTCGCTTCTATACACACCTTTATACACAGTTCTATATATATTTATATATATTGTTTTTCGGCTTAATTAATTTTCTTGTTTTGCAGCCATTTGTATTTGTATTTGTATTTTATTATTTGTATGCCACCCTTCTCCGGGAGGACTCAGGGCAGCGAACAATTCAAGGGGGGGAAAAAGAGGAACATAAAAAGACAAAATACAAATAATAAAAGTAGACAACAGTCGCACAACCATACATGTCGAGAGGGGAGGGAACTCATCACCCCCAGGCCTGCCGACAAAGCCAGGTTTTGACGGCTTTTCGGAAGGCCTGGAGAGAGGTGAGGGTCCGAATCCCTGCGGGGAGTTCATTCCAGAGGGCCGGAGCTGCCACAGAGAAGGCCCTCCCCCGGGTAATAGCCAGGTGGCATTGGCTGGTAGATGGCACCCAGAGGAAGCCAACCCTGTGAGATCTAATGGGTCTGTGGGAGGTACCAATTTGTACCAATTGTTCCAAATTTCATAATATTCCGACTCTTCTTTATCTTTTAATTTCAGTGTTAATTTGTCCATCTCTGCACAAGCCAAAGTTTTTTTATCACTAATTCGTCCAAGGGGGTATTATTTTGTTTCCAGCATTGGGCAAATGCTATGCTAGCTGTAGTTAGTAGATGTGTTAATATGTACTTAACTTTCTTTGTATATTTCCCTTTGATTATTCCCAGCAAAAAGATTTCGGGTTTGTATTTTATCTGTTCTCCATTAATTTCTTGCACCCGTTTCCAGATTTTTGTCCAATATTTTTGTGTTTCCGGGCAGGTCCACCATATGTGATAGAAAGTTCCTTGTACTTTTTTACAGTTCCAGTAGGTCGGCTTCATGTTTGGGTACATTTTAGCCAATCTTGTTGGTGGTAAATGCCAATGATAAAACATTTTGTATATATTTTCTTTAAGTGCTGCTGATCATATTAATTTGTGTTCCAAATTCTTTCCCAATCCACTAGATCTATGTTGTAACCAAAGTTTTTGGCCCACGCTATCATGCAACCTTTAACTTTTTCTTCTTCTAATGTTACTTCTAATAAATATTTGTAAATTTTCATTATGAGTTTATTTTCTGAGCCAATTAAAATTTTATCTATTTGTTGTAATTCTGTGTATATTCCATATTCTTTTACATCTTTTTTGTATCTTGATTGTAGTTGGAGATATGCCCCCCCCTCCCTTGGTTTTGTTAGCCGCCCTGAGTCCCTCGGGAATCAATTTCCCCATTCATCCATGCCATATCAATCCGTGACCAGGATTGGTGTGAGTTGGAATAAAAAGTAAATTGTTTTTTTTTCTGGTTCCATTTTTCTCCAAATATCTATCAAGTTTAGCTCCTCCGTCATCTCAAAACAGGTTGTTGGTAATACTTTTTTATTTTTAGTTTTTTTGTCACTTAGATAATCTTTTTTACTGTCTACTATGGCATTATAATCTCCTACTATGCAGATATTCTTCTCTCCAATTTCTCTAATT
The DNA here is from genome assembly GCF_051295495.1 of Thamnophis sirtalis. Taxonomy (NCBI): domain Eukaryota; kingdom Metazoa; phylum Chordata; class Lepidosauria; order Squamata; family Natricidae; genus Thamnophis; species Thamnophis sirtalis. Next base: position 24,478,558 of record NW_028261388.1, on the reverse strand, counting down.
TTTTCATGTAATTTTTTATAAAAGTCCTTCTGATTTTCGTTTGGGGTGTATATTGCTACCAGTAGTATTGATTTTTGATTTATCCATATCTCTATCATTAATATTCTTCCCTTTGGGTCTGCATAAATTAAATTTGTCTTTATCCCATCTTTAACATATATCGCTATCCCTTTTCTCTTTTCTTCTGTTGATGCTGCATATAATTTTCCTAGTTTAGGACATTCCAGATATTTTAATGTGTGTTTCCTGTAAGCATATTATGTCTGCCTTTTGTTTTGTTAATTTTGCCCAGATATGCTTTCTTTTTGTTGGCGAATTTAAACCTTTAATATTTACTGACAATAATTGAATTTCTTCTTCCATCCTCCTAATTCTCTACCTGTCTTTGTTTTTTATTAACTCTAGTTTCTTTTTCGGCTCCTTGTTTTTGGTCTCACTTCCTCCTCTCTCTGTTGTTCTTCCTCCTCCCTTCTAGTTTCTCCCTGTTCTCCTTCCGTTATTCTTTGTTGTCGTTCTTCCTGGCTTCTATATTCCATCTCCTCTTTACTGCTCTGTTCCTCTTCCGGGCCCACTAGTTGCTCATATAAATTCTGTACCTTCTCCAGATTGTCAATTTTAAACCTTTTCTCCTGCCAGGTTACCAGCATCCCTTCAGGTACCAACCACCTAAATAGTATATCTCGTTTAATCAATTGTGTCGCCAGGAATCGATATTCTCTCCTTTGCTCCCTCACTCTTTGTGGGATTTGTTTCAGGATTTGTATCTCTTTCCCTTTGTACATCATTGGTTCATCTCTTGTTATTTCAGGTGAACTGGTCCGAACTGGCAGAATACCACCTCTGCCCTATAACCATTCTAATCTGGACCAATTGTGGCTTATAAGAGGGGTTGTTATTGGAGTACAAAATGGAGATGTGTCCTCTTAACTAACTGCCACTTGCTCATCAAACTAGTGTGAGTTAAAGAATCAACCAGATTGTGACTCATGCTTCACTAGTAACACAAATTCATGAACCAAGAGAAATTGCATGCAAATGTAATGAAAATATGATGCTGCAGATCATGTTTTAAAATTTATCCATGACACTATAAACCATGTTTTATTATGCATTATGGACAAACATTGTGGCCTTGTGGCCTTTTTAGTATTTTTTTTTAGTATTTTATTAGGATTTATAGGCCGCCCTTTTCCCTGAGGGGACTCAGGGCGGCTTACAATCATTAGGGAGGGGGTGCAATTCAAAATAAACAATATGTGAACAAAATAGAGTAATAAAAACACAACTTGCATTCAACATTCAACACTCGGGTGGGGCAAATTAAAGACTTATCCCCAGGCCTGTTGGGAGAGCCAGGTCTTGAGGGCTGCGCGGAAGGCCTGGACGGTGGTGAGGGTGCGTATCTCGACGGGGAGATCGTTCCACAGGGTCGGAGCTGCAACAGAAAAGGCTCTCCTCCGTGTAGTCGCCAGTCGACATTGACTGGCGGATGGGATTCGGAGGAGGCCCAGTCTGTGCGATCTTATCGGTCGGAGGGAGGTAATCGGCAGAAGGCGGTCTCTCAAGCCTTCTCTGCTCCTTGTCCCATCCATCTTTTTCGGTATTAATGAAGAAGTACTAGTCTGCATTTAGCTAGAATTCATTATTATCTTTCACAGTATTTTTACTTGTTGTTCTCCAAATACATTACAGCAGGGGTCCCCAATCCCTGTGCACTCTACCAGACTACAGCCTATTCGGAATTGGGCCATGCAAGAGTCAGACTGGTGTGCATGCATAGCTCAAGTCACATGAGTGGTGGGCCGCATGCACACACATGTGTGCATAGCTGAACTTGCAGTTGAATGGCATGCTGCATGTGCATAGGTCCACTGCTTTCTTTAGCTACACAAAGACATACGTGCATGCCAGCCAACCACTCGCACAGCCTGGTTCCCCTCTCCCTCCCAGCTGGGCCATCAAGCTGCATTATAGCATATAATCTATATATAAAATAAATACGAGCTAAAATAAATATGTACTGCACGACCAACCACAGAACAGCATATTACAAAGGTTTCAGTTCAGTTCATTTCCTAATGTTAACATGAAATTACTCTAGGCCAAAATGGTAATCCACTTCCCACCTATATATTTTTCTCAGTATCACACATTATAATTACTACATAATAGATGACATGTAGGTTTATTCTTCACCCACCCACTAGTAAAAGAATATACATGGATGAAAGAATATGGAAACATTCTATATTTTAATGAAGAACTTTTAGGCGAATTTCCATCATCTACTGATTATTTTTAATTTCAGGGAATGAAGCTACAAATATATATATATATATATATATATATGTGTGTGTGTGTGTGTGTGTGTGTGTGTGTGTGTGTGTGTGTGTGTGTGTGTGTGTGTGTAGGTATGTATGCATGTATGTATGTATGTATGTATGTATGTATGTATGTATGTATGTTATTCGATTCAATTTCAATTCCTCTCATGTCAGGAACAAAATTCTTTAATTTACTTAACATGCATGGAAGAGAGATGTTATAGGAAAATGCCCATATGAAATGGACCTGGGAGAATATAACAATTCTATATGAAGTCACTAATAGTAGCTACAATGTGATACTAATAACTTAACCTAATTTTGATATGTTTTATTCATCATTATTTATCATGCAAATAAAAAATGTCTTTCTTCAATATAGCGGTTCTTTTCAGAATAACAATAATGCAGCCCATTTCTTACTTCTTCTTAGATATACTATTTATAACAGTACATTTAATAATTCTAAATGAATGTAATAGAAAAAAATGCTTCATTGTGTTTTATTACTATTTACTCATTAGTTTGTAAAAATATATTGTAGTCAACAATGCAAGGATAGTGCAATAACACAGAGTGCAGGAAAATTAACAATCCAATAACAAAGCAGATAGAAACTACAAACATCCAGACAGAAACAAGAAAATGCATAATTTTCTATCAGGCAGATAGAAAATAGAAACACAACAATGTATGGAAATCATATCAGATATATTACCATTTTCCTGACTTTTCATGAATTGCATTTGTTTTTAAAAAAAATTTACACAGGCAGGGATAATTTCCCTTGGTTGTAATATTAATCCTTGTCGTGTTAATGGAACTGGAACTGCTGTTAGTTATCAATCATCTTCTTGCTTATAGTTTCAAAATATGTCTATTGATAAATAGTTAGAGATAGCAATTTCTGCCGATAGCAACCTTTTGCTATTAGGATAATTATGAAAAAGTAAGTTTGTTTGAATGCCAACATTTAGAACAACAAAAGCATTCAGTGTGAAACTGATTAAAGCCTCGTCAATTTCAGGTAGTAGCCAGAGGATTTTACAGAGGGTCCTTGTTTATAGACTGCCTTGTTTAAGGACTGTTCTAAGTTAAAACAGTGTAAACAAAATAGCTTTGTGATCAATCCTCACATTTATCACCGTTGCAGTGCCCATCAGTCATGTGATCACCATCCATGTGCTTTGCAACCAGCCTATGTTTACAAACGTTGCAGCATCCTGTGGTCATGTGATCACTATTTGTGTGTTTACAACTAGCTGTGACAAGCAAGCAAAGTTAACAGAGAAGGCAGAAGTAAAATCCTAAGCCGTGATCAGGTGATCTTTCACTTAGTGACTATAGCCTTTCACTAAACAATCAAAGGGGAAGTAAGGTTCTAAACCTGTTGTGATTGTGTGATTTTCTGCTTAGTGACTGGTACTTAGTGACTAAGTTGCCAATCCGATTGGATTGCTAAGCAAGGACTACCTGTAATCAATTAATTACCGTGACAGAGCTAACCTTGTTAACTTGCAGTTAGTTCCTCTAATTCCCATGAACCCCAAATAGCCTTGATTTTATTTAAAAGGCAACAATGCAAATAAAGTTCTATTTGACTTTAAATTAAGAACTTAGCATCTATTTTGTCAATAAAAACCAACATGTAAGAAATACATATTAATAAGTTAGGACCTTGTTATGATCAATTATTAAACAAAACCCAGCTATGCATTTTAGCAAGATGTGCCTAAATGAGGAGAAAAAATTTATGCAAAACAAAGGAAAAAAACCAGCATAAGCATCACATTAAAAATAACTAAAGAATACATCAACGGATGCTTAGAAGTCAACTGTTACACAATTGTACAGGTGAAATCTTTTTAGCTTTAAATGAAAAACATATCCTGGAATTATTCAAATTTCAAACGTAAAAGAAGGAGGAAGATAAATATATTTAGCATAATACGTACCTTTCCCAAAGAGGCAGCCTGTTTTAAAATACTTCGTTTAAGATCATCTGCTTTTTTCAAATGATAAGAATTCTTCTGACTCTGGATGACAAATACTATTTCCCGTAGCTCTGTAAATAGAAATATATAAATAAATAATGTTCAACAATAGTTAAGTGAATTCAGTATTATTATAAATAACCCACTGAAAAATACCCTGGGTTTTCAAGTAATGTACACATACATCAGTATCTCCTGAATTCTAATAAATTGGCTGAAAAAAGCAAGAAAAGTTTTAAATTTAAATAAAAGAATAGTGCCAGAACGTTATTAACCACTGAAAATCCAATTCACAAACCATACTGTTGAAGATTAGATACAATAAAAATACTCATGTAATTTTATATGAATTTGTATAGCGAATTGGATTTTTAAAGTATTTGTGCATTGAACCTAATTTACTATTTCATTTAGAGTAAACAATTTTAAACGCTACTCATTTTCTCAGATGCATTATGCCCCTGTAAAAAACAATCTAAACTTGCCTCACAGGTACAAAAATAATTCACACCGTGGTTCTTACAAGAATGATGATTTCCTTAACACATATAATAGAATCTATTGGAATTTTAATGATCTCTTCACTTGTTTCAACTACCGGTTAATCCTCAGATTCTGAAGATAATTATATGTATAGTGCTTAAAAGGTATTGATTTCTTCTACCTAAACAGCTATATACTGCCATATTATTAGTTGCACCAATAGGCTGCCCCGATATCTGTCTGTCTGTCTATCTTCACCACCCATCTTCCTTAGAGAGGGACTTAATGTCAATATTGCTATACTGTAGATACAATTACATTAAACCATCTGTGCTAATTATGGCATTCTACATTTTGATCCAAGCATAACAAATGTCTCAATGGTCCAAAGACAGCTCAAAGAAATTATTCGTCTAATCCACCAATTCATTTCCCAGGCCATACCTGACACCTAGGCCCTTGTTTCAACTATTACTAAGATCAAGAAAAAGAGGCTCTTACTGCTAAACAATGCTAATTAATATTCATATCAATGTTTTAAAACAGCTTTCACATTACTCAATGAGACGTTTAAAGCTTCATTGCTTCCCAGAAAGATTTTCAGGAGATTTGCTTCTCCAATTCAGCCTGCAACCTTCTCTTAAAAATATTCAATCTTTCATAAAATAATGAAGCGGAAAAACAATGTTTGTGTTTTGCTCTAAGACAATCATATCAGGAACCATCTCTGCTAATCTGGGCTGTGGTTCTAACTGCTCTTGGTATGACCATCCCTTCCAGTCCATTTCTTTGTATCAGGGTCCCCTCTAGTCAGACCTTTACAGGTTAACTTTAATGTATTTATACTGTTCCACATTTCAAAATATACAAAGCAGTTCACAATATAAAAATAGAAGACTAAATCATTTATCAAAAGTCAGCAAATAAGAGCAAGTTTATATTAATGTTCACATTAATAATGTACAGTCTCAGGAATATAGACTATACAACTTCTATATTATTCGGATGCCTAATTTCTTTCTAATTCCCATGTTTTCTGTGCCAAAGATGCCTGATGTCAAGTCAGAGTAGCCAAACACAAACACACACAAAGGTCATAAACTATCCTACTTTGACGACACTTACTGAAAGACTAAAAACATGTGTCCCTCTTCATCACTCACTGACACATAGGATTCATATTCCATGAATATGGAGATGCAACTGTATTATCATCATGTTGTTTAGTCTTCAGCTCCTAAGGCTTTTTGCAATAACATAATTTCTTACCATCTTGTTTCAAACCATTTATAAACATACTCGTGGAAAGAATGGTATTGAGCAAATAAAAGTCTAATGCAGAGACTAATATAACCTTGCCAAGATGGAGTATAGGAACATCTTTTATCAGAAGTACTTAATCAGAAACAGAAGAGGGAAGAGGAAGAGTCCATAACTCAGCAGTCAATGCATAATCCTGATGAATCTTCACTGAAATTAATCAGATTGCAGTGGCAGAAGAAACAACTCTGTCCATATCCATGAAGACCTACTACAAGTCCCACCCCAACCCCAATATTTTGGACTTCAGCTCCCACTAGTTGATGGCAAATAACTGCAATGTAAGTAGATAAGTAGATATCATATTTCTTACTCCTGGAACAGATAGCATTAGGATAGATGGGCAATCTGTCCTAGTTAAATCAACGTATTTTTACTGAAAAGAGAACTTAATAGAGCAGAGAGCATTTGTTATTCTGGACTGTATAGCCCCCCAGAATAGCTTGCAGTTAATATCAACTAGAGTAGAACAGGAACAAAAGGATGGTTGCTATTCTTTCATTATACAAGTAAAACTTCTTAAGGGTATCTGGCTGGTGTCTGAGGGAAAACAGTTGCATAAAGCATACATTTGGTCTGATCTAATACGGAGTCTTCTTATGTTCTTGCAAGTTGTTCTTGCGAGGATAAAGTAAATAATGTAAATTTGTGATCCAATCATAATAGTATGGTAGCAGTTACCAGGATTAAAGTCTAGGAAGGCATAATGGCATAATGTGACAATAAATGCAACACATATTATTCATCCTGACTATAGATTTACTACGAAGGTTAATATCAAATAGGTTGACTTACCTTTGCTTATTTGGCTTGAATGCTCGTTTTTTCCTGGCATCTGTATTAAGAAATTAGGAACTATATTAAAAATGCAATTGAACAGGGGGGAAACAACCCTTTAAAACAGTTACAAGTGGTTAAAATATTCACAATCTTTAACAAAAACCTTAGTTTATCAGCACCATTTATATTACAAATTTCAAGTATCTAATGAGCCTCACACTTACCAACTCAGTAATTCTTATAAAAGCCAGGCAAAAGTTAGGTTAATCTTATTATTTTCATATAGCAGCAAACAGGACCTTGCCTAAAGCTGCCAAATGCATTGGTAGCTAAGTCTTTAATTCCTGGTTCACATTCTTAGTTACCACACTACACTATCCCTAGCTTAAATAGGTTTATTAAATGGACCCTTGGCAGAACATTATTTTATACCACTTTATTAGAAATTGTAGCATAAAAAATTAGCTCCTGTGATCAAATTTGACATTTTAAATTTCTGTTTCTTATAATCGACCAGAACTTATCTACCATAGAGTATAAGATGCACCAGAGTCTAAGAGGCAGCAAGATTTTGAAGAGGCAAATTTAAAAAAAAAGTTTTTGCACTCTACAGACCTCCCAAAAACAGCCCGTTTTTTGCAAAACTGGGCCCTTTTTTGTTTTTTAAAAAAGGGCATGCATAGGCTTTAGGAGGCTTATAGAGTGCTCCTGGGGGCTGGTGGGGGCAAAAACAGCCCATTTTCACTCATTTTTGCCCTCCCCAGCCCCCAGGAGCACTCTGGAAGCCTCCTAAAGGCTATGCACGGGCATTTTTGCAAAGGAGGCGGGGTTTCAGGAGGCAAAAAATGCTGTATTCAATGTATAAGACGCACACAGATTTTCACCCTCTTTTTTTGAGGGAAGAAGGTGTGTCTTATACGCCAAAAATATAGTAAGTAATTAAAATAAACTACTTTTTCAAGCAAGTCTATATGGCCAAATACTGATGAGAACATACATCCCAGGAAAGCTCAAATCCAAATTATATATCTAAATACAGCAGAAAAGACCAAAACAAAATCTAATAATTCAGTGTTATGTACAGAGATGTCAGAACTTAGCACTGTGCTTTGGAGCAAAAAGTTCACCATAGCATTACCCTGGAAACCAAGTTCTAAAAATATCTTGACTATTATTCAGTAGTGACTAAGCAACTGACAGCAGATATTTGCTGAAATCACCTATACATCATGTAGCAATCTCACTACTCAAGAGGAAGCATTTCCTAACCAATGAAATAGAGCAGCATCATAAAGAGGCACAATTATTTGTTTAAGTATTTCTCAACAACCTGCAACATATAACCTTTTTAACCTATTCCAAATCCGTGCTCACGTTGATCTAACTTTACTGAATTTCTCCTGCAGCCCTGTAATCACTTTGCTTTTTCTTCCTTCCATCAGATATTAGCAGTTTATAAGCCCTCAAGGTCTCTTTTATAGCATTCAGGGCATCCTCTGGCTGTAACTACTAACTGTTTTCATTTTGAGATAGGAAACTTTCCTAACATTTTGAGACTTAAATATGGAGGAAAATAACACTAAAAGATTAAAGCATACACATCACCATTAAAAAAAACCTCAAAATTTCCCAAATTCTGCATGATGCTTGGGGACCAAAAGATTACAGACAGCAACTTTAGAGAGTCTGCACCTCAACCTTCCACAGTAATGCAGTGCATAAAGGAGTACAAAAAAATATTAATGTAAATTTACATAGCATTATTTCATGGAGCCTCTTTCAAAAATGTAAGTACCAGAAATGTTCATGCAGAAAGAAAAAATGTTTTTCTAGATATTAAGTTTATCAAGCTGCTTGCATTTGCAGGTATTACATTTTGCTTGCTGTTTGGGGAAGAGTTTGTTTTGAAATGTGAACACTTTACAGGTGGCCCTCACTCCAGAACCACTTGTTCAGTGACTGTTCAAACTTACAACGATGCTGAATGGGTGGGATTCAGTGGTGAAATTCATTTTTTTTTACTACCGGTTCTGCAAGGGGAAGGATACTGCAAAATCTCCGGTTTATATTTATGGCCATTTGCAGTGTCCCACTGTCATATGACTGAGATTTTCGGCACTTTTTTCCAGTTTCCAGCAAAAACACAGATCGAGCAAATAAATAAATGTATAAAATTGGGTGCAGTCACATGAATATCCACTGTAAATAGTCAACTTATGGCAATAATTCCAGGCTCAATTACAGTACAAGATTACTTGGACATTGAATCATAAATGAACAGTATTCTTTAATTTTGAATTTATAAGCTCCTAAACTCCAATGGACAGTAAGCAGGAGTGGGATTCAGCCGGTTTGCACCATTTCAGATGAACTGGATATTAATTTTGCATCCTGTTTGCCGAACCGGTTGTTGTAAGGACCAGCTGGCTCCTCCCATCCCACCCTGCCTCTCCCAGGAGTCTCCATGCGGCCTGTTCATCATGCCTGGTAAGTGCAGGGCCTGCGTGGAGGCTCTGGAGAGCGAAAAACAGGCCTCCCAGAGAGCCTCTAGAGTTCGGGGGAGGTCGTTTTCACCCTCCTGGAGGCTCAGGGAAAGCCTCCGGAGGACAAAACACGGGCCTACCGGAAGTACTGGAAGTCTGAAAACATGCCTGTTTCTGGCCTCTGGAGGCCGTTTTCGCTCTCCTGGAGGTTCGGGGAAAGCCTCTGGAGCCTGGGGAGGGCAAAAACACTCCCCCTGCTGTGGTGCAGGAGGACATGTAGGCCACGCCCACCCAGCAACTGGGCAGAGAATCGGTTGCTAACATTTTTCAATCTCACCCGACAGTAAGCATGCTGGGTATCAAAACAGAACTTTAACATATGAGATTACAAGGCTGTTCACAATCAGAGCTGTGAAAAACTTCTTTGCATTTCAAGCAAACCTATTTACTGGTATATCAAAACTTGACATATTTTACAGGTAAATCTTTTCAAGTTTCTTGCTATCTTTGCACAAGAAATTTAATACCTCTGACAGAAGTTCGGTCCAATCTTTTCCATTTTCAGCAGCAACATGTAGAATTAAAGCTGAAAAAAAGGAGAACAAAGTTATCCCTCCTCTCAAATGTGTCTTGTTTTTTTAAATATGAGAAATTATGTTTACATAGATATTAAAAAGCAATTTAGATAATAATATATCTTAAATGTGTAGAATGTCTATAGCAGTCATCATTATAGACATTAGTTTCAAGCATGAGATAATTATGTTTGAAATTAGTACTGTATTGCTTGCTGTAGTGTGAAAATGTTATTCCCATTCTTCCTGGAATAAAAAAATGATCTAATCTGAAGCCAATTTAGATAGTTTCAAGTCAAAACCAAGCCTATACAGCCATGGCTTTGTTATCCAGCACTTCGCTTTTCTAAATAATATGCATTTCATACTTATATTACCTTTTATCCTTCAGTTAAGCTTAACATTTTTATTTATGAAAGAGGACTTCTTCAGAGGCTGAAATTGTTCACAGTACATTTTTTCCTGAAACAATGCCAGGATAACAAGTCTAAGAAACAGCCACAATCAGAATCTGGGCACAATCAGAACAGCAGCAGAATATGCTTCCCAAACATTTATGGTTAAAAACTTACAAGTCATAAGATAGACAAAACTAACATTATCTGGCATAATTTGAAAACAAGTTTGCCATACAACAGCACTGGGATCCATTATCCTGAATAATTTGATACTATCTTCATGTTTGGCAACCAAGCAGTTTACCTAAATACACAAAGGCAAGTAATACTGTACTGTATGAATATCAAAAGTGCATTTAATTTCTAAAGCAACATGCAGTTAGATACAGTCATTAAAAGTCTTGCAGCAGGATTTTATAGGTGTTATACCTGTCAAGTGTGGTTGTATTGTGGGAAATAATGTTATTACTAGTTGCTATGGTGGCTATCTTTCTCAGCGATGATAACTTTGTACATATATTGCTAACTTACCAGTGAACCTATTGCTTAAGAGTATTGTACAATCAAGTATGGATTCCTTTTGGACAATGCACTTTTCGGGAATTAACAATTTTAAGTCTGAAATGTTTTAAAGTTAATGTGCTAAGAAAGAAGGAAACTATTTAACCTATTTTGGCAGAAAGTAGCAGCACAATTGATAAATGCTTTGAGATGATTAAACCACTGATTTAGGTGCTGCATCAGATATTTCCCCGTTTCTTCCAAGTGCAATTCAAGTGTTGCATCATTTGGATCAGATTACTTTTGGGACCATCTGCCCTTGGTTAAATCTTTCTGTTCGATGCACATCAATCAATGCTGTTATGGAAGTTAGAGAGATAAATGACTGCCCTGTCAGTATCCCTGCCCCCCCCCATCTCACAATGGTCTTATATGGCCACCCATGTCACACAAGTTGCAATTACATGGCCACCATTTTTACACAAGTCACTGTGTAATTGTACACAGGCGAATTACAACAGGGGACAGATGAAATAACTGCCAAATGTTGCACAGAGCCTGTGGCCTTTCAGGTTCTCCTCTGATCTTCCTTTTTTTTTTCTTGCTGCCAGTTTTCTCTGACCACCTCTTCTGTTGACCTAATCAAGCAACCACATCAATCACCAGTTCCATAGGCTTGTATTTCTTGGAAGAAACTGGTGACAGTTGGTGACACTCTAACCCTACGCAACTCTGCTGAGACTCTCCTCTCCCCCCACTGATATTTTGCCGAATGGCTCCACCATGACAGCTGCAGCTTTGAGGGCTCACTAGTGCCAACTGTGTGCTGGCAAGAATTGAACTTTTTTCCTATGCTGCTTTCAGCATCTCCCTCATTTACGAACTATCAGACCACCACACCAGGCCAGTTCTTCCTTTGATGTTTACTACTTCTACTTTTTCTGCTGTTTTACTCTTCTTTTTCATCCAGCCTTGAATTTCCCCAATAACTCACAAAGGCAGACATAGATTAACTGAGCAAGAGGTTAGCAAAAAAAAAATTTTTTAATGAAGGAAAGGAAAGTTACTACCTCTAGTTTGCAGTCTTGCAGACCCGCTTTTTGAATCTGCGCCGATGAAGTGGCTTTCTATTTACATTCTGGAAAGATTGGCCAGTATTATTTTGGATGCTCAAAGTTTAATGTTCATGTTTTTGTTCGTATTGTAAGAAAAATTATTTCTGTTTTTGTATTCCTTGTTTTCTGCATCTGAGAGCAATAAAAGACTACAGAGCAAATGCATTCTATGAAACCACTATCTTTCAGTCCAGCAACAACATCTTAAACTATGAGTCGGATCTTTCTTTCAGGAGGAATGTAATCCTTTTCACAACGTGCTGAATGTGAATTCCCAAGTGCTATCTCCCATTGACCCGCAATACTGTCCAGATTTAATTTCAGCCTGGCTTTCTTTACTCAGCCTATTAGCAAACTTAAGTAACATTTATTGCATTCTTAATTTTATTTAGATTATGATTGGCTAATCAAAAATATTACAAAAATTTCTTTGTTGGAGAGCATTTAGGAGATAATGAGAGTGCACCATGTGTCTTAATGGATTTTATTGTATACCTCCAGGAGTAATGCAGATTATGGTGATAAATACCATGTAGAAAAAATATTTAGATAAGAAAACAGCAATCAACTTAACGGAATCATGTAGGAATCCTCCATATTCTGTCAAATGACATCTATTTACATTTGAATACCCTAAATGCCCTAAATCCAGCCACAATTGAAACAGATAACCCATTTTTAAATTAACAAAACTTTCCCACCAACAGTGACGGAGCAAACTGCTAGTATAAGGATTCAAAACCCCTGGTCCGACACTGGGCCGTGGCATGTCAGAAACCGGACCCTGCAAACAAGTGAAGCCCCATCCATGGGATGCAGGCTGCATGCGAAACCACACCCGCTTCAATCTGTGGAAAAACCTCTCCATGAAACTGGTCCCTGATGCCCAAAAGGTTGGGGGTGCTGCACTAGTATACAAAAAGAAAGCTATCCCCATTCCCTTCTAGTACTAACAATGTTACCTACTGTGTTTCCCCGAAAATAAGATAGGGTGTTTTGACCCCTGAAATAAGCGCTTGGCCTTATTTTAGGGAAAGTCTTATTATTTTTGAGATGCAGGAGGCGGCGAGTGTGGTCACCTCATGGTTGCTGCTGTGTTGCAATATTTTCGGGGAGGGCTTATTTTCAAGGGAGGCTTATTTTAGTGCATGCGCTCAAAAGCCCAATTGGGCTTATTATTCGGGGAGGTCTTATTTTCAGGGAAACAGGGTAGTTGAGTAATGAAACGTCTGCAAGAAAACAACCAAGTTCAGAGCACCAAGGACCCCATAGTTCATCCCCAAGCTACAAATATTCTGTCAAAATCATTTTTATTTATAGTCTTAACTCTATGGAAAATAAATCTTACTTGTGTTTCATAACGCAATCCTATGCAAATTAGACTTTTGAGTTCAAGGAGACTCACTAATACTGATGAGAATATAAAATTCATTTTAGTCATGTTTACACTGTCAAACATACACAGGGCATTTCCTTTTTTACATTGAGTCAGTACTTCTCTTCTCATTTGTTTACTTACTGCTCCACTGCTTCATGCCCCAAAGTTGAATCTATACGGATATCATGTACAAATTCCCTTTTGCATATAAATGTGCATCATATTTTTATTTCCTCTTCTCCAATCCTTTCCTCCTTTGGTTTGGTAAATTATGCAATACAGTTAGGTGTCAAAAGTGAATGCTTCCTAAATAAAACATATTCCCAGATCATCACTTAATGAATAATGGGAATGAAACTTTGGCCCAGCAGTCATACAAGCTTACTTTTAGATTTCTACAACTGAAAAGTTCCAGAGAAAATGATTTAATTATTTAACTAAGAGTGTTGGCTTATGTATTATTCAGAAGTAACTCCCTTGAGTTTCTTGTGATTTTGGCAGAGATAAGTGCGAACATGGGATTGTAGATTTTTTGAACATTTATTTAAATCTTGGGTTCTCCAGGCCTGTAAATGAATGGGTGGTCTTATTTGGCTACATTAAATAAGATAAGCCAAACATGAGAAAAAGAAGAAACAATAATATGTTTCCAGATAACATTTGCAATTGCTAACATTTTGATGGTATGATTTTAACAGTGCCTGCACTGTTAGTTTTCCATGTGAACTAGCAGAGGCTTCTTGTAACAAAGAGAGGATTTTCATCAATTTCTCCTCCTGCCTCTCAACACTATCTTTCTTGCTGATCTGAAAGGTCCCTATTGCTGCCAGTAGCACATTTTCAGCAGGCAGCATCTTCAGGGGAAATGAAGAATCAGCAGCCTCCCTTCCTCTATGAATAGTACAAGCTTATGTTGGATCCAAAGCTTTTCTACAAATGAAAGAGGACCATTAAAATGAATCACAGAAGTTTATTGGGCTTCCTCTTAGGTTTTATTCTGTAATTGACAAATAGGTACATAAAAGAAAGCGACAGATCTCAGAAACTGTTTTTTTCTCTCTGTATGCCAAGTGATATAAGTGAGATTATGTAACTTGGAATTTAATATATACATTTTCCTTTTTGTCTTCATTACTTTCCCTTATGTATTATGTTTTGTAGGTCTACAGACATTATATTTTAATTTTTGAATAGCAATTAGAATACCACCACCATTAAAGCCTGTGCAAAAATACATACATACACAAACACTTTAAGGGCTATCTTTAATTTTTGTTCATTCTTGGGAGATGTTTTAGTGTTCTTTGAAATCATCATGTGTTGGGTAGTTTCTTTTATTTATCTTTCATTGATAGCTCTGTGATGTAACATAGATTTTATCAGATTTATAATCTTGGTTGGTTATAGATTGCACTGCATAGAGCAAGTACTGTTCCTCTATTGTTAAGTACTGAAATGTCTGTTCCTAGAGGGAAAAATATCGTGTTTGTAGGTGCTGTAGAACATCAGGATGAAGGTAAGTACTTCTTATATTTATACTGCAACTTAGTTTTCTTGGCTTAATATATTTGTGTGTGTGTGTGTGTGTGTGTGTGTGTGTGATTTTTATATATATACATACATACATACATACATACATACATACATATATATATAATACACACACACACACACACACACACACACATACATATAGCATCTGTGCCACCAGATATCAGAAATAGAAGTGAAAATCAAAAGAGATCCAACAAGCCAATTTTATCCACTAACCTAATAACACTTTATGCTAATACATTTCTAGTTTCTCCATTTTTACTCTTAAGAGAATTTCAATGTGCAAACCTGGGTAGGAAATGATTACTAAAAGACAGAAAAATAAATGATAAGCCCTTCTCCATACTCAATAAGAAAAAAGCTAGTTTTAAAATGCCATCTATCAACTGCCAGGAATCAGGTGAACCTGGAGACATGCAAACAAATATTAAAATAAGTTTTTCTACCATATTTCTACCAATATAGGGCAGTATTTATCGTGCAGTAAATATGGTAGTATTCAAATATATTTTGTTAGTTTCAGAGCATCTTCCTCATGTCATTGTAGATGCCGAAGCTTTTAAATCCTTTAACAGTATAGCTATACTATGACAAGAGATGCCACAGGAACATTAAACAACTCCAACTCATCAACTCATATGTCGATCAGCTTTTTGTAGCCATCTCATGAAGCTTCCCAGTGGCTTTTCTGCAGTTAATTGTGTTGCCCAAACTTACAGCAGCCGCCATTTTTAACTAGAAATTTAAACTAACGAAAAACCATGTCTCAAATAAAGGGGAATATTAACTAGGCATGACATTTATTCTGGGTTCATAACCAAGACATAAGCATTGAAAAATTGTCAATCTTGGCTACTGGATCACATGGCTCATGCATGTAGTTGTGGGCACATAGTGTGTTTGTTTTCCCACATATCTGAAACTGATTTGCTTTTTTCTTTATATTTAATACATAATCAGTGTGTAAATTCCAAGCCAGTTCTGCCAAGATGACTCAGATGTCTATTTCTCCTTCCTTTGTCATATTTAAACTTCATGCATCACTTACTCAGTCACTCTGCCTTTCCAACTATATCCTATCCCTGCTTTTCGACCCGCAAAAACCTATCTTAGAGGGAAAAGAGATATTGCAGCCAGTAAGCTTATGATACACTTGGAGGAACATTACCATACCCCCTGCCCTGCCTCAAATTAGCAGCAGCAGCCTCTGTGCCAGCTCAGAGGCAGGTCGGGTGTTTGTAAGGCTGCTTCTTTGGCACACACACACACACACAAAAAGAGAGCTCCGGGGGCAATAAATTATAATAGACGGCTAAATCTGCTTTGCTAGCCATTTATCAAAACTTGCCTTTGTCCCAATTATTAGGGAGAATGACTGAGAGACGTTTCCCGCCTGACTGATCTGGTGGGAGACACAAAGCCTGGGGAATCCACCCTTCCTTGCCTTCTAACACGTCCTGCACACCCCTACATACGGCCAGCGCGCTTCCCGCCGTCGCATCGGTGGCATAAGGATCACCCAGCGGGGGCGGCAAATTTGACGCCATGCCCGCTTTCTGGTTTAAAGACCCAGATTGTGGTGGGGGCAATAGGCTGACTCTGTAAACCGCTCAGAGGCGGCTGTAAAGCACTGAGAATATATGGTATATAAGTCTAAGTGCAATTGCTATTGCTATTAAAGAGTAGGGGAAAAGCACTTGAAGAGAGCTTAAAAGCGCACTGCCTCTCCGGAGTTTTCAACTCGTTTCCGGGGTTACTTTTCCACACCCCACCCGGTTCTCAACCTCAGGAAAAACGAGGGTTTAGGGGGGCTCTGGACTCCGGACATTTTCCCCTGCCGGACAGGCTGCAATGATAAACCGAAGAGGGACAGGAAACAGCAACGCTGAGGGGCGAAGGGCAAGTGACTTCCCTCGCTTCTCCGCCAGCAGCAGCCTATCCCGCGAACAAACTTCAAGGCGGGGGTGAAAGCTGCCGCCGCATCCGCTTCCCTTCTCGGACGGGAGGGCGGGGGGGGGGGAGGAGAAGGCAAGGGGACCGAGCAGGACTAGCGGTAGGAAAGCCGCTCTCGTGCAGCGATTGCTGCCGCCGCCGCCGCCGCCTTTTTCTTTCCCGCCCCGAAGAGGGAAAGAGGCGGCGACAGCAGTTGCTCTTGCTCGGGCAATCCCCGCAACTCAGCAACTCACTTACCCCAGGCGCAGCACGAGAGGAGGAAAAAAACAGCCGAGCAGGAGGGAGTCCCGAGCCAACCGCGCTCCTCCCCGCGTTGCATTTCGGCGGTAGCAACAGCGTCTCTTTCCTCTCGAGTTCGCTGCTCCGGGGGGGAACGGGAAGTGCTAAGCCTGCGCTGGCCTCCGCGTCTTGCTGCAGCGGGAGCCGATTTCCAGCGGCTTCGGGATGGTCTCGGTGCAGGGCAGCTCTGTGGAAAGAAAATAAAGAGAGCCGTGTTGGAGGTGGCGGCGCCACCTAGTGAGAGAAATGGCCACTCGCTGATCGGCGCTGAGAAGAGGGGCGGGGAGGGGGGGGCGGTCGACCCCAATCTTCGGGACTAGCTTTTCACACGGTTTCCAAACCCGTCTTCCTTCACCGGCGGGGCTTCCTGGTATCTAACCCTCTCCTCGCCGTTAGGTTTTTGGCCGTTTCAAGCGCTGGAATCCTTAGCAGCACAGATAGACTGCACTGTACTGCTTGCATTAGGGGTGCAAGGGAGCAACATCCCCCCCCCCCCAATTCAGCTGTGCCTCTAGTTCAACTCAATATACAAGGTGAGGTTGAGTATTGTGATATATACATCACAGGGATGTAGCTTTCCTTTGGTCTTCTTGGCAATGCACTTTTTCTTTTCTGAACTAGGGTCCCTGAAGTCCATAGATTGATTTTAATGCATAAAGCAAAAGAGCTGACACAGCACCTCTTAGCGGTTAGAGCCTTACCTGTATCAAGCAACCTTTGAAATAATCTAAATAAGCCACAGGTAAATTGGTGATCTCTCTGCTGTCCTGCACTGCTGCAGTCTGGATTTTTGGTTGAGGCTGAAACAACTGTGCACACTGCCTACAAAACAACAGAATTTCACTACTGGATGATTTTAATGTCCAGTAACTCACTTCTCACCATCCTACTGCTGTGAGTGAAATCAGTACCCAAAGGGCTCTAAATTCAGGGCAGAATAGGTGGCTTGGCAGATTGCCTCTATGAAAAGTCACCATGTGCGAGTTGGGCAGCTGTATACATGTGTTTAATAAATAAATAAAAACACCTGACTTTTTTCTTCTTTTTACATGGTTACTTTTGATGAGAAAATAACAGAGGAAGAATGAGGGATTCTGGGCTGGCCATCAGATAAACATTAACCCAGTGTTTCTCAACCTTGGCAACTTGAAGATGTCCGGACTTCAACTCCCAGAATTGCCCAGCCAGCATTTGCTGGCTGGGCAATTCTGGGAGTTGAAGTCCGGACATCTTCAAGTTGCCAAGGTTGAGAAACACTGCATTAACCGATTGAGCCATCTTTATACTTACCTATTGGCTAGGGAGACCACATTATGCTTCCCTGTCAGCTCTTTGCAAGCACTATGGCTTCACAAAGCAGTAAACCTGTCAGTTACGGTTGTATCCTGGCAGGTATATAGAGTGTGACCATCACTCACCCACAGATTCTGCTTTGTTTTCAGTGTTAGAACAGAAGATTTGGGCAAATGGGATGATAAGTCTGGACGTGTGCAGAATACACAAGAGGGTAATAGGAATTTCAGGCTGGAAAGCTAATATATGACTAATGTGTAAGCCTAACTATGTGAGTGTTTGATATGATTAAGTAGTATTCTAAGAAAACATTTCAATATAGATAGTTCTCAACAGCAACTGAGACTAAAATTTCCATCATAAATCAAGGAGGTCATAAAGCAAGTAATCACATGACCAGGCCCAATTTTTTACTACAGTCATTAAGCAAAACCACATGGACATTAAGTGAATACAGCTTCCTCAATTGATCTTTTGTCAGAAATTGGCTGAGAAGGTCGCAAATCACAATCTCATGACTACAGAACACTACAAATGGTTGTAAATGTGAACTGGTGGCCAAGTGCCCAAATTGTGATCACATGATGTAGGTAGGTGGTGTGATGATCATAAGTATCTGGCCATTGGACATTTTTTTTCTAATTAAAACGTGCTTTGTAAACTTAAAGGGAAACAAGGAGCAGGTTAAATGTTACCACTCTATAGAAGATTATTCGTGAGCTCTATTATAACATCACCAAGTGTTCAGAAAATTTAAGAGAAAACAATTATATTTAACATTATCAACTGAATTGAACCATGACACTTCAGTAAGAACATTGCAGAAAGGTTAACAAAAGTAAAGAATGTGATGCCCTTTAAAGCAACGCATTAGAAAATGCAGTAGAAATGCTGATCTATTTGAAATGAAATTAGGGCTGTAATGTATACATACACATCTGGGAGAAAAAGACAGAATACAGCAATATGCCTCTATTGCGTTCTACAAATTTAATCTAATATATAAATACGGTATTTGAAAGTATATCTCAATGAATTCAATTCAGTCAAATTTGTTTCAGCTCGGTTTTTTCCCCTGCCCAAAAGTGGGCAATTACTGTAGTTTTGGGCAACAATCAATTAAGTCCATTTCTTGCAGCTGTCTGGCACTTTTCTCCCTCCAAATAGGTTAGGTTTATTAATTAAAGGTTGATACGTAGCTACCTCTGCGTAATTATGTACCCATGCCATAATGATAAAATTTTGGACTACATTAATTATGTTTGTGGAATTCAAAAAGATTTTGGACATAGATTTTTAACACTAAACAAACAATAACAAAAAAGGAGCAAGGGCCCTTATTACTAAATAGATATGCCTTGTATTCTAAATTTTAGGGGGTTTAAGGCCATTTACAAAAACTGCATGTGATTTCTCGAGGATCAATTACATGCAACAAAAAGATTTTTCATTGGTTTAAGATTGACTAAAATGAATTAATTTATGTACAGAAAAATTATATGATAAATATCAATACAAATAGTCTATAAGGATTTGATCAGTATAAATTTTATAAGATTAAGTAATACATTAATAGCATTTAATGCAAATTCTAATGATATGTGCATTTCTATATACATATACATATACATATACATATACATATACATATACATATACATATACATATACATATACATATACATATACATATACATATACATATATACATACATACCAGTGGTAGGTTGCAGGCGGTATGCCCCAGTATGAGCGTACTGGAGCCTGCCTGGAGCACCGGATACCATTCCGGTATGGTGCTCTGGAGGGCCCACCCACCCGCTCAAGCTCCTTACCATGTTTTAAAGCTTTCAGCATTTCCGCAAATGTGCATGACACATACATTGCCTGAGCGACACTCTGCCAAACAGCTGGAGCATTGCGGAGGCTTGCGGAAGCGTCGTTTGCAACTACAATGTATGCGTGTGCCACACATATGTGCGCATGCACCGGCCGTGTCCATGTAGGCAACACTGGGCCAGTTGAAATGGGATCCGGAACCCAGCACTGATACATACATACATACATACATACATACATACATATATACATACATACATACAAACACACACACACACACACACACACACACATTGTATTGGTTTAATAATGAATACTCAAAGTAGTTTCAGATTATCCTATTTTGGATATTTTATATGAAAATTGAGCTCTGGAAAAAGTTCTATTGCTAGGTGAGAGAAAAAGAAGACAACCAACAGCAAGGTGGATGGCCTCAGTTATAGTGGCAATGAATGCACTATTGGGAAACTTGAAAGAACAGGTTAGGGAAAGATCAATATGGAGAAAATCTATCTCACAAGTAATCACTAGGAGTTGAAAATGAGTTGATGACACTTAATCAATCTTTTGTAATGCTTAAACTAAAATTAAGCATCAAAGGCAATTCAGAGACAGGATCCAGGCAAATACAATTTTCGGCAGTCTAAGATTTCATTTTTTTCTAGCAGATGCACTGAGGAAACAGGATTCTTTAAGTAATTACATTAAGGATTAGACTCTTAAGCTGCACTGATTTAGGTGAAAGTAAGATTACCTTCATACTTTAAGTGTGCAGTTGGGAGTTGGGAAAATAATTAATTTCAAAAAGTTTGTACAGGTAGGGTTTGCTTACAAACCACCTCATTTTGTAGTTACAACAGTATAAAAGAAGCCGTTTTGCAAACCAGTCGTCCAATTTACTACAGTTGCAACATCCTGTGGCCAACTGATTGTCATTTGCATGCTTCCCAAACACTTGCAACTTGCAGAGTTAATTGAGAATTTAGATGTAAAATTATAAATTGCAGTCATAAGATACTTCACTTAACAAACATAGTGTTTATCAGTGCCACCTGTCGCTAAGTGAGGACTATCTGTATGCAAACATACAATGTTATGACTAGTATATGGTGACTATCTGGACTAATCCCCGCAGTTGTCTTGACATTTTTGGAAGTAATTTGCCATTGTCTTCCTCTTAGGGCTGAGTGTGATTGGCCCAAAGTCAACCAGCTGGCTTCACAGCTAAGGCAGGACTAGAATTTATAGTCTCTCCATTTCTAATACAACGCCTTTAATCACTATATGAAACTGCATCTCATAATGACAGAATGGCATGCTACACCCAATACATTATTTTGCTTGTCCATTTTGGGAAAACTAAAGGTCATTATTAATTACACTGGCAATACAAATCTATACTAGAACAACACTGAAATATCATTTTTTTAAAATATACTCAATGTTCTCCCGAATGTGGTAATTTGACATTACCCTTCACCCAACTACAGAATTGCTGAACATCTTTCTCTTATTGAAAACTATATATAATGTAGATATTTGTACAGATTAATTCTCTAGAGAATTTGACACTTGAAGTCAAATGAATATTTAAAAAAAATTAAACTATGGTTGGAATGGCATGTGTAATGGGAAAGACCTTGGGAGACTAGGTGAATGAGCATTGCCAAGGCAACAATCAGATATGAGACAGTCAAATGTATAGGTGAATAGTGGGAGGCTTAGAAAAGACTTTCCTAGTCTTTTGGCTATAAAGGACATGGGGGATAGAATTGCAGCTCCTCCTCATCAATGTAGTTTTACAATAAAGTGGATTAGCTCATCTATCTGCTTTATCCAGCAAGGCCAATAGCATTATTGCCAAGTGACGTGCTTGGCAATAATATAAAAATACAACAATTAACTTACTTGAACATATTAACCTTTTGTTTGGAAATATACATTCCCCAGTTCAGTAATATACAAAATACTTCCTAGTTTTGTGGTTCAGTCAACCCATCCTAACCAATTACTAGCTGAGCAATGCCTTTCTTATGAGTGACTTGTTGTACAGGGCCATTAATCTTGGATAATTTAGGAAGCAGCATGTTGCATTTTTATTTTGAATTCTGAAGGCATTGCCTATGTGAAATGCTGTCATAAACATTTAGGAACTAGCAATAAATGTGTAACTGCTATTATGTAGCTATATAATATATTGCAGACATTTCCATTTGTAACTGATTCACATGCCTTCTTTGAAAATAGAACAAAGAATACAAGATACCTCTCTAGAATACATAGCAGCAGACAAATACTGCAACAAAAAAGTCAAGTTTGAGAAAAACAGATGATAACATCCAGAAGTCCATATTCAAGAGTACCAAACTACTCAATGCATGTATCCCCTTCCACAAATTTCCTATGGTGAATAAAAATAATGTAAAGAAAGTGTTGCCCTATTCAGCTGAATGCATCATGTCCTTTTTAATACGGGCAATAGTAAATCTTCCAGGATGCTCAATTATTCACTAGACTCATGGTTCCCAAACTGTAATGATGGTGCCCCAGGTCACTGCAGCAAACTCACAGACAAACCACGGGATATTTTACTAGTTAATGAATGAGGATGCTAGTGAGTTCACTGCAGCATGCCGGAGAATCATGGCTCACATCTTGATTTTGTGAAAAAAATACTGAGACATTAAGGTTGCTGTGAATCATCAAAGTTTGGGAACTAGGTTGTGACCACATTCCATTACATATTTATTTATTTATTTATTTATTGTTTGTTTGTTTGTTTATTATTTATTTATTTATTTATAGGGTTTGTATGCCGCCCACTCTCGAGAGACTCAAGGTGGCTTACAGATAAAAAGGAAGGGGGGAACATACAAAAAATTAAAAAACAACATTAAAATTCCACAACATTCATAGCTTAGGATGGGGGCTGGATAAATCAACAGCCCCAGGCTTGCCAGAACAGCCAGGTCTTGGTCGGTTTGCGGAAGGCCGTAAGGGTAGTAAGGGTCCGGATCTCCACGGGAAGATCGTTCCATAGGGCCGGAGCAGCTACAAAGAAGGCCCTCCCCCGGGGAGTCGCCAGCCGACATTGACCGGCAGATGGAATCCGGAGGAGGCCTAGTCTGTGTGATCTTATGGGTCTCTGGGAGGTAAATGGCAGGAGGCGGTCTCTCAGGTATCCAGGTCCTATACCATGTAGGGCTTTAAAAGTAACGACTAGCACCTTGAAGCATGTCCGGAGACCAATAGGAAGCCAGTGCAGCTCGCGGAGGATAGGTGTAACGTGGGTGTACCTAGGTACGCCCACTATCGCTCGCGCGGCTGCATTCTGGACTAACTGAAGTCTTCAAACACTCTTCAAGGGCAGCCCCATGTAGAGCGCATTACAGTAATCCAGTCTTGAGGTGACGAGGGCATGAGTGACCATCCGAAGGGCCTCCCGGTCCAGATAGAGCTGCAACTGGTGCACCAGGCGAACCTGGGCAAAGGCCCCCCTGGTCACAGCGGACAAATGATGTTCTAAAGTCAGCTGCGGATCCAGGAGGACTCCCAAATTGCGAACCCTCTCTGAGGGGCCTATAGTTTCACCCCCCAGCTAAGAGATGGAATAGCTGGACCATCCTTGGGAGGGAGCATCAATAGCCACTCGGTCTTGTCGGGATTGAGTGCAAGCTTGTTCGTTCCCATCCAGACCCTGACAACCTCCAGGCACATCACTCCTACCGCTTCGCTGAGTTGGCATGGGGCGGACAGATACAGTTGAGTATCATCTGCGTATTGGTGGTATTTAATCCCGTGCCGGCATATGATCTCACCCAGCGGCTTCATGTAGATGTTAAATAGGAGGGGGGACAGGGCCGAACCCTGCGACACCCCATAATTGAGGGGCCTAGGGGTCGATCTCTGCCCTCCAATCAACACCAACTGCGACCTGTCCGAGAGGTAGGAGGAGAACCACTGTAGAACGGTGCCTCCCACTCCCACCTCTCGCAACCGTCGCAAAAGGATACCATGTCCGATGGTATTGAAGGCCGCTGAGAAGTCAAGAAGCATGAGGATAGAGGAGTGACCCCTATCCCTGGCTCACCAGAGATCATCGATCAGCGCGACCAAAGCAGTTTCCATGCTGTAACCAGGCCTGAAACCCGACTGAAAGGAATCCAGATAATCAGTTTCATCCAAGGTCCGTCGGAGTTGAAAGTCCACCTCCTAACTAATGTTCCATTCTCAGTCAGAGATTAGGAGAAGCAAAATAGTAGTTATATAGCCTAATTCTAAAATGAATTACTCATAACCAGAAGATATTAAAAGTTAAATAATCTGGCTGAACACCTAAACAGTCCAAGTCCTAGTAAGGATTCAAAAGGCAAAGTAAAAGCAAGTAGGACTTGCTTCAAGTATTGAACATGATATACCAAGTAGTAGATCTATTAGGCAGTTTCATTCAAGAGTAACCAACCATTCAAATGTTTGGTATCAGCAACAGCAATTGCAGTTAAACTTATATACCACTTCATAATGCTTTATAGCCCCCTCTAAGCGGTTTACAGAGTTAGCATGTTGCCCCCAACAATCTGGGTCCACATTTTACCGAAGGATGGAAGGCTGAATCAACCTTGAGCCAGTGAGAATTGAACTGCTGGCAGTAGGCAGAATTAGCCTGTAATACTGCATTCTAATCACTGCGCCACCACAGCTCTTGTTGATGTATATTTTAAAAATAATGTTGTAGAACTCACCTGACTGTGGTATTTCTCCAGTATTCATTGAACCAGCCCACTTTCTTTCAGACTTCTGTTTAGACATAAAAAAGAGATACTGATAAATAATTACCATTAATTTATTATTTACCAGTGTCAGTGTCATGTTTTCTAAACGACACAGTTTTTCTCCATGACAGCTCTAATGTAGCTCTCCTTGACAATTTAATGCAGCTCTTAAAACAGTGGCCTGTTTTTTAAATTTCAGGCTGGCCCAGAAACTTGAAAAAAAAAACTATTTGCTTAATGCTAGTACTTATTAGGTAATCTTTAAATTCTTCAAATAAAAGATATTTTGCAGTTTACTTTCAGGTATTTTCAAAAATAGATAGAAAAGAGCTGGGAAAGACGTTGTTGCAGATAGTAGGCTAGCCTTTCCAAATTTGAACACTTACTGTATTTTTTTAATTATAAGGACACACCTTTATTCCCTCAAAAAAGAGGATGAAAATTTGGGTGCGTCTTATATACTGAATACAGCATTTTTGGGCTCCTGAAACCCCACCCCCTTTGCAAAAATGGCCATACATAGCAGTGGGGGGTTCCGGATCCCATTGCAACCATACCAGTTGCAACGGGGCCAGGCGTCCACCACATGAACATGTGCAGCATGCGCACATATGCACAGCACGCACATGCATCCTTATCTCTTGCGATGCCTCTGCAACGCTCCAGCTGTTCAACTGTGTGCTCTGTGCGCATGCGCAGAAACCCCAAACAGTTCAAATACAGGTAAGGAGCTTGGACGGGCAGGTGGGCCTTCCAAAGCACCGTACCACAACGGT
Source organism: Thamnophis sirtalis (assembly GCF_051295495.1). NCBI lineage: Eukaryota > Metazoa > Chordata > Lepidosauria > Squamata > Natricidae > Thamnophis > Thamnophis sirtalis. The sequence continues at coordinate 24,452,741 of NW_028261388.1, read as the reverse complement.
ACCCGGTGCTCCGGGCAGGCGCCGTTACGCCTGTACCGGGGCATACCGCCTGCAACCCACCACTGGTGCATAGCCTTTAGGATGCTTCCAGAGTGCTGCTGGGGAGGGCAAAAATGAGCGAAAAACAGGCCATTTTTTGCTTGTTTTTGCTCCCCTCCCAGCCCCCGGAACACTCTATAAGCCTTCTAAAGGCTATGCATGTCCTTTTTGTGATTAAAAAACAGGCCCGTTTTCACGAAAAAAGGACCATTTTTGGGAGGTCTGCAGAGTGCAATTTTTTTTAAAAAATTTGCCTCTTCAAAATCTTGGTGCGTCTTATACTCCGGTGCATCTTATACTCCGAAAAATAAGGTAAGTTGCATCAGGCCTGCAACTCCTAGGATTCCCAGCCATTATGAATGTCAGATAGGAAAGACTTAAGTAAGAAAACTTTGGGCCAAAAGTTTGTTTTTGTGTCTACTACTGTTTTCATCTTAAGGACTGTCTGTTTTTGTCATTAAAATATAAGTTTAGAGTAATTTACATTTAAATCCTAAAATCCTTGATCAATGCCTCTCTATTATAATACTTCTTACAAAAGAACCCCTCTTTAGGAATACATTAACAGGCATCACAATGGCACAAAAGAATGGATGATCAGAACTGTTTCCAGGATATAAGCACAGGCATTTTTCTTAGTCAGTTTTGACCCTGTTCCCATTGTATCATCTACAAATCAATTAGAGGTACGTATGGCTAATGTATGTTAAGTAGCTGAGCTTACAAGTTGGCTGTGAAACACGAGTAGGCTAAAAGCAGATTTGGCAAATTTACTTAATTAAATTTGTTTTGCCTGTTTGCAAATAATGGAAATCACTTAATTTTTGTAAATGCCACGCCATCTCTGCATTATACTGCCAAAACAGATAAATAGAGCATTATTTTAGTAGTCGCATGATTGGGGGGGACCCCTCCCAAATGACCTGCATATATTCTACCTCCTATGTTGCCCTTTCTGTTCTCGCAAATTCCATTTTTCTCATTCCCAGCAATTTTGTCTTATTCCCCCAAAAAATATTTGCTGCTGATTATTTTTTGCTGGGGTGGGTAGAGGATGTGGGAAGAACATAGGACTCATAATAACTAGACTCAAGCTCTGTAGTCTGCAGGTTCTAAACTTCTGCTGAGAAGTTGACTCCAATGGTATTTCTCTTTTAAAAATTACATTAAAAGGAAATTAAAATTTTAATTCTCAAATTAAAATGGAAAACCTGAAATCCACAGACCACATTCAACTTTTGGCAGCAAAAAGTGGGACCAGTTATGTTAAACGTATTCTGCCCACTTTGCTTGCAGCCAAATAATTACCATGTGCGGCTGGCCTTCTAGGAACAGATTGCTCACTTCCTGCCACAGGGAACTCAGTTATCTATATTGGATGCCTGGATTGAATGGGATAGTTTTACTGTCCTTCCTTGCTTCCAACAGATCTGTTCAAGTTTGAAGGCCAATAATTCTCGTCAGCTGTGCTATATAGCTAACTATGAGGATGAGTACCATATGGCATCTACAAGCAAAAAAATTGCTGGAGCCAAAAACTGCATCATCATCTAATGGGGATAATCTAAGTTACGTGGTTTTTTAATCAGTATGTAATGCAGGAGTGGCTGAAATAGCTTCCTTTTTTTTTAAACCTGGGGTTAACCTGGTATCTGGAAGGTGGGGGATTACTACTATTTTGGTGGTAGTAATGATAGGCTGGGTAGTTAAGATATTTGGTAACAGGGCAATTACTGGTATTATTATTATTACCCAAAGATATTCTGAAGTCTAGTGCCAACCCAACCGAAATCCAATCTTGTCTCATCTGATTAATAGCAATAGCATTTAAACTTATATACTGCTTTACAGCCCTTTCTAAGCGGTTTATAGAGTCAGCATATTGCCCCCAACAATTTGAGTCCTCATTTTACCCACCTTGGAAGGATGGAAGGCTGACTCAACCTTGAACCTGGTGAGATTTGAACTGCCAAATTGCAGGCAGCTGGAAGTTAGCAGAAGTAGCCTCCAGTACTGCACTCTGACAACTGCGCCACCATGGCTCATTATTAATATTAATACATTAGTTTAAAAAGCCTGATAAACTTCTAAATTTATTTTTGAAATAAAAGAATATATTGGCTTCTTGTGCAAAACACACCGATTTTTTGCCTGGTTATGCTCAATAGAATCCTTTTCATACGTTACACTGTTTTTACAAACAGAATCTCCAAAACCTACTGACTTGCTTAGTACCTGGATAGAAAATCAGGAAACCTGCAGACTGCAGGCTAAACAGGGAAGTTGAAAGTCATGCCAGGCACAGGGAAGAGCAGACCATATCCATATTACATGACAAAAACTACATAGATGCATCCATGAAGTGCCCAGGAGTCAAACTATTTTCAAAGAAGACTACCTTTTATAAGCAGGAAAACTGCATTTTCTGCTTGAGTAAATTTTAATAGAGTTCTAACTGTTTTGCCCAAAGGTTTGTTACCTAAATTATAATTACGACATAAATAGTGGTTGACAGATGGCTGATAGCCCATTCCCCTATTTTTAAATCAATAATGCATTACACAGTTAGAGAATAGCCACAGGATTTATCTAAAATTAATGCTCCCCCAAGTAAACTGGTGCAACAGAAGTTGACTTTCTTTTTTGCCAAACACATAGATACTCTGAGCATGAAATACCACTGTGCCTTCTTTCTGCAACAATCAGGCTGTCTCTCATGCTTCAAGAACCTTCAGCTCTCACTTCTGCCTGAAAGAGATAATGACAATATATTACTTTGGAACATGAAGGTCTTCCTGCAAAGTGCAGCCAGGGCAGTCTATGACTGATCTTATAACCTGCAAGGACAAAAACATATATCTGGGCACCAAACTGCTACAGTGCCTGCACACAGCAACTGCAAGGAAATGGCAATGGAGATATTTTTAAAGATTTTTTTCCTAGCTGTCAAGATAATGAAATACAAGGAAAAAAGATTCCAGATATGGAGTAGCTTTCATAAATGTGTTCAGCTGGAAATCATGTTATATTGCTAAAATTAAAAGTTAATACAAATAAGCAGAACATTCAGACAAAAATCACATTAGCTTGCTAATCTAAATATTATTTGAAAAAACCAATTGTTACGTTTCCACATTCAGTTAACAATGTAATAACACCACAAATGCTCATCTTCCCTGCTTTTGGAATGCAAATGAAGATTACATTCTCATTTTAAATATGAAGCATGTTCCAAGATTCATCTATGGCTCAGTGTTTTTGCTTGGAGAACCAACAGGTTCTTCATCTCTCACCTACCTCCAGCATCACTATCTTCTTTCTGTCATCCCCACCCCCACTGTCCTTGCAACTTATTCAGGAGCGAAGAGCAACAGAAATGTACTCTACCCCTCACAAATGCCTAATCTGCAGCACCAATTTGCAAATCAGAGCCAAGGCCACCGGAGCATACAAATTTCCAGCACTGCTAAGAAATTTTTTCTTCTTCTTTTCTATGCCCTCTGATTATAATAAGGAGATAGATGAGATGATAAACTGGAAGAAAGGAAAGCAGCAAACAGATGGGAAGGAAAGGGAGAGGGGAGGGATGGGGGAAAGAGAGAGAGACGTTAGAAAGTTGGTTAGCAAAGATTTAACAGATGAACATAGTTGGAAAGGACTTTATAGGTCATCTAGTCCAACCCCCCCCACCACCACCACCCCGCTCAAGCAGGAGATCCTATACCATTTCTGACAAATGGCAGTCCAATCTCATCTTGAAAGTCTCAGGTGAGGAAGCCCCCTTAGAATTAGAATTAGGCTCTGTTCTATTCCTGGTGACACCAACGATACACCAGAGTCCAGTTTGCACTGAAATTAGGTTTGGAAACAAGCAAGTTATTTACTGGACTTGGCTCTGACCGAAATGGTTCAGTTTTTTTAAAGCCAGACTGTGGCTTTAACAAGGTAAATGCTATACTGTTTGAAGACTCATCTATGAAAGTCTGCAGCAGTTAATGAGTTCAAAGATTCTAGATCCCCATCCAGATATAATTTGTGTCTCATATTTTTACTGTATCGTTCTAAAGGCTCAATTCCAAAAAAGGAACCCTGATTTAGTTAGTTGACTTTAACACAGTGAAATAGCAGCATTGATCCTGTTGTTCTGCTCCATCACAATCCCATCAATACCTTTCAGATCATTCTGAAGTCTCTAATGGAAGTTAGATTTGGGCATCAGTTGTTCTCTCTGGTCTCCTACCATATTCAAGGTTTTATCTTTCTCTCGATTAACCTAGAATTCACTTGGTCTCCCAGACTGTTACTCATAATCCTTTCCCAATCACAGCCCTGTTTTATTGAGGTGCCTTGTCTGCATTTTCACAAACAATCCAGGGGTGGGTTGCTGCCGGCATTACTGCCAGTTTGGTGAGTGCAAAGTAGCAGCATGTTTAGGTGCGGGCGCATTTGCACAAAAATAGATCTGCGCATGTGCAAAACATTAAAAAAAGAAAAAAAATTGTTCAATGAAAATTGTTCTGCGGGTGCGCAGAACCGAAAATCAAGATGGCGCTGCCGTATGATAACCGGTTTGGGGGCATGCCAGCAGGGGTGGGTTTCAACCGGTTCGCGGCGGTCCCTGCGAACCGGTTGGTCGTCAAACCCGGAAGTAAGTAACTTCCGGGAACGGCGAAGGGCGCGCCCACCCGCCCGCGGTCCTTACCCGGTTTTGACGAGTTCTGCGCTTCCACGCATGCGCAGGACGCATACAGCACCTGCGCGATCGTCCAGGAGCAGCTGGAGCGTTGCGCAGACGCTACTACGCATGCGTGCACGGCGCGCGTGCACGAGGACGCCGCTGGCCCCGTTCCAACCGAACCGGTTGGAACAGGGCGAGAAACCCACCCCTGCATGCCAGGCATGGGTCGCTGCCGCTTCCAGTGACACATGCCGCCAAACCACTACCAGTTCAGCCGAACCAGTCCGAACCAGTAGGAACCCACCTCTGAACCAATCCTATTTTATTTCATAAGTTTTCTATTTGTTTTGTTTATCCAGAATTTTGCACTGCTTGGAAATACAAAGCTCTCAATTACTTGTTAATTATCTCATTTCATGGGTACCCTATGCAATATTGTAGACTCTATTTGTTTCACTTATATGTATATGCAACTGAGTGGTGCTTCAACTATATGTATGTGCAACTGAGCAGTAGATCCAACGGAGTTTTGAGAAAAAATAATTCTTTTAGTTATATTTTAAAATATTTGAGTACCAGTATTTTTCGGAGTATTAGACACACCTTTTTCCCTCAAAAAAGAGGCTGAAAATCTGGGTGCATCTTATACACTGAATACAGCATTCTTTGCCTCCCAAAACTCCTCCCCTTCATCAAAATGGCTGTGCATAGCTTTTAGAAGGCTTTCAGAGAGCTCCTGGGGGCTGGGGAGGGCAGAAATGAGCGAAAAAGGCCTGCTTTTGTCCCCCCCCCCCAACAGCACTCTATAAGCTTCCTAAAGGCTATCCATGCCCTTTTTTTGACAAAAACTGGGCCTGTTTTCATGAAAAAGGGGGTGGGTTTTGCTCATTTTTGGCCCTCCCACCCCCAGGAGCACTCTACCAGCCTCCTAAGGGCTATTCACACCCTTTAAAAAAACGGGGCCGTTTTTGGGAGATTTGCAGAATGCAAAAACTTTTTAAAAAAAATTTCATCTTCAAAACCTTGTTGCGTCTTATACTCTGGTGCGTCTTATACTCCGAAAAATACGGTAATTTTTTTTTTCTTAGTTCCTTCCCTCACCTTCTTTTCCAAGATCTTTGACTAGGTTAATATCTAAGGTAGAATGTGCTTTGCTTGGTTTTGACTTAGCATATGGTTATTTGTAAATAATGTTCAATGGATTAGTGATCTACACATTTGTTTAACCATTCTTACCAACCACCACATTCCAGCAAGACTCCAGATGGTTTATATTTCTTTTAAAACAATAAAATTGAAACCAAACACTACCCTGTGCCCATTAACAGCTATGACCTAAAATTCTTCTGAAAAAGCTTTGTCTTTGCTTCTTAAATGAAGATAGAACTCCTACAGAAATTGCTGGGGTTGAAATTCAAAAGCAGAGGTTGAAGAGAAGATAGTGATTTTCTTATTTAAAAAACAAACTTTATTTTTTTTTAATTTAAAGAGGCCAGATCCATGATGAGTCTCTTCAAGTGGCAAGGCACCTTGGCCATTCCCCCCAAAAAGAAGTATTGATTGCCTTCCAAATCCAGTCCAAAGCAGACAAATGAGGCATGGATCCAGCCTACAAAGGGAAGAGCTACTACTGAGAGCAACTCTTATCAAATTCTTCCAATTTATGTTGCTTTGCCTCTATGTATTCATAACTTTCTGTGCTCTCCTCTATTACTTTTCTTGCTTCGTGCAGTTGTTTTTCTGCCTCTGTAATCTCCAATTTTAGCAGCATTTCAGCTGGTTTTCTCAACAGGGATTCCTTAGAATCCTTTGTGCACCATGGAATGCTGGCTGTAGCTATAACAATTTCCTTGAGGTTCCTTGGGACTGAAAATTATTTCAAGGTTCCTCCAGGGTAAAAAGGTTGAGAAAGTCTAAGTTAAATTTCAGGTCCCAAAAATGCTGCTTTTTAGCACTTCTTTCTACTTTTATTACCTATTTACAGAAGAACTAGATAATACACTGTAATGGTATGTGAGAATGACCTTGGGAGATCCACAGCCTAGACCAGTGATCAGCAACTGGTGGTCCGTGAGAAAATTTTGGTGGTCTGCAGAAAAATTATTTGCATTTTTTATATTGCATTAAATCAGAGGTCCTCTAACTATGACCCCTGGGCTGGATACATGTAATGAACATTTGTGTTGCTGTAGAGAATCTTCCCCTTTGGAGTCTTTTTGTGCAGGTCGGAGGAAGGCAGAAATTCCGACTTGAGGTCTGCTTCAATCTCCTGGTGTGGGATTTTGGGTGAAGGCTGGAGGGAAGCGCTGCTGGTGGCAAAAAGCCGGAGGACCTTGTTCTAGTGGGACTGCATCATGGCCTGGAACTGGCAAACCATCTCAGCCCAATGAGCCTCCAGGGACGGTGGTGAAACACCCCTTGACATGAGTGACATCATTGGCCACACCCACCCAGTCACATGACCACCTAGCCTCAGCCACCCAGCCGGTCATTAGACAGATCATATTAGTGGTTCGTGAGATTTAAAATTACAAATTTAGTGGTCCCTGAGGTACGAAAGATTGGTGACCCCTGGTCTAGACAACAGTCTGATAATTGAATTTTAACTTCAAAGGAGGAGGGAGAAAGCACCTCAGAAGTAACCATCCCTACCTTCCAGGAGAGTAAACATAAGGGATGGCAGGGGTATTTTCAGAATTGTAAGATTCTGTTAATGTGATCTTACAATAAGGATAGAGCTAGTCATACTTCTTGCCTGGACTACCTCGTAAGACTACACATCCTGTTGTTGTTCAGTTGCTAAATCGTGTCTGACTCTTCCTGATCCCATGGACCATAGCATGCCAGGCTCCCCAGAACTCCACTGTCTCTTGGAGTTTGCCCAAATTCATGTTCATTACATCCATGAATTTGAGCAAACTCTGGGAGGACAGAAGAGCTTGACATGTTATAAATCCATGGGGTCGGGCATGACTTAGCAACTGAGCAACAACATACTCCACCACTTTTACTTTATTTAATTATTTTAATTTTACTTTAAATCAGGAAGCTGGTAGTTTGCAAAGCCAAGTGCAAGGCCTGGAAAAAAAATATGATAAGGAAGCAAAAGGGAGCAGCATAACTGAAAGATCAGTGGAAGAAGAGGGGGCTGTCAGTGGTAAAATATGAGGGAGGTAAAGCAAGATACCAGCTTGGAATAGCCTGCTGGTGCATAAAATGGTACTTTAAAAGCTGTTTTGCCCCAAGTCCTCTCAAACCTTGCAGATAACTATATAGCAATAAAACATGCCATAACATTACACTTCAGATTATCTATGTCATTATATAAAATTCCTTAAGGCTGAAAAAGAAAGATATTTGAGCACCTGCAGCAGTTATATAATAGCAAAGAAAGGCTGTATACATGTTCAGTGGTATTCATTAAAATATCGTATGCCTTTAGGCTAAAAACAGGTGCTATTACTTATCACTTAGGAGGCATTGTCACTCATCCCAGGGACCAAACCTGATTACCTAAAGTTCTGAGGAAATAATGACCATCTTCAATAATTTTAATACTGCTGAATCTCAGCAGAAAGTGAATCATGCTAATATTTTCTGTGTGGCAAGAGCTCCCCCTAGTATTCTAATTAGGCTTAAGGATTTTGTGTGCCTTTATGTTAATGCTATGCTACTTATTAGAGCAAGCCTCCATTTGATTAAAACCATATGAAATAACTTGCAGAATAAGTTCTGCTTTCTAAAAGATCACAAATGGGGAAGGGTTGATTACGATCTCTAATTAGAATTATAAGTTAATTAATCTCTAACTCTCCTTATTGATAGAAAATTCTGAAATACTTGATTTTGGAATGTTTTTTTCCTAGAAGGCGTTGTTTTCAGAAATGATAGTCTTATTTATATGGAAATGCTTGTATTTACTGGGGGAAAAGATACATGGGTTTCCAAAATGTCAAAGTAATAAAGAGACTGCTTAAACTAAAGATTTGAATATATTACTTTGAAGTAGGTCTTATTAAAATAAATACAGTAATATGAGTTGAAATAGCTTTCAACTCCGAATGAAATAGTGAAGGAACAAATTAGTACAATTCTTCTCTTCCATTATTTATGCAATGTTACTCATTTCTTTCAAATACCATATATAGTATACATGAATGTCAGTGCTACGGAGGATTTAGAGAAGTGTTTCTTAAACTTGGCAAATTTTAAGACATGTGGACTTCAATTCACATAATTCTTGGTGGGGAATTCTAGACATTAAAATTTCCAGCTCTTAAAAATTGCAGAAACTGAGAAACACTGATTAGGAAATAGACATTCCTACCAGCCATAAAGCATTCTAGATCGTTTTATATTTGTAATAAAGTCACAATCATGCCTAACAATATTATTGGGGGAAAGGGATAACTCTATGTACACTTTTGCACCTTGAGCTCCTTGAAGGCATTTATAAAACAATTTTTAAAAGTCACAATTTGCAAAGGAAAAATGGTATTAGGAGGCCTCTGTGAAGATGGGCAGTTTTAAAATTAGTCAAATAAAATTTTACTACATTGTCAAAATGTGTCATTAAGGCTACTATAAATTTAAGTACTAGAACTATAGTCTCATGTATGTGGCCCTTAGCAACATACTATAACATTTGCTATAATCACTATAGGACTCTAATATGAACCTATGATGAGTTAACAATGTATATTAAAAATACCAAATACTAACACTGAAGATCTGACATATTAAAAAAAAAACCCGTCCAATTTGACTTAGAACTGTTGCAAAATTCTGTTCCAATCAAGTTTATAAAACAATGTTATTTTTTAAAAAATAAATAGATTTGAATGGAATTTGCATGAATGTTCTAAAGTCTACTCATTTACTAATGCTTAAGAAACATTGTAGCATTATTTGATGTAAAACAATATATATATTTAAAAGATTAAAATGCCGTTGAGGAACTTTCTGCTTTTTTGATGCAACTTTTACAAGTATACTTGCCCTTTCTGTTATAAAACTTCAAAAAGTTAGGTGGACAGTCTTTTCTGCAAGAATAGTTTTTATGGGTTATAATTCTTTAAGCAGTGTTTTCAAAAAGTTCAGTGGACATGTTCAATGAAATAGTAAAAACATGCTAAGTTATGGAAATGATAGGTGCAGACATATTTTTGTTAGACATTCTCAAATGTATTTTGAATTAGATATTTGATTTTCCTATTTTTCTGTCCTGTTATTGGATTGCTTAAGTAGCCATTAAATGTACCCCTATAAATTGACTGACGTACAGAAAATGATAGAATCTGATCAAGGATTCAAAACTTGTAACTTGAACAGGAGATAATGTACAAAGGAAGTACAGGTACAAAGATTTATTTTTTTGGAAAATTTATATCACAGCCCAACTTCAACCCTACAAGCAGCTTCCAATAACCCAAAACATACATAAATGGGGTAAGTAATTATAATTAAAATCACTATATAATCCTTAATAGGCAATCAAGAATTCACAATTTATCACCCTCTGCTAATGGGAACTCCAGTCACTCTAGCCCCGATGTGCATGTGACGACTGCCAACTAAAGAAAACCCACAAGCAGGCTTTTATTTTGATCTAGATCAGCAGTCACCAACCGGTGGTCCATGAGAAAATGTTGGTGGTCCGGAGAAAAATTATTTGCATTTTTTCATATTGCATTAAATACTATTTATCTTTTTTAAATCATATTAATGATACACAGAATTTAAAATTATGAATTTAGTGGTCCCTGAGGTCCGAAAGGTTGGTGATCCACAGTGGTTTCAATAGTTTCAATGCAGGAGAAACAAACATTTTGACATATAGGGATTTCAGCAAATCTTCCATTAAGCACAGGAAATAGTGTGACATTCACAACCTTTGCCACATTTTGGCCCAAACACGTCAGCAAAAAAAAAAGCATAACTAAAATGGACTGCCTGCAACCCATCCACTGCAAATAGCTTTAACAGCCTGTTGTGGTCTGAAGCTTGATGACAATGGCATATGTTCAGAAATGCAATTTATTTTGTTTTACATAATGTGTGCGTTAACTACCCATCTACCATCACCACACTGGAAAGAGCTATTTTTTCCCCATGATGACGCAAATGTAGCATACAAAAATATCCAACAGGGAATGTTGTAATGAAAGTGTTGAGTGTGCATAGATGAACAAACTTACAAAAAGAAATAAAAAGAGGAAAAGAATATATGGTATGGAACGAGTGGTACAAATGGCTAGAGGACAGGTGTAAAACTTAAGGAAAGACTAAATGAAGACAACAAAGGAGTTAGAAAATAGCAATGTATAGGTAGAGATAAACAAACGTGTATAAATGGAAATGGTACATAATGAAGGATTGTAAATTAAGGAATGTATATAAAAGTATCACATATATAGACAAAGAGAAACTGAAATAAGGAAGGAGAAGTATACCGAGGTGGAAATGTTGTATAGAAGGAAATTGCAAAAAAAAATGTCTTTAAAAAAAAAAACGTTTAAAAAAATATTTTTTCAAAAAATCCAATAGTGAATTTAAACCGTGACAGACTCCACCAACCTAAGGGGTAAAGTATTATCGAAATGAATTTAACTATTTTTGAAAAAGGAAAGCCAAGAAATGGCAAGCAACCTATTAACCGACATGCCACTCAAAAGGTGCCTTATCACACAGGTAACTTTTCCCTAACGAGTAACCTAAACACAGCAGCCCCCCCACCCACCACCATCACTTTCACTTCTTCCGCGAGCAAAATCCGCGCATGCCCTGGCAGGACCTCACGCCAGGCACGCCCCTCACCTGCGTCAAGCGGGCGAAAGATTTGGAGAGATGCTCGGCGTCCGAGGTCGTCCTGGCAACAGCAGCGTCACCCGATTCCGGGCGTTGCCATTGGCCGGGAGAGTTCGAGAACCTCCGAGAAAGCGGAAGCGGAAGCCGCACGTGGAGCCGGCGAGTAGCCGCCGCAGATTCTGGAAACTTCTGCCTATTGTCATCGGGGAAGTCTTTTTTCCCCCCTCGCTGGAGGTGGCGAGTTCCGCGCGCGGGTGGGGCGCGTGAGCGTGGCATCTTCCCGCAGCGGATCCTCTCCCTCCTCTCCTCCCCTCCCGCGTCTCTCGGACTGACTTGGGAGCAGAAGGCAGAGCGAGCGGTTGTTTCCTTCCAGAAGTGGCCGGTAAAGCGACCCAGTCATGGCTGTGGTGGGCTTTGATCTAGGCTCGCAGAGCTGCTACATCGCGGTGGCGAGAGCAGGCGGAATAGAGACCGTGGCCAACGAGTTCAGCGACCGATGCACCCCGTATGTAGCCGGCAGCTGAGAGTTTGACGCGGAGGGTGGGCTGCGAGGGGTGCGGGATGGCTGGGGTGACGAATCGCCAGGAAAAGGGGAGGGGGAGGCAGTCCGTCCTCAATAACGGGGCTTGTCAACTCAGAAACGTGGAAATAAACGTTATTTATGGGGATGGGGTTTAACGTTGCAGATTCATTCCAGGTTCTGCGGCTGGCATTCGAGGTTTATGTAGAATAGAATAGGAATAGGATAGAATGGGAATGGGAAATAGAATAGAATAAAATAGGAATAGAAAATAGAATAGAATAGGAATTAGGATAGGATAGAATGGGAATAGGACATAGAATAGGAATAAGAATGGGATGTGATGGGGATAGAATAGAATAGAATTTAATTCTTTATTGGCCAAGGAATTTGTGTGTCCAATTTATTTATTTATTCACGAAGCATTGGACCTTGCTAGACTAGTAGCACTCCCTTTTTATAGCAGAGGTGGGGGGTTATTTTGGTCTTATTTCTTAATCTGTCTCCCCCACCCTTTTTAAGAGCACTTATTCCCTTTTTGTTCAAAGTTCTTATTGTAAGGATGCTTTTGCAAGTTGGTATCCTCTTTGTAAAGGTCTGGAGATTTCTCTGGAATAGTCGTGCCTACGAGCATCCTCCTCCCTTGCCTTTTTACCGCGAGGCAGAAGGCCATTTCCCTCTTTTAAGAAAAGATTGGAGTAATGGCTGCAACCGTCTTTCAAGCCTATGTATTCCCCCGCTGGGGTTATTTTACACCTCATCAGTGTAGCCTTATTACACCCTTTCTATGTAGTTCATGCCGGGGGAAATGAAATGAACAAAAAAACTCAACAACCATCCCACCCTCTCAAAATAGCAGCGAGTAGAGGTGCTATATGACTGGCGGATCTGTTATGGTAGGTAGGATGACAGGGGTATTTTGATTTTTGGTCTTTTCTTTTTGGTGTTAGCTAACGAGTGGGATGCTGCTGCAGTACCTTTTCACAATTTGTTGCCTAGGCATATTCCCCAGATAATGAGCTGCTTCCACTTGTGATGTGAAGGAGGTGGGAGGGGAGGGTGATGAGGGAGGTGGAAGGAGGAGCCTGCTGGTTTCTGAGGAGGCATGATACCGTACCAACTTCAACTAGAATCTGGAAGGTTCTGGAGTTTTCCAGTATTAGATTAAGATAGGAAGTAAAAGATAGGGAAGCATCCCCTCCATCCTGAAAGGTTAGATTTTTCTTTGCCCAGGGCATTAGAGGATCTTAGGGAAGGGGAGGTATCAAACTGACATATCCATGATATTGGGATGTCCACTTCTTTGCATATTCAGAGATTGTTGAGGTGTATTCCTGCAGGAATTAAATTAAAATTAAAATCATGACCCTCAATTTTTAGTACTATAAAATCCAAAATTATGGATTTAATGGATTGTATTTTAGAGTGGAATAGGTAATGTTTATAAACAAGGTGAAAGGGGGTGTCATAGTTTGTAAAGGGTGATTGGACACTGCTAATTCAAAGAAATAAGTATACAATGACATTTCTTAGGATCTATGATATGCAAGCTTGCATTCAAAATTTCAGTATGTAATTAACATAATTTTGATTATAATAACTTTATAATTTTGATCTCAGTGATATGATCCCCCATTTTTAGTTTTTAACTTTAATTGTTCAAATGTTCTAATCTTAATCCTAACAATTAGCTCAATAAACCATAGTTTATTGGAGTCATATATATATTTATTCTTCTTGATTCCAGAGTATAAATAAGGGTGTATAACTTGTTCCAGGCTATAAAGTACCCACTTGGCTTTGGGAAATTTGTAGGAGTCCTCAAAATTTATGATGGGGCCTGAAGAAGAACTACTCTTCTTAAAGCTATGCTATGTAATCCTAATTTAATTTATTATCAGTGCCGTGTATTATGAAGGAGGCAAACTCAACTCAAATTTCATTGTGCTTTCTGTAATCTAGTGGACTGTTTGCATACATGGAACACAGCTGTCTTTAGATTTAAGTTTTTTTTAAAAAAATTCAATTAGTTGAGGGTTGCCCACAAATCCTTGTTTCTCTAAATCACGGGTGTCCAATTTGCATCATCCCATCATCACGTGACTGTTGCGATGTTTTTCCCCTTCGCGGAGCTGGGGTAGGCATATCCTGTGCTTGACATCTGGCCCACAGGCCGCCAGTTTGACACCTCTGCTCTAAATCATGATCAAATGTAGAGAATTCTAGCCTTTAAAACAGTTTAAATTGTCAGTGTTGTCAGATTGATATTTGTTTCTAACTGCATTAATGTTAAAAATTTTAATTTTAATTTTAACACATCAAATGTAAATCTTTGCATAAAATAACTATAATGTTAGCAATTGTTCTTGTTAAGGTATCTGCACTGTTGGCTTATTTGTAAATTCTGCAGAATTTTCAAGGAAATACTAAGTATAATGACTTGGTGTTTTTATACCTTCGTATGTCTTATGAATAAACTTTCCAGTGATGTTGTTTTTATATTACTTTTCAGTTCTGTAGTATCATTTGGGTCCAAAAACAGGGCAATTGGATTGTCAGCTAAAAATCAGGTAAGTTGCATTCTGAAAAGAGCAAGATAAATAGTATTTTATCTTTGGTATACAAATTACACAAAGGTATGATTAATAAATACATCATAGTAATTTTTTGGAGTAAAGCACAAAGTAAATGGTTCTGCTGTACTGTCTAAATCCAAGAACTAAACCATAAATCCAAGATTTCATATTTATCAAAATAGTCATCTTTAATATGTCTTCCAAATATGTTATATTTCCAGTATCCTGCCTTCATATGAAGGGCACTAGATGTTTAGTCATGATCAAGAACCGAACCATAACACACAAGGTGTGTGTGTTGGCATCAGAGGTGGTATTCTGCCAGTTTGGACTGGTTCACTTGAACCGGTAGCGGAAATCGCGGGTGGCTCCGCCCACCAACCCCAGCTCTATGCTACCCCATTTAGGCACTTTTTTAATCCGAAGCACATGCGCGGAAGGCTGATCGCATGTACAGACGGGGCGCGTGCGCTCACATTTGTGAACTGGTAGGGAAGGTAAGTGAATACCACCCCTGAAATTGGTGAGTTCAAAATTAAAATAGGGGGCCAGTGGGTCCCCATGACGCTTCTCTAAATGTAAATGAATAGCTGCCCAATTCCTATGAGGTAGTATAATAGCAGTTTGATCAGATCCACATTTGCTTCAATATAAAAAGAAAAATATAACTAGGGCAAGAAATTAGAAATTTTTTTTCTCTCCTTTCATCCATAAATTTACTATTATATTTTAATTAGCAATGGAAAATTATGTGTGATTTTTTTTTAAAATCACTGATGCTTCTGTCTTTTTTTACAGCTAATTACACATGCTGACAATACAGTATATAATTTCAAGAGGTTCCATGGTCGTGCATATAATGATCCTTTTATTCAGAAGGAAAAGGAGAATTTGAGCTACTGTGTAGTTCCAATGAAAAATGGGAGTGTTGGGATAAAGGTAAAAATGTCAGTAATATATTTACAATTTCCTGAGCAAAAACTAAACCAGTTGTGAAAAGATTATGGAGATGAAACAAAACTAGCATTGACTTGCTTTCTATTTCAAAATAAGGTTTGGGAGGAGTGTTGGAAATTCAGTGTTTAAAAAGCAACAGTGAGGTGTTTGAAATGCTGCTTAGCTTACTTCCCTCTTATTTCTCCAGGTAACATATATGGATGAAGAACATTTATTTAGTGTAGAGCAGATAACAGCTATGCTGCTGACTAAGTTGAAGGAGACAGCTGAAAATAACCTCAAAAAACCTGTAACAGATTGTGTTATTTCAGTAAGTAAAGTGACTAAATTTTAAGTTCAGTTGAAATTTTTGTTTGTCTAATAGTTTCTCGAACAATGTAAGCAACTTTGAATATATCTTGAATCTGAAGGCAAAGTAGAACTGTATGGCAGTGGTGGGTGAGCGTGTAAAACTTCATTTGCATATGTGGGGGAGCTAGGTTGCATGTGTGAAATCATCCCCCCCACCACCATCCTGCGCCGCTGCTGAAAAGTAATATCTAAGGTTTTTAATGTATTTATTCATTTATTATCTCACTTTTATTACTTTATAAATAACTCAAGGCAGCCAATGTTCCTAATACTCCTTCCTCCCGTTCGCCACGCAACAACCAACTTGTGGGGTGAGTTGGGCTGAAGACAGTGACTGGCCCAAAGTCACCCAGCAGGTTTTCACAATATCAAAAAATACACATTGAGTATCTGTTCAAGTTACAAAGACTTAAATCAGATAGTGAATACTTTTAAAGATGATCAAACTCATTTTGTAAAATGCGGTTGGTTTTTTATAGGAACCGATTCCCCCCCCTCCCCCCCCAGCTTCTCAGCAAATGATTTGCTATTGGGTAGTAGCATTCTATATAATAGTTTTGCTATAGTGATTAATGCATTAGGTTAGAAACCAAGAGTTCTAGCTCCGCCTTGGACATGAAACCACTTGTGTGACCTTGGGACCAGCCCTAGGGAGAAAACAATGACAAATATTATATAAAATGAAAAATATCATTCGTTTTAACTTCTATTTTAAGCATTGCTTAGTACATCCCTAAAGGGAAATTATTTCACTCACGAAACGTGAATGTACTTGTGGAGAACTTCATAGCTAGTTAAAATCATGGGACTTTTATTTCAGAGGAATTGAGTTTTAAAACACAACATTTCCCTCATGGATATCTGGTTTACATGGGTGTAATTGCTTTCTTCAGGTGCCATCATTTTTTACTGATGCTGAAAGAAGATCACTGCTTGATGCAGCTCAGGTTGTGGGGCTGAATTGTCTCAGACTAATGAATGATATGACAGCGGGTGAGTAACTTAAGATCACTTCACATTTATTTCTAGCAGAATCTACACGTGGACTTAATAGTTTTCAATAATAAAACTACGTAGAAACCAAGATGATGATAGAATAATAATCCCTTACAGTAATACAAATGTTGCACACTCATCAACATTATTGTCAAGCTGCGTCCCGGGTTTGCCACAGCAGGGAGGAGCAGGACACAGATGACGGAGGGTGTCGGGATTGCTGTCGCAGTGATCATGGAGCACCGGTGACCCTCTGTGTGTGTGTGTGTGTGTGTGTGTGTGTGTGTGTGTGTGTCAGGTGGCGGACATGACTCAGCTATGCGGCAGGGAGGTGTGGCAAGGTTGGCAGCTCCTAGCCACAAGCAGCTTGGCGGTGGCAGGGACAGCTATGGATGAGGCGCGGAGGCATGGCAGCGCAAAGAATAGCTGTTCCAGCCCAACAATCAGCTGGGCCGGAACTTCAGCACATGCTATGTACCGGGACAAGGCCAGCACAGGGAAGATGCGTGGCTTGCCTATTTAAGGGCACTGGGAGATGGAAACTCCCAGTGCTCGTTTCGCATCAAACAGACTTTGCTAACAGACTGCTTACTGACTGTTTTGCTGCTGCATGACCTCATTGTGTGACTGAGTCCAGCTGAATAATCCCAGTGTGTTACCTCACGGATGACATTTTCATCTTGTGTCAGTCTGGAGCTTGGTCTTTTGAGAATTATTAGTTTTCATAAGTCCTTTATGGTGGGCATTGATCTGTTTTTGGTGGTATGGAGCCACAAGAAAAAGACATTCTGCTGCTCCAGCCCCTTTAATCTCTTGGTAATGTGGAAGTGTTTACAAATGTTGTCTGGGAACATGTACCTATGAGTTGTTTCCACATGAAAGTCGTCCAGAAATTACCTTGGGAACCAAACTAAAGAGGCTTTTATAGATAAAAACCAAGAAGTTGAATTCCACATTTAGTGGATGGGAATACAGCTAGTCCTTGACTTACGACCACAATTGAGCCCCAAATTTCTGTTGTTAAGTGAAACATTTGTTAAGTGAGTTTTGCCCCCTCTTACGACCTTTCTTATCACAGTTGTTAAATAAATCACTGCTGCTGATAAGTTAGCAACCCTGTTGTTATGTCTGAATCTGGCTTCCCCATTGACTTTGCTTGTCAGAAGGTTGCAAAAGGTGATCACATGACCTTGGGACACAGCAATGGTCATAAGCATGCACCAGTTGCCAAGCATCTAAATTCTGATCACATGATCCTGGGGATGCTACAAAGGTGCTAACTATGAAAAGTGGTCATCAGGCACTTTTTTCAGTGCTGTTGTAACCTTGAATGGTCACTAAATGAACTATTGTAAGTTGAGGACTACCTGTAAAGCATCTCAATATTTGAAGCCCTCAACTTGTTCAGTTTAGCTTCCATTGGTATGCCAAATTAACATAGTCACTGAACTTTACTGGGACTGTCCTTGAAGACCATCCAAGAGCTGCAATTGGATGCAGCTGTCTGCCAACTAAGCAAAGATGAGTTGCCACAGCTATGTAATACTTGAACTGCAGGATCTGGATTGGTGTGCACATTTCCAAGTCAAGACATTCAAATTCTCCATTGTTTCTCTCCTATGCTAATGTAATTGAGCTCTTGCTGTATATAACACAGCACTTCTCAGCCGTATGTTCTTCAGATATATTAAATCAGCAGTCACCAACTGGTGGTCCGTGACCCACTGGTGGTCCGCGAGAAAATCTTTTCATTTTTGCATTTTTTTTATATTGCACTAAATCAGGGATCCTCAAACTACAGCCCCAAGGCTGGATACGGCCCGCCAAAGGAATGACTCCCATTCGCTGACTGGATGGGGTCCTCCAGGCACTTAGCTTGGCTGCCTATTTAGGATTTTTTTTTTTTTTTTAGGATTTTATTTATGATTTATAGGCCGCCCTTTTCCCTGAGGGGACTCAGGGCGGCTTACAATACACGGGAAGGGGGGTGCAACACAAAAAACATAAGACAGTGCATAAATAAAAATAAAACAATAAAACGCAACTTTCATTCAACATTCGGGTGGGGCGAATCAGAGCCTTATCCCCAGGCCTGACGGGATAGCCAGATCCTAAGGGCTGTGCGGAAGGTCTGGACGGTGGTGAGGGTGCGAATCTCCACGGGGAGGTCGTTCCAAAGGGTCGGAGCTGCTATTGAAAAGGCTCTCCTCCACGTAGTCGCCAGTCGGCACTGACTGGCGGATGGAACTCGGAGGAGGCCTAATCTGTGCGATCTAATCGGTCGAAGGGAGGTAATCGGCAGGAGGCGGTCTCTCAAGTACTCAGATCCACTACCATGGAGAGATTTATGGATGGTAAGTAGCACCTTGAAGCGCACCCGGAGATCAACAGGTAGCCAGCGCAGCTCGCGGAGGATAGGTGTTATGTGGGCGAACCGCGGTGCACCCACAATCACTCGCGCGGCCGCATTCTGGACTAGCTGAAGTCGCCGGATGCTCTTCAAGGGCAGCCCCATGTAGAGCACATTGCAGTATTCCAGCCTAGAGATCACGAGGGCTCGAGTGACTGTTGTGAGGGCCTCCCGGTTCAGGTAGGGTCGCAACTGGCGCACCAGGCGAACCTGGGCAAATGCCCCCCTGGTCACAGCCGACAAATGATGGTCGAAAGTCAGCTGTGGGTCCAGGAGGACTCCCAAGTTGTGAACCCTATCTGAGGGGTGTAAAATTTGACCCCCCAGCCTGAGCGATGGAACACTGGCCAAATTATTGGGAGGAAAACACAACAGCCACTCGGTCTTGTCTGGGTTGAGTACCAGTTTGTTAGCTCTCATCCAGTTCTTAACGGCCTCAAGACCCCGATTCATCACGTCCACCGCTTCATTGAGTTGGCACGGGGCGGACAGATACAGCTGAGTATCGTCCGCGTATTGGTGGTATTTTATCCCGTGCCTCCGAATGATCTCGCCCAGCGGTTTCATGTAAATGTACCTCCAGCCCTTCCCTCCTTGGTAGTCCAGGCACTTCAGTGAGTGTTATGTGAAAATTTGGCTGGGCTCCTCGAAAGGCAGAGTTTGCAGGGGGCCGATCTAGCGGCCGGGCTGGCTACAAGACAAACATTCATTCTTGGCCGTATTTAAGATTCCTAGCTACAATGGAGAGCAAACATAGGGTTGACCCCGGGTACTTCTCTAACAGGCGGCCAAGCTAAGTGCCTGAAAGACCCCATCCCATCAATAATTCATATTAATGGTCCGCATGATTTAAAAGTATGAGTTTGGTGGTCCCTGAGGTCCGAAAGGTTGGTGTGTGTTAGACTACAGCTGCATACAGCTGACTACTCCCTGTGTTAGACTACAGCTGCATCAGCCCTCACTTGCATTTTACTGGGCACACGGAAGTTAACACTGAATTATTTCTTATTTCTTTTTGTTTTACAGTGGCCCTGAACTATGGAATTTATAAACAGGACCTTCCAGTTGCAGAAGAAAAGCCACGAATAGTGGTGTTCATAGATATGGGCCATTCAGCAATTCAAGTATCAGCCTGCGCTTTTAACAAGGGAAAACTTAAGGTAAACTGAGTTTAGAAAAGAAGTGCAAAGTTGGCTTTATATGAAGTCCACTTTTATGGATGGTCCAATGAAGGGCCAATTGTAAACGTGTTGGATTAAATCTGTAGAAATGTAGGTTGAAGTTATCATTCAGCCACAGGGATCATTGGGTGACTTTTGGCCAGTTATTCCTTTTCAGCCTCATCTTCCTCACAGTTTTAAAAAATAGGATATAATTAGAGAATATTCCACTATATCCTGCTTTCAGCTCTCAAGAGAAAAAGCAGAACATAAATAAATAGATAAATATCAAAATAAAAGTGAAGGGAGCGCTATATATTCTCCTAGGTTGTTTCTTGCACATTGAGAAGAGACAGTAAATAGCAGACAGCAAACAGATAAACGAAGAAAGCATCTCTGTGATGAAGTAAAAATGAATGTAAAAGGTAAAATTTGTCTTGGCATTCTAGAGTAAGAAAATGGAAGTGGGGAAAAAAGAAAAAAAATGCATGCTTGCAAAATGTTGCATTGGAATTCATATCTGTCAGGTTTCATTATAGTCTCTTTTGGAGAAATACATAACTTGATTGGATGGGTGGAAACGTCTGATTCCTGGCCATTCTGTTTGCCATGCCTTGAAAACACTAATAAATCCCTACTTAAGCATTGACATTATTCTTAAAGAATGTTAGGTAGTGGGATCATCTCTTTGGCTTAACATCTGTAGTTTCATACATGGATGATAACGGTATAGATGATAACAGTAATTCACATTCTGTTCTTTTTCTTCAAATTAGGTTCTTGGCACAGCTTTTGATCCCTTTTTGGGAGGAAAAAACTTTGATGAAAAACTAGTGGATTACTTCTGTGGGGAAATAAAATCCAAGTACAAACTAGATCCCAAATCAAAAATACGAGCCCTCCTTCGTTTATATCAAGAATGTGAGAAGCTGAAAAAGTTAATGAGCTCTAACAGCACAGATATTCCACTTAATATTGAATGTTTTATGAATGATACAGATATCTCTTCAAAGATGAATAGGTAAGTGAGGAATGTGGCTAGAGTATTTTTTTTTAAATCATTTTGCTGGTTCAGACTGCAATCTAGCTGTTTCGTCTTTTCTCCCACAACGGCCAGTCAGAAGAACACTGAATGCAATAGAACCTTCTTTCTCTTGCTTATAAATTTTTGTTCAGTTCATAAATATAGAGGCTGCCTCATATATAAATTACAGTTGGGAAGATGTTGCTGTCATGCTGAATCCATAGAGACCTTGTTACTTATGACTTCCCTTTGTACTCTAGAAGCTCATCAAATTTATTAAAAAAAAACTTATGTTGATGTAGATAAACTTTGCTTTGAGAACACTGTCTTGGATATGGGCATCTTATTGTTTCTCATTGCTGCAGAGGATTTTATTATTCTCTATTACTTTTCAAGTTTTGCTTTGATCCGGCCGTTCAGAAACTTAGTACTCATTCCTTTGTTCACATGTGTTGTTGTCTATAGTATACATAAACATGCCAGGTAATCTACATTCAAAACACGAATGAGAAAGCTATCAATTTCCTTAGTCTTCACAACAGGCATTTTAGAATATATTATTCTTAATACCTTCTCACTATTTTCATAAAGCTGTAGGTTCAAGTAAACAACCTTTCAAGGCTAACTGGGATATTTGGAATGTTGAGCATTTGTTGTAACATTTTGCCATAAGAGAATTGAATTGAATTGAATTCTTTATTGGCCAAGTGTGATTGGACACACAAGGAATTTTTCTATGGTGCATTTCCTCTCAGTGTACATAAAAGAAAAGATACATTTGTCACGAATCATCAGGTACAACACTTAATGATAGTCATAGGGTACAAATAAACAATCAAATCATACTAGAAAACAAACAGTATAAATCATAAGGATACAAGCAGCAAAGTTATAGTCATACAATCATAGGTGGGAGGAGATGGGTGATAGGAACGGTGAGAAGATTAATAGTAATGCAGACTTGGTAAATAAATGGGCATTGTTACTCAGTTTTCAGAAATGGTTTAGTCTCATTTTAGAACATGGTTCAGGGTCAGGTTGGACTAGTTCTGGAGTACTTAAGTGGCTGTTTTTGAAGTTGGGATGGCCCATTCTTAAGTCAGAAAATTTGTCACATTTTTCATACCTAGTTATATGTTTTTTATTTTAGATCCCAATTTGAAGAATTATGTGGTGATCTTCTGCAAAGAATAGAGATTCCCCTTCGATCCTTGATGGATCAAATCCAACTCAAAGTAGAAGATGTAAATGCTGTTGAAATTGTGGGTGGAGCCACACGTATGCCAGCTGTTAAAGAGAAGATAGGGAAGTTTTTTGGCAAAGATGTCAGTACAACCCTGAATGCAGATGAAGCTGTTGCAAGAGGCTGTGCTTTGCAGGTATTTCCAGGAAATCAGTTTTGAAATCAGAAGTAGGGCTGGGTGGATAAATATGTTTAGTTCTCTTCACAAATTCATCCAAATCTTTTTATGGCTTTTTTGCATGCAAATTAAGCAGAAAGCAAATGATAAGAACAAGGATTAAGCTAACCTTGTTATCATTGCTTATTTGTACTTAAATACCACTAGGATACTGAACAATTGATTATTGTGGAAAAAGTCTCCATGGAAAAACTGTTTATTTAAAGTCAGGCTGAAGCAATAAGAAAGCTTAATCAGTACTAAATTTATTTTCATGAAGTAGTTGGTTTTTAAAAGAATAGATTTTGGAAGAAATTGTAATTAGGCATGGCCAACAGTGGTGGCGCTTAAATAATGGTGCCTCATAAATTCTGTAATCTTTTCTCTCAAGTTAAAAATAGGGAACTTGATAAAGATATACATGGATTCCAGTAGAAATAATTCCCCTTTCTATAGGGATTGTTGGTGTAAAAACATGTTCTCCTGAATAACATCTGTGTTTTTCTTTTCTAAAATAGTTTTAATTTAATAATAAGCAGAAAAACAAGAATCTTTTGACACATAAAACCCTATTAAGGCTATTAGTTCCTTCCTTAAGCTGGATTTCAGATACCAATTTAAAAGTTTGTGGATCCATATCATCTTACTTAATTTTAAACCATTCTTTCTTTAAGGTTTTGCAAAAACCTTTCATAATTGCAGTTTTAGGCTAATGGGATTACTGTATTTTTCGGAGCATAAGAGCCCCCCCCAAAAAAGGGGGGGTCTTACAAGGCATTAAATGCCTTATGAGGCATTTTTGGCCTCATGAAACCCTGCCCCGTGTATCCCATTTTTCTCAAAAATGGATGCACAGAGAGTTTGGGAGGCCTGCAAAATGCTCCTGGGGGCTGGGGAGGGCAAAACTGAGCGAAAAATTGGCCCATTTTTTGTTCAGTTTTATCCTTACCAGCCCCCAGGAGCACTCTACAGGCCGTTCAAAGTCTCTGCACGCCCCATTTTTTGCTCGTTTTTGCCCTCCCCGGCCTCCAGGAGCACTTTGCAGGCCTCCCAAACTCTCATTTTTCACAAAAAAACGGGGTGGGCAGATGGTTTGGGATGCCTGCAGAGTGATCCTGAGTGTCGGGAAGGGCAAAAACTTTTTTTTTTAAATTTACCTCTTCAGAATCTTGGTGCGTTTTATAGTCTGAAAAATACGGTAACGGGAAAATTTTGCTCTGTGGATAATAGTAAGCTTAAATAAAGAAAAATTTGATAATAGTATTTGTTGAAGAAAATATAATTTATTACTCTGCTGATATGTTATAAATCTCCTTTGTAACATTAGGCTTCGTAATAAATAGGCAGAACACTTTTTTTCAAAAGTAAAATTATCAGTTCTCACTTTCTCTTATAAACTACTTTAATCTGACTTCTTGGAAAGGCAATAACAAATCGCCTTGTATTGCATTTTCCTTTTCCAGTGTGCAATTCTGTCTCCAGCTTTTAAAGTTAGAGAAATCTCCATCACAGATGCAGTTGCATTCCCAATATCATTGATGTGGAGTACAGAGACTGAAGATGGGGATGGGTGAGTCATGATATCAAATTTCATGTTTCTCTGCAATAGCCCTGTAATGTAAATACTGCCTCCTAAATGGAAGCTATCACATTTGACTGAATCCTTACAGAAGAGTCAACCAAGAAATTAAGTCATAAATATTATTGAGTAGTCAGTGATCCCAGTTCAGTGGTAGCCACTTGAGCCACCTCACTTGAGGTGAGGACAAATTCAGAAATCTCCTTGATCTCCTGTCATAGTTTTTGTAACAATTTCATTCATTCAATTCAATTTATAGAGCCGTCTATACCACCAAGGCTTGTAATAGTACAACTAAATAGCAGTTGCAATAGTGATATGTGAACTGGAGCAGGTCTTCTCATGCTTGTTCACATACCTTTCAAAATGTATTTGAACTCATTTGTCACCATCATCTGTGACATTGATTTTAATACTCAGCCTTTTAGACAATATAAATTTGTCAGTTGTATGTTGCAATTATACTAAATCTTTCATATGAGAATAAATTGGCAGGTATGACTACATTGCCACATTCAGATCTTAATTATCTATTGCCTGAGGCTTCAGCTTATTTGCATTGGATTTTCTGGAATAGATATTTATAAAAGGGATTTCTCATTGCAAGAGCTCTTGAAATGAGTGGGAACTATGCGAACATTATTTGTTGCCTTCTTATTTTGTTCATGCTTGATAATTGTTGTTAGTTGCAAAGTCATGTCCAGCCCATTGCGACCCCATGGACAACATTCCTCTAGGCCTGTCCTCTACCATCCTCTGGAGTCCATTTAAGCTCACGCCTACTGCTTCGATGACTCCATCCAGACACCTCATTCTCTCTCGCCCCCTTCTTTTGCCTTCCACCTTTCCACCATTAGGCTCTTCTCCAGTGAGTCCTTCCTTCTCATTAGGTGGCCTCATTATATGAGTTTCATCTTCAGAATCTGGTCTTCTAGAGCAGTCAGGGCTGATCCATAGAACCTTGATAGTAGAATATCCTAATAGCAAATTCCTTTTGTTCTCAAAATTATTAACAATTAGGGAAAGAGTTATACTGAAATGTTATACTTATGCACAAGAATTGAAATGTTAGATTATTCTCTCACTATATCCAATCAGTGTACAAGGTAGAGACTAATACGGGCTGTAGGAAGGAATTAAAAAAAAACAATTTGAAGGTGCCCCTCTCACACCCACTCTCACAGCTCACACCCACTCTTAAAGCCCTGGGCACAATACAGCTCAATGCCATCCCAGAGCCGAAAGGGATTCTGGAATTGAGGATAAAATGTTGCATGTATTATCTTCTGTACTTTTTATTTAGTATGCATGCTATTTGATTAAAATGGGCAGTCATATAGGACTCATGAATAAATAGATAATTAAACAGTTAGGATCTGGCAGAGCAATAATAATACAATAAGACTACTTTTACATAGCTACTTCCAAATCCTTTTCCTCCTTAATTTAACTAGGATTCATGAAGTTTTCAGCAGGCATCATGCAGCTCCTTTTTCCAAAGTCTTGACATTTTACAGAAAAGGACCATTTGAACTCCAGGCATTTTATTCTGATCTCAGTAATGTCCCATACCCTGAAAAAAAGATAGGTAAGTGCTTGTATATGTAATAATCTCTAGACGTTTTTAATATTATTGGATATAGGAGGGATATTTTCAATATTTGGCAATTCAGGAATATAACATTGTGTCCCCATTCTGGCCCATGCCACATCAGGGGTGATTTGTTTGTGAGAGAAAATATCCTGATCTGAAAATAGTTTACATGTTCAGATTGATTTACTTCCAGAATCTGCAGATCGTCTTAAAATGGCACAGGCCAGAGAATGAAGCAGAACATTCTGGAGTTTCCAGGAATGATCTGTTCCTCAATCATGACATTTTCATATCATTGTTAGAATAGCTGAATAAATTAACAGCAACAAAAATAACTTCCATAGGAAAGGATTTTAACTACGTTCATAGACAATACAGGTACTCCTCGACTTACGACTACAATTGAGTCCAAAAGTTTTGCTGCTAAGTGAGACAGTTCTTAAGAGAGGTTTGCCCCATTTTATGAACTTTATTGCCACAGTTGCTATGTGAATCTCTGCAGTTGTTAAATTAGTAATATGGTTGTTAAGTGAATCTGGCTTCTTGTCAGAAGGTAGCAAAAGGAGATCACATGACTGCAACTGTCATAAATATGAACCATTTCCCAAGTATCTGAAATTTCATCATGTGATCATGGAAATGCTCAATGGTCGTAAGTGTGGAAAACAGTCATAAGTCACTTTTTTCAATGCTATTATAACTTTGAACAATCACTAAATGAATAGTTGTAAGTCGAGGACTACCTGTATGTATTTATTTTACTGTTTTGTTTATGCAACTAAGTGAATTCTGAATGAATAACTTTTATTTGTAAAACGAGTATTTATAAAAGGTCCCCAAAACTTGCAATAATATAAGTGAAAACCATTGTGCTGTATGCTGTTACTGTAGTCACTGATGCTACTTAAAGAGAGCTATGTAGAAAAGCATTATTTAAAAGAAATAAGACAGTTAAGTGCTGGCTGATAAACTTTTGAAGCTACAGGCAATAGCAATAGCAGTTAGACTTATATACCGCTTCATAGGGCTTTCAGCCCTCTCTAAGCGGTTTACAGAGTCAGCATATCGCCCCCACAGTCTGGGTCCTCATTTCACCCACCTCGGAAGGATGGAAGGCTGAGTCAACCTTGAGCTGGTGAGATTAGAACCGCTGAACTGCAGATAACAGTCAGCTGAAGTGGCCTGCAGTACTGCGCCACCTCAGCTCTTTTTATAAAATGAAAATAGTTTTTTTTTCCCATAGAATTATATGCCAGTATGTTTGGGAGAAAATTGATTTGCTGCTAATAAACATAGTAGCAGTATTATACATTTCCATCTGTCATGAATTCCATTATTGTTACTTAGCATATTATGTTTAGCGTATTTTAGCATTCATGATCAGAACAGAAATTAATTTGGAACATTCCCTCTATTAGTACAAAATACGTCTTGATAATCTGCAATTTTGCAACATACAGCACTAAATTAATAACAAGATTATATAACAAATCATGGGTGGGGTGGATTTTCTATCTCCTAAAAAAACAACTTGCTGTAAGAAACTCTTAACAACTTCATACTTTTGGAAATCTAACCTTTTCTTATATATTTGTGATTGTTTTCTTGCATTCAGGCAAATACATTATCCAGAACATTGCAGCTCAGAATGATGGAGAAAAAACTAAAGTCAAAATTAAAGTTCGCATCAATAGCCATGGCATTTTTAGTGTCTCTACTGCATCAATGGTGGAGCAGATGAAAATTGAAGAAATTGAAAGCCTCAATACTGAGGCTGAAATAGAACCTCAGAGTCAAAAACCTGAGAACTGTAATGTAAGTTGGTCTCCTTATATAGAAAATTTAGAATATTCTTTATTAAAATTAGCGATGGTAGCATTTCAAAACATAATAATCAAAATGCATTAAGGGTGGGCAGTAGGAACATTTGTTGTTTCTTGAAATTTTCCAAATTCTAAACAGGGATGGATGAAGGTACCAAGTGCAAAAAACTGTTTAAAATTGAGTTTAACCTGAATGGGCTTCAAACAAATGTTTGCAAACTATCAACAGAGAACAGCTATTGGAGCAGTACAGTTATTACAGACTGTAATTTATTTTTGTTTTCCTCGGTAAGGGATTTTGAAACTTTAATCCGCAATATCTGAGAGCACAAGATTATCTAGCAAAGTTCCCAGGGTTTATTGATGGACTATGGCAGCGATGACGAACCTATGGCACGCGTGCCACAGGTGGCACATGGAGTCATTTGTCAGGGCACATGAGGCGCTGCCCTGTCAGCTAGCCAGCGCGCATACGCATGCTGGCCAGCTGAGTTCACCCCTTTTTAAAGCCATTTTTCGCCCTCTCCAGGCTCCAGAGGCTTTATAGGAGCCTGGGGAGGGCGAAAAGAGCCTCCCCCGCCCCCCTGGGGGCCCTCCAGAGGCTTCATGAGCTTCCCTGAAGCCTCCGGAGTGCAAAAAACCGGCCGTACAGGCAAACTGGACATTCAGGAACACACTTCTGGTTTGCTTGGAGGGTCATTTTGACAGCTCTGAAGGCTTCAGGGAAGCCTCCGGGGGGCGGGGGAGGCTGTTTCACCCTCCCCAGGCTCCTATAAAGCCTAGGGACGTCGAAAGAAGCATGCAAAAAATGGGGGGGGGTGCCTGTAGTGCGTGCATGCGCACTGGGGTGTGTGTCGCACATTGCATTATGGGTGCGGCACACCCGCACATGACACCCCCTGCACTCTCCCCACTTATGGCACGCGAGCCAAAAAAGGTTTGCCATCGCTGGACTAGGGGTTCTATACATCATGAGTTCAAAGTGCTGACTCCCTTCTGCTACGAGTCTCAGTTAACGGGTAATTGGGGGAAATGACATTTTGTAGAATTGCTACCAATCAGAATAGCTGTTTGATACTGAGTGACAAATTTTTCTGCACCTTGTCTTGGAATAATTCAAAAGCGCCTGGGTATTAGATAGCTTATTCATTAAAAGAAGGCATTTCCAGCTCAAATCTGGGAAGAGAGATCATTCTGCAGCATCAAGAGGACAGTTAGAAATTGTGATAGATTATATAATTTTCTCGGTATTAGTGATTCATCTATCTAGGAACCCAGAACAGAAAGAGAGAGAGAGAGAGAGAAATTTGCATCCATTTTATGATGTGCAGAAATCCTCCTTTGTATTTCAGAGGTATCAAATGTTAAGTGTATTTTGGTTCCTTAATGGCTTTTTGTTGTTACATTTTCACATATTTTGTGCCTGGGCTCCCATTTCAGAAGAATATCCAGCAAGACAACACTGAGGTTGGACCTCAGTCCCAGGTACAAACAGATAGTCAGCAAACATCACAGCCTCCCCCTTCTCCTGAGGTTCCCTCTGAAGAAAATAAAATCCCCAGTGGTGAAAAAGTGAGTGTCTTTTAAATATGTTCTGTTGGAGGGGAAATGTAAGCCTACATAAAAGTAATCTCATATAAATGATAATCTACTGGTGCTCTGGCAAATCCGCATTAGCTAGATCTCATGGAGGTGCAATGTTGAAATTGCACCCAAGAGAAAAGTACAATACGGGGGCAAACTGGATTCTGTTATACAGGTTTTTTTTCCTTTAGGTCCTGATGTAATTGTGGTATTGTTCACTCTAGGGAAATGAAAAGAAAAGTGATCAACCTCCAGATGCTAAGAAACCCAAAATAAAAGTGAAAAATGTTGAGTTGCCTATTGAAGCTAATTTAGTATGGCAGCTTGGGAAGGATCTGCTGAATATGTACATTGAAACAGAGGTATGTTAAATGATCTTCAGCATCTATATTCTGGTTTTTTTTTCCTTTTAGTTGCAACTTTGGTTTTAGGAAATGTGTTGTTGTTAGATGCGAAGTTGTGTCCGACCCATCACAACCCCATGGACAATGTTCCTCCAGGTTTTCCTGTCCTCTGCCATCCTCTGGAGTCCATTTACGCTCATGCCTACTGCTTCAATGACTCCATCCAGCCACCTCGTTCTCTGTCGGCTCCTCCTTTTGCCCTCAATCTTTCCCAGCATTAGGCTCTTCTCCAGTGAGTCCTTCCTTCTCATTAGGTGGCCAAAGTATTTGAGTTTCATCTTTAGGATCTGTATTGAGGATCTCCTAGGAAATGTATTGAGGCTAATTAGTAGCTGAAAAAATAATTGAAAATGAACATTTCACTGATCAGTTAAAACTGTTGAAGATGAGAGTATGTTGATTTTTATAAGAATGATGGGGTCATTTCCATATTTATTAGATAGAGTTGTTGATACAATTTTACTCATGTTTAGGGTTGTTGACCCTGACACCATGGGAAATTACTATGCAATCTAAAACCTGATTGATTAGGTATTGTACACCAAGTGTAGATTAATTTCTTGCCCCTCCATGAGTGGCAGTTGACTTAGTTGAATCCGTTCCATGAATAGGAGGGGTATGGAGTCCAATGAATGTTCAGCCTTTACAGCTTACATTTTGTTAATTGCCAAATTTTACCTCTCTGTATGTTGATCAAAAATATTGTATAAATACTCAAAGCCTACAATAAGTGCAGTTGACATTTGATGCTGTAAACCTGGTCAATCTTTCTGTGCATGTTTTTAGGTGCTCTTGTTATTGTCATAAATTTGTTATGTGCGATAGAATGCTTTTTGCTGCATTATTATCTATCAAAGTTAGTGTTTAAATGAAAATCACAGCTTTATAACGCAGAATGCGTTTTGCAAATCATTCACTGAGTTGTTAATAAAGCCTTTGAAGAGATTTAATTGAAGAGGCAATTATACTGTACTACTTAATATTGTTCTGATTACTGCTTTTTTGTAAATAGGGCAAGATGATAATGCAGGACAAATTGGAGAAGGAAAGAAATGATGCAAAGAATGCAGTTGAAGAATATGTTTATGATTTTAGAAACAAGCTGTCTGGACCCTATGAAAAATTTGTGTGTGAGGAGGTAGTTGTTTTATTTATTTAAAATTATTTATTTAAAATATATCATCTAGAAAGCCAGTTTAGGATATTTACAGTGCAAAAATTAAAAATAACCACTCATTAATAGGACAATCATTTCATGTTCTGGGTAGTAATTCTCTGGGTAGAAGTGCAACATACTATAAGGTATCTGATTGAAAAAGGGTAGTTCATTTAATCTTCATTTAAAGACATTTACACTGGCTTTAGTTTTTATCATCACATCTTTCAGTGGCAAATTCTTAAATTTGCATTTAAGATTCCATTGTTCACTTCTATTCAGAATATGTACCACCTTTCTGCTTGTTTACTCATTTTCTTCCTCAAATGTATTGATTGTGATTACTATTTTATATATGATTAAGAGCAATTTTGTATTATGAATGCAACTAATCAACTATTAGCTGGTGGGCAGCGATGATAAATAAATAAACTTGTTATTCTTGTTTAGGATCGCAAGAACTTTTCTATGCTGCTGTCAGAAATAGAAGATTGGCTATATGAAGAAGGAGAAGACCAAGCTAAACAAGTCTACATGGATAAATTGACTGAGTTAAAGGTATAGCTAACTTTCATTTTATATGTTGCGATTTTAAAAGTGTTACTGATTGCTGAAATGACCTGTTCCTGTTCTGATCTCTTTTAGAAATTTGGGACTCCCATTGAAATCAGATATCAAGAAGCAGAAGAGCGGCCAAAGCTGCTAGAGGAGCTGGGGCATAAGCTTCGCATATATGCTGGGATTACAGAGGAATATAAGAACAAAGTACATAATTGTAGTTATAATACACACTTGAACTGTGAAGTGGTCTGAATTCTTTTTGTACAATGTATTCTGATCAGTGGGGCATGGCATTACTTAACCATTGATAATTTTTTTACAGTTTACAGTTATATAGACCCCACTGCTACCAAAACAATAAGTTGTAAGAAATCCCAGATTTCAGAGAATTATCCTGAAATACCCTGGTTATCATTCTGGTGCGAGACAGTGGGGCTTTTTCAATAGGTGGACACAAAATAGAAAATCGAGTTTTAATAATTAGGCTGAACTGTTCTAATTAGCTCACCGTTCGGCTAAAATGAAACCTGGAACTTTTGATTGTTGCAGGTTTGTCCAAGACAAATTCCAGAAGAATGTTGTGAGGATTGTTGTTCATTGGTCTCCAGATCCAAACCTGCCCGTTTTGATCTGTGTACAGATAACTCAAACCTGGCAAATAGCTCATCCATGAGCTATTTGGACTATCCCTAAAAGTCACTCATAATGCGAAGTGCCAGCCAAGCAAATCTGATTCCTAATCTAAACCTTTCTGGCTTGGTGGACAAGCAAAAGGGGGTGGTTTGAGGAGAGGGTGGTTCTGTGTGAGCTACATGTGCACAATGTTCTCCCATCATTTGCAGAGTCTGGTTCCTGGCCCAGGGGCTGGGGACCCCTAATCTAAAGTATAACAATCTAATGACTCAGCTAGCTGCAGTTCTAAAAAAAAATCTCAACAATTTAGTGATTGCTTACCTCACTTAAGTAGTGAGCCAACATAATAAGCAATCTTATTTCTTATATAAAAAGTCAGAAATTTGGATGTATGGAAGTGTGGCCTTATAATAAGTGGCTTTGATTAGACTGAGTGGAAGGAACAGTAAAAATATACGTGATTAACTTACATTTTGAGTTTAAATTAATTATGATTATTTATATTTTATAGTCACCCATGCCCTGGTCACCTCCCATTTGGGTTATTGTAATTTACTCTACATGGATCTGCCTTTGAAGAGCATCCAGATGCTTCAGTTGGCTCAAAATGAAGCAGCCACATAGTGAAAGCTGCACTGGTTGCCAATTTGCTTCTGGGTACAATTCAAGGTACTGGCTATCATTTTAAAAAGCCTAAATGGCTTGTGAACTGGTTATTTGATGGACCTTCTATCCCAGAGCTGGGTTTTTGCCATTTCGGCGTGGATCGGGCGAACCGGTAGTGGCAGCAGCAGGGGGCTCTGCCCACCCACCTGGACACTTCTGTGCAGGCGCAGAAGTGTCGCGCACAAGCAAACATAGTAAAAAAGAAATGGAAACTCACCATTGATCTCTCCCCAATACCTGGCCCAACAAAGCAGAAGGGCGGACATATTGCAGGTCCCAACTATCAAGGAAGTACATATGGAGTGATCTCAAAAAAGCTTCCCGCCATTGGAACATCATTCTTTCAGGGATAAGATTGGCGCCCGCCTTATTTTTCCACAATGCCTTGAAGACATGGTTTTGTCAATGGATTTGGGAGCCTCGGAGCTGATCAAGTGACTTATCTGATTACTGTTATAGGGTATGATGGGGGATAGCCTGGAGTTACTGTATGTGAGTTGGGGGGCTATATACATTTGTTTAATAAATAAATATTATTGGCAAATAAAATAGCCCTTAATTGGTGAACAAGAATATTAGTGCTGATACTGAAAAACTTGAGGTAGCCTTGGAAAAAATGCTTATAGCAATAACTAACATACTGCATTTTTGTTTCAGGATGAGAAATATATTCATATTGATGAAAGTGAAATGAATAAAGTAGAAAAGTGTATCAATGACACAACAGAATGGCTAAACAACATTATAAATATCCAAGCTAAACAAAATCTTGATCAGGATCCTGCTGTGCGTGTAAATGAAATCAGAAGAAAACTGAGGGTACGTTTTAATTATGATGCAGATCTACATGCCAAAGAAAAAGATAAATTCCTTGAAATCACATAATGTTTCTTATGATCCATTTTTCTGGTCACGTCTAATTTAAATCTGGGTCTCAATAAAAAAAGGACAGAGCATAACAAAATATAATGGTATTAGAATAAAATTAAATAGTTGCACTCTCTCTCTTTATTTCTTATATGACTTATGCCAAAATGAGGTGGGTAAATTGAGCAAGATAAAAATGAGTGATGTCTGGTATTATTATTTGTTTATTTAATGTCTACAAGTATGTATTGTAATTTCTTCAGTTATTGAGAATCAGTAGGGCTCCTGCATTTCTTAGTAAACATACTTGTCCTGCAAAATAATTTTAGCTTTACTTTCAGTCATCACATCTAACTCAAGCCTAAATAAAAGCAAAATGTTTGCTTTTTGGACTCACGCGGGGAGTTGCATTGTGTCACTCTTGTAATGTTTCTCTCTTGTAGGAAATACATGGTTTATGTGACCCCATTGTTAACCAACCAAAGCCACAAATAGATTCTCCTAAACAGGAAGCGCCACCAGATGCAGCTTTGATCAACAAAACTGAAGAATTAGAAGAAGAAATCAAAAACATTGAGACCACGCAACAGAATGGCGATTGCCATATGAATGAAAGCCCAGTTAGCATGGACTTGGACTAGCTTATTGCATTTCAGCGGGAAATTTCATTGTGGTAACATGTATTATGTGATACTAGGGAACATATGTTTGAGGAGTTATTTATATTTTGGAATTCTGTTGTATTATGTGGGGAATGAATATATTTACAAGCTAGAAGTTGAAAATCATGATCATTTTAAAAGGAAAATTGCCTTGGTAACTTTCAGATTCCTGTGGAATTGTGAACACTGACTAAAATCTTCTGTGCAGGAATTTAACCCTTTGTATCAATTAAGGCTAAAGTATCTTGAAATTGTTGCAAAAGGCACAGCTCCTTTGAAATGAGTGCACTTAGACCTTTTGTAGATGCCAAGGTAGTTTTTCTTTTTGTTTCCAATTTTGTTATGTTTCTTCCATTGAAAAGGCATTCGGTCAAAAAACAAAATGAAAGCCAAGCTTTAAAAAGTTATTTCTATCATTGTCGGAAACATTTGCTTAGAAGATGAGGACAAGTATGTGAAGCAGCATGCACAATTGCTTACATTTCACTTTCGTGTGTGGAAAACCAAATGAAGGTATAATACATGGGTTTTGTTGTTGGTTCCTGTGATGCCTTTAGTGAGCTTTAATAAAGTTCATGAAAATGGTTATAATTCTTAAAACATTGCCTTTGTTTGTTTGTCCTACTCAGTTTCCTACCTTTGCCTTGGAAGCCAACAGTTAGTAGGACATAATATTTTTAAAAGTCTCATTTAAATTCAATCAAAATTGAGTATTTCTTTGCTAAACTGATTCCATCAATAGACATGCAACAAACTCCAGCTCAAGCTTTGATCTCAGTTTCTGGCCTCTCTGGAAAGACTGTCCTCATCTTCACATTGAGAGTTTACTACATAGTGAGAAGGGAAGTATACAAGCAGCACCCATTCTGTTCTTATGATCCAACTAGCTGGATACCTGTACTTCGCTATGAAACCACGTGATCAGGCCAGCCCGCGGGCTGGATGAGTCACATACTGGCCACACCCATGTAAGGAAACTGGCAGTTGGAACAGAATTCCTTTCATATGGAGAGGGGGGAGTAGAACAACTAACTCCTTAGTATCGACACGTGTTAATATAATACTGTATAAGGAATGCTGATGGTCATTTCAAAAAATCCTTTCTTAGCAAGCACTAGAAGCCAAGAGGAATATACGTGCTTATGTTATATATAAGTAGGAGTAGGATTGTATCTATGTGCAGTACCACATAAATTTAGTCTACTAAATCCAAAATGTTAAAGGTCAATTAAGTATTTTATTGTGGTAGTTTGAGGAAAAAAGAATTAAGAATAAAGGTGAGTTGATAGGTAAGGACACTAGTTTGAACTAGGGGAATAGAATAGAGGTGAATATGTTTGAGTATTGCACAGTAAGAAACAATGCAAAAAAGTTAAAAATAAAAAGTGAAGTAAAACAAACAAAACTAAGGCTGAGTTCTACATTTTGTGAATAGTTCAGATGATAATTTCAACTGTTTGATTCAGATTATTTCCATGTAATATTTCATTGATAAAAGCTAATGGGAAAAAAATGAAACCATTGGAACAAGAAGCCAATGCCACCTTAGGAGTTGTGAAGGTAATCTTCAAACATCCAGATAACCACAATATTTTTTATTACTTTATTTGCATCACACTTGGGTAGTGTTTATTTTAAAAAGCTTTACCTTGTCACAATCCAAGTGTCTTTTGGTAGCTTACAGTATATAGAAAACAAGGATTAAAACTTCCAAGCTCAGGTTAAAACCAATCTCAATAACCACAATAAATTTCTGACACACGACCATTAAAAAGGATACAAAAGTAAAACAAAAATCAAGAACCAGATAGCATTCAAATGTAAATTTAATAAACTGATGTCCAAAATACGGTTTTTAACATTTTGTGGAAAGCCAGCAAGGAGACGCTTAACCTGATCTCCAGCAGGAGACTATTCTGGTTCTACAACCAAAACAAAAAATAAAAAAACAGCACTTTCTAGATTCTACCCACATACATGTGACATCTTTTCAGAAACGTGGCATGCCATTTCTCCCTGGATGTTCTAATACATTAGTCTGAGGCCAATTGATGCTGGTGCTGGAGGTATTTAATGCCAAGACAAGTAGCATTATAGGTCAAAAACCAGCACTATAAATTCTATGTAGTAGTCAACTGATAGCCAATTCAGGGCCAGGAGAACTAGTGTTACCTGCTCCCAGCTGTGAGAGCAAGGAAACATGCAAGCTGCTGCTTTATGGACCATTTGAATTTCCTGGTAGCTTCTAAAGCCCATGTGAAGCACATTGTGACAGTCTTTTCAGAGGGTAATGAGAGCATGAGTTGCTTTAGCCAGGTTCTCCTTACTCCAATTAGTGTATTTCTGTAATTAGTGCACCTGCCAAAGCTGTGCATAGATCCCTCTGGCCATGGTTTCTACCTATCGTTAAAGCAGAAGATGTGTATCCAGAATGACTCACATATTGCAGACATGCTCTTTCATGAGTAGTGCCTGCCTATCAAAAAATGATGGCAATGGAAGATTCTGATGTACAAACTGCTACTGTATTTTTACTAGGCTTCCAACTTCAGCCTGTTCTCTCCCATCGAGATGCTTAGAGACTCCAGGCATTGAGAAAGGACATTGATAGTATCTCCCTTACAGCCTGAGATAGTGATGTATAGATTGGGTATCATCAGCCTACAAGGAATAAGATGGTGAAATGGTTTCAGCTAGCTACTTCTTATATTTAACAAATGGAGGAAGGAATGGACCCCTTGCATCCCATGTGTTGGGCCACTGAGCTGATTTTTGTTCCCCACATCACAGTTTGAAATGACGCACTGAGGAAGCAATAGAAACACTACAAAACAATGCCCCCAATTCCCAACCAATTGAGATGGTCCAAGAGGATATTATGATCAGTGGTATTAAAAAAAATAGCAATAGCAATAGCAGTTAGGCTTATATACCGCTTCATAGGGCTTTCAGCCCTCTCTAAGCGGTTTACAGAGTCAGCATATTGCCCCCAACAACAATCTGGGTCCTCATTTTACCCACCTCAGAAGGATGGAAGGCTGAGTCAACCCTGAGCCGGTGAGATTTGAACCGCTGAGCTGCTGATCTAGCAGTCAGCCTGCAGTGCTGCATTTAACCATTGCGCCACCTCGGCTCTTCATCAAACATCAAAAGGTCCAACAGGGTCAAAAGAGATGCACTTTAAGTCCTGACACAAGTTATCCTAGGGGTGACCAATACTATCTCCATTCCATCCTCGGGCCTGAACTGTGTTTGAAAAGGATCCAGATAATTTACTCTGTGCAGGATGCTGTGAAATTGTCAGCCACTACGATACCAACAATCTCCCTACCACCACTACGTACACATGATGGTAGTTCTTCAAAATCCCTGAATTGAAAGGTAGATTCTTCAGAAAGGAGTATACCACGTTTGCTGGAAGCTCTGTCTCCCAGGAAGAAACGTGCAACCTCCTGGATCAAAGTATGACATTAAAGAAACAGCTGAATTGGAGTACAACTTCCACCATTCCTAACAATTATCATCTTGCTGAAGTTGACAAGAACTTTTGGAATCCAACAACATCTGGAAAGTCTTGGTTCTTCACTCCTGCAGTTTGAAATATTTTGATGAGAGAATAGGCGCCTTTTGGTTCACGCTGCCATCTAAACAATATGATTTTTCTTGCTTTGATTTCTGATAATTTATTCAAAATTGTCTGTACTCCATGATTTATAGTCAGTGGGCAGCTTGGTCCCTTCATTATATAGAGCCTCCTCAAACTTTATTTTGCTTTTCCCACTGCTGAATTTCAGTTTACATCATTTTGAGATGAGCAACCCAACCACCAGTGTATTTGTGGAGTAGGTTTAACACAACTTTTAAAAATGTACCAACCAAAAAAATACAGTTTAGCACATTGTGTTGTCCTTCAACCCCTTGAAGCTAAGTACTGTCACATACACATTGGCCACCTAATGAGAAGGAAGGACTCACTGGAGAAGAGCCTAATGCTGGGAAAGATTGAGGGCAAAAGAAGAATGGGACGACAGAGAATCAGGTGGCTGGATGGAGTCACCGAAGCAGTAGGTGTGAGCTTTAATGGAATCCAGAGGATGGTAGAGGACAGGAAGGCCTGGAGGAACATTGTCCATGGGGTCGTGATGGGTCGGACACAACTTCGCAACTATCAACAACTGTCACATAAAATTTGTTTAGTTTAAGTCTCTACATTCTAGCCAAGTACTGTATATTACAATCTGTGTCAGTGGTTTAGAAAACCATGGTTATCTTTCATTAAATGTGAACCCAACCAACTGTGCTTCATTCTGTAAAACACAATTAAACAAACCATGGCTTAGCATGTGTGAAACAAGTCTGCAAAACAGTACCAATTATTAGGTTTAACAGAAAGAAAATTCTCTATGAATTGTGTAAGTGTCAGTTATGAGATTAACAAGTTACTGAAGTGTTTTAGTATATTACTGCTCTGTTGCTCCTTGATAATTAGCCCTGAATATGTCTACCCCAAGGACAGACAAGTCAGGTTTTTCACAGTTTCCTGAGAAATTGTCAATTTCATAATAGTCGATGGCATGATAAATGCTTGGTCCCCTGTGTTTAATCCATCTATTTGAAAGCTTGGATCTCTCATACTTCATCCTAAAAAAAAAGGAAATTGCAGGTAGAAAAACAACATTCTGAAAATGCATCTATTCATTTGTCAACCTCAACTTCTTACCGCCTGCTTGAAGCTTGTGAGTAAAGCCTCTTGTTGATTTCTTCTTCAATATCCTCATCAGTAATTTGTGACGAGTGGGGGTTACAAGTAGCCTTGTAATGAAAGTATAAAGACAACTAATATTAGCATTGTCACTGCAATCACATTTGCTGCCATCATAATCTACATTGCAGAACTCTTGAAACACTATTCAGCAAATTATGTCAGATGGCAAAAGACCAAAACAAGGATAGGAAACATTCTAATTTTCTAATTGCTATATAGCCGTGATGACAAACCTAAGGCACGTGTGCCATAGGTGGCACATGGAGCCATTTGTTAGGGTACACGAGGTGTTGCCCTATCAACTCCAGCGCACATGCGTGTGCTGGCCAGCTGACTTCGCCCTTTTTTAAAGGCCATTATTCGCCCTCTGGAGGCTTTCCTGAAGGCTCCGGAGGGCGAAAAACAGTCTATGGCCAAACTGGAAGTCACTTCTGGTTTGGCTGTAGGGACATTTTTTCACATTCCGGAGCCTTCAGGGAAGCCTCTGGAGGGCCTTGGGGGGGAAGGCTGCTTTCACCCTCCCCAGGCTCCTAGAAAGTCTCTGGAGCCCGGGGAGGGCGAAAAACAGGTCCATTGTGTGTCAAAAGTGGGGGGGAGGGAAGGGGTCACACGCATAGCATTATGGGTGTGTGGGCACACCTGTGCACAACCCCCCTGCATTCCTCCCACTTTTGGCACGCCATGGGAAAAAGGTTAGCCATCACTGCTATACAGTAATACTGATTCCTACGTTCTATTTATATACATAGTTGCTACAAAAATATGCATAGGTTATTTCAGCAGGATTACACCTGGTATCTAATTATCAGATGTATTTTCTTTCCCTCACAGGAGAATTTGTGTATTATTTCTCATATGCTGCTGAAAGATTACATTTAACACCTGTTGACTATATAGATAACCATCAAATTACAACCAGAATTGAGCCCAGAATTTATAAGTAAGACAGTTAAGTCAATTCTGCCCCATTTTATGACCTTTCTTGCTACAGTTGTTAAGTGAATCACTGTGATTGTTTAGTAACACAATCGTTAAGTGAATCTGGCTTCCCCATTGATTTTGCTTGCCAGGTCACAAAAGTTGATCGCATGACACCAGGACACTGCAATCATCATAAATATGAACCCAGTTGCCATGCATCTGAATTTGGATCATGTGACTATGAGAATGGTGCAATGGCTGCGTGAAAAATGGTCATAAGTCACTTTTTTCAGTGGTGTTAAATTGTCACCTAATGAATTGTTGCAAGTCAAGGGACTATATGTAGATGATTCAGGGTCTGTATGATTGTGAATGCTGTTATTGGTTTCAAGCATGATTTACAACCTATAACTTTGCTAATCATTTGTTTTATTAAGAACTAGAAAAAAACACTGCTATTATTCCCATAGTGGCTATTTACTAGAAATTAAAACTTGAAGTTGAACTTGAAACTAAATCTTATAATAAAATCCTCTAGGTCTACCTAATAAGTAGGCTTCATATTGAGGGAGAAATGCTAGTATCCCAGCTCTATAAGAGTGAAGTAGACACTAGAGTAAGAGGCATAGTGTTAGGAAGAATACAAAGGAGTGAATTTAAGAACCAAATAAATCACAAATTGATTTGGTTATTCTGTGACAGGAAGTCTGCCCACATTGATCATACTACATCCCAGTATAGTTTAAGTTTTTCCTGCAAGCTGCACCAAAGCATAGTCTGTGTAACTTATAGTTAACATAATAAAACCTTGGAAAGATTTTTATTCTCATCTTGACTGATGATCTGCATGTTAGAGGAAGTGTCTTCCAGCATAGGATGTATGGGCATACTCTGTGGATCTATCAAAATCTCATAAGGGACCATGGGATGTTTCCAGGAGGATGTGTTAAAAATTTCCCAAGGTTCTTCCTGGCCAAAGGTTCCTATGAATGGAAAAAGGAAATATACTGCAATGCTGAAACTAGCAAATATGAAGAATCTGAGACCAGATAAGACTTAGTAAAACAGATGGCGGGTGCCTTCAAAGTTCAATGCTGAGAAACGAACTCCCCCCAAAAGTTAATTATCCATTAGTGGGAGAAAGAGATGCAGGATAAAAAGGGAACTAATATATAAATAATATATAAATACAATTAGATTTGCAGATACTTTGTCATTATAAGAATTTCTTTACCATTATAAGAGCTTTCACATCTGCAAAACTTAATCTTAGCTTCATTTTTAATGTTAACTCAAGAATCTACTTTTGCATTCCTAGAGAATAATGTATGGCTATGCCCAGGGCAAAGCAGTGATAGAAACTCCCAAACAGACTTATTAAAGGAGGATCATTCTGTGAAAATATCTTTGAAGAAGATCAAACATATTATTACATAATGA
Organism: Thamnophis sirtalis; assembly: GCF_051295495.1. Taxonomy (NCBI): domain Eukaryota; kingdom Metazoa; phylum Chordata; class Lepidosauria; order Squamata; family Natricidae; genus Thamnophis; species Thamnophis sirtalis. The sequence continues at coordinate 24,411,168 of NW_028261388.1, read as the reverse complement.
TATTATAACATAACATTTTATATATTGCTGAAACAGAAAAAAGAGGCTGGAAATACTGCTAACATATAATTCATATCTGATAGTCCACTCTTTCATTACAGACCAAGGTAACAAAGCTTATATTACAACACCATTTTTAAGACTAAGCTGAATGTGAACTCAATTATGCTCAGAATAGATGCATTAAAAGCAATAACATTATTTCCCATGGTTTGGTCTAAGCATGGCAATGATTACGTTCACAAAGCTAACTTGCATGATTTTGGCTTAATATGTTTTGCTTGTAATATACAAATTCAGATATTTGTTTAGTCAATAAGCCATAGTAAACAATGAAACAAATTGTGTGAACCCAGTAAAATCTAGGTGTAGATTGGATGCTGCCAATTATATTCAGTATGTGCATAACTATTATTGCTATGAGGCCACTGAATTCTTGTTTTTGTTAACATGTGCAAACTTGATGGGCATGTATAATTCAATAGAAGAGAATATATGAAGCTCAGGATTTAATTATGTAGTCTCTGAGCTTGGTCGCTCACTTGCAGATGTCTCATTACCCAACTAAGCAACATCATCAGTGCGTATAGAAATATATTGTGCACAGATATTTCTTTCAAACTGGAGTCTATTAGAGTTGAAGTAATAGTGCTCCAGGGATTCATATAAGGCTACTCACATGGTAGCACACTTTAGAACCTTAATCAGTGGATTTTAGGATTGAAAAGGCATAGAGGATTACAGTGAAAATATGCATGGAAGATATTATAAAAGGGATAACATGAAACTGAATAATGTTAGGGCTACTGTACTAGGATTGCTAAAATCCAAATAACCATTAGATGGCAGCAAACAGATACAGAGAACTGTAACTCTTTGCTAGCCTTACTGGGCAGAGTTTTGTAGCCCAAATCTTGAAGCTCTAAACAAGATGTAGTCTTTCGTAGAAAGAAATTTTTCTTGCAGAAGGATTTTCTTTTTCACGTTGCAAAAATTCAAGGCTAATTGCATGTATATTAATAGGACTGATTAACCAACTGATAAGACCAACTGATTCACTTGCTTTATTATGAGCAATCATGTATTAGTACAACTAAACCTGCATCAAGTCCCTTATATTATGTCCATTGATAAAAATAAATAGAAAACAGCAGGCAGTTCACTGGGTTCAAAATCAAATAATCCATCACACTAACAAAATAGTTGCAGCAAAATAGTATCTAATTTTTTATTTTTATATGCTTTAGGCTTTTCTCTTTCTTTCCTTCCTCTTTCCTTCTCCAAAAGGATTATACAAAGGAAGAAAGGGAGGATGCTTAAAAATTGCAGACTGTTTTGTACATATTTTTTTTAAAAAAGAAGCAGCAGTGTTATTTTGCTACTGCAAAAAAAAAAAAAAAAACTACTCCCCTTCAACCACGGAGTCATCTTTGAGCATCTTCAGGGTTGCCACAGCAAGGCTGGATGGAGCTGTGGGAAAGGGAGGGGGAAGTAGAAATAGCTGGGGGAATACATAGCCCAAATAACATTCTTCCTTCTGGGAACCAGGGACACTCTCACCAGCACCTGGAGGGCGTGGATGGGAGGCATCTGGGATGGAAAGAGAGACCTGATTGGGGCATGTGATGGTTGTGTGTGATGGTGAGGGGAAGAACTTTGGATTTTGAACTGGGCGGGGAACTTCAGATTCGGGTTTTCACCAGCTGCGCCAATGCCTAACAAATCTATACTTTAAGGAACCCTGCCTTGGAGTTTTGATCTTGTATGGGCTGCTACTTGAAACCCTGACATCTACTACATCTTAAATTATACTAAATTATAGTTTATCTTATATTGTAATGTCAATCATTCCCATTTATCTGATAAAACCCTTACTTGGTGATTTATTTAAAGTGCCATAAGGTCAGGCAATAACATTGTGTCATGGTTTTCCATTGCATTATAATGATAAACAGAAAGATATATATTTAAGTCAACTCTGTTACTACAACTATCCAATTTCCCTTCTTCTAAATGTTTATTAACATTTAAGGTATCGAATTATGCTCATGTTTTACAAACATATTGATTTACCAATGTACTCTCCATTCAGACTCCACAAACGAATTGTACAATCAATAGAACCGGATAAAAGGATATTATCTTCATCTATAACTTCCAGCCTGTGGATTGAAAGAAAATAATCAGACCTACTAGGTATATAAGCACAAATTATTCTTTTGTAATGGTTAAGATCATACTTACGTTAGAACCGGACCTAAATGAGCTCGCCAATGGTTCACATCTGAAGCAACAGGAAAGAAAAATATCAGTTTATTCATGGACTGTTCAGAATTATATTAATAGAGAAAAACACTACAGTATATATATTAAGGTCTTGTATTTAAACATATAATACGTGAGACCTTAGGACTGTAGTTTCTGAAAATATCTGAGTCCAGGATTGGAGAATGAGGTTATAAGGGAAATGTAATTTTGGAGCATCTCGTTCTACTCCTGTTAAAACTTCCATAGTATATACTTGAGAACAGGAAAAAAAAAATCAATGGAAATTTTGTGGACTCCCAATATTCTTCCAGTCTATATAGCACTCATTTTCCCTTGCCCGCATAAACACCCACCATACAAACTTTACTTCAGGCTTGGAGAAGAGATAAAAATAACTGAAAGAAAATAAACAGACTCATTTTTCCTGCATTTTAGCTTTTAGGAAGGTTCCAAATTCATATCTCAAAATACAGGTACGAGTGTTTTTATCTGCTAAAATAAAGAAGACTAGGTCTCTTTTCTATGGGAATCTCCATAATTTACACAAAGCATGATTTGAACAACATATATGTCTTATTAAGAAACAACTGACTTGAGTAATGATTATAGGACGGTGGCATGCAGACCAAGTGCAATATGTGGGCCTGATCTTTAAAAGAAAGATTACAGAATAATGACTTGCTTCTTGCAGCTTTTATAAACATAATATTTTCTCTATTGTTTCTTGTCTATTGCAATCATTAAATAGGAGTACTGCATATAAAAATATAATACAAACAGCTCTTGATTTTACATTTTAAGTGATTATTTCACCAGCCATATTGAAGAATAGTGCCTGTTTATAAAATTAAACCATACGGTGTAGGAATACCACTTTGTGAGTGATATCTGGACCAATTCAACTTTTTGCAATAATGCACTCTAGGTTAATTTTTAAAAATTCATTCTTCCAGTTCGAGATACAAAGCTATAATATACACATACATTTTGGTGTTTCTTCTTTTGTATCCTGAAGGGCATAATTTTGGATGTCATGGACATATACATAACCATCTTCATCAGCTGCATACATATAGGAATCATTTGCAGTTGTAGCAATGCTGCTGATCAGGGATTTCCCCCTAGACTGGAGTATACAGTGGTACACTGTAAAATTATGCACTATTTTGAAAACTGCATGACTATACAGTATAAGGAGAGGTAAAAATTCCAAAGAATGAGATTCTGATTTGCATGTCCAGGAATTTCTTATCAGCTATCTGCTCACATTAAATTTCAGGGAGACTGAATCCCTGAAGCAACTCCAATAACATCCATATTGTCTCTGGTTTATACCACAAGGCAATGTAAAATCTTGCATTCATAAAGATTTAACAAGATGAGTACTTCATGCAATGATGATCTTAAACTTCAATCAGTGAAACAAAGGACTGCAAATTTACCAGTATTCATGCTGAAGATCTGTTTATAATTCATCACACAATCAGCTAGATATTTAAACTGGATTTAGTATATTATAATGATTGCCTTCAAGTCAGTCTTGATTCCTGGCAGCTGTTTGAATCAGTTCCAGAAGTTTTCTGAAAAGGTTTTTGGAAAGGGGTTGGTATTGCCTTCTTCCTAGGGCTAAGAGAAAGTGACTGACCCAAGGTCAGCTAATCTAGAACTTAGAGTCACCCGGTTTCTAGTTTTAATCTCTACAGCAAACTGGTTTTCTTTCTAACTTTACAGCCATTAATTTTACCAATTAAACTTACTGGTTGAAAACTTGCTATGAGTGGATCCTCTGAAAACAGGCTCCAGAAATGCAAGTAACCTGGAGGGTGGGGAGAGGAAATCATAAAGACACAAGATGAAATATTTGGTAACATTTAAACAAGCATATTTTGTACTAACTTTAACTGAATGACCTGGAGGCAAATTTATAAATCTACAGTGAGTGAAGACTTGACTATATAAAGCTTAAGATTGCTAGGCTCTGGCTATGACTTCTAATCTCATTACTTTATCTTTCCATGTTTTTAGCATGATTGATGATGCTGTGACAACAGGAAACAAGGTTCCTGACACCAAAGTGTCATTTCCTTATCTAGTCTGTAAAAACAAAAGCAAAATTAATTGAAATAGAATTTATCTCCAAATTGGGGTAATCAATTAATTACTGTAAATTATCACCATGGTTGTTTTGTTAATTATCCATTAATCCTACCTTGTGGCCCATTGGAAACCAGAGATGCAGTAGTTGAATCGAATTTCACAGCACGAGTCTTTAGAAAAATGATCCGTGTCACATCAACTGGTGAGGAAGAAAAAAACATATAATCATTGTAAGGAAATGTGAGTTTTTCAGTACACTGTACAAAAGGCATAGACCAACTGCATTCATCCTAATATATTATTATGAAATTTGTTTGGCTTGGCTTTGCATCCAGACATCTATAGTTTTTCAATTAAATCATAATTACATTAACCAAGACTTGGCACAATATGTAAGGTAAAGGTAAAGATTTCCTCACACATATGTGCCAGTCGTTCCCGAGGCAATGCTCATCTCCGTTTCAAAGCCAAGAGCCAGTGCTGTGCAAAAATGTCTCCATGGTCACGTGGATGGCATGACTAAACGCTGAAGGCGTATGGAACACGGTTACTTTCCCACCAAAGGTGGTCCCTACTTTTCTTCTTGCAGTTTTACATGCTTTCAAACTGCTAGGTTGGCAGAAGCTGGGACATGTAATGGGAGCTCACTCCATTACACGGCGCTAGGGATTCGAACCGCCGAACTGCCGACTTTTCTGATTGACAAGCCCAGCGTCTTAGCCACTGAGCCACTGTGTCCCTTGGCACAATATGTATATGCAGTCTACTATCCATATTATTCAAGTTAAATTTTAATTTTTATGATTAAATTTTAGCATAAGTAAATAAGAGCAGTTCTGCTCTGAGAATGTTATATACTTTTTAAGACTACACCTATAAATGTATATATCTGCTACAAATATACTTCATTTAATTTTATCTGAATTGTATATTTGGAAGAAACTTTTTGGGGATCAAACTTTTCAGAAAGGTTTGTTGCTTTAATCTGCTACTTTTTAACCTCCCTCACCCTGATCTATTGCCTGCTATTTTATTTTTGTCTTTTGCTTGTGAATCTGATCTATTTTTCTTAATTATGTAAGCCATGCCCTAAGATCCTACTACAATAGGTAAAACCAATCTGAATTAAATAAATGGATAGAGAACTTGTTTTAAGGTTCTTATTTCAAAGATACGAGCTGTAGATGAAGTTCTAGCAGAAATCTGTTTCTAATGTTAGTCAAAAGAGCTGTGTTGAACACATGACTGAGATACATTAATTAAACAGTTTAAGGACTTATGCCAAATAAAGATCATTTCCTGTCCACCCGTCTGGAAATCAGGAGGTGACATATATATTAAAATAACATCAACAAAATTAATGGGCTGACTGAACTATTCCTACTGTGGTAAAACATTGAGTTGTTTTAAGCATCCCAAGGCTAGTCAATATGGGCTAGGGTTCAAGTGTGAATTTCCTCCGTATTTTCCATTTCTGTGCAATTCCATATGCAATGATTCACAAATAATTATTCATGGCAATGTGAGAATTATATTCTACAGTCTTTTTTTTTTATTAGTGAACTTACTCTGAGAATGAACAGAGGCAGCTGTAGTCATTGGAATGTAGAATCTATGGTCTATGTGACCTGAGATCATATTCCAAACAATAATTTCACCATCATAACTGGATGTTGCAAGAAGATTAGGGGGACATTGAGCAACACAGAGAATGTCTTCTTTGTGTCCCCAGTTCTGGATAAGAAAAAAAGGTCAGAAAATAAGTAAGAAAAAAGTGAACAAAACTGATTCGAGTTCTTTGTGTTTTGGTTTCAATTGTATTTTACACAATATGCAAACCCACAATTAGATGAAATTACACAATTTAGTATAACTTCATAAGTGTAAGCTCTCATGAGTTGCTTATAGCCACTACGTATACAGTGGAAATAAATCTACTTTATAAAATTGTTAATAGGCTGACTTTTATGAAAAAAATAAGCCTATATTTTTGGACACTGCCATGTTCATTTACCTATGGATGGCCTCAGTCACACAGGCCACAAGAAAACACCATGTGACTAATTTATCCTATTGGAACTCATCAGAAAAAGAGAGTTTGAACTCCACGGAGTAACATCTGATTATCCACAACTGATGAGTCAAGAAGACAAATTGGTCATGTGGTGTTTCCAGGATTTACAGATCATCTATTTGGAAGTGGAAAGCTTCAACTTTTGTAGACCTCTTCTGATTCATCAGAATAATGCTTCCAGTCCACAAGATATAGAAGTGGGTCCCTCTCTCCCTCTGGCTGATTTATGCTTTGTTGTTCTTTTAGGCAGAAAGGTGGTTTGTGAATTTATCTGGAGCTAGCTCATGTGATGTATTCTTAGGGAAAGTACAAAGTAGGTATTTTAAGTTTATCCAGCAGTGCCAATCCACAAAGATGGATCGGATCAGAGATTTATCTCCCCTCTTACATTATCCAACTCCCCAAATGTAATCAAACTGCTTATCCCAAACTGTTTATATAGCACTTTATATGCCCAATATTTCTTACTATGTCATCCTGCCAGTGGGGCTGAGGCTTCTTAATATGATAGAAATCATCTGTGGAATCCTAGAACAGAAAATATCCAAATAAAATTATATCTAAGATAATCATTTATAATCTCCAACATGAACGTTGCATTTCCAGACATACAAAAATAAAATTTAGCTCCAATTCTATTTATTCCCTTAAAATTACCCAAATTTGACGCCTTTTTCTCATCTGAGTTGTGCATTCAATAAGTTACCAGCATTTGTTCCTATGAGTAGATTGTGGCTTCCCATGCTGCTTGTATTGCAATCCATCCTCCCACTGAAGACTTACAATGCTACCATTTTATTTCACATTTTTTCTAAACAGTTACCCAATTCTGACATTAAACTGAATTTAAAGTGTCTCAGTCATTCAAAGCACAGTTACAAATTATCTATAAAGCCCCGGAGACTTGGACAAATACGACTACAAGTAAACCTTTATTGCAGTTTTATTGCAATCTAGAATTTATACCCAGTCCTATTGCAATCCTTGTTTCTTGCTCCTCCACATACAGAGAGAAGTCTTGAGTTTCATCTTCTCATGCTTCACAATCTCCTGTTGAATGTAACTCTATCCTTACATCCTCTGTATTGATACTCTTCTGTCCACTTAAGTCATTAACAGCCCCCCCCCCCCAGCAGCTAACAGCCTTTAAAAGAATTTGAAATCTGTTTGCATGGAATTGTCAGGCTGTTTTGCAACTTCCTGATTTAAAGTGAGTCTTTTCAATTTACAGACAACATATATTTAGATGTATTATAATGGAAGCTTTCTGATTTTCTTTCTCATAGGTTTCCTTTATCCCCCTGCTGATAAAGGGGAAGTTTGCAACCGATTATTAATAGACTGTTGAGTCTTTACTGGCTTGGAAGCCAGATTTCACACAATATACCACTGTGATTGTTAATATAGAAAGAATACAAAAAAAAAAGCATAACATACTGCTGCCAAGAAAACCTCATTGATATGCCTCATATAATCACTAGGAATCAAGCTCAAATTTTGACACACACACATCAATCCATCCGTTTAAATCTTTTGTACAAAGTGGAATAGAGTGCTTCCACTTGTGAAAGAGCCTTCTCATTGCTGCATATGGACTGACCACTGTGAATAATAAGTGGCATTTGCCCATAGATTCAGGTAGAAGCTAACATAATTCTTGGATTTTCTTGCTGATCTAGTCTTGAATTTGCTACTGGCAGTGTAGCGGTGCTACAGTGAAAGAAGAACACCAGCTTTTGGGGACCATAATTAACTAAGTCAGTGTTTCTCAACCTTGGCAACTTGAAGATGTCCGGACTTCAACTCCCTGGGGAATTCTGGGAGTTGAAGTCCGGACATCTTCAAGTTGCCAAGGTTGAGAAACACTGAACTAAGTAATGCAATTTTGGCCACTTAAAATCATGGGCAATAGTTCCTACACTAAAATGGAAAGTGTTCTCACTACAAGTCCATTATTTATGTACGAGAGAGACTTTGGCACAACAATTTCAACAATCAATTAAGAGTGATACCATTTTTTGTATAGGCATTTGTTACTTACATAAAACAAATTTATTCTTCTGTCCCATCCCACACCTATGATATACCTGCAAAAGCAATGAATGTTTACCAAAATTTGAATTATTATAGTCTTTCTGCTATGCAGCAGCAGTTAATAGTCTAGCTGCTAGGGCCAGCTATATTCCACTACCCCTCTTATATAAATTATGCTTTTAAACTGTCAGTGAGTTGAATGATCTATTAGTCATTTTTTTAAATATAGGTGTAATCTTCAGTTGCTCCTAATTTTTCAAGCAGTCCATTTACTTTCAGCTGAGCTGAGCTAAAAAGGATTTTTATCCACTTCAGACTATAGTTGTTACGCTGCAGAATGGAGTTTGTATTTTGAGCAATACACTCTCAAAATTTTCATTCATTCTTCATCATTGTAAGAGGGTTTGTTTATTAGATTTCCCCCCCAAGTTTTAACAATCAGGCATTCATCTCAATTCTGTAACTCTGTCTTCAATATATATCAGCTTCTGAATGACTATTGAATTCTTTTAACAGGATTTTGTATGAATGAAACTGTACTTCCATGCCATTGTTTTACATGCTTATTTCTCCATATTTAACTGCTGAGGTCAAGAGCAAGCCAAGCTATTTATTCCCCTCTCCAGCGCTACTCTATATCCTTGAATGTAATAAAATATCCCAACAATTAAGGGGATCCCCATAACTCAGTGGCAGAGGTAAAATTGTATGCTAAAGTCTCTAGGTTTAGTTCCTGGCAACTGAAATGAAAAAAGCAGCTTTCTTTCTATCAAATAGATTGCTTGGTTTTCTTTTGATTGTTTCTGTTGAATGTACAGCACGATAGGCTCATGACCTTCCAGAACCCAGACACAGGATATCTGCTAGTAGGCACCTGTGTCTCTTCAGGTGTGCTCTTTCCTTTTAATTGCTCTGGTGAAGGCTGGTGTTTAGACAGGTCAAACTCTTCAGTTTCTGAACCTGAAGACTCAGATAGATCCCTAACAGAGGTGGGATTCACTTACCCTCCCTACCAGTTCTTAAATGTGAGCACTCGCACGTGCCTCATCTGTGCATGCACACCACCTTCTGTGCTTGCGCAGTGCTCACGCATTATGTCGGGGCGGGTGGGTGGAGCTTCCCGCAGGCGCTGCTACTGGTTCGCCCAAACCGGAGAGAACCGGCCGAATACCACCTCTGATCCCTAACACGAGGGAAATGCCTGAGATCTTTCCTATGTCATTTGCCAAAACAACCTTGAGGGATTGGAGCTTATTTTTTCAAGAAGAGGCCTGTTTATATGAATCAGCCCCACACAAAAAAAACCCACATTGTTTTCATTAGCCTTTCCTACACTAAAATGCCACATGTTATGACAAATGTAGATAACTTACTCATTTTTGTTGATCTCTGCATAAGCACAGTCACGCACTTCATCATATCGGTCTTCTGTACCAACGAAAAACATAATGCTGGACTTGTCATTATTCCCCCCCCCTTCTTGAAATGAATGTTTAGATAATGCAATCAACGTTCTGCTTACCCTTTTTCAAAGTGTGAAGACACTGTCCATTATTATAATTCCATATTTTCAAGCAGCCATCTTTTCCTCCAGTAATGAGTCTGAAACATGATTGCAATGCCTAATTATTTCTTTAGCAACGTGTAAAAAATATCACAGCCCTTCTCATGCATGGAAACTCTCCAAATGTACCTTCTTCCACTAAAATCAAATGTGAGGCATGTAATTGCAGAATCACCATGAGCGTTGCCAAATTCAAATACAGGCTTCCCGCTTTCGAAATCCCATACCTTGACCACCTTAAAAGAAGGAAAAAAAGGGACAAATATCAAAACACTGCTGCCATCATCCTAGAACAAGTATCTTACAGAGAAATCTATTCTACAAGCTGCTCTGCCAATAGATTTTTGGATGCAATTCAGAGTGCTGGTTGTCACCCATAAAACCGCTCATGGCACAGGGTCTGGACATCTAAGAACAGCCTATCCCTCATCTTTCCTTTCCACTCCACACAATCTGATAGAGTTGGCAGGCTCCAAGTCCCATTGATTAAATTGCCATCTTATAGGACCCAGGAAGTGGAGCTTCTTTAATGAAGAGCAGAGGGACTCCCTGGGGGAGAGCCTTCTCTATTGCAGCTCCAGCCCTCTGGAATGACCTCCCTGTGGAGATCTGGACCCTTACTACCCTCCTGGCCTTCCGCAAGGCCACCAAGTCCTGGCTGCTCCAGCAGGCCGGGGGGCTTGTGAAATACCCAGCCCCACGGAAATTGTGAATGTTGCGCCTTTTTTAAAAAATGTTGTCTTGTCTATTTATCCCCTTTCCCTTGTCTGTTGTGAGCCGCCCGGAGTCCTCCGGGAGTGGGCGGCATACAAGACAAATGAAATGAAATGAAATGAATGAAATGACAGGATATTTCTGCTTACACATGATTTTCTTCTGAATTATGTTTGAAGCCCCACAGTTCCAGCAAACAGATCCTTTTTCTTTGGCAACAACCAAGGTCAAATGTATGTAAAAAAATATGTATAGTTGCCTTATACAAGTCACACTATTGACGGTCTATTAGGCCAGTATGGTTAACATCACTGACTCTCCAGGGTTCCAGAGAAGTATTATTTCCTAACCAGGAGGTGGTGGATATTGGAACTGGACATAAAGCAGCCATACTTCCCTAGAATAATATTACTTGTGTTTATAAGCATTATAGCTCATGGCCGTGTGGTTTCTATTTGATCCCTTGGTTTTATCAGGCATTCCTCTCCCTCATTTACAACACAACTTATTTGTTTTCTTCTGTTTTAGAATGTAGCCAAAGAGATGTAGCAGACAGTATAGAAATTTTGTTCAGAAATTAAAGTACACAGATCACTTTTTAAAATATATTGGTTACAAGAATCGCCTTGCAGCAAGATGGGAGGCAAACAAATTTAATAAACAAATAGGTTTGTTGAGACAAACTTGTCATCTGTAATTTGAGGCTAATTTATTGATGGTTAGGTTTTATTGACTTCAATAAGAGCAGAATTTTGCACTGTAAAACAAAGAAAGAATAGGAATAGGAATAGGAGGAAGGAACTTGGGTAGTCCAAACTCCTGCTCAGGCAGGAGACCCTACACCATTTCAGACAAATGGTTTTCCAGTCTTTTCTTAAAAGCACCCACAATTTCTAAAGGCAAGCCACTATATTGGTTAATTGTTTTTACTGTTAGGAAATTCCTCCTTAGTTTCAGGTTATTTTTAAATTGCTTGGTTTTAAACAACAGCCTAATGTATCTAGCTTATCTGAGAGTAAGCCTTATTGATGACCAAAGAGGAAGAGGAGGAGGAAGAAGAAGAAAATGAAGAAATACCGGTATATATGATTGGCTATAAAACACTGCAATCTAAAACTAATACACAGGAAGTCTTGCTTTGTGGGAGGCCATTTCATAGTAACATAGAGTGTATTTAAAGCAGTGTTTCTCAGCCTCTACAACTTTAATAAATGTGGACTTCAACATGCTAGTTCTTCCACACTATTTATTTGTCACATTTATACAAGTGCACATCTCTCACAAAGTGACTCTTAAACTTGCTGAAGTTGAGAAACACTGATCTATCACACACAATAAGTGAATGCTTTTGGAAGCACATGTATGACATCTTGTTCTGCTTTAAGTACTTACTTAGAAGCATTTGCTTCTGTTCCTGAAAGGCATATAGAGACCAGTGGTGGGTTTCAAATTTTTTTAGAACCTCTTCTGTAGGTGTGGTCAGCTTTATGGGAGTGGCTTGCTGGCCATGTGACCGGGTGGGAGTGGCTTGGCAGGCATATGACTGGGTGGGCGTGACCAACTTATAAAATGTGGTGAAACTCACTTAACAACGCTCTTGCTTAGCAACTAAAATGTTGGCTCAGAAACTCTGGCATTTGAAGCATGCAAGTCTTAAAGCTGTCAAGTTACAAGACCCTTGCACCCCTAACCCTTTAGAAAAAAACCCCCAGGAGTGTTCAAACTTGACAGCTTTAAGACTTGTGGACTTCAACTCCCAGAATTCCTCCTCTCGCTCTTCATCTTGATGATGTGCGGACGGGTGGGGGGAGAGAGGGAGCTGGAACCAGTTCTCAAAGGCTCTGTAGATTTGTGGAACCTCTTCTATAGAAGAGGTTAGAACTGGCAAGAACCCACCCCTGATAGAGACACTAAGAATAGCTAGAGATAATTGTATTCTCCATTAATATATAAAATCTTTTTAAGAGGCCATTTTTACCATTACTTTTGGCAAGGAATTCCAGTTTTGAGAAGGCTCAATCTTGAATTACAACTCACTTCATATCTAAAACAAAGAAACTCAGAACGCTGAAGATTGTAAGTAGCTTGATTATATAACTAGGTGCAAAACTGAAGAGAATGTTGTAATTATCATTTCACTTACAGAATCTTCAGAGCAGCTCACAACATGCCTGAACACTTTGTTGAATTTGCAGCACAAAACTGGTTTTTTATGGGAAGTTACTGTATAAAGATCTGGAGCTGATCTAGTTTAGAGACAACAACAGAGTCAAAAGATCAATAAAGTAAAATGTTATTTGTCTTGCTGCTAATGCTTAGTTAGCAAAATATGCACAAATGCACTATTCTATAATTAAAATGAAAAGCTGCCACTACAGTACATCAAATCTGTACAAATCAATAGCAGTCCAATTATTCAAATATGAACCTATCCTCAAAAGCCCAATTGTTTTATCATCCTTTTCCTAAATAACTCTCCAAACCAAATTTATTAATATACTAATCTTAATAAGTATGTTTTGTTGCATGTAATATCTATAAATAAAGTTGTTGTGTATGTGTACACTGGGAGCTTATGCACTGAAGATAAAATCCTTGTGTATCCAATCACACTTGACCAATTAAATTCTATTCTATTTTCGATTCAATTCAATTCTTCAGTCTTAGGGGCAAGATAAATTTTATGTCTCTATAAAATTAACAAAATAGTATGAAGTAAAGCCTGCATGTCTCTATATACACCAGAATATATACATGTCCCTGTCATACCTTCTGTATCAATTTTCTAAAACTGCAGATGAAAATAGGACACATTAAAATTTTCCTATATTTAAGAATTATTAAATCACATAATTAGGTTTTTTTTTAAATTTTCAGGAACCAAACTTAAATATAACATCTAGCCATTGTAAAATTATTTTTTATAATCAATATGTAAAAAGGTAAAGATTTCCCCTGTCCAGTTTCTTTCTTAGCCAAGGAAGCCATCATTGTCCAAAGATATTTTCTGTGGTCATGTGGCCAGCATGACTATATGCCAATGCACATGGAATGCTATTATTCACGCCCCCCCCCTGAAGTGGTACCTATTAATCTACTTGCATTTTCTTGCTTTCGAACTACTAAGCGAGGAAGGGGCTGGAGCAAAGAATGGGATTTGCACAGCACTCAGGTCTCGAAGCCAGACTGTCATGTCTAGCTGGCAAGCTCAGCATTTTTTAACCGCTAAACCATTGTGCCCTCTTTTTTTTCAATGTGTAGTATTCTTTATATAAACATCTTTAGATAACACTATTCTCTTTGCTTGGCTAAGGCTACTTTCATTAGTCACTTGTGATACATTCACAGATGTACAGATACATACAGGTTGGGAAAACATCACAAGAAAGTGTTATATTGTGATTTTTTCCCAGAACTGCTATTATTTTCTGGCTTTTAAAAACTACAGGTGTTATAAGAGTAGTGAATTGAACACATAGAAATTTAATTGGATTTCTTTCAAACAATGACAGTCACCTGCTGATTATCTAAATTAACTCATTCCAGATATCACTGGGAAGCCACCTTTCAATTCATTCCCACTGGCAATTTTACAGAGTGAATAGAATAATAATTATCCCTGTGTGAAACAGAGGAGGGCAAGTTGACTGATCATGGTCTCTTACATCATAAGTTTTATTCTGACATAAACTGAAGAAAAGAACCCTAAAACAACATTTATATAGTTTGTTGGCTAATATTTGGCCAACCAGCATTCATCAGACATGAATGAATTATATCATATTACTGGCCTTCATTTTGACTTGCTTTAATTCTACTGATTGCATTTTTAATTATATTTTGATTTAAGACTATGATAACACATATTTGAATGTGTAATCTTTTAGACATTGTAGTTTATTTTCATTAACTGAAGCTAATTTTTCATTCAGTAGAATTGAATTGAAATCATGTTTTTGTCCGAATGAATCTGAAATTATAAAAGAAGTGAAATCTTTAAACGAAGTCTTTTGAACTAAAAATTAGTAACTGAAAGATGTACTTCAGGTTTAATTAATGCCACTCCTGTATCTAAACATAAAATTGCATTAGATAAACAGTTTGGTACTCCCAAAAGTGCCTATATACTGTACATTTGGGTAATACTTTTCCTCTGTGGTTCCTAACCCTCCGGATATGTATTAGTTTAATATGTGAACATATGTTAATTAAAACTTATGAATGTCAGTTCCTTTAAACTGATTCAGCATTGCAATACAATATTGAAAATTTACTTATTACTTATCCCAAAAGAGAAAGTAACACCAAATGCTCTAGTAATAAAAATCCCTGTGTCTCAGGATTTTATATGATGCTTTGTAGTTCATTGGAAGGCTGATAAATATTGGAAAGTACTTCTACAAGTCAATACTTGTATATTGGGAGATCTACAATAATACTTTCCCTAGCATTAATCAGCAAACACTTACATTACAGATTTTAAAAATTCCAATAAGCTAGTGTAAAAATCATATTAGTAATTATTTAAAATTAAATGTTCATTTATCATAGATTTTACAAAATGTTACATCTTTGTAATATTTTGCTTAAGAGTATGATTCTAATAAATGCCACATTTCAAGTATTCCCTGGAAGTGAATTTTGAAATAATCACATTATTTCAAAAAAAAAAAACTAGAATTTTTTCAGCAATTTCTTACATTTTGGGTTTTCCATAAATGCAATTCTTGAATCTGTCTAAACATCAGGAGCTCTGATTATATTGGTTTGTACTTTACCGTAATCTTAGGTGAAGAATGGCCAATGTATCTGTGGCAACACACAGTGATCGAGTCCCTGATATATAATGGCAAGTAGTAATCTCTCCTTTAATGCCACTGTTTTTTGAACAAGCAGTGAATAAGCAAGTCTGATCCTCCATATCCCATATCTGCAAGGAAAAAATTGTGTTATGCTAAAGAGAAACAACTAGCATAAAGGAAATATAATTTGAAATATGAAAAAGACAGACCTTAACTGTGTTGTCTGTTGATATGGAAAATATTTTGTCCTCCTCAGATACGTAGACATAGAAAATGGGGGCCATGTGACTTTTGAGCATTCCTGTGGGTCTTCTAAAATTCAGTGAGAACATTAAATCTTGACCAATTAGGAACACATAATGAACAATGAGTTCAATCTGGTAGTACAATGAGCCAGTAATAATGATTATTTATTTGGTGTTTCAAGTCATTCTTGACTCCTGGCAACTAGCTGGACATCATGGCTATACATGGACATATCCGTGTTTCCCTGAACATAAGATGTGGTCTTATTTTTTATTTATTTTTTGGCCACCAAAAAGGGCACCAGGTCTTATTTTGGGGGGCTATCTAATTACTGACTCACCTCATGGCAGCAGCACCAACAGCCCTGCCACGGCTTGCTTGCAACCTCTGCAGCTGAGAAACAGGCTCCAGATTCACATGTGCTTCCGTTTTGCCATCAGAGGTCTTCCAGAAAGCCCTCTGCAGGTGATAACAGAGCTCTGAATCACACGCGTCAATCTGGAGCCCATTTCTCAGCTGCAGAGGCATTTCCAGAAGGCCTCTGATGGCAAAACGGAAGTTGGGGGGGGGCACATGTGAGCGGCAGCAAGCAGCTACAGAAGAAGTGGGCCTTCAAGGTGAAGCAGGTGTCGGGCTGTGTGAAGCCTCGTAGGTAGAGCAGCTCCACTCCCCCCATCCTCACCCCAGCTTAATTTTTACTCATGCGCCTTCCCACCCATGCACTCTGGAATGAGTGGGATCATAACTAGGGCTTATTTTAGGGCTTATATTGGGCGCACATGTAAAAATCAAATGAGGATTTACTTTCAGAGTAGGTCGTATTTCCGGGGAAACACGGGAGATTTACAAATATATACAACAAAAATAATTTCACCTGACTCAGTTTTGAATTGTACCTTCAAAAATATTATTAATTGGTGGGATGGTTGGAAAAATGCAAAACAATCACTCTTCAAGGACCAAGAGGTCTGTCAAATGTATTACTAGGAAAACTGCCTTAAGGTAATATTTTTAAAGATTTCATGAAGGGGCGACTATATTTCAATGGTCCCAAAAGACAAAACCAGTGTTGGATGATAGTGGCATATCTTTCTATTTTTCACAGCCAAGGGAGGGGAAAATGAAGCTAATAAATTCTTAATAGGACAGTGTCATGAGTGAGAATGGAAAAGGTCATGGAGAACTGAATTTGTTGCCTATAACAAATCCTATTTTGCCACCAGCTCCTTTAGAAATCTAATGAAAATCTAAAGAATAATGAATAAATAAATTTAAAAACCTTTAGATTTATTTATATCATTGATAATGACAAGAAAAATATTAGCCCCTCCTTCCATAACTATAGTAAGGATCTCTTAAAGGGGTATTAAGCTAACTGTGAATTATGAATTCATCTGTTTTACATTTTTCTTTATACATCATACTAATTAATGCATGCATATCCTAAATAAAAATAGCATGTTATGCATTTAAAATAACTAATAGTTGGCTAAGGACTATAATAGAACAGTAGAAGAATGGTTGCAATATCTTACCCAGCCATGTATGGATTCCATATTCGAATAATTCGATCCATTCCGCCGGTTACTATGGCATTATTCTTTTTACTAAGTGCAAATGTTTTGACTCCTTTATGAACCCGAAAAATAATCTGATCCCCTTCAGCTCTCTGGGAGGGAGTTCCTAGCATTTCCTGTGCTTTCTTCATCTTTGAATCTTTCTTATTTTCTTTTATTTCTCTCATTTGTTGCTCAACATTGGTAGCTCCCACAATGCAACCTGTAGAAAGATATGAGAGTTTAGTAAAAGATTTCCTACACAGAATTTAGACTCCAACATTTTTATACAGAGGGAATATTCATTGATATATATTTTTTAATTATGAGAGTTAGTTTGATCTAATGGTTAAGCCATCAGGCTATGAAACCAGGAGACTGTGAGTTCTAGTCCTGCCTTAGGCATGAAAACCAGCTGGGTGACCTTGGGTCAGCCACTCTCTCTTAGCCCAATTCATCTCACAGGGTTGTTGAGGGGAAAGTAGGAGGATGAAGATGTGTTGGATATATTAGTTGTGTTATTTATAAAAATAAAGGCAGGATACAAATAAATTAATTAAACAAAGAAAATTGTATGTCTCAATATACTAGCTAAGACTGAAAGCTTAATCTATATCTTTTCCATATTACAATGGAAAGCTCAAATTATCCTATTTTGGACCCATTACTCAAAGACCTCTCTCTCTAGAGAAGGTTCTAATCAGTGATAGGTTGCCAATTTGTTTTACTACCAGTTCAGGCACGCTCACGATACTTCTACACATGTGCAGAAGTACCTGGACAGGTGAACCACTATTACCGGTTCACCCGATCTGGGTTGAACCGGGAGCAACTCATCTCTGGTTCTAATGCTGGGAAAATGAAAGGAAAGAGAAGAAGAGGCTGAACAGCAGGAAGATGTACTAACTTGGTAACAGTAATGATGGATGCACTGGTGGAAGACTTGAAGGACCAGATGTTTATGGAGAAATCTTTTGGATAGATAGATCTTTATGGATAAAATCTATTTATATGGTTACTAAGAGACAACACCAAGTTGATGGCATATAATCAATCATGAAGTAATTTTAAGGGGAGCCATTACAAAAAACTTATAAGGAATTATATCATTACCTATTACTAAGGCTGTAGGCTCATGGCTTGATGCAGAAATTATTGCCTTAATAGAATCATAGTAATTCAGCTAAAAAGACAGAGAAAAGAATATTACTCGACCAAATACTGGTGAGATGAGAATATTATTATTGTTTTATTTTATTTTCTTAACTTACACAGAAAAAGAACATAGCTGTATAATCATTACAAAATCCTGGAAAAACACATCAATTCTCCAAAAGGATCATGAGACACACAGTCAAAGTTTAACTGTTTCTCAACAACGAACTCTTCCTGCTTTTCTTGAATAAATTATGAGTGTTTCTGGATTTCTGTAAGAAGCTTAAACATGACTTGAATGTATATTTTTAAAAAACCCTGAATAGAATCCCATGTTCTCTCTAGATCAGAAGGTGGAAGGTCCTTCTGCTTTTACCTGAGTCACCCAGTCTCCATGAACTTTCCAACGGATGTAAGTGACATTTGGAGAAAGTATAGCACTCTCAAGCCTTATATTAGGGAGATTTTCCACTTTGGGCAGCTTCTTCCATGTCCTGAAAGACATCAAGAAAAGGTAATTATATCATTTCATCTGAAAGAACTGATTCCATCTCTCTACCAGGCAGGAATTACAAATTGCCAACTGAATGCCTCAACTGATTACCTCAATTGATATTTGGACTTTTGTAAGCACTTACCTCAGGGTCTCACCCACAGAATATAACTGCAAGATATTGACACATCCCTATAACAAAGCAAGGGGGGGGGAAGGAAAATACAAAGATATATTCGTGTTATCTTATAGATTACAAAAATATAAGTTATAAGATTCTGGTCAGGTGCTGAAAGTAAATTGAAAGTCCACAATTATGCATCTTTAGGATGTGAGGCATTTTGTAAATCAAAGTTTTGAAAGCGATTTAAAAACTCTAACGACTCAAGATCAGAATACTATAAGGAGGAAGGCTTCTTTCCATATACAGATAGTACTCAACTTATGACGGGTCGCTTAGAGACCATCTGAAGTTCCAATGGGCCTACCCCGGGGAGTACTTTCAACTGGGGATTCAAAGTTCTAACTGCCACCCCCCTCCACGGTCATATGACTGTACTTCTGGTGTTCAGCAACTGAGCCACATTTATGGCTGTTTGGAGCATCCCACAGTCACATGACAATTTTTTACAACAGTTTTGCCAAAAAACAGCATTAAGTTCTGGTTTTTGGCAAAACTGCATCTGTAGCAAACCATTAGTTCACTTAATAACCACTATTAAAAAGATTGTCAAATTGGGTTGGCTACATGACTAACCCATTTTACAACCACGTTATGAACACGACAGGCAGGCTTCATTATGGACATAACTCAAAGACTACCTGTATAACTTGTGGGTCATTCAGTTAATGGTTACATTTACTGAAATTTAATTTCCAAATCACAAGAAGTAATCAGTTCACTGTATTCTGCTTTTGTCAGACCTTCGACCTTGAATACTGTATTCAGTTCTAGGCCTCACATTTCAGGGAATTTGGAGCAGAGTTCAGAGAAGGGTACTAAAAATGGAAATAAAAACTAAGCTATATGAAAAGAGATTGAGGAAGTTGGGTCAAAGGTGGGTTGCTATCGGTTCGCACCAGTTCTGTGGAACCGGTAGTGGAAATGGTGACTGGGTTTCTGAACCGGTAGGGATGGTAGGCTCGCCATGCCCCTCAACCGGTTCCCCGGTTGCCACAACATCTTTTTTTCACATTTTTAAATGTTCTGCGAATGCACAGACCTAGGCAACTGCGCATGCACGTGGAACGCACATCAGCAAAGCGAGTGCACACACGCAAAATCGTGTGTGCACCGAACCGGCAGTAATGCCAGAAGAAACCCACCCCTGAGTTGGGCATATTTAACTGTTAGAAAAAAAGAAAAACCAACTCAGCAGAGATATTATACTCTTTTTCAAATGCCTGAAGAAAGTAAAAACCTGTTCTTTTTTTTAGAATGCAGAATAATGTATTTAAATTACAGGAAGAGGAAGAATCTCCTGAAAGTTAGAAAAAGCTTCCTATTGAAGGTGGGCTACCATTTGTTGAGGATTCTTTCATTTATATTCAGGCAATGAGTAACATTTTGGACCTAATCTAACTTCTCTCTTCACACTCTACATAATTCTGTGATTATACCTTTAGAAGTAAACATCACACTTCTCTTGGTTTTCTTTTCTGTGAGCAAGCAATACATACCTGGTCATCGCCGTAAAGAATCATACATTCATCATGATCTGTGTAGCTGAAAATGAAGTATAGGAGAAAATGAAGAATTTCTTGTCCCTCATAAATAAATTTCATACAAGTTTTCAAGGAAATCTGAATCCTGCAAATGTTTCAATGAAACCTAAGCAAGGTGGCATTCTTCAAACCCTTAAAAACATCTAGGCATAGAGAGAGGCCTGGGATGCAGATACGTGCCCTGATGCTTATGACATGCGTACATCAGAAGATCTGCAAACAAATTGTAATCAGTTTCATCTAACTACGCTTTGCGCAAAGGGTAGCAATGTGCAATCAAGATTTTCAGTTCTGCAAATCACGTTAAACTATGTTGAGCTGAACCAAATTCCTTGGCTGCATATCTTCCTGTCAATGGAGAAAGTCAGATATGAATGAGAATGAGCCAATATTGTACAGTTCTCCTCAGAACAACAGAGTAAGGTTAACGTGCTTTGAAAATGATTCAGAAGGGGTGCTTTGAACCCCATGAAAGGCTAGTACCCCCCTCTGCTACTTATTAAAGTGACCTACTTTTCTTCAGGCTTCGGTATAAGGCTAGAAAATGCTTTAAGAACTGCCTCATTAAAACAATTCTTAAAGTAACCACTATCTTTTTTCCCCAGTTTGAGCAAGAAATCTAAGAAAGGAGAGGTTGATTTTATAACCAGCAGGGAGCCGTTTTGCTCATGAAAAATTCACAGGATGTCCTCTGAATCATTTTCTAAATGTGTATAATCATGCACAGAGATTTTAAACAGGACTTTTGGAATATTGGCATTTTAACCCTCTAAGGTCCTGGCCTGTTGTAAAAGTTCTCATGCTTACTGTTCTGACACCCTCCCCTCCGGCCTGTGAGTAACACAGTCACAGGCTTGGCTATTTGCTACTCTTTAATCACAGGAATTACAACTCCATTGGCTGAAAGCCCAGGCAACACTCTCATGCCAGAAGGGTTGACAGCAACCCAAACGAAACAGAATGGAAATACAAAACAAACCAGACAAGAGTTCCTCAAGACTGTTACGAACGGTTGTGTCCTGCAAAAAGACCCCTCCCAAGTTCTCACTTATATACTCTCTTGGGAGAGGCCAAGCCACAACCACCTCGGCTTGATTATCTCTTATGAGTCTGCCTCCACAGCTGCTGCTTCCGTTTCTCTGCCCTTCTCTGTCTGGCATCAGGGACAAACTGCCTTTGATCTTCCCCACTGCTCCATGCCTCAGGCGCCTCCTGGTGGCCAACGAGCCTCTCTGGTCCCTGCTCTGAGTCTGAACCCTGCCCAGGGTCCTCCACATCTTCCATAGTAGACTATAGGGTTCCTCGCTATCTGAGTCCATCAGCAGCTCAAACGGATCCTGCTGGGCCCCAACACTTTCAGGTTCCCACAATTTTCTGAAGCCTAATTATCAAAGGATAGTTAATGCTATAACCGATTATCTCAAAAGTGCAGGGCTCATGGCTCTCTGGATACTACTGAACAATCATTTCCACCAATGCTAGTTAGTGTGGCCAGAATGCCAGCACAGCCACAGGAAATCTGTTTCCCCAACATTCACGACTCTTGGAACTACCTATGTACCCTAACAGTTAATGCAGCAACATTTTGGGACATTATAGGAAAATTAAAAGAATGTCGGTTGCTGATCAACTCAAGGAAAGCAAAAGAAAGAATCATAGCCCGAGAAGTGTATTGCATCACTGACCTTCTACAACTAAGAGTACCAAATGCCAAAACAGAGCATAATAATAGATCATGCCATATATAATAATACACAATCATTATGTGATGAAAAATGGTACACGATAGGGATCTGATTGGCTTACCAGTAATCTAGATTCAAAGGTACAGCTTCCAAACCACTAATCTGAAGGTAGGGTTCAAAGTTGGAGCTTTCATAAAACTGAAGTTCACGATCCCTATCACAAGTTAAAATATGATCAGATGTTAATATCACAGACTTAATAGGCATACTTTCCCCACAAGTAAGACAAACAGTGATAAACAATAGCTGCAGACAAGGATTAGTTAGGGTTAATTTCAAAATTGAATGAAAATAAAACCAATTTTGTAATGTCATTAGATATTTGTGACAGTGTAATTGAGCATACTGTAGGGTTCTATTTATGGTCAGATGGATGATATTCTGACATTTGTGTCATCCTATAATCATGCAAATGATGCAATTTATGCATTTGCATTTGCATCAGAGGCCACAATATTAATAATACATCATTCATGTAATGATGTTAGGAAGCACATATTGTAAGTTTGTTGGTGCTGTGGCTCTTTCCACATGCTCCTCATAGCAGTTCTGGTATGAGAAAAATGTAAGTGGTTTTCATGTAAGAGATGACATGAGTTTTGTAAAATTATGGGTGTTGTGGATATTTGATTCCATCTTCTTCTGAAGTTCAAGAATTCAGATTTAAAAGGGGATTAAATAGACACGAACCTAAGACATTGTATGGTTTGTTTTATTTTGATTTAGGGTTGTGTCTGTATCCACTTATTCTGGATTGCACACTATCTGATATTTCTTTGCTTGGAAGTAGAAGATTTCTATAATTATAAAAGTTATTGTTTCATTTAGTTAAACTATTAATTGTAATTTAGTGTCCTCATACCACCAATCCTACTCCATGCATTCAGGAGAATTGGAAAATGATGCATACTTGTTTGTTTGTTTGTTTGTTTGTTTGTTTGTTTATTTATTTATTTCATAAAGCATGTATTAGACAACATGTATATGTATAAACATGATTTTGGATACATGAAATGGATATGAATAAAAAGAAACATTAGGACAGGGGTGGTAGGCATGTTGGTGCATGCCCCTTACAGACCTCTTAGGAATGGGGTGAGGTCGACAGTAGAAAGTCTAAGGTTAAGGTTATGGGGATTTGGGGAAGAAACAACATAGTCAGATAGTGCATTCCAGGTATTGACCACTCTGTTGCAGAAGTCATATTTTTCATATTGTTCAGGCTTCTTCTAATTCTAAAAATACTAGGGGGGAAAAGAGCAAAACTTTCTGCAGCAACAAGAATCCTTCACCTCCACTCCATTTGTAAAGAAAAGAAAGGAAGGACACCCTGTCCCTTTCTAAGAGAAATAGAAACTGACGAAACTCTTGTCAATTTCAGCTCTTCTCCTTTGTCTGGGTTACTGAGGAGGAACTGCAAAGCCTAGATGGCAGCATTTCCTTTACAGCAGCAAGAGTTGCATCTATTTATCAAATGGACCACAGGTCACATCCATGTAGCTGCTTTGCCTGATTTGTCCTTGTCCCAAAGAGGAAAGAAATCATGCCACCCAAATGTTGTTGCCTTCACAAACAGGTTGTATTGCATACCCAGAGTGGGTCTATGCTGTGTTGCTGTCTATATGGATTTTAATGTTCTATTGGAGGAAGTTAGCACCAACCCCTCTCCTAGAAAAATGAAATATTTTAGGAAATATTACAAGGACGGAATATTTCCCCTAAAAGGAAGTCAGAAACTTATCCCCCCCCCCACCTTTGTCAATGGGCCATTAAGGCCTGGGCCAGTATATAACAAAGATCTACCTCATTCAGGCAGAGTCATATAGGAATCCCAAAGGCCTTTCATTACATCATCACCCAGCAACAGCTCAACCAAGCTTGGGACTCAAGACAGCCTACAAAGTTGCCCCTGCCCGGCCCTATGACAGTCTGACAACCAATCAAAATACAAGCTCAAATTCAAAAGCCCAGAGAGGACATAAAACCAGGACACTCCAGAATCTCGTCCCTTTTCCCCCCAGGACCTCTAATCAGGTGGTCCTGTCCATCATCAATAAACCTTCTTTCCAAGCAACTTCCATGAATCCAGTATCTTTTTCCCCACTTGGAACTGAACCCAGGTGGACATTTCTTCCAACACTATACCAGGGGTGTCAAACTCATGTCATCATGGTGGTCTCATGTGATGTATCAGGACTTCACCCCCCATTTTTGCTAAACCAGGCATAGGCATGGCCAGCATGTGACACATCCAGGCTGCAGGCCGCGAGTTTGACAGCCCTGTTCTATACTCAAAAGAGTTGTGGTTGTTGGTTTCCTTGGCTGAAATTCCAGCCCCACCTAACAACATCCACGTCAAGAGGAATCTCCTCCCGCTGGCATGAAAATATTCTGGTTACTCATGCATTGCTATTTTTTCTTCATTTTCCTTTCCTGATGTAGCATCCACTGACTGACATTAAAAATATAATGGTATAAGCTTTGCTCACAACCTGTATCCATCTTGAAATTTTTTATCATATCCTGTAGCTATTGTTGTGTTCCAGTAAATGTTTCTTTCAATGTTATTCAGTAAAAGGAAATGACCAATCAGGTTAGTGGGTGTATATATGTGAGATACTTACCCAGTTCCCAGAATTAGTTTATTATAGGGTGTCATGACAGTAAAATCCATCAGCCACTTAGATTTTCTCTGGATTTTCTCCTACAAAGGGGAGAAACAGCTAAAATTCAGATGGCATTTCTGAATCATTAATCAGGCAACTCTTCTTTCAAAATCAAAATAAATTTTAAAATATCCTTGGATACAGGAAAAATCAGAGAGGACATGGCTGTACAGAGAGAATAACAAGGGAAATAGTTTTAAGAAGAAATTCTTGCCAGTACACTAATATAGGAAAAGAGATTTATTTGGATTGTCTAAAGAATGCTATTGGAGTGAAGTGGGAAACACCCAGTTCTCCAAATATTGCTGAACTACAATTTCCAGCTGTCCAGTTACCATAGGCAATTTATTGGTAATGTTACTATCTTATGGAGCATGGTGTTATATAATATTTACAGAGTAAACAAAACATTTGTCCTTGTACTAATTTCAGTACCTCCACATATATTTTGATGGACCTTGAGAATAGTTGTTCAGCACCATCTTTAGGATACATTTCTCTCCCTTATGTTGACTGAGGTCTGATCCATACGCCCTGCTTCTTCTGGTGCAGAGGTGGTTCATTAATCAATCAGTCAATCAATCAATATTTTTTAAGAATTTGGTCATTGTACTTTGCACAATACACCATAATATTTCTTCTAATGCTTTTTTAAATATCTTAGAACAATATTTTTTCTTTTTTTTAATCCTAAATAATTGTGCTTCTCTTGTTCTATTTGTTGATCAATGACCAAATTCTTAAAAAAATATTGAAGAGATGAGACAACAGCCCTTCTTAATCCAGTGAATATCAGATGTAATGCGATGCCGTTTCCTTCAGCACCAGCAAACATCTGGAAGGTCATATTGGAAAAGGCTGTATGAAGAGAGGTGGATTTGAACAACAGGAGATTCTGCTTAAGCAGGAAGATCTTTTAAAATGCAACGTCATCGAGATAGAACACAATATAAATGGAAACAAATACAACTATATTCCTAAATACTGCAAAATAAAATAAAAAAAGCACATGACATACAAACACCATCTTGCTTCGTTTGAGCTTGAACTCTGGTGACCAGAAAGAAACTTGCCCATCTTCTTGTGCTGTTATTAATGTGCTATCCACCAGGGAGCAAATGCGCAACACAGGTTCTCCATGCGGGATCTCTTGCATGGCAGCAGGAAGTGAAAAGGTTACCTCTTTCAAGCGTGTAGATGAGCTGTCCAGTTCAGCATATTCTATCTGCAAGTATGTGCAGAAATCATGCTGCATCGAGAAAAAGAGAGAGTTATTATCCTGGAGTCTATTCATGCTAGCGGCATGCATGGCCATTCAGAACTGAATCTTTCAGTATCCAATAGGCTTATTCCTAAAGGAACATTAAGTCAAATTTATTTGTTTCTTCCTACAAACATGCAAAGTAAAAGATATGTAACATTTGTCAAGTAACATTACTATGTGGGATCCTTGGTACTCTCTGGGCTTGCTTGTTTCCTTGCAGACATTTCAGTACCCTAACTAGGTAACATCATCAGGTCTAGCACTGATGATGTTACCTAGTTAGGGTAATGCAATCTGCAAGAAAACAAGCAAGGTCAGAGAACACCAAGGATCCCTTATTTCAACCCTTAGCTACAAATATTCTCCTTTGTTGGTAATGTTACTATCTTATGGAGCATGGTGTTATATAATATTTACAGAATAAACAAAACATTTGTCCTTGTACTAATTTCAGTACCTTCACATATATTGTAAGGCCATTTATTTCCAACATTTTCAATCAAGCGTTGAAGCTACTTGTGGTCCAAATTGAAAAAAAAAGCCATTTTGTATTTATTTATTTAACACTTTTCTAATGCTGCCACAGTCAAAGATATTTCTGCTAATTCACATTTTAAAAAAGATTTCTTATTTTGTTGCGGCCAAATGCTTGAGTACACATCATCTACTTTTCCATTAAGCAAAATATGTATGTACCCACTGAATGTTGCCAGTTGCCAAATAGTCTATTTTCATGAATAGTTTTTCCACTTCTTCATCAGTCTATAAAGAGAAAAAAAAATGTGCGAAAGGTTAACATTAGCAAAGAATTGAAATTTCAAGAGACACATTTTGTTGGAGCTCACTGTTCCATTCCCCCCAATTTGATGCAGCCCCTAAAAACAGGGTAGGAAGGAAGGCATTTCCCATCCCCATTCCCCTTTTACTTATAACTTTTGCTACATGTTAAAATATTCCAAGTAATTTCAAACTACTTGCTTACTGCATTATGTGATCCCACACACATCTTTAATATGTGCTTGAAGCTTTCTATATCCACAGATTTATGTCCACTTGTTTCCAAACCCTGGAGGCAAATAAGGCAGCAAAACATTAAGCATTAGTATAGAGCAGTAGACATGACACAATATTAACGTTTAGGTTTTCAAATCATAGTTTCATTTTTCTGTCACTTCTTTTTTTCTTTCCAAATAATTCAAACATGAGAGCAATGTTAAACGTTAAACTAAAGTACCATAATGTCAATAATTTTTCATCAGAAATCAGATACTGTGAAGAAATTTGCAGCTGAAGGAGAAGTGGGGGAATGTTGGCATAGGACTGTGGAGAAGGCACCACATTCCAAACAAGGGATCAAGACAAGAGTCTGTGTAATTCTGAACTAGATGGGGGAGGAAAGGAAAAGATTTACTGTAGCCACACCCTAGAATTTCCCAGGGCATATCAATTAGGTTAGAAGTTTATAGCTTTAGTCTGGCAAGATTCTGTCTATTAAATATAAGCAAATAAAGAACTGGATTCACTATGTCATCTTTGGGCTGAGGCCTGACAGATACAGCAGTCCCCGGGAATTCAAGAGGGACTCTGATCCACTTTCACTATAGTAAGATGACTGTTTCTCTACCAAAGTTACATATTCTAGTTTCTATCTCTATTGATATTTTTACCTGCCTCAACAGCTCACTCAATAAAACATGCCACCTGATGAGAACAGCTCTTGTGATTTTTATTGTTTCTGGTCCTGGGTAAAAAGACACCCACTCACCTGGGCCTTCTTTCCACCTAGTTGTAGAGGCCTCCAGTAAGTAGGTGGAACATTTTCCCCAGGCCTGTGGGAGATAATGGGCTGCCCCCTTTACAGCTAATGCCAAAGCAGAGAGGAAGGCTCCAGTGATGGATTAATGGTTATATTATATTTTGCTCTGGTTTTTGTAGTATTACATATTTTAATAACAGAATAACAGATTGGAACTTGGAGTCTTCTAGTCCAATCCTTGCTCAAACTGGAGACTCTATACCATTTCAGACAAATGGTTGTCCGATATCTTTTTGAAAACCTCCAGTGTTGGAGCACTCAACAACTTCTACAGGCAGGTTGTTCAATTGATTGTTCTCACTGTCAGGAAATTTCTCCTTATTGTTAGGTTCTTTCTCTCCTTGATTAGTTTCATTCACTGTTTCGTGTCCTGCTGTCAGGTGCTTTGGAGAATAGATTGAATCCATCTTCTTTGTGGCAGCTTCTTAGATATTGGAACACTGTTATCATATCGCGCCCAATCTTCTTTTCATTAAACTAGACATATCCCAATCCCTGCAACTTTTCTTTGTATGTTTTAGTCTCCATTCCCCTAATCATCTTTGCTGCTCCCAAAGGTGCTTTTTCAAGAGGCAAATGGACTTTCTGTTTTTTCTTCGAAGACTTTTCACTTCTCATCCAAGAAGCTTCTTCAGCTCTGACTGGATGGTGGGGAATGGAAGGATTTATACTCCTTGCAGACAGCAAGTCATTTGTATTCATTTTGCAAGTCGTTAAGGCCACCAGGAGGTTTATCTGTGTCATCAGCATCACCTGAGTGGTACAAATGGGGGTGGAGATGTCGTATCACTCCTGCTCTGTTGAGAGAGGGCTGTTCAATTTTGACATAGATGGCCTCTTTGATCCTCTTCAAAGAAAATCCAGAAAGTCCCATTGCCTCTCGAAAAAGCACCTTTGGGAGAACCATGACCTAAAAGACTGAGAATCCCCATAGACATATTTGCTGTTCTTTTATTTACAATATTTTTTTTATTTACAATAGCAGAGTTGGAAGGGACCTTGGAGGTCTTTTAATCCAACCCCCTGCCTAGGCAGGAAACCCTATACTGTTTAAGACAAATGGCTATCCAACATCTTCTTAAAGACTTCCAGTGTTGGGGCATTCTTCTCTGCATTCTTTCTACAGTTTCAACATTAATTGACATATTAACTCCTGAACATTTTTCACGAAGAGGACCTCATTCAGTCATGTTACACTGAGTCACTGTTATAAGATGGGCAGCAATAAATCTCAGCTGAGAGCAATGGAAAAAGTTGGGAGGTGACTGGAGGAAAAGGTGTCCTAAATTTGTTTGAACACATTCAGCCTATTTTGTAGTAAAGGCGGGGAAAAGCCATTTTCATTTTATTTTCTCTGTGTTACCCAGCTGAGCTTTCTTGAGTAGCTCAAGTCCTTTTGAGATTTGATCCAGCTGTAGATCAAAGAGTTATCGCAAATGCACTCTAGGATATTTGAGCAAGACTGAAAGCAAAGTTATTCAATTAGTTATGTCTTAGAGTCCACAGCTTGCACAGTTCAATTTTGAGTAATATTTTATATTTATTAATTAAATTTATCTGCCATCCAAAGTGAATACAGGTAGTCCTCAACTTACAACAGTTCATTTAGTGACCATTCAGTTACAACAGCACTGAAAAAGTGACTTATGACCGTTTTTCACGCTTGTGTCCATTGCAGCATCCCCATGATACAAACTTGCAAACACTTAATCCCAATTAACCTAATTAATGTATGCTCCATCTGTAGCAAATATTAAAACAGTAAAATAGCAATTCTTAATCATTATTCATCCTATTATGCCAAGAAAACACTTGCTGGTATAGGCAATCGCATACTGCAAGGTTTATATTACTTTCTTGCTTGACATACATCTCTTGACAGTGACCTTTTCAAGAATGAATTCTTTCTTTCTTTCATGATCACCTTAACATTAAAATCAAACCAATCCCAAAGCATAAATATTTTATATTAGACAAACATTTTTAATCAATAGATGTCTTTAATTATGTTTTCCAATGGAATAACATCTACAAACCTCATCAACTTAGATCCTCCCAGATATGTTGCAACTGCAGCATCAAAAATTTCCATGCAAATATCATTATATACTTTGACACCAATCATTTAATAGGATGAGTGTACCTGAAAGGCTGTGTATAGTTTCTGCAGCTGATCAAGCGTAATATGCTGTTCAATCTTGCCAAGACAAAGAGCAGGATGGATTAATGCAAGCATTGTATGGTACACAACTAAATTTCAGAGAAAAGTTTCTAGTTTGATGTCTTGAGTCAATAATCTAATATCTGCCACAAATGCATTTAGTCCCCTCTCACAGCACCAGGAAGAATATAAACTCTTAGAAGGCAATTAACAAAATAGAAGCAATACATGAAAACAGTATATAAATGCAAAATCTTAATAAATAAACCCCCAAATGTTCAAATCTGCCCCTCTGAGCTAAGGTTTCAGATGTTCTAGAGAAGCAAAAAGCCTCATTAATGTTGAATTTATCAAAAAAAGAAGGTAGAATATGAGAAAATGTTTTAGCAGAGAGTGAATTAAGTTTCCCTTCATTATAACAGTTTTATTTACATGCCTTCGGCTGGATATGTACAGATTAGCACTTGCCAGAGCAACATACCATAGGCAACAAAACATATTTCATAACCTTGAATGGTAGGTCCAGTGTCTCTGTCCCACCCCCAAACCAATAATATTTTAAAGTAGAAAAATAGATATGGGTTCCCATATCTTTGCTTTGTATTTCAGTGGTTGGTTTTGAACAGACTGCAGTGCCAATTCTGTGGCATCTCCATGGAGACTGAGATGTGTACTACTGTCCTAAATAATCTGATAAAAATGTACAGCATGACCTAAAATATGTCTCAGTTTTCACCTAACTTCTAAGCAACTCCTAAGCAGATGCTTTCTGTACAAAAGACGTTTGAATAAGCTTTTATGTAACACTTCATAGCTAACTCTGGAAAATCCTTACTAAAGCCAACAAAGAGAATGTGTTATACTTTGCCTTTCCATTGGCTTCTGGAGGAATCGGCACGGTGATGAATGCTTTCGCTCTCTGAGATGTTTTCCATGAGTCCAATGGAGTGACTCCTTTGCTGCCGTTTCAGCAATTCCCTCACCAGCCATTCTGGAGGTCTGGGAATATTCTTTCGGTCTTCTGAGAAGCTGCCAATAGAAACTGGAGAGGCAGTTTGCAATCTGGGGCCTGCAAATGAAGTCTGCGCCCTTCCAAACAGAGAGTTCTTTGTCAATGTCGGCTCTGTTAGCTCATTCAGAATGCTGTCCAAGCACAAAAATAGAACAGAAAGTTCTATGGGAAATCGTATTATTGTTCATTCATTATTAACCAGCTTTGGGAACAATAGTAACAAAAGAAATAAAGTTCCAGGCTGGGGTTAGAGTTAATAATCTTTGACACAATGAGACAGTTTTTTTTTCATCCATAAATTACAATTATTCTACTAACAAAGATCCCTGAGGTATTAAAAGGTGAAGTGACTTTCTCAAATTTGGACTAAAGCTGCAGATAACAAAGCAAGAAAGAAGGACAGAGGAAGAAGGAAGGAAGGAAGGAAGGAAGGAAGGAAGGAAGGAAGGAAGGAAGGAAGGAAGGAAGGAAGGTGCTTCATTATGGACACTTTCTATGTCAGCAACAAGTAACATCTAAGTTTCTGTCTATCTATTTATATGCTATACAGTTTTGGAAATCACTTATCTATATGCAGAGGTGGGTTTCACAGAGGTTTACCACCGGTTCACCGCCCGCGTGCACACTTGCTCGTTTTGTGAGTGTGTGCGCCTTCTGTGCATGTGCGCGGCCTTCCGTGCATGTGCTTTACTCATGCACGCAGCTTGCACGTATGCACACGGCTTCAAAAAGGTGGCTAAATAGGACGGCGTAGAGTCGGGACGGGTGGGCAGGTGGCCACCCAGAGGTCACCACTATTGGTTTGCCTGAACCGGTCTGAACCGGCTGAATACTACCCCTGTCTGTATGGATTCTCAATGGTTTACAAGAATACACACAAAAATCAAATTAAATCCATAACCTAAAAACCAACACAGCATCCCAAAATAGCAATAGCAATAGCAATAGCAGTAGACTTATATACCGCTTCATGGGCCTTTCAGGCCTCTCTAAGCGGTTTACAGAGAGTCAGCATATTGCCCCCAACAATCTGGGTCCTCATTTTACCCACCTCGGAAGGATGGAAGGCTGAGTCAACCCTGAGCCGGTGAGATTTGAACCGCTGACCTGCTGATCTAGCAGTAGCCTGCAGTGCTGCATTTAACCACTGCGCCACCTTGGTTCAAAACCATTTGACTATGCACTAACAGCCTTACAAAAGAGCTCCAGTTTGGGTGACTACCTGAGTTTCAACAGGAGGAATGAGGTGAATATTCTGAAGATGGAATACTCCATAGATGGACAATACCACCACATGTTCTTTTATGATCCATGTCCCTGATCTTGCAGAGCATAGCATGATTATTAGGTGTGTGTACTTTTAATAACTTAACCTGAGATTGATTCAAGTGAGCCAATTCTATCTGACGAATATACTGTACCTGCAAAGCCATTAGTATTTCCTTTTCCTGAAATGGCTCGCCCAATTTCTTCTGCTGTGTTCTCCATCCCATACCAACAGAAGTGCATCTGCCCACAAATTCTCCAACCACTTAAATCTACTTGATAGGGTTTGGACTTGATAACCTAAACTCTCTTTTTCAACTCTATCACTCATTCATTCTAAGTTAAAATAACAAAGCAGTGATATGTTTCTTAGTTTTTATGGTACTTCAAAGCTCTCACTCTCTTTTGTTGCAGGATTAACATGAAATCTCCTCCAGAAACTTGTGCATTTAGATCAGAGACAAGGGATTTATCCATTCTGTAATGGCTTTTGCCTGAGGCTGGAGTCTTTTTCTGCTCATATGCTAAAAGATTTTCAGCTCGCAAGGGCACAATGCAGGGTATATGCAGGGTAGCGTGGTATATGCAGAAATGTTTTTATGCCAAGGGCCATATTTGATCATTAAGTTTCCAGACATGATCACAGCCAGGAATAGAATGATGGTGATTTAAGTAAAATAAAATTGAATTAATCATATAGTTCTTTTAATGAAAAGAAGGACTAGGGGTGACATGATAACAATATTCCAATATCTCAGGGGTTGCCACAAAGAAGAGGGAGTCAAACTATTCTCCAAAGCATCTGAGGGCAGGACAAGAAGCAAGGTGTTAAGTACTTAGAATATGTTAAGTCCCTTGAATGCATGTAGTTTCCATCAAGGTCCGCTGCTACCAGTGGGAACTCTTTTAAATCTGATTGGCCGAAGGCCCTGCCAGAGCCCTATAAAAGGGCTGCTGCTTGCCAGGACCTTTGCTGGATTGTAGATAGCAGTCACTGAATAAAGAGCTGTTGTTACTGAGCCTGAGTCTGCCTCCTCCGTTCACCCTATCTAACAGAATGGATGGAAACTAATCAAGGAGAGAACCAACCTAGAACTAAGAAGAAATTTCCTGACAGTTAGAACAATTAACCAGTGGAACAACTTGCCTCCAAAAGTTTTGAATTCTCCAACACTGGAAGTTTTAAGAAGAGATTGGACAACCATTTGTCTGAAAATGTATAGGGTTTCCTGCCTGAGTAGAGGGTTGGACTAGAAGACCTCCAAGGTCCCTTCCAACTCTGTTATTCTGTTCCGTTCCGTTCTGTTCCATTCTAGTCTAGTCTAATTTTTGTATATGTTTAGAATTTAGAATAAGATACTATTTTATTATATAGAGTTAGTTAGGCAATAGCTTAATAATTAAGTTATATTTTAAATAAGTTAATAATAATAGTAATTTTCATGCAAACAAAATGGTGAGGAGACATAATGCCATGATCCACTTTTCTCCTGGTTTATATAAATTCCACAGTCCAAATTATTCTTTATCGTCCTTACTTGCTTCTGCACTCCGTATTACTTTTTCTTTATAAAATATTTATTTATTGTACTGATCTCAATGCGTGTGTACTTTCTGCCCTAAACTTATGCTATTTATATTGACCTTATCACTCTACTGACTTGTTGAATTCCAGGAAGAGACATCCCTGAGCAGGCATCTTCAGGAGCTAAAACAGATAACCCTCTTATATCTATGCAAAAGTACTTAAGCCAAGAGGTCAGAATAGGATGGGTGGGCACTTGATGTAGACATGACTGAGAAGGTTCTATATTTCAGCTGGCCCAAGAAGGAATTCACCTAAAATCTTCTTCAGTTTTATCTGCAGAAAGGATATTTAAGTATACATTCTCTTGTAATTTATATTATTTTAATAAACTACTGGCCTCTTTACTTTATGAATATTTTTATTGCTTTGCATCCTAAATAAATCTACTGGTATCCAACTGGCCCCTGGATGTCAGAACTCCTACTTCTTAGGAATTTAATACTTTTTCTCCTTCTATTACAATTGAAAATTATAATTTGCCAGTAATTTGGGTTCTTAGGATTTCTCCAAAGGCTTTGGGGAGCTACAGATTGCATCCAAAATCTTGTGGCAAACCTACATCTCCAGAACACCCACCTCCACTAGAAAACAATGGAGCACAATGGATGGAATATACGTTTCCTAGCTTTCCAGATCACGTGCATTTCTTAATGGCTAAACATATGACAACAAATAAAATGATGTATAGAGGAATAGCCTGAATTCTCTTTAGTTTTGACTATGGTTTCCTTAGATCAGGGGTATCAAACTCGATTTCATTGAGGTGTTGTGTTTGACCTTGGTGGGCCAGGGTAGTTGTGGCCAGGATGGGCGTGGCCAGCTTGATGTCACTCGTGTTGGGGGTGCCTGTGGTGGCCTGAGTGCTCTGCCAGTGAAAACAGGCTCCCAAGCTCCGTTTTCAGCTGTAATAGCCTCCTGCAACCCTCTGCCAGTGAAAATGGAGCTCGTGAGGGCCACCCACGGCCTTCCCGAGCTCCGTTTTCACTGGCAGAGGCACCGTGGGCCAATCCTTTGCTGTTTCCAGGATGGCCCCGTGGCCAGATCTAAGCCCCCCCCCCCGGCCAGATCTGGCCCCTGGGCCTTCAGTTTGATACCCTTGCCTTAGATCAGGGGTGTCAAACTCGCATCATCACAGTGGCATCATGTGATGTATCAGGACTAAACCGGCTAAACCGGCAAGGGGCGTGGCCAGCATGTGATGCATCTGGCCCGTGGGCCACAAGTTTGACACTCCTGCCTTAGATGAACCTTCTTAAATGCACAAGCCAGTTCCCTGGCTGAAAGCCAAACTGAAAATAAACATAGACTACAGCTTTCTGGTGAATGATAGTTTTAGACTCTGTTCTCATGTTTTGTTTACTCTTCAGTGTTGCTTGGTTACACTTAAGCTAATTGAAAAGCTCAAGACATGATCTTTGCTAAAATATCTCTGTGGTATTTCCCTACTGGAGATTAATTATTCAAATATATCAGAAAATACAATAAATCAGACTATATAGAAATAATTTTAAAAGACAAAATCTCCTTTGAGTTGAATGTAATGGACAGGTGTGTATATTTTTCTTATTAATATTATGAAAGGGTTTGTCATTTACTTTTTTTTAAGGCCCATATAGTAAAAGTTCTCATTCACTGTGATTAACTAAAACACATCTGGTCACAGCACCAGTAAGAATATGAAACCCTAAGCTGTGATTCACATATTTGTGACATAATCATTCTATATAGTTTTGTTTATTCTTGCAGATACTTAACTGGGATGGGCTGAGGATGGGAAGGTAATTGTCTCATTTTATCCATATCAAAGCAACTTTGTCAGGCCTGGCTCAAAATCATACAATGATCTCCATTGGATATTTGGACTTAACATAATTGAGCATGATATAGAGTTGAGCATGATATAAGCTACATATATTGTTTTCTATTGGTTGTTGAGCAACTCTGGCTGAGAATAGGTTGTTGGACAAACCACGGGGTGTGCAATTCTGTCAAAAGAGGAATGTGTAATTTATTTATATACAAAAGAGCAGAGGAAACCTAATGTAACCTTGGGACTAAGCATCTTGTATGGGCCCAACTCTTAAGATGTATACATCAAAATACCAAATTCTACAAAATATTGTACTGTATTAGTAATATCACATTTCATAACAAGGTGGTTTTTGAAGGAGAAATGCTTATACCCTTTTTGAAAGGCAGAGGATAACTCAAAGATCAGGGGATATTCACTTAGCCCTTGCATTAATTAAGAGAGTTTTAGAAAATTACTGAACTCCATCAATGAAATTGTGACATTCCCAATTTTAAAGGTAACCATTAAATAGGCCTATTTTCTAAATAATTTTGTGAGTCCTTGAGACTTTTCAAGTAAAGAATGAATGACTAAATAAAATTAGACAGCATAGTCTAGT
Source organism: Thamnophis sirtalis (assembly GCF_051295495.1). Lineage (NCBI taxonomy): Eukaryota > Metazoa > Chordata > Lepidosauria > Squamata > Natricidae > Thamnophis > Thamnophis sirtalis. The sequence goes on along the minus strand of NW_028261388.1, from coordinate 24,374,511 downwards.
GGTGGCATAGTGGCTAGAATGCAGTATTGCAGGCTAACTCACTATTCACTATCAGGAATTTGATCCTCACGGGGTGAAGGTTGAATTAGCTTTCCATCCTTCCGAGGTTGGTAAAATGAGGACCTTGATGGTTGGGGGCAATATGCTAACTTTGTAAACTACTTAGAGTGTGCTATATATCAGTCTAAGTGCTATTGCTATAGTAGCATGTTGCACATATTTCAAGTTGTCAATGGATAAGATCAGTGTTGGGCTGCTGCCGTTCAGACTGGTTTGCGGTTCAGACTGGTAGTTCCGAGCACTGGTTCCCCCCCTCCCCCCGGCCCCGATGCTATCAGAACCTAGATATCTCACTTTTTGGCTCGCTCACCCTGCCCCGCAGCCAAGCTGATTTGCGCGCCTCTCCATTTCTATTAACCGTGGCTGACCTAGCAGGTGTACAGGAAGCCGCCCCCATTGAAAAAGCCTTGTTTTAGGTGTTGCGCGTAAGGAAGGAAGGCATGCGCATGTGCTCACATTTTCGGTATGTGCAGCCCACCTCTGGATAAGACTGAATAATTGGCTTTTTTTTTCTTGTCCTAGAAAATGGTGAGTTGGCAGCTCACCTCTTTAAAGGGTTCAGCTTATTACTGAGTCAGAGTTCCATTCCTGATTGAGATAAAATATGCACAGGAACAAGTTTTTCCTTCCTTACAAAAAGTGCTTTTGCTGAGATGTACACTCTTAGCAGGAATCCTGCAAAAGTTATGTTAAATGTTATTTAAAATATTCCCTCTGCTCTGTGAATTTAATCACCAGCATGCCAGAAATCTAACATGCTTTTTTTGCAGGAACACAGTAGCTTTATTCTTAAGTTTCTCCTGTGAGAGTAAGCCTTAGGCTATGCCATCAGAAAGTCCTCAGAGGATTGAAGGTGACTATAATGTACTACATCTTCTAAAAAAAAAGAAGAGCTAGCAGATCATCCTATCTAAGAAATGTTCACACTTTTCGCTGAAGCTAAATCGACAGGTCACTGCGCATACTGAACTCCTGACAAGATAGAATTGAGGAGGAATCATTGCTAAGTGAAGAAGCCATAATGCCAAGCTTAGACAATTATAATTCTTACACAAGGAGAAAAACAAACACTGAACTCCAAACAGCTTCGGCTCCTTGACAACCACACAAGCTTTCCAAACACGACTGCCTTTGGCAGCTACAACTAATCTTGTTTCGTAAAGAAAGAAAAAATAAATTAAGGCAGCAATGTGTTTCTGTTTAATGTATAGAGACGTAACATCTTCCTTTCCGTTATTGCCCCTTACCTGGTCAGCGTGGAGGTCTCTAACTTCCCAGAAGCAGAACTTGGTCGCACTTTTTTCCTCAGAGGCATTATGGAATCGGAATAGTTGTCTTCCTAATTCCAGTGGCTGAAATCTTGGATTTGTTTTTCGTTCATAAGGCAACAGCTTGTGCTTACTTTTATTCAGGAGCCTGGAACCTGCTGTTAGGTCTGTTTGCAATGCTCAGGTTACTGCAATCTTTGCACCTCCCTTAAGTCCCCAGGAGAAGTCTGGGAATAGTCCTAGCTACTGGTGGAGTTAAATACTTTGGCCTCCTAATGAGAAGGAAGGACTCACTGGAGAAGAGCCTAATGCTGGGAAAGATTGAGGGCAAAAGAAGAATTGGACGACAGAGAGTGAGGTGGCTGGATGGAGTCACTGAAGCAGTAGGCATGAGTTTAAATGGACTCCAGAGGATGGTAGAGGACAGACAGGCCTGGAGGAACATTGTCCATGGGGTTGCGATGGGTCGGACACGACTTCGCAACTAACAACAACTGATGGAGTTGTCATATGTATTTCAGAATACATGTTTCTCAAAGTTATGACAAGTTTCAAGAAGAACTACAGCAAATAGTCAGGTACAATATATTCCTACCACTTTTGGCATCTTCCCACAGATCTCCCACTGCATTCGGTACGGATCAAATGGTCTATTGATCCAGATGTGCAACAGTTTTTTGTGTCGTGCTGCACCTCCCTTTCTGGGTTTAGGTTGGCAGGGGTTGAACTTTAGACGTGGTCTGCACAAATGGTCCTGAATGCAACAGTGAACCAATGGACATGTCTCAGAACCCTGATGTAATGATGCTAGTTCACAAACTGAAAGGATTACCAGTATGTTTCTGAGTGCAATTAAAAGAGCTGATGGTCATTTATAAACTCCTTCACAATCTGAGGTCTGCATACCCATGGGATCACCTCTCTCTCTGATTGTTTCTGCATGTCTGGTTAGAACTGACAGGTTTGTGTTACTTAAACAGTGTCACCAAAAAAGTGAGTTGAAAAAAAGGAGTGTCCACACGAGGGGTCAAAAACATTATAACCTTGGTGGCCACAAGGGTACAATCAAAGCTCAGCTCTGTGTAAAAAGTGGCAGGACTTCAGTCAATATATGTGGCTTCCATCATGACTTTTTGGACGTCTCTCCCTCCAATGAAGGGGAAAAATAATTTTTATGCCAATGGAAAAAAAAATACTTGTGAAAAAAAAGCTGCAAATCAGATGCTCATTTATACAAAACACATGTACACAAATCGTCTGGTGAGCTCAGAATCTTTTAACTGGAACACAAATATGAAAATAGCTCTAAATGATTCCAGAATGTCCTTTTCTCTGTTGGGTTACACAACACATAGGAATGTGGCTGTGAAGTCTTTCCCACTTTTCTCAAGTATTGTTTTCTGTGTTTCTGATTAAACAAAAATCAATAGAGAAATTCCAAAATGATTCATAAAACACTTCTAGACAGAATAATTCAGAAATGTAAGAGAACAGACACAATCGTTTTAGGATTCTTGTACATGTTTAAATTGTTTAATAAATCTGTGTAAGAATTGCAGTGAAAACTGTAGTCAACAGTTGAACGGAAAGGCATTTGCTCTGAAAATATCCCAATTTTTGTGATACATGGTGATGTAATCACATAAGCACCACAACCTATGTACCGGCGTCAGATGCCTTGACAATTTACCACTGGCTGGGTCCACACATAACCCTAATCTAGGATTGTCAAGCGGCATCTACACAAATCATTAAATCCTAAATTAGTTTTGCAAATCAACCCATCTGGTTCTCATAATCTGATGCCAAAATCAGACAGCAGTTATATCACAGGTGTCAAACTCAATCGCGCTGTGTGATGTATCGTGAAGTTTTTTGCCTTTATGGAACCAGGGTGGGCGTGGCCTGCACGTGATGCATCCAGCCTATGGGCTCCAGTTTGATAGGCCTGGATTATAGTATGCTAGGTTTGCACTAATTCTAGAGCTACGTAAAACATTTGAAGGGAGCATGTTGCACCAAAGCAGCTTTCCTAGATGTATTAAAGCAACTGGATGTTGTCCTTCTTGCATTGCAGCAAAGCAGCTGCATTAGCTTCGTCCTTGTATTTAAATCCGTGCACTTCTATTTTATTTCACTAAAGAACAGAGGATTATATTTTTATCCTTCCCTATCCCTATGCACATACTCAGCTGTATCTGGAAATAAGTGTTTTCATAAACATTCTAATTTGCATATGTTTTGATTAGGCTGTTATAAAGCACAGCAGGAATATTATATATGCTATCATAATGTCAAGGGTCTTAGATTTCTAATGGCAGACTTATTTCCAAATAAGTGTGCAAGTGATTAGCCTTAACCTTCCCCCTCTAACTTCGTTCCATGGCCTTGGATGTATTTGTGGTTTTCAATGTAGATGAGTGCTGAATTGATTGAAAAGAATATAAAATAAACATATACAACAGAATTATTTTCTAATGAGGTTGTCTTGGGGTTTTTTTTTGTTTCCGACCAGATTAATTTATAAAGCAATGAACATAATTAATATGTAAAAATATGGCTTCAAAGAAATAAAGAAGTTCATTGAAGAATGAAAATCTTGCAACTATAGTTGATTAATTAAAATGGAATGTTTAGTTGATCAAAAGTTAGTGTTTAACCAGAGAAATGTTCACAGAAAATATGTAAATACCTAATGCTAGATAAAAATAGTTTTGCAATGACAAAAACTCTTATGGCATTCAGTTTTTTCATACTCCGAGATGACTCTTTTAAGATGATACCTTCTACTTTTACTTGTGCAAATGTAATTATTTAATTGTGCCTATATATATTTTTACCTATGCAAATGCAATCATTTAATTTTGTCTTTTGGGCATTTTCAACTGTTTTGGCTTCAGTATTTTGGCTGGGTGTTCTAGGGGGTGCAACCCTAACAAAATTGGAAGAGATCAGGTTGCAAAGAAAAAAAGAAGAGGCAATTTGTCAACTAAAACTCATCCATTTATTAAATTTGTAAGGTTAAGAGTCCAATTAAAATGTTTGATCGTTGTGTCAGTACATTTAAGCAAAAATAAATGTGTGTGTGTGTACTGTATGTGTATAAAATCTTTATTTAAAAAATTTCTCAAAATTGCAGCAAGTCAAACCATGGTGTGTAATTAATATAACTGATTAATGTAATTAATGTAATCTCACAGCAGGATGAAAATCAATCTCCAGTGCAACTAGAATGGATTAAGGTTTTGATTTGCAATATATCAAGCACGCCGCATCTTAGGTAATAATAACTGAACACTGCTTCAATTCACACTATATTGTCAGTGTTAGGGAAGTACATTAGTAGTGCCAGTGCAGTCTTTTAAGATTTCTAAAGAAACTCTCACGTATAAGAAAAGTAAATATAGTCTTCAAATGGTTTTACTATTAAGACAGATCATAAGGATATTGCATTTTGAAACAGCCACATTTCCATTTTGAGGAATTTTCTTCTGAAAAGTATCAGACACATCTGATTGGATTTTCTCCTGACTTCTTTGATGAGGAAGGTCTTTGTAATATTTTGTCTCCACTGACTCTATCAAGGAAATTCTGAAGGATTATTTTTTCTGGAGAAAAATGGAAAGAAGGTCATCTGATTTACATCTGAAGAGCCAGGCAAAATATATACCATTAATTATTTCCAATTCAGAGAATGGTTTGATTGTCAACAAGATTTGCCTAGATGTCACACTAAAATAACTCTCTGTATGTAATACATAATAATCTTTTTTTTAAGATGCAAATTACCAAGGAAGTTTTGACAAGAATTAATGATTAGAAAGGGATTAACATTTTTTTCTTGTTGTGGTATATATAAAAACTATTCCTCAAATCATGGCATTTTTCACAATATGAGGTTTCTATTAAAAGCAAATTATTTCAGTTGGACAGTTTTCATTTAACCCGAAATAGGCAAGGGCTAAAATTATAAAATTGTATTCCCACTTTCACTACACAGCCCATTATCCCCTACCTTCCCCCGACACACACTAGCTGCCCAAATTTCTGTAATAATCTAAAAGCTTTAAGTCTCAATAAGGTCTAAATTGCACATATATGCTAGTCGTTCCCGACTCTAAGGGGCGATGCTCTTCTCCTACGCGCTGCTTGGAGTGTCCAAGCATGGGTTAACTTCAGCTTGCTGCCCAAGGACTGAGTTCAAATCTTTGTGTAGCCACGCCTCCTGTTCCCCACAGAGGTTCAGTTTTAAAAACTCAGTCGCCCTAAAAGGAGGCAGTTGGAGAGTTTCAGTCCTTGAACAGCAAATTGGACTCTCCAAGTAGTTAGTGTAGCCTTTTTTTCTTATTTTTGTGTTTAGCATATAGTGTTAGGATTCTTTAAAAATTCACTGGATAAAGATTCACGCCTAATTGAAGTGCGGAACAGGTGCTTAGAGCGCGGCTGCCTTCCGCGACCACCGCGGTTGAGGCACCACCGGGATCCTTCCAAACAGGATCTGCTTTCCACTTCTGCTTCTATCTGTTCAGTTGGCTATCAAGGTCTCCTCTAAGGTCTGATGATTCTACTGACTTATATGTATCAATTGATCCAGATGCTAATATTGTTTTTCATTTCTAAGATCTTAGAGATGAATTAATATGAATAATTAGAAGTCTTGCTCATGTATACCAGGAGTTAATAATTTTGTGCTTGAAGATGGTTAACCCATTCCCAAACAACCCATGTGACAGCTGCAAAATCAAAACTCAAACATTTTTTTTAAACCTAGCTTTCAAAATCTAAATTCTGATGCTTCACATCACTTTATATGAATAGTGGTGAATAGTTTTTAATATAAATACATTACCTTTTATAATACTCAGAATATTCATTTGTTGGGTCATGGTATCTGCCACATCACAATACAATACAATACAATACAATACAATACAATACAATACAATACAATACAATACAATACAATACAATACAATACAATACAATACAATACAATACAATAGCAGAGTTGGAAGGGGCCTTGGAGGTCTTCTAGTCCAACCCCTTGCCTAGGCAGGAAACCGTATACCTTTCCAGACAAATGGCTATCCAACATCTTCTTAAAGACTTCCAGTGTTGGGGCATTCACAACTTCTGGAGGCAAGTGGTTCCACTGATTAATTGTTCTAACTGTCAGGAAATTTCTCCTCAGTTCTAAGTTGCTTCTCTCCTTGATTAGTTTCCACCCATTGCTTCTTGTTCTACCCTCAGGTGCCTTGGGGAATAGTTTGACTCCCTCTTCTTTGTGGCAACCCCTGAGATATTGGAACACTGCTATCATCTCTCCTCTAGTCCTTAAAAGACTCTTGACTCCTACTTGGTATGTTTTAGATTTATTTAGGTAGGCAACAGATCCAGGTCTTGAAAGAAACTTTGCAAATGGAACACATAAAAAACTTACCATGTAAGTTTACAAGAATCCAACATGTAGATGCTGCAGCTTTGAATTCCTGGTGTCACAGTGGACTCTCTAGGCAAAAACTAGTCTATACCCATAGGGAGTTACTAAAGATTGGATAAGGCTGTCAGACTCTTAAACACAACCCCAATCACTCCACACATGCGTGGAAATCTGACTGTGTTTTTTTCTTTCTTTTCCCCCCACCTTACTTGCATAGGGATTATTTTTATACTATTTATGTTGTTTATATTTTTTGTCATGGATTGTACCAGTGAGGCTAAAACCAATTTCATTTAATACATGATGTTCAATGACAATAAAGGCTATACTACTATGTAGATAGAAAGGATAATCACAATGTCTTATCATATGCAACATTATGAAGTCCTATACAAATCACACACACATCCCAGCAGTCATCTACCTGGCTTAGGAGCTCTTTCCACATATTCTTTAATTTCTTCTGGATCTACAGAATTCAGAACTGATAGGATATCAAGATAATCATTTCCAAAATCCTTCTGATAGGTGGACAGGTGTTTGCTATGTTCATGATTCCAGATCTGAGCAATTGTCATTGAAGGCACTGTGCAGGCAAAGCAGTAACAGTCATGTCAAACTAGAATTCAACAAAAGTGAGTATTGTCCACTTTTTAAACCCTTTCCTCCTTCATAAGAAGTGGTATGTTGTTGCCCATACACCAGGGGTGGGTTCCTGCCAGTTCTAACCTTTTCTATAGAAGAGGTTCCACAAATCTACAATGCCGTTTAGCACCGGTTCCAGCTCCCTCCCCCCACCCGTCCACACATCATCAAGATGAAGAGCGAGAGGAGGAATTCTGGGAGTTGAAGTCCACAAGTCTTAAAGCTGTCAAGTTTGAACACCCCTGGGGGTTTTTTTTCTTGTAACTTGGCGTGCTTCAAATGCCAGAGTTTCTGAGCCAACATTTTGGTTGCTAAGCAAGAATGTTGTTAAGTGAGTTTCACCACATTTTACAAGTTGGCCATGCCCACCCAGTCACATGCCGGCAAGCCACACCCACCCGGTCATATGGCTGGCAAGCCACTCCCACCCAGTCACATGGCCAGCAAGCCACTCCCACAAAGCAGGCCACACCTACAGAAGAGGTTCTAAAAATTTTTGAAACCCACCACTGCCATACACTCTCTGTTCTCTTACAATTATAGGCCTTGAATATGTGGGAATCTAAAACTGTACGTGTCCACTGAGAAACTGAACAGAGTGCTACTTCAAATTCCAGAAGATTGATCCTCTTAGAGTAATCCAAGGAGATGATGCCTGGGAGCATGAAGAGCAACATGGTAGACTGGTGATCTTCTGCTAGGAGAGTAGGAATACTTGCACCATGATGGTGACTAGCACTCTTTAGCTCAGAGCTGGAGCACATATGCCTCTCCCCACAGCACTTATTCTTCTGAAATTTGGTAAGAAATCTGAATACAACCTCATTTCTCGCTTTCCTTTTATTACAATAAGGGACAAAATGGCTCATGCAGAGTCCATGGAATTTAATGCAGAACTACCTGGGTTATAGATGCTGAACATTGGCCTAAAAAATCTTGTCTATTCTAGTGAAGTTCATTGTCCACCACATTTGTGATCATTGGAAGCTGGAAAGAAAAATCTAACCATGGAAGAAAAGTCACCTGCCTAGTTAATTTATGGAACTCTATAGTTCAGCTGTAGAAAAACACAACTTACCAGCACCTTTGATCGGAATTTTACGTTTTGCATTACACCCATACTTCCAAGTGAAATCCATTAATTCGGGTGCACGGACTTGTGGCTGATAATGGCGCCTGACTTCAGTATCTGGTGGCTTTGGGATTAATGTTTTCCAATCTGGAGGGGAAACATCATCATCCCTTGGAGTACCTGAAAAGATTGAATAACACATAAAAAAAGAATTATTGTAAAAGGAATGGGGAAGGGGTATTAAGTGAAAAGCAAATAGCAGAAAATTATTTTGATTGCAGTCTTAAATGCACTTGAGAGTAAATCCTAATAATCTCACCAGGGCTCAAATTGAAGGATGGTACCTTAAAGGGGCGGGTGCCTACTGGCTGAAAAACCGGTTTGCTTCATCCGTGCTTCGTGCATGTGCAGTTTAGCAAAAATTGAACGTCTACATTGCAAACAAGGAAAGGAGCAAGGAAAACAGCCGGGAAGTTGCAATTCAATCTGCCGCCACTGATCAGCAGGGCTTCAGAAGCAGAAATAAAGGTCAGTATAACCTTGGGGGGGGGGGGATGACACATTCACGGAAACAGAGACCGGTTCGCTCTCGGCTTGCAGTCAGAGCTAACGGTTTGAGCGAATCAGTAGGATTCTCCAGTGGTACCTTACCAAACATCCCACATATAGTTCACCACAAATTCACCATATAAATGTTCAATGCATGACTTTGTCCAAATAACTCTATTTTCCATGTTCTCCAAGGTTGGAGTTCTGTGTGTGGTTACTTTTATAATCTCCTCTTTTTATAATCTCTTTTTATAATCAGAATGTTTTGGGGGGATGCTTTCAGCTTCCAGTCAAAACTTTTCACGTGCACTTCATTACATATTTCAAGAGAAGGAAGGAAAGCCACAACCCTCACCTGGTTGCATTCCTAAATAATCTCTCGTGTATACTGTTTTGTACTGCTTCTTTAGTACCTCCTCCAAATCTTGTTTATTAAAAGGTTTTGTCCATGGTGAAAAGCTATCTGTAGGTAATGCTGTTTCTTCACGAGGCAGTTGCCATATCAGGAAACGCTAAAAAACGGAAAGAAGAAAATGATAAAGAACAAAACCTTTTTTAAAAAAAGAATCCACCCAAATGTGCTTTCAATTATGCCTCTTAAAAGCAATTTGAATTTTTGTGATCTTTGTAAAAGATGCCTGTGTGATCATAAATATTATTTGTATCTTCCATAGCTCTGAACTGCTTGTTTTAAATGTTTATCAGTAATAGTAAAAAAAAAAGCCACCAAAGAACATGGTGGATGGACACCATCAAAGCTGACACCAGCAGGAGCATAGAGCAACTCAAAGAAGCAATGCATGATTGGAAGCCAGGGAGAGACCTGGCCCACAGAATCGCCAGGAGTCGGACGCGATTGAATGGATAACATCCTCATCCTCATCAATTGAGCACATATGTATTGGAATAGCAATTTCAGGCCACTGAAATTTTTTTTAGGCAGATAATCTTATTTCTAAAAAGCTTTCCTAGCTTCTTTCCTGCCCTACTTAAACTCTACAACTGCCCTTATCTTATCTCCTTTGGGGAAATTTTCATACACCATGTATATCTGTATATGGTGAAACCACGAATACAATTTTGTACTCCAGTAAAATAATTAGTGAACAATTGCATGGGTAGATAATCTTTGAGTTACACCAGCTATTGGAAAGGGATTTGCCTTTGCTAAGCAATGTGACTGTGAAGTATGATGTCGTGTGACTACATCGCTCAGAAATGGAAATCCAGGATGTCCCAGTTGCTGTTATAATCCAAATATGTGGATCATTATGCGGAAAGTGGAGGAATTGCCCAGGAAGGACTCTGGGGAGCGGATGGGCGGGGAGGCCTAGAACAGATCACACACGAATCAGAGAAAGGATGCCTGGTGGGATGTGAGCTCAGAAATGCCAGGAAATGAGAGATCTGCGTGCATGCAATTGCAGGGAGGATGTGGGTTATATGTGCATATGTGTGCAATTGCAGGGAGGCCAAGAAAACGGGCACAGTGTGCATGCAATGTCAGCTAGGCCATGGAAAGATCAGGCAGGGTGTGTGCAATCACAGGAAAAAGGGTACAGGTCAGCAGTGGGATTCACTTACCTTCCCAACCAGTTCGCAAATGTGAGCGTGTGCGGCGCGTCTGCACATGTGCATCGCCTTCTGAGCATGCACAGTGCTCAAACATTACATTGGGGCGGGCGGGCAGAGCCTCCTGCATCCGCCACTACTGGTTTGCCCGAACCAGAGAGAACTGGCTGAATACCACCTCTGGTACAGGTTGCATGCATGTTTGTAATCATAGGAAAGCCAGGGAAAGACTGGACTACTGCAACGTGCTCTACATGGGGCAGCCCTTGAAGAGCATTCGGAGACTTCAGCTTGTCCAGAATGCAGCCGCGCGAGCGATTGTGGGTGCACCTCGGTTCACCCACGTAACACCTATCCTCCGCAAGCTGCACTGGCTGCCTATTGGTCTTCGGATACGCTTCAAGGCGCTAGTCGTCACTTATAAAGCCCTTCATGGTATTGGACCTGGGTACTTGAGAGACCGCCTGCTGCCAATTACCTCCAATAGACCGATCAGATCCCACAGATTAGGCCTCCTCCGAATTCCATCCGCCGGCCAATGCCGACTGGCGACTACCCGGAGGAGAGCCTTCTCTGTGGCTGCTCCGACCCTCTGGAACGAGCTCCCCGTGGAGATTCGAACCCTCACCACCCTCCAGGCCTTCTGCAAAGCCCTTAAAACCTGGCTGTTCCGACAGGCCTGGGGCTAAAGAGTTTTTGCCCCCTTCTCGAATGGTATGGTTGTTGTGTGTTTTTAAATTTTGTATTGTTATGTCTCGTCTTTTTTATCCCCCTGTCTGTACCTCCTTCCCTGATTGAATTGTGAGCCGCCCTGAGTCCCCTTCGGGGAAAAGGGCGGCATATAAATGTAATCAATCAATCAATCAATCAATGTGTGGGATGTGTGCGATCACAGACAGGCCAGGAAACAACATGGAGTATGTGCACATGTGAGATCACAGGAAGCCCATGGAAAGGATGTGGGGTCAATTGAGGGAGACCAAGGAAAGACGATGCAGGATGTATAATTGCAGTGAGGCCATGGAAAGAGGATGTGGAGTGCAAGCATATATGTATTCAAGTAGAGGCCGGCTGTGGAAAGAGAGCACGGGGGTGTGCAAGTGAAGGGGAATGCAGTGGATGCAAGTGAAGAAAGGCTGGGGAGGGAGGCTTAACCCAGTGACCTTCCCTGTCAACTTCCCCATTGATTTTTCTAGGGAAACCGGCAGGAAAGGTTATAAATACATCACTTTGGAGGAGGGTGGAGTGGTCATAAATCTTTTTGTTCAGCATCATCAAAACTTCAAAACTCCAAATTGACTGGAAACCAGAGGTGTTTCTGCTAGGAATAATGATGACCAAATATAAAAAAGAGACTTTGCATTCAATTCTACAAGGCGTCGAGGATTGCTTTCGCTCAGAAATGGAAAAATAAATTGATACCAAACAAGGACGAAATAATAAGAAAGATTCTGGACTGTGCAGAAATGGACAAGTTAACAAAAGAAATTCAGGGAAGGAAGCGAAAGAATATTATCGGACATGGGAAAAACGGTATAGGTGGTTGGAGGAAAGAAACAAAGATTAATGAAAGAGTCTAACAAAGTTGAAAACTAGAAGTTAAGGAGAATTGTCATATACGTGTGTGTGTGTGTGTGTGTGTGCATATATATATATATATATATATATATATATATATATATATATATATATATATATATATATATATATATATATATATATACTTAAACTCACAACCCCTGGTATGCCCAAGTGTGGGAGGAAGGTCACACTTCCACTCTCTGTCATTAGGCTCGTCACAAGAGTCCATCCAGACAGAAACCCAATATTTTTACTGTTGCCTTTGTTATATTTGTGTTTTTTATATATATATATCTCCATCCATCCATCCATCCATCCATCCATCCATCCATCCATCCATCCATCCATCCATCCATCCATACATACATACATACATACATACATACATACATACATATATATATATATATATATATATATATATATATATATATATTGTTGTTGTATTTGTGCTGATAAATAAATAAAGGGAGACTATATTTTTTAAAAAAAAAAACTTCAAATGGTTGTAATTAGACTTGCCATAAATGATGCTAAACACTTAGTTGGCTCTCCATATAATTTTTTTGTTTAAAAGCAGTAAAGTTTGAGTAGAGAAAGGTTTTTAACTACCACCACCCCGAGTGTAATCCTAATCGGGACTGAAGGCTTCATACTTGGTGGAAATATCATTAGACTCCATAAAACTCAGTGATAAATAAATACATATAAAATTGAATGCAAAGTTCAGGCAATGCAAAGCAATAAAATACATTCTATGCAAAGCATATTAGCAGGGGTGGAGCACGCTATTAAAATAGATGCATCCTTTGCAAGGCTCACATCGCTGCTTTGCACATTATTCACATCTCTAGGTGTGGATGGATGTGTGTATACAGCCACTTCACTTTACTGGCACTTTTCAGTTCAGTGGAAATGTTGTCAGCAGGTGCAAATTTAAGTGCAGAAAACAAGAAAGTCTTTGAAGCCTGGCCTGCAAGCAGATCCAGCTGTTTTAACACTTCAAAGAAAGATGCTTTGACATTTCAAATGCATTTCACAACTCTATTGCCGTATTTTTCGGAGTATAAGTCGCACCTTTCCCCCTCAAAAAATAGGCTGAAAATCTGGGTGCATCTTATACACTGAATACAGCATTTTTGCCTCCTGAAACCCCACCCCCTTCACCAAAATGGCCATGCATAGCCTCTAGGAAGCTTTCAGAGTGTTCCTGGGTGCTGGGGAGGGCAGAAATGAGCAAAAAATGACCAGATTTTTGCTCAATTTTACCCCCACCCAACCCGCCTGCAGGAGCACTCTATAAGCCCCCTAAAGGCTATCCATGCCTTTTTTTTTACAAAAAATGGGCTGCTTTTTTGCTCATTCCCCCCCCCCCCCGAGCACTCTGCAAGGCTGGAAAAAAAAACGGGCCCGTTTTTGCGAAAAATGGCCCGTTTTTGAGAGGTTTGCAGAGTGCAAAAACTTTTTTTTTAATTTGCCTCTTCAAAACCCTGGTGCGTCTTACTCCGAAAAAATACGGTAAGTATTTCTTATAACTAAACCTTTCCTTTCCCACAATATCATCTTTGAACAATGATTTCAAAACCAAGTTATCATATATCCAAAATCATCAAAAAATTAAAATAAGAAGAGAAGTAAGACATATTCTTGAAATAGCAATAACTTGAACCCTACATCTCCAGGCTGAGGATTGTTCCTGTCCTTTACTGTCATAAAGCCATTCGTTATAGGCTCTGCCTTGGAATATGGCTTCCAGCAGAATTCATCTCTGTAGATGCTTTTTGCAGTTGGTTCATCTACTTGAAAGGGAATGACGTGTCCTGTCCCAGCTCTGGCACTGCAAGAAACAAGACAATGGCAATGACAAGGCAACCACACACCTATTGTCTCTGAACTACCTGAACCTACAGCGATCTCTAATTCTACTCGATGTCTCTTTTCAATAAAGTGAATCTACATATCAGTGGTGGCTAACCTTTTTTGGCTCCTGTGCCAAAAGCGGCGGGAGGGCAGGGGGGTTGTGACACCCATAATGCTATATGTGTGACCCCCCCGTGCACACACATGCACCCGTGACCAGCAAACACACACCTCATGCTTTTGGCCCTCCCCAGGCCTCCCCTTCTGGAGGGCAAAAAACAGACTTACAGGGAAACTGGAAGTTCGAGAATTGTGACTTCCAGTTTGTCCATAGGTCCGTTTTTCACCCTCCGGAGGGCGAAAAATGGCCTCAAAAGAAGGCCGAAGTCAGCTGGCTAAATTTATCTAGTTTGTTATTGTCTTCATTAGCATTCCCCAACCTAACTCTGCTGGTATTTTGGGATTTCCCACTCAGTACAGCCATGGGCAGCTGGGCTTAAGGATGAAATATTGGCAAACCAGATGGCCATGATCCAGGGTTCACAACTACCCTGACATCAGCTGAGAATCAAATTCTGTGAGAATTATTAAATACAGACTATGAAAGGATGACAATAACTGGGGCTTTTTATTTGGGATTGACGCAAGTAAGAAAACTGTAGTCTATAAAATTATATGCTGTAAAAAGGAGGAGCTATTAGAACATGGACAGACCCATGAAACTAATTGCAATAATATTCAAGACTGATAAAAGGAACTATTTATGTCACATTGACAGCAACATGATGCTGCGAGTGATTTATACAGCGCAAAAGGTGGAGTTGGGTGGAACATAGTGCTAGACTAAATAAACCTCTGGCCCATTCAGAGGTCTCTTGATACATTCTTTAGGAAAACTTATGATTGGCAGGATAGGCCTACTGGTGAATCATTCTTTCTCTCTTCTATAGCAGATCCATATCACGTATGGATCATAAGATCTGCAATCAAAGGATACGTAATATTTGGACTGTATATAATGCTAAGCCATTATACAGGCTGTTTCCATCTAGTTCAGCATTGTGTTGAACTGGTCTTGTTTAGTAAACCTTAGAGTAGAAAATCTTGGTTTAATGATCTATACATAAATGCAGCTATGCTTTTAATTTTTTTGTAGCCAGCCTTGAAATTTAAAAAAATGTAATTTTGTTGACACAGAGTTTTAATAGGAAAAACATATTACAACAATGGATTTTGTCTTGTGAATTTCTTAAAGGCGGAGAATGGTCAGCACAGTAGTAGATTTATTCTATGGTTTCTACTTGGTAACAGATAATTTATTGAAACAGCGTTCTCTGGGGTGTGAATAGCCATTAAGACACAAGGGCATCTTGTCTATGAGGTCAAAAAGTTAGCAATAAAATAGCCTTCCGCCTGTCTTTCTGGCTTTCTATCAATAACACCTGATAAATATTATAGCAACAAAATCTTCAAACTGGCAGAGAATTAGTTGAAGGCTAAAAGCATATTTTCATAGAATATATATCTTCTAGAAAACTAATTTAGAACTGGTTATCCTACTTGATTTATTTATGCTCTATTTATATGTATAAATATATTTCTTTTCCAAAAGAAATAAATTCAAATAGTCCATATTTTGGACTTTTGACCACTTGGGAAATTGGTAAACCTGTGAATATACTGTAAAATTTGTATGACATATTACAATGCTTCTTATACCTGTACGTATTTGCAATAAATATGAAAATACTATATATTTAATACCAATTCACATAATCAAAATCTATTTGGGCTGAATGTTAAAAATCTAGTTAATGTTATTTCCAATGGCATATTACATGAAAATAAGAAGGTCTAGACTCTGGAAATGTGTATCATGGAAAAATTTATAAACTGGGGATGTTTCTGCCTCAAGAGGAAGTATAGATCAACGTTCCTGACTAAAAAATTGTCAACCCTAAACAAAATATGTTCCACTAAGGAGTAAGGACTTTATTTCCAATAATATCAGAGTCATAAGGATCTAGAAGGGCATTGTGAGTTTTTGATATTCCCTCCATACATGCAAAGGGATGCGTTGGCTCATTGGCTAAGATGCTGAATTTGTTGATCAGAAAGGTTGGCAGTTTGGTAGTTTGAATCCCTAACACCGCGTAATGGAGTAAGCTACAGTTACTTGTTCCAACTTCCGCCAACCTAGCAGTTTGAAAGCATGTAAAAATGCAAGTAGAAAAATAGGAACCATCTTTAGTGGGAAGGTAACAGCGTTCCGTGTGCCTTCGGTGTTTAGCCATTCCGGCCACATGACCACGGAGACATCTTCAGATAGCGCTGGCTTTTCAGCTTTGAAACAGAGATGAGCACTGCCCCCTAGAGTCGAGAATGACTAGCACATATGTGCGAGGGGAATCTTTACCTTTACCCACACTGTAATTTACATACTTAAACTAGCTGCTTCTATTCCAGAAAAATAATTCTGATTGAAAATATGCTTCAGAAAAATAACCTGAATTTATGCGGGGGGGGGGGGATTACATTTTATGTGGACTTTTGGTTGAAATTAACTCTATTTGTCATGACAAACAGCAGATGTGAGATGGTAATCTTTGGCAAAAAAATGAGCATGGCAATCTGATACTGCTCAGAACCGGTTAGAGTAGGAATTTATGTGTCATATTTCTCTTCAGAAGAGATGTGGCTTAAACCCACTTTAAAAAAAACATGAGGGATGTGTCAGTTGGATTCTGAAAATATTAGTTTAACCTACTTTAAAAGCTTAAGATCTGAGAAAACTGCAATGACACACTAGTTTGTGGGAAAATATAGATGAAATAAAAGGAAGCAAAATTGTTCTCAATCTAAATAGTCTCCAGCACATAAAACACAACCAAGCTTAAAGCTAGTCTCCTTTTCCATATATGCATCATATGCCACCAGAAAAACAAAACACAAAAGTTTTAAGAAACAGATTAATAAAAGAACATGAGAATGTTTTCAAAAGAAGTCAATAAACCAAATATGATTAAAAAGTTTAAATCAGTTAAATTAGTATATTCTTACCAATCTGCTTCAGGGCCTGTTGCAGTTTTAAAGACAAAATCATGTTTCATTGTCGATTCATAAGGATCCCACTTTAGTCTACCTACTAAAAACAGTACGTGTTAAGTGCTAGACATTTTACATACTCCCTAAGGTTTCTTGTCTTATTAACCAAGAATGAACAAAATGATGGTTAGGCAACAGATCTTTGGCATCGATAGGAATTACTATCAATGGGAAAGTAAAGGGCAGATTGGGTGGGGAATCTAGTTCAGATCTCTGATAGACAAAGATAACGTTATCTGTCTCTATGTTATTGTTTTCATTCAGTTGATTTCTCTCCCACCCAAAGGTACTATTTACTTTCATCTTACTACTACTAATAATTCAACAACGTCTTATAACAGTGAGAACATATCTATCACCTCTAAAAAAAAAGAAAACACTTACACTTTAGCGAATTGAAGAAGATCTCTTTTCTGCATTTCTTTTTCTGTTTCTATATAGTCAACTGGCAATTATAGAACCTTTACCACATAACATTCAGGCTTCTTGCCTGACCTGTTTTAAAGTAACGGTACCACAGAGGTTTTCCTCTCTTCATCAAAGTGATAGAAACTCATTCATTCATTCATTCATTCATTCATTCATTCATTCATATATATATATTTCTTTATAGCATTTTTTCACAAATGCAGGGTCCACTTTGGGGGAGGATCAATTGAGTATTGACCCATTGGTTGAATTAGAAATTGACTGACTGGCTTGTTGTCAGAGCTCGACATTATATGGACTGAGAGAGAATGACTGGCCCAAAGTCACCCAACTGATTTTCATGCCTAACTTTATTTCCTCAACTGTACCCAGAAATGGAGTGGGGTAGGAAAAAAACCTATGAAAATGGCTCATAGGAGGCCACAATGTTCCTCTTAAAGTGCCACACATATCATGATTGCTTTTGTAAGAGTAATCTAAAACAGGTAGACCAAGCACTGGAGATTCATTGCAAACACATGTCTTCTCCACCATAGTGATGTTATATAACAATTGTGGCAAATCCTTTGCACTGCTTAGTCTTTTTCCTTCTAGCATTGAACCTACAATGGGCCACACAGTTTAGGGATTGCAACTATTTTATAGTCAGACCATGTATAATTGACACTGGATTTTATTATAGATTTTAGTTGCTATTTATTATTTTTTATTAGAATTTTAAGTGTATATATATATATATATATATATATATATATATATATATATATATATATATATATATATATATATATATATATATATATATATATATATATATATATATTTTCTGAAGTTTTCGCGGGTGTTAGTATGTAGGTCTCTAGTTATTCGGGTTTTCTCCCTCGTAGAATTGGAGATGTCTTGGCAACGTTTCGACGAAGTCTCATTCGTCATCTTCAGGCTACTTCAGGAGCAATTGCTCCTGGAAGCACCAAGCCTGAAGTAGCCTGAAGTAGCCTGAAGTAGCCTGAAGATGACGAATGAGACTTCGTCGAAACGTCGCCAAGACATCTCCAATTCTACACGGGAGAAAACCCAAATAACTAGAGACCTACAGATAGATAGATAGATAGATAGATAGATAGATAGATAGATAGATAGATAGATAGATAGATAGATAGATAGATAGATAGAGTGCTTTTACTTGTTCTGGTCTCTGGTCTAAGACTGTAATAAATTGTTGTTGTTGTAACAAGTAGACCTCTAAGTTTTCTTTCTCTAACCTGGGATCTTCCAATGGAACTGCAGTGACCAAACATCCTTAAACCAGTAACCTCTCCAATTCCAGAACACTCTTTTGATCCCCATTTGGAATATGGTCCTTTTGTTCTGTTATGCTTATTCTCTTCCCCTGCCACTTCAGGCCAAAGGCAAACACAAGGCAAAGGCAGATTTTGCACCTTTGCTCCATTGTAAGCATTACTCGGGCCCAGAGATTCTTGTTAAAATGCAGGCCTCATAGTTGACTATCTCAACTCCACTGTGAGAAAATATATTTTGGTTCAAATATTGCACTATGCTGTTCTTTGTGAAGCCACGCTTGGTTAGAACATAATTATATTCAGAACCATCAACAAGATTTGGACACTCCCAATGCCTAGGTGAATTCCCCCAATAATTTAAGTTCAACACAACAAATCACATTGTAACTTTATACAAAGGTGCACAATCTGAATTCATAGAGTTTGCATTGGAATCCTCAAAGCCTTCAAAATAGTACCCAAAGACCTTTAACAATTCTTATAAAATTGTATGTGTTCATGCAACACAAGGAGAAAATTATTAAATTTTCACAGAGGAGCAATCATATTACTGTAATAATTCTTAATTTTATATAGAAATAAATGAAATTATATTTTTCTTGGCCCCACTCAGCATGCTTCTGAAGGACAAATGTATAGAAAAGTTAAACACTATTAACTTAGTCCAATGTATGTGTCCAGTCAGTGCAATAGAGCAAGTTTTTTGTGTCTTAGTAAGCCTGAGTCATAAGACAAAAACAAACCTTGTTTTTGTACCTACCACAGTTATTTAGGAACCAAAATGCACAAATGATCAACTGCTCAGGGAGCTGTCCAGACTTATAATCATTTCCAACAGGAGGAATTGAGGAACACTTACATACCGTGTTTCCCTGAAAATAAGACAATTTTCTTTTGACCCCCGA
Source organism: Thamnophis sirtalis (assembly GCF_051295495.1). NCBI lineage: Eukaryota > Metazoa > Chordata > Lepidosauria > Squamata > Natricidae > Thamnophis > Thamnophis sirtalis. Next base: position 24,354,724 of record NW_028261388.1, on the reverse strand, counting down.
AATAAGCACTTGGCCCTATTTTCGGGAAGGTCTTCTTATTTTTGAGGTGCAGGAGGGGGCGAGCGTGGTCACCTCATGGCTGCTGCTGTGTTGCAATATTTTTGGGAAGGGCTTATTTTTTTAGCGCATGTGCTCAAAAGCCCGATTGGGCTTATTATCTGGGGAGGTCTTATTTTCAGGGAAACAGGGTAGCTCCTCCTTCTAAATGTAATGCAATAAATACAACCACTGTACTGTACTCAACTGCAGTCCATATTGTACAACCACTGTACTGAACTCAAAAATCCCATTTCCGGAGCTTTTTATTTTTAAAAGGATCTTCTGCTAAGAGACTTCTGGGTTTCTTCTTCAATCATGGACAGCAATATGCAGCTTTTTCTTGCTGTTTCGAATAGCCCCTAAAATATCTGTTTTAAATCACTGAAGAATCTATTCCATCTTTCCTTTCAAAAGAGCATATAGAGAGGCATTCCCTATTGCTGCCAATTACCTCCCACAGACCCATTAGATCTCACAGGGTTGGCCTCCTCCAGGTGCCATCTACCAGCCAATGCCACCTGGCTATTACCCGGGGGAGGGCCTTCTCTGTGGCAGCTCCGGCCCTCTGGAATGAACTCCCCGCAGGGATTCGGACCCTCACCTCTCTCCAGGCCTTCCGAAAAGCCATCAAAACCTGGCTTTGCCGGCAGGCCTGGGGGTGATGAGTTCCCTCCCCTCTCGGCATGTATGGTTGTGCGACTGTTGTCTACTTTTATTATTTGTATTTTGTCTTTTTATGTTCCCCCTTTTTTCCCCCTTGAATTGTTCGCTGCCCTGAGTCCTCCCGGAGAAGGGCGGCATACAAATAATAAAATACATACATACATACATACATACATACATACATACATACATACATACATACATACATAAGGTATCTCTGAGGAACAATAGCTCAAAAGTCATCTGGGGAGCTTCACAGGTGAGCTGGGCAACATTGAACTAGTTCTTGCCTGTTACAGTACAGCAAGGGTGTCAAACTAGTGACGATATATTGCCATCCCTTGACACATCATAACTTTTCCCTTTGCTAAATTGGGGGTGGGCATGGCCAGAGTGTGATGAATCCAGCCCGCAGGGCGTAAGTTTGATATCCCTGCACTACAGGTAGTCAACTTAAAATCATTTGTTTAGTAACAGTTCAATGTTACAATGGCACTGAAAAAAGTGACTTATTATCGTTTTTCACATTTGCAACTTCCCCAATCATGCCATCCAAATTTGGATGCTTGGCAACTGGTTCATATTTATGAGAGTTGCAATCCCCTTTTGCTACCTTCTGGCGCAAAGTCAATGGGAAAGCCAGATTCACTTTACAACCACGTTACTAATTTAACAACTGCAATGATTTAATTAACAACTGTGGCAAGAAAGGTTGCAAAACAGGACCTAATTCATTTAAGAACTATCTCGTTCAGCAACAGAAATCTGGGGCTCAATTGGGGTTGCAAATCGAAGACTATTGTATAACCACACTGAGAGGTGGTCACACATTGTTCTGGGCTTTGCTTTAGCCATGATTTATTGAATGAAATCCCAATTAGTTTGCTGGAAGCAGCAGAATAACCCCGAATACCCCAGCCTTATTGTGACACAACATGTTGTGAAACAAGCAGTTGAGTGGCTTTCACTTGGACAGTGTTTCTCCAACTTGACCATTTTAAGATGGGTGGACGACCATCTTCCAGAATTTGGGGAAATTAAAATTGCTAAGTTGGAGAAATGCTGCCCTGAGAGATAGGGCAGAGCCGTCTGAGTATCTGAACATTGGAAGATTGTGGATTTAGTTTTGTCGCTAATTTAAAATCCAAGTGCAGGAACTGGGCATGGCTAGTCTACTGAAGAGAAGGACCAGGGGAGACGTGATAGCAATGTTCCAATGGTTCCACCACAAATCCGCGGTAGACTAAAGCACGCTCGCCGAAAGCGCGTACGTGACATCATCACAGCGCGATGAAAATGGCACGCTGTGAGTGGTAAATTTAAAATTAACGCGAAAACCTTACCCTAACCCCCCCAAACCTAACCCTAAACCTAACCCTAAGCCTAACCCTTAACCTAACCCTAACCCTAAACCTAACTCTTAATCTAACGCTAAACCTAACGCTAACCCTTAACCTAACCCTAAACCTAACCCTAACGCTTAACGTAACCCTAAACCTAACCCTAACCCTTAACCTAACCCTAACCCTAAACCTAACCCTTACCTTTATGTGAATCGGCTTGCTTTAATTTTATTTTAATTTTAATTTAATTTATTTTTAATTTTATTTGTCGCGCTGATGACGTCACGTACGCACTTTGATCAGGCGCGCTTTAGTGGACCGCGGTTTTGACGGGTCACGTGTTTCAATATTTGAGGGGCTGCCATGGAGAGGAGGGGGTCATGCTATTTTCCAAACCACCCAAAGGTCAGACAAGGAATAATGGATAGAAACTGATCAAGGAGAGATTCAACCTAGAAATAAAGGAGGAGCTTTCTGACCGTGAGAACAATCAACCAATGGAACAGAAGTTGCCTTTGGAAGTTGTGGGAGTTTCATCATTTGACACTTTCAATAAGAGATTGGACTGCCATTTGTCAGAAATGGTGTAGGATCTCCTGCTTGGGGGGGGGGGTTGGACTTGATGACCTATAAGGTCCCTCCCAACTCTGTTAAACTATGTTACAAAAGACTATACCCAGGCAGAACGTAAACACAAATTGGGGGGGGGGGGCTTGGCCTCATTTCACTCCGTTCCATTGCGACCCTCGCGTCCAGCCTTCGTCGTCTTCGCAATGTTTCCCCGTCTCAAGAGTTTAAGGGCGTGCCTTCCAGCTTCAGATAGAGAAGCTCGGATCTCCGTAGTCCCCGTTTCTTCCCTCCCTCCAAACAGGCCAGAGTGGGATTCTCACCAGCAGGCGGCGGCGGTGGCGCTGCCGTGCGCGCAGACCTGGGTCTCCATGGTGGTGTGTCGGGGAGCAACGGGGGAGGCGCTGGGGCGGCCCCATTAATCGGGGGAAGGAGAGCGCTCTTGTCGCGCTCCGGCAACTGCATGCAGGTGGGTTAGTCCAACTCAGCCTCTTCCTGGCTCTCCGATCGCAAAGCAATAGCTCTGGAGCAGGGAACAATTGGGAATGGAGACGGCGGGGGAAAGCTTGTCCTGTCACCAAGCCGCAAAGCGAGAGACGCAATAAACGCCGCTGCCTGCTTGCCTGCGCCCAGACCTGCCTGTTGCCCAGGCACCAGTTTTGCGATTGTGACCCAGGGAACCAGTAGGCTGCACCTTTCTCCCGCCGGCTTGGGCAAGGCGACGGGGATTGACCGCGATGGGGATGGTTGAAGCAAAGCAAAACTGAGCTGTGCGTTTTAGGCAGCATGTTATTTAAACTAAGACGACTGGGTTCCAGAATTCCAACCAAGGGGATGGGGGGCACCTTCTTCCCCACTCGTGTGTGCCCCCTGCCTGACATTTGGGTAGTTCCAGACTGACTCGAGGGAGGATGGGGGGGGGGAAATAAAAACAAAGGAATGGGCTTTATGCTGAAAGAAATGTAATAGACACTTGTGGAAAGTTATCACCCAGCCCTCTCTCAGAGAAGTGAAATATCCTAGGAAATGTTGAAAAGGCAGAATATTATATTTCCCTGGATGTGAAAGGGAGAAACGTTTTAAAGAGAAATTTCCTGCAGCTTCCTGCCTCCCGCCCCCCTCCCCGCCCGTTTGTCAATGGGCCATTAAGAAGGCCACGCTAGTCCCTTTACATAATAAAGAGTTCTCCACTTCAGCTCCAGGGGATGGGATTAAGGCATGATAATATTGGCATTTTACCCAACTCACCACATGGCATCTGAGAGCTCAACCAAACCTGGATTCAAAAAGCAGCCTAGAGAGTTGCCCCTGCATGGCCCCATGGGAGTCTGACAACCAATCAGAATACAAGATCAAGATCAAAGGCCAGAGAGGGCATAAAACCAGGGACTCAGCATCTCAGTCCTCCCTTCTCTTTTCTCCACCAACATTGAAGCATGTGATCACCTTTTCTGTTCAGGACTCAAGCCATGTGGTCCTGTCCACCAATAAACCATCTTTCCAAGCAGCCTCCATGTCTCCAGTGTCGTTTTCCCCACTTGGAGCCGAACCTAGAAGGACATTTCTTTCAACGCACTAATGCATGGATCCTTGAAGGATTGGCAGCCTATTAGTGACAAAGGATCTCCTTTAAAAATGGGGGGGGCAGAGGGCAGTACAGGGGGCACCCCTCAAACGTGGTTGGGTCCCCCCCCCTTATCTGTGATGAACAGCTGCTATTTATAAGCTGCAATATCAGGTTAATCATTGCATGGCTTCAAGGAGTCTTCTGCATTTCTTTCGTTCTAGAGAGTGGGTTTTTATAGCTCAGATATGTGCTGGCGTTTTGCCAATTTCAATGATACGCTCTAGTTTTCACTGTCTAGTGAAACTGGCACAAAACTCTGCTTCCAGGTTTTCAGCCACTTATAGTCAGAAATAGTAGTAGACAGTCAGAGGCTTGACCCCCAAGGACCAAAACAAGGGATGGGTAGTAGCTAACAATTGTCCTTTTCTTATGATCAGATAAGCACTCTTTGGAGCTTATCTTTATATAGATCCCATAACAAAAGTAGCCAAACATAATCTGGCCTAGTCTGAGCACTCTGATAAAAGTACAAAGATTCATTTGACGGCTTGAAATAGAATGGAGTGTTGTCTGGGAAAGGGGGATTATTTAACTCTGGAAAGGGGCAAGGAGGTAGCACTTTATATGGAGAATGTTTTAAGTTTGCAATGCCTTGGTTATGTGAGATTCCACTGGGTTCTTTTTTTCTTTCTTTTGTAATTGTTCAATGATACTTTAAAAGAAGAACATGCTGACTTTTCTGGAATTTGAGCCTTTAGGTGGTGAGTGAAGTGAAGGAATTTAGAATAGAAGCCAGTGGGTCACATGGAAGGCTCTGCCAAAATCCCCCCTTCTCTAAGAAAACAATAATTATAAGGAATTTAGCCCTTCATTGAATCTAATACAGTAATAGTATGGTTAGCAAGCTAAGGCTGCCACCTTTTAAAAAGAAAGATCCTTATTCTTTAATAACTACATGTTAGGGGGAAAATAGGTAATGCAGATCTTCTTGGCATGCAAACACAGTAATAGAAAAGTTCATTTACAGACGATGTTTCTGATTAAAAGTTTTGTGGAAGTATGGAAACAGCAATGAACTAGCTTGGACTTACAAAGGTATCTCTTTGTGCAAGCCTTTAGGGCAATGAATTTAATATATATGCTTTTGACTTATGACAAGATTGAAGATAAAGATGTAGGAGATGATGTTGTTCTGTGGTGCAAAAAAAAATCAAGAATCTGATTTTTTTCAATCAAGTTTTATTAAAAGTTATAAGCTTCCCTGAGCTGCCCCTTTCTTCATCAGATGCATCAGAAGGTACAAATGGATCACGTTAGGGGGGTGCTTAATAGACACTTTCAAATCTTCACATTAGATGAAATATATGGTCACAAGTGTTTATTCTCCACTTTCAGTCATTACACGTATCATTCGAAATTTCCTTTCAAGTTTATTATATGAAATTTAGTAGTGGAGTTGCATTAGGGAGTAATATACTGCTCAAAAAAATAAAGGGAACGCAAAAATAAGACATCCTAGATCTGAATGGATGAAATATTCTTATTAAACACTTTGTTCATTACATAGTTGAATGTGCTGACAACAAAATCACACAAAAATTATCAATGGAAATCAAATTTAGCAACCCATGGAGGTCTGGATTTGGAGTTACACTCAAAATTAAAGTGGAAAACAACACTACAGGCTGATCCAACTTTGATGTAATGTCCTTAAAACAAGGCAAAATGAGGCTCAGTAGTGTGTGTGGCCTCCACGGGCCTATATGACCTCCCTACAACTCCTGGGCAAGCTCCTGATGAGGTGGCGGATGGTCTCCTGAGGGATCTCTTCCCACACCTGGACTAAAGCATCCCCCAACTCCTGGACAGTTTGTGGTGCAACGTGGTGTTGGTGGATGGAGCAAGACATGATGTCCCAGATGTGCTCAATTGGATTCAGGTCTAGGGGAACGGGTGAGCCAGTCCATAGCATCAATGTCTTGTCTTGCAGGAACTGCTGACACACTCCAGCCACATTGTCTTGCATTAGGAGGAACCCAGGGCCAACTGCACCAGCATATAGTTTCACAAGGGGTCTGAGGATCTCATCTCAGTACCTAATGGCAGTCAGGCTACTTCTGGCGAGCACATGGAGGACTCTGCAGCCCCCTAAAGAAATGCCACCCCACACCATTACTGACCCACTGCCAAACCGGTCATGCTGGAGGATGTTGCAGGCAGCAGAACATTCTCCATGGCGTCTCCAGACCTTGTCACATCTGTCACCTGTGCTCAGTGTGAACCTGCTTTCATTTGTGAAGAGCACAGGGCACCTGTGACGAATTTGCTAATCTTGGTGTTCTCTGGCAAATGCCAAACGTCCTGCATGGTATTGGGCTGTAAGCACAACCCACACCTGTGGACGTCAGGCCTTCACACCACCCTCATGGAGTCTGTTTCTGACCGTTTGAGCAGCCACATGAACATTTGTGGCCCGCCGGAGGTCATTTTGCAGGCTCTGGCAATGCTCCTCCTGTCCCTCCTTGCAAAAAGGTGGAGTTAGCGGTCCTGATGCTGGGTTGTTGCCCTCCTATAGCCTCCCCCACGTCTCCTGATGTACTGGTCTCCTGATACCGCCTCTATGCTCTGGACACTACACTGACAGACACAGCAAACCTTCTTGCCACAGCTCGCATTGATGTGCCATCCTGGATGAGCTGCACTGCCTGACCCACTTGTGTGGGTTGTAGACTCCGTCTCATGCTACCACTAGAGTGAAAGCACCGCCAGCATTCAAAAGTGTCCAAACCATCAGCCAGAAAACATAGGAACTGAGAAGTGGTCTGTGGTCACCACCTGCAGAACCTCTCCTTTATTGGGGATGTCTTGCTAACTGCCTATGCTTTCCACCTGTTGTCTATTCCATTTGCACAACAGCGTGTGAAATTGATTGTCAATCAGGGTTGCCACCCAAGTGGACAGTTTGATTTCACAGAAGTGTGATTGACTTGGAGTTACATTGTGTTGTTTAAGTGTTCCCTTTATTTTTTTGAACAGTGTAGATAAAGGTTTCCCCTGTCGTGTTCTACACAAGTTATTTGTATTTCATATTTTTAAACCATCCATCCCCCCTCAAAGAGAGGAATGCTTTGACTTAATCAACCCATCAAGCTCCTAATTGTGAATGCTGTTTAAAACCCCAAATGTGTAAGCTCGGATTAAAGCTATGATTATCGGCTCTACAATAGACCATTTGTGCACGCTTTTTTTTTTTTTTTAGGATTTTGCTATATCAAAACAAAGTTTTCAGTGAGCAGGCAATGCAGGCTCCTGCCCTTTTTATAGGATGGCTGTGTAAGTCACTAGCTTCTCTAGCTATGACAGCCACCAGCATTTACAGAACCATTCTAGTTTTTAGAGAAAGACAGGCACTGTAAGATGCAGAGGATAATGGTGCATGCTCCTTTTTCTGTTTCCTGTCTGCATTCAATCTAGACTGCCATCTTGTGGTTGTCATAAGCAGGCCACCTGAAAGTTCCTGAATCTCAAAGGTGGCTCTTTCAAAAGGCAACTGGATTTTTTTTCTTTTGAGGAAGACATTTTGGTCTCATCCAAACTCCATTGGTTCTGGCATGATGGTAGGGGTGGAGTGAGTGATCCATGAAGCTTCTTGGATGAGAAGCAAAAATTCTTCTTCAAGAAAAGTGTTCAGTTGCCTTTTGAAAAACCACCAAGACAACTATGACTTGGATGAATGAGAATCTCGACTTCAAACCTTTTAATTTTGACATTTGAAGATACCCACATTAACTTACATTCATGCCTCCTATGTGTTGGATGATATTTTTGTATCCCCATCTCTTTTATTTTACATGGACAGGTTGATTTTTTTTTTAAGTTATGATTTTATTGTCCAGCTTATTTGTAAATTGCTTTGAGTTATTTTTGTAAGGATAGTGCTATGTGAGGATGTATATGCACCAGTGGTGGGTTCTGGATCCCGGTGTAACGGGGCCTGGAGCCCACCATGTGCACACACGCAGCATGCATGCAGTGCGCGCTTGCATACCCACTTCCCGTGATGCTCCAGCTGCTCGGTGGAGCATTGCGCAGGCGCTGTACGCTCCGTGCATGTGTGCAAATGCCCCAATCGGCTCAAATATTGGTAAGGAGAGCGGGCAGGGAGGCCCTCCGGAGCACTGGAACAGAACGGTACCTGGTGCTCCCAGAAGGCACCAGTACGCCCGTACCAGGGCGTATCGGTCTTATCTGACCACTGATACGCACCCAGCCTACCTTGACAGAGGTGGCAGATACTAAGAAGCACATAGAAATACTCTGCTGAAAATTATCTCTAGTGTGATGATAAAGCCCAAATTTACACCAAGAGTAACCATCAAGTCACAATTTGTTCTGTTTTATTTCAAGGCCTTTTAAGTGGAGGTCCTTTGTGTCCATCTCTGTTTGGAACCCTTAAAATGGCCTATGCTGTAGTTAGGTTTTAACTAAAAATTGATTTTAAAAAACCCTAAGAACACAAGCTCCGTTAGAAAATGAAGTTATAATTAAAATCTTTTCTGTTATTCATATGCTAGAAAGCTCATGCAGCATAACTGTCTAGTTGCAAGATCTGTTGAATTCAAAACTATTAACATTTATACAAACTTTTTATCCTGCCAAATTGTTTTCAGATTTACTATACGAGTTCACTCTTTCAAGATTTCACTTGTGGGAGTTACCAGATGTTGGCTGGTTTCCCAGTCTTAGATTTTTCTTAGTCAGGGCACTTTTAAATAGAAGAGTCCACAATGGAAAATTGATATAATGTGGCGTGGGGGAAAGATGGGGGAACTCTTCCTAATAATAAATTTAGAAAAGAACTTTTTTATTAGCCCCAATAAGGGCACTGAGAAATAAAGGGTTAACTGTATGCTTAAAGAAACCTCGAAACTAACGGAAATAAAAAAAAAATGCATAGAAAAACCAAAGACAGACAGCATACTTAATAGCCAGAACCTGCTTGTGTTTAGAAGGAAAAAACACAGCACACCAACATGGAATGGAGTACCATTGAAACAATGTCACTGGGCTGAAACAGTGAACAGGCCTATGGCACAACTATCTGCATGGCACCCTTGCATTTTATAATGCATTTGTTAAAAATATCAAGGGATTCCATTGCTAGCTTTGCCAATAGGAATGTTAATTCCTCCTGTGAATTTGGCAAATTGTTGGGGACAGTAGATGGTCAAAGCCAAGGAAGAACTGAGGTGTAAGCGGTGATAGACTAATGCTACAAAGCTTGAATTTTGAAGGTTGATCTGGATATTAACTGTTCTTGTGAGGAACTTTTGTGTTTGGTGAATTTTGTCCCTTTGAAAGCATCATTTAATTTCTTTTCCTCGCCTTTCCTTTTCAGGTCTTCTCATCTCTGTCCAGTTTTCTATTTTCTTTGCTTTCCAGCACAGTTAGTCTTTGCTCTTATCTTCATCCTGATTTTTCTTTTTGTTGTTTCTTCTGGAAGGATGGGTATGTAGGGTGTGGGGGTGGTTTCTGAGTGGTTGGTATTTGCATATGAGGCGAAACAGCTTCTAAACCGAATACCTTATGTAGACAACATTATTACTGGCCTCATTAGTACTATTGCTATCATTACTGTGGTTCTGGCCCTACTCTTTTCTAATCTGACATCTATCAGTCTCTCCTCTGTCAACAAGTGTATTATGGGAGAGAAATATCCAGGATTGGTTTTCACTATGGTTAGGGAAAATGCATTGCACAAAATTTGTGTGTTTATAATTCCTTCTTATTTCCATTTCTAGAGGGTTTCTCTTAAATTTGCTTTTTAAAAATATATTACTGGATTTTCCCCACTTTTGTTTGTAAAAACAATCAAGTAGGCTTATCTAAAATGCCCCAATCTAGGATGAGAACATTCTGGAGAATCTGGAAGATTCCATTCCCTCACCAGGTCATGCTCTTCTGGGATGGTGTATCATTTTCAAAAATAAACCCTCCGAGCTGGAATCAGATTGGAATCAGTATTTCAGATACAGCATTTGTTTTGTCCAGAATTACATGTCATTGAACTGCTTCCAGATTGCAGGATTTACTCCTGGGAACTCCCAAACCTGCCTCCAGAACTGTGTGACTGGAGAGAGGTTTGATGTTACCTGTTGGAAGAGTGGGAAGTTCCAAAGGTGTATGGAACACTGCATGCCCAATCAAGTGAATTTTGCACAGCCCTGTAACAATGGTAATTTACAGCTATTAATTTCCTTTTAAATAAATGTATTGTAATACATGTAATTCTTGACTTAGGACCATAATGGAGCTCCACCCATATTATCAGACCCAATTTAACTATTTTGCTTGTGGTGCAGTGGTGGGTTCCGGATCCCGTTGCAACCGGTACAGTGCAACGGAGTCGGGCGCCCACCACATGGCGTACTTACTGCAAACAACACTCTGCCGCGCTTCCGTGATGCTCCAGCTGCTCGGCAGAGCATCGCGCAGGTGCCGTACGTGCCATATGCTCAAGCCTCGAAAACTTGAAATACCGGTAAGGAGCGCAGGCAGGCCCTCCGGAGCACCATACCGGTACCTGGTGCTCCCGGCAGGCACTGGTACGCCTGTACTGTGGCGTATCGATCATAACCCACCACTGTTGCGATGGCTGCTAAGCCAATGTTTGCTTAGCAGCCACCCATGGCCTGGAAAGATTGGAAACAGGCAAAAAACATAAATCAGAGCCGTGTGACCACAGAATCCTGCAATCACCTATATGAGGGGGGGGGGGGTTGGTTGAAAAAAATAGTTGAATAGTTGCTAAGTGACCAGTCTTTAATTGAGGACTACCTGTATTTATAAATTACAGGAGCTCTCAACTTAGTGGCCTTTCCTACAGTTAGATTCAATGCCTAAATAGCCATTGTTTCCCTGGGTTTCACATAAATAAATAGGATTGCAATTCCAATCATGTTTATAAACCTTCCTCTCCTTCAACCTTTTAATTCTAATTTTTAAATCTCTCAATATTATTCTTCATTTTCAAATTAGATGTCTCTTAGCATTTATTAGTTGTGCCTCCTTTAGTTTTAGGGCGAATTTCAGCTGTTTTATATCTCAGGATTTTACATATTCAGTGCTTTTTAGTGTTGCTGTTTTCTCCCTACTTACTTCCAACCTTTATTCAAATTCCTGCTGTGTAATCTGGCTTAATGTTTATAGATGAACTTTTGACATTGTGCAACATGGAAAGCTAACTTGAAAAAGAAAAAAGATCCATATAATCTCTGTTTATTGTAAAACAATGATATACAGAAGGCACTGATTAGGCAATTGTTTATACATGAGGTTTCTTCAATATAAAGAGACTGAATATTGCATTCCTTAAGATGTAGACATTTAAATTGATAATAAAAAAAGCATACTAAGAAAAAAAGAAGTTACTTTTTATGGCATATTCATTTCAGTCATTCTTTAAACCTGCTGGCACTCTCCACATTGGGTGGGCCTACAGCCAGGTGGCCATTCAGTGGGAAGTTTAGAAGCTGAAGCTCTAAAAGACATCAGTGAGAAAGGCTGCTATAAGCCCAAAATATACCATGCAATTCAAATTTAACAAGGTCAGTTTTTCATGATAGAAAAATTATGCTTCATCTATCAAAACAAGTGTTTTAATGCTATGTCATAAAGAAAAAGAAAAATATTCATTAGGTAGCCCCAAGGTGACTCCTTAAATCACCACCATTCAGCTCTTGCACCTCCCATTTACTATGGAGTACATAACACTAACATTTTCTATAACCTTCCAACATAATAAGCTCTGATTCAAAGCACCTCTATGTGTTATGTTTACATATTCAAGTAGAATCTGTAGAGACTGTTTATTCTGAAATTGAGATGTACAAATGAATGCATGCACACCTCTTTGGATTCAATTACAACGAAATATGGAGTGCATAATGTAGCATCTGTCTGCTGTTATTTAAAGCAGTCTGTCTTTTCCTAGGAGAGCACAACAACTTGCAGCCACATAATCCTGGAAAAGATTTAAAGAATTGGACAGATGTTCTGTTGAGTATCCTAAATTTTCCTTTTGGATTAAATCTGAAGCACACTACAACCCTGGTGAAAATAATGCCCAATAAGTGAAAGGCCACGCAGCAATGTTTTCCAAGCCAGAATACAACCAAATTCTGATAGCAGTTGACTTCTGGATCAAAAGACATGGATTCGAGTATTCCTCCTGCCAGTTCTATACCATCCATTTTACAAAAAAAAAACCAAACCCAAGTACAATTCATAGTACTATCTGTCATAGCTACTTACAATTCAAAGCTGTTTGGAATTAACAACTTGCCAGGGTATGATAAATGTTGGAGCAATCACAAAAATAATGTATTTTTCCATGATTCTGAAAACCTGACAGTTATTTAGAAACTGATGAAATAATCCAGGATTTAAAATCATTCTACCTATACGGATAACTGCAATACCAATAATTCTAGGCTTCAACAGCCTTTAATGTAAAATGTAGAACCAGGTCTGTAAATAACCCTTTAGTAATCAGGAGTCTTGCCCTGAAATCAACGAAAGCAACATAGAATGCAGATACATCCTATTATTTGCCACAGAAGGCAGAAATTCCTTGCATTCTGCAATAAGATAATCCCAGTGTGGTTATCTTCCTTCTTTTTTCAATATATCTTTCTCGATGTTAAGAAAATCAGACTTCGATACTTGACCTGTCTCCAGACTTCTGAGACCCCGAAACTGTCCAGAGAGCTAAAGGAGAATCCATCCAAGTTGATTGTGATGTCAAGTTGCCATTAAACACATCATCTATTAAAACTGAAAGATAATATAAATACATATGAAATGTCTAAAGAAATATAAACTTCCTTATCCCGACAAAAACTCTCATAATTGATCCAAAACACTCATAATTTCCAGACATTCCAGTTTGCTGGCTGAACTGAACACATTTAATTTTTAAAAACTGGAAAAAAGTGTGTAAACCTAGTGGTTTGTAAACTCCAGCTTATGTCTTACCATATTGCAGAAACACAGTCCATTGTGTCAACAAACAACGCCTTATAGCAATGTGTACTGAACTTAATCACAGAATAAAGCTGTTCTACTTATGAAGAATGTAATATTTAAAATGTCATAATATACTACCAACTCACCTCTAGAGATAATGCTGAACTTCCTGTCTGAAAAGCTGTTTAAACGCAAATTTGGTTCACTCATTTTATCCAGAAACTTAGTTATAATTTCTTTCTTCTCTGGATTGGTGCTTGATAAATTAAGAACTTTCCCATTCATTGAAACAGTTCTCTTGCTGATCCCAAACCAATAAAAGAAATCGAATAAGGCATCAGTTTTGAACTCATAGGAGAAACTTAAACTTTCTTCATGAACCAGACAGGTGTTTGAAGGAAAAAACTTCTTTACAACATCTTGGAAGTTAAACTGTACAGAGAAAAGAAAAATTATTATTGATCAGTTGATTCCATGAATGGATGCAGTCTTAAAGCCTGTTCCTTCCCTTCCTGTTGGAGCCCCTTACAGCTACAATTTCTGAAAACCAACTTCATGGTTTCCTCCCATTTTGAAATAGGAAATGCATTAAACTTGCACTCTACATTTAACATAACTTCTAAAAAATAACTATGCTTCTGAAACTTCTAAGAGCTTGCAAAATTCCAGCCATACCTATCCATGACATAGTACCACTCATTCTCCAAAAACTTAAATGACACCCCCCCCACACACATAATTGTTCAGGTTTATAAACAAACAAACAGATATTTAGTATGGATGACTATAGTAGTATTAAATCCCAGTACCTTAAACATTTGAGATTCAACCAGCATTTCCATCTTTAGAACTGAAAATTGGCTTTTACATTTTTGTTCCAGAATGGTAGATAAAATCTGATACCAGTAATATTAACAGGTGATTAATGCAATTTGTCAGCATTTTTCAGCTTGAAATCTGATTTTAAATAACAGGCCTTATGGTTATTATAAAGCTTGAACTCATTCTTGGACTGTTTTGCTTCTTCCCCTTCTCTATACATGGTATTGTTAAATATTATATATTCTTTCAGAAGTTTGGGAGGGCTTAGCAGTATAGAGGTGACAGTAGAATTAAAGGCAACCCCCAGTTGCTGGAAACATTGTAGACATGCAATTTGTCTGTTATCATTATTTAAAATGGTCACGAGAAAGTACCATACAATAACACCTGTTTGGGTATACTGTATTTTAAAAAATGGGGAAGGGAAATAAAGCACGCTATTCCTACACAGATCATCCATCCACTGAATTTTATGCATATAGCAACATACATGTGGATATGTTCTATCCCAAGGAATTCTACAGCTTAATTAAAAGCTGTTTTTGGAGCAAGTTTTGAGCCCCAGCTCCAAGAACAAGATGGTTTTAGTAACTGTTGAATACTAGGCCTGAGCTGCCACATAGCAAAACATTAAAAAACTTGAATTCACATTCACTTTTCACTGTCTTTGGGTGGATTTATGGTTGTTCCTCCAGGAGAAAGGCTTTGCCTTTCTACTTTATTCAAGAGCAATGTTCTTAAAACTCATCCAAAATGCCAACTTGAAGATAGCAAGCTTATGCTAAACAAAAAAATCTGCTCAACTTACCTGAAGCTTATAGCTTTCCCCAAACACGGATGATATTACATTATTCATGCTGTTCTCGATTTGCTTTCTCATCTTTGGGTGTCGAGTATTCACAAGCAAAGCATAAGTTTTTTCTAATGGGATTAGACATTGGTAATGTAAACAATAATAATAATCATTTGCAGATCTCAGATATTTTCTTACTTATACATCATACAATTTTGCCCTTGGGTGCTTCTATTCATTACAAAACAAGCATTTTGTTTTATATCTTTTCTGAACCAGTACATTCCTAAGAAGGCATTCTTATGAAGAACTCAGTCTTCTGCAGACTTCCTTATCGCTTTCTAAAATATGTTCTTATCTTGGTGTTGTTTAGAAACAATTTCATACAGTACAGGGAAGTACCATATTTTTCAGAATATAAGACACACCCTTTTCCCTCAAAAAAGAGGCTGAAAATCTAGGTGCGTCTTATACAGTGAATACAGCATTTTTGGCCTCCCGAAACCCCTCCCCCTTCACCAAAATGGCCGTGCAGAGCCTTTAGGAGGCTTCCAGAGTGCTCCTGGGGGCTGGGGAGGGCAGAAATGAGTGAAAAATGGGCTGTTTTTTGTTCAATTCCCCCCCAGTCCCTAGGAGCTCTCTATAAGCCTCCTAAAGGCTATCCATGCCCTTAAAAAAAAAACGGGCTCATTTTCGTGAAAAACGGCCCATTTTTGGGAGGTCTGCAGAGTGCACTTTTTTAAAAAAAACTTGCTTCTTCAAAATCTTGTTGCGTCTTATATTCTGAAAAATACGGTATGATGTTTGAATTCCCTCCTATACAATTATGCTGGCCCCAAGAACACTTCAGTTCTCCAAAGCTTTTAATTGGACAACTGTGCATTTGAGCAGGATAGTCTTTGTTGTACAACTTTTCAAGAAATGTGTGGTTTTATTACAGTGAAACCATTTTTAACAGATTCCTAGGGGGAGGGGAGGTCCATTACTCTTAACTACATAATACATATGAAAGTCATTGTGATTTGTGTAATAATGCCATAAGGTAAATGAGGCAAATCACATCATGATATTGTATCTGGACTGTTTAGGTTTAATCAATCTGCCTGTTGTTTGGGGTGCATCCTGATGAAATCAGGTTTGTTGCATTGGAAACACATTAAAGTTTTCTATAACACTACAATTACTGTTTAATTATTCTAAAGGGTTATTAATTGTAAATATCTTTACAATAAATATTAGTATTGTTATTAAAACAAGAATGTGGAATATAAGTAGAAATAAATCCTCTAGGTTTTTTTTTCTGTTTTAATTATTAACAGGTTGGTAATGTTTCACAATTCTTGGTCAGCTAAATTGTTTTATTGCCTTCTACTATAAATGGTTTTAATCTTAGGAGAGTCGAAATAATAAAATTTCGAAACAAATAAGCCATATCAGAGAATTCTTAAAGTCTATTTTATACTTTATTGCTTCTAGGCTACATATTGTCAGATCTAGAGTTAAATACTGAACAGAATTCTTATCCTCTGACTTTCTAAGATGCAATGACTATCATCCTGTTTCACTTTATAAATCTTATGAATGGCACCTTTGTTGATGTAACAAGCTCAGTCACTGAAAGTTATACATTTTCTTGCAGCTGGCTGGGGAAAGGCTTGGATTCAGTTGAAAGTGCTATTGTTCTACTTAGAATCTTACAGAAAAACAACCTATTTAACCATATGTAAGAACGCAAGGTATGTTAAAGCAGTGTTTTTCAACCTTTTTGTGCAAAGGCACACTTTTTTCATGAAAAAAATCACGAGGCACACCACCATTAGAAAATGTTTAAAAAATTTAACTCTGTGCCTATATTGACTATATATAAAGTAATTTTCCCATGGCACACCTTACACTATGTCACGGCACACTAGTGTGCCACGGCACAGTGGTTGAAAAACACTGTGTTAAAGGACTTTCATAAGCAACACGCTCCTTGGGAAGTTAGCATTTTAAAACGTAATTCTATTACAGCAAGAGTCATGTTGTTATAAAATTAAATATTTCATACCATTGCAATCTAATCTTACCAGTTTCACAGAGACATCACAACTTGCTCTTTTATCCAAACTCAATCATGTTATTTTAAAGGATCCAATTATCTTTTTATAAGCAAGGCGGTCCGTCTGTACATTTTTCAATAGCCTTATGGTACGTACCTTTTAAAGAATTATATTTTGTTCTGACGTTAATGATAAACACCAATGGTCGACCCAATATAGTCTCTCTGTAGTTTTTGTAATCATGATGGCTATTCAACTCTAGGTGCCTGTTCAAGAAAATAAAGTGCAAATATTCAATTTCAGCCATTGGTGAAATGTAGAATTAAAGAATGCAATGTTGTGTGAACTCAAGATAAGTTCTTGAAGAACTCTAAAAGCCGTTACAGCATTCATTTAGTTTCTTTCAAATCTCACAGTCTGTTCCATCATATAGACTGTATGGCCCATCCTATGTAGAAAAAGGAGTTAATAAATTTGTTAAAAATTACAGGAGCAGCAAAAAAAAAAGGAAAAGATAATTTTTGGAGGGTGGCAGGACAACTAAGAAAAGCAGCATTTTGATCACAACTGAGATGACATTAGTCCTGACCACAAGTCTTCCTCTTTCTCTCAAAAAATAACCAGAAAAAGAGGAAATGGTAGTAATGCAGACTCACTGTTATATAAACAGATGATCTATGCAAAGCTTCAAATTCACTCCAAGAAATGCTGTGAAACACATTGGGATGCAAATTTAGCACCTACATGCAATTACTTAAAGCAATTACCGTTTTCCTAGGATTGTAATGACAACTGCATGATCCCAGAAAAAGAGTAGCTTTAAGGACTTGTCTGCACTTTGATCTGCTCCAAAGCATTTTGGAATAAAACTCTTAAACATTGAATAGTTCTAGTGAATATAGTAAATCAACCTAATGATTTAATGTGAAATATGACCATAGAAGATCACAGTCTCTCCTGCACTCCAATCAGGGTGGCTTGGAAGTGCCAATTTGGATAATTTATACCTTAATATAGCAAAACAGAATGTACACGGATTCTGTTTGCACCTATCTTGAGAATGAAGGAATAAAAGTTTAACAGCTGAAGATCATTTATCACTTGATTAGTCAGACAGGATGCATGCACTTCAGGTTCAGATGACACCAGTCTCAAAACAAAGGAGGGAATACTGTTAATTTACAGCTTTATCAGTCCTGGATTGCCTAATGTTCAAGGGTGCTGGAAGCTGAAGTTCAACAATATCTGAAGAGACATAGGTTTTCCATCCTTATACTAAACTTATTAGCAACAACTATTTCCAAGCTTCTCCAATTGAGAGGCAGAGATAAGGGCATGTTAGCAGAAAAACAGCAGAGCTGTTGGCCTAATTCTGTATACAGGTAGTCCTTGACTTATAAATGCTTCAGTGGTGGGTTCCAGATGGACATGCGCAGCACGCACATGCATCGTACTTGCCTGTGATGCTTCCGCAAGCCTCCGCAACGCTCCAGCTGCTTGGCAGAGCATCGTGCAGGCGCCGTACGAGCCATGCACAGAAGCGCCAAAGGTTTAAAGCACAAGTAAGGAGCTCGGGCAGGCCCTCCGGAGCACCGTACCGGAACAGTATCCAGTGTTCCGGGCAGGCTCCGGTACACCTGTACCGGGGTGTACCGCCTGCAACCCACCACTGAAATGCTTGTTTAATGACTGTTTGAAGTTACCATAACTTAAAAAGGATGCTTTGTCGCCCGTTGTACACTTCTGGCTCTCGTAAAATGTCATTCGCGCCCATCCCTTGCAGTCACAGGATTATGAGCTGGGTGTTTGGCTCATATGATTCCCATTTGCAATCTTCTCTGCTGGCTTCCTCAGAAAGTCAATGGGGAAGCCGGCAGGGCAGGTTGCAAACAGCTGCTACCACCTGATGAATGATTTCCCCTCCCCGGGGTTTGGGGGGGGGGGGAACAGAAATCAAGCTCATATCTTTAGAATCCAAGCTGAATGCCTGCAGCCCGTCATAGGAGTTCCCTTCCACGCACAGAGGGAACAATAACTCCTGCACTGGGCTGGAGAAATGAAGCTTGCAGCCTGAATATCTGAGGTTCATTTCTCCAGCATAGTGTAGCTGTCTGACCTCCTTTTGGCAGGCAGCTGTTTTGCTCTGTTCAATTAATGACCCCTGCATCTGCTTAACATTTTACATAATTAAGCACTTGAATAATATTTATTTGTGAACTGGATAGAAGTACCTGAATGAAATAAAAATACTTCATCTTAAAAGAAAAAAACTACATTCTTGTGTGACATCCAGGTTAGTGTACAATTAAAAACCTCTGGCTCAACTTTAATAAACTGATGCAATTCCTTTTTATATAAACTATGGCTCAGATCCATGGATACTCTTAAAATTTATAGTCAAGATAATGCAGAAAAATCAGCATTCCTTAACTCTGCATAGTTTTCAGCAGATTCAAATAACAGGACAACATGCCATGTCTAGGCCAAAGAAGCAGAAAAATTAAATGTGAACAGCTCTCAATACATAACTTCAAAAACTTCTTAATTAACTAGGTATATTTTAACCAAGAGATCCTGACCTTATTTAGGCAGCAATTGTGGATAGTTCTGTGGACTAGCCAAGTAGTTTTGTTTGCTCAAGGAACCAAATGTACTGTTATTTATAAATTGCATACTACAGTATGTGTTCCTCCAGATTGACTGACATTGTCCATGTAATAATGGCTGACAAGAGTACAGTATGTTTTTTTTCCTCTCCAGAAACAGTTTAGTTACGGAAAATTCTATTGTTTAGAAATAAAACTACCATAGTTCTTTTATAAGCATATGGCAGCAAAACTGAATGTTTCATTTTCCTACCAGGGCTAATGGGAACTTTGATGGAATAATATACTGCCAGCTAGATCTAAGAAAAGTTGAAAAGGAGCTAGAAGCAATAACAGGCATCCATGAGTCAGCTAATCCAGACATGGTGGTGGTTATCCATTGAAAATGATTCATTTGCAGTGCATAAAATGTGAGGAAAAAGTTAAGATGGTGCAGCTTTCTAAAAGGAAAAAGTAATGGAAAACTGAGATCATCATTTGCAAGCTCCAATTTCTCAAAAATAAGAAAAGCCATTAGTGACAAAAGCTGAGAAATGTTTTTAATCGTTATTTTATGTTTATGACTGTCCTTCTTTCCCTGTTTGCCTTTATATAAGCATATGCTTATAGCCTTAGTTTACTTCTCCTACATAAACTGCATCTCTATTTGGTTTATTATTATGATCAGGTCAACAAGCCAAAAACACTTATTGTACCTTTTAAACTTCTGGAATACTGTATATACTCGAGTATAAGCCTAGTTTTTCAGCCCACTTTTTGGGCTGAAAAAAGCCACCTCGGCTTATACTCGAGTCAGTGAAAAATTTGCCCGAAATGGAGGAGAAAAAGGGGCGGGGCCATGCCGCTGGGTGACACTCGTGAATGGCCCAGTGCCCCTGTGAGTTTCCCCTCCCTCTGTGTCAGTTTGCCGTGCAGCGCGCACCGCACCATCCCCCCTCCTTCTAATGTAATGCAGGGCTGTCTTACGATTCCCCTTCCTCCCCCTCCTGCCGCTCTGCAATGATGTCCCACCTCCTCCTTGTTATGGCAAGCAGCCACATAGCGATGTCCCACCTCCTCTGGTACAGTGATCCAATGATAGGAATCACTGTGCCGTGTGTCATAGGAGGCGGGACATCGCTCCCACGGCTGCACGGGACATCATCATCACAGCGGGACATCAGCATCATGAGGTGAGTGAAGTATTTCATTGAATACACCGCTAGTTTACTGTTTTTCTTTGAAATAAATATTCAAAAACATTATTGGTATCTATTTTTATTTTTGAAATTTACCGGTAGCTGCTGCATTTCCCACCCTAGGCTTATACTCGAGTCAATAACTTTTCCAGTTTTTTGTGGTAACATTAGGTGCCTCGGTTTATATTCGGGTCGGCCTATACTCGAGTATATACGGTACCTAAGCCTGTATAACAGCCTACAATGTTAAGAGTCCAACAAAATGCTCCCATAACAGGCCCTTGTTCATAATGACTTCATCTCATAGGTTTCTGCATGGAAGCAAATGACAACATGTGTGTGATATCACACAAGATTCCAATTTACGTAGTGTTTTTGCATAAGATAACCAAAAAGTAAGTTTTCTTCAGCCAAACAACAACAACTACCAAATTAACTTTAGGACTTATGCTATAGCTTGTCTGTCTTTCTCACTTCAAAAAGATGAAACCCTTCAACTATTTCGCAATACAAACTCTCTTTAGGCAAAACATTTCAGACACATCCAGTGCTTTTTCTCCCCTATAGAGCCAAACTATCTTATTCAACTTCCTGTTAGAAAATTACATTTCTAGGATTTTGTTCAGATAGAGGTTGAATTCCTATCTCATGTCCTATACAAGTGTTTACTTATATGCCATGACACTTCACTTCAGTAGTGAAGTTTCTGATTTAATTTATAGAAAATAAGTGCCTCCTTCACAATTTTGATTGTTTGGTTTTCACATAATTTTTAAATGCATTTTAAATTTTAAACATTATATTTAATGTCTGTTGGTTTTGGATTGTTAATAACAGTATTAACTTACATTGCCTTGTGAAAAAAGAATTTTTTCAGCTAACTGGTAGGAATTATGCCAAGAATAAGCTGAAAGGTGTCACCACTTGGTACTGTTGGACGAGGACCAATGACTCATTTGCTTTAATAAAAAGGTACCTTTCCTGTACTACAGCAAGTTCCGCTTAAGATACGTGCTATAATAATGTATTTTACAGAGATACCTTCACAAAGCAGAGGAAAAGCCACATCTGTTTACTTACCTTTGAAAGTCCCAAGTTTTATGAGTCTTATCAGACAACAAAGAAAAAAGTACCCAAGAATAACCTGTTACACAATTCTGTCAATTCAGGATTAATTAACAAAGAAGCATAGACTACTTGTTTTACGGACAAACCCCCTAGGCAGAAATTTTTAGAATGTTCTAGAGGAAGTTATACAATAATAATAAAGCCTCATTGCTTTGGTGACTACACACTTGTTACTGGTGGGAGGGGAGTTAAAATTATTAATAAAAGCAGAGTTTAATTAGTACAATTCATTTCATACTAACAAATAGAATTCACAACATTCCATTAAAATCTAACCAACCTTGGAAGAACCACATTGAGCAATTAACATCTCTGGTAACAATTTATTACATTTATATGGCGCCCTTTCCCCCCCCACAAGGGGACTCTTGTATTGCATTTTTTCTCTCAGCAACTGGAACTCCCATCTATTCACTCATCCAGTCTGTCCCATTCAACCCACCACACTTTGTGTCTTCTGTTGGTAGCCATGTCTCTAGGCTACACTATGTAGATGAGACAAGACCTTTTTATCAAGGCCTCCTCCTGATCAGGTCTACTCTTTGATTGCTCCCTTCAAAGCAGGCCCTGGAGCAATCGTTCTACTAAGATGTGAATGGGTGGTATGCATAACACAGATAAGACTTAAGAACTAGTTCAGGTGGGACTAGTAGTCTTCAAGCACACTCACAAATGTCCTTCTTTGGAAAATAAATCCATTTTTATCTCAGTGGCAGTCTTGATTGACAAGACACACAAGGGACACACAAAGGGTGGAGAATTACTGTATTGTAATAGCAGATTAATGCTATATTCACAGCTGATATTTCTTCTATCTACTGCAGTGGTTCCCAACCTTTTTTTGGCCACACCCCACCTAAGAATCTCTAGAATCCTGATGCTCCCCCCCCATATAATTCTTACTTTACTCAAAAAGGAAATTCTACTCACCCCGGGGGAAGCCTAAAAGGCCATTGACTTGGTTTAAACAAAGTTCAAATTTCCCCCATTAAAAATCAAATTGCCCCCCTGTGGGGTGTGCCCCTCAGGTTGGGAACAGCTGATCTATTGGATCCTTGTTCTTTTGCTATCAGGTCTTGCTAACAGCAACCACATGGTGAATTGCAAACCTGATACAAGCCATGGTAAATAAGTACTCTGTCAGAGAAGGCTGGCTCAGGGTCCCTCAGAATGCTCCAATTTACTACTGGATTGCTTTAAGGTTTTAAAATAAATTGCAGAATGTGAGGTGTCCTACATTTAATGAGCATCCACTGGCAAGCTTACCCAATCCTATGCAGGATGTTTATTAACCAGGAAATGGCTACTGCTTTTTGCAATACTGTTCGTCTGATCTCATACTAGATCCTGTTGTCTATTCAATCTGGCACCTAGTTTACGACTATGGTTAGGAGGTGTTCTTCTGCCATTAAATTTAACGCAGGGTCAGTTATTTTTGAGAAGGAAAAGGCTACACCAGCTTCTCTCCTCCAAGCCTACTTTCCCTAATAAAATCCCTCTCCATTTTCCCAAGTGAAGCAGCAGTAACCTACTCACCCGCCCTAGCGTTTCATAGCCTACAAATGAGAGATACGGGATGCCATTTCAGTTTATAGATCGCGATTAAGTCGTTGTGGTATCGGCCCTCCAATAAGGAGCCGTTTTATGGGATTACCTTTTAGTTACAATACCATTTACAGGTAGCCATGCAGCAGGTAGATTTTGTTTCCAAAATAAATAAATAAATGTTAAGTGGCAGGCCCACTTTTCCCGCCACCTGTAGGATGAGATTCCTGTCCCCGCACTAGAGGTGTTTTAAAGAAGCCGACGAGGCGCGGGGAAGGAAAATTAAGAAAGCATCTGCTTACCTCTTGAAGTAGCCGGTGAGCCTGCACTGCTGCCGGCCATCCAGCTGGAAAAACCCGTCGCTTATCACCGTGAAGCCGCCTCCGGGCCGGTGGTGGAGCGGACTCAGCACCGCCAGAGTGTCCCCTTGCAGTAGAAAGGAGTCTGGCTGTAGGGAGAGCAACTGCCGCAGCGGTAACACCGCCATCTCGCAGTTGCACGTCCGAAGGCTCTGCAGCTCTCCCGAAGAGACGGAGGTCAAGCTGGGCCTGACCAAGGTTGCCGGGACGGAACCGGACCCGCTCCAGACAGCCATGGCAATTCCGCGCAGGGAGCAGCGGAGAGAGAGAGAGAGAAAAAGATGCGGGAAGGCTGAGGGAGAACCAACAGCTTGCGCGCCAAGATCGAAAGCGCTGCTAAGAAATTGGCTGCCGGTTGTCGGGGAAGAAATAAATAAAAAAAACCACACAAAACCACACACACACACTATGATAGCTCCGCCTCTGAACCGCCGGGGAGTAAGGGCGGAGGAGCAAACCGCTTTGACTGCTCGCCCTCAATTTGTCACCCTGCGCAGCCTCGCGGAAAAACGCAGCTGTGGGGCAGGAAAGTCTGCCGCACTGGCGAGGGCGGATAGCGGCGTAGTTTTCAAAAGACCGGCTTCTTCTCCCCACACTTCAAGACTTGCCCCTGCCTCTCGCACCCTTGGCGGGGGCGGCTTCGTAACCTTACTACGCGCATTCGCGAAGGAGAGTGGCTCGTTCACACGTGCAATCACACACACACATATATATATTTACACACACCTCACGCACTTCTTTCGCTAACTGGACGAGGATATTTAAGGGCTATAGCCTAGGGTAGGAAGTTACAAAAACTTGAGAACAGGGTATTTTAGGCAAAACGGGCTGGTGCTCAACTCTAATCACGTGTTAAACGGTTGCAAGGAAATCATGTGAAGTTGTGCTAAAGAATTATAAACCCGCTTTGTAGATCCGGCTCTCCCCTTTTCTGAAGGTGCGTTTGGCAATCACCTGAAAGGTGGAGGTTTTTTTGCATTTAAGAGAATCTAGTTTCAGCCTGGAATTCCCCTTTAGGTTGGGAAGCCCTGCATTCCTGTATTGTTATGAGCCAAGGATCCTATCACATTGCAGAATATGTAGCTGAGGGCATAGCTATTTTAAAAAGTCTTCTTTCCTTATGCGGTCAATGGAAGGGGGGGCACTGTTAACGGTACCCCATCATTATCCTCCTGTGCCTGCTGGCAGTATTGAGCAACGAAAATCAAACCTTATGCTGGCAAACTTGATTATTACAGGAAGGTAAACATGGAATGTTTGGAGAGAACATGAAAAATGTTTTGTTGATGGCGATTTGTTGGGGGAAAGCTATCCTCTTTGAGGGAGATGGGCAGTTCAGAAATGTGGAAAAAAAAAATATGTTTGTCAGCTTGATTTCTGATAGAGCCAAGTCTACGGTGTTGCTCTTGGTTGCACACTATTTTCTGTACCCGTTGTCATGATGTTGCAGGCATGCTGTGTAAACTAATCTTATTTAAAAACTCGATTTATATTTACTAAATATAAACCTATTTTCCAAATGATGTTGCCTCGTTTGAGCAATGTAAAGTCTGCAAGAAAACAAGCTCAGAGAGCACCAAGGGCTTTTTTTTTATTTGCGATGTACACCCAGTTTAATAAGAAAATAATCCTTTCTTTGTACAATATTGGTTACTGTACTGTCTGATGGAATTTTTTCCTTTTGGGTTTTGAGCTTCTTTTAAGCTCAGTGGAATTTATTACCCATTAGCAGCTGGGTTCTACAACCAGGCATTATTTGACCCATGAGGAATGACTTTGCTCAGGCTGGTTGATGCTATTCCAAAAAAAGTCAGGCACAAACTCCACCCGTGAAATGATGGATATGCATGATGAACTTTAAGAAGTAGCCTGCAGACCTCAAGGACTGGGGAACATCATGTGTCAGCGGTCCAAATATCATCCAGAATTAAATCAGAGTCCAAGGCAGAGTCTTCCTCAAAGTTCCAATTTAATAAGAGAGACATGTTGGTACATCTGTGGAAAACCCGAAACTGAGAGCTTCCTGGTTTCCCCCACCCAGTTGAAAGTTCAAGCTCTTGCCCCACACCCACGTCCATCACATGGTCCAATCTTCCACTGCCAAACTGGTATTTCCACCCATCTAGTTGCGGTCAGGTGCAGAAGTGCAGAAACAAAGAATGACCTTGGGCTTCTAGAAAGCAATGCTTTATTTAGACAACATTCTACTCCTTACTATTCCCCCTCCCCATTAATGAAACAGCATAGTAAAATAATAGAGAGTGTGGCAGGCCAAAGATCTTAAAAGGAATATGACTGTAGGCCTGACATCATGCAACGGATAACCTAACTTCCATCTTTCCAGCCCTTTCTGTCAACCACCTCAATGCAGAGGGAAAGTGAGAGAACGGAGTAATAGAAAGAAAAGATTGATTAGTGGAAAAGGGATAAATCTTGATGCATGTGGAATCCTTCCATCACCACCACCCCATCAGAACTGATGAAACTCCTTAAATGACAAGTGAAATGTTTTCTTTTTTTTTTCTCAAAGAAAAAATAGTCCAGTTGCCTTTTGAAGGGGAAAAAAATGCACCTTTGAACTAACTCTTGATCATTGCATTTACTTCACTTCCATGCAGGGGTGAAATTCAGCAGGTTCTTACAGGTTCTGGAGAATCAGTAGTGATTTGAGTAGTTTAGAAAACCGGCAAATACCACCTCCGGCTGGTCCCAGAGTGGGGTGGGAGTGGAGATTTTGCAATATCCTTCCCCTGGAATGCAGAGGGTAATGCAGATTTTGCAGTATCCTTCTCCTGCCAGGTCCAGCAAGCCACGCCCACAGAACCGGTAGTAAACAAATTTGAATTTCACCACTGCTTCCATCGAATGAAGGGGATATTTGTGTCCCAGAATAATGTTGCATAATCCAATCTGCGTTGGTCACCAGGACCAGAGGTTTTCTCTTCTGAGTTTTCGGACTTGTGCTGGAGCTAATCTTCAGGGAACTTCTCTCTAGCAGACATTGTGCTGTTCTCTCTGCTAGAGAGAAGTTCCCTGAGGAAGGGGTCCAGAACAAGTCTGAAAGCTCAGAAGACAAAACCTCCGGTCCCGGTGACTGACCCAGATTGGATTCTTCACTTCCATCTCCTGCCAGTACCAGGCTCCTTGGGAAACTATTTCTCCCCCCCCATTTTTTTATTTTATTTTGATTAAAACATCATCTTCCATTAAACAGTGTGTCGTCTTGAGTACAAATATTTTATACAATTACAAATTACAGTCATGTTTATTATTTTATCTATTCTTGACTTAATACTAATATTAACATACCACACCTAATACTATAATGGTCCTTTTCTTAACTTATTTAACTTTATTAAAACATTTTCTCTATTTCACTCCTCTGCTTTTTTCCACTTTTCATATTTATTCTCTGGTTATTGATAAATGGTTATCAATTGTTATTGATAAAATAATTCCCATATGTTATAATAATCAAATTGTTGGGAAACTATTCCTGATAGTAGATGGTCTTTAAGAGAAAAAAGAGTTCCTTGCCCCCCTCAAACAAATTGTTGATATGTTTTACATATGTACACCT
Organism: Thamnophis sirtalis; assembly: GCF_051295495.1. NCBI lineage: Eukaryota > Metazoa > Chordata > Lepidosauria > Squamata > Natricidae > Thamnophis > Thamnophis sirtalis. Next base: position 24,327,465 of record NW_028261388.1, on the reverse strand, counting down.
AATATCAACTATGTTACAAGCTTCAGTCTTGTGTCTACTTCAGTGGTAGTCAACCTGGTCCCTACCGCCCACTTTGTCCGATACTGAAGGACAAATTTTTAAAAAAATTTAATTGACTTTTAAAAAAAATCATAGCATTATTTAAAAACATTTTCATTAGGTTTTCATAAAATCACCATTACGGTGGAACCGGTGGGCGATTAGAAAATTTTACTACTAACAGAGATACAAAAGTGGGCGGTAGGTATAAAAAGGTTGACTACCCCTGATCTACTTAGTTGGCATCAAGGAAAAATTTGGTATCAAGTTTTTCCCGTCAGAAGGAGAGATAATAAAGAAAATATTGGATTGCGCAGAAATGAATAGGTTGACATTGAGAATAAAGGATAAAGAGGAATCAGTGTACTTGACATGGGGGCGATTTTATGATTGGTTAGAAAAGAGATATAACTAAAGAGAAATAAAAGAGTACAGAATAAATAACCCAGACAACACATTAATGAAGCAAAGGGTGGGGGAGAGAAAAATAGAAAAAGTAGTAAGATACAAATATACAGATGAAAAATGATATAAATGGATTTATTATAGGGAAGTATAATGTGGAAGAAAAAATTTTTTTCAATGTAAATACAAAGTTGGGACCAGTGGAATGCCATCCCCAGAATCCATTAGAGGAAGAAAATTAGTAAGGGCAACAGCGGAAAGGAGGAAGGAAGAGGAGGGAAAAGAAGAAAGGGCAAAGCAGAGGAGGTAAGGCAAGGGGAATAAGAGTAAGAGTGAGCATATTGGGTTAAAATTCAATCATGGTTAGAGAAAATGATAAATCAGCCCATAGAATTTAAGCCAGATATATTCTTATTGGGTATTCTACCAGAGAAATATACTAAAGAAAACTCATATCTAATTGTACAAATAATTAACAGCAGCTAGAATTGTATTTGTACAAAATTGAAAAGCAGACAAAGCAGACATAAGGAGAGACAATAAAGAAGATATTAGATTGTGCAGAAATGAATAGGTTGACGTTGAGAATAAAGGACTAAGAGGAATCAGTGCACTATAGGACATGGGGGCGATTTTATGAATGGCTTGAAAAAAAGATACAAATAGAAAGAGAAAGGAACAAAGGACAAAAGAAATAACTCAGATGACACATTATTAAATCAGGGGAAGGGGAAATAAGAAAGTATGAAAATGTAAATATACAGGCGGAAAAAATGATATGCATTGACAAATGTTAAATGGCAATCATAAGAATGTATATTTAAGAATGAATTTGAAGGGAAAAATAAACTTTTTTCAAAAAAAAGAGTAGGAAAGGGTAAGAAGAAGAGAGGAGGAGTGAGGGAAGGAGAAGGGAAAAAGAAAAGAGGAAGGAGAAGAGAAAAGGGGAAGGCAGAGAATGGAGATTGAGAAAATGGAAGGAGTAGGATTGTTGCGAAACAAGATGGAGGTACGGAGTGGCAAGAAAGTGACCCCAGCTGTGTTTTCGATACTCATAAGAAGATTGTGATAAATGTTAATAGCTAATAGATAAATGTCAAGAGAATGTATATTTGTGAATGTATATGAAAGGAAAAAATAAAATTTTATGGAAAAAAAAGAGGAAAAAATTGGTATTTAAAGTGAAGTGCTTTAATCTATGCTGAAATTATTCTTCATTGAGGATTACTAATACAGCTTAAATCTATAAGGTATTATTGTTGCTTTATTAATTTTTAAAAACATTTAAATAGGATGTTTGTGACCGCCCTGTGCAATGGTATTAGTTAGCTTGGAAATTAACTCTGCTTATTTTTCACACATTCTCATTCAGAGGCTACATACACAGTATGCTCAAGACTACAGGAAGTCCTCGACTTACAACCATTCATTTAGTGACTATTTGAAGTTATGACAGTGCTGAAAAAAGTAACTTATGACTAATTTTCACACTTATGTTTGTTACAGCATCCCAGTCATGTGGTCAAAATTTGGATGCTTGGCAACTGGCAGGTATTTATGTCTGTTGCAGTGTCCTGGGGTCATGTGATCACTTGACAAGCAAAGTCAATGAGGAAGCCAGATTCACTTAACAATTGGGTTACTAATTTAACAACTGCGCTCATTCATTTAACAACTGTGGCAAGAAATGTAAAATGAGCCCAAATTCAACAACAGTCTTGCTTAGCAATGGAAATTTTGGATTCAGTTGTGGTCATAAGTAGAGGACGACCTGCACAAGTGCTTTTGATGCTGAGATTTGACTGTGAAATTGGAAGTTATAAAGCAGCAGCAGCTTACCTAAATTCTCAGGAAAGAGTAAGTTCTGTCATGGTATCCAGGGAATGTTAAATGGAAACTGATGAGTTCATTCAATTCTGAGAATACAATGCCAGTGTACCCAGAGCATATAGTGCAGAACACTGCAATGCTAGCCCTTTTCATCCATTCCTAATGCATCAAGACTTCTTTAGATTTATAGGTTGCTGGAGAGGAGAATTTAGAGAAGGAGGCCTTGGATATGTGTATATAAACAAGGAGATCAAGAAACATGTAAGCCAACTATGCATATATAGGGTCATTTTCTTCAGAATGCATGGCTTCCATTTGATGTATGGTAGTCAAGAAAGGGATGGACGCTATGAGTAAAGCCATGAGCTATTCGTTGTTTTCTTTAGGATTAGGGGATCTGAATGGAATGCCTGGATCATTCTCATTGCACGACTAAAGGATTCCAGTGGCATGTGGTTTGCATTACCAAATAGCTCACTGTCCTGGGTCTGAAATGCACAGCAGAGTCACCCTTGGCTTTTCATATTAACTTGCACAAAGCAATGGGCAATAGAGTAACTGTAGGGAACCTCCATATGCATTAATTTACAACTGCCATAGTATTTTGCCATTGGCCATATTGCACAAGGGCTGGTGCAAACCTTGAAGCAGTACCAACAGGAAAGAAACGGCATGTGGTGTTAAATAATGTTTATCGAAATGAAAAGTTTCTACAACTTCTAAAAATAACTATGCAACTAGTTTCTGTAGATGAGGTCACTATTCCAGAGAAAGGCATTGTATTAAGAAAAACAAGGTTATTAGAATTATATGGGATTATAGAAATGATATAATTATTATTCATATGGTAGAAGTTGGATGTATTTTATCTGTATCAAAGAAAGTTGAACACTTTTTCCCTTTTTCTTAATTTTGATTTCTGTCTTAACATTCCTTCTCTTTGACTTAGTTTCTACTGTGTATTTTTATTCTTGTATTTGAAATTTAGTAAAATGGTGTTTTAAAAAAGAAAAATAAGATCATATGATATATCACATTCAGTGTTTTACCAAGACATCTTTACTGTTAAATTTGCCATTTCTAGGGGGGAAAATTGTTTCTGTAACAACAGTATGGAATCTGCTTATGTAGTCCATAAGAATCATGCAGTCTCTAATATAAATTGACCTTGTATTTATCTAGATTTATAAGATTTCATCAGAATTATTCATCTGCAGTTTTCATACCTATGGATAATCATATTTGGTAATTTATTTCTTTGCTTATTTAAAAAACACTTTTCTTTAAAAATTCATTCCTATCCCATTCAAAATTATGCACACCCCTGCCACTTTATTAGATTCATAGTAAGTATAATCAAGGTACATAAGAACAGTGCCACAGTACAGTAGTCTGACATTGACTCTGTTATCTATGCCTTTTCAACCTTTGGCATAGTTTTTGAGTTGAAAAATTAACTACACATTACCGATACCAATCAGCAATGAGTCTCATTTATTAAAAAGTTCCATTCAGCTGCTTCCATGTCAGCACAGGCTATATTCTGTTCTGTTCTGTCTATTCTATTCTATTTATCTAAACAGTGTGTGTCTGTGTGTGTGTGTCTGGAAACAATACTGTGGGAATAAGATACCCCTAACACCCCTCGGGGTGTGTGTTCTGTTAAGATACAGCCTGTTATGCCTTAAAATGCCTTCTACTGTACAGCACAGGAGTTGCCATGGTAATGGCTTCACAGTACTCCACAAGTGGGCTCTCTCTGGTAAGGGGGGAAATCCAGCATTAGAAATTACATTTGGTCCAGACATTTGTGAATGTCTAATACAGGATTGGGATAAACAAATACCCGGGCAACGCCGGGTTAACAGCTAGTCATTAATATTTATACTTTTGCCTTCCCACATATTACTTTATACTTCAACTTCCTAGTGTGTACTCAAGGTGGTGAATTTCTAAAGAACTGTTCAGTAATTACTGTATTTTTCGGAGTATAAGACGCACCTTTCCCCCCCACAAAAAAGGGTGAAAATCTGGGTGCATCTTAGACACTGAATACAGCATTTTTGGTCTACGAAAACCCCATCCCTTTTGCAAAAATGGACATGCAGAGGGTTTGGGAGGCTTGCAAAGTGCTCCTGGGGGCTGGGGAAGGGCAAACATGAGCAAAAAATGGGCCATTTTTGCGCCCCAGCCCCCAGGAGCACTCTACAAGCCTCCCAAAGCATGCCCCCCCTTTTTTTTTTTGCAAAAACAGGGCATACAGAGGGTTTGGGAGACCTGCAGAGTGCAAAAAAAAATTTTTTTTTAAATGCCTCTTCAAAATCATGGTACGTCTGAAAAATTTGGTAGTTAGTCCTGTTCGCCTTATGAGAAAACATTTGTGCTTTCTTTTCTTAATCTATTTTTTAAATGAGAAAACAATATAACGAGACATGCAGTCTATATCTGAGTTGAGTAAAAACATGTGAAAAGGATACTTTGGAAACACAAAGACATAGCATTTGTCTGCATTACTTTAAAGTAGGGTTTTCTTCCCTAGAATGCCACAGCTGCCTTTTGTAACTTCTGTGCAATCCTGGGAAAAGATAGGTTTAATTTAAATTGCAGAGAGGTGCTAATTTTTCACCTTTGGTCCCCAAAGTACCTTTCAGCTCAGTGGAGTGTTGGAAGGAGACTTGAATTCAGTTCCTTTATTAGCCACAAAGCTATCGTCTGATTTAAAGTTTCTTTTGAGAATAAAAGGGAGAACAATGTGTTCTGACTTGAACTTCTCAGACTAAGGGAGGAATAAAAATAGAATAAACATTAACCAACCTTTGCGAGAAATTTGATTTGTCAACATGTGTGCTTATTACAGAACTAGCAGATTTTCTTTAAACAATTCTTCTAAATTCTATTCTATTGCAAAATTATACACAGGAAAAACAGGAAATGTTTTTGGGTGATCTCAGCTAAATTTCAGTCATAATAGACTGGAAAATGAAATGAATGTTTATTTAAATTGCAATAAAGCATTTCGTGCTTTTTAAAAAGAAACACATGCTTCAGATTTTATGTAACTTGTGATTTTTACAGTTGAATGGTTCTCCTTTTGATTGTCTTCTCTTGATGGATGAAACTTACTCGGAAATTAACAAATTCTGCAAATCAAGTATGTGTGATAGGATAGAATAGGACATTGCAGACAAATAAACATTTTCATTTGAGATAAAGTATTGCAGATCTAAAGTTTGTAATTACCTATGAAATCCTAGATCAATGGTGTCTTTTTAATAAGAAACATTCATGCTTTTATAGTTTATAGTTTATAGTTTTATTAGAATTTGTAGGCCGCCCTTTTCCCTGAGGGGACTCAGGGCGGCTCACATAAAACTGGGAAGGGGGGGAATACAAACATCAAGATAGAAACATATCATAAAATGGTAGGCAACATACATTCATCATTCGGGAGGGGTAACTATCCTTATCCCCAGGCCTGACGGGCGAGCCAGTTCTTCAGGGCTATGCGGAAGGCTTGGACGGTGGAGAGGGTACGAATCTCCACAGGGAGCTCGTTCCAAAGGGCCGGGGCTACTGCTGAGAAGGCCCTCCTCCTTGTGGTTGCCAGCCGACACTGGCTGGCCGATGGGATACGGAGGAGGCCTAATCTATGGGATCGTATTGGTCGCAGGGATGTAATTGGCAGAAGGCGGTCTCTCAAATATCCAGATCCACTGCCATGTAGGGCTTTATGGGTGATTAATAGCACCTTGAAGCGCATCCGGAGATCGACAGGCAGCCAGCGCAGCTCGCGGAGGATAGGTGTTATGCGGGTGAATCGAGGTGCACCCGCAATCACTCGCGCGGCTGCGTTCTGCACTAGCTGAAGTCGCCGGATGCTCTTCAAGGGCAGCCCCATGTAGAGCACATTGCAGTATTCCAGCCTGGAGATCACAAGGGCCCGAGTGACTGTTGTGAGAGTCTCCCGATTCAGGTAGGGTCGCAACTGGCGCACCAGGCGAACCTGGGCGAATGCCCCCCTGGTCACAGCCGTTAGGTGGTGGTCAAATGACAGCTGCGGATCCAGGAGGACTCCCAAGTTGCGAACCCTCTCTGAGGGGTGTAAAATTTGACCCCCCAGCCTGAGTGATGGAATATTAGTCAGATCTTTGGGAGGAAAACACAACAGCCACTCGGTCTTTTCTGGGTTGAGCACAAGCTTGTTAACCCTCATCCAGTCCATAACGGCCTCAAGACCCCGGCTCATCACATCTACCGCTTCATTGAGTTGGCACGGGGCGGACAGATACAATTGAGTATCGTCCGCATATTGATGGTATCTAATCCCGTGCCTGCGGATGATCTCTCCCAGCGGTTTCATGTAGATGTTGAATAGTAGGGGGGATAAGACCGAGCCCTGAGGCACCCCATAATTTAGGGGCCTAGGGGACGATCTCTGCCCCCCCACTAACACCGACTGCGACCTGTCCGAGAGGTAGGAGGAGAACCACCGTAGCACGGTGCCTCCCACTCCCACCTCCCACAGTCGTCGCAGAAGGATACCATGGTCGATGGTATCGAAAGCTGCTGAGAGGTCGAGGAGGACCAGGATGGAGGGATGTCCTTCATCTCTGGCTCTCCAAAGATCATCAATCAATGCGACCAAAGCGGTTTCTGTGCTGTAACCGGGTCTGAAGCCTGACTGGAAATAGATTTTAAAATACAATTGTGCTATTTTAATTAAGAAAGCAGTATAAAGAACTAAACTAGTGTTCTTCTGAACAGTGTAATTCATCTGGAATCAGAATGTGTTACAGTTCTACATTTTAGTATGGGGAAGAGAGAGGTTGGATAGAGCAGTGTTTCTCAATGCTGGCTGGGGAATTCTGGGAGTTGAAGTCCAGACATCTTCAAGTTGACAAGGTTGAGAAACACTGGGATAGAGGATGGTGCTGTTAAGGGATAATGGTATACCATCTTTGTTCCTTCTTCTATTCCATTGTGTCTGATTCTCAGAGGTTGCCTGGACAAGTTCCTGCAGTTTTCTTAGCAAGTTTTTTCACAACTTGTCTGTCACTGTCTCTTTCTTAGGGTTGAGAGAAAGTGATAGGCCCACCCAGCTGGTTTTGTGCCAAAGGTGGGATTAGAACTCCTGGTCTTCAAATTTCTAGTCTGGTGCCTAAACCACCATACCAAACTGGCTATTAAGCATCATTAAATGGATCTGTCTTGTTTATCTATAATCCAGCTTTGTTACAAGCAAACCATAATTGTGGTCATTTATGAGACTGAGCCATGTTGCTTTTAAACTCTTTCTTTGTTGAATAAGCCACAATGCCTAAGTTGTCTACCCAAATATAGTTGTTCTGTGTGGACTGCAAAACGCTGAATGAAAAGAGGATTCAGTCATACAAGTAGAGCAAAAAAAGACATAAACTGTAAAGCTGATCTCAGGAAAAGAAAAAGAAAAAAAGGTTAGCAAAGGATGCTAAGAATAATCAAATATGTCAGATATGTTCAAAATAAAAGGGGAAACTCCATATGCCAGATGCTTGATGAAAATGGCAAGATGGTTCTTAATCATCCAGGTCATGGTTGGCTCAAAGGTGCTCTTCCAAGAGGCAACTGGACTTTCTTGTTTTTTTCTTTTGAAGACGTTTTGCTTCTCATCCAAGAAGCTTCTTCAACTCTGACTGGATGGTGGGGAATCTTTTGGGACAACAATGACCTCCATAGACTTTTAGCTATGCACTTTGGGTTGGACACCCTTGAAGTGTGAATAGATCTCCAGAAAAATTGCAGACTACAGAATCCATTTGCACTTCAGTTTGACTCATCCCCAACAGCCTGCGCCTTCAATAGTGAAGGGACACAGGGAAGAAAACATCCTGCAACCAAGAAGCCTCCACACCCATTTGCACTACTCAGGTGACCCTGGGGACATAGATAAACCTCCAAGTGGCCTCAAAGACTCTCTAAAACAGTGATGGCTAACCTTTTCTGGACGGAGTGCCCAAAGCACGAACACGCTGCCTGAACCTCCAAAATGCAATGCATGCCCCCGTGCATGCCCCCTATCCCTCAGTTCATGTGCTTGTGCGGCCTGCACATGCCTCATGCACGCACAACCCCTTCACATGTGCCCCCAGACATGTGCCCACGACACCCCTGCATGTGCCTCCCGCATGAGCCCATTCCCCTTACCTGTGCCCTGTGAATGCACATAGGATCCTGCACATGCGTGCATGACCCCCCTGCACATGTCCCCGTGTATGAGCGCAACCCCCCACACCTTGCCCCCCGCGCATGCACAGCAGAGACCCGAAGCCAGCAGGCCAGCGGGAGGTGTGCATGCATGCACATCGGAGCTGAACTGGGGCAATGGCTCGCGTGTCATCAGAGAGGGTGCTGCATGCCATCTCTGGCACACATGCCATAGGTTTGCCATTACAGCTCTAAAAGAATACAAATGACCAACTTTCTGTAAGGAATATAAATCCTTCCATTTCCCACCATCTAATTAATGCTGTAGAAGCTTCAGCTTGGATGAGAAGCAAAACATCTTCAAAAGAAAAAACAAGAAAATCCAGTTGCCTCCTGAAAAAGCACCAATGAATTTACACAGAAAAGACAATACTCTATTTGGAGGATTTTCAAAAGACTAACTGTTCTTTGAAGGTTCTGTTTGAACGTCTATCTACTTCTAAATATTTCTATCCATTGACTTGTATTTCATTAAAAGAATCCCCCAAAGCAGGTTCTAATTCGGGTTTTCCCAATTGTAGCCAGATATATTGAATTGCATTTTAAATAAAGACTGGATTACTTATTCACCAAGTCATATTTAGTATAAGCATGTTTTTAAAGCAACAACTGGCAGGCTTCACATTGCATCCTAAGCCCTGGTTTAAAAACCAGAAGAGCTTTCCTCACACAATGTGGTCAAACAAATCACTTTATGGTCCAGTGTGCAGTGTGTTTGAAACCAGCTGTATCATTTCTTTAGATCGCATCTGGTATACAATATATTATACTTGAGCACATCCAAATCATTCCATGCATTTTCTCTTTTTTGGCAATGCATGAGGGGTAGCTCACCATTTTGCCTGCCTATCCCTAACGGTATTCTAAATTGGAAGTGTGAATGATCAGTTTGACATTTTACTGAGAGTCTAAACCAGCTCAGCAGATATGCTAAGACAGGGGTCGGCAACCTTAAACACTGAAAGAGCCACAAACGTCCTAAACAGAAGACCCCTGTTCAGGAAGCTGCTGTTCGTATTGTATTGTGTAAATGTGGTGTACGTCTAAGTTTTGTGTGCGTGTATTTTACATGTTTGTAAATAAAAAAAAAAAAAGAAGAAGACCCCTGTTCAATTCTGGAGCCAACTGGAAGTCCGGTTCCCCCACCATAGAGTCTCCTCCTAGTGTGGCACCCTTTTTCCTTTACTTGTCCTAACCGAAAGCCCTATCAATTGTGGTAACAACCGATGATAGGGAGCCGCAACAAAGAAATGAAAGAGCCACATGCAGCTCCGGAGCCATGGGTTGCTGACCCCTGTGCTAAGCTCCAACCAAACACTATTATGCTTACTCTATACAGTTTTTATATAATTCAACTTAAAGTCTGGCATGTTTCAACCTATTTGATTCCATCTGCTTTAGTTTGTCAATTTCATGAAAGAGTTTCAGAACATTTTTTTTTATGAAGAAGAGTTTAAGACAATAGTTTCTTAAGGATAGTTTCTTAAGGAACCTAAGAGTTTCCACCACAGAAATTCTTCTGAAGGGTGAATCTGTTGGAGTGCATGTTGGTTTAACCAATTTGGGGATCTTTTATTAAAGAGAGACATACCAAACAAATCCTTGCTTGTGGCTTTTGACCAGAGAAGAGTCAGAGAATATATTGGCATAAAAGTTAGTTTATCTGCAACTGAATAGTTAACCACAGAGATTGAGAAACTGCTCACAAGTTCTCTAAATCAGCTTTTGTCAAAGCAGGAGGTGAGGCTGGTTGGAAATAATAACAGATTGATTTTACTCAATCCCTTCTCCGCTGCACAGGAATTAGTCATCAGGGTAATATTTTTTCCCTTGAAAAATGACTCACAGACTTTCAACATCGCAAAGAAAATAGGGGAAAAAAGCTCTTTTATGTTTTAGAACATTTTGTTTATTATTCTGCTGCCTCTTGTTTCTGTTATTTTCTTTTTCTACAGGCCTGAATATTCTGCAGTCATTCTTTTGTGAAATCCTTTCAGATAGGAAGCCAACATTTAAAAAAGAAATGATATTAGGCTTGTCACACTAACTTGGGCCATAAACTCTAATTTACCAACAACAAAACAAGGCAAAATAAACCAAACATTGGAAAAATTGGAATTATGAAGCTGGACAATGATCTCACTTCATTTTTTTGACATATTTGTAGAGTAGTCCTAGATGGCAGGGCTGTGGGTGAAACTAAGTTGTAAAATCAATTTAACCTTTAAAACAAACCCTCCCAGATCCGTTGCTTGGCAGAACATGTGAATCCAGCCTAGAATCATAGAACTTGAAGTACAAAAGATAAGATCTAGTTTAGTGTTTCTCAATCTCAGCAACTTTAAAAATTGCTGGGCTGGGGAGCTCTGGGAGTTGAAGCCCCTACATCTTAAAGCAGCTAAGATTGAGAAACAGAATGGGGTGGGTTTCTCGCCCCGTTCCAACCGGTTCGGTTGGAATGAGGCCGGCAGCGTCCTCGCGCACGCGTGCAGCGCGCGTGTGCACGTGCGCGGTGCATGCATGCATACTAGCATCTGTGCGATGCTCCAGCTGCTCCTGGAGGATCGCGCTGTATGCGTCCTGCGCATGCGTGGAAGCGCAGAATTTGGCAAAACCGGGTAAGGAGCGGGCGCGCGTGGGCGCGCGGCTGCGTGGGCGCGCGGCCGCAGGGGGGGGGCTTCGCCATTCCCGGAAGTTACTTACTTCCGGGTTCGGCGACCAAACGGATCGCAGGGACCACCGTGAACCGGTTGAAACCCACCCCTGGTTCCTGCTAATAAAAGGAAATGCTCTGTTGCAGCATTTTTAACAGTTGGCAATCCAATTCTTGCTTAAAATTTTCTACAAAAAAATGCCCACCCAGGCAGCAAAGACTAAACTGCCATTCTGCACCTCATACTCAAGAAACACCCATAGATACCTGAGTGCTTAACTTAGAGCCAGTTCGCCACTGCTACTAGTTTCTTCTTTCAAGACAATGCAACCCACGATGGAGAAACCCATAATTAAGTCAACCACCTTAAGGTATCCTGCTGTATATGAAAAACAAATTCCACATTTAGTCAGAGCGAAGCAGAGCCACTTTGACTGTTTACCTTACTGGACAGGTAAAGGCTGTGTTCAGGCACGACTTTCCACTTGTACGGGAGGTAGGATACATTCAAAGCAACAGTAAGGCACTGAATCTGGTCCTGGGGTTGACTCAGGGGTGAAATTCAGCAGGTTCTGACAGGTTCTGGAGAACCAATAACGGAATTTTTGAGTAGTTTGGAGAACTGGCAAATGCCACCACTTACTGGCCCCAGAGTAGGATAGGAGCGGAGATTTTGCAATATTCTTCCGCCAGGAGTGGGGAGGGAATGGGAATTTTGCAATATCCTTCCCCTGCCATGCCCACCAAGCCACACCCACAGAACCAGTAGTAAAAAAATATTTCACCACTGGCTGGACAATAGTCTTTCACCCTTTATGAGTGGGATTGTAGGATGGATCTGTATAGAGGAAAGCCATTAGGTTACTTTGTGATACCCCCAGGGTTGATGCCAGAGCACAGCATAACCTACCTTGGCAACTGATCTAATTAACAAGCATTTTGACTTCTGTGCAAACAGAATAGCTGTAAATGTAGATTTGCAGCAGAGGGACTGGAGTTTGGGAGAGGATGGTTCTCTGTGGTCAAGAACTGCACCACCTGGTCTAGTATTAGATCAATTTAGGCTGGGAACAATCCAAAAAAGTGTCAAAGAGCTCTGCTTATTGGTATTTATCAGAAAAAGATAAGATTACAGCCAGCGGGTGAGTTAAAATTTTGTTACCACCGGTTTGACCCGCGTGCAACCGACCTGGACATGTGCTTTGGTTGCGTGCGCACCTTCCGTGCATGTGCCTGGCCTCAAAAACGTGCCTAAATAGGAAGGCATAGAGCTGGGGCGGGTGGGCAGGCCCACTTGCAATTTCCGCTAGCGGTTTGGATAAACTGGTCTGAACCAATGTTCCCTCTAATTTTTTTTCAGTGTGAGCAGAAAAGTATAGTGTTTGAGCGGCATATTTTCATGCCTGAGCACCTGAATTTTTTTCACAGATGTCACCTAAGACAACAACGAAATCAGTATTATTTGAAACTCAAAGTTATGTTTATTCAAGGTACCCGCTTAATTAAAAGTGTTATATAATATCAGTATCACTTAACAACGCTCCTGCTTAGCAACCAAAATGTTGGCTCAGAAAGTCTGGCATTTGAAGCACGCAAATTTTAAAGCTGTTGTTACAAGACCCTCACACCCCTAACCCTTTAGAAAAAAAACCCCCAGGGGTCTTCAAACCTGACAGCTTTAAGACTTATGGACTTCAACTCCCAAAATTCCTCCTCCAGTCATGTTGGCTCAGAAACTCTGGCATTGAAGCATGCAAGTGTTAAAGCTGTCGCGTTACAAGACCCTCGCACCCCTAACCCTTTAGAAAAAAAAACCCAGGGGTCTTCAAACCTGACAGCTTTAAAACTTGTGGACTTCAACTCCCAGAATTCCTCCTCCAGTCATGTTGGCCCAGAAACTCTGGCATTGAAGCATGCAAGTTTTATCATCTGAAAAGCAGAATCAGGATTTCCTAACCACTCAAATAATAAGCAAGCTATATTAAGCAATCCTTCCCACTGTACATTTTAAAATCGTAACAAATTCCACTTACTTCACTTATCTGCAAGAATCCTCCTAATCAGAAAGGGGCCAGTTGCTTACAGGGAAGCCACTGGATCTCCTCTCCCTTCCTCAGCCCTGCAGAAGCTAAAAGGTTTTTATTGACTTGCAACAGCCACAAGCATTATGGAATGAGGGATGAAACCTTTCTGGCCCAACCAGTCACTAGATTACAACCTTCCTGTTTCTTATTTACTTTCCGTGGTCAGGTGGAGAATTTAATTTAGAGAAGAAAGGGAAGAACCCTTTCTGGCCCTCTTTCTGTAGCTCCTAGTAGTTGCATCTCTTGCTAAGCTAAGTGTGTGTCATAATTGGGTAGAGGGTCTCTGCACCTCCTCAAGAGACAATCTGGCAGGCCGAGGCTGCAAACCCCAAGGCCAATAGTGGATTGAAGGGTCGTGAAGACCCTGAGTCTCAGAGTACTCGGATCGCTCTCCCGAGGCGAGGCGAGGTGAGCCACATACGTGTCATTGTTGTTACCATTCGCTCTTCTCAGCAACTCAAAAGCTCCGTCTAAAAGCCTCCCGAGTTCCCGAGCCTCTTCCGCTCGGCTGCCTCACACACAAACACCACACACATTCGCCCCATCCTCACAAATGTAGGTCAGTTGCGAAGGGAAGAGAAGAGCCGGAGTTTTTATGTTGCAACAAGAGACGACGAGGGGGATCAGCACCCACCCACCCAGATATGCCTAAGCGCATCCCCTCCGCCACCCAGCAGCACCGCTGTCCTTCTCCAAGCGCGGATCTTCGGGCGCAGCCAAAGAGCTTGTCTGAACGGGGCTGAAGGGAGGGAACCAGGAGCCCAGCGGAGCAAGAGCGCTGCATGCCCGCCATGTACCTTTGCCTGCAAACAAAGCACATCCGCGCCCGCCAACAATTCCTGCGCGCGAGAAACGAGCCGGGCTCCCCCGAGACACCCCCACCCACCCACCCCCAGGCCGGGGGGGGCTGCAGGTGGGGGAATGGCGGGGGTTGGAGGAGCCACCGCAAGGGCACCGCATTTACCCCTGCCGCTGCCTCATTCTCTGCCATGCTTTTGAGAAGACATGAGGGCTGAACACGGGGGCGACTGACACTAGTTTGAGCGGCTGCGGCCAGCACAAACTACCGTCAGTCGCTCCGTGCTCATCAAAACAAGTCTGGGGAGGTCCTTTGCGGGCGGCCAATTCTAGCCGCCTGCAAGGGACTTCCCCACGTTTGCTTTGACAGAAATCACTGCGCGGCAGTTAGAAACTGCTGCGCGGGGTTTTCTTGCCACGCACCTTAGAGGGAACAATGGTCTGAACCAGCTGAATACCACCTCTGATTACAGCTCCCTATTTTCAAATGAGGCAGCTTTAGGTAGGCAATCCAGGGCAGCAAAACTTTGTTTTGTTCCACTTGTTCAGCACAGAGGGGGGAAATATTTGCCTCTTTTGCAAAGTCCTGGACTGCACAGCTCTTGTTTTGCTAACTCTCTTAGCAATATGAGAAATCTCTCTCTCAACCCTGAGGTTCTCTGCATGGTTAGGTCACTAGTTTTTCCAATGAGCAAGGTATGGTTTAGAAACTCCCCTTGCAACAATAATCACATTTTTAGAAAGTCAAGAGAAGAAATAAGTGGATCATAAAGTACATATGGGCATTAAAGGCAAGGCTCTGGCTGGATACCAATTTAGGGCTAAATCGGGACCCACCATTCAGAAAATTCTCTGTGGGACATCCAACCTTGATGTCAAGGTTCTTATCTGCACATGAGTTATAGAATCTGCACTATAGAATCTGCACACTGTCAAACTATTTACTAGGTCTGCACTACTATTAATCTTCTCATCATTCCTAACACCCATCTCCTCCCATTTATGACTATATGACTTTAACTTTGTTGCTTGTATCCTTACGATTTATATTGATTGTTTCCTAGTATGATTTGATTGCTTATTTGTACCCTCTGACTATCATTAAATGTTGTACCTTATGATTCTTGATGAATGTATCTTTTCTTTTATGCACACTGACAGCATATGCACCAAAAACAAATTCCTTATGTGTCCAATCACACTTGGCCAATAAAGAATCCTATCCTATCCTATCCTATCCTATCCTATCCTATCCTATCCTATCCTATCCTATCCTATCCTATCCTATCCCTATTAAGATAATAAAGTAGTTATGCTCAGTCAGTTACAATAGGACGCAATGCATATAGAGAAGAGACAAGAATAGTAGGTGGATGACTTCAGTTGTCTTTAATTTAAGCCGTGTGACTATTATCTCAAGGAATACTGCCATGTTAACATTACGTAAGTTTTGCTTCATTTTCAAACAAGCTGTTTCTGGAATAGGCCAAGAAATAGCTCTGCTTGAGCCAAAAGTTTTGCTGCAGAGAGGAATGGGAGACGGCCAAATTGGCATGTGGTTCCTACTTCAACTCTGGAGAGGAAACAGAAGAAAAGAAGGGTTGGGTGGACCTTCTAGTAGGAGATGATAGAATAACCAGAGAGGACTAGAAGAGGGCAGGCAACTGGACACTCTCTCACTGCTTTGCTTTTCCCAAAAGGGGACCTTTGTTCCAGTGTTTCTAAGCAGAACAGTTGCCACAAGGCACATAAGTAGATATATTTAAGGAGTAGTTGATTACCAGACTTATAACAACTATAAGCCTTCAGAATCAGATGGATTACATTTATGAGTTTTGAAGGAGATTGTGAAGGACATCTCAAATCCTTTTCTAAGATCTATGAGATATAATAGAGGACCAGAGGATTGGGAAAGAGAAAATGTTTTGTGTCCTAAAAAAAATAAAAGAAGATACAAATATCTACAGAGATCAGTCAGCTTGATGTCAATACCGGCAAAACAAAGCTATGAATTTTTGAGCATTTAGAAAATTTAAACGGTTTGACAGAAATCAGGAGCTTTAAAAAAAACTGTTTATCTGACATAGATATTATTGAGTTTGAAAGCATGGAAGACAACAAAATTGAGATTTCTAAAATAGGAACATAAAAGACAAATCAAGAAAAGGGTCTCAGCAAGAATGATACCTCTTTATGGGGAAAAAGAGGATTTGCACAAGGAACAGCTGTGACACAAAATGCTGGGCGATGCCTGTTTATGGGATTTAAAAATAGGCTGGTAAAAGTTTTGAAGGGGTTCTTTTTAAATTCAAAGTTTTCTTTCCATCTAGTGTTCTTTGGATGTTTTCTACATAAGACTAGTACTAGTTGGGAATGATGATTTGGCAATTAGGAAGTTCATATGACTAGGATTTAGGAATGCTTAACCAAGTAAAAGGCCTTGCTTTTTCAGTTTTTGATTCTGACTTAGCCAAGTTTAAGATAACATTAAATATAACGGAGTACAAAAGTGTACTACAAAAGAGTAAAAGTTAGTGTAACCTGTTTAGCATACAAATCTTAGTTGACCTTAAGAACAAATCTTACTAAAAGATTCTTTGCTTCCTGCCTACAACTTCTTTTGTATGAATGGTGATGTCATGATATAAAATTGCTAATTTTTTTTTACACTATTGTAGCCTAAAAATAGCTGTAATAACCTAGTTCTCTTCGACTATTTTCCAAATGTCCTCAGTTTATTGGAATGTGGATCAAATATATGAGAAATAAGTGAGAAAATTGCAGGCGGTTCTGAAAACAGCCATTATAGTTTGCATAATAAAGTTTATTTTTTTTATAAATTTTATTTTGTTTGTACAAACTTCACATCTTTGCAACACATTATATTTTTTTACCTATCTGTTGTGTCTGTTATCTCTATACCAATAAATCTTTTTTAACTATGACTTCATTTATTTGTGCATTTACATTATTTCATACATTTTTTTCATTTTATATATAATATTCTATATGTTCTATGTATAGCGTTTTTACTACATTTATGTCATTTTGTAAAATATATAATATAGTAAATCTTTTATAACTATGACTATATATTTGTGCATTTACATTATTTCATACATTTTTTTCAGTCTATGTATAATGTTTATTTGCTATAGTCTATAATCTCATATTTCAATCTTTTAATCCTTTTCCGATTTTGTAGTTGTCTATTGTTTTGTTGATCTTTCTTCCTTTCTTTTTTGCTTTCCTGCTTTTCCCCTCCTTTCCTCTAGCCAATTGTACAATAAATCCCATACGGAGTAGTATTCAGATTCATCTTTCTCTTTTAGTTCTTTTATGAGCCTATCCATCTCTGCACATTCCAATATTTTTTAAATTACATTTTCTTCTGTTGGTATATAATTATTTTTCCAGTTTTATGCGAATATAATTCTCGCTGCCATAACGATGTGTAAAATTAAGTATCTAATTTTTTTTTATAATTTCCTTTTATAATCCCTAGCAATTTTATAATCCCTGGGTTTTATTGCAATTTGATGTGTAGTAATCTTCTCTAGCCAATCTTTTATTTTTTTCCAATACTTTTTCGCAGCTGTGCGCGAAAAAGTACTGTGCACCACATATGGTAGTATGTTCTGTGTTGTTTGTTGCATTTCCAGCAGATAGGTGAACACTCCGGGAACATTTTTGCAATTCTCGCTGGTGGAAGGTGCCACCTGTAGAACATCTTGTACATGTTCTCTCTATAAGCCGTTGCCATCATTAATTTGTAGTTTATTTCCCACATTTTTCCCCATTCCGCCAATTCTATACTATACCCCAAATTTATTGCCCATGTTATCATCGTTTCTTTCACAGTTTCTTCTTCCATTTTAAATGTTAATAAATAGTGATATATTTTTTTAATCAATTTTTCTTCGGTTCCTTGTAAAATTTTATCCAGCTCTTGCGGCTCCTTATAGAATTCGTCTCTTTCCCTGTCTTTTTTATACCTTGCCTGTATTTGTAAATAGGGCCACCAGCCAATATCTATTCTCTCGTCTTTCAGTTCTTGCCTTGTTTTTAGCCTTTCTTGGTTGTCTAAGATGTCTTTATATCTTATTATCTTGTTTATGTCCAATACGTTCAGGTATATCAGAGCTTCCATGGTGGATAGCCAGGTTGGGATTTTATTATAATGTTTTGTTTTGATTTTTAACCATGTTTGTAGTAGAGCTTTTCTAATTAAATGTTTTTGGAAATAGCTATGAATCTTGTCTTTCCCATCCCAGATAAAGGCGTGCCAACCCAATTCCAAATTATAACCTTCTATTTTTAATAATCTTCTGATTTTTAAATTGATCTAGTCCTTTATCCAGGTGAGAGCTGCTGCTTGGTAATAAAGCTCCCAATCGGGAAGTCTGAATCCTCCTTTTTCTCTATTGTCTTGTAACAATTTTAATTTAATTCTTGGTTTTTTTCCCTGACCAAATAAACTGTGCAATTAATTTATTTAAATCTATGAAAAAAAATTTCCCTAGGCTAATCGGCACCACTTGAAATAAAAATAAAAATTTTGGTAGTATGTTCATTTTAATGATGGCAATTCTTCCCATTAAGGATATTTGTAGTTTCCTCCAATTTTCCAGATCTTTCTTAATTTTCTGAATCGTTTTAACATAATTATCTTCTTTAATTGTTGAGCATTTCCCTGTCAGCCAAATTCCTAGATACTTTACTTTTTTGCTATTTGTATTCCCATGTTTTCCGCTAATTCTTACTCTTGTTTTTTAGTAAAATTCTTCGTAATGATCTTCGTTTTGTTCTTATTAATTTTAAGTCCTGCTACCTTACCGAATTTCTCTATTTTATGGATTAATTTAATTCCTGATTTTAATGGATCCTCTAATATGAATACCATATACCTGTGTTTATATTCCTCTTTTTTAATTTTTAATCCCTTTATTTCTTGATCGTTTCTAATTTCTGTTAGTAGAACTTCCAGTGATAGTATAAATAATAAAGGTGATAATGGAAAACCCTGTCTCACTCCTTTCCATATCTTAACTTCTTCTGTAGTATCACTATTTATTATTATTTTTGCTGTCTGGGCCAAATAAATTGATTCTATCATTTTTATAATTTTTTCTCCAAATCGTTTTTAACTGTGTGATTATGAAATGCCAATTCAAGTTATCAAAGGCCTTCTGGCCATTTAAGAAGACCAGTGCAACTTGTTTTCCCGGATTCTCTTCATAATATTCTAGTGTATTTATAATTATCCTCATATTATTTTTAAATTGATGTTTTGGTAAGAAGCTGTTTTGATCTGTGTGGATAATTTCATTTTTAAAATTCGCTCTGCCATTATTGATGTAAAGATTTTATAATCGTTGTTCAGTAAAGAAATTGGTCTGTAATTTTTTATTTGTTGGTGGTCCAAATCATCTTTGGGTAT
Organism: Thamnophis sirtalis; assembly: GCF_051295495.1. Lineage (NCBI taxonomy): Eukaryota > Metazoa > Chordata > Lepidosauria > Squamata > Natricidae > Thamnophis > Thamnophis sirtalis. The sequence goes on along the minus strand of NW_028261388.1, from coordinate 24,307,973 downwards.
CAATGTTATATATGCTTCCCTCCATGATTTTGATAACTTCATTAAATAAGTCTAAAATCACCGTTTGCTCTTGCATGGCTTTATAAAATTCTACAGGTATAGCGTCTGGGCCCGGTGTTTTATTATTTTTTTGTCTCTTCAATGCTTTCTTTAATGCTTTCTCTTTTCCTTGTTTTTCCTTGCCAAATATGCTATTGTCAACCATCTTGTAAAAGCTTTTGTAGTATCCCATAAATTTTGTAACAATGTTTCTTTTTTCTTATTTACTTCATAGAAAAGTTTCAATTCTTTTTCTATCATTTTTATATATTCTTTATCTTTCACTATTCTTTGATTCTTTGACGATCTCTTTTTCTTTTTTGGTCCTTTCATGTTATTTTTATTGGGTTGTGATCTGCCCAGGTGTTTGCCATTATTTTAATCTATTCTGTATTTCTTCTCAATTCTTGGGTTGACCAAATCATATCTATCCTTGACCATGATTTGGGGGAGGGGGGTTGAATAATATGTAAATTGTTTGTTTCCTATATTCCTTTCTCTCCATACATCTTTCAAGCTGAATTCCTGCACCATTTTGAAAAAGATAGATGGTAGCATTCTTTTTTCCGCTTCTTTCTTTTGTTACTCTTGTAGTCATCGTTGATATCTGTTATAGCATTGAAGTGACCAGTTCGACATATATCCTCATATTCTATTTCTGTTATTTTTTGGTGGATCTTCTCATAAAATTCTTTTTGGTTTTTATTTGGAGCATATATTGCCGTGAGAAGAATTTTTCTTTGTTCCGTTTCTATTTCTATCATTAAAATCCTCCCCTCTTCATCTGCATATATTTTTTTATTTATCCATTCTTTGATGTATATTGCAATTCCTCTTTTTTGTTGTTGTGCTAATGTTGTAAATAGTTTTCCTAACTTTGGATATTCTAGAAGTTTGTTATATTGGTTTTTAATATGTACCTCTTGAAGGCATACTATGTCCATATTCATTTTTTGTAACCTAGTCAAAGTTTGCCTTCTCTTTTCCGGTGAGTTTAATACATTTATATTTAGTGAGAATAACTTAATTTCTTGTTCCATTGTGTTATTTGTATGCCACCCTTAGTTTCCTTGCATTTCTTGTTTCTATTCCTATTTTACTACATTCTTTTCTATTTGTTCTCTTTCCTGTTTTCTTCTTTGTTCACTTTCTTTCTCCCTGTTTTCAACTGACTGTTCTTCTTGAGTTCTATTCTCTAGTTCCTCTTTACTTGTTCTTCCTCAGCGGTGAAATGATGTTCAAAGAACTCATGTGCTTTCTTGACTGTGTCTATTTTATATCTTTTATCCTGCCAGGTAATCATCACTCCCTCTGGTGTGAGCCATCTGAACATTACATTGTACCTTATTAGTTGTTGTGTAAGGAACTGATATGGCCTTCTCTGATCTCTCACTATTTTCAGGATTTGTCTCAGGATTTGTATCTCTCTTCCTTTATATGTTATTTGTTCTCCTCTCACTTTCTTATATACTTCATCTCTTACCGATTTTCTAGCAAAGTGTACGTGGATTTCTTTTGTGTCTCCTGGCATAATTTGTGTGGATTCAGTACACCTCGTCTATGTCCCTTCTTGTTTCTTGTTTGTTCTTTTGTAATATGTTTGTAACAATCTCTGATTGTTTCCCCTAAATCCTTCTCCTTTTCTTTTAAATATTGACGGAGGGACGACGCGCAGCCATAGGTTTCAACTAACAGAACTCTTTATTCAGTTGACGGCGATTCGAAGAACAAAAACTCGCGCCAAGGTATTTATACTATTTTTAAACCAATCACCGGCCGGGGACGAGACAGCAACTGCTGACGTCAGTCCCTCGGCCAATCAACAGGAACATTACGTCGGCAACACCCTCTGGAGCTCTCAGCCAATCAGAGAGCTAGAGGGTGTTACTGACAGCAAGAATAATTAACCAATATTTAACACCCCTTCCCCCCAGTTCTGCGCATGCCCGAAACGGAGCATGCGTAGTCCTTAAGGTACGCTGGGCGACGCCGGACCCGCCCAGATCTTCTCATTGCAGGGGAAGTCGTCGGCGGAGGAGGACCTCCTCGTGGTAGCTCCTCCCCGAAGGGAGTGTAGCTCCGAGGCACGCCCTTTCGAGATGGCCCAGAAAGCGGGCTCAACTGCAACGGTAGGTGGAGCCGTGGGGGCGCGTCACTTGTCGTGGGGGGAATCCTCTGGGCAACGTCCTCGGATTGAGCTGTTGTAATGGCGTCCCTCTGGGTGGCGCTTGGGTAAGCAGGGCCTGGTGTGGCGAAGGCCCTCGTTTGCGGACTGCCGGTTTGAGAACGCTGTTGTTGAAGCAGGAGGGGGCCTGGTGTGGCAAAGGCCCATGGATGTGGTCTCTCGGATTGAGGGCTTTGTGCTTGGTGCAGGTTGAGGCCTGGAGCGGCGAAGGCTTCACATTGCAACCCCGGTGCTGCGGTGTTGTCGCTCAGGGGTTCGCGGCCACCAGCCTGCGACGGGAGACGCCTCCTCAATTGATCCAGGTGGCGTCTCCATTGGGTTCCATCAGCCAATTGGACCCTGAAAGAACAGGGGCCGGTCAGGGCAACGATAGCACCCGGCACCCATTTTGGCTCCCCCGTAAAAGACCGAGCCCACACTGGATCCCCTAGCTTAAAGGACCGGGGAGGGAGGACCCCCAGATTGCTCGGCTGATCCCCTGAATAGAGCGGATGAAGCCTATCCAGGGGAGTCCGCAGGCGCCTGCCCATCAAGAGCTCCGCGGGGCTTTTGTTGGTAGTTGGGCAGGGGGTGGAATGTTGGCTTAGCAGGTAAGCCGCCACCCTTGCCTGCCAGTCGCCCCGGTCCATGCGGCCCAGTGCCTCCTTAGCTGAGCGGACCGCCCGTTCTGCCCGGCCATTGCTGGCCGGGTGGTACGGGGCTATGGGCGCATGCCGGATCCCTTGCTCGGCCAAGAACTCCTGGAAAGCGGTGGATGTGAACTGGGGCCCATTGTCCGAGACCACTACGTCCGGCAACCCATGGGTTGCGAACATTTTCCGCAGGGCCCTGACCGTACTCTCGGCTGTGGTAGAGCCCATGAGGACTAGCTCCACCCACCGAGAGTAGGCATCCACCACTACCAGGAAGTTCTGGCCGTGGAAGGGACCGGCGAAATCGATGTGGAGGCGAGACCATGGGCCTCTCGGAGCCTCCCACTCACGAGCAGGCCCGGCTGGGGGGTTGGGCCTGGATAATTGACAGGTCGTGCAGCGGCCTACATGGGCCGCTATCTCTGTGTCCAGCAAGGGCCACCAGACATAGCTACGGGCTAATGCCTTCATCCGTGCTATGCCCGGGTGGTCCTTGTGGAGCAGATCCAGAACTAGTGGCCGGAGTGCGGTGGGGATCAGCACCCGATCCCCCCAGATGAGACATCCCCCGTGGAGGGAGATCTCCGCTTGGCGATTTTTAAAGGGCTGGAAGCCCTCTGCCACTTTGTCCGTTGGCCATCCTCTTAGAACCCAGGAAGAGACCTGGGACAAGATTGGATCGGCCTTTGTGTGGGCCGCTACGTCCGCGGCAGAGAGCGGGAAACCGGAGGCGGCAATGGATAGGACTGAGAGAGAGGGAACGGGGGCGGTGTCCGTCTCCGGGAGTGGGCAACGGCTGAGGGCATCTGCATGCCCTAACTGTTTGCCAGGACGGTACAGCAACGTATAAGAATACGCTGCGAGGAACTCCGTCCAGCGAGTCATGCGGGGAGATAGGATGGTGGGGGTCGGCTTGTCCCCCGCCAAAAGCCCAAGGAGTGGCTTATGGTCGGTGACAAGGGTAAAGTGCCGACCGTAGAGGTAGTCGTGGAACCTCTTAATCCCGGACACTGCAGCCAGAGCCTCCTTGTCGATCTGACTGTAGTTGCGCTCCGCCGAGGAGAGTGTCCGGGAATAAAAGGCCACAGGGGCTTCTGAGCCATTAGGGAGGATATGGCTCAGGACAGCCCCTACTCCGAATGGGGAGGCGTCACACGCCAACGTCAGAGGCATCCCATCATGATATTGAATGAGGACTGCCGATGACGTCAGTGTCTCTTTGACAGCCGCGAACGCATGCGCTTCGCGGCTTCCCCAGCGCCAGGCCGCGGATCGGTCGAGCAACCGATGCAGCGGCTCGGCTAGTGACGCCTTGTGCGGAATGAAGGGGGCGTAAAAATTGAGCAGCCCTAGGAACGCCTGTAGCTCCGCCCTGGAGGTGGGAGCAGGGGCGTTCTTAATGGCGGCAATTTTAGAGGGTGTAGGGTGAATGCCTTGGGCATCTATTAAGAAGCCCAAGAATTCTACCCTAGGGACAGCAAATGAGCATTTGCTGCTTTTTAATTTTAATCCCGCGCCCCTGAAACGACAGAGGACCTTCCTTAATACTTCGATGAGTTCTGAGCGGCTCGTTGCAGCGATCAGAACGTCATCGAAATATGGAACTACCCCCGGAAGTCCATGGAGCAGGCGCTCCATGAGACTTTGGAAGATCCCCGGGGCCACGGATATGCCGAATTGTAGGCGGCGACAACGAAAAGCCCCACGATGGGTGACGATGGTCTGGGCAGCCGCCGCATCGTCATCCACCGGGAGCTGTTGATAGGCTTGCGCCATATCCAGTTTGGCAAATATGCAACCCTGCCCCAGGGAATGGAGCAGGTGTTGCACAACAGGGACTGGATAGGGGTTTGCCTGAAGGGCCAAGTTGATCGTCGACTTGTAGTCGGCGCAGATTCTCACCGAGCCATCCGGCTTGACTGGAAGAACTATGGGTGTCTCCCATGGAGCATGATCGACTGGCTCGATGACACCCTGCGCCAATAATTTGTCAAGTTCGGCGTCAACCTTGGCCCTTAAGGCAAAAGGCACCCTGCGGGCTTTCAGCCTAATAGGAGCAATCTGAGGATCTAAGCTAAGGGAGATGGGGGTTCCCTTATAACACCCTAGCTGTCCATCAAACACATCAGAGAACTCCTGTAGGACGTCCTCAATTGTTGAAGTTTTTACTTGGTGTACCCCCCCAATGGACAGTCCCAGTGCCTTAAACCAGTCAAGGCCAAGAAGAGCCGGCAAATCATTTTTTACAATGATGATTGGCAGCTCTCCCTCAAACTTGCCATACCTAACAGGAATAGGAAAGGATCCCAGAACAGGAATCAACTTTCCTTGGTAGTCCCTTAAGAGTACCCGGGAGGGGGCTAACTTATTTTGGGAAACTGTAGGGCAGAGATAGGAGAACATGTCCCATGACAATAACGATCGGGAGGAGCCAGAGTCCACCTCCATCTGGCAAGGCTGACCTGCCAGGTGGACATTGGCTGTGATTTTGCGGTTGCCTGAGGAGGCCTGATTGATGGAAGTCTCCACTTCCTGCGGCTCGGAAACAGTGTGGCAGTCATCTCCTCTGCGAGCTGGTTTCGGGGGCTGCTGGCGGCGCTGCTGCTGCTTGGTTCTCTCAGAAGCTTGGAAGAAAGCAGGGGCCGGCAAGGAGGCTCGGCACACTTGGGCGATGTGCCCCTGCCTCTGACAGCGGCGGCAGATTGCGTTTTTGAATTGGCAAGTTTGGCGGTCGTGGCGGCCTCCGCAGCTAAGGCAAGGCACCCTGAAGTTTTGCGGTGCAGCTGTGGACAGTGTAGGTGGCTTCCGCCGTGGTTGTGCACGGACTTGGTCGATGTTGTCTTGCTCCCGGACCTCACAAGGTGTAATATCATCATAGTCAATGTCATGCACTTGTGAGGCCGGTGCCGGGTTAGTTGACAGCTGTAGCCGCTCCAAATCTGCTGTGGATTGCTCAGAGAGCTCAGCTGCTCTGGCGATCTCGACTGCTTGGAGAAGTGTAATGTCGTGATGGCGGAACATGCGGCTTCTTAAGTGTACATCCCGCACTCCGCACACAAACTGCTCGACTAGATTTTCTTCTAGGTTCGAAAAATCGCACTGGGCCGCCACAGTGCGCAGGGCTTCCAAAAATTGACTGATCGTCTCCCCCGGCTTCTGTACTCGTCTCCTGAACGCGAAGCTGCGGGCAATTTTGGACGGCGTTGGGGCATAGTGCCCCTTCAATTTCGCCATCAAGTTGTCCCAGCCCAATTTGTATGCGGGTCTGGGAGCAGCCATAGCTCTGGCTGAGGCAAACATTGAGGGCTCGCAGCATGATAAAAAGAAGCTGCACTTCTCCTCATCCGTTTGAGCCTGATTTTTGGTAGCGATTAAATAAGTTTCAAAGCGCTCCATGAATCCTTCCCAGGATTCACCGGCGGAGCCGAAAGGAGCGAAAGGCGGCAATGAATTCATATTGATTAAGCTGACTTGTGAGGAGCGGAGTGACTGAGGTCGTGACAGAAAAATTTTTCCTCAGCGTTCGGTGCTGGCGCGGACAGCGACTTACAGCAGCTAGCTGAAATAAACTCTCTGTCTTTAAACCTAGGCTTGCGTGGAATCGCCGGATCCCACCCTCGTCGCCAATTTTAAATATTGACGGAGGGACGACGCGCAGCCATAGGTTTCAACTAACAGAACTCTTTATTCAGTTGACGGCGATTCGAAGAACAAAAACTCGCGCCAAGGTATTTATACTATTTTTAAACCAATCACCGGCCGGGGACGAGACAGCAACTGCTGACGTCAGTCCCTCGGCCAATCAACAGGAACATTACGTCGGCAACACCCTCTGGAGCTCTCAGCCAATCAGAGAGCTAGAGGGTGTTACTGACAGCAAGAATAATTAACCAATATTTAACATTTTCTTCTCCTAATTTTGAAAGCGCAGAAAGAAGCCGGCTTTTTCGAGTTCCAGAAACACTATTTTTCCCCTAATTGTCTGTTTAGTGTAATCAGCTTCTCATCTACCATCTCTATTCTCTTCTCTGTTTTTTCTACCTTTGTCTCTACTTTTTAATTTTTTGTTCGGTTTTTGTTATTTCACTTTGTATTTTCCCTATTCTATCATCTATTCTTCTAATCTCACTCTTCATTTTCTAGTTTAATTTCTTCATGATTTCTCCGAGTTTCTTCGTGTTTCTTTGTTTCTTGTATCATTGCTAATGCATCTTCCATACACTGAAGGTTCGTTGTTGAGCTCGCTTTCTCTATACCCAGTGTGCTCTCAATTGTGTGCTGATTTGATGGTGAAGATGTTGCTGATGTTGGATTGGATACTGCCTTTCTATTCATTTTACTAATTGTTGTTGCACTGGTCATTTTTTATTTTAATTTCCTTACAATTTTTCCCCACAATAACATACTTCTCTCTGCCCACTGCTTGTTTCCACTCTCTTATAACAGCCCCTTCAATCTTTGAACTTTCCCTCTTCCATGCACATTTCAATTCAATTCAATATCATTCAATCCTACAATCTAACAACTTAATTTCTATATATTCGGGTTAGTATGCAAGTCAATCCACACAATATTCATGCAATATTGAATATATTTAACCTAACACATTCTTAATTTGATTCAGCATGCAACCTTATATCGTCTCTTTAATAATTTCAAACTAACATCCCCTACTTCAACACTATATTACTATTTTTTTACTATTCTCTATATATACAATAGGTTTAGGCTAATAAAGCCTTAATTTTAATTCTTATATAATCTTATGTCATCTATTTATAACATTAATAATTTTTTTTAATAAGATTTTATTGGTAAAACAAAAATACAACATCCATAACTTGTAAAAAACAATACAACTACATTTCAAGATATTCCCATATTATCAAATCATATAAACATCAAAGCTTAGGTATCTTATTCCTTCCCTCCCTCTTCTCTTCCCTCATTTCTTTCTTTTCCATACCCTTTTCTTCCCTCCCCCCCTTACTTCCTTCTCCCCTGCCTTCCCTCCTTTCTTTTCTCCTTTCCTCCTTTCCTTCCCCCTCCTTTCCCTCCCTCGATCCCCCCTCCTTCTCACATACCTTCCCTCCTTCCCTTCCTCTTTCCCTCCTCCTTTCTTTTCTCTTAATCTCCCTCCTTTCCTCCCTCCTTCCTTCCTTTCAACACTCCTTCTCTCTTTCTTTCCCTCCCTCTTTCCCTCTTTACTACCCTCTCCTCTTCCCTCCCTCCTTCCTCCCCCAGTTTCTTCTCTTTCTTCTCTCCTTCTTTCTTCCCACCTTCTTTCCCTTCTCTTCTTTCTCTTCCTCCTCTTTATCCTTCCCCCCTTCTTCTGCCTTTCCTATTCCTCTCCTTTCTCCTCTCCATCCTGACTTCCCTACTGTCCTCCTTCCCTCCCCTCTAACCTTTGTTACATTTACATATTTTCCTCTGCTGAGGACAACCTGGTTCTCTTTTCCTTTCCTTGCTTAAAGAGGCAAGGATTATAAATCCTCTCGCCTCATCTAAAATGAAGTTTAATCGCTAATAATTTCAAAGTATCACCAATAGTTCACCAATAGTTCATAACAATATTTTATCTCACCACAGTTCAGTTGATATTTATATTTCTTCTTTCAATGTTGTCCTTCTATTTTTTTAAATCCGATTTCAGAGATCACAAAAAACAAAATCATTTTCCAGATTGCATCAGCAATATTATATACTGTTATTTAATTCTTATTTCTTTCTCCACTAAATGGTGCTGTTACTCTCCTTTTGTATAGGGTTTTTCTTTTTCCTTCGAAAGTCCAATATTTACTTTTCTATATTTCACTTTCTCTTGAGTATTCCAAAAGAGTTCTCTCCTCTTCTTCACAATGGTCACAATTGGAGTCAGAAATTGTCTGGCTCCAATTTTTGTTTATTGTCCAAATCTCTCCTTATTTAGTTCTGTTCTCAAGTCACTCCAAACCTTCTATTGTTATAGGAAATTGCTTGCTTTCCCTCTTCTTATAGCTGCCAATATTAAGCTGTATCCAGCTCATTTCAAAGCTTTGAAATTCTAGCTCAATGAGTCATTAATAGAATTTATATCATTTTAGTTGTTTTAAATATTCTCACCAATGCTGCTGTGTTGATATTTTCTCTTCCTTATGTGCGGTAGTCACCAACCAAAATCGGCCATGGACGCAAATTTCTTCTCCAGTGATTTCAAGGGGTTTTCCCTCGTCCGACAGGGAAGTTGCTTGCTTCCTCCTTTGGCACCTGGGCTTCCCCTCTCTCCTGTTGATCCCTCCAGGTTCAACTTATCCTTTTTCAGGATCTTCGCAATAGAAACTTGATCAAAACTAGTAGAGCTACCATTTCTTCACCCTCATGGAAGTGACCTCACTGCAGGAAGTCTAATGTTTAATAGGCTACACATTTATTTCTCTTTTGTGGAATATTCTTGGCTCTTCAGATTTCTTTTAAAAAATTACAAACCTAAGGACCGTCATTTCTGAAAAGAAAAACTGGAAACGAGACATGGAAAAGCATGTATGTTTTTACTTGGGTAAAAACCAAAATTGATTATAAGTGACCAGGTCAATGTTGGGGGGGGGGGATTGGGGATCCCTGCTGAATTCAAAAAGCAGTGCTAGATGAAATAGTCTTATGAATACACACAAAGTTATTTAGAAATAAGCAATGTCTCTATTTTGCTGGATCAAACCAACCATCTTTCTATCCTATGCTATTTCTACCAATATCCTAATGGGAGGGCATGAAATCAACAATTTGCCTTCCCATTTCTTAGTAGTTCTCCATTCCTTGATACTTAGCAGTGTACCTTCCAAAATAATACTTTGGGCTGATGCCATAATGAACAACTTTCTTATAATGTAGCTAGCATGAAATTCAGTGCTCAACGTATCAGGGCCAGCCCTGCCATTAGATAGAATGAGGTGACTGTAAGGGACATATGGAATAAGAAACCAAAACAGCTGCCAAGATGTTACTATGCTTGACCCTGGTAGTGAGCAGAAGTGAGTTGTTCTTGAGAAAAGTGAGTTGAGAAAGGTCAGGGATGTCACAATAGGGAAGAATGTGAAAGGATGTTCTGAATAAAAGCGATAAGGAGAAACCCAAGAGATGGGTTAAGAAAGGCTTGATGAATGTGCTATAGAGTATGCAATCGCAGTTTCTTAGAATGTTAAAAGTATGAAGTCAGCATCAGTAATGTGCTAACTTTTGAATGAGTACATTTCTTCACCGTACTACGTCTGTACATCTTTTGTCCTCTCTTTTGGAATACTATTTTCTTTGTGCTAGGAAAATACATTTTATTTTCCCTCTTTTGGTCTGGTTCTTTGACTCTTCACAGACCAGTGGTGGGTTTCAAAAATTGTTCGAACCTATTCTGTGGGTGTGGCCTCCTTTGTGGGAATGGCTTGCCACCCATGTGACCGGATGGGAGTGGCTTGTCGCCCATGTGACTGGATATGAAGATGCCGACGACACTTGTCAGAATCACCTTAAATTACCTCACACACAGCACTGGCATGCATAAGAATATGATGTAAACTTGTTTTTTAAAAGGCATCTTTGGTTTGCGTTAAAACAACTTCAACACACGCAATGTTCTGATTGCACCACAAATGCAGTAGTCATCCGTACCTTTCACAGAGGCACTGAGTTTTGTAAATATGAGCATGATAGTGTAGAATAATCATATCCAAGGACCAGTGGTGGGTTTCAAACATTTTTGGAACCTCTTCTGTAGGTGTGGTCTGCTTTCCGGGTCCACTGGTGGAACCTCTTCTGACGAACCAGTTCTACAAATAGGTATGAACTGGTAGGAACCCACCTCTGTCACAGACCCAACTGGCAGATCCAGGGTAGAAGCAAGGGATCTGGAAACCAATTTAAGTTTGGATCTGTCCTTAATCTCAGCAGCAGATGCAACCTCTTTATTGGATGGATATGATTTGCCAGAAACCAGAAAAAAACCATCACAAATATTGGTCACATGACTGGGGTACGCCACAATTGGTTGTGAAAGTGTCCAATTGCCAGGTGTTCGATATACAGCCACGTGACCACAGATGAGGCAGCACAACCTTATACAATGACTAGGAGGTGTGAAATGAATACAGCTTCCCATTGACTTTGTTTGTCAGAAGGCCACAAAAGGTGATCACATGACCCGGGGACACTGCAACTATCATAAACACATCAACCATCATAAATACATACTAGTTGCTAAGTGTCCGAATTTTGATCACCTGATCATGGGGATGTTGAAAAATGGTAAGTGTGAAAAACAGCCATAAGTCATTTTTTTCACTGCCGTTGTGACTTCAAATTGTCACAAATGGTTGTAAGCCGAGGACTACCTGTTTAGTAGTAGTTTATTTTTATGTATTAAATTGGATTGCCATCCATCTCACCACAAGGCAATTCTGGGCATCTTACAACAGTAAATATAGCCTTTGTACTTGGTTTGCACTTATACCTAAACGCAAGGCCTATCTTTCTCACCACAACAGCAGTTGTTTGAGGTAAGTTGATAACATACAGAAGGACTGTCCTAAAGTCACCCACTGAACTTCCTGGTGCAATACTTTGGTGACTAAACCAGTACAAGGTTCAGAATCTGTTGATGCTTACTGGTTTCAGATGGAAGCTTAAGATTCATTTGTTCAATGGTGAAATTCAAACATTTTCCTTACCGGTTGTGGGTGTGGCTCGGTGGACGTGGCTCGGTGGTCATGTGACTGTGTGGTCATGGCTCAGTGGTCATTTGACTGAGATGGGTGTGGCTTGGTGGTCATGTGACTGGGTGGGCATGGCTGCACAACTGACTCACACACAATGTAAAAGCAGCTGGACTCCATACAAAATGTCCTCTGCAACAAACAGGAACATGACAGAGTCACAGAGAGCTCAAAAACAAACTATCACACTTTACACAAAAATAACACAAAAGCTACACAACTGACTCACACACAATGCAAAAGCAGCTGGACTCCATACAAAATGTCCTCTGCAACAAACAGGAACATGACAGAGTCACAGAGAGCTCAAAAACAAACTATCACACTTTACACAAAAATAACACAAAAGCTACACAACTGACTCACACACAATGCAAAAGCAGCTGGACTTCACACAGAATGGCCCCTGCAACAAGCAGGAGCCTCATAGACAATCAGGCACAGCTGATCATCAGAACCTTTTTTTTTACTTTTTAATGCATTTTTTCACTACGACTTCGTGCAATAGGTAGTAAAAAAATGCTTTAAAAAGTTTTTTAAAGTTCCAATGATCACACAGCACACCTGATTGTTGCACAGCTGATTTATAAACATTTTTTTACTACCGGTTCAGGCAAAAAGCAGCATTTTTTACTACTGGTTCAGGCGAACCAGCCTGAACCAGTAGATTTCATCCCTGATTTTGTTCCTTTAGACTTAGTAATATCAGTTTAGAACTAACAGAACCTGGCATTCACATGAAATCTTTCTGCATGTTGTAGCTGCATAGTATTGTGTGAAAATTTCCCCACTCTAGTACTGTTTACTGTGGTTACTTCTTGTTACCCTTATGTATCTTTTGAAAATAAATCACCCAGCCTGGATATTTCACGTTTTAAATGGAGAAAAAATTTGTTAGTACTACCATCTGCTGGTTAAAGCTACTGCTGGCAATTACATGAAAAAGCGGAAGAAGGAAAGTTATTTTAGTGGTTTTATGAAAATCTACTTTGCTGTCTGTATTTGTGACAGCAATGAGCAAACTGGAAATAGAATTGAGGAAAAAGAATATGAAGGATGCTTAACTGGATCAAACTGAACTCTATCTCATCATTGGCTCATTGTGTCTAAGCTCAGAAGCAAAACGGAGTTAAGCTTAGTTAATACTTGGTTCAAATCAAGTCCAAATCAAGACTACACTAACTTATTCCAAGGCTTGAAACTGGACTGGGAAATTAAAAACAAAATATCCATGGGACACTAGTGGAACTATATCTTTGGTACTTCTACAAAACCATGCACAGACATTCCAATCTACTTACCTGGAGTTGAGCTCAACTTGAAAGAACATTATTTTTTTAATGTCCATTTGATTAGGCTTTGTTGAGAGGACTGACAGAAGACTAGTCCCTTCTCAGGGCCTTCATTTTCCACCTGTTTTTTTTAATTAAGGGGTCAACTGGTCAATCAGTATAGACCCCTAACTTCTCAGAGCTGGCCAGTCTGATTGATTGATAAATGGAAAAAAATAGATGGAACAATGGACTCCTACATATACTCTTTAGGTTGCCTACTCATAGATTATATTTTATGATGTTCTGGTAGACACCTGATTGTTTTTCCTGTGATATATGTTTGCATTAATCAAAATGCAGAACAGTAGACCTATACTGTATTTCCTCCTGGCCACTCTATTGGCTGATTAAAAAGGAGAATTTGCAAGGATATGGGCAGCATATAAGCAACAAATATACAAACTTCATCAAATCACATATTGCTTACCTGTGTAGCGCAATCAATTAAAGACCTCCTCATGAAGCTAAAATTAAGAAATGCCTTATTTTTCATTGGAACTCAGAAGCTAGCACAGCTTGGTTTCCATATATCCATGTTGATACAATATCATTATTAGGCCAGCTCAAGATAACAAGACTAAATATACCAGTGGTGATTTCTAACCGGTTTATTATAGTTTGCTCGTGCTCGTGCGCAACGCTTCTGCACATGCACAGAAGCATCCGGGTGGGTGGGCGGAGCCTCCTGCCGCCACCACTACCAGTTCGGCAGACCAGGCCAAACCGGGAGCAACCCACCTCTGAAGTACACACTGTGAAATAACATTTCATTGGATAAGATGGCTAAAAGAAGAAATCCCAGTGGGAGGTAAGACTCAGTTCATGAGTTCATCAGCAATAACTCTTTTTACATTTTTTTATTAAACAAGGAGTATAAATCCTACCATTCCTCACCATCCAATCAGAGCTGAAGAAGCTTCTTGGATGAGAAGGGAAACATCTTCAAAAGAAAACCAGAAAGTCCAATTGCCTCGTGAAAAGCACCTTTGGGACAACCATGGCCTGGATGACTGAGAATCTCCATAAACGTTTTTATTTAAAAAATGTTTAAAGTAACATAAAGCTAATCCATGAATATATTTTTAGAAAGAATTGAAAAAGAAAAAAATAAATGAAAAAGGAAGCTAAAGGTGCAAGAAAGGGGAAAAAGTAAAAGAAAAATAGAAAAAAAAGATGCTAAGGGATAATCTCTGATGTTTTTTACAACCATCATAAATACAAGAATAAATGTATCTCTTTCTCGTATTTACAAGATAACTCTCTTCTTTCTATAATTTATCCTGTCTACATAACCATCAAAACTTCACATCCTAAGTTCATTATTTTGTGTTTTATGCAAAAAGTTCATAAGGGTTTTCTAGTCAGCAATAAACATGTTGTCTTTTCTCTGACCAAAGAAGTCAAATCTGCAATTTCACATCAATGATACACTCAGTTGGAATGTGGAATTAAATTGCAGTTTTATCAGATGCAAACTGATAAAATTAAACATTTTTCTAACTTTAAAAAAAATTCAGACCTTTTTTGGCAGATGAACAACAAACCCATAAAATAATAGTTCATAGAGAGCCGAGGTGGCGCAGTGGTTAAATGCAGCACTGCAGGCTACGTCAGCTGACTGCAGTTCTGCTGTTCGGCTGTTCAAATCTCACCGGCTCAGGGTTGACTCAGCCTTCCATCCTTCCGAGGTGGGTAAAATGAGGACCCAGATTGTTGTTGGGGGCAATATGCTGACTCTGTAAACCGCTTAGAGAGGGCTGAAAGCCCTATGAAGCGGTATATAAGTCTAACTGCTATTGCTATTGCTATTGCTATTGCTATTGCTATTGCTATATAATAATCCAGGAAATAATGTGATTGGGATGAGTTTTGTTGTGCCTCTTCTTGCATGCTCAATTTTTTTGGTGTGTTTTAATACACACGATGCATCAACGTATAAGTGTATAAATTTAATAGAAAAATGGGAGAGAAGAGATAAATATTTTTGTAATTGATTACCATGTAAAAGAGTGCTGACCACTGAGTGTTGATTCTGTGTGAATATAGTAAAGTTCCTTCCTGAAGTTGAAAACAATCAGACTGTGAAAAAAAAAACAATACTAGATTTGCTGCTGCTTATTTTCCGTCTAGTGGCAAAATGTGACTCTTGCTATTGACATATTTGGGGGTTTTCTTCTGTGAACTAGAGCTAGGTGAGAGCCATTTGGTAAATTAACATCTGAATGTGGCCTACAGATAATTGCAGATGAACATTCAGATTAAATTTCTGTCTGGAAATTACTATGTCAAAGCCATCCTCTAGATGGCACTTTCTAACTCTGGTAAAATATTTTGGGGCCTCAGTTATTAACAGTCTTTTAAAAGGCAGTATCTGCAAAGGTTTTTTTAGATAGTAGAAGAAGCGAACTAAAGATTCAGGGCTGAGCACACATGTATCCAGGACATATTGGGCTTTTCAAACCCAAAATAATAGAAGTTTAACTACCGTGTTTCCCAAAAAATAAGACAGGGTCTTATTTTGTTTTGACCCCTGGAATAAGCACTTGGCCTTATTTTTGGTGTGTGTGTGTGTTTCTTATTATTTTTGAGGTGGAGGAGGCGGTGAGTGTTGCAATATTTTCAGGGAGGGGTTATTTTGGGGGGTGGGCTTATTTTAGTGCATGTGCTCAAAAGCCCGATTGGGCTTATTATCCGGGGAGGTCTTATTTTTGGGAAAACAGGGTAGAATGTATCTTGCAGATCAGGTGTATCCAAACTTGGCAACTTTAAGGCCTATGGATGGACTTCAGTTTCCCCAGTTGGCCATGTGAATGGTGAATTTTGAGAGTTGAAGTCCATGTCTGAAAGTTGCCTAGGTTTCTACTCTTGCTGTAGCTAGAGAAAGATAGCACAACCATTTCCACACTGAAAGGAAGCCAATGTGATTTATGGACCCACTCAGAGAAGCTTTTAGATGCAAGGAATTTTCTATCACAGAACAGAGAGCTTGCTGAAGGAACGAACGAGAAGACACACACCAAGGTGACAAGTCGAGAGCTCTCCGGGCAGACAATGCGGGGAGAAAAGTTAGAATCTGAGGAGCACGTTGCTGGAATTCACCACCACTAGGTCCATACCTACACATAACGTATCTTCACATTATTTACTGTAAAGTGCTTGGATTATTAGAATTGATGGAGGAGCTAAGGAATATAACATGATTGCAGATTTACTGGGAAAATGGCAGGCAAATACAATATCTGAACTGACATTTACAAGAAGGGAATCTGAAGAGTTGACTCAAATGAGAAGGATGTTGAAGGATGATAAATATTTAAAATATTCAAATATGAAGCTGCTGGCTTTCCAACAAAAACATAAATGCTTGAGGACAGAAAAGTGGCCAATCAGAAAAGTGTAGAGTTGGGAGGGAACTTAGGTGGCATTTTGCTCACTCTTCCCGCAGTGAAGGATTGATCAGATCAGTATTTCTTAATCTTGGCAACTTTAAATATGTGGACTCCAATTCCCAGAATTCCTCAGCCAGCTCTTCTGGAAGTTAAAGTTGCCAAGGTTGAGAAACACTGAATCAGAGCATTGACGGCATCACTATCAATCTGTTTTGAAGACTTCCTATGAAGGAGAACTAAACACTTCATGTTGCAGCCTCTTCCTCTGGCTGATAACTCATTTAGTCAGATTTAGTTTTGGCCCCATTCCCGGGACAACCGAGAACGACAATCACTCCATCTTCTATCTGACAACTTCAGAGTTACTTGAAGATTGTTACCATAGCTATCCCCAACTTTTAAGCTGTATGGACTTCAACTCCCAGAATTTCCCAGCTGGCATGCTCACTAGGGAATTCTGGGAGTTGATGTTCACACAGCTTAAAGTTGACGTGAATGGGAAATATATCATGAAACGTCACGTGATGCAACATGATGGGGCGAGTTCGACACCCGTGACTTAGAGGAACAGGAGATTGGGGATCACATTTGGTCTCCAAGTAGCACTTCAGGGATGGCTGTTCAGAAACAGGGAGACCTGAAGTGGGTAAAGCAAAATTAAAAGCCAAATTCGATTTAATTTACATCTAATTAAAATGGACCAAACTATTGGTTAATATAACACCTCCCTTTTCCAGATTGTGTCTGCATGTTATACAAAATAAATCTTGTGGGGAGAAGTTGATATGACAGCTGGGTTAAAGTTTGAATTGTTAAAGATACTGTACTTAAAACATTTCTTAAAACAGCAACTAAATAAATATATGTGCTGAAAGAAAAAAGTGCAGTTTTCATGGCATTAATCCAGATTGTAACGGTTTTGAATAACCCAGAATTGCACAAGTCCTGAAATGTATTTGAGATTTTGGCCTTACGGTGGTGCTGCATAATCTTCCCACTAATAGAGGCCTTCAGATCGCCACGGTGACCTTTAAAGGCCATATGACACGAGGCAGAATTAATTGTGTTATAGCCACTGATGTATTGTGCTGATGTTTGTGCATCTCTCAGCACAGGGGATGTCATAACTTGCTTTGCTCATTCATGCCAGTGTCTCATTAGCACAACAATTAGATTGTTTAAATCTGCAATTCCAAAGTATTCTTTCTTGTCTGGCTCTTAGGATGAAATGAAATCTGCCTGCAGCTGTGACTCTTACTAGAGAAGGCAGTAACTATCCTTCACTTAAATCAAAGGTCATGGAGAGTAACTGCTCAACAGAAGACTGCACTCACTCTCCTGCAAAATGGCATCGCTGTTGCTCATTACAACCTCCTACTTTCTCGCCAGTTCTATTATGGTAAACAAAAATGTAAAAATCTCAACTTCTCGAAAGAAGCGTGGCTGCTCATTTAACTTCATCCCTGGGGGAAAGTACTCTGCACTGCAAATTGACGCAGATCTCGCTTGCTTCAGATTAAAAAAAAAAGAACCAAAGTCACAGAATCTTGGGGGAAATGTAATTTATTTTGCAGCTGACATTTTGTGGATTCCTTCTGCAACTCTCATCGTTTCACACACGGACCACGTTTGAAAAGGCAAATACAAAGGCATATTCTGCAAGGCATGCAAATGTGAGAACAGCTTGTATAGTGGAAAACATAATGGCATCAGTTTATTTCAAAGTGTACAGTAGGGCATTTGAAAAAAAACAACATCAATGTCAGTGATTTGCCTATTTTGTGTGTATATGTACAATATTACATCTGGTACTATGTTTTGAGAAATACATAAGAACACACTATACATGCTAAAGCACTGATTTCATCACTGTGAACAACTTTATTTTAAATGCCAATATGATACAAAACAATTCAGCTAAACAGATATTTTCCGCTTTATTATTAAATTAAACTCTCTGGGCTGAGGATAACTACCATGCAATTGAATCTACACTCTGAAGAACAACCTGAGTTTGATCGACAGTGATAGATATATAAAATCAGTGGACATTTTGATGTAAAAGCAGACACATTACTTTTTATCTTATATTAAAAGCAAAGTAATTAAACCAAAAAGAATAGGAAACTACAGGGACTAAACCCATGGTAAGTTCTATAACTTGCAGGAAATTATTCTTCTCCTACCACAAATCTACTGGTTGGGTACAATAAATCACTTTCTTGTAGGATGAAAAAAGCTGTATTAAATCAAAACCACAAGAGTCTGGGAGCATTAGATTTATGGCAATCTAAGGGGAGATTTATGCATCCATTTCAACCTTTTTTCTCCAAATATTGATTGGCTAAGTACAGACATCTCTTCTGTGCTATCTCACCTTCAATTCTACAAGGATTTAAGGGATGAGCAATAGTGGTGAGATAGTATTGGTTATAGTTTTTATAGGGATTAGAAAGTCACTTCCAAAAAAAACAACCAGGTAATAATTGAAGACTCCAGCAACAGACATCAGGAACAGAAAAAATATGACGCGTTTTCCAAAGATGTAACCAGGAGTGCTTAAACGAGAATGGAAGAATGTTATAAGTTGATTAGGAAATACCAAAATCTCTCCATCTGTTATCAAAGCAAAATCCATTTGAATGGAGTAAAGCTTAGACATTTTGGGAGTATGCTTTTGCATGAACTCACATATCTATCTACAGCAGAGTTGTGAAATTAGCACATAAATTTGATGCACTGCATTTTAAAATATATAAGGATTGATTTAATATGCCTCTTAATTTATGTCTGCTTAAGATGATTGATTGACAATTTTGGCACTGTGATTTTTTTTTCATTAAAAAAAAACCAACACTAGAATACAGTAAACCTGTGAAAACAGTTTTATTAAAACACCAGTTTTTATAAGAGCACTCATCCCTACCCAATAGGAGGCTGAAAATTCCAACACCACCCCTCCTGCTAATATCATAGCCTCTCATTAAAGATTGTACTTGTTAAAGTTTTTTTTAAAAAAAAAACTTTTAAAAGTTGCAAAAATATAGTTTGTCTCTGCTTTAGCTGATCCCTGTGCTTACTGTTATAAGCAGGGATGGGATTCTACAGGTTTGGACGAACTGATAGCTCCACACATCAGCTGGGAGCAAACTAGTTCGTTCTGACGATGAAGTGGGCCCGCCTGCCCGCCCCTGCGCTAAACTCACCTATACTCAGTACGGCAGAGCGAATTGCTGCACCTCAGCTGTTTTCCTCCCCAGCAGTAATGCGGAAGGTACTGTTTCTAAAAACTGTGTGTGCAGCGCATATCAGGCACGTGTGCTAAACCGGTAGGATCCCACCACTGGCTATACATTGTATATAAAACATTGCAGTGGCCATGAAACCTGTGGTGCTTGACATTGGGAAAGGCAAAGTGGATGAAAAATATGTTCTAGCCCCAAGGAAAGTTGATGAACTTTTTGTAGTCGTCTAGGTTACAACTTCCTTGTAATCTACCATTATGTTCTTCACATTCACTCTGCAGAAGTGCACACTCAGGATCTTAAATACTTAAGATGTGTTAAGTGATTTTGAGTTAAGACTTGGTTTCAGGATATAACCCATCCCCTCTGTTCCCCCATTCTGCCTTTGTAAGAAACCCAATTACTACCCTGCACATTTCTAACACCATTAGAAATAAGTTACTGATCTCAGCCTAGTTCCAATTTATTTTTAGCATCCTGATCTCAGAAAGGGTGTGGAATTGTCTGAATAGTGAGGAACAATGTTGGAGAGTTTGTGAAGGAGAAAGCTGTTCACCTGGATGTGCTATAAATTGCCAGTTTATATATGCAGTAACTCATGCACATATAACTATATGTGACATATAGATGCATATATGTAACTCATGCACATAAGACGCTCAGAGTTACCAAGAACTGCAAGATGGGCAGCAAATACATTTAATAAAATGAATGAATATATGAATGTTGTTTGCATATGGATTTAAACCACAAAGAACTGCAGAGAACAAAAGAAGGTAGATCTATTTCCTTCATTCTGTTCATTTCCTCCTCTGCCTGGCAATTCCCCAATGCTATGTAGAACTGCAGTCTTTTTACCTTTGATTTGTCAGGCAGAATTAGCTTGAGAGGGCAAATCTGACACAGTCTTTCCTGGCTTAGTTTTTTTCCAGATGTTTTGCACTACAACCCTTTGCAATTCCAGCTGATTATGAGAGATATGGTTTAAAACATCTGGAGAGAGGCAAGTTAGAATTTCAGAATATGGGATGAGTAATTGTAGCACTGGCAGAAGGGAGAAATAAATGCTCATAAATGCTCATCTGACAGATCTGGAAAAAAGATAAATGATAGATTTACCTCTGGGTCCTTTCTCCCAAGTATCCAACAAAGTATTTTTGTCTCACAAACAAATACATCAACCCAGCAAAGGCAGCCGCAACTGAAATAAAGAAAGAAGGAACCTGATTTTAAATGGGCTGGCTTCACACATCATTATAAGTCACATATGCTATGGTTTACATAAACATCTGATAGAAGCCACAATGATGTCATAATGCACATGATATCACATGTCCTTCTACAGATGCCAATGATGATGTATTGCCACAGCTGGTTGGTTTCATGTACTCAGCTAAACCATTGCTGTTCACTGAAAACATTCTAGTAAATGTTTGAAGTATCAAACTGCAGTTTCAAAGGCAAATCACATCAAGCTGGAGGAAACTGCTAGCACTTTGGAATTTAGACTCAAGATTCAGAAGGATCTTGACAGTCTTGAATATTGAACTCTAGCCAACAAGATGCAGTTCAGAAATGAGAAAAGTAAGATCCTGCACTTAGGCAGGAAAAATCAAATGCTTAGGTACAAAATAGGCGGAACCTGGCTCAATGCTCAGAAGGATCTGGTCACGGGTGCCAAACTCGCTGTTGCTGTCATGTGACATTTTGTGATGTTTTCCCCATTCGCGGAGGTGGGGTGGGTGTGGCCTGCATGTGACACATCTGGCCCGGGTGCCACCAGTTTGACACTCCTGAATTCAAGGTGTTCCAACTGACCACCACTCCTACTTAAGTGTGTTTGCAGTTGCCAAAAAAAGCCAATGTAGTCCTAGGCTGCATCAACAGAGAGATAGCATCAAGATCACAAGAAGTTATAGTACCACTTTATACTGCACTAGTGAGGCCACATTTGCAATACTGCATCCAAGTCTGGTCACCATGATACAAAAAAAATTGCTGAGGAATAGTACAAGAGCAACAAAGATGATAAGGGCTCTGGAAGTTAAACAATTTGATAAACAGCTGAGGAAACTAGGTATGACTAGCCTAACAAAAATAAGGTGTATGATAGTTGTCTTCCGATAACTGAGGAGCTGTCATAGAGAAAAGGGAGTTGACTTATTCTCCAAAGCATTATATATTTGCATCATCATATATTTGAATTTGGAGTAGTAGTCATTTTAGTCAGAATTAACTATCATTTGAATGAAACTTTCCATGTTTTATCTGCCAAAATTTCCTAGCTATATATAGAATAATTAAAGGCGTAAAAGATCTGCCAAGAAAAAGGTTGTTGGCCTACATTCATGCCAACATCGTGCTATAATCTCTCTATGTGTATGATATGAAGGATGATATGTATATTATTAGATCTCTTCCCATAGCTTTTAAATGAAGCTACCTCACTTACTTTTCTTGATCTCTCTAGCAGGTATCTTTCAAAAGGAAAATTTAGTATTATAATTTTGTTCTTAATCAATGGAAAGACTTGCCTTCAGAAGCTGTGGGTGCTTCAACACTGGGCGTTTTTAAGAAGGGATTGGACAACTATTTGTCTGAAATGGTACAAAGTTTCCTGCTTGAGTAGTAAATTGGACTAGAAGACCTCCAAGGTCCCTTCCAACCCTGTTATTCTCAGCAATAATAAAAGGGATTCAGGGAATAAATTTTAATATAAGGCTCATGTGATGATAAGAATTAGCATCTATTATTTCCCTTTCCCTTTTCAATCCATTTTTTCTTTTGTTATGTTTTATTACATAAACAAACAGTTGAGGTGTGACCCCGAGAGCTTTTTAGACTGAAGAGCAGGATGAAGCAGCTGAAGAGTGGCTTGATTACCTACCTTGGCTACACAGCAGGCCAGCACACCAAAGGACAGCAAGAAAGGTAGGATACGCATCTCTGCAATTTTGGCTAACGAAAAATTAGGAAGAGAAAGCATGAGGGCACATTCTACTGAGATTAAGAGAATGTATTCATACCAGGGGTGAAATCCAGCAGGTTCTGAGAGGTTCTGGAGAACCGGTAGCAGAAATTTTGAGAAGTTCGGAAACCGGTAGCAGAAATTTTGAGTAGTTTGGAGAACTGGCAAATGCCACCGCTGGCTGGCCCCAAAGTGGAATGGGAATGGAGATTTTGCAGTATCCTTCCCCTGCTACGCCCCCAAGCAACGCCCACAGAACCGGTAGTAAAAAAAATTGTATTTCACCACTGATCCATACCCATGAAATTTTTTTTAAGTAGTTAACAATTAGTGTATAAATGAAAATAAATACTTAATCTATTAAGTATCTTAAATAAAATTGTTCACCATAAATAATATTTACACAAAGTTTAGTTTAACGTAAGTCTCACTCAGTGCTCTGCCTTATATAGCACACTGTGTGACCATTGCTAAGGATGCCTAAGAGATTTGTTTAGCTTGCATTTATCCAATTTCTTGTTTTCATGATAATACATTTGTCTGTATTTTGCAATGAAATAGCCAGTACGTAGTTACAGAATTTAAAAACTGGAAATATCAAATGTGTATATATTAAGGAAATAATGTATAAGGTGCAATATGTTAGGAAACTTATTAAAACTATGCTTATGAAGGGGTGTGTGTGTGTGTGTGTGCGTGCGCGTATGTACATAACTACAATTTCAAAGTGAAATTTCAACCGAAATATTTGAAAGTAAAATTATTCTCAAGTTTAACAAACAGGATATGGTGTATTTGTTAGGAGGCAAAGCAAAAAAACCAAAGAGTTGTTGAGAGTCATATGGTACACAAGTTTAATAATAGAATGACACATTAATTTTTTAACCATAAATTCTAGACTCTGAAAGAAGCATCTGACCCAGGGATAAGGATGGTGCCCTCTCTTCTAAGGTTCTGGAAAGTTTGACAATCTGGCTTTGGTTTCTTTATGAAACATATTGAAATAGCTAAATATATAATAAATATAAAATATATAAGCGAGATACCCTGTTATCTCCATTGACTCAACCAAGAAATAGCTTAATAATTGAAGGCCAGCCTTCTAGGGCTGTTGAGGTTGATAGAAATTTTGTTTAAAATCAAAATTCTGTATAGCTTGGCTCCGAGTAATTCTCAAGGAAGCCACTTCTTTAGCAGATATATTTAGCAGCCTTAGCAGATTTGAGTTCCAGAATACTTCTTTAGATTTTGCCATACTTGTAACCACATCTGCCGTACTTAGAGTAAATAAAGTATCTGGAAATTTTTCTCTCTTTGAACATTAATATGAAAAGGAGTACTCACTTGGCAGTAAAGACACGTTCAAAAGCAGATGGACAGCACTTCTGATTCGTTTTGCCTGTGCTGCTTTTGCTTTCTTGTTCGACTTTGCTTGCAAAAAAGGCTGAGGTTTTTTTAAAAAAAAATGCACAATGAATTTTTATTGTAGGTTTTGCTTTTTCTTGATGTAGAATACCAAAGTTACTAAGATACTTGAATATAATTATAATATCAAAAACAGCAATGTGAAACATTTCTATTAAGCACACAGTTAAAATTATTAGTTTTTCTATTAAAATAGCAATCTGTTGAAATACATGAAAATATTTCTATGACAATATAATAGCTAGCTAGCAAAATGTCAGTATGAAACAGAAACATTGCATTGCAACAGATAGGTTTTTTTAAATTCAAAATAGTATGGTTAGATATAATAAATGTACCCAACCTATTAAAAGCCTTCTTCCCATCCCCTCAAAGTCCTGCTGTGCCACCTCGTTGTGTAGTGGTGGGGTGTTTATTGGAGGCGTATATTGCAAGAGTATATAATCTCAGCAAGGTCATTCAAGGTGTGAAGGTCATCCCAGCTGCCCAGCTAAAGCAAGCAAGCATTATAATCGGCAACAGCAATATAGGAAGGTGCTGGAGGCAGATTATAATTTTAGGGACAATGGCAAAGCCATCATTTCATACTGTGTGGGAGAAGGTAGTGGTAAATTACTCCTGCACTTTATCAAGAAAATCACAAGGATAGAGAATATAAAATGATTGGTAATATAGTGCTGGATAATAGACCTACTGGGTTGGATAGCACTTAACAAGGAACAAGGAAGAACTGAAGCTCACTTAGAAACAAATGATGTTTATGGGGTAGCTAGAGTAAAGCCTTTGAAATATCTAGTTGTCCAGGTTACCATGTACAAAAATAAAACCCGAAGGTTAAAAGACAGAATTACAATGTGAATGTAGAATATAAGAAGCTTGAATATGGGACGATTCAACAGGAAGTGCTCCAGCTGGACAGGGATGGGAGATGTGGGCTCCTAAGAGTCTCCATGAACCCTGTCTGACAAACCATCTTGAAAGATTCTTTTCAATCTGAACCCCCAATGGAGGTGGGGGCGAAGAAGGGCAGCGTCTCATCAGACCCTGAGAGAAGCAACAGATCTCTCCTGGGTTAGAGATTTGCCTATGAATCAGAGTCTGGGCGGCAGCTTCCATGGTTAACAAGATGCTGGTCTTTTTGTCAAAATAAGTTTGGAACAGGCAGAGACCGGGAGAGATAAAAGACCTGGTAAGAGAATTTATCTAACCCACAACTATAAATTCAAACTGGAAAAAGCAAAGAAAGTTTGAGAACATAAATAATACTGATGGTCAGATCGGGACTTTTTTTTTTCCTAAAAGAAAAGCAAGAAAGGAAGGCAGAGGGTTGTAACACCAGCCCCACTGGAAGTTCTTTGTCTGCACTTTCAAACAGAAGAACAGAATCAGAGCAGCTACAAACCCCTATAATTATAAATGTTAAATTTGGTGTTAGATCTTAAACAGAAGATGATATATTTTTACTTTGTTTGAATTCCTTCCAGCTAAAATAATCAAGAAAAAAGCACCTCTTCTTCTGAACCCATTCAATATAAACTCTAATTTGGTCTCAGGTATCAAATAGAAACCAAATATGTTGATCTCTTTTTCTCTGATAACGGATAACCTAATCTTGACTGTGTGGGAAGTTTTAACTAAGCAACTACCATAAATCAGAAGTTGCAAGAGCAGGAGGCAAAAGAGACACGTACCCGAATCTAGCCCTTTATAAGTTTGTTCTAATTGATATGTTTTAAGCAGCTGTGGCTGATCGGAAGCAGAAGGTAACAGGGGGAAGAATTATTACCAAAGTAAGAACTGGAAAATGCTAAGGTTTTTTTTCTTCTCTTTTTTCCCGTTCCCTCCTTCGTCTTTTCATTTTACGGCAAAGGTTAAGATGGCCCCGGCTTCACTTCCGGTCCCACAGTAGCTAAAACTTAAGGTGGATCAGAGTCTCAAAATAAGGCTTTTTATAACTAACTGCAATTTTGGAACTGGAACAAAAGACCAAGATGGCTCCCATTGTTCTCTCCTACAACAGTGGAAGTGGACAAATTTAAGGTGAACCAGAATTTTGAACTGTATAGTTAATTCTAACTTTGGAACTGGACATCATGGAAAGCTGGGAATTTGAAGAATTACGTTCAAAGTTATTTGAAGTTATAAAGATATGGATAAATCATTAAAAGCATTAAAATCACGCCTAAATAGAATTCTGAACCCAGAGAAGCAGATATCTAAAGAAGAATTCAAAGATGAAGAGGAGCAAGGGGGGCAGGATAATGAAGGAGTAGACACAGAGGGAAACAAAAGGCAGACAAAAGAGGTTGAGGCTGTTAGTGGTATAAGGGAAATTGAAGGGGGAGGCTTTGCCCCAACAAAGAGAAATAAAAAAAAAACATCCTTTGGGTGGTGACCTGGGGAAAGTTGGGGGAGAGTGGATGTGTCAAAGCAAAGAGAAGGGAGAGGGCAGAAGCAGAGAAGTGGGACAAAAGACTTAGTAGGAAAAAATCAGACAACCAAAAATTTTAATGTGGGAGAATATAAAACTAAGATAAGAGTTTTATTTCTAAATATGACAGCAAAATGGAATTGCTAATTGATTGAATGTAATAATGGAAAGATAATTAAGCAAAGGTTGAAATATATGGAATATGGATAAATATGATATTGATATTGATGTGGGAAGGTTGTGAAAAACATGACAATAAAATGGAGTTTCTAACTGGCTGAATATAATAATGGAAAGATAACTAAATAAAGTCCAAAATATATGGAATGTGGATAAATATGAAACTGACATGGGGAGGTAGTAAAGCAGAGGTTTCCCATTCACTTTTATACATGATAATTAAACTGAGTGGCAAAATGATCTCTGGAGAGCCAGAGATGGAGGACATTCCTCCATCCTGGTCCTCCTTGACCTCTCAGCGGCTTTCGATACCATCGACCATGGTATCCTTCTGCGACGACTGCGGGAGGTGGGAGTGGGAGGCACCGTGTTGCGGTGGTTCTCTTCCTACCTCTCGGACAGGTCGCAGTCGGTGTTAGTGGGGGGGCAGAGATCGTCCCCTAGGCCCCTAACATATGGGGTGCCTCAGGGCTCGGTCTTATCCCCCCTACTATTCAACATCTACATGAAACCGCTGGGAGAGATCATCCGTAGGCACGGGATCAGATACCATCAATATGCGGACGATACCCAGTTGTATCTGTCCGCCCCGTGCCAACTCAATGAAGCGGCAGACGTGATGAACCGAGGCCTTGAGGCCGTTATGGACTGGATGAGGGTTAACAAGCTTGTGCTCAACCCAGAAAAGACCGAGTGGCTGTTGTGTTTCCCTCCCAAAGATTCGACCAATATTCCATCACTCAGGCTGGGGGGTCAAACTTTATGCCCCTCAGAGAGGGTTCGCAACTTGGGAGTCCTCCTGGATCCACAGCTATCGTTTGACCACCACCTGACGGCTGTGACTAGGGGGGCATTCGCCCAGGTTCACCTGGTGCGCCAGTTGCGACCCTACCTGAATCGGGAGGCACTCACAACAGTCACTCGGGCCCTTGTGTCCTCTAGGCTGGAATACTGCAATGTGCTCTACATGGGGCTGCCCTTGAAGAGCATCCGGCGACTTCAGCTGGTACAGAACGCGGCCGCGCGAGTGATTGTGGGTGCACCGCGGTTCACCCACATAACACCTATCCTCCGCGAGCTGCGCTGGCTACCTGTCGATCTCCGGGTGCGCTTCAAGGTGCTATTAGTCACTCATAAAGCCCTGCATGGTAGTGGATCTGGATACTTGAGAGACCGCCTCCTGCCAATCACCTCCCTGCGACCAATTAGATCACACAGATTGGGCCTCCTCCGTATTCCATCGGCCAGCCAGTGCCGGCTGGCAACTACAAGGAGGAGGGCCTTCTCTGTAGTAGCCCCGACCCTTTGGAACGAACTCCCCGTGGAGATTCGTACCCTCACCACCGTCCAGGCCTTCCGCACAGCCCTCAAGAACTGGCTAGCCCGTCAGGCCTGGGGACAAGGATAGTTGCCCCTCCCGAATGATGAATGTATGTTGCTTATTACTTTTATTATATGTGTCTATGTCACTGTCTGTACTTCCCCTCCCTGATTTTATGTGAGCCGCCCTGAGTCCCCTCAGGGAAAAGGGCGGCCTACAAATGTTAATAAAATCAAAAATCAAATCAAATTTACTGGAAACGACAACAGAAGGACAACTAAGCATGGGTTAAAATATATGAAACATGGATATACATAGAAGTTTTAAGACGATGGAATAAAGTGAAATGCTTACCATTTGTTATACTATACAACAGATTAAGGGAATTGAAATGAATATTGAACAGCGAGGTTTGCCATTCATAGACAACTAAAGGTAATCTAATCCACTACATGGAAAAACTGGAGAGGGAACATGAAACACTTATAATGGGAAACTATTGAGACTTAAAGACAGAATCACAAATTAGGGCCATGTAAGGATGTATAATTATATAAAGATAATGATGAGAATATCTGGAAATTGTAGATCTACATCTCGACCAAAATTAGGCTTGGGGGTGTGTGTGTTTAAAAGTACAATGACTATATATGTATACTTTTTGTTCTAGTTTTCTTTTTTTTTAAAAAAGAGGAGAATATATGTTTAAAATTAAATATGTCTATTGAAAAGGAATTATAAATACCATCAACATAAAATGGAGCTTGCTCAGAAGCTGAAATACACCAAGCAAATGAGAAGAAGACTGGGAAGAAAAGGAGAGAGGTAAGGGAAAGGGAGAGGGATAGGAGAGTAGGAGGGGGGAAGTGGAGGAGAGAAATGAGAAGTGGAAAGGGGAGAGGGGAGAAGGAGAGAGGAAGGGGAAGTAGAGAAGGGAAGGAGAACAGAGAGAAGAAAGGAGATGGGGAGGGGGATGAGAGAGGGAGAAGAAAGGGAACACACAAATATAGTGTATGGAGAGCAGAAGACCCAATAACTGGGTTTTTTTTTCTTTTTCTTTTGAGGAGTTGATGGTAAGATGAATTCATATAAACATTTAATAATACAATATGATGTTGGCTATGTAATAGTATACGATTATATGTTATGAGAATGAAAAATAAAAAACTTTATGAAAAAAAAGAAGCTTGAATATGGGAAAGTTCAAAGAAATGAAAGATGGAATGAACTCACTTGCTCAATTCATTCGCTTATTACATAAAATGGGACAAAATTCACTTAATGTCTTGCTTAGCAACTGAAATTCTGGGCTCAGCTGTGGTCATAAGTCAAGGGCTATCTATATCGAGAAGTTTCCAGGCTGACATTTCTGCAGATAGGGAAGTTTGAAAATCACTGCTGTCAAGCTGCTAGCTCAGAATTATATATCCATCTGCATGAAAAGAACAATACTGAACAGAAGAAGGAAGGAAGAGAGATACTAATTTGTTCTATTGAGAAAAAGCAATGATTACTAAGAAATTTTGTCACTTCCCCTTAACTGATGCATGACAATGCCCCAGCGGCCACCTTCTTCATGTCTGCATCAAATAGCGTTTGTGTCATCCTCAGCACAAAGAGCTGAGGCAGCTTAAAATCACTGTTAGCTGTGTTCCTGTTAAAGTAACATTTTCCCTCTTCTCTTGCCATGTTTAGCTTGCTTTACTGATGATATGGTTGCTGGTGCAGTCATGGGATTGAATCAGGGGTGGGTTCCTGTCAGTTGTAACCAGTTTGGTAGAAGAGGTTCGTCAAATCTACCATACCGGTTAGAAGAGGTTCCACCAGTGGACCCAAAAGTAAGTTCTGGAACGCCTGCCCCAGCCCTGTCCAGTCAATCAGTGAGCGGGCTGGAGTCAACCTGCCCGCCTCTAACACCCGTTTAAAAGCGTGGCGCCAATGGCCAACATTCCTCTTTTGAAAAGAGTCTTTCTCATTCCCAAGCAGCTGTTGCATCACACTTGCTGATTGGGACCTTCCTTCGCTTCCTTTCACTTCGCCTTCCAGCAGCTTCAGGTGTTCCCTCCTGAAAGCCGCGGGCTGGTGTATGCCGCGTGGCTGAAAGGGGCATGGTGGTGGGAAAGCCACGGGCTGGCGTACGCCACGTGGCCAAAAGGGGCATGGGCAGCAGCGGCGGGAGACTGGCATACGCCACATAGCCGAAAGGAGGGCGGCGGCAGCGGGAAGCTAGCGTATGCCAGCCTGCATCTTTTGCGTGAAAGCTGCAGGCTGGAGCACGCCGTGTGGCCGAAAGGGGTGTGACAGCGGCAGGAAGCTAGCGTATGCCAAGTACTAATAATATTTCCTTATACATTTTAGTGACCTTTCTTTACATAATTGGTGTTTTCTTTCATACTTTTAGATTTCTAATTTCTGTTTCTGTTAGTTAGCAATTGATAAAACAAATCTCACATGAAAAAGTATTTGAAGCCTTCTTGATTTTAATTGTCAATTTATTCATTCCTGCACATTCTAATATTTATTCATTTTCATATCTTTGTTTTTCCACTGTTGTGCAAACACAATTCCAGCAGCTGTTAACATGTGTAAAATTAAATATGTATTGTATTCCCTTTGAAATGCCTAAACAAATATTACTGGTTTTAAATCCATATCTTGCTTTACCATTGCTTCTAACCATGACACCACTATCTCTTGAATAGCTACTTGGTCTGTCCTAAGTACTGAACCTAATTCATATATTCCTATTTTTTGAACTGAGGAATAAATTTCAGAAAAAGAAATCTGTATTGCTCTGTGAATCTACCTATGACATTCATTCTTGATCTAACTTCTTAGATGAAAAACTATATCTTTCCTGTTTGTTGTGGGACATCCTTCCTGAAAAGACTGTACATTGTTGGGTGAAAACAGGGGTCCCTTCTGTTACCTGTAGTGTAGTCCTCAGCTTACAACCACAACCGAGTCCAATATTATTTTATTTCTTCTGCAGTTAGTATTATTTAACAGGATGAAGAGGCAACAGAGTATGACCGCTAGGTCAGTCATCTTTCCTATGAAAGTAGCTGTTTTATTACTTTGTGTGCTTGTTTCATCCTTAATATAGTAGTGTCTTCCTTTCTGTATCTCTTTGTGCAGGCCATTCATTGGAGCAAGGTGGTCAGTGGGTGACTTCAACACACAAAAGGACAGTAATCTTCCTTTTCTATTATTTTGTGTGCAGTGCATGCAATGAAAGAGTTCATTTCTGTGTCTCTTCTTTGTGCAGGCCATTCATTGAAGTCAGTGATATTGAAGACTGGCAAGGACAGTCATCTTCCTTCTGTAAGTAGCTCTTTTATTGTTTTGTGTACTTATTTTAATCTTATTTAAGTAGTAAGTACACAAAATAATAAATTTCCTTTTTTATATCTTTTTGTAGATCATCCATTGGGGGAAAGAATTCAGTGACATCATCTTGGCCACTCCCACCTGTTCACATGACTGCCAAGCCACTCCCACCTGGTCACATGGCCAGCAAGCCACTCCCACCCAGTCACATGGCCGGCAAGCCACTCCCACCCGGTCACATGACTGGCAAGCCACTCCCACAAAGCAGGTCACACCTACAGAAGAGATTCCAAAAAAATTTGAAACCTATCACTGGATTGAATCTATCCAGCTCAGAATGGCATACCTGTTCCCTTCCCATGGCTAGAATCTGCCTTTCAGGACCATTTTAGCTGGGGCTATAGGATAGGTTGCACCCTTGGCTTCTTCAGTAGCAAATGCCCTTGTAATGCTCCACTGGTATTGTCAGTCTAATCGGGGCACCATATAAAGATGGGCTTAGAAAACACTAGTCCTGTATTTAAAGAGAGGGCACTAATCCTTTGCCACCCAGAAAGTGAATTTAAACAAGGAAAGAGAACCAGGTTTGCCAGAAGCATATTCTTATTTCTGCCATCATTAAGTGCTTTTTTACTGCTTCTGCAAACATTGAGTTTGGCATGGATGTTCTTTAATTTTTTGCTTCCTTACTTGATTGATTATGTGCCATTAGATCATTTTTTTTATTCCCAGTGACCACATTTTCTCCCTGACCTAGTCTTTTCAGATCTGCCATGATGCACCCATCACCACTGTGTCTATCCGTCTTGCTCCTGGTCAAGGATGAATTCTAAAATGATCACTGTGACCAATATCAAAGCACTGGGATGTGTGTGGGGGGGGAGTGTTGCATGTTCAACACTGTTCCGGTTTTGACATACTAAGATGCCATTTGTCATTACTGTTGCTGTTATGCTTTGATGAATCACAATCACTATTACTATCTAAATGGGTGTTTCTCAGATACTTCCAGAACATTGCTGGTTATGATTATGAGGTCAAAACAGGACTGCTCTTTTCTTGCACTTTTTGCTTTTTTTTCTTGATCGCTTGCTTTTTTGGTCTTTACTTAATATTAGTTTGTGTTAGTTTTTAACATCTTATTTTGCTTCACCCCACATTCTAGTCTGGATGTGTGACTTGTAATCCAGGCTATTTTTGAACATAGGCTTATATGTAGGGTAAAATGATAAATCCATACTCAGAAACACCCAATTGCCTGATCCTAGGTATGGAGCTGAGGTAGTATTCAGCCAGTTCTGACAGGTTCTGGAGAACCGGTAGCGGAAATTTTGAGTAGTTCGGAGAACCGGCAAATAGGCTCCCCCTACCCCTGCTGCCTCTCAGCCTCCCAGCTGATCTTCTTTTGTTGCCCTGAACAGGAGCTGGAAAGCAAGTTAATTAGGTGGGGTGGGAATGGAGATTTTGCAGTATCCTTCCCCTGCCACGCCCACAAAGCTACACCACGCCCACAAAACCACGCCACGCCCACAAAGCCACTCCCATAGAACCGGTAGTAAAAATAACTGAATCCCACTACTGGTATGGAGGAAGAGTCATCCTGAGCCTGAATTTGGAAAAAGCTCCCTTCTACTTCATCCCCTCCTTAAGCAAGTGGCTTAACGCTTCTAAACCAGGATCATCATATTTTAAATGGGATGGAACCAGAGGAATCCCAAGTTCCTTTCTATGACTTGGCCCCAGGAAAAGGAAAGCTGGCCTGATTTCTGTCACACAAGAATGATAACTATGGGATAGCATAGTTGGCGTTGGCATGCTTTTTAGGCCCGGTGGAAGCACTTTAATGCAATTATCTGAAAGACCAATCTTCTTTTTTAATTTCCCCCCTTCCCCCCCCCAAACAACAAAAGTCCATCTGCACAGTTGCATCACAACTTCCTGAAAAGAAACCTCAACTTTCTTTCCAAATGTTGTACTTCCTTTGTCTATGTTTTGCACTCGTATCTCTGCATCCAGTTCAGATTGATTCACAAAACCAGAGCAGTGGTGGAGTTATGTGCCACCCACCCTGTGCATTGACATACCCTTAAGGTAACAGAAAATTCAGCTACTGCTGCCTGCAGAGAGTACTTCTGAGCTCATCTGGACTTTATTTGCACATATCTATGAAGCCTGGATTCCATTTTTTTTTTAAAAAAAAATGAAAGGCAGTTTTGGATAACATTTCAGAGGAGAAGCACGATCATGATGGAACTTAATTCTTTCCACACACAAACTCTCTTTCAATGCTGGAAATAATTTTCCATATTTCATCCATTTAAAATACGGGTTAGTTTTGAACATTTCAGGAAGGAGGTATATGAAAAAGTGAGAGGATAATAATGAGAGAAAACATAAAAAAAATTAACAGAAAAAAAAGAATGCAACCCAAATTTCTAAGGGCTTTAGCACCCTATGTTTCTAACCCAATAGTAAGAAGAGGGGCAGTTTGTACAAAGTCGAAACTGATGCCTGGGTAGATTTACATTATAGCATGCTGGCTGAAATTACTGTTCTTTCCCACAGGTCTCAGCCCTCTTCTTATGGAGGATAATTATATGTCAACATGGATTAGGACTATTTCACTGAAAATTCAACATACCAGGCTTCTGCAGGGAGGAGTTCCTATTGATGGGCTATGAATGTGGCCTTAGTGCACTTAGACAATGTATTAAAAATCAGGAAGTCCAACAGGATCCATCTGCTCTACCCAAGAATGTTTTCTTTAACAGTCTGACCTCCCTTCACAAACCAGCAAGATTTTTACCATACTTTTCGGAATATAAGACACACTTCCCCCCCCCCCCCTGAAAGAGGGTGGAAATGTTGATGTGTCTATTACACTGAATACGGCCATTTGTGGCCTCTGGAAACCCCACCCTGCGCGTCCTGTTTTAGCCAAAAACAGGCTTGTTTTTCGCAAAAACGGGGTGCGCAGAGGGTTTGGGAGGCCTGCAGAATGCTCTCTGCAGGGCATGGGGAGGCCTGGGGAGAGCAAAAATGTGAAGGGGGGGGGGGTCGGAGGCCAAAATGGATCTGTTTTTTTGCAAAAATGGGGGGTGTTTTTGCCCTCCCCAGCCCCCAAGGGCACTCTGCAGGACTCCCAAACCCTCTGTGTGTCCATTTTTGGTTTGAAGAACTGGGCAAAAAATGGGCACATTTTTGGCCTCCCAAACCCACCAAAGTGCCGTTTTTGCCCTCTCCAGCCCCTAGGAGCACTCTGCCAGCCTCCCAAACCCTCTGCGTGCCCCGTTTTTGCAAAAAATGGGACACACAGAGGGTTTGGGAGGCCGGCAGAGTGTTCCTGGGGGCCAGCGAGAACAAAAACTGTTTTTTCCTTGTTTACCTCTTCGAAATCTTTGTGTGTCTTATACTCCAATGCGTCTTATGGTCCGAAAAAATACGGTATATCATATAACTGTCTCTAAATTTTAGGAGGACCCTAACTCTAGCACATTGGTCAGCCTTCGATGATTCCATCATTAATTGCAATACACTATTATGTCTTCTATTCTGTTTTATTTTATTTTAATGTTTTAATCTTTATTATGGTCTGTGACCAGAGGTGGGTTCCTACCAGTTCGCACCTATTCGGTAGAACCGGTTCGTCAAATCTACCGAACCAGTTAGAAGAGGTTCCACCAGTGGACCCGGAAAGCAGGCCACACCTACAGAAGAGGTTCCAAAATTTTTTGAAACCCACCACTGGTCCTTGGATATGATTATTCTACACTATCAGGCTCATATTTATAAAACTCAGTGCCTCTGTGAAAGGTAAGGATGACTACTGCGTTTGTGGTGCAATCAGAACATTGCGTGTGTTGAAGTTGTTTTAACGCAAACCAAAGATGCCTTTTAAAAAACAAGTTTGCATCATATTCTTATGCATGCCAGTGCTGTGTGTGAGGTAATTTAAGGTGGTTCTGACAAGTGTCGTCGGCATCTTCATATCCGGTCACATGGGTGGCAAGCCACTCCCATAAAAGAGGCCACACCCACAGAGTAGGTTCGAACAAGTTTTGAAACCCACCACTGTCTGTGACCATAATAAAAGATTGAATTGAATCAATAAGCAGAGGACAACTGGTATCTCTCTTCTCTGCTTTAAAATTCACTTCCATGTACTTTTTAAAAAAGAAGGATATTTGTAGCTCAGGATTGAAATGAGTGGTCCTTGGTGCTCTCTGAGGTTGGTTGTTTTCTTGCAGATGTTTCATCACCCAAACTAGGTAATATTATCAGTGCGAGTAGCATTGATGATGTTACCTTCAGTGTTACCTAGTCTGGGCAATGAAACATCTACAAGAAAACCACCACCCTCAGAGAGCACCAAGGACCACTCACTTTAATTTCTTTCTGTTCTTATTAAATGATTTGGGAACATATTATACTGGCCTGTAAAAGAATGGACACGTGATTCTTCAAAAAGTTTTAAGAAAAAAATGTCAGATAAATGGTTCTAAGCTAGCACTTGAAAACATTGCCCTAGGAAGACCCTTCTTAGCTGTTTTTCCCCATGGCTGAGCTGATGTCTCCCCCACTGGTTCTTGAATCAGTTGGAAATTCTACTAGTATGTAATGTGCTGATCTTATTCTGCTTCTATTGCTTTTCTTTCCTGGTGGTTGATAGAGCCTATGAGATTTTATACAACCAAGGTTGGGGTTGGATGTATTTGGAATAAGGGGGAAAACACTACTCCAAAACTAATTCTATAACTAAGTGCCCATTCATAGGCTTGAGGACTTGATGAAAGCAATGCCATGGAACTTAACAGAAATGATGCCAGGACATATTTGTGTCATGGTTAGTTGCCAATTATTGTGTCCAGTTACTTTTTTACTGATCTCATGCTACTATTTCAAGGAGTTGAAGCTAAAGAGAGAAGATAGAAGACTGCTAGTAAAGTTACTTCCAATCCATTTAAAACAAAATGGAATGTACAGTATGGTTTTGTTCCTGTACCCATAAATACACTTAAATTGTTTCAATGTTGCAATGGGGTTCTTTCTATCCCCCTCTTTTTGTGTCTGTATGTGTTCAGCTCTTTATCTGGAATTTTCACAACTATTTCATTGGATATGAAGCTTGCATGAACATCTGCGTACTGAAATTAAAGTCTTAAAAAGAGAGCATTATTAAGGCCATTATTTTACTAGCTAGGGCATATAAATGTCTAATATTTCTGCATAAGGATGGTTGCATGATTCAAAAAGATGCTTTACATGACGAGTGAGGAAATGGCCTAACCCTTCTTCCTCTTCTCATTCCCCTTACCTTTCCTGGACATTTTTATCATCTCATCCAGTCAAGCAGAGAACAAGGAAATGGAATGGAAGACTTGCAAATGAGTGGTAGATTCCATGTTTTACATGAAAAATTCTAGACTTAATTCCTGGCATTTCCACTCTAAACACCTGTAGAACTTTTCCCATCACTGTAGAGTTTAGCCAATACTTAACTCTATGTATCAACAAGCCTGAATCAGTACAAGGCGGGTGGTTGTTATAGTTATAGCTGTCTTTAGAAAGAAATACATATCCTTTTTCCCTCTGAAAAAAATGTTGCTCAAAATAAGCAGCAAGCTTCAAGAAATAAATGAAAACTATTATAACTCACTCACAAGGAACTAAAATAGTTGTAAAGAGAAAACACACATAGGGGTTATTGTTAGTTTTAACAACAGCAAAGGAATGAGCTTATTGAAAGAAAATGATGGATCATTAAAAAGGAAGTGAATTTAATGGAAGGGAGGGAGGGAGGAAGGGCCAGAACTGTTCATGAAACCCCTCTGATGCTAATCATATATTTGAGAGCTGAGGAATTAAGCCAAGTCAATGCTTTAAGTCATGTAAATATAGGGCTGGATAATACATTTCTAGTCCGGTTTGAAATTTGTCACATCCAACTTTTCCACAACTTTTTCTCAATTTTAGTTGAAGGTGCATACTATTAATCCATTTTAAATACATAAAAGCATACTATTAAAACTGCTGAGTTTAACCCATGAAACCCCCCAACACTGAAGAAAAAAAAAAAAAAGCAAATAGCTGGAAATTTTCAAATAATATCAACAGGCATGAAGGCATTCAAAAACAAGTCCATGGAAACACATCAATCTACCCACCCAAAGCAAAATATATCTTTCTTTCTTGGGTTTGTATACAATTCTTGGTTTCATATACAACCTTCAGTCTTACCATTTTGGATGACACTTAGGAGGGTGACAATCACCAGGAGAACAATGTATCCAACCATGTCTTGGTCCATGCTGACAGCTTGACTTGTGAAGGTTTTCTGTGCAGTTCTCTTTGGCAACTCAGCTACACAAACCACACAAAGAGGAAGTTATTGTCTCCCTTATCTTGCATAATGGATTTTTTTTATGGCTTCACAAGTCTGCCATTTGTTAGTGTGTAATATATTCAGTTCAACTGTTTTCATTTACGAATACAATAAATTGAGCAGCAGCAAGTTAGTAGAGCTCTCATTCTATTTTCGCATCTTTCATCTGACAGTGCCTTGTTACCATTCCCAAGGATGTACTAATCACAATACATCCTGACATGTACAATTGAAATAAATTTGAATCGATCTTGTGTTCACAACCTGTCATTCTTTGTAGCTTTTTTTCCCTTCAATTTGTCCATTTTAGTTTATCTCTCTTTGGTGTCTACCAGGACCATGAAACTTGTGGCCTGCGGGCCAAATGCATCATGTGCTGGCCACACCTATGTCCAGTTTAGTGAAGGGAGGGGGGAAAGTCAGGATACATCATGTGACACCGTTGTGACACCGTGAGTTTGACACCCCTGGTGTATTCTGACTTTAATACATATCTTTTCAAAATATGTGCAATTGTCTGTAATATGGCTTATATACACTGGTTTGATATTTTGGTTAAATAGGAATGCTATTATATATTGTTTTCCTGAATGTATGAATTTTGTGCAGGTTTTTACTAATACAGTATGCATTATTACTACTGCTTAGAAAGTGCTTAGGAAGATTCAGAGGTGCAAAAAATTTTTTCACTGTGTGATGGTTCAAAAGGCAAAGCTTTGCATTGTAGCAGAATTCCATCTCTAACTTCAATGGAGTTTCAGGAATAAAAGGTTGCAATTAACAAAGTCTAGTAGAGAGTTACCTTTTTATGTCATCTGTGGAAACATGTTAATGTAAGTTGGCTATGTTAATTTTTCAAAGCAGCAAATCACTAATAGGCATCTGGGATCTTAAATAATTATTTAAGATCATTTATGAGGGTGTAATTAGCAAAAAACTATTGAACAGTAATGCAGTTTTCCCAATTCAGAATGCATGTATACTGTATTCACTTAACATTTTTAAATATCAGGGCAATTCTATTTGAAAACTCTGTACAATTTTGAAAATATATCTGGATTTGTGAAATTCTTTGCTTTTAAACGCATTTGAAAGTTGGACTTATTATTTCTGGTTCAGTTGCAACCTTCAGTTGCAAGACTTCACTATTTCAAGTATTTTAGCTGTAGTTCTTTAGAACCTGTGGTTAGTCCTTTGGCAGAAAGGCATCCCACATTGTTTTTCGGAAATTAAATTTAGCAGGCTTTGTTGGAGAAAGGGTTTAACTTTTCAGTTTTCGCTCATAAAACTATGTAGGTCTGTCTGTGTCTGTCTCTCGGTCTGTCTACGTATCTATCATCTAATCTATCATCGTCTATCTAACATCTTTCATCTAAGCATTTACTCTATTTACCTACCTACCTATCTATCAAGTGACTCAATCTCAAAGTTGCTGTGACTTGTGACTTGCGTTCCTCCCTCGCTTTTGTCCTCACCACTGCCTAAATGTGCATTAGGAGAGAGGATAGGAGAGAGGGCAAGGGGTGGGGAGGAGGAGGGGAAGGAGAGAGGAAGGGGAAGTTGAGAAGGGAAGGATGACAGAGGGAAGAAAGGAGGTAGGGAGGGGGAGGAGAACAGAGGGAGAAGAAAGTGATGGATAAAGTACAAATATGGTGTTGGAGAGCAGAAGAGCCAATAATTGTTTTTTGGGAGTTGTTAAGATGAATTGATGTAAACATTTATTAATACAATATGATGTTGGTTATAATAGTATACATGTGATTATGTTATGAAAATGAAAAAAGAAAAAAAACGTTATTAAATAAATGTGCATTTTCCAAAACTGGAGATGCCAATTTGGGGAAGTGAAGTCTAATTCCCAGGGAGAGTGGCTGCCAGTTGTTAAGCTTGCAGCAGCCTCATTCCTAGGGTCTCTTTGTTGTTGTTAGTTGCGAAGTCGTGTCCGACCCATTGCAACCCAATGGACAATGTTCTTCCAGGCCTGCCTGTCCTCTACCATCTTCTGGAGTCCATTTAAGCTCACGCCTACTGCTTCGGTGACTCCATCCAGCCACCTCATTCTCTGTCTTTCCCTTCTTCTTTTGCGGCTCTTCCCCAGTGAGGCCTGCCTTCTCATTAGGTGGGCAAAGTATTTGAGTTTCATCTTCAGGATCTGGCCTTCTAAAGAGCAGTCAGGGGCCCCAAAGAGGAAGCAGGAATCTGCCACTGAGATTGAGGGAGGTAAGGAGCCAGGACAAATGGGAAAGCACCGGCCCTTATATCAGTCTACTTGCCACCCATATTTTGATTGGGACTCCTCTAATTACACTCCTATTGAGAGCAGGTTGAATCTATATTTACTGTTCAACTGGACTGAAGCCTGGAATACCAACAAGCCTAGGATGCTCCAAGAAGTCATCCAGTTGGAGATGAAAAAGTGAAACATGTGAGAATCCTTACTTCATTCTGACTATTTAAATTCAGTACAAAAATTCCTCTTGATTTGCTCTCCTTTTAAAATATTGTGCATGGATGGGTTTGGCTGTCTTGGCCCTATGATCTTTGTCTGATGTTTTGTCTGAAATGGCATACGGTTTCCTGCCTGAGCAGGGGGTTGGGCTAGAAGACCTCCAAAGTCCCTCCCAACTCTGTTATTCTGTTCTGTTCTATCTCAGGAAAATACATCCTTGAGTTGAGGAGGTGTTAAAGTGGCATTGACTACATGAGTCCAAGGAAAAGGCTCAGAGTCTACTGAAAGCCAGTGTACTTGCTCTCTTAAGTGTTGCTATTTTCTTTACATGGAATTTGTCCATAACTGTGTTGGAAGAAATGTCCTTCTGGGTTCGGCTCCAAGTGGGGAAAAAGACACTGGAGACATGGAGGCTGCTTGGAAAGATGGTTTCAATGATGGACAGGACCACATGGCTTGAGTCCTGAACAGAAAAGGTGATCACATGCTTCAATGTTGGTGGAGAAAAAGAGAAGGGAGGACTGAGATGCTGAGACCCTGGTTTTATGCCCTCTCTGGCCTTTGATCTTGAGCTTGTATTCTGATTGGTTGTCAGACTCCCATGGGGCCATGCAGGGGCAACTCTCTAGGCTGCGTTTTGAATTCAGGTTTGGTTGAGTTCTCAGATGCCATGTGGCGAGTTGGGTAAAAGGCAGTGGTGGGTTTCAAAAATTGTTCGAACCTACTCTATGGGTGTGGCCTCCTTTGTGGGAGTGGCTTGCCACCCATGTGACCAGATATGAAGATGCCGAAGACACTTGTCAGAACAACCTTAAATTACCTCACACACAGCACTGGCATGCATAAAAATATGATGCAAACTTGTTTTTTAAAAGGCATATTTGGTTTGCGTTAAAACAACTTCAACACACGCAATGTTCTGATTGCACCACAAACGCAGTAGTCATCCTTACCTTTCACAGAGGCACTGAGTTTTATAAATATGAGCATGATAGTGTAGAATAATCATATCCAAGGACCAGTGGTGGGTTTCAAAAAAGTTTGGAACCTCTTCTGTAGGTGTGGCCTGCTTTCCGGGTCCACTGATGGAACCTCTTCTAAACGGTTCGGTAGATTTGACGAACCGGTTCTACCGAATAGGTGCGAACTGGTAGGAACCCACC